>NC_138867.1:55506468-56727301 GCF_965194805.1 Balaenoptera borealis
CTGTTTGTCTATCTATTTACTTGAACCCTGCCCCTGCATCACACCCACACACACCATTGTCTGCTACAAGAGGGCATGGATATTACCTGTTCTGTGCACTGCTGTGTCTCCAGTTCTTGGAAGAGTACCTGACACAAAGTTACTCTCAATAAATGTTTTGAAATGAATGAATGAAACTGTACAATAATCTGGGAAGGTAAATATTTTATTTTATGGACGAAGTCAACAGTGCTCAGAAAGATAAAGTAATTTGTGAACACTCACACAGCTACTAAGAGGTGGACACAAATACAGACCCCAGGAAGCTTTTCTAGTCAGGATAGAAAAGAGCCAGGATGGTATTTACAAAATGGCCTTGTGGATAAATAATATATTAGTATATTATCCTTCCTAACATTAGGAATTTAATTTAAAAGAGGATTAATTTGTAAAGAGTTTGTCTAGGAATAGGCAGTGTCTTAACTGAGGGAATGTGTTTTTAATGGAATCTCAGGCACATTGGCAGGTTCCGCTGGTGGCGTCTTGGGGCCAGGGACCAGCTATGCGCTAGTCCAATGATTAGGCCGTGTGCTGGCATCTGCCTGGAAACTCTGAAAGAATAGATTCTTGGCCAAGCTCGCTTTAATATAAAATATGCTTTTGTGGCATTCTGGCCCTGGCTCAATGGGCCTTCTCTTTCTTTCATTCAACTTTGGAAAGAAGATTTGATGTGAGCATTTAGTAGATACCCTCTTTGCTCTGTCTGATCCGCTACTTAAGACATTTCCACATAGGAAAATGGGGGTATGGTGGGTTGTTTAATGTTTCTATTGGAAATGTAAGAATTGAAGGCTAGAGTCAATAAAGGGATAATTCCTTAGAAATAAGAGAACACTACAGATCTAAAGTAGAACAAAAGGCGAGCAAAGCTAAAGGGACATTTTGATTTTTTAATGTTTGTTTACTTGTATATAAGAAAATGTGTGTATATTCTTTCCCACATAGGTTTACTTATTTTCAAAAAACACTATATTCCTACTCTTCTTCCTTCCAAGCATTGCATTTGGCTGATTTTTTATGCTCTTTTCCCATTTTATATAGGTGGAAATACATCAGTACAGTCTGGTGCTTCACAAGCACCCAAGTCATGAATCTGTAGCCTGACATATTTGGCCGTGATTGATCCCTCAACTAGATTCTGTTCTCTTTGTTCATTTTCAAAGAAGCCTTCCAGTGATATGTGACAGTACAGTTGCAATTATTTCCTGACTGGAAGTATGTATCTATTTACATGTGCGTACACACACACGGTTGTATTGCAAAGACAGAACATCGATACTTAACTGTGTATGTGCTCTATCAGTATAATACTGGCATAGGTGCTTGTATGAGGGATAGGAAATGGTTAAAGATAAGCTAGAGGGAAGAGGTTTACTTGTTCTTCAAGCGTCAGACTGTGCCGTGAATGAACCCGTAAGGGTTCAGAAAAGGTGAGAGACCTGGCCCAAACCTAGGTTAGGAATTCTGCAAAAGTTACTGGACACTTGTCCAGTTTAGGACAATTTATACTTTTCATACTAGTTCAGGATGGTGGGGTTACCCTTTGAAGCTGTGGAATAGCCAGCTGCCAGGTGGAATGAGGGAGCCGAATGAGCTTACCTTTGCTTCTCATGGTATCTTGGGTAGCTCATTTACAAATAAAGGCAATCATGTTAGAAATATATAGACTAAACACATGGACAATTATTTTATATAAATGATCTAATTATAAAATTTCTTATAAATCTATTAAAGTCACACTAGAAAACATAACTGAGGAACTGTTGTTTTAATAGTTGTAAATTACTAATCCCCTGTTTTTTGGTATCTTTTCTTGCATAGAGAAATATTTTAAATATAGAACTCGAAACTCAATAGTTATGTCCACAAACACCCATTGGAAAAGTAAACAAATTGCATACTTCACCGTAGGAAAGATATCAAGGACAATAGTGCAAATCCTAACTGAATAACTTCTACTATGGCCAATCAGTTGACATGGTGGGTAATCTTTCCTTAAGTCAAAAACCTGTTTTATGGAAGAAGGTAAAAACATCGTTGTAAAAACTGAGGGATATGAAACCTCAGAAGCTTCTCTCAAATATATCTATAAATATGCCATTGTTTCAACTATGGGCTCTCTCAAGTTTTTGTTCCAACTGGCAAGAGAATGAGTAAGAGAAGTAAGTTATCACAGTTCTCCACCATTTGAGGGGTGCTGGGCAGAAGTCAAGTCATAAATCAAAAGGAAAATAACATGGAGAGCTAAGCTGAACATCAGGGGAAGAAAATTTATCACCAGTTTCACCGTGTGCTTTGGGCAGTCATGTTATTATGAGTCTAGGTTACAGAAGAGCTGGTAGAAAAGAAGGGAATAGCAGTTTCTCTCTCTCTGTCAATCTCTTTTTATTCTTTTCTATTTCTTAGTTTTTCTCTCTTTTTTCACCATTATTCTTTCTTCCATCTCCCACTTGGGATTTCACCAGCTTGGTCCCAGAGTCCTTGGAGGCTTTCTGTTTGAGACTTACTATCCACTGGTGGTCAGAGCCTCACCTTTAACTGTCTGCCCCTCCTTGGATCATTCTGTTCCATCCTTATCCTCTCAGAATCTCCTCTAGCTGAACACGAGAATGATACAGTTCTAAATGAAGAGAGTTTAGGCCTGGGTGGGACTTGAGCAGGACACAATGAAGAGCTCATGGGGTTAGCCTCTCTTGCTAATTCCTCTTCTCTCCACTGTTTACATGATGTATTCTGAGGCTCCAAAGCCAGTCCCTGGAATTTATGCAGAGCAGAGTAGGTGCTCCTGCAGGGAAAATGGAGGGGACAGGGAACTATACTGAACAATGATAGGAAAGATCATATATACCAGTGGTGTGATATAGGTGACTTAAACTGTATTTAATTATTTAAACTAATATTAATTTTAATTGTTAAATTTAGTGAAAATAAATTTTATTTTTCTATTTTCCAGTTTTTCCTCAGAGCATGCATTTTTAAAACAGAAAAAAATGCTTATGTTATACTAAGTGAAAATGAAAATTCAGTATTATGTATATAATCTAGCTACAAATATATAAAAATTATGGCAGAGAAATAAAACTGGAAGGAAATATACCAACCAATTAAGAGTGATTGCGTTTGGATTGTGGGTCTAAGGCTTATTTTGATATTGTTGTTGTTTCTAGCCTGATATCGTCTAATTTTGCTCAAATGCATGTGTTTCACTTTTAGAATAGAATATATACAACATACTTCACTAAAATGGTGTTCCTTCTTTTCCTTTTTATTAAGGACTTGGGTTGCAAAACAAAAGCTAATATAAATCAAAAAGGGAGTTTATAAGCAACATTCCTTGCTCTTTAGTTACTTTAATTTGAAAAATATATATATATTAAAATGCTAGATATAAAATGTAATTTCACCACTCTTTCTTTTGTATAAACCAGCACCATGGAGCACAGGATTCGACTAGAGTCAGGCAACTGAAACCTCAGTTCCACACTTGCCCCAGCCATCTAGGTGACCTTGAGCGACACAGGTTCCTCCCTCTGCTTCAGTTTGCCCACCCATGATACTGAAAAGTTTGGGCCAGCCGATGCAGTCTGGTACTTTATGCCTCTAAAATACTCTTGCAATATCTTTTCTGGCTGTGTACCTTCCCTGGTGTCTCTCTGCCTCTCTCCTCTGTAAAAGGATGTAGTGGCAATGGTTTTAGACACTGTATCCTCAGGGAGTTGAGCAGCACATGAGAAAAAAATTTTAACATAAGCAACATTACATGTGAGAGTGAGATTTTGTGACATTTGTGACTCTGTAGTATAACTGTATTTTTTTCCCCTGCATACAGCACCACTCTACTTCTATTTTTCCAACTCTGAGAACCAAAGATATTTTAAAGTTCAGCAATGTGTTTTTAAATAAACCCTTTTTTAGTCCACCTACAAAATGACTGGCCATGAATGGAAACAGTGGTACTGCTGCTTCCAGGGTAACATTGGCTGGGATTACACAGGAAGAGTCTTGGTGCTGGAGGATGTGTTCTTAACTCATAATCCAAGCAAATAGTGATTTTCCTAACATGGTTGAAAGAACATCCTGGTACAACCTTGATGAAATCCTTTTAGACTTTAGAGGCTTACTCTCTTTGTTTTATTTGTTCAGTCAGTTTCATCACTGCTGATATAGATGGATTTTCACCTATTAAAAGTACAGAAGTTATTATAAACCATGAAGCAAAAGGATGAATGGAATTTCAGAATGACTTGGTTTGTGTATCTGTAAGAAAGATGGTTCCCTGCAATTTATACTCCAGTCCAGGGAATAGATAGCAGGACAAATAATAATGTTAATGATGATGATAATAGTGGGTGATACTTAGTGAGCACTTCCTATATTCTAGACATTTTTCTAAAAATTTTAAAGGTTTTAACTTATTTAATCCCCATAACAACCTTATGAGCCAAGGTGCCATTGTTGTCTGCATCTGAGGAGGAAACAGAGGATGAGTAACTTGCCCAAGGTCACATGCCTGCTAAGTGGCGGAGTTAGAATCTGAACTCAAAAAAGTCTGACTCTAAAGCCCTGGCTCGTAACCAGCTGACTATTGCCTCTCTGCTCGTCAGTGTTCAGCCATCTGTGCAGGATCTAGACATGAGTCAAGAGCCAGCCAGGCCTTCTGGATAATGTATGTTCCTCACTTTCTGTTCCCCGTACCAGAGGTCTCAGCCTGCTATCTCCATGCTTTCCTGCCACACAGAGTCATCTTCTTCCTAATCAAATATTTGCTGGGACTGTGGGTAGAGATTTAGAAACAAGTCTAACTTTAGGCAGGTGTAATGGCTCCAAACTTTGGGGATGACCAGTAAAGCAACAATTTGTAAAAGAATGCCCATCTAGGAGCAGGGGAACCTTGGTTTGATTTCCAGTTCAGCTACAGATACCTGGCCACAAGGGAGGAGATTCTGATCCAGTGGGTCAGGTATGGAGCCTTGTAACTATATATTTAAACATTTTCCCCAAGGAATTCTGACACTCTTCCCAGGTTTGATAATCCCTAAACTAGAGCATGGGGAAAGTAAAATATTCTAGGGAAAAAGGACAGTGAATCATCACTGAATGTTTCTGTTCATTAGATAAGGCGATGGGGTTCTTTAACAGCCTAATCCTGGAGGGCAAAAGGGAAGAATCAGGATCTAGGGCAGGTTTACTCTTAAACCCCTATGCTTAAGCAAAGTATATTGAACAGCTCCCCAGTGTTGTATGATTGGAGGCTTCTCAACACCTTCCATGTGTTAGTCATGCTGTTGTAGCATGATGAGCCCGGAGGGGAGGCAGCTAGCTAGGCCTGGGGAGTGAAGGAAGATTCCTCAGACCAGGTGACCTTTAGACAGAAGGCATTACATGTAGGGTCCTTATTTGGACCCAAATCTTGAAGCATTTTAGAGCCTGGACATAAAGAGGCTTATTTTGGAAGACATTACAACCATTCAATGAACAGCTCATTAGCCCCCATCTGACCAGGATTCCATTCTATGGACAGTGACGGCAACGGACTCCCTCACCTCACTCCACCCCACCCTGACCTGCCTCCTTACTTCTGCTTCTGTCTATCTAGATCCAGTCCCTTCAAGTGAAAGTCCATAACTAGAAACTAAAACAGAAATTTTATCAGAAACATTGGTGTATTTTTATTCATCTTTACTGCATGTTGAGTCTGCCCATTCTGGATTGTATTTACATTTTTAAGTTATTAATTTAATTATCAAATATTTGAAACATACAGACAATTCAGGAAATGAATTGACACCCGTATTTCCATCTTCCATCTTTAATAAATGTTAATATTTTACCCTATTAGCTCCAGATCGTTCTCATTTGTGAAGAAATAAAACGTTACAGAGACTGTCAGTGCCTACCCCCATCTTGCCTCTGGCGTCTTGATGTTTGCTAAGGAAAATATTTCAGTAATATTGATATTTGCCATGTCAAAAGTGGTGTTACATAAGAACTGCATGGGACCTCAGGGATCCTATACTCTAAATTCCTTGGAAGCTGAGTCCTAAAGGTTCTAGAAAGCAGGCAGGGTTCTGGGAACACGGCAGAGTTGGTCACCCAAAAATATTTGTTTTTTTTTCTTATTGATTGGCTTCTGTGCTCTACCCAGTAGTATTTGCATGAGTGTGAGAAAGATAGTAACATTCCCATTTTGATTTTTCGATCCTATTTACCCATCTTTATTCCCACTGCAGCTGGGCTAATTCAAGCCCTCATTAGCTCTGGGTGATAGCAGTAGCCGCTCTATAGGCCTCCCCTCCTCACAACTTAGCTATTACCACGCGCAATGCACGCTTCGATGGCAGGATGTCATCACATCTCTTCTGATGTGTGTCCGTTTCCATGTGAGTTTTGGTAAGAAGATACAAGAGAGGAGGAGATTCTGGTGTCTGATATAATAATAATCGCGATAATCGTCCCAAACATTTATTGAAGTTTCACTCTTCTGCCAAAAATTGTTCTATGAACTTTATATGAATTAACTTATTAAAGTCTCGTAACTTCTCTATGACATAGATATTATAATTATCCCTACTTTAAGGATGAAGAAGCTTAGGCACTAAGACTAAGTGAGTTGCTTAAGTTTTCCCAACTAGCATGTGGCAGAGGTAAGGTTTGGACCTCGGCCATCTGGCTCCAAAGCCCACATTATTTACCACTATGCCACCCTGCCTTTCACTGTAGCTCTTGATGACAATGAATGAAAGACCAAGCCCATTTGGGGGCTTCTATTTTTTTTTTTTTTTTAAAGCACGTTTATTTATTTATTTATTTATTTATTTATGGCTGTGTTGGGTCTTCGTTTCTGTGTGAGGGCTTTTCTCTAGTTGCTGCAAGTGGGGGCCACTCTTCATCATGGTGCGCGGGCCTCTCACTATCGCGGCCTCTCTTGTTGCGGAGCACAGGCTCCAGACGTGCAGGCTCAGTAGTTGTGGCTCACGGGCCTAGTTGCTCTGCGGCATGTGGGATCTTCCCAGACCAGGGCTCAAACCCGTGTCCCCTGCATTGGCAGGCAGATTCTCAACCACTGCACCACCAGGGAAGCCCTGGGGGCTTCTATTTTTGCTAGTCCTTAATACATAGTGTAGTCTGTCAGATTCTTCAGAAGTCTGTATTTTGCATCTTTTGAATGGGTTCTGTTTGGCAATTATTTTGAAATTGAAGAATCCGGAATACTAACATATTTCTCCATAGGAACATTTTTATAAGGAGTAGTTAAATTTCCAGACAAACCTGTAATCTAGTTAAGCCATGAAATAGCTAAATACGCTCATTTGCAATAAAATAAGATAAAAAGAGCAATGCTGTTACAATATTAGTAAAAAGAGAAGGTCAAAGTTGTTATATTTTACTCTTAGATAGTTGTGTTTAAGGGAAAGGAGGATGAGGAAGTAGATAGAAACTTTGGGGATGATTTTAGATTTGTGAGTACTTTTAACGGTTTTGGAGATAAATATTTATTATATCTAATTTCATTTAATATCTAAAGGCTTTCTTTTTATTTGATATAGTTGTCTAGTAGTTGTGTTTTTATACTTCTCAAACTCCAAAACAACAAGAACTTGTTGTTTGCATATATAACCAAGAGAAGATGAGAGATTTTGCTGAAGTAATTAGGCAAGAGTTAGAAAAGAGGAGGGAAAAGAGTTATAGAGAATATACATACTAGTTTTGTAAATAGAGATCATTTGAGCTGCAATTAGTTTAAAGAATAGACATACAGTAGGCAGTGTATGTGCATGCCTTCCAAGTGGGAAAATGATTGAGAGGAAAAGATTTTGAGTGATGTATTTCCTTCTGTCAGTCAATAGTAGCATCATTGACTCAAACCAACATAATAGATGGAAGGAGGAGGAAACTGCAACCAGCTAGGAGCTCATGTTACCAAAGGACATTTGTAATTTAACACATACTTTGTATTTCTCTGATGTGAAGTGTATTCTTTTAGGTTAAAAATGGATTAGGCATGCTTTCGAGAAAATGACATTAGAAATCTTGTGTTCTTAGAACACAAAAGTGAATGTACTGTGTGTATATATATGTATATATATATTCTCTATTTTTCATGGCACTGTTAATGTACCTCTGCAGGGCCTCTTCTTTTATGTCTAGTTATTCCCTCTTATGAGGGATGTAAGAAGCCTTGCAAGAATGGTTTCAAATAATCTGCTGCTTATTGTGGCTGAGATAAGCTTGCCTAGTTATTCAGGCTCAGCCGTCTTCCTATCCCACCTTTCCTATATTTTGTTTCTTTGTTTCATGACATAGTCACTGGGGTGGACATACATTTTTTAGCTACCATAACAGAAAGCTTGTTTCCTTATTATCCATGGAGCTGGAGGTTAAGCTCAACCTTGGCTGCAGTGAGAAGGAAGTCCTGGACTTAACATTGCTAAGGGACTTAGAAACATTGCTGTTTTCAAAACATGTCACCAGGCCATTAATTAAACGCTAAAGTGAGTAACTTGAATGGAATCAGCTCAAGAGAACCCTTCCCCCGCACTGCTCCCATTTTGGCCCATGTGAAATACACACAATTTAAATCTTATTGAATACTTCTAAGGGCTCCAATCTCAATAGTTAGAATCACAATTAGTAATATATTTTTTTCCAGTTTGTGAAAGGAAGAATAACGGACCTGAAAAAACTGGATTATTTTCACTTTCATTGCCTAGCTAATGATATTGGTCGGAATAACTGATTTAAGATACCTACTGATTTGAAATGTTTTTAGTATAAAGCTTTAAAAGCCCTGATTACGTGATTCCCTTTGAAGTTAGTCCCGGAAACACTTTGTTCTTAGAAGATATTGGAATGAGCTCCAAAATGGACATTTGTTCCCCAGAGGGTATAAAATCTGACAGAGCGTCTAAAATTCTTGGAGAAGTGATAAATACCATGGCATCTTATTTAGTTTTCACCTTCTACTTAGAACTGCAGCTCTGAACTATTCCAATGAAATTGTTTAATTGCACCAACCAACTCAAATCAGTGTAAGCAGAGCTTTTTCTCCTGATTTCTGAGTTTATAGCTCCCAAGTGAACTGAAACTAGGGATTTCTTTCTGCTGAGTAGCAATTTTAGAGAGGGTACTTTTGAAATTTTGTCAAAGTAAAATTTCAGAGAAGCTCCTTTGGATCTTTTTCCTGGAATAGGGTGATCAGAAGGGAAAAACATGGCTGGTTGCACAATCCCTTTGCCAGATAAATATCAAAACACCCTAATTCCACATTGATGTTCCTGAAAGTTTTTATATGAGGACCTTGAAAAACACTTTATATGCATACATTTCCTACCACCTTTTTCAGTTTGAGGCAGGGTGGAACATGACCACATTTTTAGTGGCTATAGGTGGAGAAGTGCAAGTTTTAGTCACACAGAAGAAAGCTTATTTTAAAAAAGTCTCTTCATGAATATTCTCCGATACCTCTACCTCCAGTGTCCTTATCCCCATAGTGAACCACAGCTGCTCCCTGCCTCCCCCGAGACCCTGCAAGACCAGCAGGTAGGTCTAGTCCAGGCTTCTGTGAAGTCACTGCTTTTTCCCTGGGTCCTGGTGCCCACCAGACCTTGTGTGCACTCTCCAAGAGAAGAGTTTCTGTTTTCCCCAGTCCTAAGGAGTTCCTGAGATCAAGCCCCGCGGGGCTTCAAAGCCAAATGCTCTGTGTGACATGGTGCTAATTCCTGGACTTCTATGAGGCTCTTTCCCCCCCTCTTCTAGACAGTGTAATAATACCCATCTCACAGTTATGTTGTAGATTGGATAAGACCCCAGTGCGCCTAGCATAATAGTCCTTGACAGATAGAAGTAGGAATAACTCATACACACAGGACTTACTATATATCAGGCATAGTTCTAAACGCCTTAAAGATATTAACCCACTGGATTCTCACAATATCTCAATGGGTCAGTAATATGTTATTCCCATTTTACAGATGAGAAAACAGAGGCACAGGAGATTAAGTAACTTGCTCAGCATCAGACATCTACTCCGTGTTGGAACCAAGATTTAAATTTAGGGCAGACTGATACCAAATTCTATGTGCTTAGCTACCACACCAACCTATCTCTCAACAGGAAGGGTCTTTTCTATTAAGGAATACAAGGCTTTGATTTGGATTTATGGAACATATATTCCTTTCTCATATGCAGGATACCTTGATTTCTGCAGAAACTTTTTTTTCCTAAAATAATGGCTTATTAATGACATAATTTTTGTGAAGTAATAAGATGCTGTAGGTTCACAGATTTTCAAATACTTACATACACAAACTGAGAGAAGCAAAATGTATTTGATCAGATTAATTACCCATACTATGCTTGAATTAGCATACTCTTAATTATCCATTTTATTGGAAGTTTCTTAAGTACTATATAATTTAATGATTTGAAATAAAATTACTTTAGTAAGTGCTTCTGTACGTTTGCAGAAGTAAATTGGTGTTAAAAGACCTTATTAATTGTGTGATTTTAGGCAAGTCTCATAAATTCTTTGAGTCCTACTAGTGTTCGAACCTGAAAAGTAGGAAATATAATCCCTCTTGTGTCTACAGTGAGAATCAGATGAGAACATTGATGAAAATGGCTTTTGGCAAACTTGCAAATGCTATATAAATGCAAAGGTCATCATTAGTGTCAAGAGAGTTCCAGGATTTCATGTGATTGCTCATTAACGTGCCAAGAGAGCTGGGATATGAAATCCACATTTCTCAATCCCAGACCTTGGCCCATCATTTGAGATATCACCCCATTGGAAATACATGGAGCTTAGACCACATTGCTTAACTGATTCCTATGGGAGGTGTTGGCTCATTGAGAGACAGGGTTTCTATGAAGCCGATAAGAGCTGGCCTAGTTGACTTCCATAGTCCCAACTGTAAGAATTTAGAATTCGAAAATTAAAACAGGGGAAGCTCTTCTGCAGCTTAACTGAGCCTGCAAGTTAAAACTTCAAGATTATTTAGTACTAGCATTTTATAGTAGAGCATTTGCAAAGAAAACCAAACACAGTCACCCCCAGTGTTTTGAGCAGACGCCAATTTTTCACAGGAAATGGAGAACTCTTTTTCATTTTAGCCATAGGAATTGGTATTGTTTATTTCCTCATCCATATGTTTTGTGTCTGGAAATGTCCCAAGATCCTCAAGCTCAGCGGGTCCTCCTGACCCCTTCCCCTTATACTCTTGAAGTTCACTCTCATCTGCCCCTTCTCTTTACAGTTCCTCCAGGCTCCCGACCATCTCTTTCTGTTATTCAGTGTTCATCCTCACATTCTCCCTGCCCCCATCTCCCAAGTCCTCCCTCCTTTTCCTCATTTGCTGAGTTTTAATCATGCACATCCAAAGGCATTGAGAAGTAAGGTCAGCAACTCTAATTCTACCTTCTTTTCTTCCAGCACCAAGCAAGCTTTACCTGGGGAAGATAGAGGTTGGGGGACATGGGGAGGGAGGGATGAGCCTAATATCAGAGTTCTACCATTTTGATAGTGTAAACAATTTTCTCTTTTAAATAAGGGCAGGCTGTCTGCTCTTGACCTCTTTGGAAGAACTCTTTCTCATCATGCCTTGCCTTGCACCTTTCTCTCAGAGCAATTCTGGCTTCCCCTTCCCCCACAGGTTTCTGGCTGTCCTCTGGCCGTCCTTCAGCTTTCTCTGTTCCCTTCTCTTTGAGGTGTCTGTGCTGGCTTCTCGGCTCTCCTTGTGCCTTTCCAAATTCTTCACACTTCTGCTGCCAGTTTGGGAATGATTCATGATTTCTGCGTCCAAAATATTAGTTCTAGAAGAATATCTTCCTGGTTTCCCGGTCTCATTTGGCTGAGGTGTTCACTATCCCAAGCCAGAGAATGGGCAGGAGAAAATTTGAGATTCTTGCAGGCCCTTGCCCTGGTTCCCTCGTGGGCTGTCATGTTAACTGAGGTTTCCAAGCCTGCCATGAAAGACATGATCTCAAATATACATGCTCCCTTTTGGTTATTCTGTTCCTTTCACATTCACAGTAAAGTAAACACGCTATTATTTATTTCACAGTGCTCTTGCTTTCTGCTGAAAATTGCATTAATGATGTTTGAGGAATTAAAATTCTTCATTTGGCCTCATCAAATCATTTTGTGTCATTGGTTTCCTTCACTTTTCTTTGGATAATATCATCTTAGCTTTTGGTGTAGTTAGAAAAGTTGTTTGCTCTGCTCAGATTAAAGCCTTTCTTCCCCTTAATTATGTTTTCCCTAATTATGTCCTCTTCCCCCTTACCAAGGCCACCTAGAATAATTTCTCCCTCTCGAGTGCTTATAACCTTCAACATCTTGCACATCATAAATGGAAAATGGCCAAGTATTTGAACTTTGTAAGCACAAACCGTTAATGGAGAGTCAATACAGCATATGGCTGTGATGAATGAAACTGTGTTTTTGACGTGACTGTTTTGGTAAATTTAAGTGATTCTTGACCCACCAGTGCTACAGTCTGAACTATCAAAAATCCCCTAAATGTTTGATACGGTCCCATGTTGTTTTCTAGCACATGCTCTGTAGAACTTCTGTAGTATTCATGACAGTAATGAGGTGTGGAATCTTTTATTCAAATTCATGCATTTCTTCTCTGCTCACTTTTCAACAACTGGAAAAGGTGTTTTTTACTGATGATATGTAAGTTAAACGGTAGGATTTGAAATTTCTCATTTAAGCAAAGAGCTTGGCAAATATGTTTCACAGAACATCGTAATTCATTCAGATGTAAGAGGAAGGGTGTATAATTTTACTTCAGTGAAGAAAATTAACAAAAAAAAGGTTGGCAGAACTAGAGAAGAGGTGACAGGTAGAGAGTAATAAAACCCCGTATTTACATAAAATGTAAATACATTTGTCTGAGTACCTTGGGATGGCCTTACCATTAGTTCTGCCTGTAAGCATTCCAAATTTACTAGGCTTTAGAAACATTTCTTAGCCTTAGGGCTTTGTGTGGAAAATAATAAGAAAGTAATAATGCTTTATAAATAATGCTTACTGCATGCCTGGTACCATATTAAACACCTACATGTGTTACCTCACTTTATTCTGCGGACAACTTAGTGCAGTAGATATTACTATTATCATCCTCATTTACGTATTTGGGGCTCTGGTTAGAGAAATAAGGTAACTTGCTTAAGTTACGCTCTAGATAAAGCCAGAATTTGAGTACATTTCTTTCAGACTATAGATCCTGCCCTCAAGCATATCGCTCACCTGGAGGAAAACTCACCTTTGAAGAAGCTGAGAGCTTCCCACGGTGGGTGCCGCCTTAACCTGTGGGACGTAGATTTCTCTTCCTTGCTTCCTTTCCTGGCAAAGCCATTAACTAAGCCCGGCTCTTTCAGGAAGGATGAAATGTTCTTTGTAAACCTGTCTTAAATACATTTCTTTTTCTTGAACAAACTGGAATTTACCATTCTCTTTTATTATAGATTCTTAAATGATTAAACTGTTTTTACTTTATATCCCAGTGAGACCCAATCAAATTTCCCCCCTCACTAAGGTGAAAGTAGAAGACAGGCAGAAATCTCCAGTTTGGGATAGCAGTTAGTGTGAGATAGCTGAGCGTACCAAATGTGATGGTATAAATGTAGAGTGGTGAAACAGCAGTGCTGTTTCAACATTCTGTTTATTTCAACACTTGGGGCTTAAGGAAAGCCAAGATTTTGGTTGAGCACTCTGCTTATCTTGTCAGTGGGGTAGCTGCAGTCTATAATGTAATAACTCTAAAAAGCCAGATTTTTGTGCTATAAAATTTTGAAAATCATGTTTAGTTCTCATACGGAGTTTTACGGGACTACTAGGATAGAGTCTGGTGGCACTGGAGGAGAACAATGGGATCTTTAAGTGGGAAAGAAGGTGAGAGAATTATTGAGGCCACATCGACTAATGATTTCAGATTGATTCAGTTCAGGGCAAGTTATCCATCTGATTGATTATAGCAAAAAAAGATCCACATTAGGAGAGTTTTTCTGATTAATTGCCTAATGTCATTTCATTTTATCCTTAGTAAATACCTACTGAGATTATTTACACACTAACAAAGAAAAGAGTTTTGTTTTGTTTTTTATAAATTTATTTATTTATTTTTGGCTGTGTTGGGTCTTCGTTTCTGTGCGAGGGCTTTCTCTAGTTGCGGCGAGCGGGGGCCACTCCTCATCGCGGTGCGCGGGCCCCTCACTATCGCGGTCTCTCTTGTTGCGGAGCACAGGCTCCAGACGCGCAGGCTCAGTAGTTGTGGCTCACGGGCCCAGTTGCTCCGCGGCATGTGGGATCTTCCCAGACCAGGGCTCGAACCTGTGTCCCCTGCATTAGCAGGCAGATTCTCAACCACTGCGCCACCAGGGAAGCCCTGAAAAGACTTTTTCTTTGCAAAAATTCTGGTAATTTACACATTTTCTGAACAGGCTCAGTAAATGACTTGTAAAACCATGGGAGAATAAGCCAGTGCTTTGTCACATTATCTACCACATGTAAAAAACATTGTATTACTTTGCCTTCTTTTAATGTACCATGCCATCCTTTTCCCATGTAGAAACATTTGAAATCTATTTTGTTTCTCTGAATACTACTAGAATAGAGGGCATTAACGTACCCACAAACCATAAGCACAAAGTGTTGAAAATTTCTTGCTGGTAAACGTCATGGCAAAAGGTTTGGGTGCTTAAAACTAACCACATGTTGATTATACCATTTTTGGAAATGTGTAAATAAGGTGGAAAGATGTTCAGTGGGAGCCTCTGTATCACTAATCTATCCTACATGTGCTATACAATTAGAAGTTTTTGTATTGATCGCCTTTGGAAATTCCATTAATAAATTTAGAAGGTTTAAGATTTTGAAGTCAAAAGTACCTGGTTTAAATTGTAGTTTTGTCATAAGTCATATGTCTTTAAGCAAATTGCTTAACTTACTTTTTCACTTATCTGTTTTCAGTTTTTCTTATCTGTGTAATGGACTGAATAGCAGAATTTCCCTCGCAGGATAGCTGTGGAGGTTACAAGCTAATGCACACAAGTTGCATATGTAGGAACCGGTACTTTTAAAAAAAAGATAGTGCAACTTCCCTGGCGGTCCAGTGGTTAAGACTCTGTGCTTCCAATGCCAGGGGCGCAGATCGGGGAACTAGGATCCCACATGCCACACGGTGCGGCCAAGAAAATACAAAAAATAAATAAAATAAAATAAAGATAGCACATCTTCTTTTATCAGCATTGATACATTCTGTTGGAAGTTTAATTTTTATTATATAAATATTGGCCTAAGATATGTTGTACTTTCAGCTGTGTACAGAGAATTAGACCATTCTTTATGAAGGGAAGCAACACCAAACTGATGGAATCTGAACTGCGTAGGGTATGGTATAATGTCTCATCCAAAAGGTTCTCAGGTTTTGTTGGGATGCCAAAGTGAACTGATGTCCAAGGAGGAGGAGGGCTGGGAGTAGATAAAAAGAACCTGTGAGTAGGGCCAGCCTCTTTGGAATCTCTCCAGGCTGGCTCCTGTGTGCTTTGCTTTGCTGTGGTACTTCTTCTCAATGCCCTTCTCTCTGCTTCAGCTCCAGACTTTAGCTGGGGTTTTATTTCACTCTTGGAGGCCTAGCACTGGACTCACCCTCAGAACCTCTCTGAGACTGAATGCCCTTTAGTTTTAAAAACTTGCAGCTGGAGTAAGAGGTTTTCTCCCCCTGGACCACTGTCACCTTAGGGTTACCTGCCTTGCCAGGAGATGGGAGATCACAATTACGGTCAGAAACAGCTAAAGCATTCAGTGTCTCTGGAACCATCTCCTCCTAAAGGATGCATTGCTTAATAATGATCTGGAAAAAGAATCTATCAGAGTAGGAAGCTTAAATAACTCAGCCCCTACGTGTTATTTTTAGATACTTAACATAAATGTTCACATTCAGGGTGGGCCCTTCTTTCAGAGTTGGAAAAACCCTGCCATGTGGGTGGTCTTGGGGGTTCTACTCCAGGATGGGAAATTGTCAGTCTATATTTCCATCAGAAATTTCCTTCTGTTTCCTCACTCTCATCTGCTTGGAACTGTGCCCTGCATTTTTCTCTCTGACATTTCAGTGAGAAGACAGGCCTGAGACCAAAGGGCCATCTGAGATGTGGACATGGATTTACTAACGTTTACTGTTTAAAAAAAAAAAAAGGATAAATCTCCTTTCAAGAACTTTTAAAAAACTTATCTACCAAAATGGCCATGATTATCATTCTCTGACAGCTCACATGGAACCATGATCCAACACAAATGATTTCAATTCATATTTGGTCCACAGGGTACATGTGATATTTTTCATTGTGCATTTCAAATGCATGGGACTTGTTTTCACATTGAATAGGTGTAATCAAATGAAACAAATTTCAGTGGTACAGCGAAGGTAACAGAACTGCTGTCTAAATTCCGTCAGTCTCCCCCATTTCCATCCTCCTGGACGTTTTCACCATGAGCATAATGGGCTAACCAGTTTGACTGACTGGCTGGAAAGTTCCTACCCATCATGACTGATAGCTCTATAATCCTTTGTCAAAAGTCAGCAGAGCCCTGTGGCCACTCCAGATCTCTCTGGAACTGAACAAACTCATATACAAAGCTGTTTTCTTGTAGAAAATGACTAGAGTAATATAACAAAATTAAGGATTTTCCTTAAAGAATCAGGGTAATTTTGAACTTAACTCCATATTTTATTTTATTTTTATTTTTAAATTTTTTATTCTTATATAATTTTTAAAGGTTCCTTTCCATTTACAGCTATTACAAAATATTGGTTATATGCCTTGTGTTGTACAATACATCCTTGAGCTATCTTACACCCAATCGTTTGGACCTTCTACTCCCCACTCCTATAGTGACCCCCCACTGGTAACCACTAATTTGTTCTCTATATCTGTGAGTCAGCTTCTTTTATGTTATATTCACTAGTTTATTGTAGTTTTTAGATTCCACATATAAGCAATAACATACAGTATTTATCTTTCTCTGTCTGACTTATTTCACTTAGTATAATGCCCTCCAGGTCCATCCATGTTGCTGTAAAATGCAAAATTTCGTTCTTTTCTATGGCTAAGTAGTATTCCATTGTGTGTGTGTGTGTGTGTGTATATATACACACACACACATACATACCACATCTTCATGTCTCAGTATATACTTATTGTACTGGCAGAATTGTTAGTAGTGCTTTTTATGACTCTCAAAAGTGCCTGGGTTTGGACAATAATTTTTCGGTCACTTTAATAGTGAGGTTCATGGGAATTAGGAGCCTGAGCTCTGCCTATGAAATCTTAATATCAATATTAGAGTATATATACAAGATGTAAACCTGGCAACAAATGTGACTTGCAGAATCAATAATGTTCTTAAAAGTTCTGTGGTAATAAATGTTCTCTCTCAGGTATCTAATAGCTGAGTATTTAATTATGTCCTATGTGCAAAGCTTGAATTAATCACAGACTAAAATGCCTAGTATTTATACCCCTTCTCATTTTAAGCAGAGTAGAGATGTCTTATAAAAATAGGCCTAACAAGAAAAAAATTAAGTGAGGAAAAGTAATAAGGTTAGTAAAAGTAGGATGAAACCTGGGATATAGTTATTACTCCAAATGTATGTGAGTGAGTTGCTCAAGTGGAGGCAGAGATGATTAGGAGGTTAAGAAATTTGGAGGCTAAGGAGCTGAAGCAACTCGCTCCCATGGCCACGTTTCAGAAGAATATATCTTTTGAATTCATAGCTGCTATATCATACTTTGGAAAAAACCTCCTATTTATCCATCAGTCTTATCTCTTTGCCTCCCCAAACCTTCCCTTTAAGCTCACTGAGACCTTCAGTGCTTTGACTGCTCTGTTGTATCCAGGTGTATTAGCATTTTAGAGGCTGTTTCCTCCTCTATTTAAATATCTCCCCATCTTACCAATACCTCACTCTCTAATTCTCCTACCAACACTCTCCCTTTTTCTCTCTGCTACACTCTCCTCACAATCTCCAACTCTGGATCCATGTGAGCATCTGCATTTTACTCCTGTACTTAGACTTCTTGGCACTGCTAGAGAAAGTCTCACCCCATTTAAGTGTTCACATTGATGCTGTTAGCACTGCACAGTCTCCAGTCTGGTTGGGGTGATCCTTCAGTCTGTAACCAGCCAGCTCTTGCTTAGGTTGCTTCTGGTGACTGTTCTAGATTTTCCTCCTGCCATTCAATTGCGAGCAACTTGAATTCAGAATCTGGTCCTGACTGGCACATTGGTATTGAGTAAATGTTCACTGAATGAATGAAACCTTCATACTAGCCTCCTTTTCCTCATCTCACCTCCTTCCTACTCACTGGCAACTGATAACCTTGCCTTTCTTTTCATGGGAGAAAATAGAAACCATCCTAAGGATATATGTCTCAACCTTCTGTAACTCTTCTCTCCTTCATCACTAACTCAGTGAAAGAGATATTCATTCCTTTGTTCAGGACCTATCTCTTCAACCGTGTTCTCAACCCCTTTGCTAACTATCCTCCCCAACTCCCCCCAATGCACACTCATTCTGTGAACTCTATAAGAGGTCCCTTCTCTCTTTTAGATCTTCAGTTATTTCATTTCTAATGATCTTCACTCTCAGTATATAAGTTTCTCCAAGGCTTTCATAATTTCAACCTAAACTCCCTGTCTTTGTTATCTTTTGAAATTACTCTTGCCAATATACCAAAGTTGTCGAATTTAATGGGAACTCTTCCATAGTGTTGCCTCCATCTTCTCTGTTGATTATTCCCTCCTTCTCAATGCTATCCTACCTTGGGTTGTATGACACTTTGATCCTGTGTCTTGCTGCTTCTTCTCAGATGCCTTTATGGATACCTCCCCCATTTATCCACTCTTCTAATGAATGTGTTTCCCAGAGTTAAATTGTCTTTCCTCTGCTTCCTCACACTATACCCTGTCCTTTGGTGACCTAAGCTATACTCATAGCTTTGATCATGGACATTGTGATGATTCCAAGGCTGCATCTCTAATTAAGACTTCTTTTTTTTCTTTTTTTTTAAAGTGCTTCTATAGCACCTTGTATTTTTTTTTTTAATTTTATTTATTTATTTATTTATTTATGACTGTGTTGGGTCTTCGTTTCTGTGTGAGGGCTTTCTCTAGTTGCGGCGAGCGGGGGCCACTCTTCATCGTGGTGCGCGGGCCTCTCACTATAGCAGCCTCTCTTGTTGCGGAGCACAGGCTCCAGACGCGCAGGCTCAGCAATTGTGGCTCACGGGCCTAGTTGCTCTGCGGCATGTGGGATCTTCCCAGACCAGGGCTCGAACCCGTGTCCCCTGCATTGGCAGGCAGATTCTCAACCACTGCGCCACCAGGGAAGCCCAAGACTTCTTTATTGGAGTCGCTGAATGCTACAAATTATTCATTTTTGCACGATCCATGGATACCTCCCAATCAAACATATCTTAAGCTAACTCATCACCCTCTAAATCCTTCTCGTATTTATTATTTGTGTTTGATGCCACTGTCCATCTTCTCATTAAGCCTGGGAACACCCAAGTCCCTCTTTTCTCTCTCCTCACTGCATCTAGTCCATCTCCAAGTTCTGTTGACTCTGCTTCTTCGTTATCTGCCAATTTCATGCTCTTTCTTCCATTTCTTTTGGCATTGTCTTAGTTCAGGGTCTCATCACTTCCCTGCAACAGGTTCCTAACTGGTCTCACTGGCACTTAAATTCAGCTATCATATAATTGGCAGAATGATTTTTCTAAAAGGAATATCTGAACACATTATTCCCTTGCTTAAAATCCTTCCATGTCTCCTGTAACTTTCAGGATCAAATTCATAATTCTTAATAGGGCACACAAGGCCCACGTTGATGTGACCACTACCCACTTTGTAGCATCATCACTCAACCATAGCAATATTATGCACTGGCTGTTTCCCTCAAGGTGTCCCATGCTGTTTACTTTATGATCTGGTATAAGCTGCTCCTCTGCCCAACCTACTCTGTGACTCAGATCACTCTTTCCAGGCAGCTTTTCCTAAGCTTTGCCTAACATGTCAGGCCCCATAGCACCTTAAGCACATATCTTTAGATTCTGCTTATTTCTCTGTCCACTACAAAACTGTGGCGCCTCAAGTAGGAATTACTTCTCTCTTATTTGTTATCTCTATGCCATCCCTACCTCCTGTCCCCACTTATCAGAGTTTTCACAAGTAGCATTTTCTACTCAGTAAATCAATTCCAGAGACCAGCCTAAATTGTATCCCAAAAAGGAAAAATAAACCCACCCCACAATTTTAAGACAATAGTGTGTCACTGCTACTATTCATAAATGTACACAGGAAGGCCCAGAGTGTGAAAGGGCCACATCTGTGTAGCTTTTGCCACCAGCGAACTATTAGAATACCTGTATGATTTACGACCCTTTGATGTATCTATTTACAACAGCAGATAAATTGAAGTTTGAGAATACTAAAAGTATGTAAATTAAAATTTTAGTTATGCATTATATATAGAAATATAAAATGTAACAGTACATATAGAGAGGTATAATATCGTACTTAACCACAAGTTTTTATTATTTTGGAAATTGTTCTCTGTGGAAGCGTAGCTTGACTTTCTGCACAATTACTGTACAAACTCTAGCAGTATCACAATTTACCGTATCATTAAATTCTGTTCCATTTCTCACTTCCTAAATGCATTTTGGCTGGTGTCAGATGATACTTCCATTTCCCCAGCACTTCAGTATTTACAGGGCCTACCTATCATGGGAGGATGTGACCCAGGCAGATTGAAATTTTGTTTCTAGTGTCTGCAACAGGGCACCTCCACCATGTTTAACTTTGGTCTTATGAACTTCCCATCTGAGACTCTGAGGCACCTGATTTGCATCAACTATATACAATCTCAAGCTCCTTGGAAGTCCAGAATCGTGTAATCTTGAGGGAAGGAAATTTAGCAATATGCTAATTTTTCATTGTGCATTGTACTTATAGTGCTTACTTTGCTCCGGCTTTCTCTTCCTTTTCTTCTCTGCTTGGAATTGTGTTTCCTGTTTATATTAACTGGGGTGATCCAGAGGCCTCCACAGGCAATAAATCCTGCAGGGCAAAGGCAGACTGAGATAGGAAAACATTTTTTCCCCAGCTCAATGGACAAGGCAGTTCTGGAGCCTGCAGTATGGTTTTTATGTTTTTTTCAATTCCCTGTGTAGATTGTTCACAAGGAAGGACCAAGAGCAGCAGACCATTTCTCTTTATTCCAATTCTCGCTCAGAACAAGCTCTAGGAAACAGATTGGAGACTGTGGACAGGAATAGAATCACACATGATCTGATGACTACAGTTTAATTATGAACAGAACCAGGGAGAAAGTTATTTCTGAAATCCCTCCTTGCTCCCTGTGTTTGAATTCTCTAAGATAAAATACAAGAAAATGTTTATTTTTGATCTACAAAATGAGCTACATGTGGAGAAGTGATTTTCTCTGCTTTTTGGATTATTTGCTTAATTTATTAGAGTGGTCCAAATAACAGAATATTATAGTATTGGGCTTTCCAGTCAAAACTCCCATTTTATAGATGAAGACACTGAGGCCAAGAGAAATAGATCTTCTTTTCTTAATATACAGGCTTTCTTCTTTCCCACTGATGTCTTATTCTTTTTAACACACATTCACATCCCTTGCCTGCTCCCTGCCCCCCAAACACTTCCATGTTACCAACTCTGGTTTTGTTCAGGATTCACTGGCAGTAGTAGGCTGAGTGTAAAGCTGGGGTTCCTGGAGTGTCCTTAAGTAGTGATTAAGCAATTAAAACTCAAATCGGTTTCTCTGCAGTTATTTCAGAAGAACAGGAACAGAGCAGGCGCGTGCTTCTCAAGCTCCCATGAGCATAGGAGGACAAATTTACAAGAAATTACGTCTCAAATCCATGAGACCATCCATGGTGCTCAATGAAGGCTGTCCAAGATCCAAATTCTGGGGAAAAATCCAGGAACTTCCAAGAAGAATTAGATTGTTTTTAGCAAGTAAAGAGGTGAGAAGAGATAGGAAGATGTAGAGAAGAAAGAGCAAGTGTGTACAGAGAAGGGTTAAAAGAGAGGCAACTCCCTCAAGTGACCAAATGGCTGAGGTCTGGGCAATAAATCTCTCGACAGTTTTTCAAAGTCTGAGAAATCTGTGTTTAGAAGTCAGCTAAAACACCTGCTTGAATTTCACTTTTGGGTTGCTTATGTTCTGTAGAATTTAGCTTGAATTTTAAAGGGTGATGAGTGATTAGTGAAGCTGACCCTGATCCCTATTGAATTTTTCAAATTAAATGAATTGTATTTTGCACAGATAATGTGTGTGTGGGTAAAGCGTCAGCCATCAGTATATTTGAAGAGGAATAAACAATGGGATGAACTCTCAACCTTTCCATTAACTTTTTATTTTAAACTAGTTATAGATGCATAAGAAGTTGCAAAAAATAATGCAGAGAGGTCTCATGTGCTCTTCACTCAGCTACCCTCCACCCGCCTTACGGTAACATCTTACATAACTCTAGTCCATTATCAAAATCAGGACATTGATATTGGCATAATACAGTTAAGTAGACTACAAATCTTATTCAAAATTTCACCAGTATTTAACAAGTACGCATTTTGTATGTGTGTACTTCTAAGAAACTTTATCCTACGTATAGATTCGTGTAGCCACTACCACAACCAAGATACAGAACTGTTCTATCACTGCAGTGGAACTCCTTCATACTGCTCCTCTGTAGTTACTTTCCATTAACTTTATATATGACTGAATGTGTCAGGCAGCCCTTTTTCTTAATTGTTCTTCATTAGATGGGAAACATTTTTCTTCTGGGGAAAATTATAAGAATTCTTTTGTCTTTAATGAATATTGTAAAAAATTGAGATGAAATGTTCTATAAAATTATATGACATAGGTGATATACATATATATATGTGTGTATATATAAAATATGGTTCAAATCCCTAATATAGTTCTTGAACAATGTCAAAGAAACTCTTTGACAGGTATAAAGCCCCACTGTTTACAGATGTGAATGATAGGTTTGTAATGGAATGAAAAGATACCTTGTCAAATTTAGTGAAAGCTGCTCTCTCTGGCCATGTTGAATGAGGATTTTGACCAAATCATGCAATCTTTTTCCTGTTTATAGAATTGGAATTGATGTTCTAACATTCCACCCTTCTTACTATGTATTGATATCTTGGATAGACTGAAAAGTGTCTTTAAAGGTGCATTCTTCTTTCAAGACAGAAGAAAAAGACATTTTTGGAAGTTTTTTGCCTGAAGCTTAAAAGTTAAAAAGCAGATGGTCTTTAGAGCAGAGATTTAATGAAAACCTTTGTGTTGAGTTGCCATCAGAAATGCTTCTATAAACTCCCAAGATGTAAGAACAAATCACTGTATCCTAATAATTAAGTATATTAGCTTCCAGTTGGTGGGGTTTGGGTCTATCTGAGACCACACTTTCTTGTTATGCTTCTTGTAGTCTGCACCTGGGGAAAGCCATTACAGGGATAGACTAGGAAGACACCCAAGCCTTGCTTCTTCAGGATTAGAGTTTGGTAGATGGGACCCTACTTGCCATCGTGGATGCCTCCCTACACTGTGCCACACTGCACTGCAGAGGGATGCTTGCCCTGGCTCTATCTAATATATTCAGAGGGAAAGTGTTGTATAAGGCAGAGCTGGCCCCACTAAGGACGTCTCCCTCAGAGTTATTAGTTAAGAAGAGTGACAAAGCTTGAATCTCTTCTTTGAAGTCCCTGAATCCTGGAGGTCATCAATTGCTGATCTTGGAGCTGTGGCTCTCAAACTTTATCACGGATAACTGTGGCAAAGGTGCATATTAAAAATGTCTCAAACTAAATATTTCTATTTAGTGAGGCCTGGGATGGTATCTACTTAATTCTCACTGAGCCCTCTAAGTTTTCTGTTGCAGATGGTCTTGCCCATAGGCCACATTTGGAGAAACGTGCCCCAAGCCTGCATAGTCTGCCATCTTCATTTTGATGGTAATGGACACTGAACCCAGACCAGTGATTAAATGCCATCTAAAAATCACACAGTGTCTGGAAGTTGTCTCCTGACTTTCAAATTAACACTTAGTATTGAAATGACAACCAAGAACCTCACTTTTTTAAAAAGGAAAATAAATGCATGATTATGGGCATAGGAAAATTTTCTCTTAAACCAAAAAAAAAAAAGGTGTGGGTGGAAATTGTGAAACCTTGCACTGGCATGTCAAAGCATCAAACAGAAAAAGCAACCCATGTGGAAAGAATGCACAAGAACATGGCGCTGGGAGTCACATGATTCCAACAAGGACAAGGTTTCAGAATACAAATGATGAACTGTGTTTACGCAGTTTCCCAGGAGCTCAAAGCACTTGGTAGACTATTTTTTTTCTTTATTGTGAATGACTCTTATGCTGAACTCATTATTATTGATTCTATCTTGCCGCCATGGAGACTACAACACAAAGAGAAGTGGCTGATTTGTGGTGATGAAAGAGGATAGTGCACACAGCTAAGCGGCTGAGTATCTGCCCCAACCTCGCTTTAAATGGATGCCAGCCCATAAACAGACGAGCCCAGTGCTGCTTCATGGTTCCACTTGGCATCAGAGAAAACATTTCCAGTATGATCTGAGAATACACCTTGCCAATATAGGCTAAAGATTATTTAGACATTTTAAGATTAATCTGGATTGTTTTAAGGCATTGTTTTAGGGCATTGTTTTAAGGACAGATGTGAAACTGAATACTCAAGCAGATTGGCTATACCTTAGAATAGTAGTGCTCAGGGCTGGGAATAATGAACATGTATGGAGAAGAAGAAGCAGGTTACTTCACATACTAACTCTGCCTAACATTGCTAGTGTGTGAAATATGGGATGGTATATACAGTAACTACCTATAGGACCACAAAAAAAAATAATCTTGCAACCCTTGGTCTCATTATATAAATTGTTTCCTCATTTTGTGAATTAAATTGAACCGTACAAAGGAAAGCCTTACTTTCCTCTTTTGGTTTTTGGTAGCTGGGGACAAAGAACATTACTATATAGGGCTAAAATGGTGATTATGTTGGAGTACCTGAAAATAACTTTTTTACTAAGTTATATGTTTTGCCAATGTGGGTTACAAATTTCTTGGATTTTCTTATTTTTCTATAACTAATCTTATAAGAATTTCCCACTACTGTGCATTTATTTATTCATCCACTATTTCTTGAGCACCTATTATATGCCACCACTGCGTAGGAGGTCTACGGAAACGATGATATTGCTCAAAATAAAAACTAACAGTATTATGTAACATGTTAACTTTTCTTTGATATCCAATTAATTACTGCTTTACCTTATAACTATTAGGCAAATAGTCTCATTAGATGGATTGACTTAACCGCTATGAAGAAATAAAGCTAAATAGTAGTTGTTTGGTGAACTAAAAATGTGAAAAACATTTGTCCAAAATTTTTCTGGGTCCAAAGAATGAATCTTTTTTAAAATTTTGCAATAAATATCTTTCTTTAGCTCTGTGTTTTTATAATCCTGATCTTTAATATTAGACTCAATTATCTCACTAAGTACAGTTTCTCTACATAATTTTATTGCTATCTTATAAGACATAAGATTTTATTTTGTTAGAGGAAAGGATAAAAGTGAGAATGATTGATGACTCCTATTTACCTTAAGCATTGAAATAATTTAATGCCATATTTGCTTCTGTCTTCAGCCTTAATTTTTCGTTCTAGCATCCAAGGGGGAAATTTGTGCAGCAATAATTCCATATTATATTATAATTTTTTAATGTAAATAGAATATTTTCTTTGTCAGAACAACTTTCTGTCCTTTCTTCATTCCACCAAGTTGTTTGGCAGTTTAGCTAATTATTCAATTTAGAAATGGAGAAACTCAGGCATAGACAGGTATAAAATGATATTCTCAAGCTAGGATATTCAATTCGTAACCCAGATGTGACCAGAATAGGTAGTGATTTTTTTCACCAAGTCACATAACCATCTGATATGTGAAATAAAGAATATTCACAATGCTGAAATGTTCTCTCAATTATATAATAATGCATGAAATGTGTAGGGTCTTTGCAAATCATACCACATGGAGATTCTACTTTCAATAGATCATGAATATTTGTATACATCTATAATTAGTCATAAAATATTATTTGTTGTGATTATATTGGAAAGAATGAAGCACATTTTTTAGTGCTATCCTGAATGTCTATTTGCAGATTTATTGCCTGGAACATATTTACTTCTTCATTGCAACATCTGCTAAGCCTGTTGGTGTCTTATTATTAATATAGCAGATCTAAGTATAAAGTGGTATCATTGAACATCACCCTTGGGCTGGTCAGGAAAGTATAATTGGGTAAAGGTTATGTTGGAAACATGTGACACTCACTGCCTTTGAAGGTTGGATTCTCCTCAATTCCATAGCAGAGTTATTCTGATAACAGCTGTTGAGTATTTGGGGAGGAATACTACCGGACCTCCATCCCACATACACGGATTAATAATGATATTGATAACTATTTGTACTATTGGTTTCAAAGGACTTTAACAGATATCTCATAAACTGGGTGGATATGTAATTCTTTTCTTTATTGGAGGCAGCTGGAAGACTTGAGAAGTTTTCTTCAGAAGCCTGTTTTCACTTTTATTCTCAATCCTATCACTCTTTCAGGGTTCAGTTCAAGCCTAATCATCTCTAAACAAATATCTCTGTTTTTTCCAGTCCACTCATTTCTCTCGTTTTTGGTCTTCTAAAGCATTTGTAGTCAGTATCTCATTACTTTTACACTTACATTTATATTGCCAATATGTATAATGCTTATAAAGTCATGATTCACATGGCCAGTTCCAGAGGGATGTCACAGGCAAATGTGTAGTCCATAAAAGTCCTTTATTTGAAAGGAGCATATACTCATCAGCTCCTTCAAATTCTCTGTTTTCTTGCATCTACTGCCCTCACACACCACAGTTACTCCAATCTCTTTTCTCAATAACCCTCCATTACACATCCACACAGAGAAATATTCATCTAGGATAAGTGTGCTTCCAGTCATGGCAGAGTAGCTAGCAATGAACTTTCTTTCCCTTCCACTGTAAACAACTAGGAACTTGGAAGAAATACACAGCAACAGGTTTCAGACACCAGAATATAGACAGACAAGATTGTGTCCCATGAGAGAAGAGAAGCAAACAAGGAGAGCCCTAGACCGACCCAAATTTCTGCCTGTAGATGTTCAATGGACACTGGCCCGGAGAGAGGAAACTCAAGGAAAGTATTGATGGCTTCACCAAATTGAGGTGACAGATACCAGGGTTCATGGAAACAGAGGCAGCTAGAAGTGGTGGGGCAAAGTACCAGAAGAGGGGAAGCTTCTCAGAGAAAGAGCTTTAGGGCTCTTCATGGGTGGGTGGCTCTTGAGTTTTTGAAATAAAACCAAACTGTATATACAGGGTGAAACTCTAGGAGGACAAAGAATGACCAAGGAGCTGTAAGCCAGACAAGGTCATATTGGGAAGAACGACATTCTAGTTTTAATCAGCCAGAATGAAGAGACTCAGTGGACACCTAAGGCATTCAATAGAGACTCCTGAAAGGTCAAACTTCATAAATATAGCCAAATTAGACCTGGCCTAACAAAGCCTAGAAACAAACCTTAAAAGGATCAAATTGATCCTTTCAATTTAACTGCCTAACAAATTGAAAGGCAACATTTTTTAAAGGAAGACAATGCAATTTAGATAAACAACAACATAGCATTCATAATGCAGCATCTAATCAAAAAGTGCCAGAGATCGAAAGAAGCAAAAACATGTAACCAATAACCAAGAGAAAATTCAGGCATGATAAATAGACCCAGCAATGAGAGAGGTGATGGCATTAGAAGACAAAGACTTTAAAAGAAACTTTAAATATTCCACAATTTAAAATAAAACATAAACATAATGCAGAGAGGAATGGAAGATATATAAAAAAGAACCGTGTGGAACTTTTGAATGAAGCACTTGCACCCAGAATATAGAAATAACTCATAATTCCCTAATAGTTAAGCGAACCAATTAAAAATGAGCACAAATTTGAACAGACATTTCACAAAGGAAGATCTACAAATGGCCAATTAGACATGAAAAGATACTATGGTTAGTCATCGGAAAAATGTAAATTAAAACCACAGTGAGATACCACTGTATATCATCAGAATGGCTAAAATAAACAAGCTGACAGTAACAAGTGTGTCTGAGAGTGTGGAATAACTGGAGTTCTCATTCATCACTGCTTGTTCTATAAAATGGAATAGCCACTTTGGAAAATAGTCTGGCAGTTTCTGAAAAGATTAAAATACACTTACCAGATGACTGAGAGAAGTAGATCTTAAACTTTTAAAAAAAGGTATTGAATATTAAGAAGAAAATATTCCTTCAGCCTTTGCCACTGTGTGTCCCTTGCCTAAAGGAACCCCTATTCTCCCATTTCTTCCTGAATCTAAGTTGCAGAAGTCTGCTAAAATATAAACTAAGACATATTTAAAATTTTAAGAGTTTATTTGAGAAAAAATTGATTCAAATTGAGCAGCGCCAAACCAAATGTGGTTAGAAGTACTGTGGGGACAGGAGCTGGGGAAAGACTTTTATAGAGAAAAGGTGGAAGAAAAATAAGGAAATGATTGATTGGCTATAGCTTAAAGCCTAGTTGGCTCTTTGCGATTGGTTGTCCTTAGGTTTCAGTCTCTTAATCTTGAGACATTTACTGGCTTAGATTTTGATTTGCTTATGCAGGCAGCCATGACAGTAGAGCCCCCTCAGTCTAATGACCTCCTTGTTTAATTAAATAAGTCCAAGCACTTACATGGTTAAGCAGGAGCTTTTTACATGCAAGGAGTGGGCAAGACACAGGGTAGACCAAGCTGGCATTATCTCTACCTGTAAGAGGTAAGAAGAAGGCCAGGAGAACTCATATACCATCATTATTGTTGTGTCATAGTTGTATTATTCTTACTGATTACTCAGTTTATGAGTTAGACTCAGTTTCTCTTTCAAGAGTAATCCAGTCTTATTAAGAAGGAAAAATCATATGGAAAGTGGCATCCTAACAGAAGTATAGAGTGCTATGTGAATTCATGTGTATTACTGACAGAAGTGTTGACACTTCACTGTGCTTGATGTCGGTCTAATTTCCTTAAGTTTTAAGTAAGAGGCCAAGTATAACCTCTTGAATGTCTGCTATATTAATGGAAGCACTAACCCAATGTTAAGAACATGGAACTCCATCAACTTAGATGATTACTTGATCAGTTTGTTAGTTAGTATTAGGCTTTGCAGAATCCCCTAAATGGAAAACCCAGGAATCTGTGACATTAAAAAGACACAGGTTTTCTTTTCTCTCTTCTATAAGAGGTAGGAAGTCTGGGGCTGGCAAATCAGGGCCACAGTTATCAGGAACCCAGGTTCCTCTTCTTTCTGCTTGATCATCCTTTGTGCCTCATATTCATCTTTCAAATGGTCCAAAATGACTGCTAGAGTGCTGCTGTCCCCCATGTTTGTGTTCCAGTTAGAAAGAAGTGGTTCGTAGAGGTGGAGAGGGCTACGTATGCACACCCCCTGGGGAATCAGCTCCCTTTAAAGAGCTTTCCCAGAATCCCCACCCAATTACTTCCACTTACGTTTCACTATTCATGACCAGTTGTAGAAAGACTAGGAAATATAAACTTTCAGCTGGGCATATCACCTCCTTGAATAAGATCAGATTCTGTAGGTAAGGAAGAAGGGGAAAATGCAAACCAGGTGGTCTAACAGCCGTCCTTGCCATGATCTATTTTTCAGTAATCTCAAGCTTGTGAAGGCTAATGCAGCTACTGTCAACTAGGTGGTTATATTTTTGTGTTTTTCTAATTCCAGTGGGGGAAATTGTTGATTCATCCTCATGGTTCTTGAGGTTGTGTGTGTACTTTTCTTCCATAATGTTGAGGTATTTTTCTTGGCACGTAGGAGAAGTGGCTTTCATGAAGAGCAAAGAAACATATGAAGACAGAGAAGCCTTCCTAATAAAGAGATGGCATGTGGGATATTATGGGTGATGCAAAGGTAAACTAATGACAAATTAGCCTTCCAGATCTTTATGCCAAATGGTCAGTGTTGAAGGAGAAACTTAGGGGTGCTTTGAAGTAACCAAGTGTCAAGTGAGCTAAACTTTTTTCTTTCAAAAAGTCAGAATGGGGCTTCCCTGGTGGCGCAGTGGTTGAGAGTCTGCCTGCCAATGCAGGGGACACGGGTTCGAGCCCTGGTCTGGGAAGATCCCACATGCCGCAGAGCAACTGGGCCCGTGAGCCACAAACTACTGAGCCTGTGCGTCTGGAGCCTGTGCTCCGCAACCAGAGAGGCCGCGATGGTGAGAGGCCCGCGCACAGCGATGAAGAGTGGCCCCCGCTTGCCACAACTAGAGAAGGCCCTCACACAGAAACGAAGACCCAACACAGCCATAAGTAAATTAAAAAAAAAAAAAAAAAGTCAGAATGGGCTAATTCTCCTACAAAACAAAAATAGAGAAATGCACTTTATTTTAATTTACAAGTACTAGTTTCACTGATGCCCAATGGCTAGAGATAATAATTAATATTAGCTGCCCAAGTTCCCAGCAAAACCGAGAAAATTGAATTATTACTTTATTGGTCTCTCAAATAAGATGATAGGATATTTTTCTAAATCCTTTTGATCTGCAGCAGGAGGAATGTTGTTCCATTTGAAAGCACTGTTATTATCAACAATAATGGAAAAGACAGCAAATGGCACCCAGACCTAGGGCATCTCATCATGATACAATTTTCACTGCATCAGCTGTGTGGCAGGTGCTATGCTGAATGAAGTTTAAGCATAACTTCTGCCCCATGGCCCAGATCAATTTTGCAGCCATTATTCTGTTTCATTTAGTTTCAGGACTAAATGGTCCATTGTGTAGTTAGGTTCTTGCCGGTGCATTTGTCTGTAGCAGCAGCGTCCACTTTAGTGATGAGTCAGAAGTATAAAATTGAACAGGAAGGGGAAAAATAAATGAATCACAAGGCCTGTTAGAGGCCCTTGAAAGTCCAGCCCAAGTGCTAGTAAATGCTAAAGGGGAACATATTTACTGTGGTAGAGATAGACTAAATGGATTAAATTGGTAGATAATTGGGAAAGGTATGTGGGAAAATTGAATGAGTATAATGGGTAAATAGCATAGAACAAATGGACAAGTTTCTGATGTCAAAACTGGGTACAGCCCAGGCCAGTGCTTATGTCACCCGGATGAGAAGACTGCAGTTTGCTCGGGCCAGAATGTTTCCACATGCCACACACATCTGGTTCGAAGCATCTTTGACTTAGTCATGCCTTCTGGAAAGAATACTGTAATTAGGCAGAGAAACGGGGTACAGTGCAAGATAATGGGTCTGTGAGAGGGCTTAGTGACCACAGACCCATCTACTCATCCCAGAAGAAAGGTGCAGGGCACACACCCTTAGCGCTGTGGCATGCTACCTGTGATTAGCATCTTCATTGGCATAACTGGATAGAATTGTTCTACTCCTTTTTCTTTTCCCCACAGTGCTTTGTTCTTGCATTCATTCCTTCATTAATTAATTCACTCAACAATTATTTAATAATTACTTTCTGCACACAAAATGCTGGAAAATAAATCATATTTTAAAAAAAGTCAGTGGCTTCCCTGGTGACGCAGTGGTTGAGAATCCGCCTGCCAATGCAGGGGACACGGGTTCGAGCCCTGGTCTGGGAAGATCCCACATGCCGCGGAGCGACTGGGCCCGTGAGCCACAACTACTGAGCCTGCGCGTCTGGAGCCTGTGCTCCGCAACAAGAGAGGCCGCACCGCGATGAAGAGTGGCCCCCACTTGCCACAACTAGAGAAAGCCCTCACACAGAAGTGAAGACCCAACACAGCCATAAATAAATAAATTAATTAATTAATTAAAAAAAAATGTACTTAAAAAAAAAAAAAAGTCAGAGTCAGTGTCCAAAGGGTCAAGACAATTATATTTGGGAAGATAAAATATAAAGAATATTCATTATGTAGGACCTTCTAGGAAATGAGGATGATAAATTGTAGTTAGGTCATTGGGAGCACTAGCTATTTGAGTCTTTTTTCCTAGAAGCTTTGAAAATGTCCTTTGAGAAATGAAACCAAGTGTAGGACTTTCAGAGTTGCAACTATCAGCCTTACTTCTTTGTGGTTCATAAATACCAATTAAATATTTTTCAATCATGTGCTGACGAGGTAATGATGACTTCATAGCCTATTCTTTATGGTTTAGAACCAGTGGACTTTGCTCATTTTGCAAAAGAGTGTTTATTTTTAGTGGGTCTTACTTTCAGTTAAATGAATATTCTGATTAACCGAGCATTCTGATATATGAATTTGAATTTAATACAGTACGCTTAGCAATAACACTATCCCAGAAATGATTTAATCTGATTTGTATCTGTAGATAGTTTAGGAATTTCCAAACTAAAACACAGAAACAAAAACTGCTAGGATCAACCAAGAAATTATTATGCAGGACTATATATGTGGAAGCTCTGGGAAGTGGTGCTGAGCCTATACTAAGCCTAGGATACATCCCTAGGAATTATTTAAAAATTAATCTCTGATATTAGCTATTCACTTGTCTCTTTTTTTTTATAGCAGTAGAATGCAGAATATATACAAAAGGAAAGAAAAGAACATAAGAAGCAAAAACTAGAAGAACTCAGCTAGGATTGTGTGTATATAAGGTTTTATGAAGATGTGAGAACTAGGGAAGGTCCTGTTTCTTCCTTCTCTCTTAACTTACACCATTAGGTTGGCCTAATAGCATGGAAAACCTGAACAAACTTTTTGGCCAATCCAATACTTTACAACCATGGACACCCTCCCCTAACTCTTGCCTTAAGCAATGTTATCATGGTCTATACAATGGCATCTTCTCTCTTCTTCCAGTCTTGATAATGGCAGTAGTAGCAGTCCTCTCTTCTGTTATCACTGGTGTAGCCAGTGGGACTGCTGGTCCAGGGACTGCCCAAGAAGAGAATGAAGCCATACCAGAAAATATCTTGCACAGTAGCTGTAGCTAGAGTGACTGCTAACTGCGAGGGGCGTGGTGCTGGAGAACTCCCCCCATTCTCTGAGGATGTATAGTGGAGCTGGCTCCCTCCTGAGTTACAGATTAAAACTTAGATTTTGAATAATAAGGCACGTTGTTAAATCCAGGCATCGCTGAAACATTTTCTGAGTTTGCAATGTCAAATGCAGGGCTTTTCAATTTTATTTTTCAACTTATCATACAGTAAAATTGACCTTTTTGGTGTACATTGTTGTGAATTTTAACACATGTATATATTTGCAATGTCACCACTACAAGGAGGATACAGAATAGTTCCATCAACCACCCCAGAATGCCCCCAATCCTATTTCTTTGTCATCACACCTCCCTCCACCCATGATTTCTGGCAGCCACTAATTTCCATCAGTATAGTTTTGTTTTTTCTAGAATGTTATATAAATAAAATCAAACAGTATATAATCTTTTGAAACTGATTTCTTCACTCAGAATAATGTGTTGGAGATTCATCCATTTTATTGCATGTATCAGTAGTTCATTCCTTTTAATTGTGAGTAGTATTCTCTTGTACGGATGTACTACATTTTGTATCCATTCTCTTATACAAGGACATTTGAGTTGTGTAGTTTGGGCTTTTACATATAAGGCTGCTATGAACAATCATGTGCAGGTTTTTGTGTGAACGTAGTTTTTATTTTTCTAGGTAAACATCCAGGAGTGGGAATGCTATGTAATACACTAAGTGTATGTTTCACTGACAAACTCTTTCCTAGAGTGGGTATACAAATATATATGAGCACTGTATGAGAGTTCCAGTTGTCCTGAATCCTTGCTAGCACTTGATATTGTCAATACCTTTTATTTTAGCCATTCTAATAAATATGTAGTGTGTAGACACCTTGTAATTTTAATTTGCATCTCCTTATGTCCAATGATGTTGCATCTTTTTCTGTGTGCTTAATTGCCATCTTTATGTCTTCTTTGGTCGTTTGCCATTTTTAAATTGGGTTGTTTGCTTTCTTAATGTTGGATTTTGAAAATTCTTTATATTCTGGATAAAAGTCCTTTGTCAATTACGTAATTTGCAAATATTTTATCCCAGTCTGTAGCTTGTCTCTTCATTCTCTCAACAGTATCTTTGGCAGAGTAACAGTTTTTAATTGTGATGAAGACCAATTTATCAATTTCCATTTTTATGGACTGTGCTTTGGGTGTCACTTTTAAGAACTCTTTGCCTAATCACAGGTCAGGAAGAATTTTTTCCTATTTTTTGTCTATGAGTGTTATGGTTTCACATTTAGATTTATGTGCATTTTGAGTTAATCTGTCTATAATGTATAAAGTTTAGGTCTAGGTCCAATTTTTGCATACAGATAACCAGTTGTTCTAACGTTTGTTGAAAAAACTATTATTTCTCCATTGAATTGTTTTATACTTTTGTCAAAATCAAATGGCCATATTTATGTGGATCTAATCCTAGACTCTCTATTATTCTATTCTATTGATACGTGTCTATTCCTTCACTAAAACTACATTCCCTTGATTATTGTTGCTTTAAAATAAGCCTTACTATTGAATAGTGCAATTTCTACATCTTTGTTCTTATTTTTAAAAATGGTTTTAATTATTCTTGTTTCTTAGCTTTTCCATACACATTTTAGAATCAGCTTGTCTATATCTACATAAAATCCTGCTGAGATTTTGGTAGGAATTGCATTAAATCTATAGATCATTCTGGAGACAATTAATGTTTTACTGTGTAAGATTTCTAGTCCTTAAACGTGGTATGCCTTTCCACTTACTTAGGTCTTCTTTGATGATTTCTTTCCTCAATATTTTGTGGTTTTAAATATAGACCCTGTGCATGTTTTTAAGATTTATACTTGTGTTTCATATTTGTTTTTATTGCAAATGATAATGTATATAAATTTTGGTTTCCAATTTTTTACCACTCCTATATGGAAATACAGTTGATTTTTGTGTGTTGACCTCACATTCTGCAACCTTGTAAACTTACATTTTAGTCTACATGAGAGATTTTTAAAGGGATTTCATGAATCAGCCTAGAAAGGTGTCCCCAGAAAAGAAGCAAAAAGGGAATTTGTTCAGAAGAGTTCAAGCCCTCAGTGGAGAAATCTCACTGAGTGTTCTTTAGAAACCGAAGATTGGAAATCTGATAGGAGGGTTTTCTAAGCAGTGAATGCTCTTTCCCCAATTTTCATGTCTTTCCTTCCTTTTTTCCCCTATTAAATGGCATTTAGTTATCAAAATAGTCATTTCTACATGCAAACATTGGAATTGTGTAAAATTGTTTTTCCTTTTCCTTTGTCCAAAAGTATGGGCTTGAACTTGATTCTTAGAGTAAATTCGCCATTCCATTAATGAAGGGAGTTTAGCTCAAGAAGAGTCCAAGTGGTCCCACCTTACCCTCCAGATCTCCATAGCTTCTTTTCCCAGGCCTTTATAATATGTTAATTGTTCTATTCTCTCTCTTTTTTCCATAAAAGGATTTAATTTAATAATATTATACCTATTTTAGTATCTTATAGTACAGCATTAATTTGTATGAGAAAATAATTTATAAGGAACCAAAAAATGATCTTAGGGGGGCAAAAAGCAGATAATTGAGGCAGGTTGGATCACTTAGGTGACTGAGACTCTTTATATGTAGCATGTAAATATATGTTTTTCATTTGGGAGACACAAAGGTTTGATAAAGACGGGTTGAATAGATAAATCTGGATGTAGTGATATTTCAGAAAAGAGGAATTTATGTCTTTGAAAATTTTCCTCAGAAGAGGTGGATATAAATCTTTCCCTTCCACACATGCTCACACTATTAAAATCTTGGGGCAATTTTATAAGTGAAATAAATGCTTTTCTGAGAGATGTCATAATTGTTAAGAAGAGTTGAAAATCCAGTTGTCATGTGTAGCTCTTAAGCTAAAAATGTATCCTAGCCCCTCCCCCTTTCCAAAATATTCATTAGTTAATTCACTTGTTGAAGAGGTGTTTCCATAGAACACTGGGTAGGTTCTATACTTCTAACAAGAAATATTGAGTTACTTTCACCTCATGTAGCATAAAGAGTAAGCAATAAAGAAGAAGCGTATACTACTTACAAGGAGGAAAATGGGTCCACAACAGGCAGTCACTGAGAACTAAATTAAGCATACTGACTGAGAACTGATACTGACACTATTGTATTTAAAAAGTCAGGATTCAGGAAGATGGAAAGAAGGCTTGGTAGGGTTGAAGCTGATGCATATGAGATTCCTGGATACATTTGTATCGCATGGTGAGTGATGAATCTCCATTCTTGGGATGTGCTGTCATGGAAACTAATGCTATATTTAGTTTTTCATTTCAGGTCTTCTGTGTGTGTGTGTGTGTGTGTGTGTGTGTGAGTGTTTGCGTGATTTTTACTTTTAATTCAAGCCACAACAATTTGAAAAAAATTAAATCCAAGGATTGGAAAGACATTGTCATTCCATTTAGTTTCTTACCCCAACTCCCAGTAGGTCAGGACACCTGATTTTTACACTGAAATTGCCCTCCTGCCTTCCTCCCCTTCTCCTTCCCTCCCCTCCCCTCTCCTTTCCCTTTTCCTTTTCCTTTTCCTTTTCCTTTTCCTTTTCCTTTCCTTTCCTTTCCTTTTAACAATCTCCAGAAGAAACTTTCATTCCTGAGTGATGCATTCTAGTCTTTGACGATCTACATAGTAAAAGAAGAAAAGAGATGTTCATTCTGCCCCAACAATAGCATTGTGAGAAGTATGCCAGAGGTGTTTGCACTAGCAGCAAAGTAAATTAACCCCCAGTTATCTATTGTGGCCTTTTATTGGACTCAGCCAACCATATCTCACATTAAGTTACTATGAAATTTAATAAAAGGTAAGTTACTAAAAAAAAAAAAAAAGCCCTGCAGAACATTACTAGATATAATTAATGGATTAAAAGAAAATAAATGTGCTGTAATTGGGATGAAATTAGCATTTTAATTTTAACAAATTTTGTAGAAACAGTTGATTCTGGAAATTATAGAATTTAAATTTTTCTTCTGGAATACAAAGGATCTCACCTTGCTTTACATAAATGTATTTTTTCCTATCTAATTACACATTTTATGTATTCTGTGCCCTTTACAATTATACCCTTGTCTTTGTGTGTCTCATCTGTGAGTGGATGTTTTCCATCACCATCATATGTCTAAAATTAGAAAAACAAACCAGGTTCCAACTCCACCCTCACTCAATAATAATATCTTCCTATTGAACAGTTTTGATTCTTAATGAATATTTGAAAATATCAGACTTGATGGAGCAAAACTGATTTAACTATTTCGAGTGTCAAGTCAATACTCAATGAGGAGTGGTAATTAAATATAGGGCAAACATAATTACAAATCACTAGCAATATCTTCATATTTATTGCTTTATTTTGCTAGATAATTTTAATATCTAACACCAAAGTAGCCTGGATAAGTTTAGCTAAACTTCATTCATTAATACAACAAATATACTTAGAACCAACTGTGTAGTTGACACTAGTATGTGCTCTTCATTGGTCAAAGATGAACAAAGCATTATTTTTCTCTTCAAGGAGCATATAATCATGTAGGAGTGATGGAACAAGAAACCAAGTGTGTATTGTACATGTCAAAATACTAGTTCACAGTTATTGAACTCCTACTACTTGTTCAGTGTTATATTGTGTTGGCCAAAAGATTTGTTCGGGTTTTTCCATAATATATTATGGAAAAACCCGAACAAATCTTTTGGCCAACCCAATAATATGTTTCAGCTGTTTTAAATCATTTAACATCATAAGGAATTTACATGGTAGATATTATTACTATGTACATTTTTGTTTGATGAAGAATCTGAGGCTTAAGATGCTAAAATCTTGCCATTAGTCATTCAACTAGAAGAGCAGAAATTCAGCCCCACGCCATCTGACTTCTGTGTTCATGAATAACTCCTTAAGCATAAACTTTGGAACCATCAAACCTGCTATGGTCTAAAAGTACAACACATAAATGCTTAATGAAACATCACAAAGTGGATGTAATAATGTCTGATAGGACATGGTGTAGGAGTTCAAAAGTTGTCATTAACAGTCTCCTTTTGTAAATAGTGTTGCTAAAACATTGGGGTGCATGTATCATTTTGAATTAGAGTTTTCTCTGGATGGATATATGCTCAGGAGTGGGATTGCAGGATCATATGGTAACTCTATTTTTTAGTTTTTTTAAGGAACTTCCATACTGTTCTCCATATGTCTACACCAATTTACATTCCCACCAATAGTTTGGGAGGGTTCCTTTTTCTTCACACCCTCTCCAGCATTTATTATTAGTAGACTTTTATTGATGGGCAGCATAGCAGCACTATTTATTTATTTATTTATTTATTTATTTATTTATTTATTTATTTATTTATTTATTTATGGCTGTGTTGGGTCTTCATTTCTGTGCGAGGGCTTTCTCCAGTTGCGGCAAGTGGGGGCCACTCTTCATCGCGGTGCACGGGCCTCTCACTATCGTGGTCTCTCCTGTTGCGGAGCACAGGCTCCAGACCTGCAGGCTCAGCAATTGTGGCTCACGGGCCTAGTCACTCCGTGGCATGTGGGATCCTCCCAGACCAGGGCTGGAACCCATGTCCCCTACATTGGCAGGCCGATTCTCAACCACTGCGCCACCAGGGAAGCCCAGCACTGTTTACCATAGCCAAGACATGGAGGCAACCTAAATGTTCATCAACTGATGAACGGATAAAGAATATTACTCAGCCATGAAAAAGAATGAAATAAGGTCATTTGCAGCAACATGGATGGACCTAGAGATATCATATTAAGTGAAGTAAGTCAGATAGAGAAAGATGAATATCATATGCTATCACTTATATGTGGAATCTAAAAAAAATGATACAAATGAACTTATTTACAAAACAGAAATAGACTCACAGATATAGAAAACAAACTTATGGTTACCAAAGGGAATAGTGAGGGGGGGGATAAATTAGGAGTTTGGTATTAACATATACAAGCTGCTGTATATAAAATAGATAACCAACAAGGACCTACTGTATAGCACAGGGAACTATATTCAATATATTGTAATGACCTATAATAGAAAAGAATCTGAAAAAGAATATAGATATATTATACATATACATATGTATAACTGAATCACTTTGCTGCACACCTGAAACTAACACAACATTGTAAATTACCTATACTTCAATTTTAAAAAATGGTTAAAACAAAACAAAAACTAGAATCACCTAGAATCTGTGGATTTTTGTAATTCTTTTTTCACTGATTCTACCTCATGAAAGCCTTGTCCTTAGAAAGAAGTCTGTAATTTCTTTCTACATACTACTTTAGCTGCAATTTTTAGTGGGATGTTTATTGTCATTCTCTTTCATTTTAGTTTCCTCTTTAACCAAGGAGTTATTTAAGAGTGTATTTTGGGTTTTCAAATATACTTATAAATTATCTTTTAATTATTGATTTTCATTTAAATTGCATTGTGAAGTGTTGTCTTTATTATATAAATTATTTGACATTTTGGAGACTTGCTTTGTGGCCTAGTATGTGATCATTTTTTATAAAGTTTACACATGAACTGGAAAAACATATTGTGTTTATTGGGTGTATTGTTCTAAAGATAAATACGTATATGTCTTCTTATTTTTATGTAGTTCAAGGTTTTGGAATTTTTTTTTTCTGTAGAGGACTGTTAAAATATCCTATTCTGATATTGTAGATTGAGTAATTCCTCCTTATCATTCTATCAGTTTTTATTCAATTTATATTGAGACTCTGTTACTTGTAGCAAATACATTCATACTTGTTAGAACTCTTTGGTAGAATATCAGTTTTGCCTTAAATTCTACTTTATCTCCTATTATTTTTCCATAGCAGCTATTTGCCCAATGGAACTTTTCCATACCTTTTCTTTCAGCATTTCTGAATGCCTTTTATAAGCAGAATTTAGAGGCATTTTAATCTGCCTATATCTTTCTTGGGGGTTTTTCTTTGTATATTTCTCCTATTGTTGCTATATGTTAGGAGCAGAAAGTTTGCATCAGGGGGCTGACTTTCTGCCCATCTTGGCTGGAAGTCCTCTCGTGGGCTTTAGATAGGAGCTGGAAGTAAAGGTCAGAGTGATGGTATTCCATTTTACTGATCCCTGTGAGCCTAGGCCACTGTACAGTCTCGTGATATGGTTAAACAGAGTTTACCCTACATCTTCATGGCACTGGGTTAGTAGAGGGCTCTATAGGTAAAGCCAGGACTTTCCTGAAGATTCATGGGGATTGATTTGTAAAGTGTGGCTGACAGAATGTAGCCAGTAAATTTTCTTCTTGAATAAAAATTGGGAAAACCAGTGACCTCAAGTAAAGGAAAAACTCTAGCTAACCATGTCACAAAAAGTCTTTTATTTTTTTTCAAAAATCAAGGCTAATACAAACTGGAAACAAACACAGATTAGCTTATTTGAAATAAGCAAATGTATCAATAGAGAAAACAAATTTATTATAACCAGGAGTAACTTACCTCAGAAGACAATGTGATATCATTTTAGGGACCTATGCCTTTTGTACTTTTCTCAGGAAGTATAGGAAGTAAATTGTTGTGGTCTCTCTAAAAGTCTGCTTCATGGTTTGGCATGTTGGGAATTCACCCTGATACCTGCTTGATAGAAGCTGTTCAACCTTGATAGTCATTGCTCCTCAACCTGGTTTGCAGTCATTATGCTTTTAACATTTAAGAACATCTACCTTCTAATTATACCCTTTTGGTGTGATTGATGCAGGAGTTGCAGAAGTAAATCAAATCAGCATGATTACTCAATCTCAGTGTGTGCTTCACTGAAACTATCTTGTGAAGAATGCAGTGTCCTCTTCTAACATGCAACAGGGTATGTGAAATTGGGGCAACTACTAACGAGCTGAACAGCTTATTTACTAAATAAGAGTCTCATTTTAAGCATGGAAACAGATCTGGGAGGGGTTTAGTTTTCCAATATTAGTATCTTGTGTACATACTTTCGTGAGAGTATTCCTGGGTCCAATTAGTACATGCAGGGTAAGATAGGCACTCTGTTTGTGCTTGTTTTAAAGACCAGTGTAAATGCTGGTAAACAAAATAGCAGAAAAGACAAGGCACAAGTGATTCTCAATTGTCCAGGCCGGTTGATGTTTGTTTCTCATTCTAATATGTTTTTCATCAAAATCTTCAGGGAAATAGGATAGTTTACCCACACCAGTGTCTTCCTAGATATGTGCTTTTGTCCTCTACTGGTGAGGGAGGCCTTCTCACTTCAGTTTACACCAGTGAGTCTCAACATGAGTTAAATTTACTAACATAACAAATTAAGTAAAATTAAAATGTAGTAAGTTTTGATAATTCTAAATTAACTTTTTCCTTGTTTGAATGTTCAAATTATATTATTCTTACTTTTTGGGGTTTAAAATATCATCTTGAAAAATAATAAAATGGGGATAATAGTTGGGAGATTTTTAATGTGCTTACCTAGAAAAATAAATCAATAATTTATGTAGCTTCCCTGATTATTTTTTCTAATTTTTACAGTATTGTGAAATTTAAAACCCTGGGAATCATTGACTCAAGTTATTCTTTGGTAGTGAACTTAGTTCTTTCAGAGAATAAGCGGATTAAGAGGTGTGTTTGAGACTAGAAAGAGAGTATTCCTAACATTCTTATGGAATGCATAGAGGGATCTAATTAAATAAAATATACTTGATTTGAATATACTGAAAGTGTTTTCTTTGCCATTCCCTGATCTACCTTCCAGCTGTGCTGAAAACCTAATAGAAGTGGATAAATGGGCCTGAGAGGAATTTAGGCCAAAGCAAGGCACCTGAGTCTTGAGCAAAAATCAGTACTATGCAATTTCCAAGGCAGTGTAAATGGAAAACCTGTGAAATGGCTGTGTCCTTGAGCATTTCTTGAGTGTATTTGTACCATGAGAAGGTGCAGAGATTGAAGGCAGAAGAAATGCTGTGTTGCATGTTACCTCACGGATTGTTTTCTTGACTCTAAGATCTTCATGATCCTTCTGGGAACTGACATTTATTTGTCACTGTGATTTGAGAGAGGAAGGACTGTTGTAAAATGCTTCTAAAAAGACTTCTCTCTAGGAACAGCAGATCTACCTAGCATTGTGTTTGTGCTATTTCCTCTTTAACAGCATCTTTCCTAAATCTGCACAGCTGCTAGGCAAGAGCTGTAACTTATATTTTAATCCTGCTATCCCAGGAGAAAAGCTTTTTTCTATGTTTTTATTATTGTACTAAGTACAAGATAAGCAGAAGAGATTATTGAGGAGTAGGGAGGGGAGTGCTGACACACTGTAATTTTTTCCTGCAGATGATAATAAAAACATTGGTTGAACAGTTAGCACGTAAAAGAACTTTAGTGAATCATATACATAAATTTAAGGAACAGGCTCTAGAATGTTAGAATGGGCTTAAAGCATGTTTATACACTAAACTGAGCCTATAATGCTTTATTCTCTTAATATTTACAGAACACCTTTGCTAGGTACTCTACTAACTTCTAGGGATATAATAGTGAATTAAATACAGTCTCTGACCCCAAAGGAGACTCATTGCCAAAGCTCCAAACCTTTGAGAAATAGCCACTGTTTAAACTCAGAACATAGATATGTTTAAACATAGGCGGTTGATATCTCATTGATAAGAGACATGAAAGGACCATTCAGTATGGTCTCATTTACTTTCTGCCTGCCCACCTACGTGATAGCTATTTTTGACAGCTTAACAAAGCCAGTTTATGATTCTTGTATTTCATCTTAAAGCTACCCAAACTTGAACTCCTTGAACAAGATTTCTTGCAGAGACACACATAGAAGAACCTCAGCACTATGCACTTCCTCACACTCATGTACTTTGCCTGGTTGACACCCCACGCTGAGCCAGGAAGGGTCGTGGTGCCAGGGAAGAGGCTCAGCATCCCCGGCAACCTGTTGTTAAATCCGTGGGCCAGCCCGCATGGCAGGGAGAGTTTGTTTGGGTTTGAATCCACCCAGCACAGAGCACGGGGTCAGGGGTACACAAGGCACACTAGCCATAGCAGCTTCCTGGATGCCTGTGGCCCAGCCCCAAAAGCCTTTTCCCCAGTTAACTTTTGTAAACTTTCCTTTTTGGCTTTTAGACCAAATTAGATGTTCTGAATGTATATCTCTTCATTAATGCTAGGTAATGAGGAAGAGACCAGTTATGGTCAACAGTCCCCAGAGCTACAGTCCTTTTGATTTGGGCAAATAGATGATTAAGCCTGTAGAATATCCCACTAACACTCGGTCAGCTTCCTCAGTTGAAAGTACACTTAAAATGACCAATGTAGTAGGCGATTAACAGGGGCCTGCCTCACAGAATTTTGCACCTTTATTTTAAAAGCCTTGTTTTTGTGAAAAAGAGAGAGGGCCTCCTTTATAAATACACATGATGGCTTGCTTTTATTTCACAAAATATTGAGAGGTGGTGTTAGCTATTGTTATCAAATATCTATGCATATACAAATGCACATACGAGTCTACTCTGTATATTTGTGAGCAAATCAGAGATATATATCTTATGAACTTGGATATTCAGTGCACATACAGTAAGTCCCCTACATACGAACGAGTTCCATTCCGAGGGTGCGTTTGTAAGTCCAATTTGTTCGTAAGTCCGACAAAGTTAGCCTAGGTACCCAACTATCACAATCGGCTATATAGTACTGTACTGTAATAGGTTTATAATACTTTTCACAGAAATAATACATAAAAAACAAAAAACAGAAAATAAAGAAAGCATTTTTAATCTTACAGTACAGTACCTTGAAAAGTACAGTAGTATAGTACAACAGCTGGCGTACAGGGGCTGGCATCAAGTGAACAGGCAAGAAGAGTTATTGACTGGAGGAGGGAGAGGAGGTGGGAGATGGTAGAGCTGAAGGATCGTCAGCAATAGGAGATGGAGGGCAAGCTGAAATTTCACTCATGCCTGATGTTGATGGCACAGTTTCTGGTTCCTTGCTAGATTCAATTCTATCTGCCCTCTTTAAAAAATGATCCAGTGATGTCTGGGTAGGAGTTCTTTTTTTCTCATCATAGATGACACAGTAGCACTAGATTGCATTCTGAACGGCTGTTGCAACCTTCATGTACCATTCTTTGTTCAGGCCCTGTGCCTCAAAAACTAACAGTGCCTCCTCAAATAAAGAAATCCCCTTGCCATTTACTGCGTTGTGAATCTCTTCGGTTCAGTTACTTCTTCTTCCTTTTGTCTCTTTTCGTCCTTTCTCTGGGCCTCCAATTCCATCAGGTCTTCATTAGTAAGCTCCTCATGTTTCACAGCAAGGAGTTCATTGAAGCCGTCCTCTTGCAGATCTAGCTCCAGCTTCTCGCTGAGGGTCACTAAATTGCTGAAGACTTCTTTGGACTCCTCATTCACCTTCTCAAATCCACAAAAATGGTGAACAAATTGCGGGCAAAGGTTCTTGCAAACCCCCTTCATGGTGACAGCTGTAACCTCATGCCAAGCAAAGTCAGTGTTTTTTATGGACTTGTAGATGTTATAGCCCTTCCAAAATTGTCACAAGGTTATTCCTGATTTGTTACTTGCCTTTACTGCTTGACAAAAAGTGTGACATAAATAATATTTCTTGAAAGTCGCTATAACTCCCTGGTCCATAGGTTGGATGAGCGATGTAGTATTTGATGGCAGATACACTACTTTGACATTGGGATGAAAGTTGTGCATGAATGGGGCGTGGCCTGGAGCACTGTCAAGCAGCAAAAGAATGTTGAATGGGACGACCTTCTGCAAGAAATATTTCTCTACCTCCGGGATAAAGTGGTGGAAAAACCAGTCCTGCAGAGAGACCTTCAAGATGGTAGAGGAGTAAGACGTGGAGATCACCTTCCTCCCCACAAATACATCAGAAATACATCTACATGTGGAACAACTCCTACAGAACACCTACTGAACACTGGCAGAAGACCTCAGACTTCCCAAAAGGCAAGAAACTCCCCACATACCTAGGTAGGGCAAAAGAAAAAACAGAGACAAAAGAATAGGGACAGGACTTGCACCACTGGGAGGGAGCTGTGAAGGAGGAAAAGTTTCCACACACTAGGAAGCCCCTTCACAGACGGAGGTTGGGGGGGTGGCTGCAGGGGAAGCTTTGGAGCCACAGAAGAGAGTGCAGCAACGGGGGTGCAGATGGCAAAGTGGAGAGATTCCCGCACAGAGGATTGGTGCCGACCAGCATTCACCAGCCCAAGACACTTGTCTGCTCACCCGCTGGGGCGGGTGGGGGCTGGGAGCTGAGGCTCGGACTTCGGAGGTCAGATCCCAGGGAGAGGACTGGGGTTGGCTGGGAGAACACAGCCTGAAGGGGTTAGTGCTCCACAGCTAGCTGGGAGGGAGTCTGGGAAAAAGTCTGGAACTGCCTAACAGGCAAGAGACCATTGTTTTGGGGTGCGTAAGGAGAGGGGATTCAGAGCACCGCCTAAATGAGCTCCAGAGATGAGCACGAGCCATGGCTATCAGCGTGGACACCAGAGACAGGCATGAAACACTAAGGCTGCTGCTGTAGCCACTAAGAAGCCTGTGTGCAAGCACAGGTCACTATCCACACCTCCCCTCCTGGGAGCCTGTGCAGCCCGCCACTGCCAGGGTCCCATGATCCAGGGGCAACTTCCCCGGGATAACACACGGCATGCCTCAGGCTATTGCAATGTCATGCTGGCCTCTGCTGCCGCAGGCTCGCCCTGCACTCCATACCCCTCCTTCCCCCCCGGCCTGAGTGAGCCAAAGCCCCCTAATCAGCTGCTACTTCCCGTCCTGTCTGAGGGAAGAACAGAAGTCCTCAGGTGACCAACATGCAGAGGCAGGGCCAAATCCAAAGCTGAATCCCAGGAGCTGTGCGAACAAAGAAGAGAAAGTGAAATTTCTCCCAGCAGCCTCAGGAGCAGTGGATTAAATCTCCACAATCAACTTGATGTACCCTGCATCTGTGGAATACCTGAATAGACAACAAAACATCCCAAAATTGAGGCGGTGAACTTTGGGAGCAACTGTACACTAGGGGTTTGCCTTCTGCATCTAATTTGTTTTTAATTTTATGCTTATCTTAGTTTAGTATTTAGAGTTTATTATCATTGGTAGATTAGTATTGATTTGGTTGCTCTCTTCCATTTTTTTTTTTTAATATATAGAGATTATATATATATATATTCTTCCTTTTTCTCTTTTTCTGAGTGTATATGTGTATGCTTCTTTGTGTGATTTTGTCTCCATAACTTTGCTTTTACAATTTGTCCTAGGATTCTGTCTGTCCGTTTTTTTTCTTTTTTTTTTCTGTATAGTTTTTAGCGCTTGTTATCATTGATGGATTTGTTTTGTGGTTTGGTTGCTCTTTACTTTCTTCCTTTTTTTTATTACTTTTAAATTTTTATTTTAATAACTTAATATTGTTTTATTTTATTTTTTTCTTTCTTTCTTTTTTTCTCCCTTTTCTTCTGAGCCGTGTGGCTGACAGGGTCTTGGTGATCTGACCAGGTGTCAGGCCTGTGCCTCTGAGGTGAGACAGCCAAGTTCAGGACATTGGTCTACCAGAGACCTCCCGGCTCCACGTAATATTAAATGACAAAAGCTCTCCATCTCAATGCTAAGACCCAGCTCCACTCAACAACCAGCAAGCTGCAGTACTGGACACCCTATGCCAAACAACTATCAAGACAGGAACACAGCCCCACCCATTAGCAGAGAGGCTGGGCAAAATCATAATAAGATCACTGACACCCCAAAACACACCACCGGATGCAGTACTGCCCACCAAAAGACAAGATCCAGCCTTATGCACCAGAACACAGGCACCAGTCCCCTCCACCAGGAAGCCTATACAACCCACTGAACAAACCTTAGCCACTGGGGGGCAGACACCAAAAACAATGGGAACTATGAACCTGCAGCCTGCGAAAAGGAGATCCCAAACACAGTAAGTTAAGCAAAATGAGAAGACAGAGAAACACACAGCAGATGAAGGAGCAAGGTGAAAACCCACCAGACCAAACAAATGAAGAGGAAATAGGCAGTCTATCTGAAAAAGAATTCAGAATAATGATAGTAAAGATGATCCAAAATCTTGGAAATAGAATGGAGAAAATACAAGAAACTTTTAAAAAGGACCTAGAAGAACTAAAGAGTGAACAAACAATGATGAACAACACAATAAGTGAAATTTAAAATTCTCTAGAAGGAATCAATAGCAGAATAACTGAGGCAAAAGAACGGATAAGTGACTTGGAAGATAAAATAGTGGAAATAACTACCACAGAGCAGAATAAAGAAAAAAGAATGAAAAGAATGAGGATAGTCTCAGAGACCTCTGGGACAACATTAAACACACCAACATTCAAATTATAGGGGTCCCAGAAGAAGAGATAGAGAAACAGACTGAGAAAATATTTGAAGAGATTATAGTTGGAAACTTCCCTAATATGGGAAAGGAAATAGTCAATCAAGTCCAGGAAGCACAGAGAGTCCCATACAGCATAAATCCAAGGAGAAAAACACCAAGACACATATTAATCAAACTATAAAAAATTAAATACAAAGAAAAAATATTAAAAGCAGCAAGGGAAAAACAACAAATAACATACAAGGGAATCCCCATAAGGTTAACAGATGATCTTTCAGCAGACACTCTGCAAGCCAGAAGGGTGTGGCAGAACATATTTAAAGAGATGAAAGGGAAAAATCTACAACCAAGATAACTCTACCCAGCAAGGATCTCATTCGGATTTGACGGAGAAATTAAAACCTTTACAGACAAGCAAAAGCTAAGAGAATTCAGCACCACCAAACCAGCTTTACAACAAATGCTAAAGGAACTTCTCTAGGCAGGAAACACAAGAGAAGGAAAAGACCTACAATAACAAACCCAAAACAATTAAGAAAATGGGAATAGGAACATACATATCGATAACTACCTTAAATGTAAATGGATTAAATGCTCCAACCAAAACACGTAGACTGGCTGAATGGATACAAAAACAAGACCCATATATATGCTGTCTACAAGAGACCCACTTCAGACCTAGGGACACATACAGACTGAAAGTGAGAGGATGGAAAAAGATATTCCATGCCAATGGAAATCAAAAGACACCTGGAGTAGCAATACTCATATCAGACAAAATAGACTTTAAAATAAAGACCATTACAAGAGACAAAGAAGGACACTGCATAATGATCAAGGGATAAATCCTAGAAGAAGATATAACAATTGTAAATATTTATGCAAGCAACATAGGAGCACCTCAATAAATAAGGCAAATACTAACAGCAGTAAAAGGGGAAATCGACAGTAACACAATCACAGTGTGCACAGTGGGGACTTTAACACCCCACTTTCACCAATGGACAGATCATCCAAAATGAAAATAAATAAGGAAACACAAGCTTTAAATGATACATTAAACAAGATAGAATTAATTGATATTTATAAGATATTCCACCCCAAAACAACAGAATACACTTTCTTCTCAAGTGCTAGATAGATCATATCTTGGGTCACAAATCAAGCCTTGGTAAATTTAAGAAAATTGAAATCGTATCAAGTATCTTTTCTGACCACAATGCTATGAGACTAGGTATCAATTACAGGAAAAAATATGTAAAGAATACAAACACATGGAGGCTAAACAATTCACTACGAAATATCCAAGAGATCACTGAAGAAATCAAAGAGGAATTCAAAAAATACCTAGAAACAAATGACAATGAAAACACGATAACCCAAAACCTATGGGATGCAGCAAAAGCAGTTCTAAGAGGGAAGTTTATAGCAATAGAATCCCACCTCAAGAAACAAGAAACATCTGAAATAAACAACCTAACCTTACAGCTTAAGCAATGAGAGAAAACAGAACAAAAAACCCCCCAAAGTTAGCAGAAGGAAATAAATAAAAAAGATCAGATCAGAAATAAATGAAAAACAAATGAAGGAAACAATAGCAAAGTTAATAAAACTAAAAGCTGGTTCTTTGAGAAGATAAACAAAATTGATAAACCATTAGCCAGACTCATCAAGAAAAAAAGGGAGAAGACTCAAATCAATAAAATTAGAAATGAAAAAGTAGAAGGAACTACTGACACTGCAGGAAAACAAAGGATCATGAGAGATTACTACAAGCAACTATATTCCAATAAAATAGATAACCTGGAAGAAATGAACAAATTCTTAGCAAAGTACAACCTTCCATCACTCAATCAGGACAAAATAGGAAATATAAACAGACCAATCAGAAGCCCTGAAATTGAGACTGTGATGAAAAATCTTCCAACAAACAAAAGCCCAGAACCAGATGGCTTCACAGGGTAATTCTATCAAACATTTAGAGAAGAGCTAACACCTATCCTTCTCAAACTCTTCCAAAATGTAGCAGAGGGAGCAATACTCCCAAACTCATTCTACAAGACCACCATCAACCTGATATCAAAACCAGACAAAGACGTCACAAAGAAAGAAAACTACAGGCCAATATCACTGATGAACACTGATGCAAAAATCCTCAACCAAATACTAGCAAAGAGAATCCAACAGCACATTAAAAGGATCATACACCATGATCAAGTGGGGTTTATCCCAGAGATGCAAGGATTCTTCAATATACACAAATCAATCAATGTGATACACTATATTAACAAATTGAAGGAGAAAAACCATACGATCATCTCAATAGATGCAGAAAAAGCTTTCGACAAAATTCAACACCCATTTATGATAAGAACCCTTGAGAAAGTAGGCATAGAGGGAACTTACCTCAACATAATAAAAGCCATATATGACAATTCCACAGGCAACATTGTTCTCAATGGTGAAAAACTGAAACCATTTCCACTAAGATCAGGAACAAGACAAGATTGTCCACTCTCACCATTATTATTCAACATATTTTTGGAAGTTTTAGTCACAGCAATCAGAAGAAAAAGAAATAAAAGGAATCCAAATCGGAAAAAAGAAAAGTAAAGCTGTCACTGTTTGCAGATGACATGATACTATACATAGAGAATTCTAAAGATGCTACCAGAAAACTCCTAGAGCTAATCAATGAATTTGGTAAAGTAGCAGGATACAAAATTAATGCACAGAAATCTCCTGCATTCCTATACACTAATGATGAGAAATCTGAAAGAGAAATTAAGGAAACACTCCCATTTACCACTGCAACAAAAAGAATAAAATATCCAGGAATAAATCTACCTAAGGAGACAAAAGACCTGTATGCAGAAAAATATACGACACTGATGAAAGAAATTAAAGATGATACAAACAGATGGAGAGATATACCATGTTCTTCGATTGGAAGAATCAATGTTGTGAAAATGACTATACTACCCAAAGCAATCTACAGATTCAATGCAATCCCGGTCAAACTACCAATGGCATTTTTCACAGAACTAGAACAAAAAGTTTCACAATTTGTATGAAATACAAAACACCTGAAAAGCCAAAGCAATTTTGAGAAAGAATAATAGAGCTGGAGGAATCAGGCTCCTGGACTTCAGACTATACTACAAAGCTGCAGTAATCAAGACAGTATGGTACTGGCACAAAAACAGAAATATAAATCAATGAACAGGATAGAAAGCCCAGAGATAAACCCATGCACGTATGGTCACCTTATTTTTGATAAAGGAAGCAAGAATATACAACGGAGAAAAGACAGCCTCTTCAATAACTGGTATTGGGAAAACTGGAGAGCTACATGTAAAAGAATGAAATTAGAACACTCCCTAACACCATACACAAAAATAAACCCAAAGTGGATTAAAGACCTAAATGTAAGTCCAGACACTATCAAATTCTTTGAGGAAAACATAGGCAGAACACTCTATGACATAAATCACAGCAAGATCCTTTTTGACCCACCTCCTAGAGAAATGGAAATAAAAACAAAAATAAACAAATGGGACCTAGAGTAACTTCAAAGCTTTTGCGCAGCAAAGGAAGCCATAAACAAGACAAAAAGACAACCCTCACAATGGGAGACAATATTTGCAAATGAAGCAACTGACAAAGGATTAATCTCCAAAATTTACAAGCAGCTCATGCAGCTCAATATCAAAAAAACAGACAACCCAATCCAAAAATGGGCAAAAGACCTAAATAGACATTTCTCCAAAGAAGATATACAGATTGCCGTCAAACACATGAAAGGATGCTCAACATCACTAATCATTAGAGAAATGCAAATCAAAACTACGAGGTATCACCTCACACCATTCAGAATGGCCATGATCAAAGAATCTACAAACTAAATGCTGGAGAGGGTGTGGAGAAAAGGGAACCCTCTTGCACTGTTGGTGGGAATGTAAATTGATACAGCCACTATGGAGAACAGTATGGAGGTTCCTTAAAAAACTAAAAACAGAACTACCATACGACCCAGCAATCCCACTACTGGGCATATACCCTGAGAAAACCATAATTCAAAAAGAGACATGTACCACAATGTTCACTGCAGCTCTATTTACAATAGCCAGGACATGGAAGCAACCTAAATGTCCATCAACAGAAGAATAGATAAAGAAGACGTGGCACATATATACAGTGGAATATTACTCTGCCATAAAAAGAAACGAAATTGAGTTATTTGTAGTGAGTTGGATGGACCTAGGGTCTGTCACACAGAGTGAAGTAAGTCAGAAAGAGAAAAACTAATACCATATGTTAACACATATATATGGAATCTAAAAAAAAAAAAAACTTTCTGATGAACCTAGGGACAGGACAAGAATAAAGACGCAGACATAGAGAATGGACTTGAGGATACGGGGAGGGGGAAGGGTAAGCTGGAACGAAGTGAGAGAGTGGCATGGACATATATACACTACCAGATGTAAAATAGATAGCTTGGGGGAAGTAGCTACATAGCACAGGGAGATCAGTTCAGTGCTTTGTGACCACCTAGAGGGATGGGATGGGGGGGAGGGAGGGAGACTCAAGTGGGAGGAGATATGGTGATATATGTATATGTACAGCTGATTCACTTTGTTATAAAGCAGAAACTACCACACCATTGTAAAGCAATTATACTCCAATAAAGATGTTAAAATAAATAAATAAAATTTGTAGTTAAAACAAAAAAAAAAACAGTCCTGGAAGATGGCCTGTGTAACCCAGGCTTTGGCGTTACTCTTCCACACAACCAGAAGATAGCCCTTGACTATGTTTTTAAGGGCTCTTGGGTTCTCTGAATCATAAACTAAGAGAGGCTTCAGCTTCATATTGCCGGAAACATTGCCACCAGACAACAGAATTAGCCTAACCTTTACTGCTTTATAGCCTGGCATCAAATTTTTCTCTTTACTGATGTAACTTTGGTCTGGCATCCTCTTCCAGTACAGTCCTGTCTCATCCACATTAAAAACCTGCTAGGGTAAATACATGCTTTCATCAATAATTTCTTGAAGCATTTCACGAAATCCCCGGGTTGCTACCATATCTGCACTCACTGCCTCGCTACTTACTTTTACATTGTGAAGTTTGGCTCAGCCTTGAACGTATAAAACCAGCTATGGCTGGCACTAAAACACACACCTTCTGATTCTTCACTGTGTTTCTTTTTCAAGTCTTCATAAAGGCTTTTAGCTTTCTCTTGAATCAGCATTAAGCCGAGCAGGACTTGATGCTGATGCTGATCCTTCATTCACACACTGAGAAGTTTCCCCATCTCCATCACTTTTCCACCCTTCTTCAATATTATTGTCGACATCATTGGCACAGCAGACTTCACGTGTTCCATGAACTTGTCCTTGTTCTTTAGAATAATGCCGATGGTTGAACAATTCATGTTATAAGAACGAGCGACGTCTAGCATCTTTTCACCTCACTCCACTCTTTCAATTATTTTTACTTTTGCTTCCATCGTTATTGCTTGGTGCTTCTTAGCAGTACCAGCTATATCTCCGCTGCTTTTACGCTTGCTTCTGGACATCCTGGGCTTGAAATAAAGATACTGTACTCTATACAGTACTGTACAGTAAAGTACACAAAAGCACAACCACTTGTAGAGGATGCATGCACATGACAATGTACACCAGACACGTGAACTAACTTACGTGATTGGACATGCGAACACATGTTCCCATCTTTGAAAGTTCTCAACCTGAAAGTTTGTATGTAGGGCACTTACTGTATATCTTATGAACTTGGATATTCAGTGCTTCCAAGTTTATGGTGAGTGATGAAAATAAAAGTCATCTCTAAGTGAAAGACTTTTCATAATTGATGGTTTTGGACTTCAGAGATAAGAATTGACCTTCTGATCTTTTGGGTTTGAGGATGGACAGGGAAATCAGGCTCTGCTTTTGTCTGTCATATGATAAGACCTTTATTTATAGCCTAGCCCAGAGCACTGAGGACCCAGTGCCTTCCCATCTGTGCAGTGATGTGCTCCTCGCAGGTGAAAACCAAGACCTTGGCTTCATTTTGAGAACAGCATGTACTAGGCCACTTGTTTTAATGTTTCAGATTTTCCATTTTATAGTAATCATAAACTATTTGGGGATTTATTTTTAGACCAAGAAAAATTTTAATGATTGGTCTGAGAGCTTCAAGTCTGATAACAATTATCAAAACCCATGTGTCAATACCTGTTAGAAAACTCAACAAAATGCTTTGATTATGGGGATGACATAATAGGCAATCAGTTAAAGTGTTTTAATGAAGTGGTATGGTATGGAAGTGGTATGGTATGGAAGTGGTATAGAAAGCAAAGCTCCTCCATCAACAGAAACTTGGGCAAAGACTTTCTTCCCGCAGTTTCCTTACATACTGCGATAAAGGAAGTATGAAATCCTGAGCAAGCAAATTAATTTTACAAAGCACTTAAAAGCTGAATTTAAAATGCCAATGAAGACCATTGGAAAAATATGTTGAGTGCTTTTAGTGAAAATTCTACTTACTGCTCAGTTGTAACCAACAGATGTAGTGGTATGACTGCAAGGGTGTCAGATTGTTAAGTGGAGGACAGCTAACAGAGTGTAACATGATGAATCCATGGAAAACATGATTCCCACGTCTTGATTCCAGATTGGGACTATCCATTGGGATGTAAAGCACATTATCCAGATCCATTCTTTTAGAAATTGTTCCAAATATTTGTCCAGAGACATCAGAAGACATCCCACAAAACTGCAAGTTGTTTTTGTAAATACTTGACTTATGAATAAAATGACCACATAAATTATTATTCAGAATTTTATTTGGGGAGAATGTGAAATCAGGTAGAATGTTGAGACTCTACTGGGCACAATGAGAATTGTGGTCACTGTACTTAAGAAGAACTCGCCCAATGATGGAGAGAGTGACCGATGGTTCCTCTACCATCTCTCAGTGTGAAGAGAACAAATTGCTTATTGATACTGTTTTCATTTCTCATTCCATTTGTGCATGCTCCTGTCTAGCCAGCAACAAGCTACCCTAGGCAAACCTTTCTGAAAGACAGACATAACTGAACTCAGGGTTTTTCTTTCATTTGTTAATTTTTGAGTTATTTGTTAAAATTTTTTGAAGAAATTTTTACCCCCACGAGTATCTAGGACAGTGGTTTTCAACCTGCATCTTTTTTTTTTTTTTTTTTCAAGCAAACAATGCTTTTTATTTGTTTATAATGTTGTCACCTGTGAACAGTTAGCCTAGTTGATTAGAGGACAGCACTAGTGAAACCAAGGTTAAAAAATCCTTCTTTTATTATTATTCTTAGTATAACTTCTCTTAGTTCTAAGATTAAAGACTCCATCCAAAGTCATAGCCACTATCTCAAACTTATGTTGTGGGTCACAATAAGGATTAACATTTTTACTATTGCCTTCAGTTAAATAAATATTTTAACTATGAGCTATTTCAAACATATTGAAAAGTACAGATAATAATATAACATAACACAAAGCATCCTCCCCCCCGAATTTAACAAATGTTGATATTTGGCAATATTTGCCTCAGATATTTGTAAAATAAATGTAGCAGATAGAAAGTGTTAGAGATACCATTCCTTCCTTCCCAAACGCTGATATGTACCCTTCCAATTTATATTTTTAATTTTTAGTATTCTATTAAATCCTGTTTAATTTATCCATTTCCTTATTCTTGAACAGTTATGCTGTTTCCAACTTTTGCTAATACAACAATGATGCACTGGCATTTTTGAGAATGCCTCCTCATTTCAGAGCTTAACCAGGACACATAACTCAAAAGCAGAATTGCTGTCTTGTAGGGTACACACATTTTCAACTCCACAGATATTGTTAAATTACTCTCCAAAGTAGATGCACCAGTGTATCCTAAGACCAGTAGTTTGTCAAAGTTTCTATGCTCCCATATTGTTGCCAACGCTTCATATGATCAGAGTTTCTGTTTTGCCAATCTACTAATTATGAAATGTTGCCCCAATTTATTCTAACTTTCATCACTCCTAATGATCAGTGAGGTTTTGCCACTTTTTGCATATTTATAGGCCTTAACGATTTCTTCTTATATTAATTGACTCTTCATATCCTTTATCCATTCTCTATTGAAATATTTCCTTTTTTATTGCTTTTAGGGTTTTATTTAGTGTGTATTTTCTTTCCTAATCCTTTATTGGTTGCTTGAATTACAAATATTTTCTACAAGTATGGGGCTTATCTTTCCATTTTATGGCCTTTTTTCATATAGATTTTTTATTTTAAGTAGCTAAAGTTATCAATCCTTTTTAGCTTTGTGTTTCTTTTTTTTTCAACTGAAAGTTTGTACCTTTTAATCTCCCTCACCTATTTCTTTCTTCCCCCCATCCCCTCCCTTCTGGCAACCACCTGTTTGTTCTCTGTATCTATAACTCTGTTCCTGTTTTGTTATGTTTGTTCCTTTGCTTTGTTTTTTTGATTCCACATATAAGTAAAATCATACAGTATTTGTCTTTCTCTGTCAGACTTAATTCACTTAGCTTAATACCCTCTAGGTCCATCCATGTTGTCACAAATGGCAAAATTTCATTCTTTTTTTATGAGTAATATTCCATTGCATGTATATGTGTGTGTGTGTGCGCACGTACACGTGTGTGTGTGTGTGTGTGTGTGTATATATATATATATATATATATATATGTATATATATATGTAAAATCACATCTTCTTTATCCATTCATCTATTTGATGGGCACTTAGGTTGCTTCCCTATCTTGGCTATTGTAAATAATGCTGCAATGAACCTAGAGGTGCATTTATCTTTCCAAATTAGTGTTTTAATTTTCTTCTGATAAATACCTAGGAGTGGAATTGCTGGATATGGTACTCTTATTTTTAATTTTGGGGGGACTCACCATATTATTTTCCATAGTGGCTGCACCAATTTACCTTCCCACCAACAGTGCACCAGGGTTCCCTTTTCTCCACATAAGCTTTGTGCTTCTTGAATCTTGTGTAAAAGCTTTTTATCCTGACTTCTAACATGATAAACTTACTTTTCTTAATTTTGTTTTACACTTTTCAATATATCTTTACATTTTTAATCCATGTAGGATTTATTTTTGGTATGGTGAAAGGTAGGCTCACAAATCTATTTTTCCAGTATGATTAGTCAATTTTCTCATAATAATCTATTATTTTATCTTTCACCACTGACTTGAACCTACTGCTCTCGTATGTTAATTTCTCATATACACACAGGGCTGTTTCTAGGCTCCCTGTTCTGTTACATTGATATATATGTGCATCCTTCTGCCAATACAACACATTTTAATTACTATCCCTTTACAACAACTCTTGATAAATGATAGAGCAAGTTTCCTTCTCTTTAATCTTCTTCAAACGTTTTTCTTTGGTTATTCTTGGCCCTTTATTCATCATCCATTTAATGTCTGAAACAGCTTGTCAATTTCTGAGAAAATTTAGGATTTAGATTGAATTACCTTTGATTTTGTAGGTTATTTGGGAGAGAATCAAAATTTTAAAATACTGAGACTCCTTGTCAAGAAAACCTGTTATATTCTCCATTTATTTAGATCTCCTTATGTATTTTCGATAATATTTTATGTTTCTATAAAAGTCCTGTAATTACTATGTTAAATTTAATCTCATGTATTTTGTAGTTTTGTGGCTAGAAAAATAGGCTATTCTAAAAATTCTATTTTTAAACCAATTGTATCTGAGGTAAACAAGTACTATTAACTTTCGTATGCAGTTTTTGTAGACAACAACCTTGATGAACTGTCTGGTTACTTCTACTAATTTGCAAGTAGATTCTCTTGAATTTGAACTTCTTTTTAAATTGATTTATTTATTTTTGGCTCAACCTGCATCTTGTTGTAACACATCGGAGTGTAATCAGAGGTGTATCATAAATGATAGGTAAGGCACCAAAATTTGTAACATACTATTTATGTATAAATTCAGGTGAATTCAGCATTATCACTATAATGATATAACCCTCAGATATTCCAAAATGCTTTCTGGAGAAACAGAATGAGGGAGAGCTTGAGAGCCAGCCTATCTTATTTTTTAAGTCCGGTTGAGTTGAACAGTGTCTCCTGTGCCATTGTGTCTCTTACCTGTGTTTAATGAAGGAAAAGAGTTGAGAATCTGTCTTATGCTTATCTATTGCTACATAACATTCCAATCCATAGGTAAAGGCTTAAAACAAAACAATATTTTTTTTTTGCTCATGAGTTTGCAACTTGGGCAGGGCTCAGTGGGAATAGCTTTCTTTTCCTCCACTCACAATCAGCTGGGTTGGTGCTAAGGCTAGAGGTTGGAATTATCTGCAGGCTTGCTCACTCTCATGTCTAGAGAAGAAATGTGAATTGTTATGGACAGTGGACTGTGGCTACATTGTATTTTGCAAAAGTGGCCGTAGCTTTATTTCTGGTCCTACATGCTTTCCCAGGACCTTGGCACTTGCTCATCAAGAAGTGGGGTTTATGTTCTTTCCCCTCGATCCTGGGAAGGATGGGGAATGCTCTGACTATTCGAGTATGGCAGAAGTCTTGCCAGCCTTGACTTTAGAGACTGGGCTGGAAGAGGTAATATGGCTTTCCACCTGGCTCTCTCTCAGAATGCTTACCCTTAGAAGCCCAGTACACATAAAGAAGACATGGGTAAGTGTTTGGTTGACAATCCCAGCAAAATCCTCAACCAGCAGCTAGGATCACTCATCAGACATGTGAGTAAATGAGACTTCACTCACTCCAGCCCCCAGGTTTCAAGCCATGCCAGCTGATGCCATGCAGAACAGAGACAAGCTATCCCCACAATGTCTGGTAAAAATTGCAGATTTATAAGAAGAATAGACAACTGCAACAGATAACTGAAACATTATGCTTTAAAGATTAGAGAGAGGATGTATTAAAAATTTTCTGAAGATCCCAGAGATTACTATGGAACAAAAATGGCTTTATTAATCATCCCTGCTGAAATATTTTCCCTGTCTAGTTAGAAATGGGCATGAGGCTCTTGTCAAATTTCGCTCCCTTCTACCAAAGCGTATATTGTGATTTTCTTTTCTAGAAAACATCCTTGCTGTAGAATGCAGACTCAACTGAGCTAAATTGGTAATTTGCAGATTTCTTTTATTTTTGGCAATGTGTACCCCCAAATTCTTTACCTCTATCCTCTTATTTCTGAGATGCTAAATGAGGTAATATTAAACTCTAATTTTTGAGCTGTATGGTAACGATAGCAGAACATTCTTATTACATTAGCGTTGGTGGATGCCAAGATTCTAGGGCTTTGGTGTTAGCATGAGTCCAACTTAATGAACACACATAGGGTACATAGAAAAATTACATGACAATGTGTAATGGAAGATAAACAAGACCAAGGTTCTTTTAGTAGGATTTTGCTGTCTTCCCCATGTTCCATGTTAAACAGAAACACATTGATGTATGTTTTTTTTTTTTTATAAATTTATTTATTTATTTATTTTTGGCTGTGTTGGGTCTTCGTTTCTGTGCGAGGGCTTTCTCTAGTTGTGGCAAGCGGGAGCCACTCTTCATCGCGGTGTGCGGGCCTCTCACTGTTGCGGCCTCTCTTGTTGCGGAGCACAGGCTCCAGATGTGCAGGCTCAGTAGTTGTGGCTCATGGGCCCAGTTGCTCCGCGGCATGTGGGATCTTCCCAGACCAGGGCTCGAACCCGTGTCCCCTGCATTGGCAGGCAGATTCTCAACCACTGCGCCACCAGGGAAGCCCGACGTATGGTTTTTCTTCTGAAATGTCACTGTATTGTTTATTCATGATAAGAATTCTGATAAATGTGGAATATTTACCTTTCAGACATAACAAATGATAAAAATGCTGTAAAATTTCCACAAATACATCATGGAAGAAAAAATTTCCTATAGATTTTAGCTATTGTGTTATTCTATTCTCTTAAGTAGATCTTTAAGGATCTGTATCAAAGACCACCTGGAACAGTCATTCTCAAACTTTATATTCATTGGAATCATCTAGAGGGTTTGTTAAATAACTGACTGCAGTGCTCCAACCACAGAGTTTCATATTGAGTAGTAGAGGGTGGCCCAGGAATTTACATTTCTAACAGTGCTGCTGCTTCAGGGACCACATTTTGAAAACTACTATCTAGAGAAAGAAGATAAAGGGTTATAGTGTGTGTAGAGCTTTTTCTAACCACTATTCTCTGAAATACTACTGTAAATTTAAGACAGCTTTCAAGTCATCACATGACAAAGTTGTTTTCATTTATCCATGGGTTATATAAGCCATTTCTCTTAGCCACATTTCATCACATATTGGGGTAATGTTAGAGAAGAAATAAATTGGTTCTTTCAGTCTGAATGTCATCAAGTTCCAAATGAGTTCTAAAATTGAGGATGTGTCATGAGAAAGTTATTGCAAGCTTTTCTCACCAACGCACAAGCAGAGAATTTGATTAGTTTTGCCAGTTTCATTATAAAATAGCCAGTGTTCTGTCTCAAATATTTCAGTAATAAATGATGCAGTAGAAAAATTCAGTTATTCCTGGGAGCTCAAAGACCAAACTAGTTCTGGTCTAGATGCCTTGGACATCTGAGTCTCAAGGGAATTTTATATTCTCACTCTTAAATACTATCACTCTTAAATATTTTAAAAATCTTTAGCATTATAATAAGCTAAAATGGCACCTTGTTATGTTTTATGATGATTTCCTTTTTTTAATAAACATAATTTTCATAGGTTGAGTGACTGTATTTTTTAATTTTCTGAATTGTCTAGACATAGTTGATGTCTATTTTTTCTATTATTATGTTCATCTTTGTATTTATTTGTAGGAAAATCATTATATATTAAAGATATGTTGCAATTTTTAAAACTAGTGTATCATTTGCCATTTCAATTGTTCAGAGTATGTTTTTCTATATAGAAGTTTAAGTTTTTATGAAATCAAATGCAAATTTTTTTTAAATTTATGGTCTCTGAAAACAGCCAGAAGATATTTGTTACTGTTTTTCACCAGTGAATAATACCCACTATCACTAATAAAAAATAATATTTTTTATTGATAGTCTTAATGAAACCATTTTTTTTCCTTTTGTTCATATATTTGCATAATCATTATCTGGGTCAAGATATATATCAGCCTCTCCCAGAATCTTCTCTGTGCTTTCACTCAGGCATCTCCTCACTCCCAAAGATAGCCAGACTCTGATTTTCTATAACAATAAACTACTTTTCTTGATTAAAAAATTTTATTGAGGTATAATTGACATATTACATTAGTTTCAGGTGTATAAAACAATGACTTGATACTTGTATGTATTGCAAAATTATCACCACAATAAGTCTAGTTAACATCTGTCACCATACATAGTCACAAAAAATTTTTTTCCTTGTGATGAGGACATTTACGATATACTGTCTTAGCAACTTTCAAACATGCAATACAGTATTATTAACTACAGTCACGCTGCTGTACCTTACCTTTTCATGACTTATTTATTTTATAAATGGAAGTTTAACTGATTGATTTTTGAATGTTAACTACCTTTGCATTCCTGGAGTCAACCCTTCTTGGTCATTATGTATTATCCTTTTTATATATGGTTAGATTCAGTGAGCTAAAATTTTCTTAAGAACTTTTCCATCTATGCTCATTAGGAATATTGGTCTATAGTTTTGTTTTCTTTTTTTTATTTTTAAATTAAATTAAATTTATTTTTTTATACAGCAGGTTCTTATTAGTTATCCATTTTATACATATTAGTGTATATATGTCAATCCCAATCTCCCAATTCATCACACCACTACCAGCTCCCCACTGCCACTTTCCCCCCTTGGTGTCCATACATTTGTTCTCTACTTGTGTGTCTCAATTTCTGCCCTGCAAACCAGTTCATCTGTACCATTTTTCTAGGTTCCACATATATGTGTTATTATATGATATTTGTTTTTCTCTTTCTGACTTGCTTTACTCTGTAGACAGTCTCTAGATCATCCACATCTCTACAAATGACCCTGTTTCGTTCCTTTATATGGCTGGGTAATATTTCATTGTATATATGTACAACATCTTCTTTATCCATTCATCTATCGATGGGCATTTAGGTTGCTTCCATGTCCTTCCTATTGTAAATAGTGCTGCAATGAACATTGGGGTGATGTGTCTTTTTGAATTACGGTTTTCTCTGGGTATATGCCCAGTAGTGGGATTGCTGGGTCAATGGTAATTCTATTTTTAGTTTTTTAAGGAACCTCCATACTGTTCTCCATAGTGGCTGTATCAGTTTATATTCCCACCAACAGTGCAAGAGGGTTCCCTTTTCTCCACACCCTCTCCAGCATTTGTTGTTTGTAGATTTTCTGATGATGCCCATTCTAACTGGTGTGAGGTGATACCTCATTGTAGTTTTGATTTGCATTGCTCTAATAATTAGTGATGTTGAGCAGCTTTTCATGTGCTTCTTGGCCATCTGTATGTCTTCTTTGGAGAAATGTCTATTTAGGTCTTCTGCCCATTTATTGATTGGGTTGTTTGTTTTTTTTAATATTGAGCTTCATGAGCTGTTTATATGTTTTAATATAAACATATATTATTTATATTTCACATATTATATTTATAATATATAAATATTATATATTTTGGAGATTAATCCTTTGTCCGTTGATTCATTTACAAATATTTTCACCCATTCTGAGGGTTGTCTTTTCGTCTTGTTTGTAGTCTCCTTTGCTGTGCAAAAGCTTTTAAGTTTCATTAGGTCCCATTTGTTTATTTTTGTTTTTATTTCCATTACTCTAGGAGGTGGATCAAAAAAGATCTTGCTGTGATTTATGTCAAAGAGTGTTCTTCCTATGTTTTCCTCTAAGAGTTTTATAGTGCCCAGTCTTACATTTAGGTCTCTAATCCATTTTTAGTTTATTTTTATGTATGGTGTTACGGAGTGTTCTAATTTCATTCTTTTACATGTAGCTGTCCAGTTTTCCCAGCACCACTTATTGAAGAGACTGTCTTTTCTCCATTGTATATCCTTGCCTCCTTTGTCATAGATTAGTTGACCATAGGTGCGTGGGTTTATCTCTGGGCTTTCTATCTTGTTCCATTGATCTATATTTCTGTTTTTGTGCCAGTACCATATTGTCTGGATTACTGTAGCTTTGCAGTATAGTCTGAAGTCAGGGAGCCTGATTCCTCCAGCTCCATTTTTTCCCTCAAGAGTGCTTTGGCTATTCGGGGTCTTTTGTGTCTCCATACAAATTTTAAGATTTTTTGTTCTAGTTCTGTAAAAAATGCCATTGGTAATTTGATAGGGATTGCATTGAATCTGTAGATTGCTTTGGGTAGTATAGTCATTTTCAAAATATTGATTCTTCCAATCCAAGAACATGGTATATCTCTCCATCTGTTGGTATCATCTTTGATTTCTTTCATCAGTGTCTTATAGTTTTCTGCATACAGGTCTTTTTTCTCCCTAGGTAGGTTTATTCCTAGGTATTTTATTCTTTTTGTTGCAATGGTAAATGGGAGTGTTTCCTTAATTTCTCTTTCAGATTTTTCATCATTAGTGTATTGGAATGCAAGAAATTTCTGTGCATTAATTTTGTATCCTGCAACTTTACCAAATTCATTGATTAGCTTTAGTAGTTTTCTGGTGGCATGTTTAGGATTCTCTATGTACAGTATCATGCCATCTGCAAACAGTGACAGTTTTACTTCTTCTTTTCCAATTTGTATTCCTTTTATTTCTTTTTCTTCTCTGATTGCCATGGCTAGGACTTCCAAAAATGTTGAATGATAGTGGTGAGAGTGGACATCCTTGTCTTGTTCCTGATCTTAGAGGAAATGCTTTCAGTTTTTCACCATTGAAAACGATGTTTGCTGTGGGTTTGTCATATATGGCCTTTATTATGTTGAGGTAGGTTCCCTCTATGCCCACTTTGTGGAGAGTTTTTATCATAAATGGGTGTTGAATTTTTTCAAAAGCTTTTTCTGTATCTATTGAGATGATCATATGGTTTTTCTTCTTCAATTTGTTAATATGGTGTATCACGTTGATTGATTTGCCTATATTGATGAACCCTTGCATCCCTGGGATAAATCCCACTTGATCATGGTGTATCATCCTTTTAATGTGTTGTTGGATTCTGTTTGCTGGGATTTTGTTGAGGATTTTTGCATCTATATTCATCAGTGATATTGGTCTGTAATTTTCTTTTTTTGTAGTATCTTTGTCTGGTTTTGGTATCAGGGTGGTGGTGGCCTCATAGAATGAGTTTGGGAGTGTTCCTTCCTCTGCAATTTTTTGGAAGAGTTGGAGAAGGATGGGTGTTAGAGCTTCTCTAAACGTTTGATAGAATTCACCTGTGAAGTCATCTGGTCCTGGAATTTTGTTTGTTGGAATATTTTTAATAACAGTTTCAATTTCATTACTTGTGTTTGGTCTGTTCATATTTTCTATTTCTTCCTAGTTCAGTCTTGGAAGGTTATACCTTTCTAAGAATTTGTCCATTTCTTCCAGGTTGTCCATTTTATTGGCATAGAGTTGCTTGTAGTAGTCTCTTAGGTTGCTTTGTATTTCTGCGGTGTCTGTTGTAACGTCTCCTTTTTCATTTCTAATTTTATTGATTTGAGTCTTCTCCCTCTTTTTCTTCATGAGTCTGGCTAATGGTTTATCAATTTTGTTTATCTTCTCAAAGAACCAGCTTTTAGTTTTATTGATCTTTGCTATTGTTTACTTTGTTTCTATTTCATTTATTTCTGCTCTGATCTTTATGATTTCTTTCCTTCTAATAACTTTGGGTTTTGTTATTTCTTCTTTCTCCAGTTCCTTTAGGTGTAGGGTTAGATTGTTTATTTGAGATGTTTCTTGTTTCTTGAGGTATGCTTGTATTGCTATAAACTTCCCTCTTAGAACTGCTTTTGCTGTCTCCATAGGTTTTGGATTGTCGTGTTTTCATTGTCATTTGTCTCTAGGTATTTTTTGATTTCTTCTTTGATTTCTTCACTGATCTCTTGGTTATTTAGTAACGTATTCTTTAGCCTCCATGTGTGTGTGTTTTTTATGTTTTTTTCCCTGTAATTGATTTCTAATCTCATAGCATTGTGGTCAGAAAAGATGCTTGATATAATTTCAATTTTCTTAAATTTACCGAGGCTTGATTTGTGACCCAAGATGTGATCTATACTGGAGAATCTTCCATGTGCACTTGAGAAGAAAGTGTAATCTGCTGTTTTTGGATGAAATGTCCTACAGATATCAATTAAATCTATCTGACCTATTGTGTCATTTAAAGCTTGTGTTGACTTATTAATTTTCTGTTTGGATGATCTGCTCATTGCTGTAAGTGAGGTGTTAAAGTCCCCCACTATTATTGTGTTACTGTCGATTTCCACTTTTATAGCTGTTAGCAGTTGCCTTATGTATTGAGGTGCTCCTATGTTGGGTAAATATATATTTATAATTGTTATATCTTCTTCTTGGATTGATCCCTTGATCATTATGTAGTGTCCTTCCTTGTCACTTGTAACATTCTTTATTTTAAAGTCTATCTTATATGAGAATTGCTACTCCAGCTTTCTTTTGATTTCCATTTGCATGGAATATCTTTTCCCATCCCCGCACTTTCAGTCTGTATGTGTCCCTAGGTCTGAAGTGGGTGTCTTGTAGACAGCATATATATGGGTCTTGTTTTAGTATCCATTCAGTGAGCCTGTTTTCTTTGGTTGGAGCATTTAATCCATTCATGTTTAAGGAAATTATTGATATGTATGATCCTATGACCATTTTCTTGACTGTTTTGGGTTTGTTTTTGTAGGTCCTTTACTTCTCTTGTGTTTCCCACTTAGAGAAGTTCCTTTAGCATTTGTTGTAGAGCTGGTTTGGTGGTGCTGAATTCTCTTAGCTTTTGCTTGTCTGTAAAGCTTTTGATTTCTCCATTGAATCTGAATGAGATCCTTGCAGGGTAGAGTAATCTTGGTTGTACATTCTTCTCTTTCATCACTTTAAATATGTTATGCCACTCCCTTCTGGCTTGTAGAGTTTCTGCTGAGAAATCAGCTGTTAACTTTATGGGAGTTTCCTTCTATGTTATTTGTCGTTTTACCCTTGCTGCTTTCAATAATTTTTCTTTGTCTTTAATTTTTACCAATTTGATTACTATATGTCTCGGCATGTTTCTCCTTGGATTTATCCTGTATGGGACACTCTGCACTTCCTGGACTTGGGTGGCTAATTCCTTTCCCATGCTAAGGAATTTTTTTACTATAATCTCCTCAAATATTTTCTCTGGTCCTTTCTCTCTCTCTTCTCCTTCTGGGAATGTTGTTGCATTTAATATTGTCCCAGAGGTCTTTTAGGCTGTCTTCATTTCTTTTCATTCTTTTCTCTTTATACTGTTCCTTACCAGAGAGCTCCACCATTCTGTCTTCCAGGTCCCTTATCTGTTCTTCTGCCTCAGTCATTCTGCTATTGATTCCTTCTAGTGTATTTTTCACTTCAGTTATTGTTTTGTTCATCTCTGTTTGTTTGTTCTTTAATTCTTCTAGGTCCTTGTTAAACATTTCTTGCATCTTCTTGATCTTTACCTCCATTCTTTTTCTGAGGTCCTGGATCATCTTCACTATCATTATTCTGAATTATTTTTCTGGAAGGTTGCCTATCTCCACTTCATTTAGTTGTTTTTCTGGGGTTTTATCTTTTTCCTTCATCTGGTACATAGCCCTCTGCCTTTTCATCTTGTCTATCATTATGTGACTGTGGTTTTTGTTCCACAGGCTGCAGGATTGTAGTTCTTCTTGTTTCTGCTGTCTGCCCTCTGGTGGATGAGGCTATCTAAGAGGCTTGTACATGTTTCCTGATGGAAGGGACTGGTGGCGGGTAGAGTTGCCTGTTGCTCTGGTGGGCAGAGCTCAGTCAAACTTTAATCATCTTGTCTGCTGATGGGTGGGGCTGGGTTCCCTCCCTGTTGGTTGTTTGGCCTGAGGCAACCCAGCACTGGAGCCTACCCAGGCTCTTTGGTGAGGCTAATGGCAGACTCTGGGAGGGCTCACACCAAGAAGTACTTCCCAGATCTTCTGTTGCCAATGTCCTTGTCCTCACAGTGAGACACAGCCACCCCCTGCCTGTGCAGGAGACCCTCCAACACTAGCAGGTAGGTCTGGTTCTGTCTCCTATGGGGTCACTGCTCCTTCCCCTGGGTCCCGATGCACACACTACTTTGTGTGCGCCCTCCAAGAGTGGAGTCTCTGTTTCCCCCAGTCCTGTCAAAGTCCTGAATCAAATCCCGCTAGCCTTCAAAGTCTGATTCTCTAGGAATTCCTCCTCCCATTGCTGTACCCCCAGGTTGGGAAGCGTGACGTGGGGCTCAGAACCTTCACTCCAGTGGGTGGACTTCTGTGGTATAAGTGTTCTCCAGTCTGTGAGTCACCCACCCAGCAGTTATGGGATTTGATTTTATTGTGATTGCACCCCTCCTACCATCTCATTGTGGCTTCTCCTTTGTCTTTGTGTGGGGGGTATCTTTTCTGGTGAGTTCCAGGGTCTTCCTGTTGATGATTGTTCAGCAGCTAGTTGTGATTCCAGGGCTCTCGCAAGAGGGAGTGAGCACACGTCCTTCTACTCCGCCATCTTGAACCGATCTCTAGTTTTGTTTTCTTGTAATATCTATCATGTTTTGATATCAGGTAATTCTGGCTTCATAGAATGAGTTTGGAATTATTTACTTCTCTTCACTTTTCTGGAAGAGTTGGTGAAAATTGATGGTATTTATTCCTCAAGTGTTCGGTAGAATTCACTAATGAATCCATATAAACCAGGAATTTTCTTTGTGGGAAGGTTCCTAAGAAGTTTCTTTAGCTGATATATAGCTATTGATATTCTTGATTTCTTTTTGAGTGTGCCTTGATATTTAGCATCTTTCAGGGAATTTGATCATTTCATATAGTTGTCAAATTTATTGGCATAAAGTATTTTTTATAATTGTCCCTTATTATTCTTTTAATATCTGCAGAATTTGTAATGATGTCAGTTTCACATTTCTGATATTGGCAGTTTGTATCTTTTCTCTTATTTTTTTTCTTGATTAGTAGTCTAGAGGGTTAGCAATCTTATTGATTTTCCTTAAAGAATCAGCTTTTGAGTTCATCGATATGGTATTTTTCTTCCATTTCATTGATTTCTGCTCTGATCTATATTATGTCATTTTCTCTACTTTATTTGTGTTTAATATACTCCCTTCTTTTCTGTTCAAAATACTTTCTAGCTTCCCTTTTAATTTTTCATTTGACCCATGGGTTATTTAGAAATGTGTTATTTAGTTGGTACATATTTGGGTATTCTGGGTAGCTTTCTGTTATTGATCTCTAATTCACTTCCTTTGTGGTCAAAGTACATATTATGTACATCTTGAATCCTTTTCAATTTATTTAGAGTTGTTTTGTGGCACAAAATAATGTATATAATGTTAAATATGTTGTGTATACTTGAAAAGACTGTATATTTGCTCATGTTGAATGGAGTGTTCTATAAGTATTCATCAGGTTGATAGTGTTGAATCTTTTATATTCTTACTGATTTTCTGTCTACTTGTATTATTTACTGAGAAGGAGGGTATTGAAATATCTAATTTCATTTGTGGATTTGTCTGTTTATCTTGGCAATCTATCAGGTTTTGCTTTGTGTATTTTGAAACTATATTAACAAGAAGGGAAAAGTATCAGAAAGGATACATATGTGGGTGAACATAAAAGTCAGTTAAAAAAAAGATATACAACAAAATAGCAATGCTTTGTGATTTTTATAACATGTAGAAGTAATATATATGACAACAATACCAAAAGGCAGAGCGGGTGGTAAAAACGTTTGTGATATCATAAAATATCCAAGGTAAATTATAATCAGGTGTGCGTATTCTAACCTCTAGTGTAATCATTAAAAATAATACAAAAGATATAGCTAAAAAGCCAATTGAAGAAATATAATGAATAATAAAAATATTTGCTTAATTTGAAGAAAGTAAGGAAGAGAAGAATAAAAGGCCAAAGAACAGATTAGATAATTAGAAAACAGATAACAAAATTGTAGAGCTAATCCCAACTTTATCAATTATTACATTTGCTGTAAGTGATCTAAACATTCCAATTAAAAGAGATTATTAGAATAGATTAAAACACACCTGTGTTCACACATGCATGACCCAAATATATACTGTTAACAAGAGACACACTTCAAATATAAAGACATAGGTTGTTTGAAAGCAAAAGAATGGGAAATGATATGTCATGCAAACACTACAACCTCAGAGATTTTTTGACTACTTCCTTTTCAAAAGTGGGATTTTCTTGTAGGAAGAGAGGGAGAGGAGAGAACAAAAAATAGAGAAGATGGAAGAGAGAGAGAGGGTTTGCAAATTTAGAGGAGAAAATAATGGAGACAGGAGAAGGGAAAGGAATAGGAGGTAGAAAAGAATAGTGAAGGACAGTGGAATATTACTCAGCCATTAAAAGAAATGAAATCGAGTTATTTGTAGTGAGGTGGATTTACCTAGAGTCTGTCATACAGAGTGAAGTAAGTCAGAAAGAGAAAAACAAATACCGTATGCTAACACATATATATGGAATCTAAAAAAAAAAAAAAAGGTTCTGAAGAACCTAGGGGCAGGACAGGAATAAAGACGCAGACGTAGAGAATGGACTTGAGGACACAGGGAGGGGGAAGGGTAAGCTGGGATGAAGTGAGAGAGTGGCGTGGACATATATACACTAGCAAATGTAAAATAGATAGCTAGTGGGAAGCAGCCACATAGCACAGGGAGATCAGCTCAGTGCTTTGTGACCACCTAGAGGGGTGGGATAGGGAGGGTGGGAGAGAGATGCAAGAGGGAGGAGATATGGGGATATATGTATATGTATAGCTGATTCACTTTGTTATACAGCAGAAACTAACACCACTGTAAAGCAATTATACTCCAATAAAGATGTTAAAAAAAAAAAAGGATAGTGAAGGATATAATAAGATGGAGAAAGTGACTGCTATAAATTTCACAAGTACTTTCTCTTTGGGCCCCAAGTGTCTGGAAACCCCAGGTCCCACTTCCCGACAGTTCTTCCAGTATTGACCACTCCCTAACTGTACCTTTCCATTTTTCTATGTATTACATTTTCAAATGCCCAACTTTTTTTTTTTTTTTTAATCAGCAAGAGGGCTTCTGCTTGGTCAGGAAATGTAGTAAAATGCTTTCAAATGTGCAAGTGCCACGAATTACTTCAATTACCTGCCTTCTCCTTAGCTACTCCTTGCTAAGTACTCCATTCCAGACCACATGGCCGACACCCTATCTGCTGAGGGGGTGATTTAATAGGTGACTTCTCCACTACAAGGATTTTGAAACAAACTTCATGAGAAGGTTTTATATTTGAAATGACTATGAGACTTCTATCACTGGCAGCACAAAGCCACAAAAATATGTGACAAGATTGGGAGCAGTTTATGCAAAAACAAGGCAGTCTCAATTTAAGGCCTTAGATGAGATTTTTTTTAAAAATGAAAATCATTTCTATGGAAAATGAGAAATTGTTTCACATTGTTGTTCCTGGATTGGCCTCAAAATAAAGAAGCATTTTGTAGGGTTTTAAAAGTATCCTTACAATGGAATTAGCTGCATGAATTTTGCTTATAGAATGTTTGGCAATAGTTAGTGGACTTAAAAGAAATTAGCATTTTTTTATGATGATTGAACCATAATGTAGCTCATTATTCCCCCCCGCCCCAACAAATATGTAAATATTGTCCATCGGTGTTGGAGTTGGGAATAGCATATACGTAGCACACATCCCTGTATTTTCCCCCCACGTATGGCCAACATTGATAACTAAGGAGGCCCTCTTTCCCTAGCTCCTTCGAATCCTTCTTCATATATCACCAGGGCTGCACCACCAATCATGTAGACTTGGTATGTGATTTCTTAGCTTTCGTGTGTCTGTGTGCCACCATCTCCTTCAGCAGTCTGGCAATGCCTGTGGACTCTCTCTCTCAGAATAATGCTAATTTGTTTTACTTTTTACTTTTTACTTTTTACTTTTACTTTTTTGTTTTACATTTAAAAAAATTAAATGCATAAAGTAAAATGCATAGGATTATTGTGACATGCAATTACCAAAATTTTTAAAGATCTGTAATATGGTGATAAATTTGCCCTTTTATAAATAAGCTAAAAACAATAGCTATCAGTGAGTTTTTATAAAAATTACCTGATTTGAACACAGCAATGAGCATAAATAATTCCTCTGTATGTACAGTTTTTACATGATATAAAAAATCTGTAATTTATACTGTTAAAGTCACTGATACCACTACAAATTTTTTTTCCCCATCCAAGTAAACCCCAAGTTAAGAATCCTAGGAGGGTAATGTGACTGAAGGGTCATGAACTTTAGAAACTACTGATTTTTAGCAAAAAAAAAAAAAAGCAATTAATATCCTAGGTAAAAGCAAAGAGAATTAAGTGATTGTTTATGGCATAAGAATTTCCCATAATAAGAAGTAGGTGAAAAAATAATTGAAGCTCAATATTAAAGATCAGTAGTAATGATTAGTAAGATCAGTGTAAATAGATACATTTGAGGCCTCTATTCTTTCTCTCTCTTGCTTCTATGAAAGGAGGCAGGCCGTTCTGTTCCAAAGTTGTGGTCTTAATAGCAACCAAAATCTCAATATGGAACACACTTTGGGATTTGTGGGTATATGGAATATGACAATAAAAATGACATATACCCTAAATGTTGGCCAGATAGTTCTATATTTAAAAAAAAAACAAAAAAAAACCTATTTTCCTTCCTGGCCCTGGAAGATGGTTTCTATATTTAAATTTCTGTGTAGACCAACAAGGAGTGGGATGCAACGAGCATTGTTTCATGAAGTCCTTTCTGTCTGCTGGGCATAAACAATCACGTCTCAGGAGGATGGACCGGTGGCCCTTTGGTTTGTATCTCATTTGACCCTTTTAAGAGAAACCAAGGGGGTAAAAGCCTCCAACTAAAATGCAGAGCCTTGGTCAGACCAGCTCTGACACCAGATTCCCTTTCCTTCTCTAGTAAATTGTTTTTAAGGCAACACCTTCTGATTGCGAAATTGGCCTTTACCATATACCATTCAGATGTGAAAATTAACCAGTGGGGATAGATGGAGCTGTGAAGTATATTGAGAACATCTGACTATTAAGAAAGCTGTGCAAAGCAAGGATAATATCCCTTTAAGAAAGAAAGAAAACCTTTCAGAAGGAAGAAATTTGGAAGAGGATATAATTCAGTAACCAAACAAGTCTTGTCAAGTTTTAAAAAGTACAATTTCGCAAATGAATGGTTAGAAATTCAGTGGGGCATGTTCATCAGCAAAATGCTGTAACGTGCTATAACGTTTGATACAGTATCCGCTGTTGAAGCCAGGCAGGGGCCTATCATGACCGGTCTAGAAGGGCATACTTTCTTAACTATATTAATTCTCTTAAAACAAAAATAATTTGTTTTCCACTTTTGCTTTTCTTTCCCCATTGAAACTGAAAAGATAGTAGATGGAAGATGAGTGGATTAAATTTTCTTTATCTGGGAGAAAAGTTATTAGATGTTGTATAGTTAGAGCCATAGTAAAAAGCATATATGATATGGGGGATTTTGTATGGTTTTTGGTATACCTTATAGTCTTCCAAGAGAAAGCTGACTCTTGAAATGCAAAATATTGAGCATGTACTGTTATAAACCATTTGGGAAATTCTGCTGGAAGTATTTTTTGAATTGAGTGGAGTGACACTTATGTTGTTGATTCGTATGCAGAGAAGCCTTGCCAAGTCGACCACAGTTTACCACACCACAGAAGTTTTCACTAGCCTGTTCACTCTGCCAGCGCAGTGTATCCCCAAGGAGGCCCATGTGTAGACCACAGAGGCTCCCTCAGCTCACAGATCCCAGGCTTCCCACAGACACACAGGATGCTGGAGGGAGTGGGCACAATTCTTTGCAAGGCAGCACCAGCCGCTGACCCCGTGTATACTGACATTGGACGGCTTGCTCTGTTCCACACACCCGGCAAGGCAGGAGGAGGAAGGGCCATCACTAGGACATGGGTTCTCCAACACAGCGGCAGCTCTCTCCACCTAAAGCACTTTCCCTCAAGCCAGCGCCCGGACACTATGTTCCGGACACTCACTGCCAGTCTCCTGGGGGAGGGGGGGCATTCTCCTGACTGCCTCATTTTCTATAGAGCAGCTGAAACTTTCTCTGTAACAGGAAAAGGAGAAACAGGGTTTTTGCCAGTCCGGGCTCCACTTTGCCTCCAGTGACACCCAGCACATAGATCTGGAAGTCCTACTGCAGAAGCCGTTCCCAGCTGGTGTTGTTTTGGTCCCGCTGTCTGCAGTGGCAGGCCAGCTCTTAATCATTCACACCTGGGTTCGACACCACGGCCTAGAGCCTGCCCAGCTGTCAAGGTAACCTAGTAGGGGCATTCAGTGTCATGTGTGGGATCTATAAGCAGAGAGGACAGGCCAAGCGTGTGTGCACAAAGTCTTTAATGAGTCAGCCTTCTGTATTGTGCCGCTTGGACCTTGCCTTGCTAAGCGCCACTTAGAGCTTTTGTTGGGGAGCCCGGTTGCCTTCAGTTGATCCACATGATGTGCTTAAGGATCACTTATCCAAGCAACATGGCCTCTCTTCACTGAGGTCACAGAACCTCTTACATTTCAGTAACCCTTCCACCACTGAAACACGAGCCCTTCCGCAGGGCAAGTGTCCTTAGAGCGGAAAGCCCCACCGCTCTGCGGGCTCTGCTGAGTCCATGGAGGGGACGAATAGGGTCCAAGCAGCATTGTCCCTAGCCTTGGCACAGGCCTTGGGGTAATGTGATAACCCAGCAGGCCAGCCTGGGGAGGAGGCCCCTGCATACATTACTCAGAAATCAACTGCTGACCTCCTGGCTCCCAGCCCCCATCTCCCAAATGATTTTGTTTAAAACACTAGCAGCTGTGCCATAAATTATTCTTTAGTTAAGGGGTTTGGCTCCTGTGTGAGTTACTGTGGTTTGAGAAGAAAAAGGAAAAAAAAAAAAAAATCAGAATATCTTCTTTAGCCAAGATTCAATGCCTAACCAAGGAGACGTGGAAAGAGGTTGGAAACAGCTAATAGAGGAGTGGGGAGGAGAGGTTTCTGCACGTGCTCTTTCACGCTGCACAGCTCATTACTTGTTGATAGTAAAATTGTTTAGAAGTGTTTTTTTCTGTGCCTGAATTTCTCTGGGAGTGGGTTAAGAAGAATATACGTTCTGATGGTAGTTAGCATCGTCTTCTTTGGGTTCTTCTTCAAACCCCTGAAGGTGGTTCTTAGTGAGCCCTGGAGCTGCTTCTCTGAAAATCCAGAAACAGACCAGGGAGCCGAGCTGCCCAGGCAGAGGTTGAACGTGCACTGCCACGTGGTTTTGCAGTGAAAATTAACTACTTTTGTTTGTGATTTAGCCGGCATTTCCCTGTGCCCTCACTGGCTGTTTAGCAGGAAAACAAAAATTAACTGAGGGCCTAAAGCAGTTTAAAGTTTTACTTTTGTCCCAATCATTTACTTACTCTTTTTCAGGTAGAACAAAGACTTTCAAACAAAAATGCTCAGTCTTTGGAAAGTCTCTTCCTCCGCAGGTTCCTCTCCTTTCAATGGCGTCTGGCTTTGTGGGTCACTTGGAGGAAATGGCCCTGGCCTCTGGCTCACCCGTGCAGTGGCTTGTAGCAGCCAGCTCCTTGGCACTGTCCTTTGGCCCCCTGGGTACTCTTTCCTTACTGGCTTCATATCTGCAGCTGGAAAGTGCATGGCTTCTTTTGGCTTAGAATGTCCCCTCGGAGCCTGGGCCACCTTCCTCTTCCTGATTTGGCCTTCCCATAGCTCTCACGGGCTGTGAAACATCCCCTTCCTGCCCTACCCTCCTCTGCCTTTGCAAGGTCACCTAGCCGTGTCCCATAAGGTCCCTGGCAGCCCACTCTCCCAGCTCAGTGTGTGGGCCACTTGGGGGCTGAGATCAGCTCAGGAGTAAAGCCCAGGGCTTCTCTGTTATATCACCTCGATGCCCTGTCCTTTTGGGGTCCAGCTCAGGTGGCTGTCTGGCAACCTAAGAGGAGCAGCTTGACTTCTGCGTTACCTCGCGTGCCTCCCACCCTTGGGAACAAAGCCTAGAGGGGCAGTCAGGAAACACGTGTTCCGTTGCTACTTTCTCCCACCTAGGTTTCCCTTTGTCTTCCTCAGGAAGGAGATGAAGGAATAGGATTTTCCTTTAACCACTTCTTCCTCTTGACTCTAGCTAAGCCTTAAACAAGGGTCCTGGGGATATCATCTCTATACTACAGAAGGCCACTACCTGGGCCCTCCAGGATTGCTCTCGATACGCTAAAGAAGGAGACAAAGGAATTTAGCAAAGCTTCTCTTTCCACAAAACCTGGTTTTTAAGCCTAAAATCTCCCTAAGAAATGAAATTTCACCCTCTCCTGCTATGGGGTAATATTTCTCATAGCTTGACCTCCAGGATGAAAAACTGCAGTGAAAGATGCATTAAAGGAAAAGGTAAAAATCATCAGTTTAATATTTGCTGATTTTCATTTTCAGTATTTAAACCTCATGTGGCCAGGATTGCCACAATGCACACCTCTAGGGGGATGAGATTGGTGCTCTCTGGAACATCTGGTTTAGAGCCATTGAAAAGAGAGGATTCCTGGAGGTAGAAAATCTTTCTAGAATGAGGTGTCAATCAAATTCTTAGCCATGGTCTTCTAATATTGTTTGTTCCTGCAATGGGGGAATAATCAGGAAAAGGAGAGTTTCATTTAGGTTAAATGACAAGAAGCTCCAGGTGAAATATATTTTGACTATCCTGTTGTTTGACCTTCTTCACCAAGAATGTTTCTACGTGGCACCAGTAACCACAGATGTTTAGTGTTTCATCTGTCAACTGTGCCTTTACTTTAAGGATAAGCTTCTGATGCTTCTGTGTTTCTATCCTCTGCTTGAGTAAACAGTCATTCTGCACTCCAGGTTTCCTTTGGTAGTTTTCCATGAAAGTTTAAAATAAAAATAAAAATAAATGGCTTGCTTAATTGTACGCTTTGAAAGGGTGACTTATGTTCAAGCTCCATTTATGAAATGAACTACCTCTTCCCACTTACTGAAATATCACCTTAGTTACATATTAAACTCCAGTTTACATTAGGATTTATTTCTCTTCACTGTTTTTTATTCTACTAACTTATCTGTCTATTCCAAGACCATAGTCTTTTATTAGCAGTACCTTTCTAGAATATTTTTGTGTCTGATAAGGCAAGTCCTCCCTTCAGTAGTTTCAATGACCAGGGAGAAATGTAGGGGAGAATACCTACTAGGTTGTCTATTTTAGTTCATGAGAAGCAAGATGAGGAGGTGCTGGAGAGGTAGTAAAGGATAAAGATGGAAAGGGCAGAGAGAAGGCAATGGGGAAAAAAAATGGGGACTGCAGGATAAGAGCTGTCCATGAAAAAAATGATATGTAAGATAAAATACCACCCAACTCCTTTTCTTCCTCCTACTCCATAGAGGATGATGGTATGAATATTAGCAGTGAAATACATTACCACCATCACGATCATGTCCAAAAGAGCATCATTGTGTTACTACCACCTGCTGTGGTTGGTAAGGCCCATGAGAAAGTGGCTGAGATCTCTGGCCTACTAGCTATAAAGTGAGTTTGAGCCCTGAATTCAGAGATGAGTGTAATTGGTACAAAATGGTCCTCTGAAAGGAGACTCTTCTTTTCTCCAAGAAATGGACCATACTAAATTATTAACTGTGGAGCTGGACACTGTTTTGGAAGGTTGAATATCCTGATGGACCCAACTCCTTGTTGCACATTTGTATTGCACTCTAAGTGCACGAAGAGAAAACTGTTTCAGGGAAAAGATTGGATTTTTCCCTTGAGTGGAAGGATCCTTTCTGCCTCAGGAGTTTTTATTTACACCAGCTCTCCCAAGGGTCTCTCCATCTGCTCCTTCTTTCTCACGGCCTCAGTTAACGTTCTATGTTAAGAGTACAGATTTACATAATTGGCTATTCTTGATTGGAATGGATGTATTTTAACCCACTTTGGGAAGCATATAGTAGAAGACCCACACTGTAGATTTTTGTTAGCTTCATTATTTATTTTTTTCTTTCATATCCTCTCTTTTTAAAAAAAAATTCTGATGTTTCTTCGGTCTTTATGATTTTTTTCCTTGTTTACTTAACTTGATTATATTCTCTATGAAACATTATAGACACACCCTTTATCCTATATAATTAGAATCCTTCATTTAGTGTATAGATTTTGTGTTAAAGGAATTGCATGGGAAAATTTAATGAAGTCATTTTAGTGAAGCAATTGGCAGTCGTTTTTGTATGTGAACCTTAATTTGAAGCTGGGAGATATTTGTAGAAATAAGATGATGTAGGAAAGTCCAAATGCTCATTTTCTTTTTTTCTTTTTTGCATCACCTATTAATATAGAATATTTACTTTGCTCCTACTAGGGTATTTTATGTATAGTTTTCCTCGAACAAAAGTGGATATCATAGACTATATCTCTTTATATTGATTTTTTGAATGTTTCAATTAGAATCATCAGATTTGCATGAACCAGAGTTCTGGATTGTTAATGCAAAAAACTGTTGAGAATGATGTATGGGGCAAAGGTTTCAAATTGTATACCTTTAGTTTTTAAGTAGAGCTGCCACTACCCTCTGAAACTACATCAGAAGATATATTTCAAGCCCTCTTGTTCAGTTCTTCTGAGTTTTTACATAAAGGCTTCTTAACTGGCCATCAGTGAGTAACACCTAGGTCTCTTCCTAAGGTCTTCTCCTAGGTTTTTTACTGTAAGATGTGGGAGAAACAAGAGAAACATATACTCAACAATGTAACTGTCTTATAGACACAGGCTTTGATTCCACATCTGTAGATTTGATACTAAGGAAAAAGATTCTCCTCCCCTTCCTTTCTCCATTTTTCTAAAGCTGGTTTCAATTCAAGATAAAAAGAAAGTTCTAAAATTTAAGATTATTTTACTATCAAAGGGACACAATAAAACTGCATTTTCATCAAAATTATAGGCTTATATTTTCTTTTTAAATTAAGCTTAAAAAGCCAACCCCCAAATTTTAGCACAGAAGCTCACAAAGGTTAGGGGCATTGTTTATATAGCCAGGAGGGTTAATAAGTGTTGTGTCAATCTGACCTTGTTCATATGTTTTTTTATTTCAAAAATAAATTTTTATTTTTATTTATTTATTTTTTGACATCTTTATTGGAGTATAGTTGCTTTACAATGTTGTGTTAGTTTCTGCTGTATAACAAAGTGAATCAGCTATATGTATACATATATCCCCATATCTCCTCCCTCTTGCGTCTCCCTCCCACCCTCCCTATCCCACCCCTCTAGGTGGTCACAAAGCACTGCACTGATCTCCCTGTGCCATGCAGCTGCTTCCCACTAGCTATCTATTTTACATTTGGTAGTGTATATATGTCAATGCTACTCTCTCACTTTGTCCCAGCTTACACTTCCCCCTCCCCGTGTCCTCAAGTCCATTCTCTATGTCGGCGTCTTTATTCCTGTCCTGCCCCTAGGTTCATCAGAACGTTTTTTGTTTTTTTTGATTCCATATATATGTGTTAGCATACAGTATTTGTTTTTCTCTTTCTGACTTACTTCACTCTGTATGACAGTCTCTAGATGCATCCACGTCTCTACAAATGACCCAATTTCGTTCCTTTTTATGGCTGAGTAATATTCCATTGTATATATGTACCACATCTTCTTTATCCATTCATCTGTTGATGGGCATTTAGGTTGCTTCCATGACCTGGCTATTGTAAATAGTGCTGCAATGAACATTGGGGTGCATATTTCTTTTGAATTATGGTTTTCTCTGCGTATATGCCCAGTAGTGGGATTGCTGGGTCATATGGTAATTTTATTTTTAGTTCCTTAAGGAACCTCCATACTGTTCTCCATAGTGGCTGTATCAATTTACATTCCCACCAACAGTGCAAGAGGGTTCCCTTTTCTCCACACCCTCTCCAGCATTTGTTGTTTGTAGATTTTCTGATGGTGCCCATTCTAACTGGTGTGAGGTGATACCTCATTGTAGTTTTGATTTGCATTGCTCTAATAATTAGTGACATTGAGCAGCTTTTCATATGCCTCTTGGCCATCTGTATGTCTTCTTTGGAGAAATGTCTGTTTAGGTCTTCTGCCCATTTACTGATTGGGTTGTTTGTTTTTTTAACATTGAGCTGCATGAGCTGTTTATATATTTTGGAGATTAATCCTTTGTCCGTTGATTCGTTTGCAAATATTTTCTCCCATTCTGAGGGTTGTCTTTTCATCTTGTTTATGGTTTCCTTTGCTGTGCAAAAGCTTTTAAGTTTCATTAGGTCCCATTTGTTTATTTTTGTTTGTATTTCCATTTCTCTAGGAGGTGGATCAAAAAAGATCTTGCTGTGATTTATGTCAAAGAGTGTCCTTCCTATGTTTTCTTCTAAAGAGTTTTATAGTGCCCGGTCTTACATTAAGGTCTCTAATCCATTTTTAGTTTATTTTTGTGTATGGTGTTAGGGAGTGTTCTAATTTCATTCTTGTACATGTAGCTGTCCAGTTTTCCCAGCACCACTTATTGAAGAGACTGTCTTTTCTCCATTGTATATCCTTGCCTCCTTTGTCATGGATTACTTGACCATAAGTGTGTAGGTTTATCTCTGGGCTTTCTATCCTGTTCCATTGATCTATGTTTCTGTTTTTGTGCCAGTACCATATTGTCTGGATTACTGTAGCTTTGTAGTATAGTCTGAAGTCAGGGAGTCTCATTCCTCCAGCTCCGTTTTTTTCCCTCAAGACTGCTTTGGCTATTCGGGGTCTTTGGTGTCTCCATACAAATTTTAAGATTTTTTGTTCTAGTTCTGTATAAAATGCCATTGGTAATTTGCTAGGGATTGCATTGAATCTGTAGATTGCTTTGGGTAGTATAGTCATTTTCACAATATTGATTCTTCCAATCCAAGAACATGGTATATCTCTCCATCTGTTGGTATCATCTTTAATTTCTTTCATCAGTGTCTTATAGTTTTCTGCATACAGGTCTTTTTTCTCCCTAGGTAGGTTTATTCCTAGGTATTTTATTCTTTTTGTTGCAGTGGTAAATGGGAGTGTTTCCTTAATTTCTCTTTCAGGTTTTTCATCATTAGTGTACAGGAATGCAAGAGATTTCTGTGCATTAATCTTGTATCCTGCAACTTTACCAAATTCATTGATTAGCTCTAGTACTTTTCTGGTGGCATCTTTAGGAGTCTCTATGTATAGTATCATGTCATCTGCAAACAGTGACAATTTTACTTCTTCTTTTCCAATTTGTATTCCTTTTCTTTTTCTTCTCTGATAGCTGTGACTAGGACTTCCAAAACTATGTTGAATAATAGTGGTGAGAGTGGACATCCTTGTCTTGTTCCTGATCTTAGAGGAAATGCTTTCAGTTTTTCACCATTGAGAATGATGTTTGCTGTGCGTTTGTCATACATGGCCTTTATTATGTTTAAGTAGTTTCCCTCTATGCCCACTTTCTGGAGAGTTTTTATCATAAATGGGTGTTGAATTTTGTCAAAAGCTTTTTCTGCATCTATTGAGATGATCGTATGGTTTTTCATCTTCAGTTTGTTAATATGGTGTATCACGTTGATTGATTTGCCTATATTGATGAATCCTTGCATCTCTGGGATAAATCCCACTTGATCATGGTGTATGATCCTGTTCATATGCTGCTGGATTCTGTTTGCTAGTATTTTGTTAAGGATTTTTGCATCTATGTTCATCAGTGATATTGGCCTGTAGTTTTCTTTTTTTATGTAGTTTTGGTTTCAGGGTGATGGTGGCCTCATGGAATGAGTTTGGGAGTGCTCCTTCCTCTGCAATGTTTTGGAAGAGTTTGAGAAGGATAGGTGTTAGCTATTCTCTAAATGTTTGATAGAATTCACCTGTGAAGCCATCCTGTCCTAGACTTTTGTTTTTGGAAGATTTTTAATAACAGTTTCAATTTCATTACTTGTATTTTTGGTCTGTTCATATTTTCTATTTCTTCCTGGTTCAGTCTTGGAAGGTTATACCTTTCTAAGAATTTGTCCATTTCTTCCAGGTTGTCCATTTTATTGACATAGAGTTGCTTGTAGTAGTCTCTTACGAAGCTTTGTATTTCTGCAGTGTCTGTTGTAACGTCTCCTTTTTCATTTCTAATTTTATTGATTTGAGTCCGCTCCCTCCTTTTCTTGATGAGTCTGGCTAATGGTTTATCAATTTTGTTTATCTTCTCAAAGAACAGCTTTTAGATTTATTGATCTTTGCTATTGTTTTCTTTGTTTCTATTTCATTTATTTCTGCTCTGATCTTTATGATTTCTTTCCTTCTGCTAACTTTGGGTTTTGTTTGTTCTTCTTTGTCTAGTTCCTTTAGGTGTAACGTTAGGTTGTTTATTTGAGATTTTTCTTGTTTCTTGAGATAGGCTTATATAGCTATAAACTTCCCTCTTAGAACTGCTTTTGCTGCATCTCATAGGTTTTGGATCATCGTGTTTTCATTGTCATTTGTCTCTAGGTATTTTTTGACTTCCTCTTTGATTTCTTCAGTGATCTCTTAGTTATTTAGTAGAATATTGTTTAGCCTCCATGTGTTTGTGTTTTTTACATTTTTTTGCCTGTAATTGATTTCTACTCTCATGGCGTGGTGGTCAGAAAAGATACTTGATATAATTTCAATTTTCTTAAATTTACTGAGGCTTGATTTGTGACCCAGGATGTGATCTATCCTGGAGAATGTTCCATGCACACTTGAGAAGAAAGTGTAATCTGCTGTTTTCGGATGGAATGTTGTATAAATATCAATTAAATCTATCTGGTCTATTGTGTCATTTAAAGCTTCTGTTTCCTTATTAATTTTCTGTTTGGATGATCTGCTCATTGCTGTAAGTGAGGTGTTAAAGTCTCCCACTATTACTGTGTTGCTGTCGATTTCCTCTTTTAGAGCTGTTAGCAGTTGCCTTATGTATTGAGGTGCTCCTATGTTGGCTGCATATATATTTATAATTGTCATATCTTCTTCTTGGATTGATCCCTTGATCATTACATGTGTCCTTCCTTGTTTCTTGTAACATTCTTTATTTTAAAGTCTATTTTATCTGATATGAGTATTGCTACTCCAGCTTTCTTTTGATTTCCATTTGCATGGAATATCTTTTTCAGTCCCCTCACTTTCAGTCTGAATGTGTCCCTAGGTCTGAAGTGGGTCTCTTGTAGACAGCATATATATGGCTCTTCTTTTTGTATCCATTCAGTGAGCCTCTGTCTTTTGGTTGGAGCATTTAATCCATTCATGTTTAAGGTAATTATCGATATGTATGTTCCTATGACCATTTTCTTAATTGTTTTGGGTTTGCTTTTGTAGGTCCTTTTCTTCTCTTGTGTTTCCCACTTAGAGAAGTTCCTTTAGCATTTGTTGTATAGCTGGTTTGGTGGTGCTGAATTCTCTTAGCTTTTGCTTGTGTGTTTAGCTTTTGATTTCTCCATCGAATCTGAATGAGATCCTTGCTGGGTAGAGTAATCTTGGTTCTTCCCTTTCATCACTTTAAATATGTTATGCCACTTCCTTCTGGCTTATAGAGTTTCTGCTGAGAAATCACTCTTAGCCTTATGGGAGTTCCATTGTATGTTGTTTGTCGTTTTTCCCTTGTTGCTTTTAGTAATTTTTCTTTGTCTTTAATTTTTGTCAGTTTGATTACTATGTGTCTCGGCGTGTTTCTCCTTGGGTTTAACCTGCCTGGGGCTCTCTGCGCTTCCTAGACTTGGGTGGCTATTTCCTTTCCCATGTTAGGGACGTTTTCGACTATAGTCTCTTCAAATATTTTCTCGGGTCCTTTCTCTCTCTCTTCTTCTGGGACCGCTCTAATGTGAATATTGTTGCATTTAATGTTGTCCCAGAGGTCTCTTAGGCTGTCTTCATTTCTTTTCATTCTTTTTTCTTTATTCTGTTCCACAGCAGTGAATTCCACCATTCTGTCTTCCAGGTCACTTATCTGTTCTTCTGCCTCAGTTATTCTGCTATTGATTCCTTCTAGTGTATTTTTCATTGCAGTTATTGTATTGTTCATCTCTCTTTGTTTGTTCTTTAATTCTTCTAGATCTTTATTACACATTTCTTGCATCTTCTCGATCTTTGCCTCCATTCTTTTTCTGAGGTCCTGGATCATCTTCACTATCATTATTCTGAATTCTTTTTCTGGGAGGTTGTCTATCTCCACTTCATTTAGTTGTTTTTCTGGGGTTTTATGTTTTTCCTTCATCTGGTACATAGCCCTCTGCCTTTTCATCTTGTCTATCTTTCTGTGAATGTGGTTTTTGTTCTGCATGCTGCAAGATTGTAATTCTTCTTGCTTCTTCTCTAAATTTATTTTTAATTTACTTGCTTTTATTAACTTCTCTTGTAATCTTTTTCTCCTCTCTGTTTTTGTGTTTTTGAATATATTGTGTTTTTACCCTATATCTTAAATACTGTTTTTGCTACGTTATATTATTTTTCTCTCTAAGACGTTTTATCCTGCTAGTTATTTGTAAGTTTTCTTCACCTTAAGATTTAATTATCTTAGTCCTCTATCTTTTCTTTATATGTTGCTTTATCTTTACTGCCTTTATCTTAAACGAAATATGACTTAGTTTCTAAATTGCAAACAAAAAACAGCGTTCTAATCATGGAGAAAACCTGCATACAAAACAGAGAATACTGGAATGTTAAAGTTGAAAGGAGTTAATATTAATATAATATTTTTTCAAGTTAAAATTATTGTAGCCATGGCTTGAGATTTCGGATTTTTCAAGTGACAGGTTGTCTGTCTGTGCTTGAATGGAGCAACCCTCAAACTGATTTTTGAGGAAAATCTGGGAGCTGTTCATGGGTTGACCTTTGACTCACTTTCATTCTGCAACAGGGAGCACTATATACTTCTTGGGCTTTCCAATTCTCAGAAAACAGTAGCAGTGCTAGTCTGAGTCTGTAAGAACTTAGATCTTTCTTATAGCCTCTTTGAAAAGCAATTTGAAAATTTACGCCAGAATTTGAAGTATGCACAGAACAGTTCAACACTTAGGAATGAAAAAATATATTTTATGAAAATACTCATAGAAGTATTCAAGGATGTTGTTAAAACACTGTAAGTCATAGCCTAAACTGAAAACAATCTAAATGCTCACTTAGTGCATTTCATTTTATTTAAGTACACACTTTGTATATGTTAAAAAGGATAAGTTGGTCCTCTGGTTCCAGCAATATGAGAGACTGAGCTTCTGAGAGCCCCACTCATTACAAATAGAAAACAATTTAAGATAAAATGTATATTTTAAAACAACTTCAATGTGTATCTGGGAAAAAATCTGTAGGAGTCAAAAACAAAGAGAAAAAATAAAAAAGCCAAAATGGTAAGTATGTGAGGTGATGACATGGTCACCTTAGGAGGATTTCAGTCCAAAACACAGGACTAAATAGTTGGAAATAATAATTTAAAAATACATTTAGAAACAAGAGTTGTAGCCTTGGAACCTGGTTCTATAAGGGTCACCTGATAGAAGTTTCTTTTTTTTAAAAGAGGCAAAAGAAAGTTATATAGATTTAGCAATAATTTCTGGGGAGATGGGAGTACAAACGCTCACAATTGCAAATATTATTTAGCATTGTAAATAAGCCATTAAAAGATAGCTTTATAAAGTTAGATAAGGATTTGGGGGAAATGGTAGAAGTGGTATCAATTTTGAATCTTCCTGAATCTCTTTTTTCTTTTTTTTGGCTGCATTGGGTCTTCGTTGTTGCACATGGGCTTTCTCTAGTTGCAGCAAGCAGGAGCCACCCTTTGTTGCGGTGTGCGAGCTTCTCACTGTGGTGGACTCTCTTGTTGTGGAGCACTGGCTCTTGGCACGCGGGCTCAGTAGTTGTGGCGCATGGGCTCAGTAGTTGCAGTGCATGGGCACTTGGCTGTGTGGGCTTCAGTAGTTGTGGCTTGGGGGCTCTAGAGCACAGGCTCAGTAGTTGTGGCACATGGGCTTAGTTGCTCCATTGTTTGTGGGATCTTCCTGGACCAGGGATCAAACTCGTGTCCTCTGCATTGGCAGGCAGAATCTTAACCACTGGGCCACCAGAGAAATCCCCCAAATCTCTTTACAAATGCAGACAAGTAACTAGAATGTCACTTTGGAAAACAAGGGACACTATATGTAATACAGCTAGGAGACAAGGTATTCTTTTTTTTTTTCTTTTTTTTTCCAGAGGTAGTATTTTATTTTTTTAACATCTTTATTGGAGTATAATTGCTTTACAAAGGTGTGTTAGTTTCTGCTTTATAAGAAAGTGAATTAGCTATACATATACATATATCCCCACATCTCCTCCCTCTTGCGTCTCCCTCCCATCCTCCCTATCCCACCCCTCTAGGTGGTCACAAAGCACCGAGCTGATCTCCCTGTGCTATGTGGCTGCTTCCCACAAGCCATCTATTTTACATTTGTTAGTATAAATAAGCCCATGCCACTCTCTCACTTCATCCCAGCTTACCCTTCCCCCTCCCTGTGTCCTCAAGTCCATTCTCTACGTCTGCGTCTTTATTCCTGTCCTGCCCCTAGGTTCTTCAGGACCATGTTTTTTTTTTTAGATTCCATATATATGTGTTAGCATATGGTATTTATTTTTCTCTTTCTGACTTCACTCTATATGACACTCTCTAAGTCCATCCACCTCACTACAAATAACTCAGTTTCATTTCTTTTTATGGCTGAGTAATATTCCATTGTATATATGTGCCACATCTTCTTTATCCATTCTTCTGTCGATGAACACTTAGGTTGCTTCCATGTCCTGGCTACTGTAAATAGAGCTGCAGTGAACATTGTGGTACATGCCTCTTTTTGAATTATGGTTTTCTCAAGGTATATGCCCAGTAGTAGGATTGCTGGGTCATATGGTAGTTCTATTGTTAGTTTTTTAAGAAACCTCCATAATGTTCTCCATAGTAGCTGTATCAATTTACATTCCCACCAACAGTGCAGTAAGGTTCCCTTTTCTCCACACCCTCTCCAGCATTTATTATTTGTAGATTTTTTGATGATGGCCATTCTAACTGGTGTCAGGTGGTACCTCATTGTAGTTTTAAATTTTATTTATTTATTTATTTATTTATTTTTGGCTGTGTTGGGTCTTCGTTTCTGTGCGAGGACTTTCTCTAGTTGTGGCAAGTGGGGGCCACTCTTCATCGCGGTGCGCGGGCCTCTCATTATCGCGGCCTCTCTTGTTGCGGAGCACAGGCTCCAGACGCGCAGGCTCAGCAACTGTGGCTCACGGTCCTAGTCACTCCACAGCATGTGGGATCTTCCCAGACCAGGGCTCAAACCCGTGTCCCCTGCATTGGCAAGCAGATTCTCAACCACTGCGCCACCAGGGAAGCCCCTCACTGTAGTTTTGATTTGCATTTCTCTAATGATTAGTGATGTTGAGCATCCTTTCATTTGTCTGTTGGCAATCTGTATATCTTCTTTGGAGAAATGTCTATTTGGTCTTCTGCCCATTTTTGGATTGGGTTGTTTATTTTTTTGATACTGAGCTGCATGATCTGCTTGTAAATTTTGGAGATTAATCCTTTGTCAGTTGCTTCATTTGCAAATATTGTCTCCCATTGTGAGGGTTGTCTTTTTGTCTTGTTTATGGTTTCCTTTGCTGTGCAAAAGCTTTTTAGTTTCATTAGGTCCTAGTTGTTTATTTGTGTTTTTATTTCCATTTCTCTAGGAGGTGGGTCCAAAAGGATCTTGCTGTAATTTATGTCATAGAGTGTTCTGCCTATGTTTTCCTCTAAGAGTTTGATAGTGTCTGGCCTTACATTTAGGTCTTTAATCCATTTTGAGTTTATTTTTGTGTATGGTGTTAGGGAGTGTTCTAATTTCATTCTTTTACATGTAGCTGTCCAGTTTTCCCAGCACCACTTATTGAAGAGCTGTCTTTTCTCCACTGTATATTCTTGCCTCCTTTATCAAAAATAAGGTGATCATATGTGCGTGAGTTTATCTCTGGGCTTTCTCTCCTGTTCCATTGATCTATATTTCTGTTTTGAGACAAGGTATTCTTAAACCACAGATGAGAAGAAGTAAGGACAAAACATGACATTGTGTAATGTGTGACTAGGCAAGCATAAAGAGCAAAACACAGGAGTATTTCAAAATAATCAAACAGGTTCTTACTGGAAAATACCATAGGCCAATTTTAGAACAGCGGCTGAAATGGGAAAAAGTTTTTATGCACACCAATCTGAGGATGAGTGCAAGGGATATAGTAAGGTCTGAAAAGGTCAGAGCAGCACTACTGACTTTCAAAACTAAACACAAATCTTTGAGAAACTGACAGAAAGATAATCTAAATTAGGCAGAACAGTGATAGTAGGACCAGAAAGAAAAGGTTTATATAAAAGTGGAGGAGAAGAGACTTCCCTGGTGGCACAGTGGTTAAGAATCTGCTTGCCAGTGCAGGGGACATGGGTTCGAGCCCTGGTCTGGGAAGATTCCACATGCTGTGGAGCAACTAAGCCCATGAGCCACAACTACTGAGCCTGCACTCTAGAGCCCATGAGCCACAACTACTGAGCCCACATGCCACAACTACTGAAGCCCATGTGCTTAGAGCCCATGCTCTGCAACAAGAGAAGCCACCACAATGAGAAACCCGCACACCACAATGAAGATTAGCCCTCATTCGCCACAACTAGAGAAAACCCACACACAGCAACAAAGACTCAACACAGCCAAAAATAAATAAATAAATAAATTAATTTAAAAAAATGTTTAAAAAATTTTTTTTAAAAAGTGGAGGAGGGGAACAGAGTCAAGAGATTGTCAGAAAGTAAGGGGCTGTATCTTTTAACACTTCATTAAAACTATAAGGCAGAGTTCTAGATAAGTGATGCTAGAAAAGTTATAATGGTCCATCCAAACCTCCTATAAGTTAAGGAAAAATGAATTTGATTCCATGTAAAACAGTTATTAAAAAAAGATAGTAAGGAGTATAACATTGTCCCTACAGAAAACTGAAGCTAGAAAGATATGCCCACAAAATGAATTCAAAATATAACATGATAACCTAGCATTTCAAAACAAGCTAGAAATTAATATATTAAAGAGCAGCATCAATAGAATACAATGAATGAAATATGAAATAATAGAAGTCAGGAAAGAATTTGTAATCAAAGAAAACAAAAAAATATTATTTCAGAATTGAAAACTAAACTTGAGCAAACATGAGAATAAGTGAATAAAACCATTAACACCTGAAGATAAATAGTAAGCAAAAAGAAAAAGAAGTGCAAGAAGAGAAAGGAATTCAAGAAAAAGTGAAAGATGAGGATAGTCAAAGAAGGTCCAGCATGTACATAGTTAGGAATCCCTGAATAAGAAAACCAAAACAATGGAAAAGAGCAAACATTAAAAGCTATAACTCAAGAAAATGTTTTTGAAATTAAAAATAAGATAATACAATACACTGAAAGACCTTACCATATATCTGTTGAAATTTGGCATAGGATTATGCCATTTAAAATATGCGTAGAGTAGCAAGTCATATTATAGTAAAATTACTGAAATATAAAGAAAAAGAAAATAAAAACTAAGAAAAAAGACCAATACATTTATCAAGAAAAGAAATTCTGATGTCATCAAACTGCTTGACAGTAATACTTTACACCAGAAAACAATGGAGAATCATGTTAAAGATACTCAATAAAAGAAAGTGTGAGCCAATCATTTTCTTGCAGCCAAAATGACTCTCTGATATAAAAGTTGCACCCAAACTGCTATGAATATGCAATAATTCAGGAAATATATTTTTTCCTGAGGTATGTACTAGAGAATGCACTTCAGGCAACAATAAAGAATGAAAGAAAATTGACAAAAGTGCTGGTGATAAATACTAAAAATATATTTACATGTAGAACTAATACCAAATGGTAGTTATATAAGAGAAAGTGTAGTATGCAGTTGCTACATAGTCTGAAAATTATGATATACCATTACTATCAAAATATAAGGAAAATAAGAAAAATATATGAAAAGTATAAAAAGCTTACTAATTACTTTATGGTTATTATTAGGAGTAATTAATATTATTTCAAACCAGATGCTGGGGGAAATGCAAGGAAAAGAAAAGAGGTTATTATCTTGTAATATTGCTCATAGTGGGGACCAAATAGGAAATAATCAAAAAGTGGAGGTTGTTAAGTATATTATATAACATAAAACAATATGGCAGAGATTGGTTCAAGATGGCAGAGTAGAAGGATGTGCTCTCACTCCCTCTTGCAAGAGCCCTGGAATCACAGCTAACCGCTGAACAATCATTGACAGGAAGACACTGGAACTCACCAAAAAAGATACCCCACATCCAAAGACAAAGGAGAAGCCACAATGAGATGGTAGGAGGGGCGCAATCACAATAAAATCAAATCCCATAACTGCTGGGTGGGTGACTCACAGACTGGAGAACACTTATACCACAGAAGTCCACCCACTGGAGTGAAGGTTCTGAGCCCCATGTCACGCTTCCCAACCTGGGGGTCTGGCAATGAGAGGAGGAATTCCCAGAGAATCAGCCTTTGAAGTCTAGCAGGATTTGATTGCAGGACTTTTACAGGACTGGGGGAAACAGAGACTCCACTCTTGGAGGACACACACGAAGTAGTGTGCGCATCAGGACACAGGGGAACGAGCAGTGACCCCATAGGAGACTGAACCAGACCTACCTGCTAGTGTTGGAGGGTCTTCTGCAGAGGTGGGTGGTGACGTGGCTCACCATGAGGACAAGGACACTGGCAGCAGAAGTTCTGGGAAGTACTCCTTGGCGTGAGCCCTCCCAGAGTCCGCCATTAGCCCCACCAAAGAGCCAGGTAGGCTCCAGTGTTGGGTCGCCTCAGGCCAAACAACCAACAGGGAGGGAACCCAGCCCCACCCATCAGCAGACAAGTGGATTAAAGTATGACTGAGCTCTGCCCACCATAGCAACAGCCAGCTCTACCCACCACCAGTCCCTCCCATCAGGAAACTTGCACAAGCCTCTTAGATAGCCTCATCCACCAGAGGGCAGACAGCAGAAGCAAGAAGAACTACAATCCTGCAGCCTGTGGAACAAAAACCACATTCACAGATAGAGAGACAAGATGAAAAGGCAGAGGGCTATGTACCACATGAAGGAAAAAGATGAAACCCCAGAAAACAACTAAATGAAGTGGAGATAGGCAACCTTTCAGAAAAGGAATTCAGAATAATGATAGTGAAGATGATCCAGGACCTTGGAAAAAGAATGGAGTCAAAGATCGAGAAGATGCAAGAAATATTTAACAAAGACCTAGAAGAATTAAGGAACAAACAAACAGAGATGAACAATACAATAACTGAAATGAAAACTACACTAGAAGGAATCAATAGCAGAATAACTGAGGCAGAAGAACAGATAAGTGACCTGGAAGACAGAATGGTGGAATTCACTGCTGTGGGACAGTATAAAGAAAAAAGAATGAAAAGAAATGAAAACAACTTAAGAGACCTCTGAGACAACATTAAATGCACCAATATTCGCATTAAAGGGGTCCCAGAAGGAGAAGAGAGAGAGAAAGTACCCGAGAAAATATTTGAAGAGATTATAGTCGAAAACTTCCCTAACATGGGAAAGGAAATATCTACCGAAGTCCAGGAAGCACAGAGAGTCCCATACAGGATAAGCCCAAGGAGAAACATGGTGAGGCACATAGTAATCAAATTGGCAAAAATTAAAGGCAAAGAAAAATTATTGAAAGCAGCAAGGGGAAAATGACAAATAATATACAAGGGAACTCCCATAAGGTTAACAGCTGATTTCTCAGCAGAAACTCCACAAGCCAGAAGGGAGTGGCATGACATATTTAAAGTGATGAAAGGGAAGAACCTACAACCAAGATTACCTGGCAAGGATCTCATTCAGATTCGATGGATAAATCAAAAGCTTTACAAACAAGCAAAAGCTAAGAAAATTCAGCACCATCAAACAAGCCCTACAACAAATGCTAAAGGATCTTCTCTAAGTGGGAAACACAAGAGAAGAAAAGGACCTACAAAAACAAACCCAAAATAATTAAGAAAATGGTCATAGGAACATACATATTGATAATTACCTTAAATGTGAATGGATTAAATGCTCCAACCAAAAGACAGTGGCTCACTGAATGGTTACAAAAACAAGACCCATATATATGCTGTCCACAAGAGACCCACTTCAGACCTAGGGACACATTCAGACTGAAAGTGAGGGGATGGAAAAAGATATTCCATGCAAATGGAAATCAAAAGAAAGCTGGAGTAGCAATACTCATATCAGATAAAATAGACTTTAAAATAAAGAATGTTACAAGAAACAAGGAAGGACACATGTAATGATCAAGGGATCAATCCAAGAAGAAGATATAACAATTATAAATATATATGCACCCAACATAGGAACACCTCAATACATAGGCAAATGCTAACAGCTATAAAAGAGGAAATAGACAGTAACACAATAATAGTGGGGGACTTTAATACCTCACTTATACGAATGGACAGATCATCAAGACAGAAAATTAATAAGGAAACAGAAGCTTTAAATGACACAATAGACCAGATAGATTTAAATGATATTCATAGGACATTCCATCCGAAAACAGCAGATTATACTTTCTTCTCAGGTGCACACAGAACATTTTCCAGGACAGATCACATCTTGGGTCACAAATCAAGCCTTGGTAAATTTAAGAAAATTGAAATCATATCAAACATCTTTTCTGAGCACAACGCTATGAGATTAGAAATAAATTACAGGGAAAAAAACGTAAAAAAACCCAAACATATGGAGGCTAAAGAATACTTTACTAAATAACCAAGAGATCACTGAAGAAATCAAAAAGGAAATCAAAAAATACCTAGAGGGCTTCCCTGGTGGCGCAGTGGTTGAGAATCTGCCTGCCAGTGCAGGGGACACGGGTTCGAGCCCTGGTCTGGGAAGATCCCACATGCCGCGGAGCGACTGGGCCTGTGAGCCACGGCTGCTGAGCCTGCGCATCTGGAGCCTGTGCTCCACAACGGGAGAGGCTGCGATAGTGAGAGGCCCGCGCACCGCGGTGAAGAGCGGCCCCCACTTGCCACAGCTGGAGAGGGCCCTCGCACAGAAACGAAGACCCGACACAGCCATAAATAAATAAAAATAAATAAATAAAAATTAAAAAAAAATACCTAGAGACATATGACAATGAAAACATCCAAAACCTATGGGATACAGCAAAAGCAGTTCTAAGAGGGAAGTTTATAGCAATACATCCTACATCAAGACACTAGAAAAATCTCAAATTAACAATCTAACCTTACACCTAAAGGAACTAGAGAAAGAAGAACAAACAAAACCCAAATTTAGTAGAAGGAAAACAGTCATAAAGATCAGAGCAGAAATAAATGAAATAGAAACAAAGAAAACAATAGCCGAGATCAATAACACTAAAAGCTGGTTCTTTGAGAAGATAAACAAAATTGATAAACCTTTAGCCAGACTCATCAAGAAAAATAAGGAGAGGACTCAAAACAATAAAATTAGAAATGAAAAAGGAGAAATTACAATGGACACCACAGAAATACAAAACATCATGAGAGCATACTACAAGCAACTCTATGCCAATAAAATAGACAACCTGGAAGAAATGGACAAATTCTTAGAAAGGTATAACCTTCCAAGACTGAACCAGGAAGAAATAGAAAATATGAAGAGACCAATCACAAGTAATGAAATTGAAACTGTTATTAAAAATATTCCAACAAACAAAAGTCCAGGACCAGATGGCTTCACAGGTGAATTTTTTCAAACATTTAGAGAAGAGCTAACACCCATCCTTCTAAAACTCTTCCAAAAAAACTGCAGAGGAAGGAACACTCACAAACTCATTCTACGAGGCCACCATCATCCTGATACCAAAACCAAACAAAGATACTACAAAAAAAGAAAATTGCAGACCAGTATCACTGATGATTATAGATGCAAAAATCCTCAACAAAATACTAGCAAACAGAATCCAACAACACATTAAAAGGGTCATAAACCATGATCAATTGGGGTTTATCTCAGGGAAGCAAGGATTCATCAATATATGAAATCAATCAATGTGATACACCATATTAACAAATGGAAGAATAAAAACCATATGATCACCTCAATAGATGCAGAAAAAGCTTTTGACAAAACTCAACACCCATTTATGACAAAAACTCTCCACAAAGTGGGCATAGAGGGAAACTTAACATATTAAAGGCCATATATGACAGACCCACAGCAAACATCATTCTCAATGGTGAAAAACTGAAAGCATTTCCTCTAAGATCAGGAAAAAGACAAGGATGTCTACTCTCACCACTATTATTCAACATAGTTTTGGAAGTTATAGCCACGGCAATCAGAGAAGAAAAAGAAATGAAAGGAATACAAATTGGAAAAGAAGAAGTAAAACTGTCACTGTTTGCAGATGACATGAAACTATACATAAAGAATCCTAAATATGCCACCAGAAAACTACTAGAACTAATCAATGAATATGGTAAAGTTGCAGGATACAAAATTAATGCACAGAAATCTCTTGCATTCCTATACACTAATGATGAAAAATCTGAAAGAGAAATTAAGGAAACACTCCCATTTACCACTGCAACAAAAAGAATAAAATACCTAGGAATAAACCTACCTAGGGAGACAAAAGGCCTGTATGCAGAAAACTATAAGACACTGATGAAAGAAATTAAAGATGATACCAACAGATGGAGAGATATACCATGTTCTTGGATTGGAAGAATCAATATTGTGAAAATGACTATACTACCCAAAGCAATCTACAGATTCAATGCAATCCCTAGCAAATTACCAATGGCATTTTATACAGAACTAGAACAAAAAATCTTAAAATTTGTATGGAGACACCAAAGACCCCGAATAGCCAAAGCAGTCTTGAGGGAAAAAATGGAGCTGGAGGAATGAGACTCCCTGACTTCAGACTATACTACAAAGCTACAGTAATCCAGACAATATGGTACTGGCACAAAAACAGAAATATAGATCAATGGAACAGGATAGAAAGCCCAGAGATAAACCCACGCACCTATGGTCAACTAATCTATGACAAAGGAGGCAAGGATATACAATGGAGAAAAGACAGTCTCTTCAATAAGTGTGCTGGGAAAACCAGACAGCTACATGTACAAGAATGAAATTAGAACACTCCCTAACATCATACACAAGAAAACTCAAAATGGAATAAAGACCTAAATGTAAGACTGGACACTATAAAACTCTTAGAGGAAAAACATAGGAAGAACACTCTTTGACATAAACCACAGCAAGATCTTTTTTGACCCACCTCCTAAAGAAATGGAAATAAAAACAAAAATAAACAAATGGGACTTAATGAAACTTAAATGCTTTTGCACAGCAAAGGAAACCATTAACAAGAAGAAAATACAACCCTCAGAATGGGAGAAAATATTTGCAAATGAATCAACGGACAAACGATTAATCTCCAAAATATAAAAACAGCTCATGCCGCTCAATATTAAAAAAACAAACAACCCAATCAATAAATGGGCAGAAGACCTAAACAGACATTTCTCCAATGAAGACATACAGATGGCCAAGAGGCATATGAAAAGCTGATCAATGTCACTAATTATTAGAGCAATGCAAATCAAAACTACAATGAGGTATCACCTCACACCAGTTAGAATGGGCATCATCAGAAAATCTATAAACAACAAATGCTGGAGAGGGTGTGGAGAAAAGGGAACCCTCTTGCACTGTTGGTGGGAATGTAAATTGTTACAGCCACTATGGAGAACAGTATGGAGGTTCTTTAAAAAATGAAAAATAAAATTACCATATGACCCAGTAATCCCACTACTGGTTATATACCCAGAGAAAATCATAATTCAAAAAGACACATGCACCCCAATGTTCATTGCAGCAGTATTTACAATAGCCAGATCTTGGAAGCAGCCTAAATGCCCATTGACAAATGAATGGATAAAGAAGAAGTGGTATATATATACAATGGAATATTACTCAGCCATAACAAGGAATGAAACTGGGTCATTTGTAGAGACGTAATGGACTTAAAGGTTGTCATACAGAGTGAAGTAAGTGAGAAAGAGGAAAACAAATATTGTATATTAACACATATATGTGGAATCTAGAAAAATGGTACAGATGAACTGGTCTGCAAGGCAGAAATAGAGACACAGGTGTAGAGAACAAATGTATGGACACCAAGGGGGGAAAGCGGCAGGGGGGTGTGTGGTGGTGGGATGAATTGGGAGATTGGGGTTGACCTATTTACACTAATATGTATAAAATAGATAACTAATAAGAATCTGCTGTATTAAAGAAAAACAACAACAATATGGCAGAGTTGAAGCCAAAATATTGATCATATCAAAAAATTAAAAAAGGGTTAATAGACATAAATTTTTTTTTCTGATTGGCAAACTAATAACATCTAACGCTATATTATATATGAGACACACCCAAAGCACAGAGATTCAGAATGGTTGAAAATAAAATAATTGTCAAAGATATATCAAGCACAGACAAATAAAGCAATGGTCAAAATTTTGATGTCTGACAAGGTAGAATTTAAACCAAGAATAATAAAAAAGAGATAAAGATACTTTATAAAGCTAAAGGCTAAAATTCACAATGAAAATATTAAAGTTACCTACATTTATATACTCACAGAAACATCTTTCATTCTACAGGAGATTGAATGGAAATAGTCCAAATTTAATAATATTTTAAAAATTTAACACTTTTAAAATGCAAAACATGATTAGACTGAAAATTAATGATGCTATAGGACAAAGCCAGCAAATATTTTCTGGAAAGGGCCAGCTAGTAAATATCTTAGATTTTTGGGCCATAGTGTCCCGTTGCAAGTACTCAACTCTGACATTGTAGTGCCAAAGCAGCCAAAGATAATACATGAATAAATAGGTGTGGCTCTTTTCCAAGAAAACTTTATTTACAAAAGCAGGCTGGGCCAGACTGTAGTTTGCTAACTAGCCCCTGATATAGAAAACTAAAAAATATCATCAAATATATGTATATGCATATATCTTTCTACGTAATTAAATAGATTATATATAGCTATCTAATTATATATGTATATATTTTTCTAGTGTGTGAGGAACATGCAGAACAACTGAGCCTAATGTAGGCCATAGAAAAATTCATAAATTCCAAATATTAGATATATTACAGGAGCATTTTCTTACCATAATGCAATAAAACCAGGAATTAATGACCTAAAAAACTCACAAAACATTGTAATATGTGGAAACTTATGCCATTAAATCCTACATCTGTAAGACTAAAAAAATAAAAGGAAAATAAAGAATTAAAAAACTCAATTCAAAATGTTAAAAATTAAAGCACAAAATAAACCAAAATAAGCCAAGAAAGGAATTAATAAAAAGCATAAATTAACAAGTTAGCAAACAGAAATACTATAAAACCAAAAGCTGTATTTAAAAAAAAAATAGAAAGCCACTGATCTGATCAAGAAAGAAGGGGAGAAAGCATATTATACACAATTAGAAAAAATAAAAAGTAAATAACCATGAAAAGAGGAAAATTTTAAATAATTTTAAGACTCTTTGGAAACACTTTGGAACTCTATGGAAATACTTCGAAAGCCTAAACTAAGTAGATAATTTTTTTTGATGAAAATTACCAAAATTGACCCTAGGAGAGATAGTCTACACGGACAAATTACCTTAAAAAAATAGGAAAATTAGCTAAAGACACCCCCATGAAAGAGCACCATCTCCCAATAGTTTCATGGGAGAATTCAACTACGCCTTTAATGATGACATGATTATAACGCTACTTAAATTATTCCAGGAATGTAAAAAAGAAGAAAAAAATTCAAGTTTATTTTTATGAAGTAGGTATTATATCCCCAAAGCTAACACAAGATTGCATCAGAAAAGAAACAATAGACTAATCTTGCTTATGAATACTGATACAAACATCTCAAATAAATTTAAATATTAGTGTGTTCAATAATAAACAGAGCCTATTGGTACATTTTTTTAAAAAAGTATGAACAAGTGGGGTTCATTCTAGTAATGCAAGACTGTTTAATATTAGAAAAAACATTAAAAATCTATCACACCAATAGAACTACATTACAAAATCATATGATCATTTCCACAGATGCAGAAAAGGCCTACAGAAAAATCCAGCAACTACATTTCATAGCACTCAGTAGAGTGTAATTGATGGATGCATCCTTAATAAGGATAAAATATATCTAAAGATAACCCTGCCTTATAATGCAGGAATTTTCCTTTCAAGGAACTCTGGTACATAGACACCCAAATGTCTATGATAGTGTTGTAGCAAAAAGCTAGAAATAAGCTAAATGAGCATCAAAGTACTACAATGTATTCATTCAACACATTACTGCTCAGTAGTTAATATGAATTAACTAGCACTAAATAGATTGGCTGTGCAGCTATCTGCTAGTTTCTATCAACATGACTTTGCAAATCTACTTAATTTCCCTGGACTTTTGGTGTTCCTATCAGTAAAATGGAGATAATATCTACCCTGCAGTGTTGCAGTCAGAATTAGAGTGAATATATGTGTAAAGCTCTTTGCACAGTGTGAAACATGGCAGGCACTTAGATGATGATTATCTCATAAGTGCACTAAGGCTGCCAAGTTTACTTAACTAGGTTATAGCAACTGAAATAAATAGAGCTTTAATAATAAGACAAAAGTTACCAGATCCTTTTCATTATGTTGCCTTAGCTGAGGTCCACATCTCTTATTGCTTGAATTACCACAATAACCTCCTATCTGATCTTCCTGACTACAGTCTGTTTCTTCTTATCAAGGCTTTTTCAAACCGTGGCTCACATCCCATTAGAGGGTTGTGAAATCAATTGAATAGGCCGAGACCAGAATTTTAAACAATGAAACAGAATAGAAAATGTCAGTGCATCACATGCTGTGCAACTCTATTTTGCTTTATGAAACTATTCTTTAGTTCTATTTCTCTGTTTGAGTGTATTAGGTTGCTATGTAAGAGCATTTCCTCTGGGTGACAAAGTTTGATGTATCTCTGTATATGGCCCATTCTCTCTAAGTCAGCTGGAGTGATCTGCAGTGCATATCTGGTTATGTCACCTTCCGACTTATTCTTTAAATCTCTCAATAGCTTTCATGGAAAAAATTAAGTTCCTTACACACAAGGCCCTTGGAAATCTTAAACTATTTTCTAGCCTTGACTCTTGTCTATGGCCTCCAGATTACCCCATTGGCACCATGGTGATCTATTTGCAGCTCACTGAACAAGTTATACTGTTGGCTTTCACACCTTTGCACATGTGGTTCCCCCACTCTGGTTACCCCTCTCTTTCTGTGACTAATATCTCCTGATTATGCTTTAAAATTTAACTTATGCCACTTCTTTTAGGATGCTTTCCCCCCTCAGGGCTCCACAAGTGCCCCTATTGTTATAATAATACTTGTACCAAGTAGGACAATTTAAATTTATTAGCCTGTCTTATCTACTAGAACATAAGTTTCTTGAAAACAGGGACTGTGTTTTATTTAACTAAGAATCCTCAACAAACAGCAGAGAACCTGGCATCTCCCAGGACCTCAGTATGTATCTGTTGATTGATAATTGAGTGCTTGAGCCTACTTGGGTGGCAAATGAGAGATCCTGGTACACATGATGAGAATCTTAGGAATATATATATATATATATTTTTTTTTATGTCCAAAATTTAGTCTTTAATTGATATTCAGTTTATTCTTTTTCTGGTAAGGCAAAAAAAAAAGAAAAAAAAACCCCTTTGGAGTCACTGATAGAACTTTTGCAGATATAAATGTGGTTACCCTTTGATATATTATAGTCTTTTGTCTATTAGTTTTAACTAGAATACTATAGTTATGAGACCAATGCTTTAGCCTATCTCTCTCTTTCTCTCCATATATATATATCAGCCAGTTTGCTGATGTCTGAAAGCAGCTAGTTAAATAAAGGTCATCTGCAGAGCTGCTTGTGTGCCAGCTGTCCCCAGTAAACACATCCCTTGCACTATAGCGTGCTAAGTTTTTGAGCCAAAAGATATGTCAGACCATTAGTTACCAAAGAAGACATGACATGTGGGTAGCGAAAATTCCTTTGGCTAGATTGCATGTGGATCTGATATAAATAAAATATATCGTTACTCTTCAAAGATGGATTTTCTGGGTTTTAGGCCATTTTTATTTCACATTTTCCCTCTCATTTCCTGTCTTTTGATCATTTCTTTATGGCTAACAGCTTTGTAAGAGCACAGATACAGGGAGAATAGGGGGAAATCAAAAATGTGATGTTAAGTTCCTAATATTCATAAAAATGAGTGTTAAGTACTGTTCACCACTCACTATCTGTCAGACACTATAAACAGTGCTGTTACGTGTGCTGTGTATTAGCCTACACCAACCCTATAAATCTTAGTTTGGGAAATTAAACTTTGGCAAGATAAAGTAAGCTGTCACAGTTACATAATTAGAGCTGGTTTCTCATTCTTTATATTTAAAAGTGGCAAAAATATGATTGGAGAGAAGATAGAAGTGAGGGGCTAAATTGGGAATTTGAGTTTATGGTTGATTTCTTCAAAGAAACTTTTTCCTGTCCATGGATTACAGAGAATATTCTGGACAATGGATGTCCTACTGTACTTCACAGAGTTTTTACTTGTCTGGTGCATTTTGCTGTGCCATTGAGAAATTAATAAAAATCAAGAAACAAATTTTATTCATTCATGCATTCTTTTATCCATATTTTAGAGTCTGGAGACAAGAATAATAGGAAACACTAGAATCAGTGAATTAAGGATTTAGACATGTATATAAAAATTATAGCATTGTAATCATACGTATAATTGATACGAACAATAAGAGAAAAATAGAATGACCTCTTAAGCCCTTAACTCTTCCGGGAGAAATTGGGGAAGACCTTTTGAAGAGGTGACACTTGAACTGAGAATTGAAGGATGAGTAAGGGATTGCCAGTCGATTCCTTACAACCATGTTAAAGAATGTACAGAGCCTATGGCAACAGTGGCCCAAAAAACTGCTGTAGAGAACAAACATCCAGAAAGCTGATAAAAACGATAGTCTAGCTTCCAGGACATTTCCCGTTCCCCGGGCTTTTAAGTCTGCTGAGACAACAAGCTTGAAATAAACCTGCTTCATGAATATATGATGGGAGTTTGATGGTGGGGAAGGAAGGAAGTATTGGGAATGCAGAAGTTTGACAACTTCTGAAGTGCTAGGTGCCTCATCATTTTCATTTTTTCAGATTCTATTTCTTTCTATGTTGAATGAGGCACTGTCATAACAGTGCCATTAACCGGAACATTACAGTTCATTCCCAGGTAATGTGATAAGGATTTGTCCTTCTGTCCTTCACTCCTCCTTAACTGCTTCTGAGTTCTTGACAATGGCATTAATCAGAAGACCAAAGAAATATTATTAACTACCCTTGAAATTCTTGGAAGTACTAATTTTAGGGAGAGCCCTGAAGCCTCTTTCAGCTCTTGTTTTTGCACATGTGAAATAATGGAAAAGAGTAAAATCAAGAATGGAACACATTTTGCTTTTCCAGATCCACTTGGTACAAGTGTAAAAGAAGCCACAGATGGAAGCACACAGATGGATGCCCACTGATCATACAGCTGTTTCTTTGTTGGTACAGAAAACCAACTGTGGGTGGGAGCAATGGAGGAAGAGACAATATTAGAATGCAGTGGCATTTTAATTATACCTACCATAATTCTAATGTTCTGTTCTGTGGTGAATTGTTTGGGGAGTTGTCTTGAAATTAGAATCCAATCCTGCAAACTTGAATCAATTAAAGCAGTACTGTTTGGAAATATACAGAGAAGTGAGTTTGCAAAAGATTTTCCTGTAATCTTGCTTTGTGATGTTTAGACTTCCTCTGATGACTCTTGGGTTGGAGAGAAGAGGAAAGGGAGAAGGCCAGTATTTAAAGTGCACCATTTCTCTTCCCAAGGGACGTCCATCGGAGAACATCTTTAACTCCTTGAACTGTTTAAACTCTAAATACCTTTACCAGAGGCCAGGGCTGCTGGGGGTGAATCCAACTTGCCGGAAAGAGGTAACGTGACTCTCAGCTAGTGCTGCCATCCCTATTTTCCAGGAATGGAAACTTGAGAGCCAACTAAGTAAGCTACTTACTAAGAGTCAGACTGAATTTCATTTCGTAAGATATTAGGAGCCTGCTATGTTCCAGGCACAGGGGTGAGTGAGAGGAGAGACACACTGTTCTTGCCTTCCTGGAGCTTGTGGTCTAGTGAGGAAAACATACTTTGGACTAATGAATTAATTATGTGATTATAAATGGAATAAATCCAAAGTAAAGGGTTCTATGAGAGCATCTAAGAGTGGAACTAGAAATAGACTGGGGGACAGCAAAGGCTCTCCTGGGCAATGCAAGGCTTGATTACTGAACAGAGTTATGCAGGTTAAGAAAGAGGGCAGAAGAGCTCCAAATAGAGGGAACAGCGTGTCTGAAGGCCCTGTGGCTGAAAAGGGATTGGCTCGTTTGAGGAACTGAGAGAAGACCAATGTGACTGGAGGACAGAGGCTGACAGGAGGCCAGGGAAGTAGGCAGGGACTGGACTAAGAGAGCCTTGTAAGCCACACTAATGATTTTACACTGTATTCTACGGACAATGGGAAGCCAAAGATTTTAAGGAGGGGAGTGACACTCCAATGTGAGCATTTTTAAAAGGTCCATTTGGCGATTGTGCATAGGTTGATTTGGAAGGTGGCAAGCATGAAAGCAGATTTAGTCAAGAGGTGCTGGTGGCAGTGATGATAGAAAGAATCTCACAGGTCCAAGAAAGATTTCAGAATCACGTCAGCAAGGTTTGGTGAATGATTAGGTATGAATTATGAAAGAAGAAGAGGGTATTAAGTTTTCTCAGAGAACAAATGTGTATTTGATTGAGTCATTTGCTGACATTAAGACCCAAGAGAAGGACCAGGCTTGGTGAGTGGGTACAGTGCAGGTAACTTATAAGTTTAAGGTCAGACAGTTGAATTTGGTGTGTCTCTGAGAAACACCCAGGAGAGGTGACAAAATAAAAATGGAAGAGTGGAGGTGCTGAAGTGAGACGAAACTGAATTTGTAATACCTATTCTGCCACTTACGATCTATGAGATCTTGGACAAGTTTTAAAATAATCTTATATATCAATTTCTCCATCTGTAAAATGGAGACAACTATAACAGTACCTCCACTGAGTTATTGTGAAGATTAAATGAGAACACACATCAAACTAATGGTAGATACTTGAGGGTGGGTGGGAGATGAAGTGGTGTAGAAAGGGGAACAGTAGGTCGGCTGATATGACTCATCTTTTTTATCATTTTAGTTTTTATAAGAATGTATATCTTATTAATGTATGTATACTTAGAAACGAAGAAAAGAATAAAATGTGATAATATATAAGAAACTAGGGCTTCCCTGGTGGCGCAGTGGTTGAGAATCTGCCTGCTAATGCAGGGGACATGGGTTTGAGCCCTGGTCTGGGAAGATCCCACATGCCGCAGAGCAACTAGGCCCGTGAGCCATAACTACTGAGCCTGCGCGACTGGAGCCTGTGCTCCACAACAAGAGAGGCCGCGATAGTGAGAAGCCCGTGCACCGCGATGAAGAGTGGCCCCCGCTTGCCACAACTAGAGAAAGCCCTCGCACAGAAACGAGGGCCCAACACAGCCATAAATAAATAAATAAATAAATAAATAAAACTAATCACATTAAAAAAAAAACTAAATTAAAAACGTGCACTACGGCACTTGGCAGAGCACTTGGCGAACAGTCAATAAATGTTAGCTTTCTGTAGACATCGGGACCTGGAGCTCAGAGGGAGATCTGGTGTAGAGCTGTACCTTTTGTAGTCCTTGACATTCTGACAGTAACAAAAGCCATGAGAGTTGATGAAATCATCTGGAGAGAGAATGCTGGGTAAAAGAGAACCAAGGGTTAAACTTTGAGGAAGTCCACTGTTAAAGATCAAGCAGAGGAGAGCGAACAGCAAAGCAGCCTTAGGGGCAGCAGCCAGCAAAACAGGAGGAAAATTCTGCCCATGTGGGCAAGGTGAGCTTACCTTTGAAAGAAGACATAAATCATATGGCATGTTGTTACAAGCTATAATGAGTGGAAAACTACAAAGTGTGCCTTGGATAAATTAAACCGGAGGCTTGAGCAGACTTTTTGGATAATCAGGCAACAAGCTTTGTTGAGAAACTATCTGGTTCTTTATTTTAAATCAAATCTTGGCTTCTGTCCTGGAAACTGGGCCAACCAGTTGGTCATCTGGAAGTTGAATCTATTTCTTATGAGACTCTCCATCTATAGGGAGATGCTACTTAAAACTGAGTCAATTTATACAAAATGAAAAAATATCACTGATGTCAGAGAGGAAAGCAAAAAGGTACAAAGAAAGGAAGTTTCATTCTGTTCCCTCATAGTTCTGGCCAATGTATAACCTTTAATTTTTTTCAACAAAAATTATTTTGTTTCCTTGACTTATAACTTAATAGACAGCCATCCCTTTTCCTAATTTTCCTTTTTGTAAAATTTCCTCCTTATATTTAGAAAAAAATGATGATTGTCTGACCTTATAAAAAAGAGCTGAGTCTTCATTTTACTATTTATATATATATATGTATATATATACACACACATATACTATTGTTTTATATATATATACTGCTTCATTTCGGATAAGTGGAAAATTTCCAAAGTGAGAGATAGGTTTACTTCTATGCCCTGTTTTTCAATTGTATAGCATTTTACTTTAAGACACTAAAAATGCTAGTTTTATTGGGAAGTAATTAACCCTAATCTCACCATAGAGAGAATGGGAACTGGAAGAAATAAATGGGTCGCAATAAATTTGTAGTTTTAGATAGCATTCTGAAGGCAAGAGTCCTAGCTCCAACTTCTGCTTGGATTCTGAGCCAAGGCAGTTGAGGGACTAAGAGGAAGATGCTTTAAATAGCCCCTCCCACTTTGCATCAGTTCTGCTTGTTCAGGATGCAGCAGAGCACTAAGGTTAACATCCTGTGTTCAGCACCTTTAACTTCCTTCTAGTGCAGTTTTGAATCCCAAGCAAGTCATTTCCTTCTATGAACATCACTCTCCTAATCTGTGAATTGGAGATAACAGTGCTGCTATCCTCATAAGGTTGTTAGGAAGACTGGATAAGTTAACACAGGCAAAGCTCATGGCATACAGGAAACTCTCATATGTGGCATGACCAACATTCTTGAACATTAGAATTCCCTCCGTAGAATTGTTGATCTGTTTATTTTCATCTGTCCCAAGTTCATTTATTAAATGTCTTTCTTCTCTCCTTAATCGCCTTCTCCCAAATTTCAAGATTGTCTTTATAAAGGTTACAGGTATGGTCCCCAATCAGCAAACTCAGTTATACAAAATAAATTTTTTATTTTCCTCAAACCCAACCTGATTTTTATTTTGAGACTTTATTCTGCCAGGAAGGGTAAAAACACTCTCCATCAACTTGAGATCTCTCTCCCTCCTTTTCCCTCTCCTTTTCCTGGGATTATGTGTAAGTATGTGAAACATACATAATGCCAAAGCTTGGGAAGGAGGGGCATTTATCCTTACATGTGCAAGGAGTGGTTGCAGTGTTCTGGCCTGGTCCTGATCTCCATCCATCATCACTAGTCTCACTGGGAGGGTGTGGTTCTTATGTGCACGGTCCCATCTCGTCTGATGTCTCCTCTAGTTGCATGTGTGCTAGAACATAGGACTCCTTCCCTAAGTTAGGGAAGCTATGCTTTCTTCCCAGACTCTCCTAATTATTTGGTCTGTATCCTGAGCCACTAAGTTCTTCTATGATCTTCAGTTTTTAAAATTTTATAAAAACCAAAGACTTGCACATTATTTCTACTCTCCCACCTGACACATCCCTCATTTGTAACAATGAATGCAAAGCTAATTACCTACTTGATGAGGGAAAAAGGAAGGGACTACCAGAGAAGGGAGGACCAAAGGTCAGTATCACAAATCTATTGCCTGCCCCTCAAGTTTACAGACATATTATGGAAGGTAATGCTTTCTACCATAGAGCACACTGAGGTGATATGTAGGAAATGAAATGTCATGCAGAATTTATGGCATATACCCAGCTCAGCAAAAAGATATTTTAAAAGTTCAAGTTTTGTTTGTCTTATAATGGACCGTGACTGTATATACCGACTTAGTGAATTTTAAAATCTTCCATAAGTAATACAAGAGGGCTTATTACACAGCCCGTGAGGGGAGCCTTGAAGTCAAAATCATCACACCTATATCAAAGAGGCACACAAGGCCTGAAACATTACTCAAGCTTGGAAAAATAAATCTCATTTCTCTGGTGTTTGAGCTTTGACTGAAGGTCCAACTCCGTGCTTTTTGGCATTGTAAGAATTTCTCTTGACTTATTCTGGACCCGATGAATTCTGCAGAATTTAGCAAGAGTGAAAAAAATGTTTGCCTTTACCCCCCCTGGTCCACTCATAAATGTGGCTTTCTTGTTCCCCTTGGTTCCATCCTGTGTTAACAGTAATTGGAGGGAAAATAATTCAAAATTTGGTTTTCAGAGGGGACAAAGGGATTGGGAAGCCTTATTTACCTACTAGACAGAAGCAGACCTTGGTGGCCATCTGGTGCGCCATGTTTTTGGGTAATTAACATGCATCCACACTTCTATTTTGTTTCCTTTTTGAAGTGGATCTGAAAATGTGTGCTAACAGACTGTAACACAAAGGAGCCAATGCTAAAAAATGATTATACTCATCCCCTTTCAAAAACAATGCAAAAAAACCACCCAAACTTTGTTTTGCCACCAAAGGCAGAAGCTGCCCTGAGGGCTGCCAAAGACTCTGGGTCCTGTACAGAATTGGTTGTTCGATTTAGTCACCACATTTGGTGAGCAATGTTGGAGGCCTGATATTCCCCCTTCCTTTTCATCAGCCTTGTCATGCAGAGCCTTCAGGGGAACATTTACATGACCGAATGTTCACAGCCACAGTGGCACAGCCCCATTCATGGACTGGATTTTGAATCTGGGATTAGTTCTCACTGGTTAACAGCTTGAGTTTGTTTTTCCAAATGACTTTATTATAACTATAAATTCAAGTGAGTCAACCTACTGGATGGTGGCTTAGTGTGTCTGTGTGCTGGCAATATATATTCGATTAAATCTACAGGGAGAAGAAATGATTCTGCCTGGCATAAAGCCTTGTGGGAGAATTCAACAAATAGGTCACACATATGCAAGTCTAAACAATTTCTTTATGGAAGATTTTACTTTATAATGTCAATGCAATTGCTTCATCCACAAAATATCTGGATGTATTTTAAGTCAACCTGAATAAGTAGATGAGAAAACTCAGACTGTCATGGTGAACATACGTGAAAACATATATAGATAAAAATGTGCAGCTGAAAAAAGTAGCTCGAGGGTAAGGGTGAGAATTAAATGAAATTTCATTGTAGAACATTAATCTCACAGTGTGAACCTTTAAAACTAAATTGGTTTAAACACAAATTGATATTTAACATTTAGTTTTAAAAAATGTGAAAGGGTTAGCTTATTTTGGGTGAACACAAATTGGTTACTGACTTAACAGCAATTCTAAATTTAGATTTCATGTAGAGTTATATGCACTACAAAAGCAATATTCTAAATGCATTATATTCCCCTTTTACACTTGAGAAAATTGAGGTTTAGAAACAAATTACTTGACCAAGTTTACTTGTATAGGTATATCTTAAACTTAAATGGACCCTAGATTCATTTAGTCCCTCCCTCTCTTCCTTTCTCCTTGAATTATTTGATGTCTACTATGATTCTTCTGTTAAGATAGGCACTTAGGTACAATGATGCATAAGACAACAAGACCAGAATAATCACCCTAAAAGTGATTATGTTTCACATAGAAGAGAAAAAACGCTGAGTCATAGAGGTGTGGGTATGGGGAGCTTTGAGAGTAGAGTGCCCGAGGTGTGTGTGTGTGCGAGTGCATGTGTGGTATGCTGGGGGACAGGAGTGTGAGGAGTTTCAAAGATCCACAGGAATAGAAAAATTTTAAGTATTTTCTTGCAAGCAAAATAAGATATAACTGTTGCATTGTTTTTCTGCACGGGCTCCCTTTTACCAATTCCTTTGGCACCAGAGAAAAAACCACAACTGGGGCTAATTCTCAGTTCAAGATATCTGCAAGTAGAACTAAGGGTAGCCATGGGTAAGTAGGTCATGAGTGTTCAAATCTGCAGCTCCTAGGATCATAAACCTTAATGCTCAAGGGTTTCCTATGCAAAGAAGTGAACAATACAAGTCAGGAAGTTGAGACAGGCAAGTGAGTGGGACCCAAAATAGACTGTTCATATTCAAGACAGAGTGGGATCAATGGAGCCAGAATTGAGTTACTGGAAGGAATAATTGACAAATGAATAGTCTTTTGAATAATTGGCAAACAAATAGTCACTTATAGTGTTTTCTGTCTTCTGTGTGAAACATAATCACTTTTAGGGTGATTATTGGTGGGGTTTGAATTGGACCTTGTCAATTGAGATGATTTCTCAGTGCTTATCCTAACCTGATGATTGTCTAGGCAAGCACACAGAGGTGAATGACTTCATTTGTCAAATTCTAACCTTAGAGGCTGCCTGTCAACATCATCCCACAGGCAGGGGGGTGTGGCACATATTAAAGCTACCAAAACAGTGGACCAGAAGGGCAAGTACATTTCCAGGGATAGTGCAGAGGCAAGGAAACAGACAGGGAACCAGAAACATGCTTGTTAGGAGGAAGCTCTGCATAAGGTGAGTCTAACTAAGGTGTAACCGTTGTCAAAGGCAGCATGAGGAGGAAGAGGAATGTGGTCCCATCCGTCTGAAAAAAAAAAAAAAAAAGCATCAATGAGTCTTGATTACCTCAGCAATGGGACTTCTCTGCTGTTTCTCTAAGGTAAAGGGTATCTCAGGAAGAAAAAATATGCTGATGGAATTGTACTGGTAGTGACAACTGGATACAATGGGAGTGCGAGGGCCAGGAGGCCAGCAGGAGCAAATCCAGAGGTCTTCTTCAACACCCTTCCACAGGAGCCACTCCACCCCATCCCACCCTATTTTTTCTTCTTCCCAAAATTCTCTGTTCTCCTTTCCTTCTTTTTTTCTCTAAATTTTATAAAGGGAAAGTATGGGTGGGGTGGTATGGAAAGGAGCCCTTTTAAAAACTTTCTGGGAAGGAACCATTTTCTAGGCATAATTTTTCCTAGACTGGTATTAAAAATATATTTTTTTTGTTTTTTTCTAAGCCTCATATACTGTGATGAAGCAAAACAGCTTTCTTCTTTTCTGTACCTGCATGTGACAGTGTCCTTAGGAAAGAAAAGAGTAGAGACTGAAGTAATCAAAGCTTCTCTGCCCCTCTATGTCACTTGAGTCCCCTGGGATAGAATTCAAAGTACAGAGATGTATTGGGGGTAATGCTCATGAAAGATAAAAGGAAGAAGGAGAAATATTAAGCAAGGAAAACCTTTAGATCATGGGGTAGGTCTGCTACCTATAAAAGGAGAAGGGGAGAGAAGGAGAGTTAGGTAGGAGGAACTTCAGACTGCACTGCAGCTCTGTGGAGTCTTGGCCAGTCCACTGGGGGCTGTGGCACAAAAAGTACCATGGAACCATCCTACATTGTCGGAAATGGTGCCCTGGTACCTCTGCTGTGCTGAGACATTAGCTAGAGACTGCCCAGGAAGAGCATGTCCTTGGCTCCAATGTTACTGATCACAACGGACTGGCAAGTTCTTTCTTGAAGGCAGATATGGACAGTGCATTTCCTTGGCTGCCACACAAGGCTGGAAATAGGGTGCGGTTGGTTGGCCCTGTGGCCATATCCTCATGACAGCCTGAATCTTGTATTGTTATGCATAAAATGCCACTGAAGAAAACGTTTAGTCTTTCCAGTTACTATGAAAGTCCCATAGAAAGCTCTCCTATTTTATATACTATCAGAAAAAAGAATTTTAGAATCTTCTCCATAAGAGAATTAATACATTTTACTTACACATTTAACTCTCACAGTACAAAGAAATTCTTGTAATAATGTTTTAAATCTCTCATCCTGCTCTGTTCAACCCCCTTCATCTTGACTTGACTTAGTGGAGAAGAAACACAGCTGATTTTCACCTACCCTGTAACAAATAATTCTCCTTGCTTGCTTTTCTCATTTAAGTTAAAGTGGCCCAACTGATTTTAACTTTATACAGTGGCCTTATTTTTTTAGAATATATATACATAAATATGCATTATAACATACATTTATTAGTACATATACGATATATAGTGTAGATTTGTATTTATTAATATAACACACACACACACACACACACACACACACAAACACACATCCCCATAGAATTGTAGCCTGTGCTTTGGTTTATTGCTAATGCTTTGCTAATAGAACTAGTTGCCGTAAGAAAAATTCTGAAAGACATATAAGAAACTACAGATGAGTGATCCTTAATGTAACTTCATTGAAAAACTAAGCCATGAAAATAAATACACTACTAAAAATCAAATCTGGGTTTTAAGCCAGTTCTGCCATTAACTAGCTGATTGACTTTGGGCATGTCATAAAGCCTCCTCTGTAAAATGAGGAGCTTAAATTAGATGACATCCAAGGTTTTTTCCTGCCCCAAGTCTTTAATAGTGGTTTCCAAACTGTTCATGCCCTGGAGATCTAGGATTTCATGAAGGAGTTACTGGGTTGAGGGAAGGGATGTCCATGGGAGAGATTTGAGTGAACCATGATCCAGGCCTCCCATTCCCCACTTCAGATAGAACAGCTAGGTTTGATTTGCTTTCCAACAAAAACAGTGTAAGATTATCATTTTAAAAAACTTTAGTTTTTGCAAACATCTATCTCTGATAAAAGGCAGGATTAGCTAATCAAGGAAAAGCAATGTGTTTGTTTATTGGCTTAAACAGCTTTATTATAAAATATGATATGCAGAAGATTGTGTAAGATTATAGGTACTTTTGTCTGTAAAACATTTTTTAACATTTGTCTATAAAACAAATAGCCATATAACTCCATCAAGTCAATTGCTGAAACCACAAAATTTCCCTTACATCCTTTACTGCTCTGACTTCACTATGTCCTCACAAGGTGCCTTATGGCATCTTAAGGTAACTATGACCCTGATCTCTGTAGTACTTTTTCTTTCTCTGCATTTTTTTTTACCACCTGTGTATACATCCTTAAAAATTAGATTAGTGCTGCCTGTTCTTGAACTATATGTGAATAGAATAATACCGTAATTACTATTTTATGACTTGCTTTTTCCTGCACATACATTGTAAATTTTGTATACACATCTGTAGTGTATTCAAATCTGTTTTGATGTAGTATCGCATTGTGAGAACATAAACGTTTTATGTATCTACTCTGCTAATGGTGGGCATGGGGGTTCTTTCAGAGAGCAGGTAATTATAAGCAATATTATTATAAGCATATTTTTATTGAGGTATAGTTGACATATATCATTAATTAGTTTCAGGTGTACAACATAATGATTCAATATTTGTATACATTTTGAAGTGATCACGGCAATTAAGTCTAGTTAATGTCCACAACCTTATACAGTTAGAAATTTTTTTTCTTGTGATGGGAACTTTTAAGGTGTATAGTATTTGTCTTTCTCTGTCTGCCATTTTACTTAACATAATGCCCTCAAAGTCTATCCATGTTGTCCCAAGTTGTGATTTCATTCTTTTAATGTCTGAATAATATTCTATTGTATGTATACCACATTTTCTTTATCCATTTATCCATTGATGGACACTTAGGTTATTTCCATATCTTTGGTCTTGTAATTAATGCTGCAGTGAACATGATGGGGGGGCATATATCTTTTCAAATTATTGTTTTTTTTTTCTTCAGATAAAATGAATACCCCGAAGTGGAAGTGCTGGAGCATATGGTAGCTGTATTTTTAATTTCTTAAGGAAACTCCATACTGTTTTCCATAGTGGCTGCACCAGTTTACATTCTCACCTACAGTGCACTAGGGTTCCCTTTTCTTCACATCCTCACCAACACTTGTTATTTATTGTCTTTTTGATCATAACCATTCTAACAGTTGTGAGGTGATAGCTCATTTTAGTTTTGATTTGCATTTCCCTGATGATTAGTGATGTTGAGCATCTTTTCATGTACTTGTTGGCCATTTGTATGTCTTCTTTGGAAAACTGTCTATTCTGATCTTCTGCCCATCTTTTAAATCAGGTTGGGTTTTTTTTGCTATTAAATTGTATGATTTCTTTGTATTTTGAATATTAACCCCTTATCATATATATGATTTACAAATATTTTTCTGCCATTCTGTAGGTTGCCTTTTCATTTTGTGAATGGTTACCTTTGCTCTGCAGAATCTTTTTAGTTTTATATAGTTTCACTTGTTTATTTTTGCTTTTGTTGCTTTTGGTATCAAATTAAAAAAATTATCACCAAGACCTATGTCAAGTAGTTTACCACCTATGTTTTCTTCTAGGAGTTTTATGGTTTTAGGTCTTATGTTCAAGTCCTTCCTCCATTTTGAGTTAACTTTTGTGTATGGTGTAAGATAGTAGCCCAGTTTCATTCTTTTGCATGTGGCTGTCAGTTTTTTCCAACACCATTTATCGAAGAGACTGTTTTTTCCCCATTGTATATTCTTAGTTTCTTTGTCAAATTAACTGACCGTATATGGGTGGGTTTATTTTTGAGCTCTCTATTCTGTTTCATTGATTTATGTGTCTGTTTTTATGCCAATACCTTTCTGTTTTGATTACTATAGCTTTGTAATATAGTTCAAAATCAGGCAGCATGATGCCTCCAGCTTCACTTTCTCAATATTGCTTTGGCTAGTGTGGTCTTTTGGGGTTCCATACAAACTTTAAGATTGTTTGTTGTATTTCTGTGAAAAGTATTATTGGAATTTTGATAGGGATTGCATTGAATCTGTAGATTGCTTTGGGTAGTATGGAAATTTTTAACAGTATTAACTCTTTCAATCCATGAACATGGAATATCTTTCCATTTATTTGTGTCTTCTTCAATTTCTTTCATTAATGTTTTAGAGTTTTCAGTGTACTCTATGGGCATTTTATAATGTGAATCCTGGTATACATAAGCAAACATATCTTTAAAGTATATATGTATGAGTGAAATTGCTAAATTTCAAAATTTGAAACTATGAAATTGCTAAATCATAGTGTTTACATACATTCAGCTTCACCAGATAATGACAGTTTTCTAATGTTGCTGTAACAATTTACACTCCTACCAGTAGAATAGTTCCTGATGCTTATATCATTGCCCATGTTAAGTATTGTCAGACTTTTATTTTTTCCCAATTTAATGGATGAGTAGGAGTGTCTTATCATGACTTAAATTTTTATTTTCCTAATGTTTGGCACCTTTTCACTGGGTTACTGGCTATTTGGACTTCTTCTTTAGTGAAGTGCCTATTTAAGTCATTTGACCATTTTTCTATTGAGTTGTCTACACTTTTCTGATTGAATTATAGGTGTTCCTTATATATTCTGAAAAAAATCGCTATGTTTTAGTTAATATATGTTTCAGAGTTCTTCAACTCCATGATTCTTCTTTTCACTTTTTTTTTGATGTATTTCAGTGAGCACAAGTTTTAATTTTAACTTGGCCAAATTGATCAATCTTCCACTCTACTAAAATTTCTGTTTACTTTAAAATTTTTTCCATAGATCCCCAACAAACTAAAGATAAAAGAATAATTCCTCAACCTGATACAGGACACCTATAAAAACCCATAGCTAACATCATACTTAGTGTTTAAAGACTGAATGCTTTCTCCTTAAGACCAGGAATAAGACAAGGATGTCTCTTCTTGCCATTTCTATTCAACATTGGAGGTTCTAACCAGGGAAATCAGGCAAGAAAAAGAAGTGAAAACATCTAGATTGGAAAGAAAGAAGTAAAATTGTCTCTATTCACAAAGGATCTTATATATAGAAAATCCTAAAGAATACTCTGAAAACTAACAGAACTAATAAATGAGTTCAGCAAGATTGCAGGATATGATCAATCTATTAAAACAATTTTTTTCTAACACTACCAATGAAAAATCTGAACATGAAGTTAATAAAACAATTTTATGAGCAATACTACCAAAAAATAAAAATAAAGTTCTTAAGAATAGATTTAACAAAAAGACAAGATGCATACCTATAAAACTTTATTAAAAGAAATTAAAAAGACATAAATAAATGGAAAGATATTCCATGTTCATGGATTGAAAGACTTAATATTGTTAAGATGGCAATACTTTCTAAACTGATCTACACATTCAATGTAATCCCTATCAAAATTTAAGTTGCATTTTTTGCAGTAATTGACAAACTTATCCTAAAATTCATATGGAATTACAAGAAACCAAAAATTGCCAAACAATCTTGAAAAAGAAGAACACAGTTGGAGATATCACATTTCTCAATTTCAACACTTACTATAAAGCTATAATAATTGAGACAGTGTAGTATTGTCATAAGAATAGATATATAGATCACTGTAATAGAATTGAGTGCAGAAATAGATCCTTACATTTATGGTCAATTGAGTTTCAGCAAGGGCATCAAGACCAATTATTGGGGAAAGAACAGTCTTTTCAACAAACGGTGCCAGGAAACTGGATATCCACATTCAAAAGAATGAATTTGAGTCTCTATCTCACACCACACACAAAAATGAATTAAAAATAGATCACAGTTCTAAGTGAAAGAGCTAAAACTATAAAACTCTCAGAAGAAAGCCTTAGAGTACATCTTTATGACCTTCGGTTAGGCAATGGTTTCTTAGATACAACACCAAGAGCACAAATGACAAAAGAAAAAATGTATAAATTAAACTTCATCCAAATTTAAAACTTTCATGCTTCAATGGAAGCCATCTGAAAGTGGAAGACAACCCACAGAATGGGAGCAAATATTTGAAAATCATATATTTGTTTAAAAACTTATATCCAGAATGCATAAAGGACTCTTACAAGTCAATAATAAAGACAAGCCAATTAAAAATATGGACAAGGAATTTGAATAAGACATTTGTCCAAAGAAGATATAAAAATAGCCAATAAGCACATGAAAATATATTCAACATCATTAGTTATTAGAAAAATGCAAATCAAAACCATAAGGGGAAAGCACTCCACAATCACTAAGATGGCTAAAATAAAAAGATAGACAATATCAAGTGTTGACAAATTTGTGGAGGAAATGAAACCCTCATATATTTTTGGTGGGAATGTAAAATGATGTAGCCACCATGGAAAACAGTTGGGCAGTTCTTCCAAATGTTAAACATAGTAATATCATATAACACAACAATTCCACTCCTAGGTAATGAACACACAAGAGAAATGAAAATATGTCCACAAAAAAATTTGCACATGAATGTTCATTGAAGTATTATTCATTATAGCCAAAAAATGGAAACAACCCAAATCTCCATCACCTGATGAATGAATAAACAAAATGTGGTATATCCAAACAATGGAATATTATTCATTCATAACAAGGCATTAATTACTGATACCTACTTACTGCAATGTGGATGAACCTTAAAAACATTATACTAAGTGAAAGAAGACAGTCACAAAAGACCAAATATTGTATGATTCCTTTTAAATGAGATGTTCAGAATCGTCAAATTCACAGAGACAGAAAGTAGACTATTGGCTACCAGGGGCTGGGAAGAAGAGTAATGGGTAAAGGGTGAAGAGGATTTTAGGGGTTAGGAGTTGAAAATATTCTAAAATTGGTTAGTTAGCGGTGGTGGTTGCACAACTCTGTGAATATACTAAAAGTCACTGACTTGTACACTTTAAAAGAATGATTTTTATGGTATGTTATTTATAACATAATAAAGTTGTTATATAAAAAGAGAATCTTTTTAAACCTCAGGGTTGAAGGGCAATTTTCATATAGTTTCTTCTAAAGGTTTTATATATTTGACTTTCTTTCTTTCTTTTTTTTTTTTTTAACACTCTTGTAACAGACCCACATACTCTAGTCTTATCTCTGATTTACAGAACCCAAATCTGGATTAGGGCCCAGGGATTTGTATTTATTTATTTATTTATTTTTAAGGAACTCCTTTATTTATTTATTTATTTATGGCTGCGTTGGGTCTTCGTTTCTGTGTGACGGCTTTCTCCAGTTGCGGCAAGCAGGGGCCACTCTTCATCGCGGTGCGCGGGCCTCTCACTATCGCGGCCTCTCTTTGTTGCGGAGCACAGGCTCCAGACGTGCAGGCTCAGTAGTTGTGGCTCACGGGCGTAGTTGCTCCGCAGCATGTGGGATCTTCCCAGACCAGGGCTCGAACCCGTGTCCCCTGCATTGGCAGGCAGATTCTCAACCACTGCGCCACCAGGGAAGCCCCAATTTGGCTTTCATATTTAGCTTTTTTATCCAGCTGAAATTGATCTTTGTATATGGTATGAAGTAGGTGTTCATTTAAATACCTTTTCAAACAGATATTTGTCCTGGAACTATTTATTATGAAGTTCATCTTTTCCCACTGATCCTTGGTGCCAGTTCGCTCATAAATCTAGCGTACATTCATTTCATGGGTCTTTTTCTGAGCTCTCTATTTCGTTCCATCATCTATTTGCCTATTACTCTGCCAATTATCGTTACAGCTTTATAATATTTTTCGACATCCCATAAAACATGTTCTTCCACATTGTTCTTTTTTCTTAAAGGGTATCACTGTTATTCTTAGTGTTTTCATATTATATGCATTTCTAAATAAATTTAAGAAGTTGTCAAGTTAAAAAGCAAGCACATACACACACACACACACACACACACACACACACTTAAGTGCACTAGGATTTTTACTACGATTGCAATGCATTTATAAGTCAATTTGGGGAGAATTGACATCTTTTCAAAATCTTCCAGATTATTTACATGATAGGTCTCTTGTTTATTTAGGTCTTAATATTTCCCAATAAAGTTTTATAATTTCTTATCTAGAGGTCTTACACACCTTTGATAAGATTTACTCCTTGGTTCTCAGTTGACATTTTTGATGCTATGGGTAAATTAATTCTTTTAAAAAATTTTGTTTTCTAATTGTTGCTGGTATACAAAAAAAAAAAACAGTTGACTTTTGTATACTGAATTTTGTATCCAGTGACCTTGCTAAATTAGCCTATTATTTGAAGATTTACACAGGATGATTTTGGATTTTCTATATGCTTGATCCTATCATTGGCAAATAGTGACAGTTTTTCTTCCTTCAAATTCTTATGTTCTCTTAAAATTTCTTGATTCACTGGGTAGGATCAATGTTGCATAGAAGTGAAGACAGCAGGATACCTTGTCATATTCCTAGTACCAAAAGAAAAACTTCCAATTTTTCACTATTAAATAGGACACTGAGTCATATCTAGGTCTTTACTGTAAACCTGAGGAAATAGGTTCTTGTGATCCATCTCCATGGAGAGAAGTTCTCTTACAAGTATCCCTACTCTGGACAGAGCTTGGGCTTCTGAACTCTATCTCTCTGGCCCAGCTGGAAGCAGAGTTCAAAAGCTTGATTTCCAGACAAAAGTAGCATTTGAAACTTCAGCATTCACCTTATCCTTTGATTATAGACTTTCAACCAAAAACTGGCCAAGAAGTTCCCCTGTATCTTTTTAGATTTGTATTGAGAGTCAGAGTAAAGTCAGAATAACACATAGAGATGATGATAAAATTTAAGATTATTCTAATCTTAATCTGTGGGTTTCTGATATTCTCTAATAATGATAAATGAAAGACACTCTGGGCTTCTATTGGGTTGGCCAAAAAGTTCGTAACATCGTACAGAAAAACCCAAACGAACTTTTTGGCCAATCCAATACTTTCTTTTTCTTCCTGTGAATGATATGCTCCATATTCCATTTTCTGGCCAACTATCAGCTAAAACAATGACTCTCTTCTTTCCAGGATATAAGTTCCTTTCAATTGGGATGAAACACAGGCAGTAAAAGAACCATCCCACCAGCTACGATTCCTTATGGGAACTCATTAAACTTTTCTAGGATAACTCTACACGTTATAAAAGGATAGGAGGTCTAGGTACACACCTAGGTTTTTTTGTTTTTTTTAAAGTTAAAGTTGCCGATAATGACAGCAGTCAGACCCTTCCAGAAAAAAGTGCTTAGGGCTGCTATGTAAGACAACACCGAGCTGGATAAATCTTTGGCCTATCTGAGGATGGTATTTCTTATTAGAATCTAGCCAGGTTATCACTTCCAGTGCTGTCGTATTTTTCTTCAAATAAAAACATCTCTTTCTGAGCACTGCTTGGCCTCCTGGCTGCATGGTTTGACTTCTTAGTGTAGGCTGTCTATGTGTACTTTGCCTTTTCACAAAGGGCTCCTGTGTGTTTCTTCCCTCTACTTGATAGAGGATTTCCTCATGTCTATACAGAAGCAGCTGTGATATTTGTAGTGCATGGTTTAACATTAAAAAAGAAGAAAGTAAGCTAGTTTAATGAGAAGAGACACTAATAGCTTTATAGTAGCTTGGTAATGTTTCCTCTTTCCCCTAACTCCCATTGTGATGCCAGGAGGCACCTCCAAATAACAATGATGATGACTGATGATATGGCAATGTCTTCTGGGGCCCATCTATCACATACAAACTCAGTTCAGTGCTGCTTCACTAGTGCTAGATGTGGCCTCTGAGACTGGCATTTGGCTGTGCTCCAATGCCCTTTTCTGGCTTCTGTCCTGGTACTTTATATATGATCTGAAGGTGTTACTGATATAATTTGTCCAGGAGTTATATATGATATCATGCTTACTAACCTAATTTTCCTGTGGTCAGTATAATATAAGAGAAAACCCTAAAAATGAAATGACTGATGATTACATAACTAAATAACATCCTAGAAATAGCTTTGTGCGCCTGTGTTTGAGATGAGAGCATATGGTTATCTCTGATTTAGGTTTGCTTCTGAGAGTTAATTTAATTTGGAATGAGAGATCCAGACTAACATTTAGAATCAAACATATGATTATAATTTTAGAATTAAAAAGAGACATGATTCAATCGCTTTTGTGTATTTTGGAGATAAGGTGTTTCAAAGGAGGTAGAGGAAGATCTTGACTTGAGATGTTTTGATACAAGCAGATGTGATGGATTAAAATTAAGGATGGGTTTTATTCACACTGAATGAGAGTGCATTTTCCATGGCTGCTGTGTTGATTTGTGCAGTTTGTTCTAAGCACTTTGAAAATCTACTCTTTCCGCCTTTCTCTCCTAAAACCAATCTAGGTGGATGGAATATATCAAGCTACATATCAGTAAAGAAGAATGACTCTTGGAATATAATAAGACTATAAAATAGCTTCATTTGGGAATTTCACTATATCTAGGTTTATAATAAGAAAAATTCCAAAGCAAAATAACAAATGACCTCAGTGTAAATTTTAAGCCCACATCTTCCATGATTTGCATATAACAAAACAAAAACTGGAGGAGAAAAGGGTCTTTGGGATCCTTGGAGTTAATAAAATTTGTGTCCTGGTTACATAACCTTGCTCTTTTCAATGAGCTGTGAGGAGTCTGGTGAAAAATTCAGGAAAACTAAATTAAATGAAATGTTCTAGAAAATGAGCCAGGACATTAGACTGGATGCGGATGCTTTCTGTTCCTAAAATACCTCATCTTTATTTTTATTCCTCTCATTCTTCAGCTAGTTTGTAGACAAAAAATATTTTCTTGTAGAAATGGTTTTTCTCACTCAAAAAAATTGGATATTCCCAGTTGTGCAATAATAATTAAATCAATAATATATAATATGTATTGAGCATCTTCTGTATACTAGATATTATTATTAAATATTTTACATACATGGTTATGAATCCTCACAGCAAATATTAGGTTAGCTAGTATTTTCTCTATTTTATAGACTTGAGAAACAGAGGCTCAGAGAGGTTAAATGTTTTGCTCAGGTTAATACAGCTGGTAAGTGGTAAAGTGGGGATTTGATTAGAGATCTGATTGATTCTCACTCTACAATGCTATACTGCCTCTCCTAATAATATATAATACTGTTTATCTGTTTACAGTAAACAAGGACATCACACGATCTTGGTTAATTCAATAATAACCTTGCAGAGGTTATTTCTGCTTTAAAGTTGAGGAATTAAGAAACAAAAATCCAGACAACTGAGTGATGTGCTGAGTTTACTCAGTTAGAAAGAGGCACAGTTTGGACTGAACTTAAGTCCTCTGCATCTTTATCCATGTCACTTTCACCATACAACCTCAGCTTGGCCACAGGTTTACAAATCGGCAGGAAATATTAGGTATGAATGCAATTTCCAAGTAGTAAATGTTGCTGTTCCTTCAAAAATGATCAAAAATATTAAAAGGAGGAACCACTTAGCAAATAAGTACTACTGACCTGTTTCTTCATTTTGCAGTCAGTGGAATTTAAGTTTAGTTCAATCTTTGGTTCTAGTCAAAGAAGCACACCAAGTGTATGTTTAAGAAGACTTCCTTTTTTTTTTTTAACATCTTTATTGGAGTATAATTGCTTTACAATGGTGTGTTAGTTTCTGCTTTATAACAAAGTGAATCAGTTGTACATATACATATGTCCCCATATCTCTTCCCTCTTGCATCTCCCTCCCTCCCACTCTCCCTATCCCACCCCTCTAGCTTCCTTCAAAAGCTACGTTCCTGTAGCGAAGAAGCAAACAAAGAACAGAGAGGAGTCCATGGCTCTAAAAAAAAAATTTGCAGTCCTGGGATGCAGTGTATAAAACCTGAAATAAATACATCTGAGTTTGGAAAATCAACTCCTGAGAGTAGGTGGCACAACTACACAGGACTGTAACTCAGCGATTGATGTTTTCTGGTTGAAGGACAGCAGTGTGTGTAGTGAGTGCTGTTCTAGAGGATTAGCTTGGATGATCAGTAAAGCCATAGATGTCTTATTGAGAATGAATGTTGGTTGTATGAGCGGGTTCCTCTTAATGCAACTGTTGGTAATTGTGTGTGTACAGGGAGAAGTTTGGGTAGAGGGAAAGAAAAAGGAAACAAACAGAGTAGAACTATGAAGTGAGAGAGAGAGAGAGGAGAAGACCTCTTAAAGAAGACAATGTGCATTATTTGACCTTGATTTTACCTCGCATTCTTCTCAACTTGCTGAAAATGGAAGGCTGCTGTTGCTGATGAGCTGTCAAAGTCAATTATCACTTTACTAGATTTCTCTGTAGCTTTTTGAATCTGTTGACCATCTTTCATCTTTTGATCAAATACGTTTCCCTTGGTTCCTTCGTATCCTATTTCTTCATTTGTAATCTCGTTTTCAGGCTACTTTCATCTATGTATTCCTTAAATGTTCTAGTTCTCCCCAAATAAATCAATAATATAACAAATCCTGTATACTTTATGACATAAATTCAAATATCATTTGTAATAATAAATGTTAATGGACATACTCTGCTATTAAAAGACACAGACTCTCAAAATAAAATATAATAAAAACATTAAAAATAAAAAGAAGGACAGAGTTGTATTAGGCAAATGCTAACAAATCAGAATTAGGAATTGCCATGCTAGCATAAAAATAAAATTTAAGTAGAAATTACTACAAAAAACTAAGAGCATTATATTTTTGTATTGATCGAAGATAAAATTTATGATGAAAATATAGCACTTACCACTATCAAATGCATTTTTGTGTATTTGCTTGCTTGTTTTACTGACAGACCACTTTATTGGAATGTAAGCTTCACAAGGACAGGAATATTGCTAGAGATTAAGGAGAAGTTGCCAAACACAATGGAGCACAACTGTAGTGAAAGATTTTTTAACTCAGTCTTTGATTACATAGCCAAAAATCAAACAAAATGAAAAGAGATAGAGGGACTGAATAATTAACAAAGTTGGTACATCAGATGTATCTTGAAAGATGTCTCTCGCAGCAGAGAATTAACTAACTTATTTAACAAACACATATTAAGCACCTGCTAGTATATATGGTTCCTAATATCATATAATTTGTGGTTTGTCTAATACAGTGCCTATAAAAACACTTACCTTTCTCATCACTGCCTCATACCCCACATACTTTTGAGGAGGAGATTGTCTTAGAGAAAGTGTCTCTTGCATCCAATCATAATCATTCGCTGCCAGAAGTGAGTTCTGACCATAATATTCACTGATGACTTGCTTTTTATGTGAAAAATGGTAAAATGAATAAGCTTTAAAGTTTAGTGTCTACATGCAGAAAACATGGAAAACAAACTAGTCTGAGACTCTACAAAAACTTAGAAATGAGGGAGAGAAAAAGAATGTTTTAAAATCAGACATTTAAAGGTTGTGGAAAAATGAGAAACCAGCATGAAAATTATAAACCATTCACAAGGGAATGGTTTCAGTAATCACCTCAGCACTAGGCCGATTTCGTAACAACCCATTTTTAATAGAAATTTTAAGATTAGACGTAATTCACACTTATATATTCAAAAGTATGCCCAGAGGGAACTTTTGGCATGCTTGACTTGCAATTTTTTTAAGATGACTAAAATAGTTTCTAAAATAATTTGATTCAATTTCATAATAAAAAGCACATAGAGAAGAGATAAGGCAAACATAAAGTAACAGTAAACATTTGGTATAGACCACTGTGATTCAAGGTAAACAACATTATGATAATAACTAAAGAATTTTAAATCACAGAATACCATATTCATCGGCAATGTTAAGTACCAACACATTTGTTGGATGATAAATACAATAAGCATAGGTCAAAAAAGGATTTCTGAAATTATGCAGATTCGTGACTCCAAAAAAATAACTTTACATGGAAGAAAACATAATTTTATAAGGACTTTTAAAAAATTCCCCCCAAAATTGAGGTATAATTCTATTATAGTTCTCATCTAATAGAAAGCGAGTTCATAATTTTATGATTTGATACCCTGATCCCCAAACTGAGATGAAAGTCATTCTTTTTTTCAGTTATGCTACAAAACTCTATGTATTGCGGTGCTTGGGCTAAGTTTAAATACCATATGAATTACTGACGATTGCTTTACTGCATCGTGTATCTAAGGGTTTTAAAAAGTATGCCCCCCTTTGGTCAAGATTGTTATAGAAAATTTTAAAATTATTGGCTAGCCAAAAGAGTGAAATAAATTATTTTCATTAATTAAAAAAAAAAAAAAAAAGCATATACCAGGGAAACTGACCTAGTCTGAAGGAGATCAGAATTTTTTTCTGAGGAAATAACTTTTTAGCATGAGATCTGAAGGATGTCAGAGTTCAAGTGAATAGTGAGAGAAGACTCTTTTGGGTATGGAAATAGTGTGTGCAAAGGACAGAAGTTTGCAACTGATGTATTTCTAGAAGTAGCCATTTTCATCCCTATTGTTAAATTGCAATGATTTTTATATGTTAGATATGTTTTACCTTTTTGATTTTTAGCCAAAAACTTGGGACTTAATTATTAGCTTCTTAGTGACCTGCCATTTATTTGAAGATGTTGACATTTGCACAACAGTATTATAAAAAAGGTGATTGCGCATTTAACAACCCAGTATTACCTCTTTTGTCCTTGAAAAACCCAGCCAAAGGCGTCATCTCACTTTTCGCTGTTCAAATCATGTGATCTTTTATCACTTAGCAGAGAAGCAGAGAAGATGTAAGATGTGATTCTTTGTGCCAGCAGTGTTCTATTTTACGTTCGTCTTTTCTAAATAGTATATTAGATAACTTAAACCTCTTTATCCCTCTTTTTTCCCTTACAGGTAAACATAATTCACTTGTTACTCTCCCAATTTTATTCTTAGATAGATTTAAAACTCAATTTGTATTTTGAGCTTATGAACAAATGCTGTTAATTGATAGAAAAGACAAATTGGTTCCCTAGAAGAGTCTTGTAATTTAACAATAATCTAGCCCTAGGTAGCCCAGAAGATTTAAATCCATTTTTTCATTGCTCTAAATTTACTTCCAGGAAGGAACTTAGCCCTCAGTATAAAAATGACTCAGTGACATATCAGTATAACAAAATATAAAATACCTCCCCCCATTCTCAGGGAAATTTGTTGAACCTTGTGATCATAGGTATTTTTTGTTTTTCAGCTTTGATAATAGTGAAGATGCATTCTTCTCCATAAGGACATTGTATAGAAGAGAGAAGAATAAAAATATTGTGTTCGGTTAGAACTCTGAGTGTTCTGAAATACTGTAATCAAAGTATATATGGTCACAATAGCATAGAGTAATCATTAAGTAAAAACAGGCCTGTGTGGGTGGTCACTCCGGATGATTCATTCAGGCCTGGGATGGGAGGGAATGAGCATAATCAGTATTTACTGAGCTTTCTTCATCTCCAGTTATCACTGTGCCAGATTACCTGAAATGACTTCTAACACTACCCTTCTCCACATAACACAGGCATATTCAGAACTTCAATTTTCTTAACTTTGTAAGTCCAAACAGAGAGGAATAACACATGATAATTGAAATCAGTTCAGGATTAAGGAACATAACATTATATGTTGTTTGCTATTGATCTACTCATGCCGATGACCATGTTTGAAATCATCAATTTATGATCTAGTGGACAGATTGACTATCCCCCAAATACCAAAAAACCCACTGCAGATACATAAATCGATAGATAGATAGATAAGTAGATAAATACATACCTACAGTAGTCCCCCCTTATGCAGGGTTTTACTTTCCATGAAAGTTCAAACATATTAAACAGAAAATTCCAGAAATAAACAATTCATAAGTTTTAAATTGTGTGATATTCTGAGTAGTGTGATGAAATCTTGTGCTGTCCCCCCATCCCACCCGGGATGTGAATCATTCCTTTGTCCAGCGTATCCCACCTATTAGTCACTTGGTAGCCAACTCAATTATCAGATCGCCTGTCAAGGTATCACAGTGCTAGTGTTCAAGTAACCCTTATTTTACTTGATAATGGCCCTAGTGAAAGAGTAGAGATGCTGGCAATTTGGATATGTCAAAGAGAAGCTGTAAAGTGCTTCCTCTAAGTGAAAAGGTGAAAGTTCTCAATTTAATAAGGAAAGAAAAAAAATCAGATGCTGAGGTTGCTAAGATCTACAGTAAGAACAAATCTTCTCTCTGTGAAATTGTGAAGAAAGAAAAAGAAATTTGAGCTAGTTTTGCTGTAGAGCCTCAAACTGCAAAAGTTACCACCATAGTGTGTGGTAAGTGGTTAGCTGAGATGGAAAATGGATTACATTTGTACAAGGTATTTTGAGAGAGAGACCACATTCACATAATTTTTATTACAGAGTATTGCTGTAATTGTTCTATTTTATTATTAGTTATTGTTAATCTCTTGATATGTCTAATTTATAAATTAAACTTTATCATAGCTATGTATGTATAGGAAAAAACATAGTGTATATAAGGTTGGGTACCATCTGTAGTTTTAGGCATGCACTGGGGGTTTGAATGTATCCCAATGGATAAGGGATAACTACTGTATGTATATGTCCACTACTTCTAGTAACTCTCAAGACAAAAAGGATAAGAAAATCAGCCTTTTGCAGTAAAACTTTACATTTCAAAAGACTGCATTTCCTAGACTTAGGACTGACTTTGTCTGCAAGAGTTCAAGGCTCAGAAATATATATTCAATTCTGTAACAGGAACTGTGTATTCCTCTAGGTTACACATTGCATAGGAAAAGTTTTTTCAAAGCCTAAATATACTCATCAACCTTCTTTCATTTGGAAAATACTGGTAGAGGAAATGTGTTTTGAATTTTTTTTTTTTTTTTGGATGTTCCCAGGAGGCAAAGACCCTTCGACATCTCATTTCCAATTCCTTGGAAAGAGAAATTGGAGTCAGTCTTTTCCAGGAACCAGGGATCTCTATTTTTAGCCTCTGCTGATTAAGACCACATTATCTAAATAGGAAGAATGTGAACTGAGTGTACCTTTTACTCCCGAACAGTGATTATGGGGTTTCTATGATACCGATGGGGAATGTGTTTGAATAGACGTGTGGACAGTAAATCACCTTTATTTGCGTTCACTGAAGAACATTGTTGGGTCAAGCTGGGTCAACTTTTCTTTGATTTGTGCTTTTATTTTTTGCGTTTCAAGGGAAATTCAGTTAAAATGAAGTCTTGTGTCATAAAAATTTCATTTTGCTCACATGGATCTTTGATATTTATTCAAGTAGTAATAGTGGGGTAGAGAAGAAAGTTAATTAAGGCTAAAAAGAGAAAAACAGGAAATTAAAACCTAAGTTAAAGTGGAAATCAGCATCCTGATGGAAGTAGATCAGATGCAGGGAGTGAAAAATAGTGAATATGGCAGGAGGATGTAGAAGAGTGAGCTGAAAGGAGAGTAATGGTTAGATTCAAATCAAGAGTTTTGTAGAGAGGGGAACTGGAAGGGCATGGCAGCAGAGGGAGATCTTCTTATAGGGAAGGGATCAAAAGCCTAAATGTACCAGAAATGAAAAGTAGAGAAGTTACCATTAGTAAAATACTGATGTGCCAGAATTTGATAAAGAGACTTGGAAGAATAAAAATTATCTGGTTGCAGATTCAGAACTAGGTTTGGCAATGTATGCCCAGGACAGTAGGAGAAAAATGAAGGAGAAACAGCTATTGTGTAGATTTCAATGACAAGATAGAATGATAGAGAATGAGAAGACCCCAGGTCTTTCAGAGAAAAGGCAAAGCAGATTGCCACTCTCCCTGTGTTGAGGCAGGTGGTATTTATGGAGGAAGAACCACCTTAGGAGAGGATAGCTGAGTCAGCAGGAGGAAGGCAGATAATAGCCAAAGCACGTGGAGGGAACAGTACCTGATTTTCTACCACATCTGTTGGCTACCTTACATCTTATTTCTTCCTTTTCTCCTGAGAATCCAAATGCTCTCTCCCCTCTCTGCAGGTTCTTTAAACAATGACAACTTTAAAAGACTCCAGATGGCTTTGAAAAAACTTGAAAGTCATCCAACGTGCACTGCAGGCCTTTGTAGACACTCCATGTGGAGCCAGTCTGAAAACCTTATAGTTTTTCTGTTTGGATTATGTCTTGGGAATGAGCTGCAATTGCAAGCACGCACACACAAAAATTAAAAGTAAGCCAACCCCAGCCTATGTGTGCTCAGAAGCAAAAAGCAACATGAGGTTTTGCAGCCACATTGGGCTTGGTGTGCATCACTCTGTACCCTGCTTGGCCTCGCTGTGGGCAGAAGGCAGAGGATATAGTGATCGTGGAATAACTCATTCCCTGCTTCTCAGATATCAGTTTATAAGCCACTCCTTCAGTGGATTTACTGTGCTTGCATAGGAAATTTAACCCAGCGTGGTTTCATTGGGAATGTATTAGAAAGGTTCATAGACTCAACCAATTTTGCCTAGCTTTCATCTAGAACTATTTAAAATACCATTATTGATTATCTATAGAAAGCCAATTTCTGAAGCGAGTTTTGTTGAAATGACTTTAATAAAAACTAACAAGTGTTAGCAGCTACTTTCAGAGGATGGGAAGATTGCATAAAACTGAATTTTAAATTCTGTTTTTTTGAGGAACAAACTGAAGAATAGGGTAAAGATTGTTTGGATTCACTGGCTTCTTGGAAGGAAATAACCCGAAGTTTTAAGATAATACAAAAATGCAAGAACTTTGAAGGATAAGATAAATTCACATGTGGACTCACATTCTAGAAAAAGCAAAGGGTGTGTGAGAGAGTGAGAGAGAGAAAGAGAGAGAGAGGGAGAGATAGAGAGGGCGGGGGAGAGAGAGAGAGGGAAGAGAGGAGGAATAAAATGTTTGTTCTCTTGATATGCTGACTGATTTATAACAAGATGATTTGTGCTAAAAATATATTTTTCAGGCCATCCAGCCCCACTGTCAGCAGTCAGGTTGGTAGGAGGAACATGTGGGGTGGATAGAAAGGTCCAGGTGTTACATGAGTGTTACTTTTGATCATGTTTAAGCTTATGGGGAGTTATTTTATTTTTAACACCATTGCAACACCAGTACATCTTGTGTCTCATCTATAAATATGAGACAGGAGGGCTGGATGGATACTTAGAGTGACTGGCTCAGTTGACACAATTGACCCAGTTGAAATATCCTTGCTTTGGGGTAAATTTTCAACTCTTTCCAGGATACTAATGACAGATGTCAGGATTTTTATAACAATTCTAATCATTTAGTCAAATGAAAAATTGCAGTAACATCTTCCAGTCACCATGGAGGCTCTTTGCACTCCAATTACAAGTGTCATCAGAAATCCTTGAAACAATTGTCAGGTCATTGGGGAGATACAATGTGACATGATTGCTGCTTGTTTTTTTTCCAAACCCACAAGCAAAAAGATTTTCAAAGGATTAAGGGCAGCTTGCAGATTCAAAGAGGACTGAAATCACATATTGGTTATTGACAGGATACTATTATCATCAGGAAGGTATTTAGACACAGGCAGGAATTTCCACATATAATACAGAGATAAAAGTCACCAGTAACTATGGCTTTTTGAGCAACCCACTGTCTAGTGGTACATGAATCTAATAGCAAGAGGGAAATCAAGAAATTTGCCATCGACTTTTGTGAAGCAAGGATAGTGTTTTTCTAACTCCAGTCACTTGTTTTCCAACTACACAATTTCTGCAACATCTAAATTACTTGCACTGCTATTTATTAAATATTTTCTTTAAATCGACTCACTTTTGCTTACCTGAACGAAAGAACTGGCCTTCAGGAAGGAGTTAGATGGTGAAAAAGGGATTTCAATTTACCTATAAATATTGTAATTTGTAAGGATCAGTTGAATTATGTTTATTATGATATGTGATTCAATGTGAAAAATGTGTACTTGTTGCCTGAAAAAACAAAAAACGTTGGCACGGAGTTTGTGGCAATTTTTTATAAGGGATGGGAATAAGGATCTGATGTTTTTATCCTGTCAAAGCCTGTGGAAGACACTTAACAGCACATCTCCTCACAAACATCACTAACTTGTCATGGGTCACAGTAACCGATATTGTGGATCTGTACAAAGTGATGAAATGGACACACCCCCAGCAATGAAGTTCTGCTTACCTGTGTGCCTAAGTAGAACACAAGCCTTTTTTGGAAAGCTGAATCAAGGCAACAGGGTGGGCAGAGGACGTTCCCTGGAGCAGGATTCACGAGGTGCATTCCACAGGATATAACTCTGTGGGTTAATAATAGGTAGAGAACAAATGTATGGACACCAAGGGGGGGAAAGTGACGGGGGTCGTGGTGGGATGAATTGGGAGATTGGGATTGACATGTATACACTAATATGGATAAAATGGATGACTAGTAAGAACCTGCCGTATAAAAAAATAAATAAAATAAAATTCAAAAATTAAAAAAAAATAGGTATCTAAAAAGAAAAAATAAAGGAGAGAGGGAACAGTGGTCAAACTAGTTGGAGATATCCGAGGTTCAACAAAGTCAGGCAGCCTATTGTAAGGTACTGATAGGCTAATATGCTAGTTTTTCCCTAGTGTATTTCATGACAGAATCTCCACCCGGCCTGCCCCCCACCCCACCCCAGGGTCTGACAGGACTAAAGATCAGGCATTGCTCACTTTGGAAGCCTTGATGTATCCCTGTGGGCTGCCGGGGAACTCTTCCAGATGGCTTTCCTGGGATGAAACATAGATTGCTGGCTCTTTCTGAGCAAAAGCATGGAGTTAAAGAGAAAAGTCAAGGGCTATGGCTCTGTTCATGGGCAGACTCCACCAGCCGTGTCTCTGGGCAAGGGTAGGCATTTTGTGCAAGAAGTGCCATCTATATTGTTGCCTGCTAAAATGACTGATTTAGTAAAAAGAATAGTGAACTATATTCCGAGTCCCACCTTTCCATGACCTTCAACAGATACTGATACTTTTCTGGGCCTCAGTTTCCTTCTTGTAAACAGAGGGGGTTAATTAATCAGTCTTTGAAGTCCCTTCCCACTCCAACACTCAACAATTAAATGGCCTTTGGATGTCTGTTCCAGCCTCATTGTTATTTTAGTCTAAAGGACAAAAAGATAAGACCCAGATGAGGGAAGAATAGCTAATGATTTGGAGCTTGGAAGTTACCTGCTAAATAATGATTTTCGTACCTAGGATGCAAAGCCTTTCAAAAGCCATCTTCCCTAATGAGTCTGTAAGTAGACATCTGCAGACAACATGCAAACATCTCTGAGGTTTGTGCCCAGCATGTGAGAGCAGAGCCCCGTGGTACTTGTTTATGATGCTTTAATTCTTGTAGTAATTTTTTGGTTCCTTAGCAAGGACAAAAAATAAGTTTTAATTTTTCTCATTTTAGTGTTCCTTGAAATGGTATCTTTGATCTATAGCCAACAGGATTCTTGAATTTTAAATCGAAGCTCCTAGTGACTCAGACTTTAATTGGACACACCTCTTGGCTGAGACGATGAATAATTAGTCCATTTCACATGAGGGAACTATACACCCTCAAGCCCTCAAAAAAATATTAAAGCAGAGATGGAGAAGATGTAATTTATTATAATAACTCTCCTAAAGTTACAAAAATACAAGGATAGCAATTTACCATGCTGTTCTCACTATTATCTCCTTCTGGCTCTTTATCCTGAGCCTCCCTATGATTCAAACTAAAGAAGTTTCAAGGAAGTGAGGGTGTCATAAAAGGATGACTGCTTCGTGCAAGATGGGGCAGTAACTCAACTAGAGGCAAAATCAGGCTTGGTTTTCTGACTCAAACTAGAATTGGCATTTAGAGCTCTAGGTGCTAGTGCTAAATTTAGCACTAGTTAACAAGATGATATTACTTGCCTGTGCTTCAGCTTTCTGGTGTAAAATAAAGGTGTTAGAATAGAAAATCTGGGACATCCCTTCCTGTTAAAAAAAAAAAGCAAAAACATTTATTTTCATGTCCAGGGAGTGGGATTAAGATGGGAAGGAAAGAGTCAATTAAATATCCATGTGGAGGCAGGGAGTGAAAGGGAAGTGGCCTAGCCTGGGCTTAGCTCTTTAATGGTTATTTCTGAGCACGAAGGCAGGGCAAGGCCCTGGGAGGGGCTTTAGAGACGGATAGTAACATTCCTTTGGTTAAAGCAGGTAAATGGGCCTTATTTCTATTATTATTCACACCTTACCTATGTTTTCCATATCCTTGTTATATAGTCACTACTTACTACACATTAAAACCAAATTAAAAATATATAAATATAAATAATAAATAAAACAGACTCTTTAAAGAGAACAAAAATGAAGCACGCTTTACCTTTATGACGGAACGGAATACTTTTTAGTTTTCTCTATGGCGTATCCTACCGTTATGACTTATCCTGATCACACATGAGATGGCTGCTGCTTACCTGTCAGGCTTCATCTCCCACCTGTCTCCCCTTAACCATTCTCTCAGCAATATTCGATTCCCTAGAGGTTCTCACATATGTTATACTTTCTAATGCATCTGTGTCTTTCTGTGCGTGGTCATTCTGTCTGGAACGCCTTCCCCGAGCCTGTTCCAAGAATTCCTACCTATTCTTTCAATTTTATCTCAGATACTTCTGTGAAGCTTTTTCCCATCTTCCCCTGGCAGACTTGGGTGCTCCTTTGGCCCCACGTAAACGTGCCCTGTGTATCTCTGCATTGAAGCTGTTGTGTATCATACTGATTTGCATACCTGGTTCCTGATGGATTGTAAACTCCTGGAGGGCAGAGATTGAATTTCCATGTGTTCACAATCAACCTGGCTTTCTGTCTATCCATATTCATCTGCCTGTTCTATTTATCTGTCCTCTCCTTCTCCATGCATACCTCAGGTGATTTCAAAATATGGTAACTGATATGTAGTAGTAAATACATGTAGAATAAATCTTCTTGGTGCAAAGGAAAGAGATGCCCTGGAGGAGCTGAGCAGTGGATAAGGTGCTATATAAGCAAAGGTGAAAGTGCCTTTTTTTTTTTTTTTTTAAATGTGACCTGGGCTGGACATTCTGAATGCTGAGGCTGGTGGAGGGTGTGGGTAGCCGGCTTGGTCACCATTATTATTTGGGGATAACTGAGGAGCATTCAGAAAGTATCTAGAAATTATGACTTGGGTACCTGAGCTCTAGCTATCACCCTCTTTTGATGGAGGAAATCCTATCTGTTGTTACTTTTCGTTATATTGAATCAAGTATAAAATTATTCACAAAACACGTTTAAGTCTAGATTTATCAAGACTGTAGTTAACATTTAAAACAATTTTACCTTTCAAGTTTCAGGAAAAATATCTCATACATACATACACACAAAAACCAAAATACACCTTTTTTTCTTTCTTTTCTCCCTCCTTCCCTCCAACCATCTCTTCCTTCCTTTCTTTCTTTCTTTTTTTTCTCCAGAGGGACTCTAGTTTCTTCCCAAGCACTCTCCCACCTTCATTTTCCATTGCTTCTTTCTATGTCAAGTCCCTTGAATCTAAAACCGAGTTATCCCTGGTACCATTCTTTCATTCATATTGTGCTAAACTCCTAGAATTCCCTAACATCTCCTTACACAAACCCTATTTATCCTTCAAGGGCTAGTGCAAGTTCACTTCTCCTATCAAGTTCCCCATGGTCACTGTGGTCCTTATTGAGTTTCTACCAGTGTTACTGGCATCTAGCCTCTACATGCTGACTTAGCTCTTTCTTCCCTTTCATCCTGTGCCATTTACTCCTGGTTCATTTTTTATGGGTGGTAACTTGTCAGCTGGAGAGCAAGTACCCTGAGGCCAAAGCCCAGCTCTTACATACACGGTTTCTATATCCTTGTAGCCCCAGTATAGTGTTAAGCACATACTCTTGACTTAATAAAATAGTTAATTGATGATTTGGTTAATGACAGGGAAATCACCCACTAAGATTCATTGCCAGCATGATAATTAAGTTCTGGTTCAAAGTCTGACTTCACAAAGTGCATTTTGTGTCCCATTCTTTGAAACAGGCAAAGAGAAAAAAAACATGAAAATGACTCAACTTCTGAAATTTTCAGCTTTGAGAAGTGTTCATTTTTAGAAGGAGGAAGAAGGTAAGAGGTGAACTCTAAGGGAACCCAGGCTTGCACTTTGAGGTCCAGGATTAAAATAGTTTCAACACTGTGCATTCTAAGAACTAGCCAGAGGTCAGAAGTTTCCTTGGCATTTGAGCCAAGCTGATCATAATTTTGCATTTCTTCACATAGAGTCACCACTCAGATTTATATAGCGTTCTTTTCTTTCCAATTTAGAAAAAAATAATTTCATTTAATTTCTTGTTAACATTTATAATCATTTAAAATTTTAATATCACCTCAATATTATTCATTCTGCAGTTAAGATGTTTTGCTTATAAATCTCCATGTATGTCTTAAATCATTTCATAGGGTTAGATTCTAGAGGTGGGATTTCTGGGTCAGAGCACATAGACCTGCTTAAAGTTCATGTTTTGAAAAACAGAAAGAAAATCATGATTTTGCATATGATGGCAAGGATGAGGAATATTATGGCTTTATTTTTATAGATTTTTACCCCCAAATCCTTTCTCCTTGTTTTTTTCAACTTAATCTCCCAATTGCATCATTTTCACTTAAGTGCATTATGTGGAAACAGCCTTGTCAAGATACTACTTTGTATAGGATGCTGTGTAATGCATTTTGACCACTCTGGGTAATATTCAGGGCAGTTCAACCCAAAACTCCTCTACATTTCCTAGAATGGTTCTTCAATCCAGAATTTTATGAAGATGGAAGTAGGATTAGTTGATGATAAATAAACCCACAATCTAATGAAAACTCTAGACCTGACTATAAATTTAAGCATAACTATTCAGGATAATTTGCAATTTACAAATATATATATATATATACACACATACATACACACATACATACATACACACACACACACAGAGCAAGGACTGCTATGAATATACATTCCATCCTCACTAAAGAATTGCTGAAAAACCCCAGTCTGGTGCGTCTTAAAATAAGTGATCTCAATTATATTCCCAGTCTGAGTGCCCTGAGGACCTCAACGGAGAAAATTGTGTGAGGTTCACATAGGACCTATACAACTCTCAAAGTTTACTTTAAGCAGGTTTAGGCACCATCAGTTCCATTGCTGGGGAGATTTTGCTTCTCTCAGTGAGCTCCTGAGCTGCCTGTCTCTGTTTTCCAGTGAGGAGTGACTTGTCTCTGCTGGGGCACCCACCCTGCACTTCTCTGGCTCTGTACTCTGAGTACACTGTGTTCTCTGGCTGGGTTCTCCTGGGTTCTGCCTTCATGCATTCTGGATTAAATTTTGCTCTGGTTAATCAAGAACATAATTTTCCATTGTGGGTATGAGCTGAAAATGGATTTTTGCCATGATGTATAAACTTGGATACCATAACGTTACCCCTTCTTTGTGCTCCCATAGAACCGGGGGGCACATCTCTGCTGTCATATCTTTTTAGCATCTGCCTCACCCACAAACTAAAGTGCAAAGGACTTCTTTTTTGTTTTTACTTTGTTTTTAATCTATCTAGCACTTTGCTCAGAGGATACAAAATTTTGTTAAATTATTTGTTGTTAAGCTACTGTCAAACAGTTGAAATATTTACTTAGCTATTTCTGCTCAGCATTTTGCTGTTTAATTGCTTCATCTCCCTCTTGTGGATTGTAGTTATTCAAAAAATATTAAGTATTGACTCAGTGCCAGTAATAAATTTTAGTCTGCTTGTGTCTTAGCGCATGGAATGCTGTTACTAATCTACATGTAGAAACTGCGTTTTCAAAACTCTAATTCAGGAACATGGTGTGACTGTAAGTTTTTTTCAATTAGCAAATTTATTTCTATATATAGACTTACAAGGATATCAAGATTAATTCAAATTTTGATTTTCATTTAATGAATTTTCACAGCTAAATAAATACATGTAAAGCCACTGGGACTATATCCATAAGTATGGATGCAATTATGCAGTGATAAAAAACAAAACTCAAAAAATCAAAAAAAAATTTAGTGGCTTAAAACAACAGTGTTTATTTCTCATTCATGCTACATGTCCATTTGGGTTGCTAGGGCTCTGTTTCATGTTGTTTTTCACTTAGTTCTGCAGGCTGATGGAGTCTCTACCATCTGAACATTGCTAATCCATACAGGGAGGCAATGGTGAAGCACGTGAGTTCTTAAAACTTCAGTGAAACAGAACATATTACTTCAGCTTATATTTTATTGTTCACAGCAAGTCACATGGTTTTCTAAACTTCAAAGAGTAAGGTAGGGTAGCACAATTCATGTGCCCAGAAAGAGAAGAAGTATTTGGTCTACAGAACTAATGACTCTCCCAGGCCGTAGTCTGTGATCAGAAATTCAGCTCACTTTCCTTCCCTCTGCCAAGTGACTTAATGGTACCATTTCCGGGGAAAGAAAGACCAACCATGGAAGTACTCATAACTTTACAAAACGGTGTGGATGAACCAAGTGCAGAGTGGCCAGGGGAGACTGAAATTCAGTTTGAGAGAGTCTGATGGTTCAGTGGACAAGAGACTGAATTCCAAAGAGGCAGCCTGGTCTTAAATCACTGGGCTGGTTCTTTGGGTTTAGATAGGCCAGACGTTTAATACAGGAATTCAGACAGAATAAGCATTGATCCCTCACAAACATAATAATGAATTAGAGCAGAATAAGTGTCACGAACCTGTAAGTATCACCAAATAAAACTTTGGATCTCAGAGCATGCTCATTTGTTCTTTTACCTCTTCAGCTAAGGAAGATAAAAGAGGGCTCATGTACATTGTTTGGAGGCAAGAACATAAAACAGAGACTCACAGTGTGTTTGCTTTGCCTTAATAAAGTCTAGGAATTTTTATGGAGGCTCTTTTATGTAAAACAATTATTCTTAGACTTTTTGGGTCACATACTCCATTCAGAATCGGATAATAGAATTCAATAGAGGAAGGCTTGCCTTTTCAATAAATGAACCTTGATCTGAACCTCATACTTTGTACAAAAATTAACTCAAAATGGTTCATATGGTTAAAAGGAAAATAAAACTATAAAACTTGTAGGAAAAAATGGGAGAAAAGTCTTTGGGATCTGGGGTTACATGAGGAGATCATAAACTTGACACCAAAAGCATGATCTATAAAAGGAAAAATGGATAAATTGGAGCTCATCAAAATTTTTAAAAATTTACTCTGCAGAAGATTCTGTTAAGAGAATGAGAAGCGACAAACAAGGAAACAATATTTGCAGATCACATCTCTGACAAAGGACCAGTATCTAGAATATGTAAAGAACTCTCAACGCTTAACAGTGAAAAACAAACAAAAAAAATCTAATTAAAAAATGGGCTTCCACATGAAGAGATATTTTATGAAGAGGATATACAGGTGAAAAATAAGTGCATGAAAATAGGTTTAGCATAATTACTTATTTAAGAAATGCAAATTAAAACAGCAATAAGATATCACCACATCTGTCAGAATGGCTATAATAAAAAGTAAAGACAACACCAAATGCTGGAAGGGGTTCAGAGAATCTGATCACTCACTCATACATTGCTGGTGGGAATGGTACAGTGGCTTTGGAAAACTGTTTGGCAGTTTCTTATAAAACTGGCCACATTTATTAGTTTGTTTGGGCTGCCATAACAAAATACCACAGACTAAGTGGCTTAGAAATAAACAGAAATTTATTTTCTAGTAGTTCTGGAGATTCGAAATCCAAGATCAAGGTGTTAGCAGGCCTTCTTTTGAGGCCTGTCTCCTTGGCTTGCAGATGGCCACCTTCTTGATGTGTCCTCAGATGATCGCTCTTCAATCTGTGTGTTGTCTGTATACTAATCTCCTCTTATAAGGACATCAGTCATAATGGATTAAGGCCCATCCATGTGACCTCATTTTACCTTAATTACCTCCTTAAATTCCCTATTTCCAAATACAGTCACATTCTGAGGTACTGGGGGTTAGGGCTTCAACATATGAATTTTGGAAAGACACAAATCAGTCCATAGTACCATGCAACTACTATATAACCTAGCAATTGTACTCAACCATTTATCCCAGAAAGAGTAAGATCTGTGTTTTTAAAAATCTGTACATGAATGTTCATAGTAGGTGTATTCCTAATAGCTAAAAACTAGAAACAATCCAGATGTCCTTCAATAGGTAAATGGTTAAACAAACTAGTACTTCCTATACCATGGATTATGACTCAGCAATAAAAAGGAAGGAATTATTGACATACATACAATGTGGAAGAATCTCCAGGGAATTATGTTGAGAGAAAAAAAAACCCAATACCAATTATACCATATGATTTTATGTATATAATATTCTTTAAAAGATAAAATCATAGAATGGAGACTAGTGATTTCCAGGGATTAGGAATTGGGGTGAGGGTGGGGAGAGGGAGGTGTTTGTGGCTATAAAAGGGCAACAAGAGTGATTCTTGTGGTGTTGGAAGTGTGTATCTTGACTGTACCAATACCAAACAGTTTTTGCTGAGTGTTTATTTTGTTTTGCTCTTTTTTTCTTAATGAGTCTTGCTAGGTGTTTATTAATGTTTATGATCTTTCAAAGAACCAATTTTTAGTTTTGTTGATTTTTCTCTATTTTTTTTTTTTGGCCTATTTTCTTTGTCATTGATTTCTGCTTTCATTTTGATTATTCTGTTGAAAGTCTGTCTCTGAGGGAAAACTCTGTGATGGATTTTTGCATGCAGGGTATTTATTAGAGATTAGCTCCCATGGAAGGGAGGAGAGTGAAACCTCATTGGTCAGAGGGAGAAATCTAACTGTGATGGCGTCTGGAGAATGTCAGACAACCCTATGGAGATCTTGAGGCGTATTTAGGCTTTCAGTGGTGTCCTGCCTTGGTCGGAAATGTCTGAATGTTATATACTTCCACTGCAATCAGTTACTGGATCTGGCTGCCCAAGAAGGGCATGCCCTTGGGTGAGGAGGTTCTCTGCGACTGAGGCAAATCCTGAAGGAGTTGACAGCCAGAGTCCATCTGCTGATAGCTGGGGCAATCTGTCTTCATTAATATTGATGGGGGATCTGAGTGGCATGCCTCTGGGTTCACCACAATTTCCTTCCTTCTTTCTTTGATAATACTTTTTTCTTTTATTACAGTTGAGGTGATCACTTAGATCATTATTTTTAAGACTTTGTTCTTTTCTTTTTTTTTAATTGGCTTGCAGATGGCCAAGCCAATTTTATTGGAGTATAATTGCTTTACAATGTTGTGTTAATTTCTGCTGTACAGCAAAGTGAATCAGTTATACGTATACATATATCCACTCTTTTTTAGATTTCCTTCCCATTTAGGTCACCGCAGATCATTGAGGAGGGTTCCCTGTGCTAAGGAGTAGGTTCTCATTCATTATCTATTTTATACATAGTAGTGTATATGTGTCAATACCAATCTCCCGATTCGTCCCACCCCTCCTTCCCCCCTTGGTAACCATAAGTTTCTTCTCTACATCTGTGACTCTATTTCTGCTTTGCCAATAGGTTCATCTGTATCATTTTTCTAGATTCCACATATAAGCAATATTATATGATATTTGTTTTTCTCTTTCTGACTTACTGTAAGACAATCTCTAGGTCCATCCATATCTCTGCAAATAAGCCTTTATTCTTTTCTAATATGAGCATTTAAAGCCAGTACGTTTTTCCTTTAAGTACTGCTTTAGCATCATCTCACAAAATTTGATATGTTGTATTTTCATCATTTTTTAAAAATTTAAGTCAGGTTTATTGAGATATAATTTACGTACAGTAGAATTCACCCTTTTAATGTATAGTCTTATGTTTTATCATTATTTTTACTCCCTAATATTTTCTAATGCTCATTGTGATTTCTTCTGTGACTCATGGGCTTTTTAAAATTATGTTGTTAATCTCCAAATGTTGAGGACTTTCTAGTTAACTTTTTGTTACTCAGTTCCAGTTAATTTTCATTGTGGTTAGGAAACATTCTGAATGAGTCAATCATTTGAAATGTACAAGAATTATCTAAAGGACACGTATACAGTTTACACTGTTATTATTTTATGTGTATTTGAAAGGTATGTGTATTCTCCATTTGTTAACTGTTGTGTTATATGAATATTAATTATGTCAAGTTGGTTAATAGATTTTCAAATTATTATATATTGCTATTTTAAATAGCTTGCTTTATCTCTGATTGAGGGAGGTATGTGAAAATCTCCAAGTGTGATTGTGGATTAGTCTATTTTTCCTTTTAGATCTGTCAGTTTTGCATGATATGTTAAGCTATGGTATTCGCTGCATATACATTTAAGCTTGTCACATCTTCCTGAGATCCTGTTATCATTGTAAAATATCCCTCTTTAGTATTCATGCCTTTGTGCTATAACTTTTTCCATCCTTTTACTTTCCTTCTATCTGTATCCTTATATGAGAATGTGTCCTTTTTATGGCACATACCAAATCACGGATTTAAAAATATATATATCCATTCCTATAACCTCCATCTCTTAATTAGAGTATTTAAGCTTGTTTGTTTGATATTTAATGTAATTAATTACTGGGTATGTTTGGATTTAAGGCTACTGTTTTGTTTTCTATTTTCCTCATCTTGTTTGATTGCATTGTTACTTCTTTCATGCCTTCTTTTGGATTATTCAAGCGTGTTTATTATTCTATTTTATATGTTTTGTTGGCTTTTAACACAGTTTTGTATTTCATTTTAGTGTTTATGCTATATATTAAAGTATGTATCCTTAATTTAATAAAATCTTGAATTAAGATTTTACCACTTCACAAATAATGTAAGAAGCTTTCAGCACCACCTGCTCTTTTTGCTATTGTTCTCATATAGTTTAATTTTATATATACTATAAATTCCACAAATCATTATTATTTTTGCTTTAAACACTCTTTTTTACAAAGTAAAATTTTTTATTTCATACTTACCTTTGCATTTACTCTTTCTAGTTCTGTTTGTCTCTTTCTGCAATTCCATGCTTCCATCTGGGATAATTTCCTTTTACCCCGAAGACATTCATTTAGTATTTCTTGTAGTATGGTTCTGTTGGCAACAATTATTCTCATTTTTTCTTATTATATATAATATATATATATATTTTTTACTTATTCTATATAGAACCATAGATCAGAGCCAGGACACATGGATAGAACCTCTAATGAGAAAGATTTTCATTTAAGAGAAGGAAGATATTTCCATGTTTCAAGATAATGAGTTCCCAGTAATGGAAGTGAATAAGCCCAGGCTGGATGACCATCTATTTGGGATTTTGTTGGGGGATGGTACCCGTATTTGATAGTCTCTATTGCCTTTTCCTGTTGTCAAGTTCTGTGATGGGCAGCTGTTGGGATTATTCATGAAAGGCTACCTTTGAGGTAATATGGATACAAAAAAGATAACAGTAGGTATAGAAAGAGAAAAAAAAATATTCCTTTAGGCAGTACACTAATGAAAGAAGAGAGGTCCAGTCACTTGAATGCCACCTATGTTGAATTGATCAGGATTGTATTCCTAGAAATAGGAAACACTTTAATTGAGTCATAAAATATTAAGAGCTGACAATATCTCCAACTGTCATCTAATCCAGCTCTGTCATTTTACAGATGTGGAAACTGAAGCCCAGAGGACTTGACTTGCCTAAGGCAGTGATTCTCACTGTGTAGTTAGAAGAATACTTGTCTCAATTCCTGGGGAACTTGCTTAATATGCAAATCTCTGGTCCCCAATCTAGAGCTATAAACAAAAAAAAATCTTTAGAAATGGAGTCCCATAAGCTGCATTTTATCACCTATTACAAGTAATTCTGTGCATACTGAAAAAACACTGGTCTACATCAGAGTGTTGATTACTTACAGAGCTCTGAGGAAGACCCAGGACTCTAAACTTCTAATCCATTATTCCTATTATTCTAAATTGCCTATCCTTGAAATAAATCTGTTACCATCCCCTACAAACTATTAATAACTTCTAAGCTTAGAAACAGCCCTAGAAATTAAATTGTTACTAGTATAAAATTGTTACTATTTATAAAATGCAAAAGAATGGTTTGGAAAATATGAACAAAGTCAATAAAATCAGGATGAACCCCAGGATCAGAGCCCATGAACATTATCTTGATGACAAACTTAGAAAATCTTGGAACAATCCTTTCCATCCTTGACCGTGGAACATAGGGAGCATGTCTCTTTGATCTGGTCTAGTCAAAGGCTGAGACCTCAGTCCAAAGTGGAAAAAGACATGCTTTGCATACATGTTCATATTAGACATATTAGCATACTTCTTATCATTTTAGAGTGTACCTGGTGCAACTAGACTAAAGGACTTTGGTTAGTATTTTGTTAATTAAGCCCAAATCTTTTTATATGTACACAATTAAAAGTGTTCTTTACTAATTTTTAACAGCTTATATGGTCTGTGGAGATCATATCATAGAAACTGAAGGGAAAAATGAAGAAAAATTAGATTTTACACATATTATTGTACATTAGGAAGAAATAGGGGATCAAAACACAGAACTGAAAGTGGTGAAAGGTAAGTTGTACCTGAGCATGGGCTTTGAAACATCAATTTGGTTCAAATATATAGAGCTTGATTTAGCAGTTACGGTTCTGCCTAGGAAGGAAGGTTACTTGAATGTTTACTACTAAGATCAAGTCTGTTGATAACATGCTTGCCAGAAATCAAGAAACCCTTTTTTTTTTTAATAACTACATAAATTTCAGAAAATCAAGTTTCACCTTTATTACTCATGGCTAACAGTCTAGTTACACTAGACTGTAATTAGTTGCTGCTATCTCTTGGGTCTCTGAAGGTGTTGTGCATGAAATACTTTACAATCTTAGGCCTCTACTCTAATGGGGTTCTAAAAGCTTCCTGTTGTGCCAGGTTTTAACTCCTTAAAAGCTGCTTTTGAATTCAGAAATCCAGCAGGAATTTGGAGCCATTTTAAATGTAATCTGTTGACAAGAATGCTTTAACAATATGCTTCTAGTGGAGTATAGTTGTACATTCACTGGGGGATGAGGGATTTGAAGGTTGGAGAGCTAAAGCTACTGAATTTTTATAACTGGAAGATGAAAAAGATCTAAAGTAGGGTGATAATGTCCACAAAAAGATTTGATTATAATTTGTGAGTGCTTTTAAATAAAGGATAGAAAAGGAATAGTTGAAGGTGAATTTAAAATTTCAAGTTTGGTGACTGGTACAATAGTAGTACCATCAATAGGTGTAGCAAAATAATGAAGGGGACCTAGATTGGAGCTAAGGATGAGTTAAATTCTAGATATGTTGACTAGACTAATGATTGTCTAGAATGCAATTGGAGATAAGACACTGAAAATTTATGAGAGATTAGGGGGCTGGAGATATAGATCTGGAAATTACCTGCATTTGTATAATGATTAAAACCATGAGGGATCAGTTTTTTCAGGAAAGGAGAAAGAGCCAAAATACCAGGAACTCAATGTTGGGTCATAGCCATAGCCAGAGAATAGGAGAATGTTATGTTCTTGACAACAGTGGAAAGCAGTTAAAGACATGGGGAAGATTCAGAATAATATATGTCATGAAAGTCAATGTTGAAGAGTTTTGGGTGAAAAGTTGCATATTGTAGGAGTCAAGGAGAATGAACATGGAGGAAAAAAAAAATCAAATATGGCAAGTAAATATTGGGAGGTTTTATGAGGAATTAGAATAAGGGGAAGAAATAGAATATCACAGGGTGAGGAACAAGTTGATGGGGGGCGGGGATATAGAACAACAAGCACTGACCACTAATTTGAGGTGCCAAAGAGAAAACGATTAATTCTACCCAATGAGGAGTCAACTGAATTAAGCAGAGAGGAAACAGTAATAAAAACAATGAAAAGACAGTTGTTGGAAATACTAGAAGACACAAGTTCCTGGAGGAAATGAAAGAAAAGAGAGACACAGAGCCCAAATGTACAACTTTGCCTTCGTTTAAAAAAAAAAAAAAAAAGAGGTGTTTTCCCTCTAAGACTAGCGGCAAAGCTATGTACTAGAACATCATGACAGAGACAGAGAGGAGGCTGCGTGAGGGAACTTATGCTGAATGACCTTTATCTTCCTAGTGGAGAAGAAAGCCCCAAGACCATAGTCTTCATTTGGCTGCACGTAATAGGAACTTGATGACCTGTGGCTTAAAACATAAATATGTTTCTTAATTAGTTAATATATAATCCAGAGTGAAGGGGTTTCAAGATTGATTTGGCAACTCAAAAATGGATCAGACCAAGCCCTATCTTTCTACTCTGCCATCCTCAGAGTGATTTTCTGTTTTGTTTTGTTTTTTTCTGGTCCCCAAGCTATTGCCTCATGGTGTCAGGTTGGCAGTTTGTGTTGTAGACATCACATCCTCATGCTTTCTTAAGACAGAAAGGAAGGCTCAAGACAAAAGGCTTTTACTTTGTGAGACTTCTTTCTAAGGATGTTGCTCCACTGTCTTCTGGTCTGCACTGTTTCTGATTAGAAGTCTGCTTTTATTCTTATTTTTGTTCTTCCATAGGGTTTCTTACTTTCCTTTGGTTGCCTTTAAGATATTTTCCTTTTCATTAGTTTTTCAGCAATTGATTATGATATGCCTAGGTGTGCTTTTCTTAATGTTTCTTCTGCTTGGAATTTGTTGCTTTTCTTAGATCTGTGGTGTACAGATTACAGTACATTTGGAAAATTAGCAACCATTATATTTTCAAATACTTTTTCTGCCCCTCCACCCTTCTCCTCTCCTTCTGGGGAGGTCACTTGATGTCACCCCACAGCTCATTGATGTTTGTTAACTTTTTTCCTCTCTGTATTATATTTTGGTCTATTGTTCTGTCTTCACATTTAGTCGTATTTCTTCTGGAAAATCTAATCTCTTGTTAATACCAGTCAATGAATTTTTATCTCAGATAGGGTATCTTCCATCTCTAGAAGTTTGATTTGGGTCTTTTTTATTTCTAACATTTCTCTTCTCATCATGCTCACACTTTCTTCTGCCTTCACTGACATGTGAAATATATTTATAATAGTTGTAATTTTACATTGTGAGGTACTATATTTTATCTTTCTCTCTTTTTAAAATTTTTATGTTTTTTTTAAACATCTTTATTAAAGTATAATTGCTTCACAATGGTGTGTTAGTTTCTGCTTTATAACAAAGTGAATCAGCTACAGATATACACACGTTCCCATATCTCCTCCCTCCCGCATCTCCCTCCCTCCCACCCTCCCCATCCCACCCGCCCAGGCGGTCACAAAGCACCGTGCTGATCTCCCTGTGCTATGCGGCTGCTTCCGACTAGCTACCTATTTTACATTTGGTAGTGTATATATGTCCATGACACTCTCTCATCCTGTCACATCTCACCCAACCCCCTCCCCATATCCTCTAGTCCATTCTTTAGTAGGTCTGTGTCTTCATTCCCATCTTGCCACTAGGTTCTTCATGGCCTTTTTTTTTTTTTCCCTTACATTCCATATATATGTGTTAGCATACTGTATTTGTTTTTCTCTTTCTGACTTACTTCACTCTGTATGGCAGACTCTAACTCCATCCATCTCATTACAAATACCTCCATTTCATTTCTTTTTATGGCTGAGTAATATTCCATTGTATATATGTGCCACATCTTCTTTATCCATTCATCCGATGATGGACACTTAGGTTGCTTCCATATCCTGGCTATTGTAAATAGAGCTGCAGTGAACATTTTGGTACATGACTCTTTTTGAATTATGGTTTTCTCAGGGTATATGCCCAGTAGTGGGATTGCTGGGTCGTATGGTAGTTCTATTTTTAGTTTTTTAAGGAACCTCCATACTGTTCTCCATAGTGGCTGTATCAATTTACATTCCCACCAACAGTGCAAGAGTGTTCCCTTTTCTCCACACCCTCTCCAGCATTTATTGTTTCTAGATTTTTTGATGATGGCCATTCTGACTGGTGTGAGATGATACCTCATTGTAGTTTTGATTTGCATTTCTCTAATGATTAATGATGTTGAGCATTCTTTCATGTGTCTGTTGGCCATCTGTATATCTTCTTTGAAGAAATGTCTTTTTAGGTCTTCTGCCCATTTTTGGATTGGGTTGTTTGTTTTTTTGTTATTGAGCTGCATGAGCTGCTTGTAAATCTTGGAGGTTAATCCTTTGTCAGTTGCTTCATTTGCAAATATTTTCTCCCATTCTGAGGGTTGTCTTTTGGTCTTGTTTATGGTTTCCTTTGCTGTGCAAAAGCTTTTAAGTTTCATTAGGTCCCATTTGTTTATTTGTGTTCTTATTTCCATTTCTCTAGGAGCTGGGTCAAAAAGGATCTTGCTGTAATTTATGTCATAGAGTGTTCTGCCTATGTTTTCCTCTAAGAGTTTGATAGTGTCTGGCCTTACACTTAGGTCTTGAATCCATTTTGAGTTTATTTTTGTGTATGGTGTCAGGGAGTGTTCTAATTTCATACTTTTACATGTACCTGTCCAATTTTCCCAGCACCACTTATTGAAGAGGCTGTCTTTTCTCCACTGGATATGCTTGCCTCCTTTATCAAAGATAAGGTGACCATATGTGCGTGGGTTTATCTCTGGGCTTTCTATCCTGTTCCATTGATCTATATTTCTGTTTTTGTGCCAGTACCAAACTGTCTTGATTACTGTAGCTTTGTAATATAGTCTGAAGTCAGGGAGCCTGATTCCTCCAGCTCCATTTTTCGTTCTCAAGATTGCTTTGGCTATTCGGGGTCTTTTGTGTCTCCATACAAATTGTGAAATTTTTTGTTCTAGTTCTGTGAAAAATGCCAGTGGTAGTTTGATAGGGATGGCATTGAATCTGTAGATTGCTTTGGGTAGTAGAGTCATTTTCACAACATTGATTCTTCCAATCCAAGAACATGCTATATCTCTCCATCTGTTTGTATCATCTTTAATTTCTTTCATCAGTGTCCTATAATTTTCTGCATACAGGTCTTTTGTCTCCTTAGGTAGGTTTATTCCTAGATATTTTATTGTTTTTGTTGCAATGGTAAATGGGAGTGCTCTCTTAATTTCACTTTCAGATTTTTCATCATTAGTATATAGGAATGCAAGAGATTTCTGTGCATTAATTTTGTATCCTGCTACTTTACCAAATTCATTGATTAGCTCTAGTAGTTTTCTGGTAGCATCTTTAGGATTCTCTATGTATAGTATCATGTCATCTGCAAACAGTGACAGCTTTACTTCTTCTTCTTTTCCGATTTGGATTCCTTTTATTTCTTTTTCTTCTCTGATTGCTGTGGCTAACACTTCCAAAACTATGTTGAATAATAGTGGTGAGAGTGCGCAACCTTGTCTTGTTCCTGATCTTAGTGGAAATGGTTTCAGTTTTTCACCATTGAGGACAATGTTGGCTGTGGGTTTGTCATATATGGCCTTTATTATGTTGAGGAAAGTTCCCTCTATGCCTACTTTCTGTAGGGCTTTTACCATAAATGGGTGTTGAATTTTGTCGAAAGCTTTCTCTGCAACTATTGAGATGATCATATGGTTTTTCTCCTTCAATTTGTTAATATGATGTATCACGTTGATTGATTTGCATATATTGAAGAATCCTTGCATTCCTGGAATAAGCCCCACTTGATCATGGTGTATAATCCTTTTAATGTGCTGCTGGATTCTGTTTGCTAGTATTTTGTTGAGGATTTTTGCATCTATGTTCATCAGTGATATTGGCCTGTAGTTTTCTTTCTTTGTGACATCTTTGTCTGGTTTTGGTATCAGGGTGATGGTGGCCTTGTAGAATGAGTTGGGGAGTGTTCCTCCCTCTGCAATATTTTGGAAGAGTTTGAGAAGGATAGGTGTTAGCTCTTCTCTAAATGTTTGATAGAAGTCGCCTGTGAAGCCATCTGGTCCTGGGCTTTTGTTTGTTGGAAGATTTTTAATCACAGTTTCAATTTCAGTGCTTGTGATTGGTCTGTTCATATTTTCTATTTCTTCCTGGTTCAGTCTCGGTAGGTTGTGCATTTCTAAGAATCTGTCCATTTCTTCCAGGTTGTCCATTTTATCGGCATAGAGTTGCTTGTAGTAATCTCTCATGATCGTTTGTATTTCTGCAGTGTCAGTGGTTACTTCTCCTTTTTTATTTCTAATTCTATTGATTTGAGTCTTCTCCCTTTTTCTCTTGATGAGTCTGGCTAATGGTTTATCAATTTTGTTTATCTTCTCAAAGAACCAGCTTTTAGTTTCACTGATTTTTGCTGTTGTTTCCTTCATTTCTTTTTCATTTATTTCTGATCTGATCTTTATGATTTCTTTCCTTCTGCTAGCTTTGGGGTTTTTTTGTTCTTCTTTCTCTAATTGCTTTAGGTGCAAGGTTAGGTTGTTTATTCGAGATGTTTCCTGTTTCTTGATATAGGCTTGTATTGCTATAAACTTCCCTCTTAGAACTGCTTTTGCTGCATCCCATGGGTTTGGGTCGTCGTGTCTCCATTGTCATTTGTTTCTAGGTATTTTTTGATTTCCCCTTTGATTTCTTCAGTGATCACTTCGTTATTAAGTAGTGTATTGTGTAGCCTCCATGTGTTTGTATTTTTTACAGATCTTTTCCTGTAATTGATATCTAGTCTCATAGCGTTGTGGTCGGAAAAGATACTTGATACGATTTCAATTTTCTTAAATTTACCAAGGCTTGATTTGTGACCCAAGATATGATCTATCCTGGAGAATGTTCCATGAGCACTTGAGAAAAATGTGTATTCTGTTGTTTTTGGGTGGAATGTCCTATAAATATCAATTAAGTCCATCTTGTTTAATGTATCATTTAAAGCTTGTGTTTCCTTATTTATTTTCATTTTGGATGATCTGTCCATTGGTGAAAGTGGGGTGTTAAAGTCCCCTACTATGATTGTGTTACTGTCGATTTCCCCTTTTATGGCTGTTAGTATTTGCCTTATGTACTGAGGTGCTCCTATGTTGGATGCATAAATATTTACAATTGTTACATCTTCTTCTTGGATTGATCCCTTGATCATTATATAGTGTCCTTCGTTGTCTCTTGTAATAGTCTTTATTTTAAAGTCTATTTTGTCTGATATGAGAATTGCTACTCCAGCTTTCTTTTGATTTCCATTTGCATGGAATATCTTTTTCCATCCCCTCACTTTCAGTCTGTATGTGTCCCTAGGTCTGAAGTGGGTCTCTTGTATACAGCATATATACGGGTCTTGTTTTTGTATGCATTCAGCCTGTCTATGTCTTTTGTTTGGAGCTCTTAATCGATTTACATTTAAGGTAATTATCAATATGTATGTTCCTATTACCATTTTCTTAATTGTTTGGGGTTTGTTATTGTAGGTCTTTTCCTTCTCTTGTGTTTCCTGCCTAGAGAAGTTCCTTTACCATTTGTTGTAAAGCTGGTTTGGTGGAGCTGAACTCTCTCAGCTTTTGCTTGTCTGTAAAGGTTTTAATTTCTCCATCAAATCTGAATGAGATCCTTGCTGGGTAGAGTAACCTTGGTTGTAGGTTTTTCTCCTTCATCACTTTAAGTATATCCTGCCACTGCCTTCTGGCTTGCAGAGTTTCTGCTGAAAGATCAGCTGTTAACCTTATGGGGATTCCCTTGTGTGTTATTTGTTGTTTTTCCCTTGCTGCCTTTAATATGTTTTCCTTATATTTAATTTTTGACAGTTTGATTAATATGTGTCTTGGCGTGTTTCTCCTTGGATTTATCCTGTATGGGACTCTCTGTGCTTCCAGGACTTGATTAACTATTTCCTTTCCCATATTAGGGAAGTTTTCAACTATAATCTCTTCAAATATTTTCTCCGTCCCTTTCTTTTTCTCTTCTTCTTCTGGGACCCCTATAATTCGAATGTTGGTGCGTTTAATGTTGTCCCAGAGGTCTCTGAGACTGTCCTCAGTTCTTTTCATTCTTTTTTCTTTATTCTGCTCTGCAGTAGTTATTTCCACTATTTTATCTTCCAGGTAACTTATCCGTTCTTCTGCCTCAGTTATTCTGCTATTGATCCCGTCTAGAGTATTTTTAATTTCATTTATTGTGTTTTTCATCGTTGCTTGGTTCCTCTTTAGTTTTTCTACATCCTTGTTGAATGTTTCTTGCATTTTGTCTATTCTATTTCCAAGATTTTGGATCATCTTTACTATCATTATTCTGAATTCTTTTTCAGGTAGACTGCCTATTTCCTCTTCATTTGTTAGGTCTGGTGTGTTTTGACCCTGCTTCTTCACCTGCTGTGTGGTTTTTTGTCTTCTCATTTTGCTTATCTTACTGTGTTTGGGGTCTCCTTTTCACAGGCTGCAGGTTCATAGTTCCCGTTGTTTTTGGTATCTGTCCCCAGTGGCTAAGGTTGGTTCAGTGGGTTGTGTAGGCTTCCTGGTGGAGGGGACTAGTGCCTGTGTTCTGGTGGATGAGGTTGGATCTTGTCTTTCTGGTGGGCATGTCCACGTCTGGTGGTGTGTTTTGGGGTGTCTGTGGCCTTATTATGATTTTAGGCAGCCTCTCTGCTAATGGATGGGGCTGTGTTCCTGTCTTGCTAGTTGTTTGGTGTAGGGTGTCCAGCACTGTAGCTTGCTGGTCGTTGAGTGAAGCTGAGTCTTGATGTTGAGATGGAGATCTCTGAGAGATTTTCGCCGTTTGGTGTTACGTGGAGCTGGGAGGTCTCTTGTGGACCAGTGTCCTGAAGTTGGCTCTCCCACCTCAGAGGCACGGCCCTGATGCCTGGCTGGAGCACCAAGAGCCTTTCGTCCACACGGCTCTTTTGGGAGGTCTGACGTCTTCTGCCAGCATTCAGTGGGTGTTCTGTAGGAGCATTTCCACGTGTAGATGTATTTCTACTGTATCTGTGGGAAGGAAGGTGATCTCCGTGTCTTACTCTTCCGCTATCTTGCCCCTCCATCTTAAAATTTTTATGTTTTGTTAAATATTTAGGCACTGTGTTCTGAGATGAAATTCAGTTACTTGGAATCAGTTTGATTCTTGGTTTTGAGCTTTGTTAGGGTGGGTCCAGAACAGACTTTACTCTAAGGCTGATTATCCCTCACTACTGAGGTAATACCTATGTTAGGACACTGCTCAATGTCCTGTGTGTTAGAAGGTCCTTAGTCTCTGAGTGTTGGAAAAATAAACTGGTCCCAGCTTTGTGTCAGCTGTGGGGATTATTTCATCTACTTCTTTCTGGTGACTTCCCCTTAGTTTCCTCACATGCATGCACAAGTCAGTATTCAGGCACAGACTTGAACTTTACCCTCTGTAGGTCTCTGAGGCTCTTTTTTCCTCTGTGCACCTCTTTCCTCTCTGGTACTTTGCCTTGCATATTCTAGACACCTACTGAATTCCAAACTCTGTTTCCTCAACACAGGAAAGCCTGGCTCTGATTGGGTTCTTCCTCCATGTTTTGCAGTCTGGAAATTTTCTTAAAATTGTGATGTGGGGCACTCCTAGAGCACACTTTCTTTGTTTCCTTCCTCCTAGGCATCGTAGTCCTGTGAAGCCTGTTGTCCAATGTTGGAAAGCTGGACCAGTGTTCTAGTTATTTAAGGCAGAAAGGTAAGCCTGTTAGTTCACATGACTGTAAAGAAAAGTACTCCCATACCTATGTTTTGCATGGAATGCACTAAACCCCTCCCCAAATCTCATGCAGTTACTGCATCTAGCTTGAAGTTCACTCTCTCTAGGTGGTAGACCATTCTCTCTATCATATCTTGATACAATTCCTCATGGTCTAACAACTAATAAGCTAAAAGATAAAGTTTTACTCCCTTCTGATCTCCTGAGAATAGAGGCATAACATCAGACTTTGGCCTTGAGAAAACTAAAGAAGGTTTAGACCAGCTGCTATGGGGAGTGTTCTAGGAAATGAATAAGAAGTTAATAATGACCCACTTGTTACTATATAGCTGTCTTAGTCAACTTTAGAAAATCCTTTGATTAAAATACTCTTAGCTGAGGGAAAAGAATTTATTTATTCAGAGCACATTTTATGTTAGCATAGGGGTCTCTCCAAATTATGTTTTATATTTACATATGCTTCAACGGAAAAACAGAACTTTAATTTTCAAATTAGCCTTTCAATAGAGTTAAATGTTGGCTTGGTTCTAAAAGACCATTATTTAATTCAAGCTGTCTCACCATGTATTGATTTATTGCAAACCCCCTGCAAGTGTCCAAAGGCACACCATCTTTCCTTTTTGAAGGAGGTAAATTAGAAATGGCATACAGTGGGTTCATAAGAAATGCCGTGGACTGATAACCTTAATAACTTTGACTCTATAAAACTCTGAAATAACCCAAAATTTGATCCAAAGTACAAGTACATTGAAATGGCTGGCTGAAGACTGAAGCAAGTCTTAGGTACACAATTACTGTGGATGAGTCACATGGATGGAGTTATAGAGAAATACATATGTTTTTCCTGTCCATTTTATACCTGATCTGGAAGGCATAATGATGTCTTTTATTGCTCCATGGTTTTCAAGCCAGCATATTTTCAAATCACTCACTCTTGCTCTCAAAGTAAATTGTTTTGAATTTTCAAGAGAAAAAAATGTCTTCAAATCTAAATAGGCTTAGCACTATGGATTGGGAGTGAGTTAGGAGACTATTTCTACAGAATGTGCTGTCCATACTAATCTAGCAAAGTTGGATAACCTGAAGAGAGCTTAAGAAAATCTGAAACCTTGTGAAACTGGATTGGAAGTAAAATTCGTTGAATTAGAACCTTAGATCCACGTTTCTCTAATATAGTCGTTGCTCACATTTATTTACCTACTATTAAAATTGGATGAACGTTGTTTGATTGCAGCTGTTTAGATTTTGATAAATGGCAAACAGCATTTTCTCCTTCCAAATAGTGCAAGACATCAAATTTATACTTTAGAGGAAAAAATATGAGATTGAGAGAGACTAACAGGAAGTGGGTTCATTCACTTTGGAATTCTGTTTATAAACAGACCAAATCAGATGGACCCTAAGCCAGAGGGTGGTCATGTCTTGATCCCATAAACACACACATTCTAATCACCTTTAGACAACATCTTTTTGGCCTTTGTTTGGCTTTATACATAGTAAAGTGCATCAGCTATTTATATTCTTGCCAGTTAGAGATGATGGGCCAGGTTTGTGGGGCTTTTTATTTTTAACAAAAATGTTAAAGTCGACTTATCTCACCCTGATTCTGCTGTCAAAAAGCTGTAACTACTGCAATGGCTAAGTGTATGAAGAGGCAACTGCCTTGGATTGTCAGTGAACCAGTGACTTTGTTGCCTAAAAATATAAAAAAGGAAGGAAAGTATTTTAATCCCTTCATTAAAAGCCATTTGTGAAAACATGAATTTTTTAATATGTGAAGGTAGAATAATACAGTATCCCAAAAGTGCTGACTTTTCATTTTCAAGCTATTTGATTTTTGTTAAGAGAAAAGGATACAATTATCTTTTTTTTTTACTTATTTATTACTGGAGATGATAGACACCTGTTTTTTAGTCATCTCAGTATTGTCACTACTTCTAGAAATGCCTCTTCTTCATACTCCAATTAGTGGTTCAGAAGGAGCTTCCATATTTTGACATGAATCCACCCCTTTGCTCTCAGAGCCTTGAGGCTTGTGAGGTTAAATTACCTGCCTTAGTACATCTATCTGAAACCAGTAAACCAGAAACATCATCAGGATTTCTCCAACTTGAGAGTGAGCATGGGTCAGCTCCTGTCAGGGCATGGAGGTTATAAACTATACAATTTGGGTGCAGTTGATGGCCATGTCTCCTGCCCTGTGCTGAAAAATGGGCTCTGGTAAGAGATTGGAGCCAACATGTGATGACAGGCTGAGCCAGTACTTTGCATTGGGAGCACTATGTTTTGAATGACGCATGGGCAAATCACATGATATCCAAATTTGGGGGCTAATGTCTTACAGTTATGGAGTGTCAGATCCCATACATGTATTTTAAAATAACTTTCACTTACTGTTATTGTAAAATTATTGTGAGTCATTTATAGAGTCATAAATATAGAAAACCTATAAAAGTTCTGGTTCTTTTAGCAAGTATTTATTGACTAATTATTAGTATTTAGGCTTTGTAGGAACATCAAACAGCACATAGAACAGTGTCAAGGAACCAATAATTTAGTAGGGGAGATAAGTAAAAAAAAAAATTCACCCTAATCAAATATGTGTATGTGGTAACTGCTAATCTCTGATGGATCAAAGGATATATTATAAAGACCAAAGCATTGGGACCTCTAAACCTTCAGTCATGATAGCATTATGAGTTTATAATATAAAACTCTCTCTTCTATTTCATGAACATACACAGTGGTAATTGGAGGTAGTCCACTAGACCCAGTAACTGCAATGAGGCAGAGGCAATTGGGAGATGATAAGTCCAATCTTTACCTAGTTCTATCTTATAGTAAGCCCACTGAATCCGTATATCCACCTGGTGGTTCTCCTATTTCCCAAATTCATAGTCAGGATGAACATTTTTAGCCTTCACCTTTATTGTTCAACGTATGGAAAGACCTTAGTCTTCCCCTGAAAATATTTCCCTTCCTGGCCAAGATTGTAAGTTAAAAAAACAACAACAAACAAAGAACAATATTGCATCTTCAGTGGAATGGCAGGGATTATTGCACTCTCAAAGACTTAAATGATACAGGGCTAGTGACACTCATTATATCCTCATTCAAGTCACCAGTCCTTCCCCTACAAAAAGCAGATGACAGCAGAGTACTATAAACAACTCAGTGGTAATGCTGATCACAACTGCTGCACTAGATGTAGTATCTTTAACAGAAAAATTCAACACAGCCTCTGATACATGGCATATGACTACTGATCTAGTTAATGTTTATATTTTAACACTCATCAGGAGGGGACAGAGTGTGAGATTGAAGATAAGGAAGCCTGGGGAAGAGGCATGTAATCAGACCTATGGGAATGGGGCCTCAAAACGGTGAGGATCTTTGTATATTAAGTTAATCATCAGAGAACATTCCTTTCAGACACAATGCTGAACACCCTTGTGGGAAGGGTGATTCATCCAGTGGATTGCAGCCAGCCCTTGCACTCCATCATCCTAAAGCATGCACAGTGGGCCTGTGGAAGAAGTAGCCCTGGTAAAGAAATGGAGGCTACACACTGGCCCATGAGCATGGACCCCCCCTTGCACCAAGAGTGATCAAGTTACTGTTATTAATGAATGCCCAATCTGTTGGCAGCTGAGAGAAATTCTGAGCCCATGATATGGCTCCACACCTTAACAAGACTAACCAGCTACTTGATAAAAAGTTGATTATATGAGACCCCCTCTTCCTTGGTAAAGGCCATGAATTGTCCAAACCAAGAAATACCTAATTTCTAGTTCTGAGGTTGCCTTTCCTACCTATTGTACCTAATCCAGCACCAATACCCAAAGACACACAGAATATCTGATTTACTGACATTGCCTCTGATCAAGAGAGCCATTTTATGGTGAAGGAGATATTACAAACAGTACATGATTATATGATCTTTTCCTACTGCATATTACATTGCCCAGAAATTGACAGCCTGAGAGAGAATTGGGGTTACCTTCTTGAAAGCACAGCTGAAGTGCCAAATTAGAGATGACACTCTGTGAGATTGGGTGATATATATGTGTATATGTACATACAAATATAAGATGATAAAATATATATCAGTGGCCATTGGTACTGTGTCTCCAATTAGTAGAATATATGAGTCTAGAGCAGCACTGTCTAATAGAATTTTCTGCAATGATGGAAATGTTCTGTGCTTTCCAATATGTTAACAACTAACCACATGTGGCTATAGAATACTTGAAATATGGCTACTGTGACTGAAGAATTGAATTTTAATTCAATTTAAAATTAAATATCCACACATGCCTGTGGCTTCTATATTGGAGGCATAGGTCTAGAGCTCTTATTTTCAAGAGAGGCAATGCCTCTACCATGGATCACAAGATGTCACTAAACATAAAACTACAGATACTGACTGGCTAACCTTCTCCCACATTGTAACTTGGGTAATTTGTGCTGGGTCGTAGGTAAAGAAAGGAGCTACCATATTGGCAGGGGTAATTGACCCTGATCGCCAAGAAGAGATCAATTTTGCTGTTGCATAATGGGACAGGGACTCCATATTGGAACTGAGGAGATCCACCGGGTCATCTCATGGGTGACCCATGCTCAGTTATACATATAAATGGGAAATAATGTCAACAGTAGACTGACAAGCCCGTTAACCAGGGATCCTCAGGTATGAAGTTTGAGGTTACTCCATCAGTCAAATCACTTAGCCTGACAGATATCCTGGCTGAGAGGGAAGAGAATCTAGACTGTGTTGTAGAGAATGGAGATAATGAACTGCATTATACCACTGTGACCAACTGCAGCAGTGGGGCTGTAGTTTGCCCCTCAACCCTCCTCCTGCAGGATTTTTTTCTCCTGTGTATTATGCTCCACTACCATTTTAAAGAAGCCATGATAGTACAGAGTGAACTTAATGTGATTGCCAGTGGATTCCTGGTAATGTTCTATTTCTTGATTTGGATACATGAGTAAAAGTTTATAAAAGTTTACTAAGCTATACATTTAATATCTGGGAACTTTGCATATATATCATAGTTCAATAAAAATGTTTAAAATATAAGAGAACTCTCACAAACTTGCCACTACCACATCTAGCAATATATATGCATCTGTCTTCCTTTACTCTGCTTTCTCAAGCTCACACAGAGTATTCACCAAGATAGACCACATTCTGGGCCACAAAACACACCCTGGCATATTTAAAAGAATAGAAATCATACAAAATATTCTCTTAGACCACAATGGAATTGAACTAGAAAACAGTAAGAGAAAGTTAGCTGGAAAATCCCCAAACACTTGGAGATTAAACAATACACTTCTAAATAACACATGAGTCAAAGAAGTATCAAGGGAGACTTAAAAATATTTTGATCTAAATGACAATTAAAATACAACCTATCAAAATTTGTGGGATGCAGTGAAAGCAGTGCTTAGAGGGAAACTTATAGTATTGCATGTCTATACTAGAAAGGAAAAATGATCTAAAGTCAATAATCTAAGTTTCCACCATAGGAAATTAGAAAAAGAAGAGCAAATTGAATTCAACATAAGCAGAAAAAAGAAATAATAAAAATTAGAGCAGAAATCAATGAAGTTGAAAATAGGAAAGTAATAGAGAAAATCAACAAGGCCAAAGTTGTTTCTTTCAAAAGATCAATAGAATTGATAAGCCTCTAGCCAGACTAAGAAGAAAAAAAAAAAAAAGGGAGAAGACACATATTCCTAATATCATAGATGAAAGACTCCATAGACATTAAAAAATAGTAAAAGAATATTATGAACAACTCTATGCCCACAAATTTAATAATCTAGGTGAAATGGATCAATTCCTTGAAAGATACAATCTTCAAAAACTTAAATAGGAAGAAATAGATAATTTGAGTATGCCCATATCTATTAAAGAAGTTGAATCAATAATTAATAACTTTTCAATACAGAAAGTAGCCAGGTCAGATGGGTTCACTAGAATCAAAAATTTTAAGGAAGAAATTATGCCAGTTCTCTACAATATCTCCCAGAAAATAGAAGCAAAGAGAATAGTTCCTAACTCATTCTATGAGACCAGCATTAATCTGATATCAAACAGATATCATGAACATAAATGCCAAAATTCTCAATAAAATATTAGCAAACCAAAACAATGTATAAAAATAATTATGCACCATGACCAAGTGGAATTTATTCCAGATATGCAAGGCTGTTTAACATCCAAAAAGCAATGAATGTAATCTATCACATTAATAGGCTAAAGAAAAAAATTATATGATCATGTCAATAGATGCAGAAAAAGCATTTGACAAAATCCAACACCCATTCTTGGTAAACCAACAAACAAACACCTCTCAGCAAATTAGGAATAGAGGGGAACTTCTTCAACCTGATAAAAGCCATCTACAAAAAACCTAGAACATATTTAAAGCTTAGAAACTAGATGCTTCTGCTAAGATCAGAGACAAGGCAAAGATTCTGCTCTTGCCTCTCCTACTTAACATCATACAGGAGGTCCTGGGTAAGGCAGTAAGACAACAAAAGGAATAAAATGTATATGGTTTGGGAAAGAAGAAATAAAATTGTCTTTATTTGCAGATGACATGATTGTGTCTGTAGAAAATCCCAAATAATCAGTGAAAAAATTCATGGAACTAATAAGTAATTATAGCAAAGTTGCAGGATGCAAGGTTAATATACAAAAGTCAATTACTATCTTATATACCATCAATAAACAATGAGAATTTGAAATTAAAAATACAATACCATTTACATTAGCAACAATGAAAAAACAAAATACTTACGTTTAAATCTAACAAAATATGTACAAGTTCTATGTAAGAAAAACTATAAAACTGATGAAGAAGTCAAAGAAGATCTGAAGCAGAAAAAATACTTCCTAACTCTGAATCAATCTCAATGAAGGGAGAGATATGCCATATACATGGATAGGAAGATTCAATATTATCAAGATATCTGTTCTTTTCAAGTTATCTGTAAGTTCATTCAAATATCAATCAAAATATCAGCAAGTTATTTTGTGGATATCATCAAACTGATTTTAAAGTTTATATGGAAAGGCAAAAGACCCGACAGAATATTAAAGGAGAAGAACAGTCTGAAGACTGACATTACCTGGTTTCAAGGCTTTCTTTAAAGCTACAGTAATCAAGACATTGTCATATTGATAAAAGAACAGACAAATAGATCAATAGAGAGCCCAGAAATACCTATACAAAGTCAACTGATCTTTGACAAAGGAGCAAAGGCAATTCCATAGAGAAAGGATGGTCTTTTCAACTAATGGTACTGGAACAAGTGGACAGCAACATGCAAAAAAAATGACTAAACACATACCTTAAACTCTTCACAGAAATTAACTCAAAATTGATCATAGACCTAAACTTAAAATACAAAACTCTAAAACTCCTAGAAGATAACATAGTAGAAAATTCAGATGACCTTGGGTTTAGTAATGACTTTTTAGTCACAACACCAAAAGCACAATCTATGAAAGAAAAAGAAAAAATTGGACTCCATTAAAATTCAAAAATTTTGTTGTGTGAAGACATTGATAATGAAAGAATAAAAAGACAAGCCACAGATCAGGAGAAAATTCTTGCAAAACACATATCTGGGTAGTATCCAAAATATACAAAGAAAACTTAAAGCTCAACGATAAGAAAACAAACAACCCAATTAAAAATGAGAAAAATATCTGAACAGGCATCTCACCAAAGAAGATAAACAAGTGGCAAATAAACATACAAAAAGATGCTCAACATCATGTATCATTAGGGAACTGTAAATTAAAATAACAGTGGGATACCACTATAAATCTGTTAGAGTGGCTAAAATCCCCAAACTGGCAACACCAAATGCTGGTGCAGATGTTGGGCAACAGGAATTCCCATCCTTGCTGATGCAAATGTAAAATAGTATAGCCATTTTGGAAGATATCATAGCATTTTCTCCCAAAACTAATATATTCTTACCATACAATCCAGCATTTATACTCCTTGGTATTTATTCAAATGAGTTGAAAACTTATGTACACAAAAAATCCTGCACACAAATATTTATAGCAGTTTTATTAATAATTGCCAAGTTTTGGAAGCAACCAAGAAGTCCTTTAATAGGTCAATGGATAAACAAATTATAGTACATCTATACATGGAATACTACTTAGCAATAAAAAGTAATGAGCTATCAAGCCATGAAAACACATGGAGGAGACTTAAATGAATATTGCTAAATAAAGGAAGCCAATCTGAAAAGTGTACATACTACATATTTCCAACTGTACGACATTCTGGATAAAGCAAAACTATAGTGACAGTAAAAAAAAAAAAAAAAAAAAATCTGTGTTTGCCAGGGGTTTGGAGGGTGGAAGAGAGGGATGTATAAGTGGAACATGGTGATTTTTAGGGCAGGGAAACTATTCTGTGTGATACTGTACAGTGGATATTTTCAAAACCCACAGAATGTACAACACAAAGAATGAACCCTAATATAAACTATGGACTTTAGTTAATAATAATGAATCAATATTGTCCCATCAATTGTAATAAATATACCACACTAATAAAAAATCTAAATAATAGGGGAAACTAGGATAGTGAGTGGGGTGTATGGAAACTCTGTACTTTCTACTCAATTCTTCTGTAAACATAAAACTGATCTTCTTAAAAAGCCTCTTAATTTAAAACAACAAATAAAAAATCCCCCCACAAAATTGTTAAAAATGAAAAGTCAATATTATTAGACATTGCATATTAAATATGGAATTTAAAACCACAATGAGATACTACTATATATATATACCAGAATGGCTAAAATTAAAAGTACTAAAAATGCCAAGTGCTGACATGGAGCTATCAAGCTTTGTATGAGTTATATTGTACATTTGTACATTGCTGATGGGGGTGCAAAATGGTACAGCTACTTTGAAAACCAATTTTGTTTCTTGTAAAGATCTACATATACTACTATGTGACACAATAATTTTACTTCTGTTTACTCAAGAAAAATGAAAACATATGTCCAAACAAAAACTTGTCTAAGAATTTTTATAGTAGCTTTATTCAAAATTGCCCCAAACTGGAAACAACTCAGATGTTCATCAAATAGTGAATGGATAAACAAATTATAGTATATCCATCCAATGAAATACTACTCAACAATAAACAGGAATACAACATGAAGGAATTTCCAGATCATTGTACTATGTGGAAAAAGTCAGATAAAAGGCTATAAAAAAGACAACCCAACTGAAATATAAATGAATGGTATGGCCACTTTGATAGTTTGGCAGTTGCTCAAGAAGGTAAGCATAGAGTTACCATGTGAGCCAAGAAAGTCCACTTGTAGGTATAGACTCCAAATAATTAAAACGTATGTTCACACAAAAACTTTTACGTGAGTGTTTGTAACAGCATTATTCATAATAGCCAGAAAGTAGAAAAAAACTCAAATGTTCATTAATTGATGAATGAATAAACAAAATATGGATATCCACACAATGGAATGTTACTCAGCCGTGAAAAGGAATGAAGTTCTGATCCATGCTACGAGATGGGTAAACCTTGAAAACATGCTCAGTGAAAGAAACCAGAAACAAAAGGCCATGTATTGTATAATTCCATTTATAAGAAATGTCCAGAATAGGCAAATTCATAGTGATAAAAAGTGGATTAGTAGTTTCTAGGGGCTGGGGGGAGAGGGGAATGGGAAGTGACTTCAACGGGCATGGGTGTGTGGTTTGTTTTTTTTTTTTTTGACTGATGAAAATGTTTTGGATTTAGATGGTTGTGACAGTTGCACAACTTTGCAAATGTACTAAACACCACTGAATTGTACACTTAAAAGGGGTGAATTTTATGGTATATGAATTAGATCTCAATTTTTTATTTTTAGTTTTTTGGATCTTGATTTTTAAAAGAGTTTATACCATGTGATTCCATTTATATGACATTCTGTAGAAGACAAAACCATAGTAAGAGAAACCAAGTCTCAAGTCGCAAGGCCTCAGGGTTGGGGGAGGAGATTAACTAGAAAAGGGGCAGGGGGCGACTCTGGGGTGATGGCAAGGTCTATATTGTGATTGTGGTGTTGGTTCTAGGACTGTACAGATCTGCCAAACCCATAAGACTGTACACCTCATATGACTCAGTTTTACGGTGTGTGACATATAGCTCAATAAATCCAATCGAAGCAGGGAGAGGGAATGAGAGTGAGAGACTATGAATCATTGATCACAGATAAACTAAATGTCTGGTTATATCTTTGGAAACAGTTTTGTTCAGTATAAAGAACAGGAGCTTAGGCTTCCCACAGCTCTAAGTCCTAGGACCAATACATTCAGAACTGGGACTTTGGTAAGATTCTTCATCTCTATGAGCTTGTTTCTTCATCTGCAAATCATGAGAGAAAGAGAAAGAGACAGGAGGAAGAGGAGTGATTAATGGTGATTTGGTACCCACTATATACTAGGGAGTAAGATAAACATTTTTTAATAACACTGTAATTCCTAAAGAAATAAAGGCAAAAAAAGGCAGAACTTTAATGAAATGTATTAAGTTTAGAAAATGCTAGAATAGTTAATAAATGTACTGTATCTGAGCATTTGAAAGCATCATACAAAAACTGCTGTTTCAAAGGAGCCTTCTTGCGGGTGGAGATGGTGACAAGTGTGGTTCCCAGAGAAAAAAGTGTGGTTCCCTTTTCCTGATGGATAGATGACCGACGCTAGGTTGTATAGGGGCTGTGAATAGTTAAGTAGCCTGATATCTGCCTATTTTCTGTTTTGGCTGAGAAAGGCAAATAAAACTTGGCAATAAAGTTCATGCCAGGTAGTTCTGATAGCAACTTAGCACCAAATATCTGGTCAATTAATTAGAGCTGAGCTCAATTAGCAGCGGCCCAAGGGAGTCCACAGTCGCAGCTGGCTTTCTGGGTTTGGACGCTGGCTAAAGCAGCCTGAGTCAGCTCCTCAAGTGCACGCTCTGTAGGAAAGGACCCCATACTCCAGGCACTACGCGAAAGCAAGGTAATGTTTACTCCTTTGAGCAGAAATGGGGAGTGTGGGGGGGAAGGCCAGCATTTGATTAAGCAGCAACCAGTTGACTTTTGGTCTGAAAATCCTTTTGCCCTCTTCCCCCTTTGTTGAAATAACAAGGAGTTTTGCAGACCTATCTCAGTTCCCTCTTCCTGAAATTGAAGCCATTGCTCTGGCCTCTTTAACACGTTTTATCTGCAGCACAACTTTTCACTTCGTGAATATACTGTCTTGTACCTGTTGTATCTGATTCTCTTTGTCCCAGGCTAATCGTGGCTAGTAGGTGAAATGTATTGATATATTCCTGAGGGCAGGAGGATGACGTCATGTACTTGCTCTTCATCCTTCTCAGCACCTGGGACATTGGGGTTTCAAACTAACTTCTGATGAATTGATCAGATTTACTTGAATTCTTGAAATAAATAATCTAGTCTCACCCCTCAGATATGTGGGCACAAGTTATGGCCTTTTTACCATTTTTATTTATTTATTTATTTTTTGGCTGTGTTGGGTCTTCGTTTCTGTGCGAGGGCTTGCTCTAGTTGTGGCGAGCGGGGGGCCACTCTTCATCGCGGTGCGCAGGCCTCTCACTGTCGCGGCCTCTCTTGTTGCGGAGCACAGGCTCCAGACGCGCAGGCTCAGTAGTTGTGGCTCACGGGCCCAGTTGCCCCACGGCATGTGGGATCTTCCCAGACCAGGGCTCGAAACCGTGTCCCCTGCATTGGCAGGCAGACTCTCAACCACTGTGCCACCAGGGAAGCCCTTTACCATTTTTGTTGAGACAAAACCTCTTCCAGAAAGAGATAGGAGATCTTTGGCTGGTCACAATCTCTCTGAGCCTCAGCTCCCCACTATCAAATGGGCTAAAAATACACTTTTTTTCTGGACTGGTGTGAAAACATATCAATAATGTAGCACAGCACTACATAGTAGATGCTTAATGAAGGGTAGTGATGATTACCATTTCCTCTTCTAGAGACAGTTATTCACAAACAGCTATAACAAAAAGGGCATGGAGGCAGTAAGTGGAGAAGTGAGATTCCTCTTTGGTGAAAATGGTTCTGTGAAAACTTTGCAGGATGACTGTGGGGCGTAAAGTGGATGAGGCACCCTGCAGAAGCCCTATCAAAACAGTACTAAGCAAGAGGAGGCATCGATGCCGTCGGAGGTGGTGTCCATAGTGCAATATTTGAGGAACATCAGTTGAGTGAGATACGGAAAGGAGAAAGATTCTCCTATTTGTGCACCTAAACCTCTCAATTTGTTTGGCATTTCTATGTAAGGAAATGAAGTGTTTCTTCGAAATAAATTACAGCACTGCAGAAGCTACCAATTCAAGATTTCTGCTTGTGAAGTTACTTTAAAAGTACAATCAGTTTTCAGACTTCTCTTTGCCTCATGTGTTACCTATTTGTTAGTTTCAAGTTGCTCCACGAAGCAAAAACAGGTGCCTTTGAGAAGTGGTGAGAATTCAGCATTAAGGGCATGTGGAGATCCATTCTGTGTCTGAAAACAGGCTAGGTATCTAAAACCTTCCTCTGTGTTGGGGCCACTTAAGTGCTGGAATCATAAAACACAGGATGAGGGAGAAAATCGTGTGATTGTTTTTAACATCCTCAAAGAGGATTTCAGAGTACCATAAGCTGCTAATGAATATCAGGAGGCAGGTGCAAGACACACAATTACTTTTCCATTTCCATCCCTTTTATCATTTGAGAGCACTTACAGATTATTCACTGATTTCTGTGGCTGAGGCTTCTTGTGAGAAAGAAATGTTCTATCAGAAAACAGCTATTAAACATTGTTCCAGATGTCTTTAATTGGAAGGAAAATAAGAAAGACAATGAAAAAAAACGACAATTTCTCAAATTTAAAGAATTTCCAGTAGTTCTCATTAAAAGTTTCAAATGATTACTTGACTTCATTTTACTAAGACACTGGGTTACTAGGATTCATTATTCAGACTCCAAATAGTCTTTTTCCAAGAAATCCATTGTTTTGCTCCTCCAAATCCATCACAGTAATCTTCGACCTTAGTTGGCATTGCTTCGATTTTATCTGCTCCCTATTCATTGCCCCTTCCACAGTCTTCCTGGATTGCAGCTCCCTGGTACAGTAAGTTTAGGCCTTCACGGCCAACAGTAGACTAGGTTGGAAGCACAGTCTGACATGACCTTAGAACTTTAGAGACAGAATCTTCTTATTTCGTGTTGTTGCAGTAGAGGCCACTTTTATGAAGGTGAGGATGGCTGTTTCTCATGGGATCTCCTAACCCTTGATCCAACCACCTTCCCCTCTATCATCAATAATTACTTTAGCTTTTACATCTTGAAGAGCTGAAAAGGTCCCAGAATTGTGGCCAAGACCAAAAATGGATACCCAAATTATCAAGAATCCAGTTTGCAAAGTCAAGAGAGCTGCCAGTATGAAGAGCTGTCCTCTCAGCATAAAAGGGGGCCCCAGAATCAGCTCCATTCATCCAATCACCCATCCTTCTTCCCACCTGATCATTATAGCAAGAGCACTGGTGGAGAGAGCCTGGTCCCTTGTAGGAAGCATAGTGTTCTTGGAGAGAAGCTCTCGTTTATTTTCGCATTGTTAAGGTGGGGCTTTGGCTCCCCTGAAACCAACTCAGGAAAGTCTCCAGAGACTCACCAGTCAAACTGGAGGTGCTGCCTTTTCATTACCCTGATAGGTAACTGTGTAGCCAGCAGAAGTAGAGGAAGAACCGGAGAGTGACTATGGGGCCATGAGAAGAGGTAAAGGCCAGGCAGCCTGAACTCCTGCCGCTTAGCGCAGCAAGAATGTGTGAATAGTTTTCAGATCGAGTGGACCACCAAACGACAGTTTAGCAGTGGGTGTCCTACCAAGGAGAGCAGCCTAAGTGGCAGGAAGAGATCGCCTGTGGGTGGTGGACCACCAAGGCGAGAGCTGAAGGAGGGGTTGAGGAGAACGGGTAAGTCACAACTGAATCTTCTCATCAGAAACCATGCACTGAGGAGAGCCTAGTTGTTTCCCCTGAGGAACACGTAGGTTTGGCTTAGGAGACAGGCAGAAAGTGGACGACTGCCATGTGAGCACGCTGGTGCTGGTGAGAGACACCGCAGCAGTCAACCTAGGAGGAGACTTCGGCCTTACTATAGCAGTCCCCCAGGGAAAATCGCCTCCCCCATCTCTTCTCCTGGCTCCTACACCTAAGGGAAAGAGCTGGGAAGAGCAAGAGGAAGTGTAGGGACAGCATACCTGCCCCCCTTCCCCCAGACAGGCCTGGCCAGTGCAGCAGAGAGGAAGAATGCACCTGCATTGAGTTTGACACTTTAGTTTTAAAACGCAGAGGACTCAATATTAAATACTGAAAGCCATTCATTCATTCCACAAATATTTATTGATTACCTACTATATGCCGGTATTGCTCTCGCTGTATAAAATTATTAATGAACAAAGTAAAAGACTCAAAGGAGACTGACACAAGGTTAATACTGAAAATGATACGAAAATTATAAAACCTGGGAAAGATATCCTTAAAGGAACCACCACCAATGGGGAAAAAGACTCAACGAAGCCAATCTTGTGGGCAGTTGTTCTGGGAAAAAAAGTTGTCTCATGTTTATATCCCAAGGAGTTGGCTGTTCAAAAAACAGTTTGCCTACTTTTATCAGCACACACAGTTCAGCTGACACCTGCATTTAACGGGCACAGGTGATTCCCAGAAGGAAGGAGGTTCAGATAGGGAGAATTGCAGCAATGGTAAAATAGAGAATGGGGCAATCAGGGAAGCAAGAAGGCAGTGGGATCACCTCACAGTGTTTTTGTTTAGGCTAATCTTGCTGTCGTTGCTAGGAAACGAATTAGTTCTTAGGGCTTGAAAAAGAGAATCCCCACCATTCATCCTCCATTCCACAGCAATGTAACAAACACCCCCTGCATGCAAGATGCTACTTGTGATGGAGGCAAACATGGAGGAGGTGTGGAAGTTGCCCTGGGAGAGTCTAGTGGGGAAAGAAAATCTGCACATAAGTTGCAATTGTATTATCTTGTATTTTCATGGGTGCTTTATAATATACAAGGCATTTTCACAGACGTTTGATTTCAGAACATTGCTCCCAGGTAGGCCATTCTTTTTTAGATGAGAAAATTCAAATTCAGCAAGGTTAAGTAAATTGACCAAGACTCATAGCTAGCAAGTAGACTCTTGAACCATATCTTCTAAATTCCAAGTGTTATTTCCAGGACATCTCACTGCATCCTAGTATTCATGAAAGCAGTATGTGATAGGTAGTGAATATACAATATTGTGTTAAAGAGTAGGGCTTGGCAAACGTTTTTAGAAAGGTCCAGGTAGTATTTTAGGCTTTGCAGGCTGTAGGATCTCTGTTGCAACTACTCTACTCTGTCATTGTAGTGTTGAAGAAGCTGTAGATAGCACATCAACAAATGGGTGTGACTATGTGCCAGTAATATCTTATATATGTGCCGATAATACTTTATATACAAAAACATGCAGCAGTCCAAATTTGTCCCATACTTTGTCTGTCTTCGCTATAGGGGGACAGGCTCATTCCTTCTTGGCAGTGGTGTACTAGTAAATATTTAACAACTGGGTATCTGCGGGTGGGAGTGGGGGAGCCTGATTTGTAATGGTTGCCCATTTCTGTGGTGTAAATACTACCTCCATCTTTGATTTCAAGTTACAGGCATGAAGTCACTAAATGAGGAGTTGGGAAGAGGAATGTATAGACCAGCCCCAGTGTATTACTGCTTGAGAGTATCACTGAAGACTTCTGGGCTCAGTGTAGGATATCAACAGTTGAAGATAGAGTATATGGATGGAGGAGAAAGAGCAACAGGCACATCATAAGAGTGGGCAAGTGCCAAGCATGTTCTGGGATTGATGGCCAGCTCAGCTGGGCTTGAGCATGGGGTGTGAGTAGGGGGTAAAGGCAGATGGGTGAGCTGTCACACCAGGTCTAGAGTACAGACAGCCTTACTGCCAGCTAAGGAGCTTGGGATTTGTTAAGTAGGCCCCTGTGGCCTCTGAAGCTTTTTAACCTGAGGACAGTTCTGGGGCTATATTTTAAGATGTCTCTAGCAGCCATCTGAAATTGGCTCAAGAAAAATTGAAAGAAGGGAGACCTGTTGAAAGGAAGAGCCATCTTTGAAATACAAAACAGACCAATGAGAGGTGATAAATCATTCCAGTTTGGTCGACAAAGTAGGAGAAAGTAGAATAATTTCCCACCCAGAGTAGTGCAGATCTTGCATATTCTTTGTCCTACTTTCTTTCCTTTCCTCCAACACTTTTTTATTCCTGTTCATCATAGATTGACTATAGTCCAGTGGGTCTCAAATTTGGGAGTTCATCAGAATCACCTGGAAGCCTTGTTAAAGGTGGGCCTTGTGACTTGGATCCGCATTTCTGGGTTCCAAGTGTTATTATATCCATGACATATCACTGCATCCTAATATTCATAAAAAGCAGTTCTTGGGCTTCCCTGGTGGCGCAGTGGTTGAGGGTCTGCCTGCCAATGCAGGGGACACGGGTTCGAGCCCTGGTCTGGGAAGATCCCACATGCCGCGGAGCAACTGGGCCCGTGAGCCACAATTACTGAGCCTGCGCGTCTGGAGCCTGTGCCCCGCAACAAGAGAGGCCGCAACAATGCAAGGCCCGCGCACTGCGATGAAGAGTGGCCCCCGCTTGCCGCAACTAGAGAAAGCCCTCGCACAGAAACGAAGACCCAACACAGCCAAAATAAATAAATAAATAAATTAAAAAAAAAAAAAAGCAGTTCTTGATAAATAGTGAATTTTAAGTAGAAAAACAATGAGCTATAGATCAGGGGCCCCAGAGGTTCTGCTTTAATAGATCTGGGGAGAAGGCTGAAAATGTGCATTGTTTTTTTTTTAATCTAACATCTTTATTGGGGTATAATTGCTTTACAATGTTGTGTTAGTTTCTGCTGTATAACAAAGTGAATCAGCTATACGTATATATATATCCCCATATCTCCTCCCTCTTGCGTCTCCCTCCCACCCTCCCTATCCCACCCCTCTAGGTGGTTACAAAGCGCCGAGCTGATCTCCCTGTGCTATGGAGCTGCTTCCCACTAGCTAGCTATTTTACATTTGGTAGTGTATATATGTCCATGCCACTCTCTCAGTTCATCCCGGCTTACCCTTCCCCCTCCCCTTGTCCTCAAGTCCATTCTCTACGTCTGTGTCTTTATTCCTGTCCTGCTCCTATGTTCATCAGAAGCATTTTTTTTTTTTAGATTCCATATATATGTGTTAGCATATTGTATTAGTTTTTCTCTTCCTGACTTACTTCACTCTGTATGACAGTCTCTAGATCCATCCACCTCACTACAAATAACTCAATTTCATTTCTTTTTATGGCTGAGTAATATTCCATTGTATATATGTGCCACATTTTCTTTATCCATTCATCTGTCGATGGACACTTAGGTTGCTTCCATGTCCTGGCTATTGTAAATAGAGCTGCAATGAACATTTTGGTACATGACTCTTTTTGAACTATGGTTTTCTCAGGGTATATGCCCAGTAGTGGGATTGCTGGGTCATATGGTAGTTCTATTTTTAGTTTTGTAAGGAACCTCCATACTGTTCTCCATAGTGGCTGTATCAATTTACATTCCCACCAACAGTGCAGGAGGGTTCCCTTTTCTCCACATCCTCTCCAGCATTTATTGTTTGTAGATTTTTTGATGATGGCCATTCTGACTGGTGTGAGGTGATACTTCATTGTAGTTTTGATTTGCATTTCTCTCATGATTAATGATGTTGAGCATTCTTTCATGTGTCTGTTGGCCATCTGTATATCTTCTTTGGAGAAATGTCTATGTAGGTCTTCTGCCCATTTTTGGATTGGGTTGTTTGTTTTTTTGATATTGAGCTGCATGAGCTGCTTGTATATTTTGGAGATTAATCCTCTGTCAGTTGCTTTGTTTGCAAATATTTTCTCCCATTCTGAGGGTTGTCTTTTCGTCTTGTTTATGATTTCCTTTGCTGTGCAAAATTTTTTAAGTTTCATTAGGTCCCATTTGTTTATTTTTGTTTTTATTTCCATTTCTCTAGGAGGTGGGTCAAAAAGGATCTTGCTGTGATTTATATCAAAGAGTGTATTTCTAACAGGGTCCCAGGTGACGCTGAAACTGCTGGCTCTGCAGCCACACTTTGATGACCACCGGTCTGGCAAATACTGTGACTCTTTTCAATGTGGATATTTCTCTTTCACCTCAAACCCAAGTATGCAGTACTGAACTCATTACTCAGTCCCTACGCCTGCCACGCTCCCTATATTTCCCCGTTTTAGGAACTGGCAGCATGTTTCACCTAGTTTTTCTAGTAAGAAGCCTCAAAGTCTTCCTTTTCACTTCTTTCACTCCTCCTGCCCTCACTAGTTAAATCATCAAGCCCTGTTGCTTCTGCTTACTAAGTCTGTCTTCAATCTACCTCCCATTCTTCACTCCCACTGCTGCCCCTTTGGTTTAGGCACCCTCATCAAATGTTTCATAGGGACCTTCTGTGTGGAGTCCTACATTCCCACTTGTCCTTCTTGAACATTCTCCATACTGTGTGCAAGGTGATCTTATAAAACACAAATCCAATCGTGTCAAGCGTGTCAAAAACGCTTAAAGCGTTTTTTTTTTCACTTGCTCTTGGGGTAAAGTTTCAAATCTGTAACATGGTCCACAAGGTTCTGGGTGGCATGAACCGTCTGTTTCTCTACACTCACTTCAGGACACGCCCCTCACTGTCTATGCTCCCATCACTCTGATATCCTGTCAGCTTTTTGAGCCCATCGTTCTATCTCTGGAAGCCAGACCTTTGGCATACAGCCTAGAACACTCTTTTTCTTCACACTTTGCTTGTTCAACCCCTAGTCATCTTTCAAATCTCAGCTAAGATGTCCCTTCCTCAAGGAAGCATTAACTTTGCCACTGGATTAGATTAAATGGTCTCACTAAACTTGCCCATGGCAACTATGCTTCTCTTCTTAATACCTTCTTCAGAATGAAATTACTTCAGTGTATGGATTCCCACCCGGAGGCTAAGATCTCTGAGGAGAGACCTTATGTCTAGTAAACCATTCTATCCCTAAGTCTTAGCACTATGTCCAGGGCATAAGAGGGACTCAGTATTGTTGAATTTCAGTCCTTTCTTCATTACTTCCTCCCTCTTCTTTGTTTCCTCTCCTGAACACTACAGAAAACATGAGTAGTTGCTTACCCAATATTTATTTCCCAGTCTTCTTCTTTGCTAACAGAGCCCTGATTTTGTGAAAGTTTATGTCTATAATGTGTCAAGAGATGGTGGAACCCTTTTGAGGAGATTCAATGAGGAGACAGTTACCTTATTTCCAGTGCAGATACAGAATTAAAAGCAAACAAAACAAACTAAAACAAAAAAGTTAAAAGCAAGAAAACTCTTGATTCTGCAGTATGAAAGAAACTCATGCATCCATCCATCCACCCATCCAATAAGTACTACTATGTGTGAAACAGTGTACTAGGCACTGGGGACCAATGGTGAACAAAACAGGTATGATTTCTTCCCACATGAACAAGTAGGAGTTGCCCAGGTGTGTGTGTGTGTGTGTGTGTCTAAGTGGACAGTGGTATTCCAGGCAGAGGAAGTATCATGTGTAAAAACCTGGAATTAAGAGTCTACGTGACTTGGTGGAACTGAAAACAGCTTGGTCAGAGCAGAGAATGAGGTGGGAAACGGTGAGATACGTGGCCTACAATATACATAGAGGCAGATCATGAAGGGCGTTGTTAGGATAAATCCCTTAATGTGACTAAGAACAATGGGCAATTTTGGAGGGAGCTGAACCAAGGCAGGGCATTTTAGCAGGCTGCACCTGGATGTGTGTGGTGATTAAACTGGAGGAGGGAGAGAGGAAGCAGTGAAAGTAGAGGATGCTGTGGAAGGTCATTAATCCTGTCATTCCTGATTTTTTTCCCATCATGGAACATGTGAAAAAAAGTTGATGTTTTTCTCTATCAATAGTTCTATATTGGTTAAATTGAAAGGAATTTAAATCCTCTGATTTAGGTTTTCAGCTCTTGGAGGGGACAGGCCTGGGGACCGCTTCTCCCAGGCAAGTAGACTACTCCAAGGGCTGAAGAGAATCACTTATCTAGGCATTTCGGCACACCTGTAAGCCTTTTTCTGCACATCAGAGCTTCTGAAAGCTCTGATTCAGTCCTATCTCTGGTGCTTACGTTCTCTATTGTAAGAAATCAATGTGAAATGCAAATGATCTCAGTGATAAGGAAGGCCTTTGGCTAAACTGCCAGAGCAGTTCCTACTACCCAGCTCTCTCTGCCTGGTCTTCTCCTGTGGCTTCTAGAGAACTTTCTCTACCTCCTTTCAACTCTACACAGCCAGCCCTCTACTCACATTCATTCCCTCAGGGCTCTACTCCAAGAAGAGGACAGTGAGTACAACATCCATGAAGCCAGTTAGTTCTGTCACACTTACGTTTAAGTCAACACAGTATCACCCCACCAGAATAACAACACGTGGGTGTCAAGAAGGTCATTAATGTGAATGATATTAGCGGGATTTTCTGACGGGGAGCACACTGAAACAATTGAGGTGAAAAAGTAGAGAGGAATTGGGAGGAAGTAGCAAGGACACCCATAGAGCCCCTGACCTAAGCTTGCTGCTGGCTCAGTAATTTGCCAGGGGGATTGAGATGGTGCTTAATTTGCATAAAAAAGCAGCTAGGCCTTGCTGGAGACTGCACTTTCTCCAGGCTGGACCTCCATATTAAACAACACTTTGTAGTTAGAAAGTTTGTTTCATCAAAAGGCTTCATGGAGAGCTTTAACAAGCATTTAGTAATTAAATTTCAAAACATCCCTAGGTAGCAAGGAGTGCATGACAGTGGATGTCCCGGGAAAGCTAGCCTGTTTGTTTCTGTGTTTCACGAAGCATCTGACATAAAGTGAAGGTTCAGTAAATGTCTCAGTGAAAGTAAGTGACTCCTCCAAAAAGGTTAAGGATATCCATAGGGTGAGCAGACTGATGCTTCACTAAACTCTATAGACCAGTGGATCTCTGGTTTTGTGACATCAAATGTATCTCTTTCAAGTTTTTTACATGTTGGGCCCCTAATACCTGGACATTCTCATTGGTGGGTTAAAACCAGGCCTGTGGATCTTTAAATAAGTGTTTCTGAGCGAGTCTTAATAGAGACTATATTAATTTGCTAGGTCTGCCATAACAGAATACTACAGACTGGGTGGCTTCAACTATAGAAATTTATTTTCCCACAGTTCTGGAGGCTAGAAATTTGAGATCAAGGTGTGGACAGGCTTGGTTCCTTCTGAGGCCTCTCTCCTTGGCTTGCAGATGGCCACCTTCTCCCTGTATCTTTAAATGGTCTTCTCTCTGTACTTGTGTGTTTCCAAATTCTTCTGAGGATGCCGGTCTTATTGGTACACAGTCTAACCTAATAACCTCATTTTACTTAATCACTTCTGTAAAACCCTATTTCCAAATATTGTCACATTCTGATGTACTGAGGGATAGGACTTAAACATGAATTTTTGGGGGGCGGGGGAGGGCACAATTCAGTTCATAGCATAGACCAATTGTTTTGGTCCTCTGCTATAGACCAACTCACCAAATGTGAATGTTAAAATAGAATAGGCTTTAAGACTGAAGTCGTTGCCCTTTGTTTTGTGGATAAAAGAAGCCTAAAGACCAATACCTTCTTGAAGCAGAGTGATGATTAGCACTACACCTTCCCTTCACAATCCAGGAGGGCAGGAACATTCCAGTTTTTATTCGTTATTTATCCACAGAGCTGAATACAGTGCCAGGGCTTAATCAGTATAGGTCAACTGAGTGAACAAGTGAACGAATCCAGTGTTATTTCCCCTGTAGCACTCTTCCCCATATCATCAGAAGATGATGATGGCCATCTGTTGCTCTTTTCAAGTTGTGAAAAGGATAATGAAATGAGGATCCTGGAAATATAAATTCTTTTCCTAAGTGGCAAAAATATAAATTCTTTTCCTAAGCTTGATGAAAGGCAAGAGCCATTTTTTTTCTCTGGAATTCTATTTCATTTTCTTGGAGCTCTTTTTCTTCATACGAGTTGACAGGAAAACTCCCCTTGACCAGAATCATGAGGAAAGGGAAGCTTTTGTTCTTCTTCTCAACTTTCTCAATACATGTCCCCCATCTTGTGCCATTGGCTTGATGAGCATTGTGTAACCGTGTGTCTAACTAAACAGCAGCAAGTATGGCTTTGTCCAGGGCCAGGGGAAGGTTTCTAGTCTTATTTTATGTAATACTCAGGTGGGGGAACTACTTGTATTGTAGCTTTGCTACTGGAGATGCCTGATACGTGAAGAAATGAATGCCTAGTTGTCACTGCCACCGATCACTTTGTGGCAGCGTAGACCGGAGCTTAGGAGAGATTCGAGGGAGCTACCTCCTTGCCACAGAGTGTTTTGTATTCCTAAGCTTACACCTACAAATGGTAAGCTTCTCCTTTCCAGTTTGATTCAGAAGCGAGGGGTTCTAAAATCTCTAGTTTATTTAATCTACCCATCTCCATCCCTCAGAACTTCCTTGAGAACACGGAGCCTAGCCACACTTACCCACTTGGCCTCGTGACCACGCTTCCTCTCCCACAGCACGTGGCAGGTGGCCTTGGGGTTTTGAAGAGGCTGTGAGGACCCACCGTGCAGCAGGGTGTGACCTCCTCCACCCCTTCACAAGCAGTTTTGAAAGTCAGCGGCTGCAATACTTTGCTGTAAACATCCCCCAAGGCTTTTGAACCTAAGGAATAGGTTACATAATTTTACAAAGGCAGAGATGTGTCAGCTATAAACCTCAGCTACTGCAGAATCTGTAACAGTGACAAGGATTTTGCGAGATTCATGGCTGCCTTTCGGGAAAGGTAGTGAATTGTTCTAACCAGGCCATGTGACCTTGCTGCTTTAAGAGAGCACTGAAGAGGGAGGGAAAGTGGGATTTAGCCCCTTCTCCATTGTTTATAAGCCCCGCCTCAGGCTTAGACCAGGGTCCTGCACACACCTTCCTCTTTCTCCCAGAAGGTCTCACCTCTTGGAGGTTTGAGGTCCTCTGATATGGGAGCAGCCTTCTTGCCTTGGTGCCTCCCAGCAGTCTATCTAACCCAGTGGCTCTCAACCAAGGGTGATTTTGCCCCTGCCTCCCCCAGGAGACACTTGGAAGTATCTGGAGACCTTCTGATTCTCACACCTGGAGGCTTGCTATTGGCATCCAATGCATCAAGGTCAGGGGTGCTGCTAAACACCACACACAGAGTAGCCCCTCACAACAAAGAGTTACCTACCCAACGTGTTAACCGTGCTGAGGCTGAGAAAACATGCTGTAAGCAATGACCGCACCTCACCTTGTCCACAGCTCATGGTCTGGAATTCCATCGTGCTGTCCTCCACTTCTGCTGTTTCGGAAGAGGAGGTTCCCTCCAACCCCTACCCTTCCTTCTTCTTCCAAGTCTTTATTCCATCACCCATCCCCCTCCTTCTCTTTCATCCGTCATTATTCCTCTTGTAATTCCTCTTTCCCCCTTGGTCTATAAATATAGACCAGATCTTTCTAACTTAGTAGGCATCCCCCAAATAGATATTAAATGATTGGTGACTCAAAAACTCTTCTCTCAACCATTTGAAACACACCCTCTTTCTTTTTTATTGCAGCATTTCTCATATATGAGTAAAAATGTCTTCTTCCCTCTGTCCTTCCCCACCCCCATTTTTCTAATTCTGATTTCTTCTAATCTAACCCTTACAAGCCTTAGCTTAGAATTTAGGCTTCACTGGACATTCAGCCTCATCGTTGATGACACACTTTTTCATAAAGCTGTCTTCTTTCTTGCCTGCTATGTGTGCATTCACCCACCTCCAAAGCTGCTGTGTTATCTCAGTTTAATAATCATTAACTGATGAAGCACTGCTAAAATTCAGAAGTTTTTTTTTAGCTGAATTTTTTTGCCACATGGTGTCGATAACACAGCTTCCAGCATCTGATGTGTGAATAGTGAATTGGCAGCAGGTTTCGGGTAGCGTTAGAAATCTCTTTCAATCACATTTTTATAAATCCCAAACTTCTGTCCCTGCCTTTGATCCTCACTTTCTACCACAAAATGGAGAGGTGAAAGTTTACTGTGGTCACCCCACTGTCTTTGAGAGCCACACTCCTTCCTCCCATATGATTGGCACATGTTACACTGCCCCTCAGAGATTTCATTCATTAGCATGGCTTCAGTTGTTACTTTTATAGGGGTGAACCCCTTATCTACATACCCAACTACATTTTCTCTTAGAATCATGGAATGCTCCCATTATTTTTTCTCTGAACTTCTTGAAGTTATTTTCCTAACTAAACATGTGTGTGTGATCTTTGGATTTGGCTGGCCTTTGCAGTGAGAGGCCAGAATGGTCTGCCCATTCGATGAGTTCCTGCTGAAGTATGACTGGTCCTGTCCGGCTCTTTGGAATATTCTTCCAACAATCAAGGTCCTGTTCACTTGCCGCCATCTTGAATTTCCTGCCCACAGAGACATCTTCCATCCCTCCCTGTGCCTTTGCCACTCAGCAGGTTCTCTCAGAACCTCTGCATTTCCTCATGAACCCCCCCAAGGACTTCTTGGCTCCTTGACATCCTGTGCAAAGTGTGGTGAACTGAAATGCTCATGCAACATCTTTCCTCCTTGCTGCCTTCTCCCACACAGCCATTTCTGTGTTACATTTGTGTTAGTGTCAAATTGTAGGCTGGGGTTCCTCCAGGGGGTTACAGGCTACTCTTCACTCTGACTAGCAAGGCAGGCCAGTACCTCCCAATGTCACTCATCTAATGTTTCTAAAGTGTCTTTCCTCCTGTCTTCCTGTCACCTCTCTCCTCCCCCCCAAGGTTGGAGCACAGACTGAGAATGGGGATGATAAAATCCAGGCATGGGGTTTCATTCCTGATTTCACTCTCTCCTTTTCCCTACTGTCCCTCAGATCAGAAGAAGTGAGCTTCAAGGATTTTCTTTTTGTGTGTCTGCGCCCAGCCTGGGACAGAGTAAATACAATAACCTCCACACTCACCTTGGAGGTTGGGTTGGTCCAGGTTATCCTAGTCCTTGGTGATTGAATCCTCTCCTCTCTGAAGGCCTGTAACACTGTAGTGAGTCAGTAGTACTCAATGATGATACGTATTCTTTATTGTTCATTATACTATTATGTCCATGTCCTGCCTCCACAACTTGGTTACAAAACATTCAAGGGCTGTTGACCCTGTATGTGGTATAATAGAAAGGTATTTGGTCTTTGTCCTCAATTCCTGGTTCAGAACTCCTAAAACTTTTGGAATTTCTAAGTGATAACGCTGATGGGAATGTGTTTTGTCCTAAGGAGGTGACTCTTGGCGGACCCCTAGTTTCAGTATGGGAGCTGGTTGCCAGAAAGCCCAAACCTTTAATTTTCAATTGACGTTTGGAAGATTTAGCCTCACTCCCCAATCTACAGGGAGGAGAAAGGAGCTGGAGATTGAGTTAATCGCCAATGGCCAATAACTTAATTAGTTATGTCTATGTAAGGGAACCTCCTTAAAACCCTCCCTAAATGATAAGAATCAGGGAGCTTCCAACTGGTGAACACATTCATGTGCTGGAGGGTAGCACACCTGAAGAGAGCATGGAAGCCCCCACCCAACGCCTTGCCTATAAATCTCTTCCATTTTGTCGTTCCTGAGTTATACCCTTTATAATAAGCCAGTCAATGTAAGTTGTGTGCTCCTGAGTTCTGTGAGCCATTCTAGCAATTATCAAACCTGAGGAGAGGGGGTCGTGGGAAATCCCAATGCAGAGTCATTCAGTCAGAAGAATGGAAGTCCTGGGACTTGAGACAGGCATCTGAAGTGTGGGGGAAGGGTCTTGTGGGACTGAGCCCTTAACCTGTGGGGCTGTGCTAACTCTGGGCAGTTAGTGTCAGCACTGAATTGAATTGCTGGACACCCAGTTGGTGTCTGGAATCAGAATTGGTTGCTATGAGGGAAACACACACACACACACACACACCCTCTTGTCTGGTGTCAGAAGTGTTATGAGTAAAAACAGCTCACTGTCGTATATGTCTTTGCATTCCCAAGCTCTGCATTTCCGTGGTTTTGATAGTCCCTCTACTAGTGTCAGAGAAAATGCTTTGAAACCGCTGGGGGCAAGTTAGGGGGCGATTTTGTGGACATTTCGAGTTGAAACTCAAGAAAAGAATCAGGGACAACTAGTCAAACTTTCTTCTCACATGGGGTTCTTTCATCCTCTATTAATGAAAGCTGTTGTTCAGGTGCTTAGCTATCTCAATTCCTCAATAAATGGAGGTCATGGAGCATCAGATCATCATAGTATTCTCAGGTTCATTTGGCTTATGTAGTAACCATGAGTGAAATGTTGGACCTCCATTTTGGGAGTCCAGTAACCTGTGAATGTGAAGTAGAAGTGGTGAAAATGGGGAGATAGGAGGTACCCTAATAAACTGTAAGTAATTATCCCAAACCATAATTTTGAGTCGCGTCCCCTGCACTGGCAGGCGGACTCCCAACCACTGTGCCACCAGTGAAACTCTATCTGATATAGTAAATTACAATAAAGCATATTGTTTGAAGACTGTTATTGCCTTATACCAATTTTATTTGCCTAGCTTATGATAAAACTCTTTTTAAAAGCTATTGGTTGATGCATTCAGGAAAATTTCCCCACAGAGTGCACTGCAGTGAAGATAAATACCCAACATCTGATGTGTGTCTAATGAACTATCAGTAAGTTGGGTATCACTTGAAATTTCTTCCCATGAGAACCACATGGGCCACAGATAGATTACCTCTGACATCCATCTAACATTCAGATATTGTCCCTTGATTATCCAAAGAGTAAAATGTGGAGATAAACAGTCCTGTCTGTTTACTGAGATAGAAAACTAATATTCTCTTTCCTTTTCCTTGTTTCTGCCATCCAGCTATATGTTCCTGTGAGGTAGGTCTCCCCAGCTAACTCACCAGTAATTCCATGTATGGAAGGAAGATAGATAAAGGTAACTGGATTTGGCATAACTAATTGCATTTCACTTGCTCCTCTGAGTTCCTCTCTATCTGTTAGATCCAAGTGGAATACAAAATCTTCGAATTCATTAGAAACTCCACATGGTGGCCATCTGTTGCAGATAGAGCAATTGGCTGGCTCAACATCATTCCAACCCCCTTGTAGCATGCTTTGCGTCAGTGGTGCTGTGGTCTCCAGAACAGGCAGCTTCAGCATCACCTAAGAACATGTTAGAGATTCAAATTCTCAGGCCCTACTCCAGACCTACTGAATCAAAAATTCTGGAAGTGGACCTTAGCAATCTGTGTTTTAGCAAACCCTCCAGGTGACTCCGAGGCACACTAAAATTTGAGAACCACTGCAGTGCATCTCTACTACTCAGAGTCTCATCTGCCTCAGCCTTAGCATCACCTGAGAGCTTATTAGAAATGTAAAATCTTGGGCCCCAACTCAGACCAACTGAATCAGATTCTGCATTTTTACAAAATACCCAGATTATTCATGTGTACAGTGAAGTTTGAGAAGCCATGCTTTGTGTCTCTGCTAGCTACACATTGCAATCACCTGTGATGCTTTTTATTAAATAACACATGAAGCCCCAGAGATTTAAATTGACTTGTTATGAGGTGTAGCCTGGGTATTTGGATTCTCAAAGCTTCCCAGGTAGTTCTATAAGCAGCAAAGTTTGAGAACCACCACCTTATGTCATGATAGTAACTGGGAAACTAAATATTTTATTTTCTACTGATCTATGTCTTCAAATGACCTGACTTCCTCCAAGTAAATGTGCCTGAGCACTATTTGGGAGGCATACGTATGGAGGCATACGTTGGTACACAGTCATGGTTTTCCTGTAGAAGCAGTTCAGGGGCCCCAGTGTTTATCTCTAGTTTCCCGCATGTCAAAAGGTAAGGTAACCATTTTGCTGAGCTGGACCTCAGCAGAGGTGCAGTGGAACGAGAGCCTGCAGTTGGAACAGAAACTCCCTGATTTCCTGGGTACCTGATGATGATGGAGAAGAGTGTCCCTGGTGAGCAGGTTCTGCAGTGTTGTTCTATAAGTCACTCACGCAGAAATCAGCCTAGAGCCCTTCGATCCACTTTGTAAGCATTTAATTCCTTTTAAATCCTCTTCCACTTAAAACATCTAAAGTGGTTTTGTTATCTGAATTCTGACTGATCCATTTGTGTGAGATATAAATTCATGTCCATGTCAATCATTGATTGTTCATAAAGTGGCTGAATTGAGCCATGTTATGTTAATATGAGTGCCTTTCTTTCCATTTAAAAATTGGATTTTTGTCACCAGAAACAAAAATTAGTCATAGGAAAACAACTATGCAATCCAAACTTATGATCCTAGGTAAGAATGACTCTTCCTAAATGTTATCCCCACCATTCCCACCAGGACGCTTCCCTCCCAGGCTTGAGTGTTCAAGTCATATTTGTGGTGATTATAAAATCTTCTGTACTGCCACTTGGCCCATCCAAGTTTTCACTCCTGGCTAAGAAATATAAAATGATTTTTTTGGACTTATTTCGGGAGTTCAAATCAAGCATGAGTTTTATCCTATAAATTCATATATCTGCTTTATATCTACCCAAAAGAACCAAATTTAGTTAAGTAATTTTATTTTCAAATGATGTTTGTGATGACTATAGTCTTTTACATTAGGCAGCTCTGATTTTTCAAGAGTTTTCTACACAAAAAGGGTGAAAGTGGCTTTTGGTGTCCGAAATGTTTGGTCCATTCAGGGGATGAATAGGAAGATGGAAAGCAGAAAAGGGGTGGGTGAGGGGGGAGACGGAGGAACAGGAAATTCCCAGCACAACAAAAGTAGCCACAGATACCCTGCACATGTGAGTTAAAAGTTGCCTGTAGGCCCCCACCCTGCATTTTAAATACAATTTTTAATCTTCCATGTGTTTTTGGATGTCCTCTTGCACATTGGTGGTTGGAAGTTATTAAAGCATTCCCCAAAAGCTGTTTATATGGAATCTCCTGCATAGGGATGAGTGGCCATTCTGTATAGACTTTTCACACAGTGACCATTACTCTCAAGAAGTAGAGTGGCCAGACTCAGTGGTCCATCCTTATTAAGACTATCCCAAGTGCTTTTTGTAGGTTATCTCATTGCCTTTCCCAAACTGAGCTCCGGTAAAGGAAGCAACGTAGGTAGTTGAAGATAATTTCTTGGGCTCTCCCAAGTAAGAAGACTCCCTTTCCCATTGCCTTTGATCTTTCTCTGAAAATCTTCTTAAAGAGTATCCCCCATCATACAACAGCTTCACTCCCAGATGGTGCTGGGGTATGTGCAGTTAGACTTGCACTCTCAGGGAAGGTAAAAAGAGAAACCTGGCAGCCTAAATTGGACTTTCTGAAGTCAGGCTTTCTGGATATATCAATATAAGCATTAAAGATTCTCTTCATCTGCAGTGAGTGGAAGCTAAATCCCACATGGAGGTCGACATGTACTTAGAGACCCAAGATTTACTTACACTCTCCTATTATGTGGGTGTTTATCATATTTAATTTGTTGTAGGTTTTATGCATTTTTCTTTCACTGGTTGTGGAGGTTTGTGTCTTGCCTTTTAACTTTGCAAAACTTTGGTGCAAAGGAAATTTGAGAACACCAAAACATTTTCCAAATAATTTCAAAATAAACTGGATCCCCAACTAATTTGGTTTGTAGGAAATAAAGAACAAAGGCTTGTTAACAGAGAGCTTTAAAATATAATTATTCACATGTGCAAACATGTTTAAGTGTGGGTTCTCAGCAAAGGCATATCATGCAATACTTTCATGCTCTAACTCTTGCCCATTAAAAAAAAAAACTCCTATGCCATATGCAGGTGTGATAACACAGCCAACTGCCAATTCTGACTAGCTCAAGGATCCTTTTAAAAATGTCCAGATGGATATGAATGTCAGATTTGGCAGTTAAATTATAGAGCCCAATATATCCCTTTTAAGTACTAAGGCATTGATGCAGAATATTGATGTCCCCCCCGCCCAAATGGATTTCAAAAGAACAGCTTGGTTTTTAAGCTGGGAATTATATTTCCCCATTTCTTTTGAATCTCAGGACAAACTTTGTTCTGACTTTTATCGCTTTTCTTCAGTGCAAATATCTTATGAACAATGTTAAAAACATTTTTTTTTGGTGGATAGGCAAAAAACTGAGTCAGAAATTGGCTTTTCAGGGGACGAGATGTCTTTAAATGAGTGCACAGGGAAGGGGAAATAAAGCAATGGCATCATAGCTTCCCTGGGTAGTTCCCCAGAGTCTGCTATCTGCCCTCCAGAGACCTGGTTTACAGAAGGAGGACATTAAAAGAGAACAGAGAGACAGGAAGGCATTGCCTTGGTTCCTGATGTTGTGAATCCTAAAGGTACACATCTGCTGCCCTCCGGAGAACACGGCTCAGCAGTAACTGGCTATCAGCACTGCTGTGGGAAACACCATAAACGCCATTGTTACTGTTTCCCTTGCTCAGATTTCAAGACCTCAGTGGTAGTCAGGAAACGCCAGATGATTGGTCCTCTTTTCAAATAATCTGTGTGGCTGATAGGATATGGGGTTGTCTCATCTAAGGTGCTTCTTGCAGATAGGAACATGTGCTACACATCCCTGGACCATTACTTAGGGCGAGCCTCTCCACAAGATTGCTGAAGTGGGACCCTGCCCCATGATAGACCCAGCAGAGCATATGTAGGTGCTTCAGGCATGAGGAGGGGGGCAAAAGAAAGGAAATGGTCTTTTATACAGTGCCTGCTTCAGTCCCTGTGGAAGGCAACCATGCTATGGTATTTGTAGTGATGACTTGGGCGTGAGCTGTCAAGTGGTCCGAGACTCCCACTGTCTGCCACGTGACAGCCAAACCGCACTCTTGCACCTTTCACGTTTGGAAATAAGGTCGGAATGAACATTTTAAGTGAAATGTAACAGAAAAAGTAGAAAGAAAATCTGGAAGTCTTGGGGCTTCATATAACTGTGTAAATACTTTTAAGTATAAACAGTGACAGTGAAGAGAGGAAGCAGGTGATAGGCAATGGGATTGAAGCAGTGACCTCACATTTTCTGGCCTCAGGTGGATTCCCTGCAGGCACGTGCTCCCTGAACAACCTACTCTATCTGCTTCCTCCTTACATAGGTACAGCTTAAAGATTCATCCAGATTACATACTTTAGTTCATTTGAGCATCACGGAAATGAATAGACATGACTAAAAGACATCCCAAGCCTATCCTGCCTCAAATTGAACTCCTAAAGTCTGTATCCTGTCTCATTGATGGCAAGTCCAGCCTTCCCATTACTCAGGCCAAGCACCTCCATGTCATCATGATTCTTCACTTGCCCTTACATTCTACATACAGTTCTTCCCAAAATTCCTCAGAAGTGTTACCCTCAAAATACTATTCATGACTTCACTGTTACTACCCTGGATCTGAGCTAATGTTACCCACCCCACTCCCCACTCCTTATCACTGCTGTAGCCACCCTACTGACACCCATGTAACTCTAGAGTTTATTCTCAGCCAGAGGAGCCTTTCAGACATAAATTGGATCAAGCTGCTTCTCTATGCCAAACCCTCCAATGGCTCCCCATTTCACTTAGAGTCGAAGCCCAGATCGTCATCAGGGTCCATAGAGCTCTAATGACCTGGGCCCTAACCTCTTCCCTTACAAGTCTCCCCTCCACTGAACTCCTTGTTGTTCTTTAAACCCTCCAGGCATGCTGCTGCTTTAGTGCCTCGCACTGCTGTTGCCTCTACCTGGAATGCTCTTCCCATGGAGCTGACTGCCTTTCTCACTTCACCATTTCTTAAATGTTACCTTCTCAATGAAGCCTGCCCTGACCATCCCATTTATTATGATAACTGAGCCGCCATGATGCTCTTAATCCCCCTTGGCACCTTACTTGCTCCATTTCTTTCCTTCTGAATACTTACTACTTTTTATCATGCTGTAGCATTTATTCATTTATTATGCTCCCTCTTCATCACCCCTGATAGACTGTAAGCACCATGAAGGCAGAGATTTTCCTCTTTTGTTCTCTAATGTACCCTAAGTGCCTGGAACAGTGTTAGCACATGGTAGGTGCTCAATAAGTATTTGTTCAGTGAATGAGGTCACCCCAGCTATAATGTTATCAGAGTTTACTTTCATAACCCAGACATATTTATAAGGCATTTGCACATTTGTGTGGCACCACTTAAGCCACACAAAAACCCTATGTGGCAGGCATTATTATCATCCCAATTTAAGGAATGAGAAACAAAGGGAAGAGAGGTAAAAAGCCTAATTTAACACGACCGGGAAGTGGTAGAGCCCGAATTGAAACCCATGTCTCTCCCACCACAGAGTCCAAGTCCCTCACCCATTCTACCTCTCAGATCTCACTTATGTGAATCTTCTAAGTATTCATGACCCCTTCTGTCGTCATTCTCAGTCTTCTTCCCTTCCCCCTCTGACTCCGGGGATTTCAGTGTCCTTTCCCACTGCTCAGGTGTGCCTCTCTGTATTTGTTCTGTGTTTTTTTGTTTTTTCTTTTTTTTGAGTCTTATGAACTTAGAGTCCAAATCTTCTGATTCCTGGTTGAGTGCTCCTTTTGTAGCACCAGGTTTACTTGCCTGCATGAACACGAATTGATGATGTTTGAGGTCACATGTCATAATACAAAGAGATGCATACAGCAAAATCCCTGCAAAGAGCAGGAGACTTTGCCTGTGTTTTGATTGATGATTCAGTTCCAAGAAGAATTATTTTAACTTAAACTTAACTTGTTTTTCATAGGGTACTATCATGTAAAACACTGGGGAAAAAAAATCAATAATCAAGCTCTGCTGGGTAAGAAATAAGTTCATGCTGGATCTAGGGTGTGGATATATTTACTTCGTTTTGGGCCACTTTATCCACGTGTGCTTTTATTTCTCAGTAATGTCCAAAAGTTGGGTCAGGTCCCAGCAACCTAGAGATTGCAACTAAGGATTTGAGGCATATTTTTAATCTCACTGGCTGGTAAATAAATTATTACTGTGAGTGTCAAAATGGAGTCTCCACCATTATGATGCAAGATTGTGTTAGAAAGACACATCCATGATCACTAGAGGGGTCAGGTTGTGGGCATCTTTCTATAGCTCGTCTGCACTGGTGCCCAGCTATGGACATTACAAATACTGTTTACCTACATCACATTCCTCCAAATGCTAGAACAATGCTTGAACTTTCCACAGAATTGATCTAAATCCTGCCCCTACCTGCTAGTTTTTCCCTTGCCCTAGTCCTTTTTTCCTCCTTTATTAAAACTTTTTACTTGAATGATATTGTCCTGCTTCTTGCATTTTTCTTCCTTCTACTTTAAAATCTACTTTTAAAATGATCTATAGGAATAAGATCAGGAAAATATCAAAGATTCTGCTCTCACCATTCTATTAAACATTGTATCGGAGCTTCTAGACAGTACAATAAGAACAAAAATAAATGAAAGAATGAATAAAAAAAGCATCTAGATTGGAAAGGAATAAGTAAAACCTTTATTACAGACAACATGATCAACTATTTAGAAAATCTGACAGAATCCACAAAAAACCCCACAAGAAATAACAAGTAAGTTTAGAAAGTTTGCAGGATACAAGATCAATAAAAACATTCTATTGTATTTCTGTATACTAGCAAGGGACAACCAGAAGTAGAAATAAAAAGATCTCAAATAGCATCAAAAAATTAAATATTTAGGGACAAATCTGACGAAAGATGAGAAAGATCTATATACTGAAAACTATAATACTGTGCTGGGAGAAATTAAAGAACACCTAGGTAAATGAAGAGATATATTCATGAGTAAACTACTTAGTATTGTTATCAGTTCTTTCCAGATTGATTTATAGATTTAACACAATCTCAGTCAAAACCTAGGCAGTTAGCAAGCTAATTCTAAAATTACATGCAAATGCAAAGGATATAATATAGCCAAAACAACTTTGACAAAAAGAACAAAGTTGGAGAACTAACACAATCTAATTTCAAGATTCATTATAAAGCTACAGTAATCAAGGCTCTGTGCTGTTGATATAAAGATTGACAAATAGATCAGTGGGCCAGAACAAAAGAGGATGGGAGTATACCCACATATATATGAACAACTGACTTTTGATAAGGTGTAACAGCAATTCAGTGTAAAAAGAACAGCCTTTTAAACAATTGGATATTTATATGGAACACAAAAAACATTAAATCCACAACTCACACTGTATACAATCATGAAAATGGATCATAGACCTAACTATAAATCTTCTAAAAGAAAACATAAGTAAAAACCTTTGTGACTTCGGGTTAGCCAAAGATTTCTTAGCTTTGATACCAAAATGCAATCCACAAAAGAATAACTTGATAAGTTGGATTTCATTAAAATGAACACAAACAACCCAGCTAAACAATGGGCAAAAGACATGAACAGACACTTGACCAAAGAAGATTTGCAGAGGGCAAATAAGCACATGAAAATATATCCAACATCATTTGTCATTAGGAAATGTAATTTAAAAATACAAAGAAATACCACTACACATCTATTAGGATGACTAAAATTAAAAAGACTAACCATACCAAATGTCGGTGAGGGTGGGGAGCCACTGGAATCCCCATACTAGTGGGAATGTAAAATGGTACAACTACTTTGGAAAAATTAAATGGTTTCTTTAAAATTTAAACAAACATACACCATGTGATCCAGCTACTTGATTCGTAGTTGTTTACCAAGAGAAATAAAAGTACATGTCCTACAAAGATTTGAGCATGAATGGTCATAACCCCAAACTGGATATGACTGAGATGTCCATTAATAGGTGAAAGGATAAACAAACCTTGGTATATCCATACAATGAAACATTACTCAGACAAAAAGAGGCATAAAGCTGCATTATGAGCTATAATATGGATGAATCTCAAAATAATTGTGCTGAGAGAAAGAAAGCAGGCAAAAACTGTGTTCCATTTGTATAAATTTCTAGGAAACACAAACTAATTTATGTGACAGATCAATGGTTGCCTGAGGGTAGAAGGGGTAGTATCGGGAGGAGGGAATTATAGAAGGGCATGGAGAAACTTTTGACAGTGATGGATATATTCATTACTTGATTGCAGTGATGGTTTCAAGGATGTATACATATGTCAGGACTTCTCAAAAGGTATTCTTTAAATATGTAAAGTTTATTGTATGTCAATTATACCTTAATGAAACTGTTTAAAAATAAATGACATTAAGGGGAAATTTCTTTCCATTTTCAGTCTGTTGCTAACTCTTCTTAATGTATTATTAGAGTGGCAACTGAGGCTCTTACTTGCCTTTTATGTTAGTAGCTTCCTCTGTGAACTCTTTTTTGTTTTTTGTTTTCAATTTTATTTATTTATTTATTCATTTTTGGCTGCGTTGGGTCTTCGTTGCTGTGCGCAGGCATGTCATTGCGGTGACTTCTCTTGTTGCGGAGCACAGGCTCTAGGTGTGTGGGCTTCAGTAGTTGTGGCATGCAGGCTCAGTAGTTGTGGCTCGCGGGCTCTAGAGCGCAGGCTTAGTAGTTGAGGCGCACGGGCTTAGTTGCTCCGCAGCATGTGGGATCTTCCTAGACCATGGCTCAAACCCATGTCCCCTTCATTGGCAGGCGGATTCTTAACCACTGCACCACCAGGGAAGTCCCCCTCTGTGAACTCTTATTTGAGATTTCACAGGCTTCAAATTATTTCACCGTTCTTAACTTCCACCACATTGTTTTAATCTCCCTCCTTTCTCTTTCCATGGTAGGGATGTCACTTTAAAACGCTCTCTATATTCATTCTGCCTCTGCTGACTCCTTCCAGAAGATGGTTGAATCTTCATGCCTTTTTGTAAACATTAAAGCAGTTGTCTTTCCACAGAGTCAGATGTGTTCCTTGGGGATTCACAGGAAGAATCAATGAACCAGATCCTCCTTGCCACTGAGCATACCAAGGACAAATCATCTAGGTTTTCCCTTACTTTTCCTCCATAAAACTGCTGGACTCTGTCTAGGAAAGAATGGGGTCTTGGGGAGATCTGCCTTTGCTGCCCCTGGTGTGGCTTGAGCCAGCCTGCCACCCTGTTCTGGTCTCCATCTTTAACACCTCATACCTTCACGTCACCAATAGGTGAGGTGGTGTGGGCAGTGAGAGCATTTCTTCCAGAGCAGTTTCTTCCATTAGGCGCCTAGAAAACATCCCTTCGAAACCCCCTGCCTCAGCTAATCAAGTGGTTAAGGAGTTAAGCAAAAGAGGATTTGAAAGAGAAACTGACATTTAAAAGTCATGCTAAAAATGAAGAATAGGTTAGGCTTTTATTTTAAGCACATGTTTTCTTTCCCCTCTCTCTCTCTAGGATGGGAGGAAGCTAGCAAGTTCAGAGAGGTGGTACCATATCACACATCAAATATTTTTGAATGTTTTAATGTGAAAGTTATACAGTGAAACCTAATGGCAATTTTGCATGTGAAATTCCATGAGTTTATTTTTATAAATGGTCTGTCTCATAATTTTTACTGTACAGTTGTACTAGAAGTTGAAGGAAAAAGGTAACTTAAGTAGAATGTTCTTTAGTTTAAGGAATCCAACAGTTATGTCTCATAATGTGTCTTAAAAATAATAGCATAGCTTTTCATGTTTCATCTTTCTCAGCTTGTAATGTGTCACACATATGATATACTTTGTTGGAGGTTAGGGTCTTACTCTTTGAGTTCTGATTTGGAGAAATGAAAAAAACATGGGCTAAAAGTAAGGTAGGTATGTATTTGTATCTTGGTCCTGGCAGTAATTAGCTGAGCAACACTGAAATATTATTGAACTTCCTTGATCCTCATTTTCCTCATAGGTATCATGTAGATCAGGGGTTGGCAAACATTTTCTGTTAAGGACCAAATAATAAATATTTTAGGCTTTGCAGGAAAAACGATCTCTGTTGTAAATACTCAACTCTGCAATTATAGTAGGAAAACAGTCATAGACAAAAAACAAATGGGCGTGGCTGTGTTCCAATACAATTTCATTTACAAAAACAAGCCATAGGCTCGATTTGGCCTATGCACTATAGTTTGCTGACCCCTGATATGGGTAACGATACTTTCCTCCCAGTGTTGTAGGAAAGATGGGACGTGAGGGTATGGTCATGTCCCAGGTCTCAGGTGAGTCCCTGGTACAGGCTTCCAAGTGAGGGTCCTTGCCTTTGTGCAGGAAAGAATTCAAGAGTGAGCCATAGTAAAGTGAAAGCAAGTTTATTTAGAGAGATATATACTTTGTAGAGAGAGCGTGGGCTGTCTCAGAAGGCGAGAGGCCCTGGAGTGCAGGGGTGATTAGTTTTTAGGGGCTGGGTAATTTCATAGGCTAATGAGTGGGAGGAGTATTCTGTCTTAGAGAAGGGGTGGGGATTTCCAGGAATTGGGCCACCGCCCACTTTTTGGCCTTTTGTGGTCAGCGTTGGAACTGTCATGGCGCCTGTGGATGTGTCACTTAGCTGATGTATTACAATGAGCGTATAATGAGGCTCAAGGTCTACTGGAAGTCGAATCTTCCTCCATCTTGGGCCTAGTAGGTTCTAATCAGTTTTTGTTGTACAGTAAGCCCCCTACATACGAACGAGTTCTGAGAGCACATTCATAAGTCCAATTTGTTTGTAAGTCCAACAAAGTTAGCCTAGGTACCCAACTAACACAATCGGCTATATAGTACTGTACTGTAATAGGTTTATAGTACTTTTCACACAAATAATACATAAAAAACAAACACAAAAAATAAAGAAAACATTTAAATGTTACAGTACAGTACCTTGAAAAGTACAGTAGTACCAGCTACAACACCATTGCTTTTAAGCTTGCTTGCAGACATCCTGGGCTTGAAATAAAGGTACCATACTACCGTACTCTATACAGTATTGTACAGTAAAGTACACAATAGCAAAACCACTTGTAGAGGATGCAGGCATGTGACAATGTATGCCAGACACGTGAACTAACTTATATGATTGGACATGAGAACACATGTTTGCATCTTTGAAAGTTTGCAACTTGAAGGTTCATATGTAGGGGACTTACTGTATCATGTTCTTCTTAATGGTAGCGTCATTCTTTTAATGGTTGTGCCCTGTCCCCTTCCTTCCAGTCTCACCAGTGTGTCATAAGGACTACATACTGTACGTCAAGTGATGATAACAGTGCCTGGCCTAAAGTCAGCTCTATGACTTGGTGAGTTTCCCTATTCAGTGCCTCTGGGATTCCCTTCACTGCCACTTGTAAACCAAGTTAGAATGTGCTTAGGTAAGGGGGTGTGTTTTTCACCAGGGCATCAGACTATTTTGGAGAGTTTCTTTTTGCATTCTTTTTATTACTTGCAAAAGTACTTCTAAGGCTCTGAGTATGAATGTCAATTGTTATTTATTTCACTCCTGGTGTCAGGGCAAGGAGAGAGAAAAGCATTCCCAAAGGAAGTGACCCCTTGGACCAAGGCAGCCTCTTTATTAAATCTTCCTGTAGAACCTTTGAGAAAAAGCAGAGCTGATTAGGCAGTGTCTTTTCCCCCTTCTGGATAAGTTTTCTAAATTTGTGATAAAGAAGATGAGGGTAAGATTTTAGTTTGAGAAAAGTGTGGCATGGTCGAACTATTTCTGTTTAGGCCTCATCTCAACATGGCAAAATGAAGGAGATTTATAGAAAAGTATCTGTTGCTATCGAATTGATATTAGGAAATAGAAGCTACCCTCTCATTGGTTTAGAGAATAACCTTAAAAATAACATTTATTGGGAGTCTTTATTTTTTAGAAAGTAATATATTTCTATTCAAGAAAATTTGGAAAATGTAGAAAAGTATATAGACAAAAAAAAACTTAGAAAAACAAAAACAAAAAACCCAACTAACCTTTAATCTCCCCTTCTAATGTTGACATTAGGTCTTTTACTCCTTCTCATCTTGTACAGCTTTTTAGTTTGCAAGATTGTAAAGCTTGTAATCATACCCTATATTCATAGGGTTACATTTGTAAGCTGCTCCTTTCATAATAATAGCGTGAAGTGAACACATTCCCATGTCTTTGCTTATTTTTTTTAAACATCTTTATTGGAGTATAATTGCTTTACAATGTTGTGTTAGTTTCTGCTGTATAACAAAGTGAATCAGCTAGATGTATATATATATATATCTCTATATCCCCTCCCTCTTGCATCTCCTTCCCACCCTCCCTATCCCACCCCTCTAAGTGAACACAAAGCACTGAGCTGATCTCCCTGTGCTATGGAGCTGCTTCCCACTAGCTATCTATTTTACACTTGGTAGAGTGTATATGTCCATGCCACTCTCTCACTTTGTACCAGCTTACCCTTCCCCCTCCCCGTATCCTCAAGTCCATTCTCTAGTAGGTCTGCATCTTTATTCCCGTCTTGCCCCTAGGTTCTTCAGAACCATATTTTCTTTTTTTTTCTTAGATTCCATATATAAGTGTTAGCATACGGTATTTGTTTTTCTCTTTCTGATTTACTTCACTCTGTATGACAGACTCTAGGTCCTTCCACCTCACAACAAATAACTCATTTTTGTTTCTTTTCATGGCTGAGTAATATTCCATTGTATATCTGTGCCACATCTTCTTTATCCATTCATCTGTTGATGGACATCTAGGTTGCTTCCATGACCTGGCTGTTGTAAATAGTGCTGAAATGAACATTGTGGTACATCACTCTTTTTTTTTTTTACATCACTCTTTTTGAATTATGGTTTTCTCAGGGTATATGCCCAGTAGTGCAATTGCTGGATCATATGGTAATTCTATTTTTAGTTTTTTAAGGAACCTCCATACTGTTCTCTATAGTGGCTGTATCAATTTACATTCCTACCAACAGTGCAAGAAAGTTCCCTTTTCTACATACCCTCTCCAGCATTTATTGTTTCTAGATTTTTTGATGATGGCCATTCTGACTTGTGTGAGGTGATACCTCATTGTAGTTTTGATTTGCATTTCTCTAATGATTAGTGATGTTGAGCATCCTTTCATGTGTTTGTTGGCAATCTGTATATCTTCTTTGGAGAAATGTGTGTTTAGATCTTCTGCCCATTTTTGGATTGGGTTGTTTGTTTTTTTGATATTGAGCTGCATGAGCCGCTTGTATACTTGGGAGATTGATCCTCTGTCAGTTGCTTCATTCACAAATATTTTCTCCCATTCTGAGGGTAGTCTTTTCGTCTCATTTATGGTTTCCTTTGCTGTGCAAAAGCTTTTAAGTTTCATTAGGTCCCATTTGTTTATTTTTGTTTTTATTTCCATTTCTCTAGGAGGTGGGTCATAAAGGATCTTGCTGTGATTTATGTCACAGAGTGTTCTGCCTAGGTTTTCCTCTAAGAATTTTATAGTGTCTGGCAATACATTTAGGTCTTTAATCCATTTTGAGTTTATTTTTGTGTATAGTGTTAGGGAGTGTTCTAATTTCATTCTTTTACATGTAGCTGTCCAATTTTCCCAACACCACTTATTGAAGAGGCTGTCTTTTCTGCATTGTGTATTTTTGCCTCCTTTAACAAAAATAAGGTGACCATATGTGTGTGGGTTTGTCTCTGGGCTTTCTATCCTGTTCCATTGATCTATATTTCTGTTTTTGTGCCAGTACCATACTGTCTTGATTACTGTAGCTTTGTAGTATAGTCTGAAGTCCAGGAGCCTGATTCCTCTGGTTCTGTTTTTCCTTCTCAAGATTGCTTTGGCTATTCGGAATCTTTTGTGTTTTCATACAAATTGTGAAATTTTTTGTTCTAGTTCTGTGAAAATTGCCTTTGGTAGTTTGATTGGGATTGCATTGAATCTGTAGATTGCTTTGAGTAGTATAGGCATTTTCACAATGTTGGTTCTTCCAATCCAGAAACATGGTATATGTCTCCATCTGTTTGGATCAACTTTAATTTCTTTCATCAGTGTCTTCTGCATGTAGGTCTTTTGTCTCCTTAGGTAGGTTTATTCCTAGGTATTTTATTCTTTTTGTTGCAATAGTAAATGGGGGTGTTTCCTTAATTTCTCTTTCAGATTTTTCATCATTAGTGTTTAGGAATGCAAGAGATTTCTGAGCATTAATTTTGTATCCTGCTACTTTACCAAATTCATTGATTAGCTCTAGTAGTTTTCTGGTAGCATCTTCAAGATTCTCTATGTATAGTATTGTGTCATCTGTAAACAGTGACAGCTTTACTTCTTCTGTTCCGATTTGGATTCCTTTTATTTCTTTTTCTTCTCTGATTGCTATGGCTAAAACTTCCAAAACTATGTTGAATAATAGTGGTGAGAGTGGACAACCTTTTCTTGCTCCTGACCTTAGAGGAAATGGTTTCAGTTTTACACCATTGAGAACGATGTTGGCTGTGGGTTTCTCATATATGGCCCTTATTATGTTGAGATAAGTTTTCTCTGTGCCTACTTTCTGGAAGGTTTTTATCATACATGGGTGTTGAATTTTGTCAAAAGCTTTTTCTGCATCTATTGAGATATCATATGGTTTTTTTCTTCAATTTGTTAATATGGTGTATCACATTGATTGATTTTCATATACTGAAGAATCCTTGCATTCCTGGGATAAACCCCACTTGATCATGGTGTATTATCCTTTTAATGTGCTGTTAGATTCTGTTTGCTAGTATTTTGTTGAGGATTTTTGCATCTATGTTCATCGGTGATATTGGCCTGTAGTTTTCTTTCTTTGTGACATGTTTGTCTTGTTTCGGTATCAGGGTGATGGTAACCTCGTAGAATGAGTTAAAGAGTGTTCCTCCCTCTGCTATATTTTGGAAGAGTTTGAGAAGGATAGGTGTTAGCTCTTCTCTAAATGTTTGATAGAATTCGCCTGTGAAGCCATCTGATCCTGGGCTTTTGTTTGTTGGAAGATTTTTAATCACAGTCTCAATTTCAGTGCTTGTGATTGGTCTGTTTATATTTTCTGTTTCTTCCTGGTTCTGTCTCGGAAGGTTGTGCTTTTCTAAGAATTTGTCCATTTCTTCCAGGTTGTCCATTTTATTGGCATATAGTTGCTTATAGTAATCTCTCATGGTCCTTTGTATTTCTGCAGTGTCAGTTGTTACTTCTCCTTTGTCATTTCTTATTCTATTGATTTGAGTCTTCTCCCTTTTTTTCTTGATGAGTCTGGCTAATGGTTTATCAATTTTGTTTATCTTCTCAAAGAACCAGCTTTTAGTTTTATTGATCTTTGCTATTGTTTCCTTCATTTCTTTTTCATTTGTTTTTAATCTGATCTTTATGATTTCTTTCCTTCTGCTAACTTTGGGGGTGTTTTGTTCTTCTTTCTCTAATTGCTTTAAGTGTAAGCTTAGGTTGTTTATTTGAGATGTTCCTTGTTTCTTGAGGTAGGATTTTATTGCTCTAAACTTCCCTCTTAGAACTGCTTTTGCTGCATCCCATAGGTTTTGTGTCATTGTGTTTTCATTGTCATTTATTTCTAGGTATTTTTTTATTTCCTCTTTGATTTCTTCAGTGATCTCTTGGTTATTTAGTGGTGTATTGTTTAGCCTCCATGTGTTTGTATTTTTTGCAGATTTTTTTCCTGTAATTGATATCTAGTCTCATAGCGTTGTGGTGAGAAAAAATACTTGATACGATTTCAATTTTCTTAAATTTACCAAGGCTTGATTTGTGACCCAAGCTATGATCTGTCCTGGAGAATGTTCCATGAGCACTTGAGAAGAAAGCGTATTCTGTTGTTTTTGGATGGAATGTCCTCTAAATATCAATTAAGTCCATCTTGTTTAATGTATCATTTAAAGTTTCTGTTTCCTTATTTTTTCATTTTGGATGGTTTGTCCATTGGTGAAAATGGGGTGTTAAAGTCCCCTATGATTGTGTTACTGTTGATTTCCCCTTACTGTTGATTTCCCCATTTCACCTCAAATGTATTGAGGTGCTCCTATGTTGGGTGCATAGCTATTTACAATTGTTATATCTTCTTCTTGGATTGTTCCCTTGATCATTATGTAGTGTCCTTCTTTGTCTCTTGTAATAGTCTTTATTTTAAAGCCTATTTTGTTTGATATGAGAATTGCTACTCCAGCTTTCTTTTGGTTTCCATTTGCATGGAATATCTTTTTCCATTCCCTCACTTTCAGTCTGTATGTGTCCCTAGGTCTGAAGTGGGTCTCTTGTATACAACATATATACGGGTCTTGTTTTTGTATGCATTCAGCCTGTCTATGTCTTTTGTTTGGAGCTCTTAATCGATTTACATTTAAGGTAATTATCAATATGTATGTTCCTATTACCATTTTCTTAATTGTTTGGGGTTTGTTATTGTAGGTCTTTTCCTTCTCTTGTGTTTCCTGCCTAGAGAAGTTCCTTTAGCATTTGTTGTAAAGCTGGTTTGGTGGTGCTGAATTATCTTAGCTTTTGCTTGTCGGTAAAGATTTTAATTTCTCCCTCAAATCTGAATGAGATCCTTGCTGGGTAGAGTAATCTTGGTTGTAGGTTTTTCCCTTTCATCACTTTAAATATGTCCTGCCACACCCTTCTGGCTTGCAGAGTGTCTGCTGAAAGATCAGCTGTTAACCTTATGGGGATTCCCTTGTGTGTTATTTGTTGTTTTTCCCTTGCTGCTTTTAATATTTTTTCTCTGTATTTAATTTTTGATAGTTTGATTAATATGTGTCTTGGCATGCTTCTCCTTGGGTTTATCCTGTATGGGACTCTGCACTTCCTGGACTTAATTGACTATATCCTTTCCCATGTTAGGGAAATTTTCAACTCTAATCTCTTCACATATTTTATCAGACCCTTTCTTTTTCTCTTCTTCTTCTTGAACCCCTATAATTCAAATGTTGGTGAGTTTAATGTTGTCCCAGAGGTCTCTGAGACTGTCCTCCATTCTTTTCATTCTTTTTTCTTTATTCTGCTCTATGGTAGTTATTTCCACTATTTTATCTTCCAGGTCACTTATCCTTTCTTCTGCCTCAGTTGTTTGGCTGTTGATTTCTTCTAGAGAATTTTTAATTTCATTTATTGTGTTGTTCATCATTGTTTGCTTGCTCTTTATTTCTTCTAGGTCCTTGTTAAATATTTCCTGTATTTTCTCCTTTCTATTTCCAAGATTTTGGGTCATCTTTACTATCATTACTCTGAATTCTTTTTCAGGTAGACTGCCTATTTCCCCTTCATTTTTTTGGTCTAGTGGATTTTTACCTTGCTCCTTCATCTGCTGCATATTCCTCTGTCTTCCCATTTTGCTTAACTTACTGTGTTTGGGGTCTCCTTTTCACAGGCGGCAGGTTTTTAGTTCCCATTGTGTTTGGTGTCTGCTTCCAGTGGGTAAGGTTCGTTTAGTGGCTTGTGTAGGTTTCCTGGTGGAGGGGACTGGTGCCTGTGTTCTGGTGGGTGACGCTTGATTTTGTCTTTCTGGTGGGCAGGGCTACATTGGTGGTGTGTTTTGGGGTGTCTGTGAACTTAGTATGCTATTAGGCAGCCTCTCTGCTAATGGGTGGGGTTGTGTTCCTGTCTTACTAGTTATTTGGCATGGGGCATCCAGCACTGGAGCTTGCTGGGCATTGGGTGGAGCTGGGTCTTAAGGTTGAGATGGCGCTCTCTGGGAGAGCTCTCACCAATTGATATTACATGGGGCTGGGAGGTTTCTGGTGGTCCAATGTCCTGAACTCAGCTCTCCCACCTCAGAGACTCAGTCCTGACACCAGGCCAGAGCACCAATACCCTGTCAGCCACTTGGCTCAGAAGAAAAGGGAGGAAAAAAAGAAAGAAAAAAAATTAAAAATTAAATAAATAAAATAAAATAATTTTTTTAAAGTTATTAAAATAAAAAATTTAAAAAGTAATAAATAAAAGAAGAGAGCAACAAAACCAATAAAGAAATTCACCAGTGATAACAAGTGCTAAAAACTATACTAAGATAAACATAAAAATCAGAAACAAGTCAGTCGCAGACAGCAAGCCCCAAGTCTACAGTTGCTCCCAAAGTCCACCGCCTCAATTTTGGGTTGATGCATTGTCTGTTCAGGTATTCCACAGATGCAGGGTACATCAAGTTGATTGTGGAGATTTAATCCGCTGCTCCTGAGGCTGCTGGGAGAGATTTCCCTGTCTCTTCTTTGTTTGCACAGCTCCTGGGGTTCAGCTTTGGATTTGGACCCGCCTCTGTATGTACGTTGCCCTCTGGCTTCCGTTCCTGCCCAGACAGGACGAAGTTAAAGCAGTGGCGTATTAGGGGGCTCTGGCTCACTCAGGCCAGGAGGAGGGAGGTGTACAGTAGTTATAACTGGAATGCAGGACGAGCCTGCAGTGGCAGAGGCCGGCGTGACATTGCACCAGCCTGAGGTGTGCCGTGTGTTCTCCCTGGGAAGCTGTCCCTGGATCATGGGACCCTGGCAGTGGCGGGTTGCACAGGCTCCCGGGAGGGGAGGTGTGGATAGTGACCTGTGCTCGCACACAGGCTTCTCGGTGGCTGCAGCTGCAGCCTTAGCATTTCATGCCTGTCTCTGGGGTCAGTGCTGATAGCCACTGCTCGCGCCCGTCTCTGGAGCTCGTTTAGGTGGTGCTCTGCATCCCCTCTCCTAGTGCACCCCAAAACAATTGTCTCCTGCCTCTTAGGCAGTTCCAGAGTTTTTCCTGGACTCCCTCCTGGCCAGCTGTGGTGCACTAGCCCCCTTCAGGCTGTGTTCACACAGCCAACCCCAGTCCTCTCCCTGGGATCTGACCTCCGAAACCCGAGCCTCAGCTCCCAGCTCCCACCCGTCCCGGCGCGGGAGCAGACAAGCCTCTTAGGCTGGTGAGTGCTGGTTGGCACCGATCCTCTGTGCAGGAATCTCTCCGCTTTGCCCTCCGCACCCCTGTTGCTGCGCTCTCTTCTGTGGCTCCGAAGCTTCCCCCACCACCCACCCTCCATCTCTGCCAGTGAAGGGGCTTCCTAGTGTGTGGAAACTTTTCCTCTTTCACAACTCCCTCCCAGAGGAGCAGGTCCCATCCCTATTCCTTTGTCTCTGTATTTTCTTTTTTCTTTTACCCTACCACAGTATTTGGGGAGTTTCTTGCCTTTTGGGAAGTCTGAGGTCTTCTGGCAGTGTTCAGTAGGTGTTCTGTAGGAGTTGTTCCACATGTAGATGTATTTGTGGGGAGGAAGGTAATCTCCACATCTTACTCCTCCACCATCTTGAAGGTCTCCCCCCCAAAATAAATGTTTCAATTCTGCTTACAAAGGTATAATTTAGCAAATTACTGTAAGTCATAATTAGTTTGAGGGAAAGGTTTCCTTATACCTGGTCTCACAGAAATCCACAGATGAGTGAGGACAGGTAGAACTTGAAGTATTTTCAACATAAACTTGAGCTCCAGAGATGCTCTCATTGTCAGGTGGGCTTTGGCCGGGAAATTCTAACAAAACAAAACCTGCTGCCTTAGGGCAAGACCCCAGGCCCTGTCCCACCCCCATGCCTTTAAGAACCTTTAGCAACATGATTTTTAATGGCTGCTGAGGATTCCAAACATTGAGATAACACATTTGGTTGGAGGCTGATCTTTCAAGAACACCTTTAGGAATTTTCACTTCCCCTTAGTACCTTTGTCAGAATTGGAAAAAGAAGAAAGGAGAGAGATTAAAATTCAAATCAGTTTCTCTCCTTTTTAAAGTGGTGAAAGGTTTGGTGTGGGAGAATCATAAGACAATAGGATTGTCCTTTCCAGCTGGGTCAGAGCTGAAGTGAGGCAATTGAGCATAAGTCTGATGTGGCAACAGACTATCAGGATCCCCATATCAGTGGCCAACCTGTTCTGGCTGGGGCCTTGCCTCAGCCACGAGGCTGCATGGTGACAATTCAGGAGCTGACAGCATCTGCTCGTACTGCAGAGTCACCACATGCATGCCCCATCTTGATTAATTAGCTTGTTTCATTTTAGACATTCTCCTGTCACAGAACATTCCATGATTGTACAAGTGATAATGAGTTACCGCAGGGATAACCTCTTCAGAACCAATAAATCTGTAACTCTTTGAATACTGAATACATCAGCCCTCTCTAAAGTTACACAGCAAGGCATTAATACCATCTAATATTATAACATTTGTGCCAGGGTGGATCTGAAACATTGTATGTTAGCAATTAACCCTTTTGTTTGTGGCATTAATGAATGAGATTAGAATTGGATTTAAGGATTTGTTAAATGGCAAAGTCCAGTGACCTTAATTACTCTAATCTCATCTGACCTAAATGAATGAAATGCATTTCCACGTAAAATGGTAGGCATTGTTACCTTATAATGTGTAAGCTGCTGGTCTGATCTCTAATGTTAAAAACAAAAATGGAATGAGAGATAATGCAACATAGACTAATTTATGCATAAATCTCCAAAAACAATTAAAGGTATCTCAAGCCTGGACCACATAACATCTCCTAACAATCCTTTCCTAATTTTTACATAAAAATGCTTTCTTGCCCTGATATAAAAGTTTTACCTACCCGTTGTGAAAACAACAGATGATTAAAAAATACTTACAAAGAGAAAATAAAAACCACCTATGATTTGACCACACAGATATAACCATGTTATATGTTTGTAACCACATTATATCTGTTTGTTGTTGTTGTTGTTGTTTTCCATAGAGATATTTTAATTTATAAATTGACTATACATATATATCTCTCTATATATACATACACATATAAGCCAACATATACATACATATGGGCATGCATAAGATATTACTATAGTGTTATTTTGGCTTATATTCTTCCAGGGAATTTTCTTCTATGCATAATACATAGAAATATATATTTATTTTCCTAATATTTGGGAATGGCATCGTGTTATACATATTACTTAATAGCATTCTCTTTTTTCATGATAAACAGCATGCCCTGGGATGGTATTGTCTCTCTTCCTCCCTTCAGGCCACAGGGACTTAATTGCTTTCTTTCCTCTTCAGAGCAGCCATCCCCTCACCAGTTTCTTGAGGTGTCTCCCTAATACGTACTGCAGAAGACAATACAGCATCCCCAGATTCTGCTTTCCTCACTGTCCATGAAGCCCACCACACAGACCATTGTTAAAGATTTCACTGCTAATTGAGTAGGAAAACAGGTAATACAAAAATAGCCATCGTGGCAGGTTCTGTAAGATTTGACAGACCTCCCTGGTTCCCTGGCCAGAAGTGCCTGGGTGGCCTGAAAGGGTATTGTTTGTCATCTTTTAACCCTGGTAGAAAGTTTATCAAACTCCCCCTCACTTAGGCCTTTTCCTACCTTCAGCCTCTGAAATTCAACGATTCTCAAGCTATCTGGAGGGGAGATGAAGTTGCTTTTTTGTTTTAAGTATTCTTTTTCTGTGGTAAAATACAGATAACATAAAGTTTACCATTTTGCCATTTGTAAGCGTGCAGTTCAGGGGCATTAAGTACATTCATGTTGTTGTGCAAGCACCAGTGCCCATCTCTAAAACTCTTTTCATTTTCCCAAACTGAAACTCTATACCCATTGAACAATAACTCCCCATTCCGATCTCTCCCCAGCCCCTGGCAACCATTCTTCTCCTTTTTGACTCTATCAGTTTGACTATTCCAGGTACCTCATGTAAGTGAAATCATACAGTGTTTGTCCTTTGCTGTCTGGCTTATTTCACTTACAGTGTCTTCAGGGTTCGTTCATGTTGTAGAATATGTCATGATTTCCTTCCTTTTTAGGGCTGAACAATATTCTATTATATAGATACACCACATTTTAAAAATCTATTCATCCTATAAAAACTTGAGTTGCTTTCACCTTTTGGCTATTGTGAATAAGACTGCTGTGAATATGGTGTACAGATATCTGTTTGTGTCTGCTTTCAGTTCCTTTGAGTGTATATCCTAAAGTGAAATTGCTAGATCATAGGGTAATTCTATTTTTAATCTTCTGAGGAACTGCCATATTGTTTGCTACAGAGGCTGCACCATTTTATATTTCCATTAGTGATGGACAAGCATTTCAATTTCTCCCTCCCCAAGACCTGTTATTTTCTGGAGCTTATTGTTGTTTAAAATAGCCATTCTAATGGGTATAATGTGGTATCTTATTGTGGTTTTGATTTGCATTTCCCTAATGATTAGTGATTTTGAGTATCTTTTCATGTGCTTATTGGCCATTTGTAAATCTTATTTGGTGAAATGTCTTTTCAAATTGTATGTTCATTTTTTTAATTGAGTTGTTTGGTTTTTTTGTTGTTGTTCTTTTTCAATTTATTTTGTTGTTTAACTTATCTTCCATTATAGATTGATACTTTTATAAAATACAGTAAAATTACCACCAGTGAATTACTGGATATCAAGATGAAGGATGTTAAGATGAAGTCCTAGTACATCTGTTTCTAGCCATAATGAAGTAAAAGGGATTGATTCACTCTTCTACCTTAAACAATTAGGAAACCAGAATAATATACGAAACAATGGTTTTCAGTTATTGAACAAAAGTTGAATTAGGAGTATGATCCCTTCAGAGAAAAGAAACAAACAGGGTGAGCCCTATCACCCCAGCTTATTGCTTGGAGGCAGCCCACAAGCACACTTGAGAGGATCAAACTGAGCCCCGGTAACATAACTGCATGCCAGAACAAAGACCACAGCTATGTAAAGGAATACAGCAAAATTCAGTACCCAGTAGTGAAAATTTACACAGTCCCCAATCCAATTAAAAAAAAAATTACCTGGTATGCAAAAAAGCAGGAAATATGATCCTTACGAAGGGAAAAAAATCAACTGTTAGAAGATGAATTATATAAAAATGAAACAAAAAAATGACATAAAAATATAAGACCCATTTTTAAAAAATTATTAAATTTAATGGACATAAAAGAAGTTATTCTGTCAAATTGCTATAAAAGTTTCTACATGCTTGCTCCCATGTTTTATACTTATTGTTCCATGAAATGGCCAGTAACAATCCACAGACCATCAGCTGGTCTGTAGACCACACTTGATGTAGCCCTGATTAGACCAATATTTTTTTAACCTCAAGCCAACTGACTTAAATATGATTACAGAAAAAAACAAAAACACATTTGAATGTATGGCTGTACAAGAGAAGAGCCTGTGTCCCAAAGTGAATTACATGTCTCTAGGGATAACAGTCTGAGTGGCTCCCACCTCAGGATGTTCCCAGCACTATGCCAGACCCTGAGGGAAAACCTGAGGTGAAGACCCAAGTCCTCAGAGTGAAGCATGGCAGGGAAATTTATGAGAGGCTTAATTAGCACAGTAATTTTAGATAAGTAGAGACACAAGGTTTTAAGTAAAACCCTTCTGAGCCTAATTATTTCCTCTGTTATCAAGGACTTCAGAGGAAACTGCACTAAATCATTCTGGAAATAGGTCCTCAGTTCACAAGATGCTGAGAACTAATTACTTAACGCATTGAATTGAGGGCATGTTGTAACTGCAAAATATGAAGACTGGATTAGAAGAGCCACCACGAGCTCTTTACCAGCTACCTCTTGGAGGCAAATGTCCATGGACACATTGTTCCAGAGGAGAATGGAACATTGTCTTCTGGAAAGCTGCTAATTAAGAGCTGCTAATTAACAGCAGCTTTCCCTTACAGTCCTGAAGATGGTTGCTCAGCCTAGCCAGGTTCAAAACTGTTTTGTGTGGTGAAGCTGGGAGAAAGGGGGGGAAAAAAAAGACAAGATAAGTATGTATAAATTGGGGATATGCAAATGTCATTGTTGACATTCCATTTGTTACTTTGATTTTGGAACTCATTGCAACCCATCTATCAATGTCTTTTTCTATTCCTGTTGTTTCTCATCTATGAAAAAAATATAATGATAACAGTATCTTCCTCATAAGGTTTACATGATTTAACATATGTAAACATATTGGCACATACTAAGTGCTCAGTAAATATTAACTGCCTATACCTCTATCTATACATCTATAGATGTTTACTTATTTTTTCATTCATTCAGATCCACTCAAAAAATACATGGTATCTGAGGGATCAACCTAATAATTATACAATTGAGCTTTTTAAATTAAAAGCTCTGGTATAATTTTACAGAACATAGCACTGTTCATTTCAATTTAGACCTTATCATTATTGTCTGTGGCAAAAGCACATCACCCCAAGGGCAAGGAGTTGAGTCCTTAGGTGTGGGCAGTAGAATCAATCTGCAAAGGCAGGTTGTCTGGCATCAACTTCATCACCTACAAAGGTTCAACATCCCCTTTGGTTTCCTCGCAGAATCATTAGTGCCCATTTCTTATAACTGTGTCATTTTGGTCTATTGGCAAAAAAAAAACAATTATGTGACAGAGCACTGAGTGACACCTGCCTTGGCTGGGTATTGCCACTCGCACCCGGAGTGCTCAGAAGAATGATAGAGGTGATGTGTTAACTATGCTCAGTCAAAAGTAAAAGATGGAGAATAGTGTTTTCACTTTTCAGTTTAAAATCTACATCCCTTTATCCTGCTGTGCAAAATAGGATCTCATGGTGATCACAGTAAGGTCTTGGAGGACACTCTGCCAAGACATGTGAAGAGGTGCCCCTGACCTGGGCATTCTGAAATTCTTGATGAGCACCTTGCCTGGTTACAGACAGCTGTAGCAGCTGCCCACTCCTGTTTCCAGTGAGGAAACAGTGCTCTGTGGGTTGCTGAGTTTCTTTACAGATTTCAGGGGTGCTCCCTATATGAATGTGGAAACTTCTCGTAAGATGACCAGTGACTACAGATGAGTGCTCTAATTACTTTTGGTGACAGTAAATAAAATTATTTTGAAATGGATCAGAGGTCTTGTCTATAGAGAAAGGACTCTTTCAGTTATCCTTATGCTTGGCTAAATTGGTTTTCTGAAATGAGAATGTAATATTCCTGAGAGAATGAGTATTCATATTGAACTATTTTCATTTAAAAATAATCATTTAGGGGGTAGAGGTGAGCTTTCATACTAAACTAGAAGTAGCAAAAATCAGATAATAAGAAATTTATTTTTTTGTTTTTCTGCTTCTCAGTTTTCCTCCTTGACATTCTCCAGATTTCTGTTAGTGGTCAATTTTTGTTGCTGTTGTTTCTGTGTCCTTTCTTGACACCCTCAGTCAGTCTCTTGGTTTCAAATATCATCATTGCTCTGTGAAAAACAACTGAATCTCTCTTTACAGTTATGGGACTTCTTATTATATGAGGTAATAAATCTCTATCATCCAAACCATCTTGGTTTGGTATTCTCTTACTTGCATCTGGAAGTATCTTGACTCTTTTTCCTCTAAACAGTAATGGGAGAGTGAATCATTCTAAAGCCAAGTCAAGATCATGTTACTCCCGCGTTCAGAAATCTTCAGTAGTTCCCCACTCCCTACCAAAGAAACCCTCCAAATTTATAATCTAGCATTTAAGACTTTCCTAAAATCTGTGCCAACTTACCTTTCCAAGCTTATTTCTTATATGCTTTCTTTACGTAGTCCTTCCAGTGGTTAAAACACTCTAAGTGCTGCAGTGGGGAGACAGAAGAGGGGAGGCTGCCACCAGCTGAACAGTTGGCTGGGACCTGGACCCAAGCCCACTCCCTGTTCCCTGCCCCCACCCTGCCTCCAGGGACTAAATGTGGAACTAGCTGGTGTCAGCCCAATTTTCACCTAGAAAGTCACTTCAGTTAAGGTGGCAGAGATCATCTTTGGAAAGTTCTTTTGTGTCCCAATGTAGATTGAAGAGCAAATTGAACTCCCGAAAGGTGGGGGTTGCCTTTGAGAACATGGCTTCTAGACCCCAGAGCTCCAGGATCAGCATGGCAGCATGGTGACCCTTTTGTACTGTGTGCCCTCAACATGCAAGGTTCTCCTCTGGCAGCAGGAAGCACTCTCCGAGAATGCTGAAGCTGCAAGACCCACTTCCAGAGCACAGAAAAACAAAGAGGAACAAGGTATACTGGCAGCCAACATGAAGGAACGCACCCAGCAAGCAGCAAGCCACTGTCACTGACTCAGCAATTGTTTCTGCTGTGGTCCAAGAAGAACGCAGAGAGCTTGTCCCTGTCTATGACTGCAGGCTCGGTCATTCAACCAGTGCAGTCCAGTAACCCAAAAGAGAGGAACTCCACCATGAAAGAGTCAAAGTCCAACAAACAATGATGAACAACACAATAAATGAAATTAAAAATTCTCTAGAAGGAATCAATAGCAGAATAACTGAGGCAGAAGAATGGATAAGTGACCTGGAAGATAAAATAGTGGAAATAACTACTTCAGAGAATAATAAAGAATAAAGAATGAAAACAATGGAGGACAGTCTCAGAGACCTCTGGGACAACATTAAATGCACCAACATTCAAATTATAGGGGTCCCAGAAGAAGAAGAGAAAAAGAAAGGGACTGAGAAAATATTTGAGGAGATTATAGTTGAAAACTTCCCTAATATGGGAAAGGAAATAGTCAATCAAGTCCAGGAAGTGCAGAGTCCCATACAGGATAAATCCAAGGAGAAACATGCCAAGACACGTATTAATCAAACTATCAAAAATTAAATACAAAGAAAAAATATTAAAAGCAACAAGGGAAAAACAACAAACATACAAGGGAATACCCATAAGCTGAACAGCTGATCTTTCAGCAGAAACTCTACAAGCCAGAAGGGAGTGGCGGTACATATTTAAAGTGATGAAAGGGAAAAACCTACAACCAAGATTACTGTACCCAGCAAGGATCTCATTCAGATTCGATGGAGAAATTAAAACCTTTACAGACAAGCAAAAGCTAAGAGAATTCAGCACCACCAAACCAGCTTTACAACAAATGCTAAAGGAACTTCTCTAGGCAGGAAACACAAGAGAAGGAAAAGACCTACAATAACAAACCCAAAACAATTAAGAAAATGGTAATAGGAACATACATATTGATAATTACCTTAAATGTAAATGAATTAAATGCTCCAAGGAAAAGACATAGACTGGCTGAATGGATACAAAAACAAGACCCGTATATATGCTGTCTACAAGAGACCTACTTCAGACCTAGGGACACATACAGACTGAAAGTGAGGGGATGGAAAAAGATATTCCATGCCAATGGAAACCAAAAGAAAGCTGGAGTAGCAATTCTCATATCAGACAACATAGACTTTAAAATAAAGGCTATTACAAGAGACAAAGAAGGACACTACATAATCATCAAGGGATCGATCTAAGAAGAAGATAGAACATCTGTAAATATTTATGCACCCAACATAGGAGCACCTCAATACATAAGGGAAATGCTAACAGCCATAAAAGGGGAAATCAACAGTAACACAATCATAGGGGACTTTAACACCCCATTTTCACCAATGGACAAACCATCCAAAATGAAAATAAATAAGGAAACACAAACTTTAAATGATACATTAAACAAGATGGACTTAATTGATATTTAGAGGACATTCCATCCAAAAACAACAGAATACGCTTTCTTCTCAAGTGCTCATGGAACATTCTCCAGGATAGATCATATCTTGGGTCACAAATCAAGCCTTGGTAAATTTAAGAAAATTGAAATCGTATTAAGTATCTTTTCATTGCAGCTCTTTTTACAATAGCCAGGACATGGAACCAACCTAAGTGTCCATCGACAGATGAATGGATAAAGAAGATGTGGCACATATATACAATGGAATATTGCTCAGCCATAAGAAGAAACAAAATTGAGTTACTTGTAGTGAGGTGGATGGACCTAGAGTCTGTCATACAGAGTGAAGTAAGTCAAAAAGAGAAAAACAAATACTGTATGTTAACACATATATATGGAATCTAAAAAAACAAACAAAAAAATGGTTCTGAAGAACCTAGGGGCAGGACAAGAATAAAGACGCAGACATAGAGAATGGACTTGAGGACCCGGGGAGGGGGAAGGGTAAGCTGGGACAAAGTGAGAGAGTGGCATGGACATATATACACTACCAAATGTAAAATAGATAGCTAGTGGGAAGCAGCTGCATAGCACAGGGAGATCAGCTTGGTGCTTTTGTCCACCTAGAGGGGTGGGATAGGGAGGGTGGGAGGGAGATGCTAGAGGGACGAGATATGGGGATATATGTATATGTATAGCTGATTCACTTTGTTATAGAACAGAAACTAGCACACCATTGTGAAGCAATTGTACTCCAATAAGGATGTTAAAAAAAAAAAAAAGAGTCCAAGTCAAAGCAGGAGATGATGGCCTTCCCTTACAGTGATGACCCCATCTGGGAATCCCCACCTGCCTTTCAAATTCTCCAGGCAGAGAAAACAAGGGGGCTGGCCAGTCAATCCTAGTCCCCCCTCTTTATGACTCCAAGAGTGGGAGCCATACAGTGTAAGCACTCCTTGGGCCTGGTGGGAGCCTGGACCTGAAGAATGGGGCTGCAAATGGTGCCAAGGGAGCAAGGTATTCACCATCCCCCCCCCCCCCCCGCCGCCTCACTGCTTTGGTCAGAGCTCCTGGGACTGATGAATGGAATTCTGCTGACCACTAAAGTCCCAGGATTCCCAGTGCACAACCCACTGATGATCCCATCATATTACGCGACCCACAGCTCTTCCAGACCTTTCCACAGCCAGACTATTATCCAAAGCCTACACCTGCTCCGAAGACATTAGACCAAATGGTGTGTATGTTTTCAAGCTGCAGATTCTGCACTAAGGGTCAAGTTGAAACTGTTGCCCCTTTTCACATCCATTACATCCCCAGCAGCAAGACAGAGAGAAGCAAACCTCTGTGAACAGGCAGATATGTGCCTTTGGAATGACCTGAAACCTCTCCCAGTTCCAGCCAACCAGGGTTGGAATTCTTCTCTGAATACCAAACCGCAGCCAACTCTGTGCATTCTGGCACCAGCACCCACACCTGCTGCTCCCATATGTCCCCTGCGATAAGCCTGGGGTAGAGAACAAACTGATTCCTTCTGCAGGCAGCCCTGCCAGCTCTACTCCACTGCTCCGACATGGTACTGCGCCAGGCCTGATGCCCCCAAACCAAGCAGTTACCTCTGTCTCCTACAGGGACAATGGTTCTGGCAGATCCCAATGTACTCCTTCCCCACCTCCCTCCACTAGTGTCCAGTGGAGATCCCCCCACCCTGGGATAAACCCCAGATAGACTACATCATGAGCAGCTTCAGCATTTGGAGCACTCCTTACAAACTCTCAAATCTAGCCTATGCTTTCCCCTGATGAAGACATTCCTAGCAGCACAAGGCATGCAGAATGCTGGAGTGTTAAATGAACCTCCAAAGAAACCAGAAGGGTTGATACAGGCCAGAGTGGCTTAGTAACAAAGCTTAGGTAGGGAACCTGGGTCCCAGACAGCTGTGGAAGCTCCACTTGTCCTTCCAGGATGCAGAGATGTGCCCTTTTGTCCAGATGAAGGGATTCCACCTTCCATGAACTCCCAGTCTGGGCCCCTAAGACCCAACCACCCAGATCATATGACTCCTGAGCAGATAGTTTGGCTGAAATTATAGCAGGAGTTTTTAATAAACAGAATAAGAGGTATCAGGGAAAAGTGACTGTACCCTAGTGCTCCCTCCAGGTTACAGAGGTTTATCTGCACAGACCTTCGAATTTCTCTAAGGGCCTCTCCCTAGATACCAGATGACCCCTAGTGAAGGCTGGGCACCTGGGCAAGCAGAACCATCTTCTGATAGTATAACTACACCATGTTCTCTGCTCTTAGGGACACAGCCCTCGACTCCAACATACCAGGGATCAGATATGCCTTCCTGGATTTGCAGGAATGATAATCTCTGAAACGGAAGGGCAAATGTCACCAACCCTGCATCCAGACCACATCTTTCTGGAGTCAGTTGGCCAGACAACATGTCAAACATTCCAAATAATTGAAACTTCATTCCTGGCCAGGGGGTCGTTTTGATTGATGGGATTGCTTCCCAAATCCCCAAAGATTGTCTGCAGAGATGTTTCAACAGCAGCTTGTAGAGAAATTTCAAGGTGGTCTCCCTGGGATAAGCATAACAGGAATAAGGTCCAACATGGAGATGACTAGCATGATCCCAGGCTCTCAGAGAACATTCCCATTTTCCTGTAGTCCTGCCAGGGTAACTCTCCAAAAACAATTCCCCACCAATGAGCCCTGGTTGGGAATTTGAGTTTGAGATGGTCCTTAATGTCATGAAAGGAAATGTCCATTTAAATGTCAACAAGGGATCCAACTTTCAGACGATACCTCGAAAGATGAGAGGCTCAGTGTGCCCTGGGGAGATGATGACTTGCACTCAGGTGGCCCTGAGATGCTGCCTGCGGAGCAGAAGATGGCTCCCCTGCCATCTGGTGAGCGCCCTCAGCAGGAGTGTGTCCTGGGCTTTAGGCGATGCTTTCCATGTCTCAAGGTCCAGGAAGCAACGGTGGTTTGCAGAATCTCAGAGAAACAATCGGACCCACCAGAAGGACTAATGGCCAGCTCTGTCTTAGCCACCAATACATCTCAACCCTTCTAGAAACCCCATTAGCCTCAACACAGCTCCTCCAGTTTGAAATGGCCCGGGGCAAAAGCCCTTGAATAAATCTGTGGCAAGCAGCCCTGTGCATTCTCCTGGTCTGAACCCTCTGCAACCTCCCACCATGTACTGTCCAGTCATCAATGCTGGGCTCACCCTCAGGAAACCTCAAGTGCCTCCAGATTCCATTGTACATGGTAGGCCTGATGGCAGGCCCAGACGCTGCTGCCTTCATTAAACAGCCTTCTTAGGGTTTGCTGCTGCTCTGTGGATGATCTGCTTCTGTGAATATCCAGATGTCTTCTCTCTAGTACAACTCGCCTTCAGAGCCTATCCTTCCCCAAGCGTGCTCTCCATTGTGGTGTCTTAAATGTTCAAGTTTGCAATGTCCAGTTCTACCTGATTATTCCATCATACCATCAAGACGGCAATCGACTCAGATGACAAGCTCCCCTCCAGCTCCTTCATTCAACTTCTCATCAATGAATAACCTGCCAGGAATGGGCATTAATACATAAAAATCCTCGAATTTCAGGTTCTGATGCCAACACTCAACCCCATGGGAATGACCCAGCCACTCCTCAGTATAACCAGATGCCCTCCTTGGTTACCATGGGAACCAACATGCTTCCTCATGGTGTTTCAATGGGGTCTGATTTGATGTCACACAATCCTATGATGGGTCTTGGGTACCAGGAGCCTGAGATGGCATCTCAAGGACAGATGGGTTTTCGCAGGAGTTCCCTCCAAGATGAGTCTCTTCCACAGCAGGTATCATTTTCTTACCATGGCCCCAATGGAGGCAGAGCAACTTCCTGGAGACATGGGTGTCCCAGGAGAAGGCACATTTGGCCATTCTAACACCCGATTTAGAATTCAGCACTTTAAAAGCCTGGGGGCCCGAGGGGTCCTGACTCCATCACTGTGCTGGGGAATAGCCTGTCTTCAGTCTTTTCGGACCCAGATCTGCAGGAAGTCATACCTGAGTTGGACCTGTCCTCTACACTCCACCTGAGAAACCCAGCCAGACACTGAAATGGTTCCATGAGGGGAAGTCCCAGGCCATAAACAGCCCTGGGGTCCTAGACCTGGGTGTTTGCGCAGGGGATGATGGGCAAACCAGCCCCCAGAATGTACTAGCTTTGCCTGGCTTGGGAGGTCCGGGGTTTGTGGAAACTCTGGGCATCCTTCCGGGTACAGGTGTAACCATGCTGAGCCTCAACCCAATATGATCACTGGCCTCTCTCAGGCAAGAGCAAAATATTAATGAAACACACACACACAGACACACAATTAATTTAAAAAAAACTGACTGTTACTAAGTTCAGTGTAGGGTAGGAATAATAAGGAAATCTATTTATTTTTAAATAATGAAACTTAAGACATTGCTTTTCAGTTTAAGTGCGCCTCAGCACTGTCTGTCTCTCTCGATATACACATCTACCTCCTTCACCCTTCACCATCTCCTCCATTAAGTGTACTTCTTTCCTTCGTGCCCACCCCCAGCCTGCTCACGCCCTGCCTCCCTCCCCTCTTTTCCCTTGGGTGCTGCGTACTCAGCATTATTTTGGGGAGATAGATCTAGTAAAGCCTCAGCATCCCTGCTGAGCATTCTCCTGGTCTGGGGAGGGAGAGTGAGGTCTGTCCCTGGAATGCTCTGTGACTTTCTCCTCCCGGGTGACTTTGTCTTTGCCAATATGCCCTCTTTTGCCTCCACTCTTGTTTTCTGGTCTCCTTTTATGCGGAATTTCCAGGTGAATTTTATTAATGTGGGATGGAACGGATGCTAACAGTTATCTAGGATTTTGGTTTTGTTTTTGGAAATTTTGTGGTTACTTCCCTTTCTTCCTGCTCCCACACACAAAGTGTTTTGCGGAACTTCCATTAAATTCGGTACAAAACCACTTGCTGGGGCTGTGATGTCAGAAAAATAAAATATATTGCTTCCTATAAAATTAAAAAGAATATTTCAAGGCTCAATCCAAAAATGACTTCCATGAGACTCTTCCTGATCTCCAGGGGAGACCAAATGTCATTTTCCTTGGAACTTGCTACTAATATCTAACAGTTTCTTCCGTCCTTTTCTTGTAACATACTTTTTTAGGTTTTATCTTTCCTATAAATTGAAACTATGTGAGAGTTGGATCTGACCCTGATTCAACTTTGGATGCTCCACAATGTTTTGCATGTAGATGTTCACTGAATGTTAGGCAGATGCATAAATTTTTTTCTCTAACCACTGCAAATTATCCCTAACATGGGGAATGATGGAGGGAACAATTAAAACAAGCCTCACAAGTTGAAACATGACACTCAATTTATGAAATGAGGAGAAAAAAAGAGGAGTCGGAGGAGGATATAACCTGAGCTATAAATAGCTTTAAAGAAGCTAAGCAACATGTGACAGGGATTTGTATGGGCTTACAAGGTGCTGCGGGTAAAATGCTGGAGTTTATAAGAAGGAAGGGGAAGTTTATAAAATTTGCTTCTTAGCAGTGCAGTCAAGCAGTATCAGGGCTTACTATGTGTCTTTGTGCAGGCTGCTATAACAAAATGCTGTAATAGACTGGGGGGCTTAAACGACAGACATTTATTTCTCACAGTTCTGGAGGCTGAAGTCCAAATTCAAGGCTCCAGCAGATTTGTTGTCTGGTTGGAGCCCGCTTCCCGGTTCATAGATGGCTGTCTTTTTGCTGTGTCCTCACATGGTAGAAGGGACAACAGAGCTCTCTGGGTCTCTTTTATAAAGGCACTAGTCCCATTCATGAGGGCTCTACCCTCATGAAATCACCTCCCAAAGGCTCCACCTCCTAATACTATCACATTGGGGGTTAGGTTTTTTAACATGTGAATTCTGGGGGGACAAACATTCAGTCTCTAACATGAAGGTTCTGCATAGGCTCAGAAAGCACCCTGCACATCATATCAAGTGGAAAGTGATGCTGATGACAGCCCTGCACTGCCAGTGGTGTCTCTTGAAGCCTTGGAAACTGGGGATTTTAATAAAAATCTTCCTCACAGTGTCCCTCAGGAAAACTTGGAGGTTAAAATTTTATCAGATCCGGTGCTATTATAAAATGACTCTTTTGTAGCCTCCCCAAATTAGTTTCATATTCAAAGCAGCTTATTTCAACCATTCCCTGCTTAGTTAAATGAGGGCTTGGAAATACGGAGTGCAACATGGAGAAGAGAGAAAGGTCTCTGTCTACTTCAGAAAATATTCAGAGTACATGCCTACATCTTAACATTTTGCAGCCATCCTCTTTTTTTGAATTGCTATTTTGACACTTTATTTTTACTTACATTCAAGAATGACTCTTCAGAAGACTTCATTTTAAAAATGTTTTCTATTTACCTTGCTTAGGTATCATGATGAAAGTACTCTGGAAGTAGTCATATACAAATGGGAGCAATAAATATGTGCTTTTAAGAAATGTCACGTCCAAGATTCTTAGCTTCTAAATGCACTGACAGTGAGGAACCCTCATGGCCTTGCTGCCACAGGCTCCAAACGCCAGCTCCAGCCCATCCACCAGGAATTATGTCACTCTCCTGAGGTTAATGCTCTCTGTTTACTCACGGGTGTGCTCACTTTAAATAAATACAACTTATAAAAATTTAGACTTGCCAAATAGAAAAGCTGGCAAAGTGATTGTCTGCTAAAGAAAAGGATCCTTTACCGTGTCAACACTTTAAATAAGAAGCTGCTTTAGTACATTTTAAAGTTTGAAAACATTTATTTCCCAGGAACTCTGGATTTGCTGGAAATGCTGCATACCTGTGTTCTCTTCATTATTCTAGCACGAACTCTGACGCTCTCTGAAGCCAGCCAGAAGTAGGATAAACAGCTAATTGTCTGTGTCATGTGCTGTGTGGCTTGTGAATCCAGAATAAGAGGCCAAAGAAGAAAATGATTGTTCCAGCACTGATTTGCTGTGAATCAATTTCCAACCTCAGAAAATTCATTTTATTTTACTCACAGGGAAATCACATTAAACTGCCTACTCCATGTCAAGTTGTTTGGATTTCTGTGAAGAAAGAAAATAAGATTGGGATTGGCAGAACAGCGTGTTATATGGGGAAAATCAGATCATCGGAGAATATTGGAGCTTTAATGGTCCTTAGCACCCTCTTAATCAGGCAAAATCCTTCATATTGTAGGTGCAAAAAGTAGAATGGGCATCTTTGTTTTGTCTTCCAAGCATTTCTGTTTCTCTTCCCAAGCTAACCTTGAAAGATGGATCCACTTCCAATGAACAGTTCCGAAGAAGGATTGGCATTGTTGGCTTCAGAGGTGGAGACCTTCTGAAGTGGCTCCTCTGAAGGTTCTTGGCTTAGGTCACACTTGGTACATTCAATTTTTTATGTATAGTGGGTACCGGGGAAAGGCAGCTTATCATGTGAATTTATTATTGGCATCAAACAAGGCAGGTTTTGGATTTTGTTTTGGTTTGTTTTGGCCCATGGTAGGGTAGAACAGAGAATGGAATTACATAATCAGGCATTCCCAGGCAAACAAATTTAAATGTAGCTTTGAGTTTGAATTAGTCTGCTTAATGTCTAAACCCCACGGTTCTTCCTTCTATCTGTAGTCCAACCTAAAACATAAAAGATAAAGCATTCTCTGGGTTGAGATCTAACCCTGTACTCTGTCTTATACTCTGATCTACAAGGATGTAGAATTTGCTGCAATGGTATGTTATAGAGACATGTTCTGTCTTGAAAATAAGTAATATATTTCTGTTAAAAATAGATATGGAGATTAGTAGTGGATAAATCTCATTAAGTTTGGAATCTGGGTTGACTTTATATAAGGGTTCCAGGAATTCTGGGGCTTAGTGACAGATTACACAAGTATTTGGAGATTAAAGAGCTCATCAAATCCAGGAAAAAAAATGCATGTCCTTTAAGGATGTCCCCCCAAATATATATGTTTGTGTGTGTACACACACACACACACACACACACACACACATGCACACACACTTAGGAGGGAAGAATTAATAACCAAAGCTTCACATTTTCAGAGGCTTATGTCTTTTCTACTTCTATGGGAGAAGAGAGCTCTATTCTAAACCATGCCCACCAGAGCAAGCAAGCCAAATAGGACACACAGTATTTTCTCAATGGCCATATTAAGAACTGAGCTCCCTTGCAGGTATAAAAAGAGACAGCCTGGCTTGAGTTCAAATCCTGTCCCTCTCAACTTAGTTGCTATGTGGCCTATTCAAATTATTCTACCTCACAGAGCCTCTATTCCTTCAACCTGCAGGCAGAGGGGGTAACAGTGTGAGGATAGATTTCCTATCACAAAATAAAAATTTAAAACCATGTTTGATTAAAAAATAATATTCAAGAAAACCTGAAAGTAGAAATCTACGTTTACATTGACTGTATGAAAGGCTTTTACAGTTCCTGTCTCCTCTGTACCTCTAAGAGACCACTGCTTCAGTATCCATTTATTCTTTCCTGGTTCAGTAGTTGTTTATGAGCCTAACACAGGGAGAGGCAGTGGCCCTTCAAAGAGTCCTAGACTTGTAGAGAAAAGAACTGGGCTTGAGATCTGACTTATCCATTATCTCTGACCTTGGAAAAATCATTACATTTCTCTGACTTATGGTTTCTCATCTGTAAGATGGTGTTTTAGACCAAATGTTGGTGTCCCCCCAAAATTCGTATGTTGAAGCTCTAACCCCAATATGATGGTATTTGGAGGTGGGGATCTGGTAGGTAAGTTTAGATGAGGTGGTAAGGGTGGAGCCCTCATGAATGGGATTAGTGCCCTTATAAGAAGAAGAGACTAGAGCTCTCTCTCTCGCTCTCTCTCTCTCCCCCCCTCCCCAACCATGTAAGAACTCAGTGAGAAGGTGGCTGTCTGAAAGCCAGGAAAAGGGGTCTAAGCAGAAACCAAATCAGCTGCCATCTTATTCTTGGACTTCCCAGCCTCCAGAACTGTGAGATATAAATGTATATTTTTTAAGCCACCCAGTCTGTGGTATTTTGTTATAGCAGGCCAAGCTGACTAAAACAGATGGGGATAAAAATACCAACCTATATTATAGAGTCCTTAGATCACAAATGAGACATATATAAAATCTCTGCAAATTTTCAATCACTAAACAAATTATGAGTACTGTGTTAGGAACTAGAGAGATGTAAAAATGAGCCAGGTACAGACCTTGAAAAGGTTTGAAAACCTCAAAAAGTTCAGTTTCCTAGGTGAGGTAAGACTCGTGTATAACCAACTATGATACAAAAGAGAAAGGGCCATATTCATTCATTCTTCATTCATTCATTCATTTGTTTAACAGACATGTATTCAGCATCTACTATGTGCCAAGTGCTAGATTTGGGGCAGCAATAAATAAACAAACAAACAAAAAATTCCCTGTTCTTACAGAGCTTTTATGTGAGTCACGGAAGCAGTCAATAAACAAATACATAAATATTAAATAATATATTCAGTGGTAGGAATGGTAGGAAGTGCTTTGAAGAAAAATAAAGTAAGGCAATGGAAAAATCGTGGTAAGGGGGACTTGGCTATTTTGTACAATATGATGAGAAAAGACCTAGTCAAGTCATGTGACTGGAGGGTCAGTCTGCTAAGGGACATTTGAACAGACACTTCCATGAAGTGAGCAGATGAGCTGAACAGGTTTCTTGGAGGAAAATGTTGCAGGCAGTGAAAACAGCAAGTGCAAATGTCCAGAGGCAGGTATGTTAGTCATAAAAAATATTCTTCTAACAGGCTCTGGGAATTCAGAGTTGATGAGATTATTTCTAGCTAAGAGAGTCGATAATGATATAAGACCCTCAAGATCAGTTCAGGGAAAATAGAGGTCCTGCTAAAGAAGAGGCTTGTATAAAAGCACCACATATTTACATAATCTTTTATATTTTTCACTCATCTTTTGCTTAGATCATAACTCATACATTTCTATCCACAGGTACATATTTATAATTATTATCCAACCCACAAAGATAGTCGTAAATGATCACATTTCAGTTTCCTATAAACATAATAAGTGGACATCGTTATTAGTCACCCCTTTCCCATTTCAGATTATTATTATCATCACTTCAGATATAGGATAGTTTAGAACCCATACTTTGGAGTTAGGCAGACAGAAATTCACATCCCAGTTCAATTGGTTCCAGATTTCTGACCTTGAGGATATTGCTTAGGCTTTTGAAACCATAGTTTCTTTATTTGTAAAATGGAAATGATGATATCCTGAGGAGTTTGTTGTGAGAATGAGAATGTTGTGGGATTTTACACACACATACACACACACAGTATTTTGCACAATACCTGACATAAAGTAAATAATTCGCAAATAATTGTTTAAAAATAAAATAGTGAGAGATGCCCTCTTTTTACCTATTGTCCTTCATGGAGGTGGTATTGAAAAATTGCTCACTGATGCTATTCTTTCCCACCCTTTCTTTATTGAAATATTCACAGACATCAAACTATAAAGCAAGAAACTTAGAATCTAAAAGTCATACGATACAAATGATTCCAAGATGAATGCAAGAGAAAGTATGAAAGGAAGTAACAAGAACAAGTATTTACAAGTCTTTACTGCATAAGAAGGCTTTCAAAGACATTAATCTATTTACTCTCTGATAATAAACCTGTAGTCTGAATATTATTTATCTTCCCCATTTTACAGATAAAAAAATATGACTCAGATAGGTTGAGTGATTTTGGCTAAAATCATACAGCTTGTAAGTGGCAAGACTGGAACTTATATTCAGGTCTTCTGATTCCAAGTCCCTGGGGGTAGTTATTGGGGCAACTGGTGCCCAAGAAATCCTTGCAAGACTGGAAAAACTTCCAAGTGATTAACTGAGTTGGTTGCATTATGGGCCTCCCTCCTACTTGTGGATTTTGATTTCTCACTGAGGATTATTAAAGAAAGTTACCTAAGCCTCTTCACAAAGCTCCAGAAATTTCTGGTTATAAGACAGCTAATGAAGTACGTGTTTCTTTCTGAATGGATTTCAGAGGATCTAGATTTTAAACAGCCTTGCTGGAAAGCAAGGTCCCTGTGTTGTTTAGACTCGTTTGATCACTTGTCTGAGCTCTGCAAGGACAGGGACCATGTCTTACCCATCTTTGCATCCCAAGGCCCAGCAAAGAGCCTGGCACCCTGGAAGCTCCCAGGCAGGGCTTGAGGGCCAGGCTGACAGGCCCTGTGATGGTTGATATCAGTTAGCATCACCAGTTTAACTCTGATTTTGGCTGCAGTGAATACACTAGACATCAGCTGTCATGAGAAAACATATCACATGGTAATTTTCAGCTTTTAGTTCTGAATCCAAGCCCCTGGCCTGGACGATGAGACAATAGAGCCCTCCAGCCTCTATATTTCCCACCATTTCTCCTCTCTTTCTGGTTCCTTTTCAGAAAGAGCTTCTCTTATAGGAGCCTGAGTCTGAGCCAGAGCTGCAGACCTTGTTTGCCTCAATAGAGAAAATAATTTTAAAACAAGGACGTTAAATCTGCCTTCAGCTTTGGGTCTTGAATATCAGTGTTGACTTAAGCCTTCCCCATGGAGAAGAGTGGCATTGGTCAGCAAAACTGGTGAGCAGGTGGCATTAGCACCAGCATGGAAGGGAGCTGCAATGAGTTGAAATCTCTGCACTGTCATGTAACAAGGGCTGAATGTATTGACCAGCTTAGGTATTGATCACTTTACACACATTATTTAGTCCTCGATGGAGGATTCTTATTAGTATTCTCATTTTCCAGAGGAGAAAGTTGGAGAATAGAGGTGAAGTGACTTGCCCCAGGTCACAGAGAGTAAGTGGCAGGTCTGGGATAAAACAAAGCAATTGGACTTCACAGCCTGTGCTCTTAACTACGTGACCTTGGGCAAGGGAATGACCCTCTCAGTGCCTCCATTTCCTCATTGGTAAAATGAATAGAGGAACAACTACTTCCTTAGATGGTTAGGAAAAGTCATTGAGATCATACATGCAAAGCCCTTGACACTTAGTAGGCACTTAAAATATGTCAGTTCCCTCTCTTTCCTCAAATAATCTGAGATTGAAGAGTGTCACCTCTTGAGCGATCCTTTAGAAACTTAAAGCTAAAATTAATCCAGGCCACGCCAGAGCCAATGACAATAAAGCTGATTTGTCCAGACTTATTATTTTGTTTCAAAAGGAGACCTGCCTCCACTTTCCTGAGCAGGTCCACAGAGCCGGCCCAGACTGAAAACGCACGTGGCCATTGCAAACGCATTGTTGAAACATGAGGGACACTTCAGGAACCAGGAGATTCCTTCTGGAAATGCCTTGCTTCTTAGCCAAAGCAGAGATGGTTAAACAGTACAGCAGTGCAGCTGTGGCCTTCAGGGCGCACAGTGGGACTTCATGCTCCTGGGGCGAATGGAAACACAGAGACTCGCTTGCCAGCTGGCACTGTCCCTCGAGGGACGAGATATGCGTGGCCTCGCCTTCCAAGTTGAGAGCAATTGCTGGCAGGACACCGTGAGCATGTCAAGTTAAGGGAATATTGTTTTTAAAGGCCCATCACTGTTTTTCTTTCTTTAAATGGTAGCCACCAAAAAGTTATGCAAACACTTCAGCTGTGGAATATTTAATCTGACGTTTGGCATAGCTCCCTTGTTGATCCAAGACATGAAGTATGCAGTATATGCCTTGCAGTTGTTTCATTGTTCACTTAAAAAAAAGATAAACCAGACACAACAATTTAATTTTCTATCCCCTCAATTTTAACTGGGTCACTACCAGGATCCATCCTTGATTCCCAAGTAATAGGATGACAATTATGAACCACAGTCCATAAGATGAATAGCTCATTTAATCAAGTTGGTGGATTTAGTCTTTTTTATTTTTTGGCCCTGCTGAAAGCTTTAGGAGTCCCTGTGGTTATGGTTTTCTCTAGGGTTTGGCAGTTCTTTTATTTGGGTCTGGTGTTTCGGGGTTTCATGTGCTCTTGTAGAAACATTGCCAGAACTGTCCTCCCATCATCCTTGTCATTGAGTTTTAAGCAAGAAAAGGAGCACCTTGCTGCAGTCTTCTGCCCATTCACATGGGACATGTGTCCTGGCTGCATGTGGTCATCCATTAGTGGACATTATTCACCCTGTTCCTTCTTCTTTAACTGTCTCACTTACAGTTGTGTTTTCCTAAAAGAGGGATTCCCTCTGGTTCTCTTTGAATATCAGTCACATGGTTTTTGATCCCTGACAGGTAAGAAGAACATTGCCACTCCTCAGAAAGCACATGGATACTAAAAATCCTAGTTAGTGAGCAGTTCACATTTCATACCATGTGGAGGGAAGGATGCAGGACTGGCCAACATTCCAAAGGAAAGGAGAACCTTTCCAAATGTTCCTCCGCTGATGAGTTAGACCAGTTGCTTAACGTAAACAAGCATAATTCCTCAAGTTCCATCCTTCCTGCAGGTGGGCCAATAGGCTAAAAAGCACTAGAAAACGTAGTAAAGTGCAGTCTATTTCTTCATTCTCCTCCATTTCCATGCTCACTGTTATAACAACGCTGATTTAAACATCAGGTCACTGTCACTGGGCTCCAGGCAATGGCATAATTCTGCTTCAGAGAAATACTGAAACAGTGCTCATCCTATACAAAGCGATGGGTGGAGAAGGGAGAGAATCAGATGGCAATGCTTAAAAAGGAAACTGGAGACTGATGAATCCAGACGTTTCCTTAGTTCTGATTCGAGTTTCTGGGTCCCATTCCCAATAAAAATATATCTTTGTTTCTAATGGACAATTCAAAGGACACAAACCTGAGTGTCAAAAGCCGTGTCTCAGTTTTATGGTTTGAGGGATTCAATTAGGTGAGAAAGAATCTTCTCTACCTCAAAAAACTTTAGCCAACACATGAAATGTGCTTGAGAGCAGAGAAATGCTAAAAAAAAATGGGCCTTTTTAGCAGGTAGATGTTCTGATTATTGATTTGTTTAAAAAATATCTACATATCAATACTTTTAATGGCAGTTTTTCAAAAATAGTGGGATAATAGGCAATTTTAACTTTCTCTTTAGATTTCTCTCTCTCTCCCTCCCTTCCTCCCTCCCTCCCTCTCTTAGTTTTTGACATTGAATATTTGTTTGTTATATAAATGGAAAATGGCAATTAAGAATGCACTCTTTCTCCAAGGATCTAGTAGTGTACTTTTGCTGGGAGTATGCTAGTTAGTCCTGAAATTAGGTCATTCTGTATATTCTCACTGTAATGAGATGCTCCAGGTCAGGAAACTTCTGTAGAAAGTTTCTAGCAGTGCTTCTACCAGAGGGCAAGATTCTAAAGCTCTTTTTTCACTTTTTTCAAGCTTTGTCCGCATAAGAAGGAATTAATATCGTGTTCTTACAGTGGATCAATTATAACTAAAACTAAAGTAGAGATAAACTAAATTCCATAAGCCAAGAATATTTCATAGAAATTTCTTCTCAAAGTTTTCTCCAAGTATTTTCAGTTGTGAAGTTTCTTCAAGGAAGATGGAAGGGCATTTCTCAGTAAATAAATTGGCAAGCAGTGTAGGGCACAGCAAGTTCCCTCAGGTTTCTGAAAATGGAACTTACTGTGGATATTGAGTAACTCTTTAGGGTTTAGGATGGCAGAGCAGTGACATCTTACATGCTGACCCTCACTGACAGGGGCAGTTTCTGGAATGCTCTGTTGAAAGGAGGAGTGGGAGGAACGGGCTCAGTGCCGATGCTCAGACAGGATGAGTGATATCTGCCATGTGTCTGAGGCAGCAGTACTGGCGTCACAATTGGTTTTAAATTGTCAAGCCTAGTCTCGTATTTGACTAAATGAGTTTCTAGTGATTTGCATAGTGATCAAAGTGTTTTCCCACAATATTTAGTTGGACAATATCTAAGCATATCCTAGGGGCTACTGAAACTATTTCTATCTCCCTGCCTGCTTGACTGCTTTTGTTCATGCTCAGGAGCTTCAGCAGACCCCTCATTTGTAATTGCACACCTGAGGCTCTTTGTGTTTCAGAGTCTGAGAACAGGAAGGAAGCTTGGGGACCTCTAATGTTACCCCCTTATTTTACAGATTGAAAAGCAGATGCTTGGAGAAGTAAAGTGACTCACCCAAGGTCACACAACTGGTTTAGGGCAAGGGCAGTACTAGACCCATATCACCTGATTCCTAATCCAGTCTTGACTTACTACACCATAGATTCTTTTATCAGACCATACTCACAAACTCTTAAAAGAGATTTAATAATTCAAAGAGATGATACCCTTGCAGAAGGACATACTGTAGAGCAGCCCCACTGCTTCTGTATTCTTTCCTTTTTTTTATGATGTTGAGCACTGAGAGCCCTCAATTCATATCTGATCTTAAAAGAAAGTGAAAGGGGTGGAAATGAGAGGTTTATAGATCACAAATGCTATTTTTAATAACTTACTTTACATGTGCATTTCCCCTAGCCCCATACCACTCTACCATGCAAAGGAATTTTTAAAACAAAGTGACTGTATGAAAGCACTGTTAAAGTATCTCTCATCATCTTTTGCGATTTCAGAAGCGTTCTTATTCATATATAGATTACAGTGTATTCGATTTATGCAGTGGAAACCTTCAAGAAATGAACTAAAACTGAATTCTTATGGAAAAAACACTTTACTTCCTGCCATATTGCTGCAACAGAAATTTTATTGGCAAAGTAAGTCGCAATATTATTCCCAGCAGAAGAATTCTGCATATGTGAAAAAGAGTATAATTGCCTCATTAAAAATCAAAGAGGGAAAGAAAAAAGTGAGCAAATTGGGAAGTATGTTGCCATAACCACAGTTAAACTCCATATGTATTAAACCTAATTTATGAAAAGCCACACTTATTAAGCAGATAAAGAAAGTGGTGAATTGTCCCAAGATATTATACCCTATAAGGCTTAGGTCCATACAGGATTCATTAAGAAAAACAGAAGAGATATACAACATCTAATACTGAAAATACACGGGTTTAGTAGAAGATGGAAGTGAAAGCAATTTTAACAGTCCTTCCCTTCTAATCATCAAAACCGACTCAAAGAATACAAAGAGGGAAATATAAAAATTATACCAGCATTTAATCTTTGTAATAGTGTCAATCTGGTACTCTAAAATTTCTGACATTTCTAACAGAAAAAAATGACCTTTGAAACATAGCAGAAAATGATTCAGTGAGCTACCACACAACTGAGAGAAAGATGGGGGAGTATGAATTGCGACAAATAAGAATAGATCTTTCTAGAACATTCTTCTAAATATCCCTTAGTTTGAAAGGACAAAGACTGAAAGAGTTAGGAGAAACCACTGAAGTTGGAAACCATCTGTGTGCTGTGTTTAGAAGTCATAGATCCCTTGAGGAAAGCAAGGGATGTTTTCCCTGGGGCTTCTTTGACTCAGAAGTTTATTAGCAGTGGTAATCTGGAGAAGTAGTGTCTAGAATATGCATCATTGAAGAGATGGAACTCACCTCACTTGGAGCTATTTCTGCTGTACATATAAAGTGGATGGTAGTATGTGAAGGGAAGAAACTGGTGATGAAGAAAAAAATGTATGCCCTTTCACCAAACAAAAAGGACATAGTACTGGGAATTTCTTGATGTTGAATTTGAACCAGTATGGCTGGTAACTAGAGCCTACTGAATAAAACAGAATATTCTCCCAACTCAGTGGAACTGGAACTTGATGAACTAGTTTCAAACATATGTAGGAAAAGCTTATAATTAAACATTGTTTTAATCGTAAGCATCCATAATCCCAACTATCTGCTCAACAAAAGACTTCTGAATGACTTAAATGGCTGAACAGATGACATTAGTTTGTCCAGTCAGGCATTCAGCCTAGATTCAAAGGAGAGACAGGAAATTCACCCAAGTACAATGAGAGGAAATACAAGACTCCATCTATACTATTTATTGTTTGTTTATTTAAAAATGACAGTTATAGATAGCCTTGTCTCTTTAACTCAAGCAAAGGGATAAACGAGACTTCTGAAAAAAATCTGTAAGAAAAAAGGAAAGTAAATACTACATTCCAAGAAAGAACATCGTTTTAGAAAATATTTATTCTGGGAAACTGAAAAAAAGTAGATAATAAATATTTTCATTTTAAAGGAAATATAGAAAAAAGAGAAAAACATGAACTAAGAAAAAAAGAGAAGAGATGAAATAAGAGACTGGAAATTTAAAAGTACCAGCTTTGTTATAAAAACAAATAAGTTATTTCAAATTTTTAATGGTAATGTAAGTCAAAGAGACAGAGATATAGATATAGAGAAAAGAATCAAAAATGCAGAAAGGCAAATCCGTAGCCTGAAAGATGAATAGGAGGAAATTCTAAAGCATGCAGAGGGGAAGGGCAGAAAGCTGGAAATAATAAAATAGAAAGTAATAGACATAAAATGCAAAAACAGATATCCTGCATATGAATAATGAGTGTGAATGAAGTACTTTAAAAAAAGTTAAAAATACAAAAGAAAAAACTGTAGTTGAATTAAAAGAAACTGTGCAGAGTAAAAATAATTACTCCACTAGGTGAAATTATTGGAATGCTGTCAACAATTTCTTATGACATTTTGAAATTCAAAGGCAAATAGTTCTAAAAGGATTGAGACAGAAGTCACAGATCACCTAAAATGGGAGAAAAAGTCATGCAGGCTTCAGACTTCTGTACATGTTCATGAAAAGGCAGCAGAAGTAGCCCAAGACTGGAAACTATTCAAATGCCTATTAACAGGAGAATGTATAAATAAGTTTTATATTCACACAACAAAATAGTATATAGCAGTAAGACTAAACTATTTACTATATGCAAAAATATAATCTCACGAAAATAATATTGAATGAAAGAAGCTAAAAATGAAAGAGTAAATGCTACAAAAACTCATTTACATAAAAGTGCAAAATAAGGTAAAACAAATCTATGCTGCTAAAAGTCAAGTAATGGTTACCCAGGGAAGGGGCTGGGGGAGGCTGTGATTCCAGGATGAGTGGATTAGTGAGGACTTCTGTGAGTACTGATAATATTCTGTTTCTTGATCTGCATGCATTTTATACAGTGTGTTTAATTGTCCATTTTATGAAAATTAATCCAATTGTACACATGTTATATGTATACTCAAATAAAAAGTTTTTTAAATGTTGAAGTAAAATTAGAGCAGTTATTGAAGATGAAGAGGATTCAGTGTATAGATGCTATGGATAGATGCCTTGTATAGGAGGGGGCTAGGAATACTGAATAACACTGGACTTTGCTAGAAAAATATTTAGATAAATACTTATAATAAAAATTTAATGGTCATAACTAAATACATAATACACTCTGCAGCTTCCAAGTCAGAGGAAGAAAAAACAGAGAATAAAGTAAATTTCATCAAGTTAATAGAAGGTAGGACAGATGTAAAAGAATGAAAGAAAATGCATAGTAAACAGAAACTTATTTTTAAAAAGGTGATAGAAGTTACTCTAAATATGTCAGTCTCCATAACAAAATATAAATGAATTTAACTCACTTTCTAAAAGACAGATAATATAAAATAAGATTAAAATATCCATGCTCAGATCTTAGTGTCAAAATACCATTTCCAATAAAAGTAACCAGGGCTACTTGAAGCAGTGGTTGATTTCAGAATTAGGAAAGGATAATTCAATATCTATACGTTTGTGATGGTATAAATAAATAATTGAATGAATAAGGATGAAGAAAGGACTACTCTTCCTTACCAGAGAAGTCCAATTAATAAATGTAGAAGAAATGAGGAAAACAGAAAATCACCATAGAATACCATAGTAGTTGTTACAGGTACAATCCACCAATGATTGCTAAAATTAGTGAGTAAAAGTTTAAGAGTAACAGGACATTGTATAACCTCAAAGTATCACCTGCCTCAAGATACAGTGGAGAAACCTGGCAGATAATACCTTAACCAAATGAGAACAGTTAACATCATCAATAGTAAGACTTACTGACATCATTTAAACCCTGATAGGATACCCAGTGAAGGGCAAATCTCTCGGGTGTTCTTCCCAATATGTTGGGTTGCCCAAAAAGGTCATTCGGTTTTTTCCGTAACATCTTATGATAAACCCGAATGACCTCTTTGGCCAACCCAATACATAACTTTAATCCATTCTGAGAAAATGACAGACAAAGCCAAACTGAAGGCTATTCTACAAGATACCTGACCAGTACTCTGCAAAAGTGTCAAGTTCTTACAAGACAAGGAGAAACCAAGGAACTATCACAAACTGGAAGAAACATGACAATTAAGTACAATGATCAGGATCCTGAATTGGATCCTGGAACAGGATTAGTGAAAAAACTGGTGAAATCTGAATGAAGTCTATAGTTTAGTTAATAGTATTACAGCAATGTTAATTTCCTGGTTTTTGTAATGTTACTATGGTTACATAGGATGTTAACACTAGAGAAAGATGGGAATTCTGTACTATTTTTGCAACTATTCTATAAGTCTAAAATTATTTCAAAATAAAAAGATTTTTAAAAAATCAGACTATTAAGTTGTGGAGACCTCAGTAGCCTTTGAATTTCTCTATTATAATTGGTTAATCAGATTTTATTCAAGTTTTTGCATCAATATTTATAAAATATTCTTCTAGAAAATATGAATTATCAAAATTGACTCAAGAATAAGTAGACAATCTCAGTAGATCAGTAACTATCAAAGTTTGAAATTATAGCAAAAATAGTTTTCTCACAAAAAACACCCACCTACCCAGACAAATTTTCAGGCAACTTTTACAAAACGTAAAGAAATAGATAATCCATACACTATAAAAGTTGTTAAGAGCATAAAAAAATAAAGGAAAAATGCCCAACTTATTTTGTAAGGGTAGTATAATCTTTCTATCAAAATTAGATGAGACAAATTTAAGAAAAAAATACCTAGTCCCATTACTCTTATGAAGGTAGATAAAAAAATATTAAAAACACTAGTCAATTGAATCCAGCATGTGCATGTGGGTGAGTGAATGTGTGTGTTCATGTGCATATGTATCATGCCTAGCTGGTATTTATCCCTGGGATACAATAGGAAATCTATCAGTATCAGTGTATGCTAAGAAGCTAAGTGAGAAAGCAAAAAAAGAATAAAGAAAAGCTATTCAGAGAAGAAATACGGGTGACAAGTAAATCCATCTGATAAATTAATCTCATTGATAATCAGAGGGAAACAAATTTAAAATGCTGTATTTTTTTGCCAATTAAATTGGGAAAAATAGGAAAAATTGTACCAAGCGATGATGTTGCACCCATGAGATGAGGGTGTAGATTATCACAATATTCTCAAGGGGGATTTAGCAAAACAGATTACAATTTTAAATAATTGTGGTCTTCATCTCAGAAAGTCCATTGCTAAGAGTATGTTTTAAGCAAATAATTGGACAAGGGTACAAATATCATCTGTAAAAATATTTATTTTTCAAATGGTCTTTTTAGATGAGGAAATATTGGCTTTTATTTCCCGTCACTCCCAACTCTGGATGTGATACCTGAGTTAGGTCATTAAATTGGACTTAAGGTGAGGATCTGACACAGCTCCATGAATCAGGAGACAACTCATAATGGCAAAATCTTCTATTTTTGTGCATTTGGGTTAACATCAGTTATTTGCTTCCAAAATATTAATTGTTGACTATTAATTTTCAACAGATGGGAAACGCTTAGGAGTAACCTGAGCTACTGGCTCTCAAATTTGCGTGTGCATGAGTCACCTGGAGGGCTTGTTGAACCACAGATTGCTGAGACCCACCCCCAGAGTTTCTGATTTAGTAGACCTGAGAATTTGCAGTTCTGACAAACTTCCAGGTGTTGCTTATGTTGATAGACCAAGGACCACATTCTGTGAACCACTGCTGTAAGAGAAGCCTGCTGACTCTTTCTGTTTATTCATGGAGTAACTGACTAGAGAGAAAATAGAAAGAGACTCGAGGGCATAAGCCATTCTTACATCCTCCTCTCTTCTGACATCCTATCTTTATTTTACTTTGAGGGACCTTTACAGCATCAGTTCAACATACGTGCTCTGAAGCCTCACTGTAACACCCTCCTCTTCCCGTATAAAAATAAAGATTAAAAAACAAAACGAACAAAACAACTTGGGCATGAGGCAAGTTCTTCCTGCAGCTTAGCTAATAGGGTCTAATTACCAAAGTACCAGGATCTTTCTAAAAACCCCAAAAGCACGCTTAATGGTCTCTACTCTATTGACACTGGAGTCAACCTAAGCAAGGCTCTGTCTCGTATTAGAGACTTCACAATCTTGGGCTACACTTTTCCAGCAGTCTCTCTACTCATGGCCTTCTTATCAAAAGGAAAAGAGAAATCATGATAAAAGATAAAAATATAATTTGTCTATTTTACTTCTAACATAACCATCTTGAGAAAAGATGCAGAAAAAGAAGCATTTGGCGCTTTGGCCGAAGTGTCATGATCTGATCACCTTCATCAGTGGGGAAGATTGGGAATCAGGTCTGTCCAGTTGATCCTTTGCCAGAGAACACATCAGCACTTTGAGCTGATGACTGCACTTCATGGTCTAACTTCACATTTTATTAAACTATAAAATGTAATTCAATATGACTGAGGTAATGAGGCTTAATGTGTTGGCTTGGTACACGTTAAAAGACGCAAATCGCTGGCAACCACAGTTCCACGTTTAACCCACCATCCCAGCCAGCGCTACCTGCCTTTGAAACCTTTTTGTTCTCCTTTAAATTTTGAGATAGTAATTTTGTTTCTTTAGTCACATCATAAATTTCCAACTATATATTTGCTAGAACAATTTATAATTAGAAAAATAGCCAACTATTCTTCCATAGTCAGTCCTTTTTTCTCTTTTCTCTTTGTCAAATATCTTGGTAGTTAAGAACAGAGTCTCAGGCACCCTGTCACCAGAGTTTAAATTCTGGCCTTGCCATTTGTAGTTGTGTGACCTTGGGCAAGTCAGTTATCTTTTATGTGAGCCTTATTTTCCTCAACTGTAAAATGTTCTCATTGGATTAAATGAATTAAAATATGTAGAATACTTAGAACAACACTTGGGATTTGGTATGTGCTTAGTAAATGTTAGCTCTTATTAAATATTAATTTCTTAGATGTTTTGGTAGCAGTCTCTGGGACAATCCTGTTTAGGGGACCAGGCCCCTAAACAAATGCAACCTCATTTCTAAATAAGTGGAAACCTGTAGGCTTTACATAAGCTGACTGACAGAAGTAAATTATAATAGAGGAGCTTAAATTTAGCTTCCAACATTATTTTTTGTTAGACGGTAAAAATGGAAAATCTTCTAGCATTATTTGTTAATTATTCATGGGTGACATGCTCAACAGACGAGCCTGTAGATAGCTGACCTGAATGGTTCCCCTATGGTTGGGCTTGCTGAGACCTGCCTGCCTATGGAATTGCTGCTCCTTCCGGGACTGGACACAATGGACACAATGGGGCCTTATTTCCTCGGGGCCCTGTAGGCTGTCAAAAGAGCTCCACCCACCACTTCTGCAGGATCAGCTGCCTCATGAGGCTCTGTGGGTGAAGACTCAGCCACGCAGAAAAAAGAACTCTGGGAAGACTGTTTCATTAAACTGATATATCATTATGAATTCATTCAGATAAATATTAACTATTTAGTTGCCAGCCACTGTGTTAGATTTTTAAGTTCAGTGACAGTAAGATGGATAGTTTTTCAATGATACATGAAAGTCCCTCATTAAAAAGTTTATTTATTCTCTAGCTTTATTGAGATTATAATTGATATATAACACTGTGTAAGTTTAAGGTGTACACAGGTTGATTTGATACACTTATATATTGCAAAATGATTACCACCATCGCATCACATAATTATCATTTCTTTTTTGTGATGGGAACATTGAAGATTTATTCTCTTAGCAACTTTCAAGTATGTAATATGGTATTATTAACTATAATCATCATGCCATACATTACATCCCCAGAACATATTCTAAAAAGAATTTTTAATTTAGAAAAAGAGGTAAGAGCTTTTCATATTTTATTTTCATACAAAAATCTTTTCTTTCAGCAAATTCATGGCCTGCTAATATACAAAGTTTTATATTATATCATATACTGTTACATTATATATAAAACTTATACTGTTATAAAATATCTTCATTCCTTTGCTCAGGAAAAACAGTATCTCATTTGTGATTTACTTTGCATTCCTTGATTACTAGTGAGAGTAAATATTTTATTGTCCCTTTGTAATTCTTCTTTTGTGAATTTCTTATTTTTTGGCCCTTTAATTTTTATTGGCATCTCTTTTTTTTTTTTTTTTTTCTTTTGGCTGCATTGGGCCTTTGTTGCTGCACGTGGGCTTTCTCTAGTTACGGCGAGCGGGGGCTACTCTTCATTGCAGTGCGCGGGCTTCTCTCTGCAGTGGCTTCTCTTGCTGTGGAGCACAGGCTCTAGATGAGCGGGCTTCAGTAGTTGTGGCACGCAGGCTCAGTAGTTGTGGCTCGTGGGCTTAGTTGTTCCGTGACATGTAGGATCTTCCTGGACCAGGGATCAAACCCATGTCCCCTGCATTGCCAGGTGGATTCTTAACCACTGTGCCACCAGGGAAGCCCGACATCTCTTTTTTTAACTAAAAAAATAACTTCATTGTATGTTACATGTTATAAATATGCCCTTTTTGTTTTCTTTTTGTCTTTCATTTATCCTAACGTTCTCATTTCACATGTACAGGCATACCTTGTTTTATTGGACTTTGCTTTATCGTGCTTCACAGATACTGCAATTTTTTACAAATTGAAGGTTTGTGGCAACCCTGCATTGTCAGATGATGGTTAGCATTTGTTTTAGCACGAAAGTATTTTTTAATTAAGGTATGTACAATTTAAAAACAGAATGCTATTGCACAGAATGGACTACAGCATACTGTAAACATAAATTATATATACACTATGAAACCAAAAAATTCCTGTGACTCACTTTATCCTGATATCTGCTTTACTGCAGTGGTTTGGAACTGAGCTTGCAGTATCTCTGAGGTATGCCTTTATGTACAAACGTAATTTTTATGTTGGCCAATCTATTTTTTTTCCTTCTTTGGCTTTGCCTTGAATGTGAGGCTTTTAAAAACTTCCCTCTTCCAGTATATACTAGTATATAATAAACCAGTGTTTGTTATTTTTTTTTCTTACTGTACTTTAAGGGTTTTTTTTGACATATGCTTTTAATCTATCTTTAATATATTTTGAGATATGGTATGATGAACAGAAAATTATTATTTTTTTAATTAGCCAGTCAACCTGATAGTATTTATTGAAGAATATAACATTACATGTTAATATTTTCAAAGATAATTTTGATGAGTTTAATTTTTGTTTCTTTTTTTAATTGTAGTCAATTTACAATGTTGTGTTAGTTCCAGGCATACAGCAAAGTGATTCAGTTATACATATATATGTATATTTTTCAGATTCTTTTCCCTTATAGGTTATTACAAAATATTGATTATAGTTCCCTGTGCTATACAGTAGGTTCTTGTTGGTTATCTATTTTATATATAGTAATGTGTTTATGTTAATCCCAAACAACTCCTAATTTTTCCCTTCCACCCACCTCCTTTCCCCTTTGGTAACTGTAAGTTTTCTATGTCTGTGGGTCTATTTTTGACTGGTATATAAATTCATTTGTATTAATTTTTTTATGTTCCACATATAAGCAATATCATATGATATTTGCCTTTCTCTGTCTAGTTTAATTCACTTAGTATGATAATCTCTAGGTCCATCCATGTTGCTGTAAATGGCATTATTTCATTCTTTTTTATGACTAATACTCCATTGTATAAATATACCACATCTTCTTTAACCATTCATCTGTTGATGGACATTTAGGTTGTTTCCATATCTTGGCTATTGTAAATAGTGCTGCAATGAACATTGGGATGCATGTATCTTTTCAAATTACAGTTTTCTCCAGATATATGCCTAGCAGTAGGATTGCAGGATCATATGTTAACTCTATTTTTAGTTTTTTAATGAACCTCTATACTGTTCTCTATAGTAGCTGTACCAGTTTACATTCCCACCAACAGTGTAGGAGGGTCGCTTTTTCTCCACACCCTCTCCAGCATTTATTGTTTGTAGATTTTTTCGATGATGGCCATTCTGACTGGTGTGAGGTGATACCTCATTGTAGTTTTGATTTGCATTTCTCTAATAATTAGCGATGTTGAGCATTTTTTTAATGTGCCTTTTGACCATCTGTATGTCTTCTTTGGAGAAATGTCTATTTAGATCTTCTGCCCATTTTTGGATTGGGTTGTTCGTTTTTTTGATATTGAGCTGTATTGGCTGTTTATATATTTGGAGATTAATCCCTTGTTGGTTGCATCATTTGCAAATATTTTCTCCCATTCTGTATGTTGTCTTTACGTTGATTTATGGTTTCCTTTGCTGTGCAAAAGCTTTTAAGCTTAATTAAGTCCCATTTGTTTATTTTTGTTTTTATTTCCATTACTCAAAAGATATTGCTGCGATTTATGTCAAAGAGTGTTCTGCCTGTGTTTTCCTCTAGTTTTATGATATCTGGTCTTACATTTAGGTCTTTAATCCATTTTGAGTTTATTTTTGTATATGGTGTTAGGGAATGTTCAAATTTCATTCTTTTACATGCAGCTGTCCAGTTTTCCCAGCACCACTTATTGAAGAGACTGTTTTTCCTCCATTGTATATTCTTGCCTGCTTTGTCATAGATTAATTGACCATAGTTGTGTGGGTTTATCTCTGGGCTTTCTATCCTGTTCCATTGATCTTTATTTCTGTTTTTGTGTCAGGACTGTACTCTTTTAATGACTGTAGCTTTGTAATATAGTCTGAAGTCAGGGAGCCTGATTCCTCCAGCTCTGTTTTTCTTTCTCAAGATTGCTTTGGCTATTCAGGGTCTTTTGTGTTTCTATACAAATTAAAAAATTTTTTGTTCCAATACTGTGAAAAATGCCATTGGTAGTTTGATAGGGATTGCATTGAATCTATAGATTGCCTTGGGTAGTATAGTCATTTTGTCAATACTGATTCTTCCAATATAAGAACATGGTGTATCTCTCCATCTGTTTGTATCATCTTTGATTTCTTTCATCAGTGTCTTTCTTATAGTTTTTAGAGTACAGTTCTTTTGCCTCCTTAGGTACATTTATTCCTAGATATTTTCTTCTTTTTGATGTGATGGTAAGTGGGATTATTTCCTTAATTTCTCTTCCTGATCTTTCATTGTTAGTGTGTAGAAATGCAACCGATTTCTGTGTATTAATTTTGTATCCTGAAACTTTACCAAATTCATTAATGATCTCCAGTAGTTTTCTGGTAGCATCTTTAGGATTTTCTATGTATAGTATCATGTTATCTGCAAACAGTGACAGTTTCACTTCTTCTTTTCGAATTTGGATCCCTTTAACTTTTATTTTTTCTTCTCTGATTGCTGTGGCTAGGACTTCCAAAACTATGTTGTATAAAAGTGGTAAGAGTGGGCATCCTTGTCTTGTTCCTGATCTTAGAGGAAATGCTTTCAGCTTTTCACCGTTGAGTATGTTAGCTGTAGGTTTGTCATATATGGCCTTTATTATGTTGAGGTACATCCCTTCTATGCCCACTTTCTAGAGAGTTCTTCCCATATATGGATGTTGAATTTTATCAAAAGATTTTCCTGCATCTGTTGAGATGATCATATGGTTTTTATTCTTCAGTTTGTTAATGTGGTGTATCACACTGATTGATTTGTGGATATTTGAAAATTCCTTGCATCCCTGGGATAAATCCCACTTGATCATGGTGTATAATCCTTTTAATGTATTGTTGGATTTGGTTTGCTAATATTTTGTTAAGGACTTTTGCATCTATGTTCATCAGTGATATTGGCCTGTAATTTTCCTTTTTTGTGGTATATTTGTCTGGTTTTGGTATCAGGGTGATGATGGTTTCATAGAATGAATTTGGAAGTGTTCCTTCCTCTGCAATTTTTGGTAATAGTTTCAGAAAGATAGGTGTTAAATCTTCTCTAAATGTTTGGTAGAATTCACCTATGAAGCCATCTGGTCCTGGACTTTTGTTTGTTGGGTGTTTTTAAATCACACATTCAATTTCAGTACTTGTAATTAGTCTGTTCATATTTTCTAAAGGCAAGAAATCATCCACATACAAATATGACATCTAAACAATAATCATAAGAGGAGGAGAGTAAGGGTATTTGAAATGTATTTGAAATTAAGTAAGCATCAACTTAAAACAATTACCTGTCTATATAAACTGCCATATCAAAATGTCATGGTAACTGCAAACCAAATATCTCTATAAATATTCACAAAAAAAGAAAAAAGAATCTAAACATAACACTAAAGATAGTCATCAAATTACATGAGAAGAGAACAAAAGAAAAAAAAAGGGAAAAAAAGACCTACAAAAACAAATCTAAAACAATTAACAAAATGGCAATAAGAACATATATATTCATAATTACCTTAAATGTAAACAGATTAAATGCTCCAACCAAAATACAGAGACTGACTGAATGGATACCAAAACAAGACCTGTATATATGCTGTTTACAGGAGACCCACTTCTGATCTAGAGACACATACAGACTGAAAGTAAGGGGATGCAGCAAGGTATTCCATGAACATGGAAATCAAAAGAAAGCTGGAATAGCAATGCTCATATCAGACAAAATAGACTTTAAAATAAAGACTATTACAAGAGACAAAGAAGGACACTATATAATAATCAAGGGATCAATCCAAGAATAAGATAGAACAATTGTAAATATATATGCACCCAACATAGGAGCACCTCAATACATAAGGCAAATGTTAACAGACATAAAGGAGAAATTGACAGTAACACAATAATAGTGGGGGACTTTAACACTCCTCTTACATCAATGGACAGATCATCCAGACAGAAAATCAATAAGGAAATGCAGGCCTTAAATGACACTTTAGATCACATGGACTTAATTGCTATTTATAGAGCATTCCATCTGAAAGCAGCAGAATACACATTCTTTTCAAGTGCATATGGAACATTCTCCAGGATAGATCTCATGCTGTGCCACAAAGCAAGCCTTGGTAAATTTAAGAAAATTGAAATCGGGACTTCCCTTGGGGTCCAGTGGTTAAGACTTTGCCTTCCAATGCGGGGGGTGTGGGTTCAATCCCTGTTGGGGAGCTAAGATCCCACATGCCTTGCGGCCAAAAAACCAAAACGTAAAACAGAAGCAATATTGTAACAAATTCAATAAAGACTTAAAAAAAATTAAATAAAATTTTTTTAAAAAGAAAAGAAAATTGAAATCATATCAAACATATTTTCCAACCACAACACTATGAGATTAGAAATCAACCCAAGAAAATAACTGCAAAAAACACAAACATGTGGAGGCTAAACAGTATGCTACTAAACAACAAATGGATCACTGAAGAAATCAAAGAGGAAATCAAAAAATACCTAGAGACAAATTAACAGGAAAACACAACAATCCAAAACCTATGGGACACAGCAAAAGCAGTTCTAAGAGGGAAGTGTATAGCGATACAAGCTTACCTCAGGAAACAAGGAAAATCTCAAATAAACAACGTAATATTATACCTAAATCAACTAGAGAAAAAAGAACAAAACCCACAGTTAGTAGAAGGAAAGAAATCATAAAGATCAGAGCAGAAATAAATAAAATAAAGACTAAGGAAACAATTGAAAAGATCAATGAAACTAAAAGCTTGTTCTTTGAAAAGATAAACAAAATTGATAAGCCTTTAGCCAAACTCATCAAGAATAAAAGGGAGACGGTTCAAATCAACATAATTAGAAATGAAAAAGTTACAACCAATACCACAGAAATACAAAGGACCATAATAAGAGACTACTACAGGCAACTATATGCCAATAAAATGGACAACCTAGAAGAAATGGACAAATTCTTAGAAAGGTACAATCTCCCAAGATTGAACCAGGAAGAGCTAGAACTAGAACTAGAAGTAGAACTAGAACTAGACAAGCTTAAAATTTTAAATAACACTTTTCTTATTTTAAAAGTAACATATGGCCATGTCAGAAAGACTTTGAAAAAACAGGAGAAGTAGAAAATTATAATTATTATAAATTACATAAGCTATAAGTAATGATTTCGCTTTTTAAAATAAGAATAATCTGATAGTTATATTTGAATTGAATAGAAAGAAAAGAAATTGAGTTGAAATTTTAAAAGCTGCTAAACTTCAGCCAAAAGTTCTCTAAAGCTAGAGCAAAACTAGAGCTGTTGGTTCCTAAAAATTCATTATAAATTAAAAAGAGGTTATGAAATCTTTAAGATATTGAGGTTATTTTTTTAAGCTACATGTTTCTTACATGGGAATAAGTTTAAATTTTCCAGAAGATAAAATTTAGTCAGTTGTTTCTAAAAAATATTCACAAGTAAAAATCCGAAAATATCCTTTATGTAAGCCCTTTTATTTTTATAAAAGAAAAACAAATTTTAAGATGCAAACATATTTTTGAATGTTTTTCCATAAATGATTAAAAGGGAAAGACTGTTCTGTGAACAAATATGCTATCAAAGTGACAACTCACTTTCAGGAAAAGTACAAATTCATCACAAGAAAATAATTCTAGCTGTTTTGCTATTGGCCCAAGTACATTACCTATGTATTCTGAGTGACATTGGTCATCTCCTCACGCCTGAATTACTCAGCCTGTGGGGGTGTAGCTTAGTGTTTCAGACAGTACTTTTCCTTGGGCATCATTTGCTAAATGTCATGCTGTGTTTGGATGATGATTTTTTTGTGTGTATTTCTTCTAATTGCCTTTCTTTGTTCTTATTTATCAGAAGAGATATATGTCTTTACTTTATCAATACTCTATTGTACTTCTAAATTGTATAAGTGTGTAGTGACACTTGTTTTCTTATTGAAGGTATTCTTCCTGTAGTCTTGTTTGCTCTAATATGTATCAACTTCTGTCAGTTGGCTGCCTAGCTGTCATAGTAGGATTTCTTGCATTCACTTCTTCATTGCACTGTGTGGTATATCTTATATTCTGAGTGTTTGTCTTTCTTCTATCATGTTTTACAACAGTTTCATTGAGACATAATTCACATATCATACAATTCACCCATTCAATGATGTTTATTATGGTCACATAGTTGTGCAACCATCACCACAATCAATTTTAGAAGATTTTCATCACCACAAAAGAAACTTCATACCCATTAGTAGTCATTCCCCATTTCTACCCCCCCCAACCCCAGCCCTAGGTAACCACTAATCTATTTTCTGTCTCTATATATTTGCTTATTTTGGATATTTGATTTGAATAGAACCATACACTTTGTGACTTTTTGCATCTGGTATCTTTCACTTGACAATGTTTTCAAGGTTCATCCATGTTGTAGCATGTATCAATACTTCACAATTTTTTATTGCCAAATAATATCCTATTATATGGATATACCACATTTTATTTATCCACTCATTGGTTGATAGAAATTTCAGTTGTTTCCACTTTTTTGGCTATTATGGATAATGTTGCTATGATCATTCATGTACAAGCTTTTGTGGGAACATATATTTTCATTTTTCTTGGATATATACCTAGGAGTAGGATTGTTGAAGCATATGGTAAGTCTGGGTAAATCTATGTTTAATCTTTAAGGAACTGTCACTGTTTTGCAAAGTGGCTATATCATTTAAAAATCCCACCAACAGTGTATAAGATTTCCAGTTTCTCCACATCCTCATCAAAACCTATTATCTATCTTTTTTATTATAGCCATCCCAGTAGGTACACAGTGGTATTACATTGTTATTTTGATTTGCATTTTCCTGGTGGCTAATCTTTTATTACTGTTTAATTTTGCTAAAGTATATCCAAAAGTAATTTTTTTTAAGAAAAATACTTGTATGGGCCAAAATGCCCTTTTATGGGGTGGGGTCATATTTTGCATTTTATTCTAATCTAATTCATGTATTTAAGGCACTTGAGACATGTCTTCTTAATTACTTAACATCCTCCCTGTGGAATAAATATTTTCAAATTCACTTTTATTTGCTCTTTTTGTTTTTCTGTAGACTTGTAGTCACATAGGAAATGTTTCATGTTTTCACAGGAAAAGCATAGAGTGCATAAAAGTGGCATTAGAACATTATAAATTTCTTTTTTTAATTTCTATTTGTGTTTTTGGGCCAAGATGAAGACACACTTACTAAAAGGTGACTGGCAATTGAAAAAACAAAAATGTGTGGGTCCTGGAGTATTCTAGAAGCTCAAGAAAAGAGACTCCCCCCCCCAAAAAAAAAGCCTAGTGTTTGCCTCTTACATAACAATTTCTATTTCTAGAAGCTATATAAAAAAGATAGAACTTCATAATTGAACAGTAATTTAAATACGTTATTGACCAAGATTTCTCCTATTTGTAGTGGTTGAGGCATGGGAATTTCTAGAGTGGTCAGTTTATTGGGGCTGCTGCCTATGGTCAAAGTCTGATTGTACATGTCTAGGTATCACATATGATCCTGGGTTGCACAAAGACACGTACATGCTAGAGCAGGAAAAACAAAAAAAGCTTCTGATCTAGGCTGCCCCCCTTATTTATAGATGCAGAAATCAAGGTCTAGAAAGATTCAAGTCTCAAAGCTTGTTTGTAGAAAGAGGAGGCTCGAATGCAGGTCCCCTGACTCTTCAACCACTGCTCTTTGAACTAGCCAGTGTTTAAGGTAGTGAAACACTTCCCATTTAATATACCTACACACAAACATCCACTCAGCTTCACAAAAATCTCCCTTGAAATGCTGAGGCCCATTCATTGACTCCAAGTTAAAACATCCTCTTCATCAGAACAATGTAAGATTTAAATGTCACTTGATGTTGCTTTGTTATCTCATTTTTGCTTCTAGTTATGCATATTTTAAAACCTATCTCAACCGAGAATATTTTGGTTTTTGTTCCTCTATATGATGCAAACATTTAGTTTTTTTCCATTGCATTCTCCTGGGGACAACCACCATTACCTGTTATTTCCCAGTTAATACATCTTTGTTGAGGACTTATTCTCTGCCTAGAACCCTGGCAAGCACTCTCCTGGGTGGATGCTCTCTGGGGAGTGTCGACAGGCAAAAAAAAGGTCTTCACCCTTTGTGCCCATCACCATGTTTTGCCCTCTGTCTTCTTTATTTTTCAATATTATTCCTTCATGACCCCTGAACCACCAGTGAAACTCTTCACTACTGCCCAAGTATCCATGTCTATTTTTCCCTCAACCATTTCTCTTTCCACACAAAGTGGATGACCAGATGCATTGCCCCAAACTCTGCCCACTAGCAGGATTTTTCCTCACTGTCCTTTCCCTGGATCACTCCTGAGTAAGACTGTAGTACAATAACAGTCCATTTTCATCTGTGCCCACATTTGAACTGACTCATCTATGAATAATCTCAGTCTTTTTCTTCCTCCTTCAGCTGGTCTGAAGGACTCCCACGTGGTCAGAGATGTGAGCTGAGAGAGAGAAGCCAGTTAAATAGTGGTTGATGACATGGCAATCTTGACCAGTTGATTGTGCAGCTTACTTGTGTCTGTGGCCTTGCTCATCTCTGATCCTAGATGTACCATTTCCATCTTACAATTGCTTTTGAGACTGCATGATCTATGGCTTGGTAAACAAAACCTATCTATAATGGACAGCTGTGGCTTCATAGTCACTTCGTGATCTGGTTAGAAGCTCAGTCTTTACCAGGGCCCGGTAGCATAACAGGAGCTGTATTTTGAATGGTGTATGTGATTCTAGACTTCAGATGGCAGGGCCTTGCTCCAGAACCGTAATGGTCTACATTGTGATTTCCCTGTAAGGGCTGGCTATAAGCTCCACAGAATATTTCTTTTTGATACCAGTGCCTCTAGTACCGTAGCATCTGCTGGATTTTGTGGTCCAGGGTACAGGGATGATTATCCCATGGACTGCATTTGCTACTTTATTTTCCACTTAATGCTCTCAGCCTTAGTGTCACTTAGTAAATGGATTGGAGCAGTATTCCCAGCTGTGAAATATGCTGCCTCTAGAACCTGTGTTTCCTTCATAGTGACAGAAGAAGCAAGATGCAACAATCTGTCCCTTACTTTAGAGGAATGTCTAAGCATGCCCTGGACCTCTGGACACTTAAAAACCTCACTGATGTAGAGGAAACTCAAATCTTTATAGAGTTTACCTCCCACCCTCAGGAACAAAGGTATTTTGCAATAGCCTTCAAGTCCAATTAACATGCCATGTATACAGTGAACCAATGTGATATTCTGTGGAATATCCAGATGGTTCTGGTCCCTTCATACCACACTATGACAGAGGGTTAGAGAATTGATGGAGCCCTGAGGCAAGATCTTAAATATTGTCATTCCTGCATGAATGGGAATTGCTTCTGATCCTCCTTTGATAAGGTTGGAAAAGAAGTCATCTGCCCAATTATGTTCCTAAGGATATGTCGATCTGTTTGAGTAGAAATACCACATCTGACATAGCATCTACAGTTAGGGCTAATGCTTGGTTGAGTTAGTGGAAGTCCAGTATCATCAGTGGGGATCCATCTGCTTTTTGTAGGGGCCAGACTGGTAAATTCAATGGAGAAGCGAAGGTGACCACCCTCTAGGTCTTTAAGGGTAACACTAACCTCTGACAATCTACTCAGGATGCAAAAATCTTTTTGATTCACTCTCTTGGATAGAGGAAGGGGCAGTTTCAAAAACTTCTACTTCGACTTACCCACTATAATAGCTATTTCACCACAGGCCAAGGAACCAATGTAGGGTTTCTGCCAACTTCTAAGCATGACCGTCCATGCTGAAGTGTCCACCAACTGGACCCTCTGAGCCAAACACAGGACATGATCCCATTTATTACCTGGCACTCAGATGCCACTGCTCTAACAGGGGCTATGATGATGCTTTAAGTCCTAGGCTAGCAACATTAACACAGAACATTTCCCAAGGAGTTCTCAAAATGTCTGGTTATCCCCTTTCCTTGGTATGTTGTTACCCAAGGAAGTAGATGTTGTTCCATTCCAATTGGGAGACTCATTCCTGTACACTCTTGCTATGATGCTGCAGGGCCCTTTCTGATCAGAACATGGCTTCCCTTTCTGTCAGTGAGTTCAAATCTGAGATATAGACCCAAGTTTAGAAATTGATGTTGGTGAAGCAGACTGATTGGGGTTGAGTATTCAACCTTCTCTGAGCTCTACTATCCTGATAATTAAGTTCTGGGCCTGGTTCTCAGATTTTTCTGTCCTCAGTTATTAGAAATGAGTCTCTTTCTATGCTGCCAATAAGACCCTCTGACTTTCACATTTTGTCTTATGTTGGGGATTAATCTTCCTCAGCATTTTGCTGTCTTTATCCTAATACATCAATAGCACAAGAGCAGCCATCCAATTTCATAATCTTCATGATTTCTACTTCCCCCATACTTCTCAAACTCTCCTCAGATCTTGCACCAACCAGTGCACTCTTTTTAGCTGGTATCTCATTCCAGTTTGCCACTGGTAATAGCATTAATAACTGCACCAGTACTACCCACACACACTGGGGACTCTGAGTCCTCAACCTGTCAGTAGTGATGGGGTTCTCATTGGCAGCTGGCTGGCAAATAATCTAGTTCAAAAATTCCAGTTTAGAGGCTGCTTCCTAGGACCACTTTTGGTATCAACTCTCTTTTGTCAATTCCCCAGAAAATAGACTCTGAGATAAAGACTTGTATGCAAGAAGTTTGCAGGGGAAATGAGAGAAGTAAGACTGTGAGAAAGAGAAATTGAACTCCAATGTGGTTGCAATAGAGGCCTTAACAGGTCTCTCTGGGATCTATGGCACTGTGATGATATGTCAGGGATTTCCCAAATTGAGGCTAGGAGGTCACCAGAACCAGTCACTGGATTCTGGCCGCCTCCAGGGAAGGTATGTTAACTTGGGTGAGTCAGGTCCCTTTGTCCACAAGCAAATACTGTATGGAGCTGAGACTCAGCTGCGAGCCATCAGCAGCCAACATTTCTGGCAACTGAGGAGATGAGTACCTTGGTCCTGAAGGGGGCATCAGAGTGGTACAGGACAGTATCCACTACATCGTGATCCAACTATAAAGATCCCAATGAATGCTACTGCAATTTTAGTCTTCTGTTGTTTTTTTTTTTACATCTTTATTGGAGTATAATTGCTTTACAATGGTGTGTTACTTTCTGCTTTATAACAAAGTGAATCAGTTATACATATACATATGTTCCCATATCTCTTCCCTCTTGCATCTCCCTCCCTCCCACCCTCCCTATCCCACCCCTCTAGGTAGTCACAAAGCACAGAGCTGATCTCCCTGTGCTATGCGGTTGCTTCCCACTAGCTAGCTATTTTACGTTTGGTAGTGTATATATGTCCATGCCACTCTCTCACTTTGTCACATCTTACCCTTCCCCCTCCCCATATCCTCAAGTCCATTCTCTAGTAGGTCTGTGTCTTTATTCCCGTCTTGCCACTAGGTTCTGCATGACCTTTTTTTTTTTTTTTTCCCTTAGATTCCATATAGATGTTAGCATACTGTATTTGTTTTTCTCTTTCTGACTTACTTCACTCTGTATGACAGACTCTAACTCCATCCACCTCACTACAAATAACTCCATTTCATTTCTTTTTATGGCTGAGTAATATTCCATTGTATATATGTGCCACATCTTCTTTATCCGTTCATCCGATGATGGACATTTAGGTTGCTTCCATGTCCTGGCTATTGTAAATAGAGCTGCAATGAACATTTTGGTACATGACTCTTTTTGAATTATGGTTTTCTCAGGGTATATGCCCAGGAGTGGGATTGCTGGGTCGTATGGTAGTTCTATTTTTAGTTTTTTAAGGAACCTCCATACTGTTCTCCATAGTGACCGTATCAATTTACATTCCCACCAACAGTGCAAGAGTGTTCCCTTTTCTCCACACCCTCTCCAGCATTTATTGTTTCTAGATTTCTGACCAGTGTGAGATGATATCTCATTGTAGTTTTGATTTGCATTTCTCTAATGATTAATGATGTTGAGCATTCTTTCATGTGTCTGTTGGCAATCTGTATATCTTCTTTGGAGAAATGTCTATTTAGGTCTTCTGCCCATTTTTGGATTGGGTTGTTTGTTTTTTTGTTATTGAGCTGCATGAGCTGCTGGAGATTAATCCTTTGTCAGTTGCTTCATTTGCAAATATTTTCTCCCAAAAATTTTGTTGCTTTTTAAGATTACAAAATTTATTTTAAAAATCAGCAAAAGAAAAAGAACTAGAAATCTGATGGAGCAAGAAAATATCCTGCTGGGACAATATAAGCAAAATCTTTGTTTAGGGATAGGTCACATTTCTTCTGCTTTATCTAAGAATTATCCCAGGCTTTTGAAAAGGGAAGCATGTGTTTGAAATATTAAATAAACTATCTGCAGGCTGTGAGGGTAAAGGCTACTAGAAAGTGCTAGAGATTTTTGGGGGTTTAATTGTGCACTCCTCTAGTTATTCTTCAGCAGAAGTTCCAGTTGTACTTGTCAAAGATATAAAGTTTCTTTGAATGATGAAATCTTCTTTTCCCTTCGCTTCTGCTTTCCCCTTCAGTTCTCCCTGCTCCATCAGCATTTATCTCTGTGTGAGTCTATTAAGATGCTTTCTAGGGTGGACACAGAAAACTTAAGAGCGTATCAAGAAACTATAAGGAATAAATAATAAACTTTAAATTTATTTATTTAAATAAATAAATAAACTTTATTTATTTATTTACTTATTTAAATTTATTTAATTTATTTTTTTGAATTTTTGGCTGCGTTGGGTCTTCGTTGCTGCGCGCGGGCTTTCTCTAGCTGCGGTGAGTGGGGGCTACTCTTCGTTGCGGTGCGCGGGCTTCTCGTTGCAGTGGCTTCTCGTTGCGGAGCACGGGCTCTAGGCGCGCAGGCTTCAGTAGTTGTGGCATGAGCTTTAAGTAGTTCCTTAAACAGATGATTAAAGAAGTCGAGAATTTTGATTTTGCTAACATTTTCACACTGTACGGAAGTCCAGGGAACATGATATGCCAACCACAGGAGAAAGCCCTATCGAACACTTAGTAACACACCTCTGGGTCTATCAACCAAAATGCTGGTTAGATGCTTCTTTTGCCAAATTCTTGAAGATTTGGGAGAAAAATATGAATTGTATCTCCATGACTTTACGGTGGGAGAAAACCCTCTGAGACATTATATGAATGTAGAAACAAAGTCCTACAGATACATGTACGTTATGCTAATAAGAAAATACCTAGCTGTAGAACTGAGGAGGGTCATTTCTTTTACACACACACACACACACACACACACACATACACATATTCTCCAGAATCAATTGAAAAGTTGACAGATCAACCACTGACAGCCAAAAAACTCTAAAATATGTTTAAAATCCTAAGAATAATTACTATTCTTAGCATAATGTAATGTCCTCAGCCTCCGACAGCATAGATCTCATTGTTAAGTACCTTGGCCTTTATTATGTGAAGAATACTCAAGGAAGCAAGAACCCAAGGATAGTAAATCAGGGGTTGTACACTGCCATTCCATCAATTAAGTCTGGTCCACTGATTTTTCTTTTGGTTTCTAGTATCTATTAATATTCTGAAAAATCAGAAACCTCAGCAACACTGAGCTTGCCTATGTGAAGCATGGCTTCACCATTTCCTTCCAGCCCTCTCCCACGTGCCCTTTTCACTCTATTGAGAGACTTGAATGCAGCCCTAAGAAAAAATATCAAAACAGCTAACAAGGCAATTAGTAAACACAGGTTGCAAGAAGTTAAGGATGAATTATGTTGTTGCTTACCTAACCCTAAGGATGTGACCAAGAGAAATAACTAAATAAAAACCTTGTTGTACAAGGCCTCTTATGTAAAGTCACTAATTTGATCAATTATCCATTACATGTGTTTAATAAATTAGACAATATGTTCACCTAAAGAAAGACAATGCCCTCTAGACACCCATGTTGTAGATGTTGTCATATAATGACATAAACAGCTGTAGAACAAGAAAAAAACATAATTAGTATTTTGTTCTAAGTAAAGAAAATAAAATAGACAGAACATTCATAAACAGTTACAAACAAGTTCTTTCAAGTTATGATATTATTAGCTGGGGCGTATGAACCATAACTTCTAAGGGAACAGTCACTTGGTAATTGTATTCAGAACACTCTTATTAACTTAGACCAATTCCAGGAATGAGTAGTAGGAACAAGCACAATTAACATAAAACTAGAGAGCTGTACTTAGGAGGAGGAACTCGGAAAGCCCAGCTCTGTAGGGTGGTGAAGACTTTAGGGAATCCATGGCGTTAGAACATGCAAAATAGTTGCTTTTGAAGGCCTTAGAACAGTTAAGCCACTGGTATCATGTGTTACAGAGGTAGCATCAGGTTCCTGGCAAGCTGGCCTGGAATGAAGGAAGCAATTACCTCATGACATTTGCCACACCATATGGCAGGTGGAGATATCTCAGGATGCCATCCAACGGCTCCTCCGCGCAGGAACTCTTCTAGTGAGCGTCACTTGATACACAAAGCTTGTGAAGAGTTCAAATTCTCGTAGATGATTATATTATCCAGATAAAAAGGCAAGACTACAACCTGAGAACTTTGCAAGAGCCAAGCCAAGAAAGAAATGCTATGTATAGTGATAATGAACTAGAAGTTAGAGGCCCAACCAAAGCCATAGAAACTATGGGCAATGGATCAATATTTACTGATCTCAGATTGAAGTAGCTAAGGATGTGGGACGAGGTCAGATTGGTGCTTAATATTACTTCTGTCTCTATTATTATTTTCATCACACTAAGCATAATTATTCTTGATCATGAACTTATTATATGCCAGTCGCTGTGCTTTCTGCTTTTCCTATTTTAGGATGTTTAATGAACATTTGCTGAATGAAAGGGCGAGTTAATTCTTCCAGCCATCCTGCAGGGATTACAGATGGGAAGTTAAGCATCCTGCTCAAGGTGTCACTGCAAATAGGCCAAAAAAAAAAAAAAAAAAAAAAAAGGCTAGAAATCAAATCCAGATCTGCCTCATTACAAAACCCATGAATTCTATACTCATGGTTTGTGCTAGAAGCTGAAGAAAGATCGAAGTTATAAGTCACCAGTAACCACTCAAAGAGTAGTATTAATGTGCAATAAGAGAGAGAAAGAGAGTAGCTGAGCAGGCTCAACAAGAGAGTCTAAACAAGGGCTAGAGACCTGGAAGTGCAGGAGAGGGGGGTGCAGCCAGACAGAGGCTTAGTTAGATGGCTGTGCTGGACTTGGCTTAGGTGCTCACCCTCTGACTCAGGACATGAAGAATCTGCCTGTCAGTAGTCATGGTCTCTCATGGGTTCTGGCTTCACATCTCTAGCTACTGCTCTCTATAGGATGTTCTATTCTATGGTTGAGAAGGTTGGGGGAATGAATGAGAGGTCTGTGCAGTACAGCTGTGGCCCTAGGTGCAGGTCATCCTTGACTCTGAATGTCCAGGTTGTTGAGGTTCTCAAAGTCTGGGATTTTCATAAGGTTTTCTTTCACTTTATGCATAGAATGAGCTCACAGGAAGGAGTGGTCCAAGCTGCCAGCACTTTTAATCTCTGCTTCTATCCCTATGGACTTTCATCTGTAGCCAACTGTGGGACTTATGAGCTGGGGAGGTGGGGACTCATTTGGCATTATGTCTGTAATTCATCACCACTCTCTACCCCTTGCTTGAAGAATTTTCAAACAGCTCTTCCAAGAATAACCCAGCAAATATGTTTATTTTCCAGGAGTGGGGACCCTATCTGTCCCAGCCAGACAGCATTTTGTCTCACCCCATGCCAGTAGACATCACTGCAGAGTACATACATTATTATGTCAAGCAGCTAAGCCATTAGGTACAAGATTGGGTACAAGAGTTGATCTGCTACCAATACTGTTTTCCTAATGTCATCTAGTGTAGGACAAACGCAAGAAAAATTTGAAGCTAAGCCAGTGGACTTTGTTTGACAAATCCAGCTGATTCTCAATTATCCTGACTAATGAGGCACAGAAATTGCCTGAGAACAATGATGGATAAGTCTCAAGCTGTATTCAGCAAAGCACATCACCTATAGGAGGGTTATGAAAAAGCCACAAAAAGGGTATGTGTCCCTGGATATAAGTGGGACAACTAGACTGGGTTTTGAACTTATATTTCCAAGTCATACTAATATTAGCACTAAATTGCAGCAAAACAGATGGACTTAACTTCAGAAAACCAAGGAAAGCTTCCAGAGAGCCTAATTGAACAGATTGCTATAGCCATATAAATAGGTCAAGTAGGACCTCATGCATGTTCCAGGGAAAACTCTGAGGTTGTTTGTGTGTGTGTGTGTGTGTGTATGTGTGTGTATAGTCAACTAAGCAGAAACTGATAGAAACCATTTTTGCTGGAGGATGTATTGCTGTGCCATGGATATGACTGTGTATCAAGATCCTTCTAATACTTGCAGTAACTAACTCTTTGGGAAGAGATCTAAGTTACCCTCAACGATCCCGAATTCCATACAAGTATTGCTAGGGTTATAGAGAAACTCTGTGTTTTGACTCTAGAATACCAGCAAAGGAAAAGGCAACATGTTAAAACAATTCTCTATTAAATTCCAAGCATGGGAGCATTTCACCTACTTCATCATGGAAATCTGTTTCAATTATTACTAACAAAACCAAGTGTCTTCTATTAGTTAAGCCGTTCCAAAGGAACATACATTTTTTCCAATTACCATGGCTTCCTCCCCTCTTGTAACCTACTGTAATTTTTTCCACAAGGGTTATTAAGTAATTTTGTTTGTTTAAAGCTGCCCAGAAAGTGTCCCTTCCAAATATTGTTCTTTTAAATTTTTATTCAGAGTAGAGTGTGTTGAATGATGCCTCATTGTTAGATCAACCTTCTTAATCCCATTAAATAATGCAATCATAGTGGGTGGGTGGGGTGGTGGGGGAATGCAGGGGGGCAGATATATGAAAAAGGTGTCCACATCCTCATAGTGGAAGTGGATCATTATGGCCTCTCCCAAAGAGGGAATCACAGGCTGATTTTTGCCTTGGCATTGCCTGAAAGTGACCCTTGATGGGCACCTGGGCCCTGTTGCCTCTCACAAAGTATTTATCTCTGGACCTCAGACCCACCTCACTCATGTCACCATCCACGCCTTTGCCTCTACTTCAGCTTCCAGGGAAGCTCAGGCTGGTCCAAGTCCCATTTCAGAGCTTTAATACTTAACCTTTTAGAAGCCATAGAATGAACTCCTTTACTGGGCAGGGCATGCTGGCCCAAAGCCCCAACCAAGTAACTCATTGTATGGTTCCTCCCCTCCTGCCAAGCCTTCCATTTTCCTTATTTTACCTTCTTCTAAACTTGGTCTTGCAATACGAATGTGGGAGTGCTGGAAATCCAGTCGAAGGAGACTTCAAAAAGGTTACGTGCAGTTGAGTAGTGTAATTTGTCTAGTCTCTGCTTATCATTTACTGTGGCTTTCTAGGGGTCAAAGTAGTCAAGCATTTGGGGACTTTGCTGTTGAGGACAATAATTATAGAAGGTTTGACCTTAGAACTTGGGAGGTGGGGTGAGAAGAAAGATGTGTCTTTATTCTTAATGATTAGTAATTATTATTTAGTACACAATGAACAACTGGCCTAGTTTAGCCTTTTCTCTGGGTTCTCAAACTATAAGTTATTTTTAAGTTATAGGTTATAGCCCATTATTGTCTCATGAAATAAACTTATTGAATCATGACCAGAGTTTTTTAAATAATAGAATGTATCAATAGTAAGGGTGTGTTCTTTTACATACATATGTAGGAAATGAGTGTGTACTGGATCAAAATGTAAAATACATTTCCTACCATAGATTGAGTTAAAAAAAAAAAAGAGCCAAGGTTCTACATCAATACTCACATATTCAGAGATCCCCAAGGATCAGGCAGATAACACACATTTTTGCTTAGGCCAATACCAGTCAGAATAAGGCTGTGAGCACAGTAGATTACTAGAGAGCTCATGCCCCATCTAAAGGTATGAATGATTCAGTATTTTAAAATACAAAATCCACTGTGCAGACCTAATTCACTTGGGAAGAAGCCAATAAGCATGTTGTCCAATTATAAGACGCAGTTGGCCTCTGGAATGGGAAAAAGGTAAAAGTAGAAATGGAAAATGGAAGTTTGTGGCTGCTGAGAATAGTCTGAACGTGACTCCTGATAGGTCTTAGGGTATTACAGAAGCAAGGAAAGATGAGGGAAAAGCATGATCTCTGTGTGACCATTTTTCCTTGGCCTTAGAAGAAGAGTATGATGGTAGAAATAACTTTGAGTCTTAATTCCAATACTTCTTCATTTTCTATGTGATTTTGGACAAGTTACTTAAATGATCTGACACTCAGTTTCTTCCTTTGCAATATGGGAATATTAATACCTATTTTATAGTGAAGATTACAGATAACGTATTATAAATATGCAGCATTAGCACGAACCATAGTGTTAAGTGGGCACTTTAATTATCATTCTGTGATCTCCACAAGAGTAACATAATTTCAGCTAATTTTAGTGATTAACTAAATAAATTCAGAAAGGGAATTACAAAAGATTTTATTTCACTCTGGTTTTTGACAAATCCTTTGAATATTTTAATCAATCACATAGTGGGAAGATATGTACTGGTTTGGGAGGGCTATTTGACAATATCTATCAAAAATATTTCTAAAAATCTCATATAAAGCCTCAAAAAATTTAAAAGGATTGAAATTATACAAAGTATTCTCCCCAACCACAGTAGAATGAAAGTAGAAATCAAAACACAGAAAGGAATGTGGGAAATTCATGACGATGTGGAAATTAAACAACATATTCCTAAATAACAAATTAATCAATGAAGAAATCAGAAATATTGATAGAAAATAGACTGAAAAGAATGAAAATGAAGACACAAAACAAAAATTTATAAAATGCTGTTAAAAAAGTACTTAGAGGGGCCATAAAAGGGGAAATCAACAGCAACACGATCATAGTAGGGGACTTTAACACACCACTTTCACCAATGGACAGATCATCCAAAATGAAAATAAATAAGGAAACACAAGCTTTAAATGATACAGTAAACAAGATGGACTTAATTGATATTTATAGGACATTCCACCCAAAAACAACAGAATACACATTTTTCTCAAGTGCTCATGGAACATTCTCCAGGATAGATCATATCTTGGGTCACAAATCAAGCCTTGGTAAATTTAAGAAAATTGAAATCGTATCAAGTATCTTTTCCGACCACAATGCTATGAGACTAGATATCAATTACAGGAAAAGATCTGTAAAAAATACAAACACAGGGAGGCTACACAATACACTACTTAATAACGAAGTGATCACTGAAGAAATCAAAGGGGAAATCAAAAAATACCTAGAAACAAATGACAATGGAGACACGACGACCCAAAACCTATGGGATGCAGCAAAAGCAGTTCTAAGAGGGAAGTTTATAGCAATACAAGCCTACCTCAAGAAACAGGAAACATCTCGAATAAACAACCTAACCTTGCACCTAAAGCAATTAGAGAAAGAAGAACAAAAAAACCCCAAAGCTAGCAGAAGGAAAGAAATCATAAAGATCAGATCAGAAATAAATGAAAAAGAAATGAAGGAAACAATAGCAAAGATCAATAAAACTAAAAGCTGGTTCTTTGAGAAGATAAACAAAATTGATAAACCATTAGCCAGACTTATCAAGAGAAAAAGGGAGAAGACTCAAATCAATAGAATTAGAAATGAAAAAGGAGAAGTAACCACTGACACTGCAGAAATACAAAAGTTCATGAGAGGTTACTACAAGCAACTCTATGAAAATAAAATGGACAACCTGGAAGAAATGGACAGATTCTTAGAAATGCACAACCTGCCGAGGCTGAACCAGGAAGAAATAGAAAATATGAACAGACTAATCACAAGCACTGAAATTGAAACTGTGATTAAAAATCTTCCAACAAACAAAAGTCCAGGACCAGATGGCTTCACAGGCGATTTCTATCAAACATTTAGAGAAGAGCTAACACCAATCCTTCTCAAACTCTTCCAAAATATTGCAGAGGGAGGAACACTCCCAAACTCATTCTACGAGGCCACCATCACCCTGATACCGAAACCAGACAAAGATGTCACAAAGAAAGAAAACTACAGGCCAATATCACTGATGAACATAGACGCAAAATTCCTCAACAAAATACTAGCAAACAGAATCCAACAGCACATTAAAAGGATCATACACCATGATCAAGTGGGGTTTATTCCAGGAATGCAAGGATTCTTCAATATACGCAAATCAATCAACGTGATACATCATATTAACAAATTGAAGGAGAAAAACCATATGATCATCTCAATAGATGCAGAGAAAGCTTTTGACAAAATTCAACACCCATTTATGATAAAAACCTTGCAGAAAGTAGGCATAGAGGGAACTTTCCTCAACATAATAAAGGCCATATATGACAAACCCACAGCCAACATTGTCCTCAATGGTGAAAAACTGAAACCATTTCCACTAAGATCAGGAACAAGACAAGGTTGCCCACTCTCACCACTATTATTCAACATAGTTTTGGAAATGTTAGCCACAGCAATCAGAGAAGAAAAAGAAATACAAGGAATCCAAATTGGAAAAGAAGAAGTAAAGCTGTCACTGTTTGCAGATGACATGATACTATACATAGAGAATCCTAAAGATGCTACCAGAAAACTACTAGAGCTAATCAATGAATTTGGTAAAGTAGCAGGATACAAAATTAATGCACAGAAATCTCTTGCATTCCTATACACTAATGATGAAAAATCTGAAAGTGAAATTAAGAAAACACTCCCATTTACCACTGCAACAAAAAGAATAAAATATCTAGGAATAAACCTACCTAAGGAGACAAAAGACCTGTATGCAGAAAATTATAAGACACTGATGAAAGAAATTAAAGATGATACAAACAGATGGAGAGATATACCATGTTCTTGGATTGGAAGAATCAACATTGTGAAAATGACTCTACTACCCAAAGCAATCTACAGATTCAATGCAATCCCTATCAAATTACCACTGGCATTTTTCACAGAACTAGAACAAAAAATTTCACAATTTGTATGGAAATACAAAAGACCCCGAATAGCCAAAGCAATCTTGAGAACGAAAAATGGAGCTGGAGGAATCAGGCTCCCTGACTTCAGACTATATTACAAAGCTACAGTAATCAAGACAGTTTGGTACTGGCACAAAAACAGAAATATAGATCAATGGAACAGGATAGAAAGCCCAGAGATAAACCCACGCACATATGGTCACCTTATCTTTGATAAAGGAGGCAAGCATATACAGTGGAGAAAAGTCAGCCTCTTCAATAAGTGGTGCCGGGAAAATTGGACAGGTACATGTAAAATTATGAAATTAGAACACTCCCTGACACCATACACAAAAATAAACTCAAAATGGATTAAAGACCTAAGTGTAAAGCCAGACACTATCAAACTCTTAGAGGAAAACAGAGGCAGAGCACTCTATGACATAAATCACAGCAAGATCCTTTTTGACCCACCTCCTAGAGAAATGGAAATAAAAACACAAATAAACAAATGGGACCTAATGAAACTTAAAAGCTTTTGCACAGCAAAGGAAACCATAAACAAGACCAAAAGACAACCCTCAGAATGGGAGAAAATATTTGCAAATGAAGCAACTGACAAAGGATTAATCTCCAAGATTTACAAGCAGCTCATGCAGCTCAATAACAAAAAAACAAACAACCCAATCCAAAAATGGGCAGAAGACCTAAAAAGACATTTCTCCAAAGAAGATATACAGATTGCTAACAGACACATGAAAGAATGCTCAACATCATTAATCATTAGAGAAATGCAAATCAAAACTACAATGAGATATCACCTCACACAGGTCAGAATGGCCATCATCAAAAAATCTAGAAACAATAAATGCTGGAGAGGGTGTGGAGAAAAGGGAACACTCTTGCACTGTTGGTGGGAATGTAAATTGATACAGCCACTATGGAGAACAGTATGGAGGTTCCTTAAAAAACTAAAAATAGAACTACCATACGACCCAGCAATCCCACTCCTGGGCATATACCCTGAGAAAACCATAATTCAAAAAGAGTCATGTACCGCAATGTTCATTGCAGCTCTATTTACAATAGCCAGGACATGGAAGCAACCTAAGTGTCCATCATCGGATGAATGGATAAAGAAGATGTGGCACATATATACAATGGAATATTACTCAGCCATAAAAAGAAATGAAATGGAGGTATTTGTAGTGAGGTGGATGGAGTTAGAGTCTGTCATACAGAGTGAAGTAAGTCAGAAAGAAAAAAACAAATACAGTATGCTAACACATATATATGGAATCTAAGGGGGAAAAAAAAGGTCATGAAGAACCTAGTGGCAAGATGGGAATAAAGACACAGACCTACTAGAGAATGGACTTGAGGATATGAGGAGGGGAAGGGGTAAGATGTGACAGGGTGAGAGAGTGGCATGGACATATATACACTACCAAATGTAAAATAGACAGCTAGTGGGAAGCAGCCACATAGCACAGGGAGATCAGCTCAGTGCTTTGTGACCACCTAGAGGGGTGGGATAGGGAGGGTGGGAGGGAGGGAGACGCAAGAGGGAAGAGATATGGGGACATATGTATATGTATAACTGATTCACTTTGTTATAAAGCAGAAACTAACACACCATTGTAAAGCAATTATACTCCAATAAAGATGTTAAAAAAAAAAAAAGATGGGGTTGGTCATCAGAAAGACCAACAGAATAGAGGATTGGAAGGGGGAGGGTCTGGAAATTAAGCTCTATTAAAAAAAAAAAGAGGATTAGCAGCAAAGACACCTAAAAGAAGAGCACCCGTGGGTGGAATGTGAGGTGTTCATTGATTAAGAGTTGGAAGAACTAATTTCTTTCCTATAGTTTCAAGGGATTTCATAGCAACAGAAAAGAACAGAGTCCTAGTCCTTTAAAACCATGAGGCACCAGTTTGTCTGACATATTTCTTCGATATCTTCCAAGGTACATGGAATATAGGTATTCCAAAATGGGTAAAAGAGAAATCTTCCTTTTCATTGTTTAAAACCCCTCCAAGGAGACTCTGAATTCTGTTAGAAAGACAAACCATTCTTCTTCCTGTAGGAGCCTAAGCTCTTCAGGTCTCATCTACATCTCTCTTGTTTCCATTTAAATTTAGTGCCTCCTCTGTAGTGCTTAGAGTAAAGAGAGAGGCTCCCCCTTCCTGGGAAAACTGAAATTTCCCACTGGCCCCCAGCTCCCCATGGGATGGGGCATGGCTTCACGCCACATGATTTACCCTGAGGTGCAAAAAACAGTGTTCTGTAAACAGTTCTAACAACTATTATAAAGTACTAAGGCTGCTCTGCCAATCAGATCCCTGATAAGCTGAGCACTCCTTGCCCTATCATAACAGAGCACATGTTGCCTGCAGGTCTAGCTGTGAAAATGACAGAGCAATGCTCCCAAACAGGTTGGGTGGTGAACATGGGCCCCATGACTCACCCTTACCTTAGTTCTAACAGACAGGCTTTGGAAACCAGGCTGGTTAGGGTCTGCTAGGCGGATTCCATGTGCTGCTCCATCCTGTCTGAATTGCTCAGAAGGAGTCTTGAGCCCTGTGTGTCTAGGCGGGATGGGAGTGGGGCAGATCAAGAATGTGACATCAGAATAGAAGCGGTGATTTCCTAAGTCCTTGGTCAGCTGTGCGAAGCCTAATGTCGCGTTCAGTGCAAGTTTCATGAAGTCAAACCACCAGATCAAGCTTGGGGAGGTTACCTGTTGTTCGGGCTGGTTTTTACCCTTTGCGTCTTGTATAAATTTGGAAACAACAAATAAGATGTCAGCATTTTTCTTGCATACCCTCTGTCATCCTAGTCCCGATTTCAGTAGATTCTACTGTGTCAGCTGAATGGAAGAAATATGCTGCTCATGTCCATGTTTCCATAAGCACATAATTTTACTTATACTACAAAGTAGTAATTATTCCGATAAAACGATGAAATATTAATAAAGGTGGAATTATGAGTTTGACATTACCAATGGCAATATAAAGATTATCGATTTTTTTTTTTTCTGTTACTGAAATGGTTTGAATTGTATTCCTTGTCCAAGGCCTCGGGAATTATTAAAATTCCTTGACTACACAAGCGTCTCATGAAATGTGTTAATGAGATTGTTTTCTGATATGCAAAAGTGTCCTGACACGGTTTTGAAATGCATTCTGCACATCCCCAATCAATTATCATACAAAATGCAACTATTTCTCTTTGTCAATCACTAGCGCCTGAATAGACAGCATTAGACCCAGCTGCATAATTCTGGCTTAATTTTCATGGCTGATACTATAGTAATGTTGTGAGGCATTTACTTAGCAACAGGGGTAAATGTTTGTTTTAAATGTGATTTCCTTTCTTCAGCCTCTTTGGAAATACGCCTAAATTAAGAAGTGGGCCTTCAGTTTCTTCAGAAGAGCGAGCATGTGTTTGCACACACACCTCGGCTTGGCTTGTTTTTTCTTCCTCCCCGTGGTGATTGTGATGAGATGAGTGTTTGTGCTAGCAAAATTCTGGAGTGCGGACAAACTGTGCTGCACGTTTATTAATGCAAGATGGAAAATGTGACCAAAATATTGTAGAAAATCTAATTTATGTCTGCTCAAGCTTTGTATTAGTTTGCTGGGGTTGCCGTAACAAAGTACCTCAAACTGGGTGCCTTCAACAAAAGAAGCTTATTGTCTCGCAGTTCTGGAGGCTGGAAGTCTGAGATCAAGGTGTTGGCAAGGTTGGCTCCTGGGGGCTCTGAAGGAGAATCTTTTCGTTTCTTCTCTCCTGGCTTCAGGTGATCTGCTGGCAATCTTCGGTGTTCCTTGGCTTGAAGATCTCCGCCTTCATCTTCACATGACAACCTCCCTGTGTGTGTGTCCAAATTTCTCCTTTAAGGCACCAGTCATATTGGATTAGGAGCCCACCCTACTCCAGTATGACCTCATCTTAACTAATTACAACTGCAGCAAACCTGTTTTCCCATTCTGCGATCCTGAGGGTTAGGATTTCAACATATGAATTTGTAGGGGACACAATTCAACCCATAACAAGCTTCAAATAAATAATAGACTGTAATTCAATAAATATATATTAAATTGTAAGTTGATTTTTCAAGATTAGTGTGACATTTGCTTTTCAACTTCTAGTAACTCCCTCAGGACTCTTGTGTCTTCCTTTACCAAGCAGCAGGGAGAAGAGTTATAATTTGCAGCAAAGCCCTTACTGTCCACCGAATTTCGGTTCAGCCTTTCCCGTTACAAGATATTAAAAAGACCTTATTACCAAGTGCTCCTCATTTCAGTCCCTGTTTCCCTCACTGTTTCTATTAATTTTGATAAACATATGAGAGTACATGCTTTGTAAAGGGGCAGGCTTCACTGGCAGTCAAGCTTCATCACAACGTATGTATTAAACTGAGCCCAGAGACCTTTTAAGGTTTGCAAATTCTTACGGCATAGTAAGTTAGGGACTTAAAACTCAGCACTCGTAAGCTATCTTCCACACCCTAAAGAATACTGTAAAAGGATACTAAGTTGGAATAGTTATAGGAAATGTCACATTGAGAGACATGGCTCATCAGGACCTCATTAATTGTTGCAAGATGCACAGACTAGCAAAATCAGGAATTAGGACTAGAGCCACACAAGAGATGGTGGGAAAGGGACATGTATTAGTAGGTGTGAGAGAGAGGTTCAGTCTAGCAGGCAGAATAATGTAGAGTCTGAGAGGCCTGATAACAGATAGCAGGTGGCATGCCAGGCTGGCACAGCCCTGGGGAGGCCCAACTTGGAGTCACAGAGATGGGTAGTAAAGCTTGGCCTTGGGAAATTCAGGAGCAGATGGTGATCAGAAACACAGGCAAGCAGTTGAGATTTGAGAGGTCAGACCCAAGCCACAGTACTTCTGGTAGGAATTTTCTCTCAAATATGGTGGAGACCCTCCTCAACACTTTAATTTGTCACTCCTCAGTTTTTGGAGACATTGCTCTTTCTCTGTTGGCGTCCTGTCGCTCTAATGCTCTCATTCTCCCCGATTCTCCTGCTTGTTATTCATTCACTAAAACCCATTTGCTGTGTGTTTCAGGGAGGGAAAGGTGAGCGTCACAGGGGCAGATGCAGTAAAGCAGTGGGTAGAGATGTCCGATCGCAGTGGGCTGAGGAGGGGGTGGGAGGTAAGAACTAGAGAGTCTTGCTGTGACAGGAAGCAGATGAACAAGTGGTCTCTGAAAGAGACCGGGCAGTCCTCGGGGTCCTGACTCTTCACCACCCACACTCACTTTGAAGTCATTTCACTTATATCCTTCCCTTTCGATGCCATCCATACACTGATTACTCCTCAACTTGTACCTTCAAACCTGACTTCTCTCCTAAGCCTCAGACTCATGCTTCCGACTGCTTACTTGAGCTCTGCATTTGTATGTCTCCAACAGAATCCATCCTCTGCAAAGTTTCCAGAGGGATCTTCTAAAACTATAAAGTAGATCATACCGTTTTCTTACTTAAAGGCTTCCAATGGCTTTCTAAAATACTTAGAATAAAGTCCAAATTCCTTTTTATGGCCCTCAAGGTTCTACGTAATTTTCCTCCCTAATCTCACTTCCTATCATTTTCCCGTTCTTTCACTATGCTCCAGCCACACTACCAAATTTATGTCTGTTGGTTGAGCAAGCTCTCTGATTGTGAACTTGTAGTTCATTTTACCTGGATGATCATCCACCAGATCTTCACTTGATTGTCTCCTTCTCCTCACTCAGGTCCAAGTGGATAGGTCACTTCTTCCTCAGTGGCCTTTTCCGGACACACAATTCAAAGTAGCAAAGTCCATCCACCCACCTAGGCACTCTTTCGCCTTATACTGGTTAACTTGTTTCATAGTATGTATTCCTGCTTATTTGTTTACATCTATATTGCCTGTTTTTACTCCCAACCTCCCATCACCAAATAGACCATAACTCAAGAGAATAGAGACCTTGGTGGTTTGTGTTTGTTTTTTTGTTTTTGTTTGTTTGTTTGGCTCAGCATGGCATTTCCAGTACTCAAGATAGTACCAGGTATGTAAATGTTCAATAAGCATTTATTGAATAAGTGACTGGAAATATGCCCAAACTCCATCCATTTCCTACCACCTCAACTGCTTCTGCTCTGGTATAAGCCACTGTCTTCTCTTGCCTCAGTTACTGAAATAACCTCCTAATTGATTTCCCTTCTTCTGCTTTTGCCTCCCTCAGTCTATTCCCAACACAGCAGTCAGAGTGAACTCATTAAAAAGGAGATAAACACTCCTCTGCTCAAAATTCTCCAATAACTTCTCATCTCAGAGTAAAATCCAAAGTCCTCACTTTATCCCAATATTTTGCTACCTCTGATTTCATCACTCTTACTCTCTCCCTTCCTCACTGTACTTCATCTATAGTGACCTCCTTGATATCCCCTGAGGACACCAAGCATGTTTCTGCTTCAGAAATTTTGCACTTGCTGTTCCCTCTGAGTGTAGTTTTCTTCCCCAGACATCCAAATGGCTTGCTCTTCTCTTGCACTTCCTTCAAGCCGTAACTAAAATGTCACGTTATCATCAAGACCCTAACAGTCTACCATAATATAAATATTATATATTATATATATAATTTGTATATATTATATATTTATATGTTATATAATATAATTATAATAGTATAGTCAACACCAGCCCTATCTTGAAAAAAAAAAGTATCAGTAGAGAGTCAAACATTTAGCTCAATTTGATCTGTATCAGAAATCCTGGTATCATTTTCTTAGCCTTAAAAATTATGCTATTTCAGCTCACAAGTAATGAATTTCAGCTATTCAAGATATTGACTGTATTTTGAGATATCCCTCTTGAGAAAAACCCTTGAAATCATTGAAATGGTGTTTATTGACATCATTAGTGTCATGGAGAAATGATTGTTTTCACTTTCCTCATTTCAAAAACTCTTATGACAAATTTCCCTTTGGCTTCCTCATACTTTAATGGAAAAAAGCAAGGTTTTGATACAAGATGCCTATGTATTTGCTCATGAACCAAAAAGATATATGCTTATTGGCGAGAACATAATAGTATTCAGTTTTCCTCATTTACTTCAATATTAGATCAAGATCAGGAAATATTCTGCCAACTATTCTCTTTGCAAACAGTAGGGTTCTAATGCTCAAGTACTTTAGTCTCTTTTAATGTTCACAGCAGCATATATAAATGGTGTCCTTTAGTACTGATCCCATACACCTATCTCATGAATTGTATTTAACTCTTTTTTTTTTGGTATTTAACTCTTTGCTAACTATTTTAAAATGTTATCTTTCTATACCATGACTTTTCAATATTAACATAATAAAAATATGTTGATCATTTCTTCTTCATATATGCTCCACTTATGCTGAGAAATTATTCAAATTCTATACATCAGTGGTTTTAGCCAAATATGAAGCAAAATATATGCTATCAACTATATAAGCTCTTAAACGTTTTATGCTGTGATATTATTAGTATTTTATTATCAGTGCTGTAGCTTCTGAAACTGTCAAATTGTCTCTACATTCCCTGGAATCACCAGAGGTTTATGGATCACACTTGAAGAAACACTGTTACCTGGATGGGGAGCCAATAAAATTGTATTAAAGATTATTTTTTAAAATATATTTAAAGGAAAGATGAGTAGGGCAAATGAGGAAAGAAAGAGTAATGGTGGGAGGAGGGAAATAGAGAGCATGTTCTTTTTTACACTCATTCTCCCAGTCAAATTTGCCAAGGCAGGAAGTGACATCAACAGCAACCAGAATCCTATGACCAGGGGACCCTACTCCTCCCACCCTCTCCTCCAGAGGGAACATAACAAATGGAGAACCAAGTCCACTCAGGTCTATGGCCCCAATCTTTCCTTGTTTGAGGTTCCTCTCAGAACACGGTACATTCCTCTTCTTTTCTACTGTTGGTAGTTCCCCCATATTGAAACTCTTGGGCAGTGATTTGCACATTTGGGAGGGCTAGAGATTGTCTGTGTCCCCCCAAATTCATATGTTGAAATCCAATCCCCAATATGATGGTGTTCGGAAATGGGGCCTTTTGGGTGATTAGGTCATGAGGGTAGAGCCCTCACGAATGGTATTAGTTACCTTATAAAAGAGATCCTAGAGAGCTCCCTGCCCCCTTCTACCATGTGAGGACACAGCAAGAAGATAGCCATCTATGAACCAGGAAGTGATTTCTCACCAGGCACCAAAACTGCTGGAGCCTTGATCTTAGACTTCCAGCCACCAGAACTGTGAGAAATAAATTTCTGTTGTTTATAAGCCATGCAATCTATGATATTTTTCTATGGCAGCCTGGACTAAGGGAGGGAACAATTGGAGCAGAATGGATACTACCTTTTTGTGCTGCACTAGCTTTTGTCTGTGTGTCTACCCATGGCTGACCATCCTCATCCCATATCCTCGTGCAGAGAATAACACTCGCCACGTTAATACAGCTTGACAAGATACTTGACTTTCAAAGTGCTTTCACATCCATTATTTCATCTGGGTGTGACTAAAATGCCCTGACCAAGCCAAGGAAATTTCCCCCCTGAGCTGGAAAGAGTTTTATTGAAGGTACAGTTCAGTCACAATACCTCCTCCCCTTGAAGAGAAACATTTACAGAGTTGATGAGGTCTCTGCAAGAGCAGGAAGAAAACAAGAGCTTTCTACCATCCTATCCTGTCTATGAAATTTAGCTTTTGCTGAAAGAAAAGACATGGAAGTTTATAAGAAATGGGTCAGGATAAAAATGAAGTTTAGGTCATTAAGAAAGGAAGAAACAGTCCTCTCAAAACGTGGGTGCAGCTGAGAAATATTTGACTCATCGGAGTGATAAGATTTGCTGACATGGGCTGCATGCTCCTCAACTTCACAGAGACTTTCAAGTGCCATACACCACTGAAAACACAAATTCCAGTTCAGGCATGTAGCTTAAGAGATTCTTATGTAATCTTTGCTGCAAGGAGCTAAAATATTTAATCATGTTGATGGAATATGTAAGATTTCACTGAACTGAAACATTTGAAGTAATACTTAAGGACATCTGCATTTATGCCCCAGACACCCAGGTTCTAGAAGTGGGTTAGGTTTCCTCTTTCTTTATAGGTATCATAGTGATGGGCAAAAGCTGCTTCCTTCCTCCCTCCCTTCCTCCCTTTCTTCTTTTCTTCCTTACATCTTTTCCTCCTTTCCTGCCATCCTCACACTCTCTCTCCTCTCTTCTTTCCACAGCTATTTACCACCTATCATGTGGCAAGCTTGATGCTCTACTTCAGAGATTCTAAGATAATTTGTACATCACTTTGCCTGCCTTAAAGATGCTCATAAACTAACAAAGAGAAGCATTTGATCCATGTGTTATCAACTCAAGGTGAGTCTTCTCTTGCCAATATATTCCTTTTTGTTTCATTAATACAATTCTGCTTCTTTAAAGGAGATTTAAACAGCTGTGAAACCCCATCTTGTTTCACATTCTCAGGGTAAAAAGCATAAATTCAAATTAATGTATGATACAGTTAGTGAACATAAAATATACTTAATTAATGTATTCCACATGTTAATTTGAGCCCTCAATTGGGATGTAGTTTCTTTATATGCATGAAAACTTGAGTTTTCAATGAAACATGAGTGTTTGTGCAGTGATTCAAGCTACTAACAGGGTTACTGAATATAGGAAAATACTTCCTACAAAATAGACTCTAGGGAAACATCAAGCCCTGACTCTGTGATCATTACAACACAGCAGAATAATAAGTAATTAAACGTATGTTACTTTTCCTTGAGTGTCATTTAGGTGGACAAAATAATAAAGTAACTTCAGATCTGGCATATAATTTTCATCAAACTTCAAAATTTGAGACATTTAAAGAAGCAAATTCAGGGCTTCTTGTTCCCTAAATAATGTGAATTCATTTACCTGAACCCCTTCCCCCAAGTACACAAAGTATAACATTATTCAAAATGCGTAGTTGAGATAACAGGAAAAGTAAGAAAAATTCTCAGGTGGCAGGTAATCTGAAAAACAGAGCACAATCCCATGAGGCACAGCTGAGGCTTCCCTTGGCAGTTAACCCCAGGTGGAAGTGAGTGTGGGGGAAATCGGATGTTGGGACTTTGCTGGTTCAAGCGCCCTAAGAGCTTTTATTTTAAGATCCTCAGGGTAGCAGAATAAATCCTTAAGCTCATGAAGAGAGAACTAGAAACTTTAAAGGGCTGTTCCTGAGTAAAATACAGGACTGAAAATGCTGTGTGCAGTGACACAGGAAGGCAACAGGAAAGTTTATCTGTCTCTGCCTGAGTTCCTGGGCAATTTATATTTTGGGTCTGCTCCAGGCATAGATGTGGGGTTTGAGTTTACACTACCCTCAAGGTCCTCAAGGTTTAGGAATCCTCACAATGAGAAATGAACGCCAATGTGCCCCTGTACCAATGATAATTCTGGGGCACTTGTCAGATACAAAGACCCCACCACTCCAAAGCATACATGCTCCATGACTCCCACCAATGAAGTGCCTCTCAAGTTCAACTTTCACAAGTAAACAATCCAAGATGGGTAAGAAACTAAAGATGGAACAGGTAGCAGCGTTAGAAGATCAATATTTTCACGTTACAGCATATTCTAATGGAGAATATAAAATTATTGAGTTCAAATAATTAAAGGTAATGAGAAGAATCAAAACTGTAAGAAATACACAAGAAACAAATATCAAGAAGACTAAAATAAATCAAATGGAACTTTTAAAATTAAGCAATAACCAAATGGCTTATGGAGCATATTAGAAACAGCTGAAGCAAAAATATTGAACTAGAAGATAGATCTAAGGAAATTAAGTAAAACTCAATTGAGGAAGATAAATTAAAAATATGAAAGTGAGATTCAGTGACATGAAGAGAGAATGAGAAGGTCTAATATATGTCTACTAAAAGTTCAAGAGGGAAAAGAAAAAGAATAATGAAGAGTCAAATAGTATCAAGAGGATGGCTGAGAATTTTATAAAATTGATGAAAAGCATGAATACTTAGGTCCCAGAATAAAAAGTTTTAAGTAAGATAAATAAAGGAAAAACTACTGACAATAGACCCCCTCATGGTAACAATAGAGCCAGAGTACAATTGGCTAATATCTTCATATTGCTGAAAAAAATAGCTGTCAACCTAGAATTATAAATCAGACAAACTATCAATCAAGAGTGAAAGCATAATAAAGGCAATTTTAAACAAAATGACATAGAGACTTTACCACCCACATACCCTTGCTAAAGCAATTATTAAAGTATTTACCTCAGAAAAAAGAAAATTGGACCCAGAAGGAAGAGAGGTTTGCAAAAGCAATAGTGGACAAAATAATGGGCAAACATAGAGTAAACCTAAACACATGTTACCAATATAAAAACGAAAATAATTATGAACAATGTGAGATTCATAAAAACAAAGTCGAAATAAAAATCTGAGAAAATGACATGTAAGAGAAGGGGGGCCATCAGAGTTAAAGTTTCTAAAGTCCTTGTAATATTTGGAAATGTGGTAAAATTCTTGATCCACTTTGAACTTTGTTCAGAAGGCATGCATTTTTAAAAATCAAACCATAAACCATAACATCATAAAGATTAAGTGTATAATTTCCTAACCAATGGAAGGAAAGAATGAATTAAGGGAAATATATCAGTCTAATACTTGTTTTGAAAAGAGGAAAAAAAAAGAAAAATATGTAATATAGAAAGCATAAAATAAAGTGATAGAAATGAAAACTGTCAGGGATAGAATAACTTTAAATGAATTAACCTCACCAGTTAAAAGACAAGGATTACCAGATTGGATTAAGGAAACAGAATCCAACTACTTGATATTTATAAAAGTTGTACTTTGTCTTATTCTGGTTGTAGTAGTCTGTTCCGGCTACCATAACAAAATAGCAGACTGGGTGGCTTAAACAACAGAAATATCTTTTCTCACAGTTCTGGAGGCTGAAACTCCAAGGTTAAAAAGCTGTCAGGTTTTGTTTCTTTTAAGACCTTTCTTCCTGGCTTGTAGATGGCTGCCTTCTTGCTATGTCCTCACATGGTCTTTTATTGGTGCATGCATGGAGAGAGAGAGAGAGAGAGAGAGGGAGAGAGAGAAGGCTCTGGTGTCTCTTCTCATAAGGACACTAATCCTGTTGGATCAGGGTTCTACCCTTATGAACTCATTTAAACTTAATTACTTCCTTAGAGGCCTTATCTCCAAATACAGATGCAATGGGGTTAGGGCTTCAATATATGACTTTCGGGGGGACACAAACATTCAGTCCATAGCATTGGTCTTCCATAAGTAGAACACAAGGTGAAGATTCCGATGCTAATTGGAATGTGGTAAGGGGAAGCATAGAGCAGGATGGTGAGAGGAAAAAAAGGAAGTAAAGCACTGATGAAAAAGAATGCAGGTGGAGGACCCACAACACCTGATTTCGAGATTTACTATAAAGCTACAGTAATCAAGGTAATGTGGTCTTGATAAAAGAATAGACAAACAGGCTAATGAACCAAAATAGAGAGCCCAGAAAGAGATCCACACAAATATATCCAATGGATCTTTGACCAAGGAGAAAAGGCAATGCAGTGGAGAAAGCATAGTCTTCTCAACAAACGGTGCTGTATGTCAACAACTGGATATTGACATGCACAGTAAAAACCTGGGTAAGACCTTACACCTTCCTCAAAAGATAACTCAAGATGGGTCATAGAGATAAATGTAAAATGCAAAGCTATAAAGCTTCTAGAAGAAAACATGGAAGAAAAATCTGTGAACTTTTGTTTAGAGATGAACTTTTAACTACAACACTAAAACCATGACTGATAAAACAATAAAAATTGATAAGCAGAATTTTATTATGATTAAAACACTTCTGCTCTAAGACATGGTGAAGAGAATGAAAAGACAAACCACGATAGATAGATAGGTAGGTAGGTAGGTAGGTAGATAGATAGATAGATAGATAGATAGATAGATAGATAGATAGATAGATAGATTTATTATAAGGAATTGGCTCATGGGGCTATGAAGACTGAGATGTCCCAGGATCTTCAGCTGGAGACCAGGAGAGCCAATGGTGTAGCTCCATCTGAGTCTGAAGGGCAGACTCTACTTAAATTGCTGAAGAAAAAAGGTGAGGTAGCACAAATTATAATGCTGAGAATAAAAGAAGGGACAGGAATTTAGATATAATAGATGTAAAAATTCATAAGTAGACACCTTTGATTCTGGCAGTAATGGAGTAATGAGGATCACAATCATCTTCCCTCTGTAAATACATATAAAACAAAATATATGAAGACACTCTTCCCAGACATTGGATAAAAAGCAGCACTGGGCTCTGATCCTGTAGTGAAGGGATGTGGTGAGGCCCACATTCACCCAACTCTTTCCAGACTAGGACACTTTCCATTCAAACAGGAAGTAGGAACCTATTAGACAGCAATGATAGGCCTGGATGGAGAATGCAATATGGAGTTTGGGGCTGGAATTTATGGGAGTAGGGTGCCAGGAGGAGAGAGTTGTGCAGAGGAAGAACCCCCAAAATCTCTATAAGGGTCCTCTGGACTCTTAAGCCGAACAGTAAGCTGTGAATGCACAAAGCAAGACTCAAGGATGCCTGCAGAGAACAGTTTCTAGGAGACAGTGAAGAGATCAGGGATTCTAAGAGTGACACATTAAAACATTGGAGTTCTGACAAGCCAGAGTGGAGAGACCTCATGAACAACCCAGGCATTCAACTGAAGCTTCAAAAATACTTTGCCTTTAGCAGAGCTGCTCTGGCCCCACAGTAAGGGCTATCTAGACTCATCCTAAAATGTCTAAAATCAAGCTTCAGTAGGATCAAGCTGATCCACCATAAAATTCTACACTCCTTTAAGAAAGACAATATAAGCCAAACTCTCACAATGGAGCAACCATAAAGTTGACCATATGATAAAAATTTGTTAGAAATATCAAGAAGTCGGAAAATGTGACCTAAACTTGGATAGAAAACAGTCAATAAAAACAGCCATAGATGAGGCAGTTGTTGGAATTAGCACACAAAGGCATTAAAACAATGATTAGAAGTATGTTCAAGGACTTAAAGGAAAAGCTGGCCATAATGAGAGGGTGCGCAGGCAGGCTCAGCAGAAAAGCAAAAACTACAGAAAAGAGCCACACAGAAATTCTAAAACTAAAATAATAGTCTCTAAAATGTTAAAAAATTGTTAGATGGGCTTAAAAGTAGCTTGAGAACTACAGAAGAAAATATTAGTGAATCTGAAAATAGGTCAGTAGAAACTATTCAAATTTAGACATACAGAGGGAAAAAAGTGAAAATAATAAACAAGACCTTAGTGACCTATGGGACAAGAAGAAAATATATGTATCATTAGAGACACAGAAAAAAAGAGGAGAGAGTGGGGTGGAAAAAAAAAACATTTGAAGAAATAATAACGGGCATTTCTCTGGTGGCACAGTGGTCAAGAATCCACCTGCCAATGCAGGGCACACAGGTGTGAGCCCTGGTCTGGGAAGATCCCACATGCTGCGGAGCAACTAAGCCTGTGTGCCACAACTACTAAGCCTGCGCTCTAGAGCCCATGAGCCACAACTGCTGAAGCCCATGCACCTAGAGCCCGTGCTCCGCAACAAGAGAAGCCACCGCAATGAGAAGCCCGTGCACCGCAACAGAGTAACCCCTGCTCACTGCAACTAGAGAAAGCCCGCGCAGAGCAATGAAGACCCAACGCAGCCAAAAATAAATAAATAAATAAATTTATTTTAAAAATAAGAAATAATAGAGAAAATTTTTCCAAATTCAATGAAAATTTTAAACTCACATTTCCAAAAGTCTTTAAAATTTCTAGCAGAATAAACACAAAGAAAACCACACCTAGGCACATCGTAAGCAAGTGGCTGAAAAGCAAAGATTAATAGAATATCTTAAAAGCAGCCAGAGGGAAAATGAAGAGAAAAATAATCTTAAAAAAAAAAACCTGCTACCATCTCAAGAGAAATAATGTAGAGAAGATAAAAGAACAACATTTAAAAGTGCTGAAAGGAAAAACAAAAACAAAATACCTATCAACCTAGAATTCTATATCCAGTGAAAATATCCTTTAAGAAAAAGGCAAATAAAGACATTTTAGTATAAAAAAGAGCCGAAAGAATGTGTCAGTGGCACAGCTTCAGCTTCACTACATGAAACATTAAAGGAATTCCATAAAGCTGGTGAGAAATGATACCAGATGGACACTGAGACCTTCATTCAGGGATGAACACAGTGCACATTCTAAAAAGACACACGTACATATTTGAGATAGACCTGTAACAGAGATGACATTTCAGTTAGCTGGGGAAAGGATGGAACTTCTGCTACTACTGTGATGTTCTATATATAATACTAAGTTACATACGTGCCTCATATTATACATAAACAACTCCAGATGGATTGAAGACTCAAATTTGAAAAACAAAACTTTTAAATTATTAGAATAAAAAGTAATGTCATTGGAATAAGTAGTTGTTCCTTAATTAAGATAGAAAAAAACACAAACAAAAATTTAAGAATGACAAATTTGAACTACATTGTCATTAATAATAAATAAAAACTTTTAATAATAATAAAAGCTTCATTGTGACAAAAAGACGTGTCATATATTGGGAGAAGATATTGGCAACTCATTTATCAGGCAAAGAATAAAGTTTCAGGATACATTTTATTATTTTATTTTATTTTTTTGGAAAACAAATATAATGTTTATTTTTATTTGCTTTTTACATATCTTTATTTTTAACATCTTTATTGGAGTATAATTGCTTTACAATGTTGTGTTAGTTTCTGCTGTACAACAAAGTGAATCAACTATATGTATACATATATCCCCATATCCCCTCCCACTTGCGTCTCCCTCCCACCCTCCCTATCCCACCTCTCTAGGTGGTCACAAAGCACTGAGCTGATCTCCCTGTACTTTGCAGCTGCTTCTCACTAGCTATCTATTTTACATTTGGTAGTGTATATATGTCAATGCCACTCTCTCACTTCTTCCCACAGAATACATTTTAAAATCTTCTAAATATCAGTAAGAAAAATACAATGAACCCAATAGAAAAAAATGGTCCATTTTTAGCGTGCAATTCACAAAGAGAAAAAAATAATGGCCAGTGAACATAAGGAAAATGTGATCAACCTCACCAGTAGTCAGGAGCAGATAAAGTAAAACAACATTGAGATAGCATTTTAAACTCCCCCAAAACATAAAATAATAACTAGCCTGATAATACCAAGTACTGGTAAGAATGTGGGGTAACAGGAGGTCTTCCACGTTGCTCTTGGGAGTTTCATTATGACACCCTTCTGGAGAGCAATCTGACAATATGTGTTCAGGTTGAAGATACGTATGCCCTAGGACCCTGTCTTTTCCTTTCTAGATGTCCCCTAAAGGGGAGCTCTCAAGCATGAGAACAAAGGGACATGTACAGTGATGTTTGCTGCAGCAATGTTTTTAATAGCAAATGTGTAGGGGAATGAATAATAAATTGGCTTATCCATACACTAAAGTTATATATAGATGTCTAAATGAATAAATTTGATCTATGCATTTCAACATGGATAAATCTCAAAAACAATATGGAGTGATAAGTCCAAATAGCAAAAGATAGTGATATTCCATACGAAACTTAAAACCCAAAGTATTAGACTAGATTCTTCATGTTTACTATATGTATAGAAAAAGTACAAATCCATGCATTAAGAATGGTGTACCAAATTCAGTATGGTGTTTCCTCTAAGGATGGGGGAAACACAGGTGGGTGTAGAACTCTGGCTATATCCAAAACATTTACTATAAACATTTACCACAAATATAGAAAATAAAATTTTTTAAATGATAGAATCCTTTTAATCTTGGGCCTGTAGGTGTTTGTATATTATTTTCTATATAATTTCTTTGTTTTATTTCAAACATGCTTCCTTTTAAATTTTTTAAAGTATATCGCACATTGAAATTATACAAATTCTAATTTTATAGCTTGATGAATTATTATAAAGGGAACACACCTGTGCATCTGAGGAATACTCTGCTCAGGTTCTTTGCAGAATTCATAGAAGCCCTTAGGAGCAAAGTGAACCCAAATGCCTGACCTCTCAGCTTTGTTCTTCTCTTAGAATATAGCCCCAATATTTTCCACTGACTGTTTTCTTTTTTTTTAATTTAAAAAAAATTTTTTATTTTATTCATTCCTTTTTGGCTGCGTTGGGTCTTTGTTGCTGCATGGGCTTTCTCTAGTTGCGGTGAGGGGGGTGCTACTCTTCGTTGCAGTGTGCAGGCTTCTCATTGTGTTGGCTTCTCTTGTTGTGGAGCGCGTGCTCTACGCGCACGCGGGCTTCAGTAGTTGTGGCACGCAGGCTCAATAGTTATGGCTCACGGGCTTAGTTGCTCCACGGCATGTGGTAACTTCCCAGACCAGGGCTCAAAACTGTGTCCCCTGCATTGGCAGGCGGATTCTTAACCACTGCGCCACCAGGGAAGCCCCTCCACTGGCTGTTTTCTCTGAGATGTCTCCAAATATTTTAAAAATCTTGTCCAGATTTTCTAGTTGTTCTTTCAGATTACCAAGCTCACCCCTCAGCCCAACGAAGGCCATCCCCCACTCGCCAATAAAACAAAACTTTTATTCACACACACGGACACCCACACAACAAATCCAATAACTAAAGACACTAAAGGGCATTTTAGAGTCGAAATTTAGTGGAACTTGAGTACTACGATAAATATTATCACAAGCAAAAATAAACTAAAATTTTAGCCTAATGTCAGAGGTATCCATCAGGGAGGAACTGGAAAGCATGAGCAAATAATATCATTAGTGTAAGGTGCTTGCTGTTTGTGATTGACAAATAAATAGATGGGAAGCACCCTGAACTCTTACCAAAGCACATAAAGTGTGTCTGGAAGTAAGTTTCGTCCCTAAAATAATAAGAATCCTGAAAGCCAGGTGAAATGCCAAAGGACCATTAGCAAATTAAGCATGAAAAATAAGAGACCCACTCAGTTTTACCAGGGACACATAACTTCCAGTTCAAAGACTACATTTCCAGTCACCCTTTCAGCCAAGATGTGGTCACATGACAAAGCTCCAGCCAAATGAATGTGAATCAAAGAGATATGCAAAGATTCTGAAACCTGCCCTTTAAGGAAAAGGCCCCTTCTCAGGTGAAGGCAGGAGGTGAAGTAGCTGATATAGAGTCAAATGGAAGATGAGGGTTGAGGTTGGCAGAGCAAACAATTAGGAGTCAGAGTCCCTGACACCATCACCATTATATTCAGACTGTTATGCGAAAGAAAAATTCACTTCTATTCTGTTTAAGCCGTTGTTATTATGGGATCTTTGTTACAGAAGCCAGGCTTATAAGCTTGGATAGTAATACACTATTCAAATTGTCCATACTTCTCTAATATGACACCAGATAAGCTGGTAAAAGAAATATGTGAAGGTGACTGTCAAACAAAAATAGAGATAAGGAACAGGATGCAATTACCAAATATATTTTAGGGTCAACACCCATTAGACTGACTCCTTAGTTTTCTCTCATTTTACACTGATGTTCTGAGGATGTTGTCCCTGTGGCCTGTCCCTGTTCAGTGCTTATTTTCATTGCCAATATAATTATTTCCATTTTAACATTTTAATGATAAGGACTTTGGAAATCTACTTTTAAATGTTTTCCTTTTCTCTAGTCAATCTTAGATTTTTTTTTTTTTTTTTTTTGCCCAGGTATGGTACAATGAAGAAACTAGAATCTATTTTTCCCAAGGTACTGGATATTATAACTTGGCTTTGGTTGGTTTGGCAATATTTTTTTCCCCAGATATATCCTTTTTACCAGAAGAATCACTACAGTGATTTTTTTCCCTGTGAATGAAAACAAGGAATCCTTTCTACAGCATTTTTTCTGTAATTTTTCTGTGAGATTCTAAGTCTGAAAAGGGACTCCTTTAACTACAGTTTGCAAAATTCATGGTCTGTTATTGGCTCCTGTTTCTCATTTTTCACTTTATCCAGATTAATCAAAAGATAATGATTTTTTTTTTTTTCTTTGCTAGCAGTCCTGGATTATTTTTGCCAGTTGGCTGAGGAGTTGAGGATATGGAAAACACTATGCAATTAAGATCTGGCTAGAGTCCCCTGTAGGCAAAAGAATCAAAAGATCAGTCCCAAAGTGAAGAGCACATATTGTCATGGAAGATGCTTTCTAGCTAGTCTAATGCACTCATCCAGAGTTCAGGCACCTAGAAATTGTCCAAATCTCAGGAGACTCAAAACCCTTGTAAAATTCATCTGGGTTGAGGTGACCCATTTACCACATGCATGAAGTTTTTCATGCTAGAACATACCTACGAAATGATTTTTTCCTATAAATTATTATCAAACCAAGAACTATATTATTTTTGTAAGCAAGTCAAAAGAAACCATCAATAAATTGAGAAAATACTCATGCTTAAAAGCCACTGCCCCCATACCCTGAGAAAACCATAATTCAAAAAGAGTCATGTACCACAATGTTCATTGCAGCTCTATTTACAATAGCCAGGACATGGAAGCAACCTAAATGTCCATCAACAGATGAATGGGTAAAGAAGATGTGGCACATATATACAATGGAATATTACTCAGCCATAGAAAGAAACGAAATGGAGTTATTTGTAGTGAGGTGGATGGACCTAGAGTCTGTCATACAGAGTGAAGTCAATCAGAAAGAGGAAAACAAATACCATATGCTAACACATATATATGGAATCTAAAAAAAAAAAAAAAATTCTGAAGAACCTAGGGGAAGGACAGGAATAAAGATGCAGACATAGAGAATGGACTTGAGGACACAGGGACGGGGAAGGGTAAGCTGGGACAAAGTGAGAGAGTGGCATTGACATATATACACTACAAAATGTAAAATAGCTAGCTAGTGGGAAGCAGCTGCATAGCACAGGGAGATCAGCTCGGTGCTTGGTGACCACCTAGAGTGGTGGGATAGGGAGGGTGGGGGGAGACACAAGAGGGGGGAGATATGGGGATGTATGTATACATATAGCTGATTCACCTTGTTATACAGCAGAAACTAACACACCATTGTAAAGCAATTATACTCCAATAAAGATGTCAAAAAAAAAAAGCCACTGCCCTTTAAATGTCTGTGATTCTTTTTTAATCTTTGTTGAAGTACATGTATAAACATCCTCAATTAGAATAGTGCTCAACAACTCTTATAATTATAGAGAAACCACTAACAACATACATGTGTTTGCTTTACCAGGGAAGAGCATTAGAGCTCAAGAATAGAAAATTCTGAGATGAGGGATTTGTGGTAAAGGGAGACTGGGCTTGGGCTACTTATTATACAAACCCTCATCATTTCCTTCCCAACCAGCCCTGCTAGATCTTGGGGCAAAGAATCAAAGCCTTGTTCTCTCATTGGTACAGGCTTCACTTTTAATGATGTCCTCTTTCATTTTTCTTTCTTTATCTTTCGTTTTTCTTTTCATTAAAAGATTCTTTAGTTTGCTAGAGTTTAGTATGAAATCCCATCAATATTATTGCTTCTTTTTTTTTTGATGTTAACGATTGATGTGTAAGAAAAATCACCTCCTTGAATTTGAGTTGTGCTGCCAGTACCTTCTGACCATTTGTTTTCATTGCTGAAATGGAGACAAATGCTGTGGCAAAAATTTTCCCTTCCCTTCAGTTGCTGGCCAAAAGTTGCTAAGGCAGCTCTGAACTGAGACAAAGTTTTTGAAAAGGAAAAGAACATTCAAGAGCCCAAGCATCCTAGAATTGTATTTTCTTTTAGTCATAGGCCACATTTCAGAACAAATAGAAACACCCCCTTAAGGTTTAATTACTCATTTTCATGGACTTTAATTCTCATTTATATTCTGATGGAGGATGGGAGAACACATGTGTTTACAGTCATACACATTTTCTTTTATTGTCCACAGAGCATTATAACCACAACACAAGACTAAGGAGGCCTTCCTGTGAATTAGGAAGGACACATTTTCCACAGCCATCCATGTGAAGAATCTCAGAGTCTGAAATAACCCTCCCATCTTTAAAATCAATCAAGTAATCAGTAGGAATTTACTACGTGCCTTGAGCCACGCTCATCTCTGTAGGGGAAAACACACAATCCTTTGTTCATGAAGGAAGTGAGGAGGAAATATGACACATATTAAAAATAAAAGAAGAATGACAAGTCAAAGAGCTGTGTACCCAGAGAGCACTGTTTAGACCCAACTTACTTTTCTTGAATTAGACTCTGGAATGTTGCCATCGGTCTGCTTTCAGGATTTCTAAGAAACAACTTGAATGAAATTCACTACAGTATTTATTGTAAATTTGTGGAAAACATCATTTGCCTTCAGTAAATAAATTAGCTAAAAGTTGTTGAAATAACAAACAAGAAGGTAGTGTGATATATAGATAAAAGTGCCAAAGGGGTTAGAGAAAAACAGGGATACACAGGGGAGGCTTCTTAGAAGAGGGAGACCTGAGCTGTGCCTTGAAACCCTGGATGAGTTATGGATAGAAAAAGGCCACTAGAGGAGTCAAGGCTGGAAATATGGTCATTCATGCATTGATTCCACAAGATTTATTGGCACATGCCATAGTATATACCAAGGACTGAAGCTGTCACAACAAAAACGGGCAAAGTGTCTGCCCTCAGGGAGCTTATGTTCTAGTGAAGAAATACAAGATAAGAGTGAGAAGTATTTAACTTTGGCCTTTTCTTTCTTTCCTGGATTTCCTGATCATAATGTCAGATAGAGCCAGAGATATTCATATTGCCTAAAGAAAGACTTAGGACTGTTATGGCAGGAAGAGAAGAAAATAAACAGTAAATATTTGCTGTTTTTCTTTTTTATTTCTTCCAAGCCAGGAAAATCAGAGGAGAGGCTGGAGGAGAGTGGAGTATAAAAGTTTGTGACACGTACACACACACGTGCGCACGCAGAGGAAAGAAAATAGGATATAATGAGGTATATCTGTGCTGAAAAGAGAAAGAGAAGTGTGAGGTGGTACCTTGGAGGAGGTCAGTCAGGGAACTGGGGAAAGTCAAGGAGAAAGGAAGCTGTTAACGAAAAGAGAATGCCAGTAACTGCCTGGGGTCAGAAACAGGAGCCACCATGGAAGCTGCAGACCTCTGGCCTTTGGACTGGGAGTGCCTGCTGGCCCGCAGAGGAGGTGATGAAAGGGCACTCCCTAGGCAGCTTCTCGCCTGCATCCTGCCGTGATCATACAACTGAAAGATGTTTGCCTCTCACTTGAGAATTAGCTGAGACTCTGTGAACTACTCGGGACACTTCTTAACTCCCTGCCACACTCAAAATAAGGTGTGAGTTCTGGACCCCTGGAGGAGGGGAGGTGATACAGAAGGGAAGGTTCCATCACTAGTCTCTCGGTTGGCTAAACAGTAGAAAAGCCCATCCTTGTTACATATGCCTGCACATTTACACAGGTACATGCACACACACGTGTGCAAGTACATATGGCTACAGAAAGGGCTGTTCAACTCAAATACAATTTAACTGTGAGAAATTTTTTGACTCCGCAAAACCTGAAAGTGCATATGGATGAAAAAAAAGTTATCTCAATGTTTCCCAAACTTACCTAATCATAAGAATCACGTGTTAACAATGCCACTTCCCAGGCACCTAGCCTGCAGGGTTAGTGGCTTTGCCCTGGACCTGGGAATCTGTGTTTTTGTCCAGAGTCCTCTGTGAGTCTTCACCAAGTGTGGCCAAAAAGTTGTACATTCTCCCCCATCTAGTGCCCACCAAGGACCTCGCCCATTGGTCTTGGTGCTTCCTCCTGCTGAGCCTGCATTCTTTTTTAAATTAATTAATTAATTAATTAATTTATGGCTGTGTTGGGTCTTCGTTTCTGTGCGAGGGCTTTCTCTAGTTGTGGCGAGCGGGAGCCACTCTTCATCGCGGTGCGCGGGCCTCTCACTATAGCGGCCTCTCTTGTTGCGGAGCACAGGCTCCAGACGCGCATGCTCAGTAGTTGTGGCTCACGGGCCCAGTTGCTCCGCGGCATGTGGGATCTTCCCAGACCAGGGCTTGAACCCGTGTCCCCCGCATTGGCAGGCAGATTCTCAACCACTGCGCCACCAGGGAAGCCCTGAGCCTGCTTTCTTTGCAGCAGTGTTCCAGTCAGTCACTACCAATCTCTCAGAGTCGCCACACGAGAGAGGACAGAACCAATCTATCGTCCCAGTGTAATTTATGGGTGATAGACTCATGATGTGCAATTCACATTTTTGAGCTGTTATGCTCAAAAGGCAGTGCGTGTGTTGTCTCATAAGCCATGCCTTGTGCTGTGGTAAAAGACACCTTCTTTTGCTGATGGTGACTCTAGTTGTCAAGATCTCGTGGCCATCAGGAGCCTACTCTCAGGCACTGACCCTGTGCATTCCTTGATAAAAATGTTGGCACTAATAGTCTAAGGTATGATGTGTTTGAGGCCACAGAGAAGACTTCACAGCATGCTCGCCTACAAGGAAACAGGAAATGTGACTGCTCTGTGCACAGCTGACTCCATTGTGGACCCACACTGTTAGAAAAGGGGCATATTAGCTAGCTAGCCAGTCTTCTAGCTAAAGTGGATGATTAGCTAGTACCCTACTAGTTTTAACCTGCCACCGTTTCTACTTCTTTCTCCAGTGAGAGTTTTCACAAAAGCGGGTACTGCTTTCCTAGCAGGTCTAACAAACTGGTTATGGCTCAGCTTTGAAGTCAAACTTCTGTTTCAGTCTAATTCAGTCGCTTTGCATCTGTGTGACCTTGGGCAAATTTCTTACCCTCTTCTCCTATGTTCCTTTCTGCAAAGTAGAGGTGAAGATAGTACCTAACTCATGGGTCATTTGTTAGGACTTAACCAAATAATGAATAGAGCACCTAGCCGGGTGCCTGGCAATCATGTTGTCTCACCATGGGAAATCCCTATCATTCATTATCCCTGGTCAGAAAATCATCCTTGCTGTCAAAACCTGACCATTGATTGTTTATGTGAGTGTAACTTCTTATTCAGGCTGTTTTTGTTATGTTGTGTTGCCTGTATAAAGTTTAGACTGTAGAATATTTCCTAGCTCATTCAATCTGAACACCCTCCTATTATCTCCTTTCCACTGACTCACTATTTCAAACCTTTTCACAGGGTTTATCCTGAATTTGGGAGTTGCTTTAGGACATCTAGAAGTGTGCAAATTGTTTTTACCTAGCAAAACCACTAAAACACTAGTAGCTACAATGTGGGTTTTCTTCATAGAGCCAAGAAACCAAATTGCTACATATTGAGTCGTTTCCTTGGAAAAGCATTTGTTGAGCCCAAGGCTAAATCAGTTGCCTCTAAAAAATGCTCTCATGACTTTTTTTTAAAGTACTCCACAGGTTGTAATGTTCCATTCATTTGTGTGGTTTTTGGCTTGAGTCATCCATTATTTTTCAATCCCACTTTAAACTTAGCTGGAATGGGCAATGGATCCACTTGCTACCAACTTGTCCCCAGCATCGAGTATAGTACCCAGCACAGAGCAAGTGCTCAGTGAATGTTTGCTAAGTGCCGCAATGCTGCTGGTGCTGACCATATCCCCTAGGGTCCTTTTAGTGTTGGTGTGTGTCCCTCCTTGACTTCTGTGTGCCTTCGCTTCTAGTGGCCTGCACCTTGACTTGCTTTGAGGAACTCCTCTCAGACATCTAGAGCCTCATTATCAGGATGTTCCAAGAGCTGGAAGGGCCTGGGGTTTTATATCTCCCAGACCCTTCCTTAGCCAGTGGCACAGCCCCTGACCTCAGAGGAGACAAACTTTGAGGTGTAAATCATACTCTCAAGTCTCTCTGTGGGATGAACTTGAAGCCCCACAAGACTTTGCCTGAAATCACCCACGGCTGGACTCCTTCTCCTTCCCTCCTCTGCTTCCTGCATTCCCTTGCACTTTTCTCTGCATATCTTCACTAAATCAGTTGCACACAAATCCTTGACAAAGGTCTGCTTCTGGGGGACCCAACCTAAGACATCATGTAAACTATTTTTAGAAACAAACTGTCCCTGAAAATAGAAAATCTTTGTTCACTTATAAGGCTTTGTTCACTTACACGGTTCACTTACAAGTTTCACTTACTATGTCCTTCCAAGGCTTATAAAGATTAAGTTTATGGGGTTCGGTTAGATATTACATAGGAGCCAGAGATTCATCAACAGAATAGGGATACGTGCATAGCTCATCTGTGGGTAACAAATGACCGTGTGCAACAAGGGTAGAAGAAAATGGTAAGATGATAGGAGCTTTTTGAGACAGAAAAGTGACTCTCTATCAAGAGCATCTTCGATTTGCTGATACACAGCACACTTGGGAACACTGCTTTCTTGGCAAATGGGGGTTAAAAAATTTTGACCTGTAGCCAGGTAATGAAAAGAAATGTATATTTTTCTTAGGTGTGTCTAAGCCATTTAAAAAAACCATTTGAAACGTTGAGCTCTATAAACATGAGAGAAATTGAGTTATTTGTAGCGAGGGGATGGACCTAGAGTCTGTCATACAGAGTGAAGTTAAGTCAGAAAGAGAAAAAATACTGTATGCTAACACATATATATGGAATCTAAAAAAAAAATGGTTCTGATGAACCTAGGGGCAGGACAGGAATAAAGACGCAGACATAGAGAATGGACTTGAGGATACGGGGAGGGCGAAGAGTAAGCTGGGATGAAGTGAGAGAGTGGTATGGACATATATACGCTACTAAATGTAAAATAGCTAGCTAGTGGGAAGCAGCTGCATAGCACAGGGAGATCAGCTCCGTGCTTTGTGACCACCTAGAGGGGTGGGATAGGGAGGGTGGGAGGGAGACGCAAGAGGGAGGATATATGGGGATGTTTGTATACATGTAGCTGATTCACTTTGTGATACAGCAGAAACTAACACAACATTGTAAAGCAATTATACTCCAATAAAGGTGCTAAAAAAACACAAAACAAACAAACAAAACAAAAACAAAAACAAACAAAAAAATAAAAACAATCTGAAAGGCTAAAAAAAAAGAGAGAGAGAAAGTGGCCAAAGAAATTTCAGTTTTATAACTGTGAAGGCTGCATGCAAAGGAGAATGGGGATATTTGCAAGCTGTCAGAAAAGACCCAGGATGTGCATGAATGTGATTATAAGTATGAATGTTTGCAGGGGATTATGTCCATGTTAAAGTAGTTTATTTTTGACAGCAAAAGGAAAATGTAGAATTTCTTCAATGTGAAGACATTTCAAATAACACCATGTAAGATTTCAGAGGGATAAGGCATGGAGTAAATCAGAATAGTGCTTATTCTCATCACCAGGACAAGAATAAGCAATAAGATCCTTATATATGTGTTTATATATGGATAGGGGTATATATATATATATATATTCATTTAAATGAAAATTCCAAATGTAGCCCACTCCCTCAGGCATAGCTGAAATTACTCACTTTAACTCTTGCACTAGAAAGCAAATTTTCTTTGCTTAAAACACTTCTGTATATATCTTAAATAATTTGACACCACTACAAATTTTGGTCAACCTACAAAATATTCAGTGGGAATGTAACTTTCTAGATGACCAATTATCCTTCGATCACCATGTCAAGATTGAGTTTTATTCCAGCCCAGCTGTGGAATTAAGAAAGCTTGACTATAAAGATGACTTCCTGTGACTTTGAGGATTTGTATTTTTCCACAGATTCTTTCCATACAGGTGTCATTGTAATTGAATAGACTAAACAGCAGATAAGCTTTTATTTAGTTATGTAATTTTGTTTTTCAATGCTATAAAATAGATAATTTTGAAACACTGGGGAGGGATAGGGTAGAGGAGGGGAAAAAGCAAACATCCAGAAAACTTTTGGCTAAAGAACTCTTTTGGAGCTACCAAGAAACTAGAGAGTTATACTCTGGGCTCACACCTTGAATTCTGTGCTTCAGAGGCCAGGAGTGCACTATTGGCTCCTTATTCCTTTTGGAGTGAAAGTCCTTTTCCAACCATATTTGATCTCTCTTATTCCGTCACAGGCACAGATTCTCTACAATAGCCAATCAAATAATAACAGAAATTGATCAGACTCCATTATCCTTTTAATAAGATCCCCTGCCTCATTTTCTTTAGTCTTCTTGTGTGCCTGTGTGAATAAGGGAATTAAAAACCATTCAGAGTAAAAGTAAATGTTTCTGCTTTATTGAGCAGATAAAGAAACTGAGGTCAAGAGAAATGAAGTTGTTTGAATGAGTTCACACAGCTTTTTAGTGGAAGAATCAGGTTTACAACTCAGGACTCCTGATTCCCAGGCCAGCTCTTTCTACAACCAACATTCCTCTTTCAGGGCTTTGATGCAGTGTTATTTCCTACCAATATATCACCATTTGTTTATCAATTACCTGTTGATAAAAATTTGCTTTGTTTCCAGTTTGGAGCTATGAACATTTCTGTATGTCTTTGTATGACATATGTTTACATTTATCTTGTAACTGCCGAGGAGCAGAATGATATATGTTTAACTTTTTAAGAAATTGCCGAACTATGGTTGCACCATTTTACATTCCCAGCAGCATGTATGTGAGTTCCCAGTTTCTTGAAATTCTCACCAACACGTGGTATGGTCAAATATTTTAATTTTAGCCATTCTAATATGTATGTAGTAGTATCTCATTGTGTTTTTTTTTTTTTTTTAAGTATTTGTTTTTATTTATTTATTTATGGCTGTGTTGGGTCTTCGTTTCTGTGCGAGGGCTTTCTCCAGTTGCGGCGAGCGGGGGCCACTCTTCATCGCGGTGCGTGGGCCTCTCACTATTGCAGCCTCTCTTGTTGCGGAGCACAGGCTCCAGATGCGCAGGCTCAGTAATTGTGGCTCACCGGCCCAGCCGCTCTGCGGCACGTGGGATCCTTCCAGACCAGGGCTCGAACCCATGTCCCCTGCATTGGCAGGCAGATTCTCAACCACTGCGCCACCAGGGAAGCCCCCTCATTGTGGTTTTGACTTGCATTGTTCTTATGACTAATGATGCTGAATATGTTTTCATGTGCTTATTTGCCATCTGTATATCTTCTTTGGTTAGTATCTGATTAAATTTTTTGCCAATTTTTTAAAAAACTGGATTATTTGTTTTTTTATTATTGAGTTTTTAGAGTTCTTTATATAATCTAGATGCAAATCCTTTATCAAGTACATGATTTGACATACTTTCTTTCAATCTTTCTTTTATTTTTATTTTCTTAAGAGTTTCTATCAAAAAGCTCAAATTTTTAAATTTCCTGAAGTCTAATTTATCAATTTTTAATATTATGATCACATTTTTGCTGTTATAGTTAAAAAATCTTTGACCAAACCAAGGTCACAAAGATTTTTCTATGTTTTTTTCTAAATGATGTATTTTTTGTTATTTAGTTTTACATTTAGTCTATGACTCATTTTTAGTCAATTTTTGTATGTGATACAAGGTATGATTCAAAATTTATTCACTGCATATGGATATGCAATTTTTCCAGCACCACTTATTTAAAGATATCCTTTCTCCATTGAATTATCTTTGTACTTTTGTTGAAAATTAGTGGTCCATATATATGTGGGTTTATTTCTGGATTCTATTCTGTTCCATTGATATAATTGTCAATCTTTGTCAGTGCCATCCTGTCTTGATTAATGAAGTTTTATAATAAATATTAAAATCAGGTAGTGTTATTCTCCAGCTTTGTTATTCTTATTCACAATTGTTTTGGCTATTATAGATCCTTTACATTTTCATATGAATTTTAGAATCAGCTTGCCAATTTCTATTAAAAAAGCCTGAATATATAGAATATTTGGATCTTTCTTTTACGTCCGATCTAACAATTGTTGCCTTATAATTAGGGTGTTTATAGCATTCCCATTCAATGTGGTTATTGATGTGGTTAGGTGTAATTCCATCATTGTGTTATTTGTTTTATATTTATTCCATTCATTCTTTGTCCTCCTTTTCCTCTTTTTCTCCCTTTTTTGGATCAACTGAATTTTTTTTAATGATTCCATTTTATCTTGTTTGTTGGCTTATTAGCTCTCTTTGTTTCGTTCTTTTAGTGTTGCTTTAGGGTTTATAGTATACATTGTTAACTTATCACAGTCTATCTTTAAGTGACATGTCACCTCATGTTTATTTTTGAGAAATTTACAATAGTATACTTCAAATTCCTCCTACCTAGCCTTGGTACTATTGGTGCATTTCAATATCCTTTATCTGTTATAAACCCTATACTACATTATCATTTTTGTTCAAATAGCCAATTTTCTATTGAAGTTATTTAAATCACAAGAAAACAATCTTGTATACTTGCGTTGTTTTCATTCCAGTGCTCTTCATTTATATGTGTAGATCCAGATTTCTAGGTGATGTCATTTTCCTTTTGCCTGGAGAAGTTCCTTCATGCTTCTTGTGGTGCGTTTCTGCTAGTGATAAAGTTTTTCAGGTCTTGTATGGTTGAAAAAGTCTTTTTTGCCTTTGTGTTTGAAAGGTATTTTCCTGGGGCATAGAATTTTAGGTTGACATTTTTTCTTCTGGATATTGGCCACTATCTTTTCTCATTGTTTCATATATATATATATATATATATATATATAAATCTGCTGTTCCTTGTCTTTATTCCTCTGTATATAGCATATCTATTTTCTCTGGTTGCTTTTAAGATTTTCTCTTTATCACTGTTTTTGAGCAATTTTATTATACTGTGCTTTAATGTAGTGTGTGTGTGTGTGTGTGTGTGTGTGTGTGTGTGTGTGTGCTGGGTTTTGTGTAGTTTCTTGGATCTATGGGTTTATAGTTTTCATCAAATTTGGAAAAAAATTTTACCATTATTTCTTCAAATATTTTTTCTATCATCCCCTCTCTTTCAGGGACTCCAGTTACACATATATTAAGCCACTTGAAGTTGTTCCACAGCTCACTGGTATTCTTTTCACTTTTTTTCAATTATTTTATCTCTGTGTGTTTAATTTTGAACAGTTTCCATTACTCTATTATCAGGTTCACTACCTTTTCTTCTGCCATATCTAATCTGAAACTTATCCCATGTAGTTACGTTTTCATTTCGGACATTCTAGTTTTCATCTTTAAAAATTTGATCCATGCCTTTTTTATATTTTCATGTCGCAACTTTCTGAATGTATGGAATATAGTTATAGCAACTGTTTGATTGTCCTTGTCTGCTAATTCTAACATCTGTGTCAGTTATGGGTTGGTTTTGATTGAGTTTTCTTCTCATTATGAGTCATATTTTTTCCTTCTTTTTCCATACCTGGTCATTTTTTTATTGGATGTTAGGGATTGTGAATCTTAACTTTCTAGGTGTTGGATATTTTTGTATTTCTATAAATATTCTTGTGTTGTATTCTGAGACATAGTTATTTGGAAACGTTTTCATATTTTCAGATCTTTCTATAAGACTTGTTATGTAGTACCAGAGCCATGTTTAGTTTAGAGCTAACTATTCTCTACTACTGAGGCCAAGGCTATTCCTAGTACTCTCTCAAGTCCATGTGACTTACAAAGTTTTCCACTCTAACTGTTGGGAATAGGTACTTCCTGACTCTGTGTGAGCAGTTGGGTACTGGTCCCTCTAATCCTGTTGGTGATTCTCTTCCCAGTCTCAATTACTTTCATCACATGTATGTGGTGATCAATACTCTGCTGAACTGAAGGATCGACTCTGTGCAGTTCTCTGGAGTTCTCTTTCTTTGTGACTCTTTCTTCTCTGAACTCTGCCTTATGAATTACAGCTGCCCTGATGTCCCTAGGTACCCAGCTCTGTCTCTTTAACTCTGATTCTGCTGGACTACACCTGGTTTTCCCTCTCTGCTGCATGACCAAGAAACTTTCTCAAGGTTGTAAGCTTGGGCAGCCAGAGTTCTCACCTCATTCATTTCTCATATCTCAGGGTCTATGTTCTTCATTGCCTAATATCCAGTGTCTTGGAAACCAGTGCTTCATATATTGTGTCTACTTTATTATTATGTGTGAGGCAAAAATTATTATGTGTCTACTTTATTATTATGTGTGAGTTCCCAAAACTCCATATTGGCCAGAAGTGGAAGTCCTATCATGGTTTTTAATCCAGGTTTGTCTCCATTTTCCAGATATGAAAATTAAGGCTTAGAGAGGATAGATAACTGAATCAACATCACACCTCTGTCAAGGACTATTACTAGGATTGGAATCAGGTTATCTGAATTCAGAGCCTTTGTGTTTCTTCACTACTTTACATTACCCTAATTCCTGAATATTTAAAATCTAGGCATGATGAAGCAATTACAATGGATACTTAACTGCAACATATTTTTAATCAGAGGACCTCATTCTCTAACCATGCCAGCTAACAGAGTATTTACTGTAGGACTTTGGGTGACTTTCAATACGAGCCCCCATGCAGGAGTTCATGACTTTAATTTTCATATGTATTACTCTACAAGCATGACACCCTTTCCTAACTGACCTTTTAAAAATAAATAATCCACTATGCCTATATAAAAAGCATCGTCCCATCAAATCACTTCACACTTCTCTTTGCCTTCCCAGTGTATAATGAGTGAATGTAACCAGAGGAAATTGACCATCTGCAACATAACACAGAGCTTCTTTTTCTACAGTGACTGGGAGACCACAGCTCTCTCTCTAGATTTTAGATAAAGCGATGCTTCTATGCAGACATTAAGAATTTTATGCAAAAGCATATTTGTGGCAAAATAGTCTTGGTCCCTTAGCCTCTGCCAGCCAAGGCCAAAGTAAAATTTCGCTAAACAGTCTCACTTCTTCTTTCTAACCCTAGCTTTTATTGTTTTACTGAAATCTATGAAAGTTTATATTTTTCCTAAAAATGCTAGCATTGTATTTAACTCATGTTTATTCAGAAGTGTGAACACGTTTAGGAGTCCTTTTAATAGATATTTTGTATAAATTATCTGTTAATCACATGGCTGGATTAAAATGAAGTAGTGACTAAACCAGTGGTCTTTCTCCTTTTGATTATTCACTTGGTAGGCTTTAGTATCTGTGAGAAATGAGCAAGATTTAGGGAAAATAGGAGGGTAGAAGCTATACATAACTAATAGAGTTGTGAACTGTCAACATAGTTATGAGGTTACCATAGATGTGACCTCTTTAGAAAGGCAGCATTAAAGGCATTCCTTTTTCATATGAAAAAAATTTAGTATGCATTGCACAGTACATGAGGAAGAACTGAAACCAGTTTGGGAAATGACTGAATTAGGATCCTTCCTTGCTGTGTGACTTCTCAAATGCTGTAATTTATATCTGCAAGGGGTTTGGAGGCTTGCCACTTAGGGAATCTGCCTGTAAAGCTGTTTCATCTCATTGACAAGCTGAGAAATTTCTTCTTGGTTTGGCTTAATTGTGTGTTCTTTTATTTTGTACATTGTCGTCATTTTGGAAGACACTGAGCTGCTCTTGGATGCATTGATCAGAAGGATTCACTTTAGTAATTTCCTAAAAGAGAAATACACAAACCTGCTAGACTTTCAAGTGCAGAGAAGATAAGTAACTCAATTTGGAATTCACTGGAGTAAACCCAATGGCTCCATCAATACTAGGAATCATTTTTCAGAGCAGTGGCATGCTGCATAAGATGTAAGATAGTTCTGTGTGCTGAATTAATTCCAGGGACTTGAATACATAGGTCAGTGAACACATAGAAACATTTTTGGTTCTAAAAATAATCATGGCATCTTTCATTTACACGTGGTATTATAAATTTGAAAACGTAAGTTCACATTCCTAAAGGAGTTTACAATCCAGCTGGGGAAACGAAACAAAAATATAAAGAAAAATTAAATGCTGAACTGTATGGTGCTGATTATATAGACATAAAAAATTAGGAGGACAATCTGTATTATCTAGAGTAATTGAGGGAAGCTTTATGAAGGAGACAAAAATTGCTGGGTAGATGGGGTGAAGAGAGACATTCTTACAAATGATGAAAAACAGCATGGGCAAAGGCAAGGGGTTGGAAATCAGAGCAGCATACATGAAAGGAGGTGAGCTGTTAAAGAATCCTGAAGGGGAGGGCTGGGAAATAAAGTACTATCAGATGACGAGTGGCCTGGAAAGCCAAACAGAAGAATTTGTAACTAATGCCAAAAATAACATTATGCCACTGTAGATTTTTGAGCAAACGACAGCTTTAAGTACAGTTTTATGATTAGCCTGGCAGTGATGCACAAGGTGGATGACAGAGAAGATGAAGTGAGAGGGACCAGCTCAAGCCTAGTGGAGTCATTCAAGTTAGGAGGACTACGTCAGGGATTTGAGAAAAAAACAAAAGAGACAGAAAGGATCCATTAATATTCTGAAGGAAGAAATAGGAGGCTTGAATGTCCCACCTTTCACTGTTCTCCGTATCTCCGATGGCAGATTTCAGAAATGGGGACAAGTAGTGGAGGACAGAAGTGTGTATCTGCCCAATTCTCTCTTATCATCTTATGTAGATGTTCAGCTACTCAACCTCTTTGGGTGCCGTCTCTGTAATTAACTGAACTTTCCACAAGAAGGGATAGAGTGTGGCATGGTGTTTAATTGCATGAGGATTAGAACATTGGTACTTTTTTTCCCCTTCTGAAAATAGAATGAAAAATTTTAAAGTTAAAATTGAGAAACTAGAAACAATGATGACAAAATGAAGGAAAAAGAGTTTTCCGGGAAGGAAAGGAAAGTAATGGGAGTCAGAAAGGAAATATAATTGAAAAGAGAAAAGAATTGAGAGAGGACAAAAGCAGACTGCCAGCTCCTGAGGGTTTGAATTGCCTGGGCTAAGATTCAGTTCCTAAGTCTGGTCTTCCTGAAGAATGGTAGAATTCTAGAGTTTAGAAACCTTCCCCCTCCTTTTGATTCTTGAGAAAACTGATGTCCAAAGAAGTAAAGTGGCTTGCTCAAAATTAGATACTTAATGAGAGCTGCAGACAGGGCAAGGACATAGGTTTGTTAACTCCTGCTTCAGGGCTCTATTCCAGCCCCACAGTTCCTTTCCTAGAAAGGAGTTAGAGATTTATTCCACATGGTATTAAGGCCTGCCTACTTTAGACAACTACTTTTTGGTCACTCATTTAGGCTGTCTTGGTCCATTTTTCTTCCAGATGTGAAAGATGCAGTAATATAAACTATAAAAGAAAAGGTACCATAATAAGAGAAACAAATTTAAAGGAATAAAAAGAAGAATGAGAAATAAGAAACTAAAAGAAAAAGCATTACCAAAACAATCTTGAAAAAGAAGAACAAAGTTGGAACTCTCAGATATCCTGGCTTCAAAACTTATTACAAAGCTACAGTAATCAATATACTGTGGTACAGGCATAAAGACAGACATTTAGACTAATGGAATAGAATAGAGGGCCCAGAAACAAATCCTCACATATATGGCCAAGTGATCTTTAACAAGGGTGTTAGGACCATTCAGTGGAGGAAAGGACAGTCTCTTCAACAAATGGTGTTGGGAAAACTGGACATCCACATGCAAAATAATGAAGTGATACCTTTATCTTACACCATATACAAAAATTAACTCAAAATTAATCAAAGACCTAAATGTAAAACCTAAACTATAAAACTCTTATAATAAAACATAGGGGGGCTTCCCTGGTGGCGCAGTGGTTGAGAATCTGCCTGCCAATGCAGGGGACACGGGTTCGAGCCCTGGTCTGGGAAGATCCCACATGCCATGGAGCAACTGGGCCCGTGAGCCACAATTACTGAGCCTGCGCGTCTGGAGCCTGTGCTCCGCAACAAGAGAGGCCGCGATGGTGAGAGGCCCGCGCACCGCGATGAAGAGTGGTCCCCACTTGCCGCAACTAGAGAAAGCCCTCGCACAGAAACGAAGACTCAACACAGTCATAAATAAATAAATAAATAAAAGAACGTGAATTAAAAAAAAAAAAAAAAAAAAGGGGAAAATCTTCATGACATTGGATTTGGCAAGGATTTCCTGGATATGACACAAAAAGCACAGGCAACAAAAGTAAAAAGACAAATTGGACTACATCAAAATTAAAAACTTCTATGCATCAAAGGACACAGTCAACAGAGCAAAAAGGCAACCTAGGAAATGGGAAAATATTTGCAAATCATTTAACTAATAAGGTGTTAATATCCAGAATATATAAAAACCTCCTACAATTCAACAACGATAATAAAACAATCTGATTAGAAAATGAGCAAAGGACCTGAATAGACGTTTCTGCAAAGAAGATATACAAATGGCCAATAAGCACATGAAAAGATGTTCATGACTAATCATTAGGAAAATGTAAATCAAAACCACCATGAGATACTACCTCATACTCATTAGGATGGCTATTACATAAAATAAACAAACAAACAAACCAGAAAGTAAAAAGTGTTGGTGAGAATGTGGCGATATTGGAACCCTTGTGCATTGCTAGTGGAATTGTAAAATGGTATAGCTGCTTTGGAAAACAGTGTGGTGGTTTCTTAAAAAATTAAAAATGAATTATCATATGACTCAGCAATTCCAATTCTGGGTATATATCCAAAGGAATTGAAAGCCGGATCTCAAAGAGTTACCTGTATACCTGTATTCATAGCAGCACTATTCACTATAGCCGAGAGGTAGAAGCCCTCCAAGTGCCTATGGACAGATAAATGGATAAATGAAATGTGGTATATATTTACAGTGGAATATGACTCATCATTAAAAGTAAGGAAATTTTGGCACATGCTCCAACATGGATGAATCTTGAGGACATTATGCTGTGATATAGGCCAATTACAAAATGACAAATACTGTATAATTCCACTTGTACAAAGTCTTAGAGTAGTCAGATTCACAGAAAGAGAACATAGAATGGTGAGTGCCAGAAGCTGGAGGGAAGGGAAAATGGGATGTTGTTATTTAATGGGTATGGTACTTCAGTTTTACACGATGAAAAAATTCTGGAAATTGGTTGCACAACGATGTGAATATACTTACCACTACTGAACTGTACATTTAGAAATGGTTAAGATGGTAAACTGTGATGAGCTCTTCATACAATTAAAAATAAAATTAAAACAAGAAAAGCATTCAATGCCATCATATATTCATATCTTTTATATCCTCTTCCCAGAAATGTTTATGTAATTAATGTACCTGAGAAAATTAAAATGAACACATTTGTTGATATAAACATATATTTGACCTATTCATGAATAGACAAAGATATGACTCATTTGCATACAGATATAAATGGCTACCTCATTTTTATATTAATTTATTTTTCTAATTAGATTTTTAATTAAAACATTTATATTTGTTTTAAAGTAAAAAACTTAAATACACATATAGAAATAATGTGACTTCAATAATTATAACTAACATATATTATTATTTAAATATCATAAATATTAAAAAAGCATATGCTTGAAAAACATTCAAGAGGGTTTAAAGAGTACACATATTTTACAAAATTATGAACTGAAAAATAGAATTAAGATTATTTATAATCAGGAAAAATTTATTAGCAATTTGAAATAATTTTCTACATAAATAAAAAATCACTGCTATTGTAAAGGATTCTTTGGACTGAATAATCCATATTTATAGTCTACATTGATCAAATCCATTGGACAATTGTATAATTTATTCTTCACCTTAACTCTATAGCCAGAGACTGAGTTTAAACCTCTCACATTAAGCAAATCAACTGGAGAATTCCATCTTTTGTTTATTATCCCCCTTGTTGCAGTGAGCAACTATCTGACCACAGTTAAATGACTGATCTCTACATTTCTTTATATCCCTTCCTGGTGAACAAGAATTCTATCATGCACCAAGGATGAAGACACTTTTCTTAAGATGTTGAGACATAATTCTTAATTCGTAGAATCTGCTATCTTTGTGTGCATGAGACAAAAGATGTCCTACAACATTTCCCTTATACGCTACCCCCACCTCATCAGCAACATCCCTTCAAAGCAGGATATAAAGGAGAAAAGAAAAAATTAACTTTCAGGCGTAATTATTTTCCAACTGCCTCTTGGAAAGAGTATGGGAGGCATTGCCTAACATGGTGCTAGCCTGTTGCCTCCATGTAAAAAGTGAACCTGGATTCATTTGCTCAAAATATGGAAGGCACTTGGCCAGGGCCAAGGTATTACAAAAGAAATAGGGTTTCTATTTTCTAGGAACTTGCAGTCTAGAGATGAGGAAAGCACAAAAATTTGCATATATATATATATATATATATATATACATAGTCATATATATACATATCCTTTATATAAAGTCTTTTTGTATATTTATATATTTATATTAATTAAGAGATAGATACACATATTATAAAACATCAATTGGTATATATACATACATAAATACACACACACATAAACACAGACATGCACCCTTTTTTCCAAGATATAATATTTTCAATCTTCACAAGTTAATATTTCATTTAAAATTCAGAGGGTGTTCTTTTTTAAATATAAGACTATTCTAATTTCACCTGAAAGTGAAACAAAACATTCAAGAATAACTAAAAAATTTTTTTGAAAAGCATTAAAATTTAAGTGGAGACATATTCTATTAGCTGCTTCAGAGCCACGCTTGTGGTAAATCGAAGATGGTGGAAGAGTAGAACGTGGAGATCACCTTCCTCCCCACAAATACATCAGAAATACATCTACATGTGGAACAACTCCTGCAGAACACCTACTGAACGCTGGTCGAAGACCTCAGACCTCCCAAAAGGCAAGAAACACCCCACGTACCTGAGTAGGGCAAAAGAAAAAAGAAAAAACAGAGACAAAAGAATAGGGACGGCACCTGCACCAGTGGGAGGGAGCCGTGAAGGAGGAAAGGTTTCCACGCACTAGGAAGCCCCTTCGCGGGCAGAGACTGCGGGTGGCAGAGGGGGGAAGCTTCGGGGCCACGGAGGAGAGTGCAGCCACAGGGGTGCGGAGGGCAAAGCGGAGAGATTCCCGCACAGAGGATCGGTGCCGGCCAACACTCACCAGCCCGAGAGGCTTGTCTGCTCACCCGCCAGGGCGGGTGGGGGCTGGGAGCTGAGGCTCGGGCTTCGGTCAGATTGCAGGGAGAGGACTGGGGTGGTGGCGTGAACACAGCCTGAAGGGGGCTAGTGCACCACAGCTAGCCGGGAGGGAGACCGGGAAAAAGTCCGGAGCTGCCGAAGAGGCAAGAGACTTTTTCTTGCCTCTTTGTTTCCTGGTGCGCGAGGAGAGGGGATTCAGAGCGCCGCCTAAACGAGCTGCAGAGACGAGCGCGAGCCGTGGCTATCAGCGCGGACCCCAGAGATGGGCATGAGACACTAAGGTTGCTGCTGCCGCCACCAAAAAGCCTGTGTGCGAGCACAGGTCACTCTCCACACCGCCCCTCCCGGGAGCCTGTGCAGCCCGCCACGGCCAGGGTCCCGTGATCCGGGGACAACTTCCCCAGGAGAACGCACGGTGCGCCTCAGGCTGCTGCAACGTCATGCTGGCCTCTGCCGCTGCAGGCTCGCCCCGCCTCCTCCGTACCGCTCCCTCCCCGCGGCCTGGGTGAGCCAGAGCCCCCGAAACAGCTGCTGCTTTAACCCCGTTCTGTGTGAGCGAGGAACAGACGCCCTCAGGCGACCTACACGCAGAGGCGGGGCCAAATCCAAAGCTGAACCCCATAAAATGTGTGAACAAAGAAGAGAAAGGGAAATTTCTCCCAGCAGCCTCAGGAGCAGCGGATTAATTCTCTACAATCAACGTGATGAACCCTGCAACTGTGGAATACCTGAATAGACAACGAATCATCCCAAATTGAGGAGGTGGACTTTGGGAGCAATGATATATATATATTTTTTCCCTTTTTCTCTTTTTGTGAGTGTGTATTTTTATGCTTCTGTGTGTAATTTTGTCTGTATAGCTTTGCTTTTACCATATGTCCTAGGGTTCTCTCTGCCCGTTTTTTTTTTGTTTATTTTGTTGGGTTTTTTTTTTTTTTTTTTTTTTGTTTTTTTTTTTTTTAAACATCTTTATTGAAGTATAATTGCCTTACAATGGTGTGTTAGCTTCTGCTTTATAACAAAGTGAATCAGTTATACATATACAATATGTTCCCATTTCTCTTCCCTCTTGCATCTCCCTCCCTCCCACCCTCCCCATCCCACCCCTCTAGGTGGTCACAAAGCACCGAGCTGATCTCCCTGTGCTATGCGGCTGCTTCCCACTAGCTATCTATTTTACATTTGGTAGTGTATATATGTCCATGACACTCTCTTACCCTGTCACATCTCACCCCACCCCCTCCCCATATCCTCAAGTCCATTCTCTAGTAGGTCTGTGTCTTTATTCCCGTCTTGCCACTAGGTTCTTCATGGCCTTTTTTTTTTTTTTTTTTTTTCCTTAGATTCCGTATATATGTGTTAGCATACTGTATTTGTTTTTCTCTTTCTGACTTACTTCACTCTGTATGACAGACTCTAACTCCATCCACCTCATTACAAATACCTCCATTTCATTTCTTTTTATGGCTGAGTAATATTCCATTGTATATATGTGCCACATCTTCTTTATCCATTCGTCTGTCGATGGACATTTAGGTTGCTTCCAGGTCCTGGCTATTGTAAATAGAGCTGCAATGAACATTGTGGTACATGACACTTTTTGACCTATGGTTTTCTCAGGGTATATGCCCAGTAGTGGGATTGCTGGGTCGTATGGTAGTTCTATTTGTAGTTTTTTAAGGAACCTCCATACTGTTCTCCATAGTGGCTGTATCAATTTACATTCCCACCAACAGTGCAAGAGTGTTCCCTTTCCTCCACACCCTCTCCAGCATTTATTGTTTCTAGATTTTTTGATGATGGCCATTCTGACCGGTGTGAGATGATATCTCATTGTAGTTTTGATTTGCATTTCTCTAATGATTAATGATGTTGAGCATTCTTTCATGTGTCTGTAGGCCATCTGTATATCTTCTCTGGAGAAATGTCTATTTAGGTCTTCTGCCCATTTTTGGATTGGGTTGTTCGTTTTTTTGTTATTGAGCTGCATGAGCTGCTTGTAAATCTTGGAGATTAATCCTTTGTCAGTTGCTTCATTTGCAAATATTTTCTCCCATTCTAAGGGTTGTCTTTTGGTCTTGTTTACGGTTTCCTTTGCTGTGCAAAAGCTTTTAAGTTTCATTAGGTCCCATTTGTTTATTTGTGTTCTTATTTCCATTTCTCTGGGAGCTGGGTCAAAAAGAATCTTGCTGTGATGTATGTCATAGAGTGTTCTGCCTATGTTTTCCTCTAAGAGTTTGATAGTGTCTGGCCTTACACTTAGGTCTTTAATCCATTTTGAGTTTATTTTTGTGCATGGTGTCAGGGAGTGTTCTAATTTCATACTTTTACATGTAGCTGTCCAATTTTCCCAGCACCACTTATTGAAGAGGCTGTCTTTTCTCCACTGTATATGCTTGCCTCCTTTATCAAAGATAAGGTGACCATATGTGTGTGGGTTTATCTCTGGGCTTTCTATCCTGTTCCATTGATCTATATTTCTGTTTTTGTGCCAGTACCAAACTGTCTTGATTACTGAAGCTTTGTAGTATAGTCTGAAGTCAGGGAGCCTGATTCCCCCAGCTCCATTTTTCGTTCTCAAGATTGCTTTGGCTATTCGGGGTCTTTTGTGTTTCCATACAAATTGTGAAATTTTTTGTTCTAGTTCTGTGAAAAATGCCAGTGGTAGTTTGATAGGGATTGCATTGAATCTGTAGATTGCTTTGGGTAGTAGAGTCATTTTCACAATGTTGATTCTTCCAATCCAGGAACATGGTATATCTCTCCATCTGTTTGTATCATCTTTAATTTCTTTCATCAGTGTCTTATAATTTTCTGCATACAGGTCTTTTGTCTCCTTAGGTAGGTTTATTCCTAGATATCTTATTCTTTTTGTTGCAATGGTAAACGGGAGTGTTTTCTTAATTTCACTTTCAGATTTTTCGTCATTAGTGTATAGAAATGCAAGCGATTTCTGTGCATTAATTTTGTATCCTGCTACTTTACCAAATTCATTGATTAGCTCTAGGAGTTTTCTGGTAGCCTCTTTAGGATTCTCTATGTATAGTATCATGTCATCTGCAAATAGTGACAGCTTTACTTCTTCTTTTCCGATTTGGATTCCTTTTATTTCTTTGTCTTCTCTGATTGCTGTGGCTAACACTTCCAAAACTATGTTGAATAATAGTGGTGAGAGTGGGCAACCTTGTCTTGTTCCTGATCTTAGTGGAAATGGTTTCAGTTTTTCACCATTGAGGACAATGTTGGCTGTGGGTTTGTCATATATGGCCTTTATTATGTTGAGGAAAGTTCCCTCTATGCCTACTTTCTGCAGGGCTTTTATCATAAATGGGTGTTGAATTTTGTCGAAAGCTTTCTCTGCATCTATTGAGATGATCATATGGTTTTTCTCCTTCAATTTGTTAATATGGTGTATCACATTGATTGATTTGCGTATATTGAAGAATCCTTGCATTCCTGGGATAAACCCCACTTGATCATGGTGTATGATCCTTTTAATGTGCTGTTGGATTCTGTTTGCAAGTATTTTGTTGAGGATTTTTGCATCTATGTTCATCAGTGATATTGGCCTGTAGTTTTCTTTCTTTGTGACATCTTTGTCTGGTTTTGGTATCAGGGTGATGGTGGCCTCGTAGAATGAGTTTGGGAGTGTTCCTCCCTCTGCAATATTTTGGAAGAGTTTGAGAAGGATAGGTGTTAGCTCTTCTCTAAATGTTTGATAGAATTCACCTGTGAAGCCATCTGGTCCTGGGCTTTTGTTTGTTGGAAGGTTTTTAATCACAGTTTCAATTTCAGTGCTTGTGATTGGTCTGTTCATATTTTCTATTTCTTCCTGGTTCAGTCTCGGCAGTTTGTGCATTTCTAAGAATCTGTCCATTTCTTCCAGGTTGTCCATTTTATTGGCATAGAGTTGCTTGTAGTAATCTCTCATGATCTTTTGTATTTCTGCAGTGTCAGTGGTTATTTCTCCTTTTTCATTTCTAATTCTATTGATCTGAGTCTTCTCCCTTTTTCTCTTGATGAGTCTGGCTAATGGTTTATCAATTTTGTTTATCTTCTCAAAGAACCAGCTTTTAGTTTCATTGATATTTGCTATTGTTTCCTTCATTTCTTTTTTAAAAATAGTTTTTAGCACTTGTTGTCATTGGTGGATTTGTTTTTTGGTTTAGTTGCTCTCTTCTTCCTTTCTTTTTTTTTTAAAATACTTAAAAATTTTTTTTCAATAATTATTTTTTATTTTAATAACTTTTTAATTTAATTTTATTTTATTTTATCTTCTTCTTTCTTTTTTTTTCTCCCTTTTATTGTGAGCTGTGTGGATGACAGGCTCTTGGTGCTCCAGCCAGGCGTCAGAGCTGTGCCTCTGAGGTGGGAGAGCCAAGTTCAGAACATTGGTCCACAAGAGACCTCCCAGCTCCACATAATATCAAACAGCAAAAATTTCCCAGAGATCTCCATCTCAACGCCAAGACCCAGCTCCACTCAACGACCAGCAAGCTACAGTGCAGGACATCCTATGCCAAACAACTAGCAAGACAGGAAGACAACCCCACCCATTAGTAGAGAGGCTGCCTAAAATCATAATAAGGTCACAGACACCCCAAAACACACCACCAGACGCGGACCTGCCCACCAGAAAGACAAGATCCAGCCTCATCCACCAGAACACAGGCACTAGTCCCCTCCACCAGGAAGCCTACACAAACCACTGAACCAACCTTACCCACTGTGGGCAGACACAAAAAACAACAGGAACTACGAACCTGCAGCCTGCAAAAAGGAGACCCCAAACACAGTAAGTTAAGCAAAATGAGAAGACAGAGAAACACACAGCAGATGAAGGAGCAAGGTAAAAACCCACCAGACCTAACAAATGAAGAGGAAATAGGCAGTCTACCTGAAAAAGAATTCAGAATAATGATAGTAAAGATGATCCAAATTCATGGAAATAGAATGGAGAAAATACAAGAAACGTTTAACAAGGACCTGGAAGAACTAAAGAGCAAACAAACAGTGATGAACAACACAAAAACTGAAATTAAAAATTCTCTAGAAGGACTCAATAGCAGAATAACTGAGGCAGAAGAACGGATAAGTGACCTGGAAGATAAAATAGTGGAAATAACTACTGCAGAACAGAATAAAGAAAAATAATGAAAAGAATTGAGGACAGTCTTAGAGACCTCTGGGACAACATTAAATGCACCAATATTCGAATTATAGGGGTCCCAGAAGAAGAAGTGAAAAAGAAAGGCACTGAGAAAATATTTGAAGTGATTATAGTTGAAAACTTCCCCAATATGGGAAAGGAAATAGTTAATCAAGTCCAGGAAGCACAGAGGGTCCCATACAGGATAAATCCAAGGAGAAACACGCTGAGACACATAGTAATCAAACTATCAAAGATTAAACACAAAGAAAAAATATTAAAAGCAACAAGGGAAAAACAACAAATAACATACAAGGGAATACCCATAAGGTTAACAGCTGATCTTTCAGCAGAAACTCTGCAAGGCAGAAGGGAGTGGCAGGACATATTTAAAGTGATGAAGGGGAAAAACCTACAACCAAGATTACTCTACCCAGCAAGGATCTCACTCAGATTTGATGGAGAAATTAAAACCTTTACAGACAAGCAAAAGCTAAGAGAATTCAGCACCACCAAACCAGCTCTACAGCAAATGCTAAAGGAACTTCTCTAGGAAGGAAACACAAGAGAAGGAAAAGACCTACAATAACAAACCCAAAACAATTAAGAAAATGATAATAGTAACATACATATCGATAATTACCTTAAAGGTAAATGGATTAAATGCTCCAAGGAAAAGACATAGACTGGCTGAATGGATACAAAAATAAGACCCATATATACGCTGTCTACAAGAGACCCACTTCAGACCTAGGGACACATACAGACTGAAAGTGAGGGGATGGAAAAAGATATTCCATGCAAATAGAAATCAAAAGAAAACTGGAGTAGAAATTCTCTTATCAGACAAAATAGACTTTAAAACAAAGATTATTACAAGAGACAAAGACGAACACTACATAATGATCAAGGGATCAATCCAAGAAGAAGATATAACAATTGTAAATATTTATGCACCCAGCATAGGAGCACCTCAATACATAAGGCAAATGCTAACAGCCATAAAAGGGGAAATCGACAGTAACACAATCATAGTAGGGGACATTAACACCCCACTTTCACCAATGGACAGATCATACAAAATGAAAATAAATCAGGAAACACAAGCTTTAAATGATGCATTAAACAAGATGGACTTAATTGATATTTATAGGACATTCCATCCAAAAACAACAGAATACACTTTCATTTCTTCTTCTTTTTTTTTCACACACACACACTGTATTTTATTTTTACAAGAGACAAATAAACTGACACCAAGCATTGTAAATGGATGACCACAACAAAAGCAACAGTGATTGCAATTACCAAACAGAAAACACACTCATACTATGTCATAATATTGACATTCAGTACAGTAATCCTCCACTGTAACAGCTCCATTACTTTGCAGTGAAAATTGATTTGTATATATTTTGCCTCTGAGTCCTTGTGGGATTTTTTTTTATTCAAACAGAAAGTCATAAAAATTATAAACATCCTCATCAGTTCACTCAGTCCCATGTAATTAATTTTTTTTTCATCTTGATCTTTTGTTAGCACTTTTATGAATTCATCAGTTTTCCATTAGAGTTCTGAAAATGCTTATTCATTCAGTTCAGCAGTATAGTCAGTTACCAGAAACCTGTACTTGTCAGAGTCTTTTCCATCAATTCCTTGAAGATGAAACACTTTTGTAGGAACATTTTTGCAAAAGCATCAGAGTATACCCAGAACTGTCTGTAAATGACAAAAGACTTTAAAATGACCACGGTTAAAGATTTGATGAAAGTTCATAATAATGCAATTGACAAGGAAATTTAGTTATTTCTGAGATATACATTTTAAAGTAATAACTAGAATATGACTTATAACATTATACCAGAACATATAACATTTTTAGAAAATTCATGTAGTGTCTGAAACATTTATATTAACATATTTCCATACAAATAACCCAAAGAAAGATTAGTATTAGTAGTTTTTTTGTTTGTTGGTTGGTTTTTTATACTGCAGGTTCTTATTAGTCATCAATTTCATACACATCAGTGTATACATGGCAATCCCAATCACCCAATTCAGCACACCACCATCCCCACCCCACCGTGTGTTCCCCCCTTGGTGTCCACAGGTTTGTTCTCTACATGTGTGTCTCAACTTCTGCCCTGCAAACCGGTTCATCTGTACCATTTTTCTAGGTTCCGTACACATGGGTTAATATACGATATTTGTTTTTCTCTTTCTGACTTACTTCACTCTGTATGACAGTCTTTGGATCCATCCATGTCTCAACAAATGACTCAATTTCGTTCCTTTTTATGGCTGAGTAATATTCCATTGTATATATGTATCACAACTTCTTTATCCATTCATCTGGCGATGGGCATTTAGGTTGCTTCCATGACCTGGCTATTGTAAATAGTGCTGCAATGAACATTGGGGTGCATGTGTCTTTTTGAATTATGGTTTTCTCTGGGTATATGCCCAGGAGTGGGATTGCTGGATCATATGGTAATTCTACTTTTAGTTTTTTAAGGAACCTCCATACTGTCTCCATAGTGGCTGTATCAATTTACATTCCCACCAACAGTGCAAGAGGGTTCCCTTTTCTCCACACCCTCTCCAGCATTTGTTGTTTGTAGATTTTCCGATGATGCCCATTCTAACTGGTGTGAGGTGATACCTCATTGTAGTTTTGATTTGCATTGCTGTAATAATTAGTGATGTTGAGCAGCTTTTCATGTGCTTCTTGGCCATCTGTATGTCTTCTTTGGAGAAATGTCTATGTAGGTCTTCTGCCCATTTTTGGATTGGGTTGTTTGTTTCTTTAATATTGAGCTGCATGAGCTATTTATATATTTTGGAGATTAATCCTTTGTCCGTTGATTCGTTTGCAAATATTTTCTCCCATTCTGAGGGTTGTCTTTTCGTCTTGTTTATGGTTTCCTTTGCTGTGCAAAACCTTTGAAGTTTCATTAGGTCCCATTTGTTTATTTTTGTTTTTATTTCCATTACTCTAGGAGGTGAATCAAAAAAGATCATGCTGTGATTTATGTCAAAGACTGTTCTTCTTATGTTTTCCTCTAAGAGTTTTATAGTGTCCAGTCTTACATTTAGGTTTTGTATCCATTTTGAGTTTATTTTTGTGTATGGTGTTAGGGAGTGTTCTAATTTCTTTCTTTTACATGTAGCTGTCCAGTTTTCCCAGCACCACTTATTGAAGAGACTGTCTTTTCTCCATTGTATATCTTTGCCTCCTTTGTCATAGATTAGTTGACCATAGGTGCATGAGTTTATCTCTGGGCTTTCTATCTTGTTCCATTAATCTATGTTTCTGTTTTTGTGCCAGTACCATATTGTCTTGATTACTATAGCTTTGTAGTATAGTGTGAAGTCAGGGAGTCTGATTCCTCCAGCTCCGTTTTTTTCCTTCAAGACTGCTTTGGCTATTCGGGGTCTTTTGTGTCTCCATACAAATTTTAAGATGATTTGTTCTAGTTCTGTAAAAAATGCCATTGGTAATTTTATAGGGATTGCATTAAATCTGTAGATTGCTTTGGGTAGTATAGTCATTTTCACAATATTGATTCTTCCAATCCAAGAACATGGTATATCTCTCCATCTGTTAGTATCATCTTTAATTTCTTTCATCAGTGTCTTATAGTTTTTTGCATACAGGTCTTTTGTCTCTCTAGGTTTATTCCTAGGTATTGTATTCTTTTTGTTGCAGTGGTAAATGGGAGTGTTTCCTTAATTTCTCTTTCAAATTTTTCATCATTAGTGTATAGGAATGCAAGAGATTTCTGCGCATTAATTTGGTATCCTGCTACTTTACCAAATTCATTGATTATCTCTAGTAGTTTTCTGGTGGCATTTTTAGGATTCTCTATGTATAGTATCATGTCATCTGCAAACAGTGACAGTTTTACTTCTTCTTTTCCAATTAGTATTCCTTTTATTTCTTTTTCTTCTCTGATTGCCATGGCTAGGACTTCCAAAACTATGTTGAATAATAGTGGTGAGACTGGACATCCTTGTCTCGTTCCTGATCTTAGAGGAAATGCTTTCAGTTTTTCACCATTCAGAATGATGTTTGCTGCAGGTTTGTTGTATATGGCCTTTATTATGTTGAGGTAGGTTCCCTCTATGCCCACTTTCTGGAGAGTTTTTATCATAAATGGGTGTTGACTTTTGTCAAAAGCTTTTTCTGCATCTATTGAGATGAGCCTATGCTTTTTATTCTTCAGTTTGTTAATATGGTGTATCACATTGATTGACTTGCGTATATTGAAGAATCCTTGCATCCCTGGGATAAATCCCACTTGATCATGGTGTATGATCCTCTTAGTGTGTTGTTGGATTCTGTTTGCTAGTATTTTGTTGAGGATTTTTGCATCTATATTCATCAGTGATATTGGTCTGTAATTGTCTTTTTTTGTAGTATCTTTGTCTGGTTTTGAAATCACGGTGATGGTGGCCTCGTAGAATGAGTTTGGGAGTGTTCCTTCCTCTGCCATTTTTGGAAGAGTTTGAGAAGGATGGGTGTTAGCTCTTCTCTAAATGTTTGATAGAATTCACCTGTGAAGCCATCTGGTCCTGGACTTTTGTTTGTTGGAAGATTTTTAATCACAGTTTCAATTTCATTACTTGTGATTGGTCTGTTCATATTTTCTGTTTCTTCCTGGTTCAGTCTTAGAAGGTTATACCTTTCTAAGAATTTGTCCTTTCTTCCAGGTTGTCCATTTTATTGGCATAGAGTTGCTTGTAGTAGTCTCTTAGGATGCTTTGTATTTCTGCAGTGTCTGTTGTAACTTCTCCTTTTTCATTTCTAATTTTATTGATTTGAGTCCTCACCCTCTTTTTCTTGATGAGTCTGGCTAATGGCTTATCAATTTTCTTTATCTTTTCAAAGAACCAGTTTTTAGTTTTATTGATCTTTGCTATTGTTTTCTTTGTTTCTATTTCATTTATTTCTGCTCTAGTCTTTATGATTTCTTTCCTTCTCAAAGAACCAGTTTTTAGTTTTATTGATCTTTGCTATTGTTTTCTTTGTTTCTATTTCATTTATTTCTGCTCTAGTCTTTATGATTTCTTTCCTTCTGATAACTTTGGGTTTTGTTTGTTCTTCTTTCTTTAGTTCCTTTAGGTGTAAGTTTAGATTGTTTACTTGAGATTTTTCTTGTTTCTTTAGGTAGGCTTGTATAGCTATAAACTTCCCTCTTAGAACTGCTTTTGCTGCATCCCATAGGTTTTGGGTCGTCGTGTTTTCATTGTCATTTGTCTCTAGGTATTTTTTGATTTCCTCTTTGATTTCTTCAGTGATCTCTTGGTTATTTAGTAACGTATTGTTTAGCCTCCATGTGTTTGTGTTGTTTACGTTTTTTTCCCTGTAATTCATTTCTAATCTCATAGTGTTGTGGTCAGAAAAGATGCTTGATATGATTTCAATTTTCTTAAATTTACTGAGGCTTGATTTGTGCCCCAAGATGTGATCTATCCTGGAGAATGTTCCATGCGCACTTGAGAAGAACGTGTAATATGCTGTTTTTGGATGGAATGTCCTATAAATATCAATTAAATCTATCTGGTCTATTGTGTCATTTAAAGCTTCTGTTTCCTTATATATTTTCATTTTGGATGATCTGTCCATTGGTGTAAGTGAGGTGTTAAAGTGCCCCACTATTGTTGTGTTACTGTCGATTTCCTCTTTTATAGCTCTTAGGAGTTGCCTTTTGTATTGAGGTGCTCCTATGTTGGGTGCCTATATATTTATAATTGTTATATCTTCTTCTTCGATTGATCCCTTGATCATTATGTACTGTCCTTCCTTGTCTCTTATAACATTCTTTATTTTAAAGTCTATTTTATCTGATATGAGTATAGCTACTCCAGCTTTCTTTTAATTTCCATTTGCATGGAATATCTTTTTCCATCCCCTCACTTTCAGTCTGTATGTGTCCCTAGGTCTGAAGTGGGTCTCTTGTAGACAGCATATATATGGGTTTTGTTTTTGTATCCATTCAGGAAGCCTGTGTCTTTTGGTTGGAGCATTTAATCCATTCACGTTTAAGGTAATTATGGATATCTATGTTCCTGTGACCATTTTCTTAATTGTTTTGGGTTTGTTTTCGTACGTCCTTTTCTTCTCCTGTGTTTCCCACTTAGAGAAGTTCCTTTAGCATTTGTTGTAGAGCTGGTTTGGTGGTGCTGAATTCTCTTCGCTTTTGCTTGTCTGTAAAGCTTTTGATTTCTCCATCGAATCTGAATGAGATCCTTGCCGGGTAGAGTAATCTTGGTTGTAGGTTCTTCCCTTTCATCACGGTAAGTATATCATGCCACTCCCTTCTGGCTTGTAGAGTTTCTGCTGAGAAAACAGCTGTTAACCTTATGGGAGTTCCCTTGTATGTTATTTGTCATTTTTCCCTTGCTGCTTTCAATAATTTTTCTTTGTCTTTAATTTTTGCCAATTTGATTACTATGTGTCTCAGCGTGTTTCTCCTTGGGTTTATCCTGTATGGAACTCACTGCGCTTCTTGGACTTGGGTGGCTATTTCCTTTCCCATGTTAGGGAAGTTTTCGACTGTAATCTCTTCAAATATTTTCTCGGGTCCTTTCTCTCTCTCTTCTCCTTCTGGGACCCCTATAATGCGAATGTTATAGCGTTTAATGTTGTCCCAGAGGTCTCTTAGGCTGTCTTCATTTCTTTTCATTCTTTTTTCTTTATTCTGTTCTGCAGCAGTGAATTCCACCATTGTGTCTTCCAGGTCACTTATCCGTTCTTCTGTCTCAGTTATTCTGCTATTGATTCCTTTTCATGTAGTTTTCATTTCAGTTATTGTTTTGTTCATCTCTGTTTGTTTGTTCTTTAATTCTTCTAGGTCTTTGTTCAACATTTCTAGCATCTTCTCTATCTTTGCCTCCATTCTTTTTCCGAGGTCCTGGATCATCTGCACTATCATTATTCTGAATTCTTTTTCTGGAAGGTTGCCTATCTCCACTTCATTTAGTTGTTTTTCTGGGGTTTTATCTTTTTCCTTCATCTGATACATAGCCATCTGCCTTTTCATCTTGTCTATCTTTCTGTGACTGTGGTTTTTGTTCCACAGGCTGCAGGATTGTAGTTCTTCTTGCTTCTGCTGTCTGCCCTCTGGTGGATGAGGCTATCTAAGAGGCTTGATGTGAGGGACTGGTGTTGTGTAGAGCTGACTCTTTCTCTGGTGGGCAGAGCTCAATAAAACTTTAATCTACTTGACTGTTGATGGGTGGGGTTGGGTTCCCTCCCTGTTTGTTGTTTGGCCTGAGGCCACCCAACACTGGAGCCTACCCAGGCTCTTTGGTGGGCTAATGACAGACTCTGGGAGGGCTCACACCAAGGAGTACTTCCCAGAACTTCTGCTACCAGTGTCCTTGTCCCAACAGTGAGCCACAGCACCCCCCCCCCCACCCCGGCTCTGCAGGACACCCTCCAACACTAGCAGGTAGGTCTGGTTCAGTCTCCCCTGGGGTCACTGCTCCTTACCCTGGGTCCCGATGCACACACTACTTTGTGTGTGCCCTCCAAGAGTGGCGTCTCTGTTTCCCTCAGTCCTGTTGAAGTCCTGCAATCAATTCCCACTAGGCTTCAAAGTCTGATTCTCTAGGACTTCCTCCTCCCGTTGCCAGACCCCCAGGATGGAAAGCCTGATGTGGGGCTCAGAACCTTCACTCCAGTGTGTGGACTTCTGTGGTTTAAGTGTTCTCCAGTCTGTGAGTCACCACCTGCCAGTTATGGGATTTGATTTTACTGTGATTGCACCCATCCTACCGTCTCATTGTGGCTTCTCCTTTGTCTTTGGATGTGGGGTATCTTTTTTGGTGAGTTCCAATGTCTTCGTGTCAGTGATTTTCCAGCAGCTAGTTGTGATTCTGGTGTTCTCGCAAGAGGGAGTGAGAGCACATCCTTCTACTCTGCCATCTTCAGAATAAACTTTCTTCTCAAGTGCTCATGGAACATTCTCCAGGATAGATCATATCTTGGGTCACAAGTCATGCCTTGGTAAATTTAAGAAAATTGAAATCATATCAACTATCTTTTCTGACCATAATGTTATGAGACTAGATACCAATTACAGGAAAAAAATCTGTAAAAAATACAAACACATGGAGGCTAAACAATGCACTACTTAATAACCAAGAGATCATTGAAGAAATCAAAGAGGAAATCAAAAATTACCTAGAAACAAAACACCACGACCCAAAACCTGTGGAATGCAGCAAAAGCAGTTCTAAGAGGGGAGTTTACAGCAATACAATCCTACTTTAAGAAACAAGAAACATCTCAAATAAACAACTTAAACTTACACCTAAAGCAATGAGAGAAAGAAGAACAAAAAAACCCCAACGTTAGCAAAAGGAAAGAAGCCATAAAGATCAGATCAGAAATAAATGAAAAAGAAATGAAGGAAACAATAGCAAATATCAATAAAACTAAAAGCTGGTTCTTTGAGAAGATAAACAAAATTGATAAAACATTAGCCAGACTCATCAAGAAAAAGAGGGAGAAGACTTAAATCAATAGAATTAGAAATGAAAAAGGGGAAGTAAGAACTGACACTGCAGAAATATAAAGGATCATGAGAGATTACCACAAGGAACTATATTCCAATAAAAAGGACAACCTGGAAGAAATGGACAAATTCTTAGAAAGGCACAACCTTCTGAGACTGAACCAGGAAGAAATAGAAAATATGAACAGACCAATCACAAGCACTGAAATTGAGACTGTGATTAAAAATCTTCAACAAACAGAAGCCCAGGACCAGATGGCTTCACAGCTGAATTCTATCAAACATTTAGAGAAGAGCTAACACCCATCCTTCTCAAACTCTTCCAAAATATAGCAGAGGGAGGAACACTCCCAAACTCATTCTACGAGGCCACCATCACCCTGATACCAAAACCAGACAAAGCTGTCACAAAGAAAGAAAACTAGAGGCCAATATTACTAGCAAAGAGAATCCAACAGCACATTAAAAGGATCATACACCATGATCAAGTGGGATTTAGGCCAGGAATGCAAGGATTCTTCAATATACGCAAATCAGTCACTGTGATACACCATATTAACAAATGAAGGAGAAAAACCACATGATTATCTCAATAGATGCAGAGAAATCTTTCGACAAAAGTCAACACCCATTTATGATAAAAACCCTCCAGAAAGTAGGCATACAGGGAACTTACCTCAATATAATAAAGGCCATATATGACAAACCCACAGCCAACATCGTCCTCAATGGTGAAAAACTGAAACCATTTCCACTAAGATCAGGAACAAGACAAGGTTGCCCACTCTCACCACTATTATTCAACATAGGTTTGGAAGTTTTAGCCACAGCAATCAGAGAAAAAAAAGAAATATAACGAATCCAAATTGGAACAGAAGAAGTAAAGCTGTCACTGTTTGCAGATGATATGATACTATACATAGAGAATCCGAAAGATGCTACCAGAAAACTACTAGAGCTAATCAATGAATTTGGTAAAGTAGCAGGATACAAAATTAATGCACAGAAATCTCTTGCATTCCTATACATTAATGATGAAAAATCTGAAAGTGAAATTAAGAAAACACTCCCATTTACCACTGCACCAAAAAGAATAAAATACCTAGGAATAAACCTACCTAAGGAGACAAAAGACCTGTATGCAGAAAATTAGAAGACACTGATGAAAGAAATTAAAGATGATACAAATAGATGGAGAGATATACCATGTTCTTGGATTGGAAAAATCAACATTGTGAAAATGACTATGCTACCCAAAGCAATCTACAGATTCAATGCAATCCCTATCAAACTACCAATGGCATTTTTCACAGAACTAGAACATAAAATTTCACAATTGGTATGGAAACACAAAAGACCCCGAATAGGCAAAGCAATCTTTAGAAAGAAATATGGAGCTGGAGGAATCAAGCTCCCTGACTTCAGACTACACTACAAAGCTGCAGTAATCAAGACAGTATGGTACTGGCACAAAAACAGAAATATATATCAATGGAACAGGATAGAAAACCCAGAGATAAACCCACGCTCATATGGTCACCTTATCTTTGATAAAGGAGGCAAGAATATACAGTGGAGAAAAGACAGCCTCTTCAATAAGTGGTGCTGGGAAAACTGGACAGCTACATGTAAAATAATGAAATTAGAACACTCCCTAACTCCATACACAAATATAAACTCAAAATGGATTAAAGACCTAAATGTAAGGCCAGGCACTATCAAACTCTTAGAGGAAAACCTAGGCAGAACACTCTGTGACATAAATCACAGCAAGATCCTTTATGACCCACCTCCTAGAGAAATGGAAATAAAAACAAAAATAAACAAATGGGACCTAATGAAACTTAAAAGCTTTTGCACAGCAAAGGAAACCATAAATGAGATGAAAAGACTACCCTCAGAATGGGAGAAAATATTTGCAAATGAAGCAACTGACAAACGATTAATTTCCAAAATTTATAAGCAGCTCATGCAGCTCAATATCAAAAAAACAAACAACCCAGTCCAAAAATGGGCAGAAGACCTAAATAGACATTTCTCCAAAGAAGATATACAGATTGCCAAGAAACACATGAAAGAATGCTCAACATCATTAATCATGAGAGAAATGCAAACCAAAATACAATGAGATACCATCTCACACCAGTCAGAATGGCCATCATCAAAAAATCTACAAACAATAAATGCTGGAGAGGATGTGGAGAAAAGGGAACCCTCTTGCACTGTTGGTGGGTATGTAAATTGATACAGCCACTATGGAGAACAGTATGGAGGTTCCTTAAAAAACTAAAAATAGAACTACCATACAACCCAGCACTCCTACTACTGGGCATATACCCTGAGAAAACCTTAATTCAAAAAGTGTCATGTACCACAATATTCATTGCAGCTTTATTTACAATAGCCAGGACATGGAAGCAGCTGAAGTGTCCATCGACAGATGAATGGATAAAGAAGATGTAGCACATATATACAATGGAATATTACTCAGCCATAAAAAAGAAACGAAATTGAGTTATTTGTAGTGAGGTTGATGGACCTAGAGACTGTCATACAGAGTGAAGTAAGTCGGAAAGAGGAAAACAAATACCGTATGCTAACACATATATATGGAATCTAAAAAAAGAAAAAAAAGTGGTCATGAAGAACCTAGGGGCAAGACGGGAATAAAGATGCAGACCTACTAGAGAATGGACTTGAGGATACGGGGAGAGGGAAGGGTAAGCTGGGACAAAGTGAGAGAGTGGCATGGACATATATACACTACCAAATGTAAAATAGATAACTAGTGGGAAGCAACCGCATAGCACAGGTAGATCAGCTCTGTGCTTCGTGACCACCTAGAGGGGTGGGATAGGGAGGGTGGGAAGGAGGGAGATGCAATAGGGAAGAGATATGTGGATATACGTATATGTATAATGGATTCACTTTGTTATAAAGCAGAAACTAACAAAAAAAAAAAAAAAAAGAAAGGTAAATCAATCCAAATAATGGTCACTGCCAAATACACCCTCTAGTCTTATTATTCCCAAAGCAAAAACAAATATCCTGCTTTTTAGAACACAAAAAATCCTCAAAAGTTCATTTGTAAATAACTTTGGAATCCTGTATACATCTTCCCTCAGAAAACTATTATAAATGGTGATTCAAGTAAAAAAATGAACATCCAGTTATCACACACGGTAGCTGACCTCATAGTTTTAGCTTGAATAACAGTCCAGGTGCACTGAGGGAAAGAAGTAAGGAAAGAAATTCTTCCCCCACTTCCTGGGTGAATGAATCTTCCCAAATAAAGTTCTGAATGAGATCGTAATTTTCAGCTACGAGTGTAATACGAAGCACTTCTCGTAAAAACTTTTCCTCAAAGACAGAAAAGATTATATTTTCTTTTTATGAAAGTAACAAGGTTTTACTTCTTTAAAGTTAATAAAATTTAAGTAAATAAATTTATTTTAAAAAATTTTATCTCTTAGTGAAAGGAAAATGGCGAGAGGGAGGATTATAACCTTGTAGAACTAGGTGAAGTCAAGTGACAAAAAAGGAACTGCAGCCTAAGAGACCAGCACTGGCAGAAACAAGAAGGAGCATGCCACATTTTAAGAAAGTTTCTAACAAATGGACATCTTCAACAGGATAAGAGAAAGTAAAAGGTCTGGACACACACACATGAACCTGTGGACAGTGAAAGGTAATGAGACAAGTAGGCATATCCTGATCAAGAAACTGGAACCCACCCATTTCTGTGCTTTAAAAGATAACCACAGGAGGGGATGAGAAGATGAGAAAGGAGGTAGCACAGAACAGGCCCCTTCAGATTCTCTCTTCCCAGTTTCAGCTACCTTGAGCAAAACGGAAGGAAACAGATCCATCCTCTCCCTAAAGTTGTATAAAAATTTCAGTAACTAGGCTTATATTTCAAATATCAGAAAAGCCTAATTAGATCCTAATATAGTAAATCATTAGCATTCAAAAATTTATTATCATTAATTTCCATAACTCAAGAAACCCTAAAAGCCTTACTGAAGTGAGACTATGTATGGGAGTATAAAGATAGTGTGTAAACCTAGCTATCACAGCATCTATAGTTCAGTGTAGGGTTATTATTTTCTACTTGCCAATTTGGTAGTGATTAAAAACAAAAAATAACCTGTTTTTTGTAATAAGATAGAAATGTCAGAAGCTAGAGTAGAGACTTTGCAAACCTGCATATAAAATCCCTATTTTTTCCTTCTCTTGAGAAGGAGAAAAATGCAAATGCAAACTTTCTTTATAGTGGGAATACAATAAATGTTTGCTGAAAGAAAAAAAAAAGCAACCACGCTTGTATCTTATTTTTTGAGAATTTTCCCAAATTCATGTCAGACACCAAACCACATATCCAGGAGGCTCATAGAAACCCAAATAGGATACAAGCCAAAAAAAAAAAAAGGAAAGCTAGGCATCTCATATTCAAACTGCAGGAAATTAAAGATGAAGAAAATATTGAAAGAAGCCAGAGAGGGAAAAAACATGTTACCTGTAGAAGAGTGAAGATAAGAATTACATCTGCTTCTACCCAGAAACGCTGTAAGCATAAGAGAGTAGTGTAAAATACTTAAAGTGTTGAGAAAAAAAACCTACCAATGTAGAATTCTGTATCCTGAGAAATTATCCTTCCAAAGTGAAGGAGAAATAAAGACTTTCTCAGAAAAGTTAAAATTGAGCCATACTATAGGAGCACCCCGCCTAACTCCCCACAGCAGGGACTGCAGCTCCCTGTGACGGCTTCTCTTCTGCTTATATGTCCACTAACCATGTAATAAAGCAAGTCCTCCTAGAAAACCTTCCCTAGAAGGAGGAGCAACCCACTGATACCCATTTGACTAAAGGGCTCTAAAGAGGGAAATAAAATGATAAATTAAAGCAATATTCAACAGATTATGGCGCCAAGTTTGGTGTACTGTTCAGAGTTGTGTCGTGGGAAGTACACACACACACAATCTCTTTGACATAATAACTTATGTCACATTGTGGTGGAAAGTTCCCTTGTACAGAACCAGGACGTTGTTTTGGGGATGAGATACGACTGTCCTAAGCAGTGCCTGGCTTTCTTGCTATTCCCTGTTAACCATTCTCTCCCTTTGCCTTAATCTTTATTGATTCCCCACCCCCCTACTTCTTTAAGCGTGCAGTGGACAACCCTGTCAGTTCTTCCAACTTTCAGCCAAAATTTTAGATCAGCCATGTACAACTTAGTGCAAATAATCAGACAAGGTATTCATTTATTCATAGCAAAAACTGACTGAGTGCCCCTCCAATGCTTGTACTGAAGGTGGAACAGCATGTTTTGTTTCCAGTTTGCAGATGGAAAACTTGGGGTAGATGCAGAAGTCTTTCCGTGGGCCCCTGAAGTCACAGCTTGGCCTGGTCCTGACAATCAGTGCTTTGGTGTCTGTAAGGCAATGAATGGCCTCTCTCTATTTGGAACAAATTTCCCAAAGTTCCAGGTTTCTGAAAAGGACCAGGCTGTAGCCCTCCAGTGCTGTTTGTTCTTTTTAGGATTGAATCACCCATACAGTGTCCACGACACACGGGTCCAAGCTCCAACTTCAGGTATAGACTCGGGGAATGACAGCATCCTGGAGCACCTTATTTCTGTGTATAAAGAATTGCAGGCTGAAAGCAGTCTCAAGACTGCCTCTCTAACAGCTTCCCTAAGGGAAACAACTTAATCCCACAGTGCCCCTCACAGCTGTGTTTTCAGTTGTGAAAGCTGGGCTCTCAGGTAGAAGTGTGTCAGAATTTATTTGTTGGCAGTGGTGGTATCTTATTTGCCTTGCTTTGCTGATCAAGTGTCTTCTTTAAAAGAAAAAAAATCAATAAGGAAAGGATGGGATACATACAAGTGAAGATGGTGATGATGATAATAGTAACGATGACAATGATGGGGAAGAGGAGATAGCTAACCCCATCTAGCACTCACAATGTATCAGGCAGTGTTCTCTGTGCTTTACATGTTACGACTCAGAATAGTTCTCTAGCAAATGTATGAAGTTGGTAATATTATCATCTTTAATTTACAAATGAGGAAACTGAGTTAATGAGAGACATGTTCATAGTACATAATTCACAGTACATACATAGCTAGCAGGTTATATACTTAAAAATTAGTTTCTCACCCATATCATATACCAAAATAAATTCTAAGAGATTTAAACAGTTAAATGCACTAAGTGAAATGAAAAAAGTACCTAGAGGAGAATTTTTTTTAAAATATTCATGGCATGTCTGATTATGTGATGTTTTCTAGGCATAAATACAGTAGAAGAAATCACAAACATATCTAAACAGCTATTTTTAACTTCTAATTGTATAAAAGCATATATTCAGTTAAGAAGCAAAAATTTAAAAAGAAGCCAGAAATATCCCTAATGGTTAATACCCACAATATGTAAAGTATTTGTAAATCAATAAGAAAAACAGTAATAACCTGAAAGATAAATGGTCAAAGAATAGGAATAGACAATTCAACAAAGGAAAAAACAAGCATTACTAGTGCTATATAAAAAATAATAATAACGGCTATTATTTACTTAATACTCTGGGCTAGAAACGGTGCTAAATACTTTAATTATCTTATTAAATCTTCAAAAAAACTGTGTATGATGTGCATGCTGAAGATCACAAAGCTAGTACACAGACTGGGAACCCAAGCCTGACCACAGCTCCAAACTCAGTATTTAAACATAAAGCCACACTCCAGTGATGTGCTGGTGCCAGCTCATTCCCATTGGCTGGAGTCCACTGCATGTACCTCTTCCCAACTACGTGTTCAGTCATGCCGTGTTGGTAGCTTGAAATAAGCTATGAGGGGAGTATTTACACCGCAGAAATCAGCGTGTGCTCCAAATAACGCCCCCCCCACCCGCAAAGCTTATTATTATTAAATAGTTCTCAACCCACCATTTACTATCTCCCTAAAACGACTGGAATCGGATTTCAGAACCTGAACAAAGAAACTTTATCAAAGCACAAGTAATACTGCTGAACTGTTTTCCTAAATGTCAACTTCATTGCTCAAAGAAATGTGAACTAAAATGAGAGCTAGATACCATGTTTGCCTACAAATTAGCAAATATTAGAAGAGAGCAATGGTAAACTAAATTGAGATATCAAAGGCATGTAAATTAATTCAACCTTTCTAGAAAAGTATTTGGTACTACGTATCAAGATTTTTTGAGAAGTTCATATATTTCAATCTCATAATTCCACTACTGAAAACCTAAGGGAAATAATCAGTGATGTGTACAGTGGTCTGTGCATTAGGATGTTCGTTTCAACATTGCTTAGAGTAAAAACTTGGAATCTACCTAAATAGCCAATGGTAGGATAACAGTTAAATAGTGTATGTGACAATCACATGATGAAATGTAACGGAGCTATTAAAAATTATTTTCAATTTCAAAAAACATTGTAAAACTATGTACACAATGATCCATACATTATTCAAAAATATATATATTTCTATACATATATAATAGATACATTATTCAGATATATACTCAGTTCTTGTTTATAAACCTCAGTAAAGTTTTGCATTTTTCTTCATATAAGTCCTACATATATTTGATTAATTTTGGTGTGTGTATAATGTAGGTATATATAATACACATATTATATCTATAATGCATTTATATATGCTGAGATTATATTTCTAAAACTAAACAAATGGAAATATATATCATGCTTACAGAATTGAAGACTGAATATTATAAAAATGCCAATTATTTATGTTAATTTATGTTTCATGAACTATAAACATAAAAAAAAAAAAATCAAATACAATTCCAGCAGAATTTTTCTTCTTTGAACTTGGCTAAATGATCTGTAAAATTATGTGGGATTCTGAATGATTTTCTCATTTAGGAGTTTAATTTTCCAGATTTTATATGAGAGCATATATCACTTCTGAAAAATACTTGATAATGATATAAATGCTTAATACATATTTAAGTACATAATAAGGATTTTAGAATATGTGTAGTCTTTTACATATGTGGATCTTACATGTGGTATCAGGCAAGTGCCACAGATCTCAAAGGGAGAGATTTTTCTGTCAGAGGACCTGGGGATTCAGGAAAGTTGCTATTACCCATATGTAAGGTGACCATTTGAGCAACACATTATAATCTGGAGTATAATCTGTTTACTTGAAATCAAGATGGCGACTCTTCTGCTCTCTGGGAGTCCTTTCATATCACTCATTATTAGGAGCTAATTGAAAACAGCCCAAATTCATCGAGGCTTGTTAGCTCCCACTTTTCTAGAAACAATTGTCTTGGGTGTCTAGCTTTGCAATCTCTTAGGGAAAGTGCTGCTTTTAGTTTTAGGAGGGTTAAAAATAAAATGCCTGATAATAATTCATCAGAGTGTTTCTAAATCATGAGTGGTGACAGTGGCCTTAGGATTCTTGTCTAGATTAGTTTATTTTCCCCAGAATAAACATTGAAACCAAATGTAAGTTTTGCAATAGAGGTAACCTTGTGTTCAGGAAATAGCATGGAATTCAAAATCCAAAGACCTGATTTGAGTCACAGCCCACACTCTGCCTAATGGAGCGGTGGAGAGCAAGCCAGTTAACGGTACATTCTCCTCGCATCATTCACTCATTCATTCAGTAGACCAGTATTTGTTGCCCCCCCTACCATGTATCAAGCACTGTCTTGGCACTAGAAATCAGTAAAGAAGAGAGTAAAAGCCCATGCCTCTATAGATCCTACATTTTAGTTGCAGACATAGACAACAGTATCAAAATGATGAAATAAAGATTCATATAATTTTTAGTTAAAAGTGCCTGCAGAGAAATAGACAGGGTTAGGGTGGTGGAATGTGTAGAGATAGAGGGGAGTGAATTGGAGGAGGAGGTTGATAAGATGGTCAGGGAAAGCCTTTCTAAGGTTGTGATGTTCAAGCAGAAACTGAACCCAAGGGTGTTAGCCCCAGGAGGACAAGGATGTGAAGTACGATTGCAAAGGCCCAGGGCTGAGGTGAGAACATCAAGGTCAGTGGTGCTAGAGTGGGTGAGCCAAGTGGGAAGCTGGCAGGAGATGAGGTCCAAGCAGTAACATTGACCTTACCACCGGAGCCATCACAGAGATGAACAGTGTGTAGGACAGCCACAGGGTACCCGACGACTCACTCTACAAATGTTAGGAGAAAGAAAATGTTAGGAAATGGAGCTCTGGTATCCTTGTCATTGTCCATATCCGTGTGTCTTGACCACGCGGTAAGAGTTCTGTGTTTGGACAGAAGAGAATTTGGCCACTGACCTTTTCCTTGGGAGGACTTGACAGCACCAGTCCATTTGGGGCTCAGAAGGGGCCACATTGTGTTTTAAACAAGGTGTTCACTTCCTGCACAGAACCCACCTGGGTTAGCTGCTGGTCAGGACCAACAGCTGGTCCCTTCATGCAGTAGGCATTTGACACGTGAGTGTGCACTTCTGCTATTCATGCTTGGGATGTCATGTACAAGAACAACTATCTGATGACACAAGAAACTGGGAGGGAAATTTTCATAATGCATGGCATAGTATAAGGAAAGTTTTATTTCTAAATGTATGTAATGGTGCATGGGCAACACATCATGTTATCTTTACCATGCCCTTTCCATCTGGGCTCAACTGCAGGTCTTGCATACAACGTCGTCTCTCATCTGCTTAACATTTGGAGAGGTACGATCACTAGAGAATGATGTGGGAAACCAGGCTCAGTCATAATAACCCTTTCCCACAGTCGAGAAGGGAGTAAGACTACTCAGTTTAGCCTTTGACAACATAATGCAGGGTTGTCAGACTGGCCACTCTTCCCAGATCATCACCTCCCTCCTGCTACTCTGCTATTAGTGTTGACCTCGTTGCTCTTTCTGCTGTCATTGCTCCTCTGCCTACCTCTTCCTGCTGTCCCAGCTCACACTATACTTTCCTGGGGCCAATTCTCTGCCCAGAAGTGTGGGAAGATGAGGGAGAGGCGGCTGTGCTCATTTCCCAGGGCTACAGTTGTCTCAGTGTCTTGGGGTGGAAATACCTGCCCGGGTGCCAGCCTCCAGGCACCACGGTCCAAGAACACACTCTTTCATAAGCTTTGGGCTCACAGAGTGCATGTGAAACCTACGCAAGTTCAAATGCACTTGAAATCTTTTCAAATATGCTTTCCCGTTGTTAATCTGCACATTCATCTGCACATCTGGCTTGGAAGATCTCAAGCCACAAGATCAGCTCTTCTTAGGGTGACTGGTTTGCCGCTGTAATAAAGCCAAATGCAAACATGGGAGAAGAGGCAGTGAGAGGCAACTCTCCTTTCCACTGGCTGCCCTCTGGACAGGAGTTCTTCATTATGGGGATCTGTTGAGTTTCCATCACTTAGATAACATTTAAAGTGGTATCTCAATAAAGTGGGAGATGAAATGTTAGTCACCATCCCTCGACACTCCAAGCACACTCTGCCTAGTACGTGTAACTGAACATAAAAGAAAGCCAGCCTCTCCATTAGTCACTTATCTAGGCAAAGCTTTGGTGCTGAGCCAGAAATTAAGAGTGCCAATTCAATCTTCCAGGTCCCAGTGATCTTCCCAGATTGGAAATGGATAACTATCGCACTGTGGACCACTAGGTATTGGTTGCCAATTGGAAAAGTCCTCAGAAAATTTTCTTGAAAAATTGGGTAAGTCATTTGGATATTGCTTTCAGCTCTGTTCTTCATACTGAGAGTTGATGTGTTGGTTTCCCAAGGGCTGGCTCTTGAATCCACTAGATCTTGTTTTAATCACAAACATAATCAGATTTATGTGTACTTTGGGAAATTACACTCCCTGAATCCACAATTGTTTTATACAGGTGAAATCTGATAAAATAATTTGTAAAGGTAGAATTAAAGGTCCAGAGATGGGCAATATTCTAACAAGACCACATGCATCCTGGAGGACAGGAGCAGAAGTGTCCAGATTTCAGGCTACCAATGAGGGCAGCCCCATGTGTTCACTGATTATATAAGTCCTTCCCTCTAGGATTTTTTTTATGTCAACAGCTTGTGGTTACCTTCTTCTCTCACTCTCATTCTGCCACTATGTTATTACTTTCCTGCAATTTCAGTCCCTTGGTCAACGGTGAGACCACCAAGTGTACAAGCTCTGACTTTACAGGTGTAGAGTTTTCCAACCTCAACCCCTTTAGAAAATTCCCCCTGTTCAAGTCATTCCAACAATCAGTTACCAAAAGGCAGCTGACATTAACAGTGGGACTGTAAAGATAACTAAGTTTTGGTCCCACTTTAGTAGGTCTTAGGGTCTGGAAGAAGAGACAGACACTCAGCAGATAATTTTAATGATTTCAATATAACATATTAAATACTGAACTAGAAATCTGCCCCCTGTGCCATGAGAATACAGAGAAGAGTACCCACAGCTCAGCTTGGGGTTCAGGGAAGACTTCCTGTGACAAATTATAACTGAATTGGGCCTGGAAGGATAAGCAACAGTAAGATAAGTGGGAAAGGTGTTCCAGATGGAGGGACAAGTATAAGCAAAGGCAGAAAGTCATAAAATAGCATAGGGTCCGCAGGGAATCATAAACAGTTGATATGATTTAAGCATTAATTATGAGTCAAAAAATAACAAATGATGAAGTTGTAGAGGTTGGTGAGTAGGTGCCAGGCACCAAGGGCCTGTGGGACAGGCAAAAGAACCTGAATTCTATAGATGATGTGTAGTCTTCGAATGTATTTAAATGGGGAATGATGTTGTCAGATTTAAATTTTAGATAGATAATTTTTGAAAGGTTTTGAAGTATGGATGGAAGGGGATAATACTGAACACTGGGAGATAACTTATGAGGCTTTGGGTCCACTATAGAGATGATGAGTGGGTATAGAGAGAGAGGATAAAGTTGAGAGATTCTGGACATGGTGATTGGTTGATTAGGTGTTGGGGAGGTAAGGAAGAAGAAGAAGTTGGGATGAACTCAGGTTTCTACATTGTGATGGTGTGGATAATGGAACTACCGATTGGATTAAGCACTATAGATGTTTGGAGGTGCAATTACCATCTAAGAAGCAGTGGTGCAGAGAGAATCCAAGGTGCCAGAATCATAGATACTGTATCCAGTAGTGATTTGCAGGACTAGTATTAGAGATTTCAAGGGTAGGATTTTTAAGGTGCAGAAGCAGCTCAACCTGGAATTAGGATAAACCTTCTGGAGAGAATAAAGTAAAAATGTCCAAAGAAAATTCCTCTGATTTGGAAATGTCATAAATTTTCTTCCCTTGACGCCTACTCTCCCACCACCAGCCCTTGACATTTTGTAGTTACTGTATCATTAGACATGTGTTTCCTGTAAGTCCAAAGTTCCATTGACAATGCCATGAAAATTTATTCTTAAAGCACCCCTTTCCTATTCCCAATTTTTGTCCATATAGTGTCACGGAAAACTGGTCAGAATGAAATTTCCTTTCCACCTTCCACCTTGTTGTAACTTTCACTTCTTTAAATTTCTCTGTGATTCTATCAGTGACCATATATGTATACATAAAAGCGTACTTCATTTTATTGCACTTCACTTTATGTGCTTCGAAGATATTACATTTTTTTAACAGTTACCTCCTATTTTTTAATTTTTAATTTTTTCATTTTTTAAATTTTAATTTTATTTTTTGGCTGCGTTGGGTCTTCGTTGCTGCATGCAGGCTTTCTCTAATTGCAGTGAGCGGGGGCTACTCTTCATTGCGGTGTGCAGGCTTCTCACTGCGGTGGCTTCTCTTGTGTGGAGCATGGGCTCTAGGTGCGTGGGCTTCAGTAGTTGCAGCACGCGAGCTCAGTAGTTGTGGCTTGTGGGCTCTGGAGCACAGGCTCAGTAGTTGTGGCGCACGGGCTTAGTTGCTACGCGGCATGTGGGATCTTTCCGGACCAGGGCTCGAACCTATGTCCCCTGCGTCCGCAGGCGGATTCTTAACCACTGTGCCACCAGGGAAGTCCAGATATTACTTTTTTTTTTTTACAAACTGAAGGTTTGTGGCAACCCTGCATTGAACAAGTCTATTGCCACAATTTTTCCAACAGCATTTGCTCACTTCGTGTCTCTGTGTCACATTTTGGTAATTCTTGCAATATTTCAAATTTTTTCATTATTATTATATTTGTTATGGTGATCTGTGATCAGTGATCTTTGATGTTACTATTGCAAAAAGATTAAGACTCACTGAAGACTCAGATGATGGTTAGCAATTTTTAGCATTAACATATTTTCTTTTTTGGCTGCGTTGGGTCTTTGTTGCTGCATGCGGGCTTTCTCTAGTTGTGGGGAGCGGGGGCTACTCTTCATTGTGGTGAGCGGGCTTCTCATTGCGGTGGCTTCTCTTGTTGCAGAGCACGGGCTCTAGGTGCTTGGGCTTAAGTAGTTGTGGCGTGCAGGCTCAGTAGTTATGGTGCACTGGCTTAGTTGCTATGTGGCATGTGGGATCTTCCTGGACCAGGGTTCGAACCCATGTCCCCTGCATTGGCAGGCAGATTCTTAACCACTGTGCCACCAGGGAAGTCCCCTAAAGTATTTTTAAATTAAGGTATGTACATTGTTTTTTTAGACATAGTGCTACTGCACACTTAATAGACTGGAGTATAGTGTAAACATAACTTTTATATGCACTGGGAAACCAAAAAATTGTGTGAATAAAGCAATATTCACTTTATTGGGGTGGTCTGGAACTGAACCCACACTATCTCCAAAGTATGCCTGTATATATACATACATATACTTGTATATGTATATATATATGTACGTATATACATACAAATATATGTGTATATATATATTTCACTCAAGAATTAGAAACTTACAAATTTTTGTGACTGTAATAAGAAGCAGTTGTATATGCTTGTTCATGGAGAAGAAAGCTTATTGGCTGTAGCCTTTTGTCTCTTTTGGTTCTCTTCCTTCCTGACCTCAATTTCCCTTTGAAGATTTAAGTAATTCTATTTGAACACAAAAAGCATGTTTGACAAATAAATATTAAAGCTTACTGCCGGAGATATGATAAGGCAGGTGGATGAACTACAATAGTTATACTTAAGTCAAAACTGCCCTTTGGACCAGCACTATCAAATGAAAATAAAATGTGAGCCATATGTGTAATCTTAAATTTTCTAGTAGTTACATTAAACAAGTAAAAAGAAAGAGGTAAAACAACTTTAATAATATCTTTTATTCAACCCAATATATTCAACATATTACCATTTTCACATTTAATCAATACAAAAATACATTAATGACTTTTTTCATAGGAAGTGTTCAGAATCTGGTGTGTATTTTACACTTAGAGCACATCTCATTTCAGATACCAAGTTTTCACCTGAAACCCATGACGTGTACTTAGATTTCATAAACTTAATTTTTAAAAAGTATATACATGTATCCAAGTTGTTCCAATCATACTTAAAATTTCCTTAGTTGCACTCTCTGCACGTTAAGTGCTCGTGGCCACCTGTGGCTTTTGTGTTGGACAGAGCAGCTGTAGACCTTTACCCTTCCTCTCATCCAAATCTCCGAATGCTGTAAATGAACTTGAGGCAACTGAACATTTCTGAAAGATATTTCTGAAAGTTTTCCAAACCACCCAAGCCTTTGAGATCTCATCTGTAAGCTCTAGTTGATGGAGTTTTCAAACTAGCTCAGTCAGGCTTCTGAGGGGCTTTAGAAGAAAGAGTAAAGGTCTTAAGATGGAGAAATAACAGAAAACAAAAGCATTTGATCAAGAAGATATCTGGTACGTGTCCTGCAAAATAAATTTGTGTCCATTTTTAAACATTGATTATAAAATTTTTTATAATATGAAAGTAGTCTTGAAAGTAAGTTTAAAACTTTAGGGTAGGTTTTGTTGTTGTTGTGAGGTTTGTTGGCTGGTTGTTTGGTTGTTTTACCTTCTAATATATGATCTTAAAAAATTCACAAATTTCCATTTGTACTACGAAAAACACTCCAATGTGAACCTAGTGACCCTCAGCAGTTAAAAATATTTATTAGTATGGTGAATCTAGCCTAAGGTTAAAGCTGATCCCCTCTGTACCAACACACACACACACCACACACACACAGGCACATACACACATGCATGCACACACACATATACTAAAGGACATGTGTGGCTTTAGAGCAAAAAACTTCCCTAACAAAGGCCAGCAGACATGTTTGGACCATATTGTATGCTACATCAGAGCTTAGCGGTCAGAGAGATTGTTTCGTTCCATCATATATGTTTAATTTTTGGCAGGGGTGGAGGAGTGAGAGGCAGAGAAGCAAAGAGTCATTCATTCCTTCTTCTCTCCCAGTGAACTCGAGTGGGATGAACCTGGCAAGAGTTGAGCCTGAACATCCCCTTCACTGCGAGCCAATGGACGGGGTCTGGAATGGGTGAGAAGGAAGAGGAGATGAGCAGGCAATTCCAGGATCCTACAGGCACCTCCTGTCCTAGCCCTCTTCCTCCTCCATCTTCTGTGCTCAAAGTTCACTATTAGTGATTATTTAACAGACCTCTTGTCTTAAGAGTCTTAGGACACATTCCAAGAAACCCTGGGCTTTCATGTCTTTCACTTTTTGAAATGTGTCAGGCTAGCTCTCAGAGTCTGATGTCTGCTGTTCTATCAGCCCCTCCTCTAACTCATCATTTTCTAATTTCTTTTTTTTCAAGTTTGAGCTCACGTTGTGTTTAACATTAGCATTTAGTGAAAGACAAACATTTCAGCTTCTTGACTGTGGTTTTCCTGGGTTTGAACACCAGTCAGTTAAACATAGCAATCATTTATGGAACACCTGCTCTGTGCTAGGGGCCTTGCTAAGTACTTTGGTGTCAAACATACTGTATAACTATATAGTATACACTCAGGCAGGGGCAGGGATAAACTAGAAAATGCTAGACTTTCTTCCATGCACAAACAGGGGTGATATGAATACTTAAATGGCCAGGTGTTTCCCAAAAGACAAATCAGTAACAGAGTATACATAACTTATTCTTTGCTCTCAAAAGTTGTAGTAGTGGTCTGATTATTTGCATTCTGATCCTACTGATTACACACCAAGTGGATATTTTATGAGAACAAAGCCAAGAAAGAATGGAAATCACACACACACAAAATCTTGCTAGCTCTTTACTTTGGATCTCTGACTGCTTCAACTTATAGTGACAACTTGGGTCAAGGCTTCATTCATAGACGTTTTACTAAATGAATCCACTAATTTATTTTTATCCCAATAGAAACATGGGCCCTGAGGTTTTTCATATATCTTACTCATAGAGAATATTTTTCCATGAAATACCTAGAAACAACCTAAATAGGGGAAATGGAACCCATTGAAAATGCAACATGAGCACAATTTCAAATCAGATCAGAGACTGTTTGGGGTGGGTAGGTTGGGAGGTGGGGAGGCTGGAGCTGAAGGAAGAAAAGGAGAGAAGAAGAAAGAGGAAGGCCCTCCTGACCAGAGAAAACAGCTCTAGTGAAGGAACAGCCTCTAGGAGGGACACACATCCATTTAACCAGCTTTTGCTCTTGTGATCTCTAGCACTAATTTCTAAATTCTCCTCTCCAAAATAGGCACACCCACTTCTGGTGTGAGACTTCTGTGTGAAGGTTATTTTTACCTTCTTATTTGTACCCTCTGTGAGAAGGTTATTCTACCGTGAGTGACTTATACAACAGCCGTCAGGGCTTTGAAAGGGGCAGAGACCTCTGTGACGATTTAAGTGGCCATCTCTGGACATCAAATCCACAGTTCTTTCCTGACAAGAAAATATTACTGGTCGCTAACAAGGCCATCAGAGTAGGAGTAGAATAAAAGTAAGAAAGAATTGGAGACAGTTTTGGGGGGTGAGTGGGACTGACTTGTAAGATTTAAAGATATGAAGAGGGAGAGAATCTTTGGAGATAGAGAATAGATATGGACTGGATTTCATCAGGACATGATTTGCTACTGAGAGAAACAAACAGCCAGTAAGGAATAAATGATTTACTAGAGAACCATGATGCTGTGAATCACCCCTGAAAGGCAGGATCGATTGCAAAGTAGGAAGCCTAGGTCCTAACGTGGCTCCTTTCCCAGCTGTGTGATTCTGGGAAAATCCCTCAGCCCTCTGAGCTTCAGTATCTTCATCCATAAAATAACAACATGAGCTGAGATAATCTTTTACATTCCTTCACCCCTAGAATTTTTCTCTTCTTCTTACCTTTTATATTCTTAAAACCTTGAGAGGATGAGTTGGGATATTATTCACTAAAATCTAAAATAAAAGGCTTGGATTTTCACCAATGATCATTTATATTGGTAGGGGAGGGCAAAAGGGAGGTGAGTCTATAGTGAATTAGTTTTGCTGATATAATAAACAATGGGGGAAAATAACCCTACCTATCATGGCCTTAAAAAAAAAAATAACAATATTGCCCTATATTCCTATTCCATGTTATCATTTAGAAAATAATTGCAAATCCATTGCTTTGTTTGATATTTATAATAGGAGAAATAAGCAGGAACTTACCAGTCTATTGCCTCATTTGATATTTACAGCAATTAGGAGAAATGGGCAGGAAAATTACTATTTTTACCAGTGACATTAAATTCAGAAAGTTTAAATGGTTTTTTTCAGAGTCACAGAGCTAGTTAACGGGGGTTGCAAATGATGGGGCTGGAACTAGATTTCAGGTCTTCAGAACCCTGAGCTTGGACACTTGCCTGTGCTTTTGACATGGTCTTCCCAGAAGTGTCCAGAAACATAGGGAAGCTGCCTGAGTTGTCACATCCCCAAATGATGTCAGAAGGAGGATGCAGCTTCTCAGATTGGACTATACTTTCCTTTGGTCAACTCACAACTGTCCTTTAGTCAGGAGCCTCCAACATAGGGTGCAAACACCCTGGGAGGGCACAAACGATGCGTTAGGGTACAGGGGGGAAATATTAAGAAAAATTCTATTTATATTTATTTTGCATCACTCCTTTACTTTGTTTTTGAGTGTTTTATGACATGTAATATATTAGCACAAAGTATCAACATAAGTATTATAGTTCATGAATATAATTTATAAATGGGGCCATATTTTTTACTGATTAAATCCTTGATCAAAAATATTTGGAGACTATGCTTTAGAAAACATTTGGAGGAAAAAGCCAAGAGACTAAAAGAATTGATAAAGCTATTTTTATTAGCCCCTCTTTTTCTATCCCTTATGAGGACTGGGGGAAAGTGAGAAGGGCTGTGGAAAGGAGCAGGTTCAATCAGAATCTTGAAGAAAATCCAGAAAAGTAGACTAACAAATGGAACTGCTCTGGCCTAACTGGGGCAGCTGGTCACATGCTTCCCACCACACAGAGGCCCCTTTGTTTCTCTCTCACACACTGCAGCTCTTTGTCAATCATAATCAACAATTCCATTCAGCTGTTCTTGCCGCCACTTTTCTCCTGTCTTTCAAGTCTATTAGGCAATAAATGTAAGGCAGGACTTCACAAGCCTTTCAAAGATAAGGTTAAAAGGAAGAAAAATATGTCCTGATCAATGAACCCATAGGTCCTTTCTAATGGAAAAACAAAAAAAAAGTCTAAACTACCCAGAGAAAATAACTGGGGAATTTTTATATTATTCATACCTTATAAAGTAATTGCCAACTGATTTTTAGTGTTCTCCCCAAATCCTTATACTATACGTGGAAAGTGTATAAAATAGGGAAGGAATATGCTGAGAAGGAGGAAAATTATTGCCTTTCACCCTTGGGCTCCAGGAAGGTTGTGAACCCAGAGTTATTGGATTATTAACACAGAAACTATAAAGGAAGGACATGTAATATTAAAGAAATAAATGAATACTCATTATAATGGCAAGTAGGAGGTCATCTCTTAGGGTCAATATTTGGGACTATTTCAAGGAAGAAGAGATCTGCAGAAGGGGTGTAATATTTCTTTTATATATAAAAATAATAGAGCACAAAAGGAGTCCACCTAAGATTATGGTTACAGTATGCATGTGCCTTTAAACTGCTTTCTTTACTTACAATTGTTGGTAGACATTAAAGGCACTGGATCATTGTTATGGTATTTTATAACCAGCAGAGACCATAGACATCGTCTCATGGGAGCCTAAGGAATCTGGAGGCTTTTGAGGATGAGCTTTCTGTATTTAGAGGGTATGGCACTGACTCTGAGGGGTGGGAGGACAGCACGGTCTTTGGTTTTTTGTCCTCTTTCTGTCACTAAATTTCTTGGGCAGGCTTCTTAATTTCATTTTATAGAGAAAATTTATTATGGAGAAAATTATGAGAAAATTCATTTCTCATCTGTAGCACTTATTTATCTGGCAAACATTATTGTATTCACTCTGTGCCAACACTACTTTAAGTGCTGGAGATACTTAGATTAATGAAATACTACCCCTTAAAAGGTACACAGCCTGATTAAAGAGATAAGAGACACATACAGTTAAATTATCAGTATAAAGCAACCTATGAACTAAGACACAAATAAGTGGTAATTTCAATAAGTACTATTAAACTCTTCAGAGGCAAAGAGGAAGTTCTTTTGTCCTGCAAATAAAGTCATCATAGCTGCTCTCTGCTATCCTCTTCCATTTCCCTTTGTTCTGGCTGCCATCTTTGGCTCCATGGACTGGATCCCACTGGCATGGAAATGAGAACAGTGGAATAAAGGACGCAGCTTAAAAGCACAGAGCTGTGATGTCTGTGCCTCTTTTCCCCATCTTACAGCATTTTTCAGGGTGTTTGTTAGTACGCCCTTTAGAATCACAGGGATGGGTTGGGGGTGGGGACTGAGATGCAGAGAACAATGGTAAACACAAAAAGTGGTAAGATGTGTTGGCAAATTGAACCAAATACTCACTGTCATGAATGATTACTATTTTTGTGTGTGCTGTTTAAATAAAAATAAGGTGGGAATAAAAATAGCTGAGGGAAAACTACTGCCATTTTCTTCCTTAATGAATCAGTTCTCTCATTCAGTGTGGTTTAGAATCAACTATTTAGAATAATTCTCTTCCACGTTCTTCCAGGAGAGAGATTTGAGAAAGCTAATTTTAACAATTGCATGGTGACCATATATTCTAACTAAAATACCACAATACGTGGCCTAATAAAAACCACTTGGTTTTTGTTCTTTGACTCTGTCCATAGGCATTCTTTCAAAAGTATAGAGGTTTATACTGAAAATAACTGAAAAGACCAACACTTTCTGAACTTTACACTATCTGAAAATCTGAGATACATGGGGCTTATTCCTACCACTCCTTGGGTTTTCATTTAATGTAGCCTAAATCAAGTAGAATTCTGAGAATTTGAAAAGCAATGTGAACCAGTCAATTTATTATTATTATTATGTTATGTTGTTTGGCTCTGATTGTATACATTTATAAAATTTTCATTATTACCCATCCCACTTTTTCTCTTTGGTGAATTAGATTCCATCTCTATTCTTTTTAATGTTTATCTTCAAATTTTTAGCACACAAACAACTGTAAAATGTTGTCAAAGCCTAAATTTATTATACATCTTTACCTTTCTCCCAAATCAAGCAAGAAATTTATCTCCTATACAACTTCTATTTACTACCTTTTATTTTCTGTGTTTTTATTATTATTAGTTAGCAAAATCTTTTCAACAGTCAACAGTTAAATATACTAATTCTTCCATGTAGCTCTGTAACAAATTGCTCCAAAACTTAGTGGCATAAAAAAAAGAAAATCATTATTATGGTCATGAATTTGAGCAGGGCAAATTAAGGATGGCTTGTCATTTTTTCACACCATGTAAGGCCTTTATTGGAATCTGGCTGTTGGCTGGGGGCCTCAGTCTCTCTGCTTGTGTTCCTTTCCAGGTGGTCTCTTTGTGTAGGCTAGTTTGGGCTTCCTCAGAGTATGATGGGTAGGTTCCCAGGGCAAGTGTCCCAAGAAAGAGATGGCCAAGTAGAAGCCATATCACCTACCCTTGAAAGTCACACAGTGCCTCCCTCACTGCATCCTACTCATTATAAGGCAGCCACAAACCTACCTCAGGTTCAAGGGCAGGGAAAATAGACTCAATCTCTTGATGGGGGTGTGGCAGGGATCTATAATAGGAAGGACTGAAAATGTTGCTGTGACCATTCTTGGAAAATGCAACCTGTCACATTAACATATTTTACCAATTTCCACAGTCACCCCCGTTCTTTTCATCTCATGTCGTTCCTCTGGGTTTGCTTTTCTTTGTGAAGTACATCAACTAGTGGTTTATTAGCAATAGTTATGAATATTTTAGATTTTATACCTTACTCTTTAATAATAGATTAGCTGATTATGGAATTTATATTGGCAGTTATTTTTTATCAGCACTTTGAAAATATTATCCCATTGCTTTTTCTTTTTCTTTTTCATACATTTATTGTGGTAAAATATACTTAATAAAATGTACTCTCTTAATCATTTTTAAGTGTACAGTTTAGAGGATTAAGTGCATTAATATTTTTATATAACCATCACCACCATCCATCTCCAGAACTCTTCTCATGTTATAAATCTGAAACACTGTACCCATTAAATAAAAACTTCCCATTTCTCTCCCTCTTCCCCCAGCCCTGGGCAACCACTGTTCTACTTTCTGTCTCTATGATTTTGACTCCTCTAAGTACCTCATATAAGTGGAATCATACAGTATTTTTCTTTTTTGTAACTGGCTTATTTCACTCAGTATAATGTTCTCAAGATTCATCCATTTTGTTACATAATATTGAACAGAGTTCCCATTTTTAATCAACTATATTCCAATATAAAATAAAAAGTTAAAAAAAATAAAAACAAAAACAAACATAAAGATTGATCCATTTTGTAACATGTTTCAAAATTTCCTTCCTTTTTAAACGAAATTGGGTCATTTGCAGAGACGTGGTGGACCTAGAGACTGTCATAGAAAGTGAAATAAGTCAGAAAGAGAAAAACAAATATCTAATATTAACGCATATATGTGGACTCTAGAAAAATGGTATAGCTGATCTTATTTGCAAAGCCGAAATAGAGACACAGACATAGACAACAAACACATGGATACCAAGGGGGAAAGGGGAGGGGGTGGGATGAATTGGGAGATTGGGATTGACATATATACACTATTGGTACTATGTATAAAATAGATAACTAATGAGAACATACTGTATAGCACAGGGAACTCTACTCAGTGCTCTGTGGTGACCTAAATGGGAAGGAAATCCAAAAAGAGGGGATATAGGTATATGTATAGCTGATTCACTTTGCTGTACAGCAGAAACTAACACAACATTGTAAAGCAAATATACTCCAATAAAAATTAATTTTAAAAAATTAATTTAAAAAATTTTCTTCCTTTTTAAGACTTAATAATACTCCACTGTGTGTATACACCACATTTTATTTATCCATCAGTGGACACTTGGGTTGCTTCCATGTTTTAGATATTGTAAATAATGCTGCTATGAACATGCATGTACAGCTATCTCTTTAGGCCTTGCTTTCAATTCCTTGAATATATACTCAGAAGTGGAATTGCTAGATCATATGGTAATTTTATTTTTAGTTTTTCAGGAACTGCCATACTGCTTTTTTCTGTCCATTTTATGTTCCTACCAAGAGCAGGAAGGCTTCCCCTGGAAGTTGCAAGCCTTCAACAGGCTCCAGAGCTCCAAAATAGTTGAATAGACAGATTCTGCCAGTGTAAATATTGTCTAGGTGGGGAGACAGATTTATGGTGTGTCCTAATCTGCAGTCTTCCCAGAAATCTCCTATCCCATTGCTTTTTGACATCTATTGCTGTTGATATAAGTCCACTTTCCTTCTAATTGTCATCTATCTTCTATATCTATTAGCTTATACTTTGTTTTATTTTTATACTTGATATATAAAATATCAATTCAATTTCTAGGTCTAGACTGATTGATAGATTGATTTTGCTCAGTACTGTATGTGCACTTTAAATCTGAAAAATCAAGTATGTTATTAATTCTAGACAATATTTTTTGCCATTCTTCCTTTGAATATTGCCTCTCTCTCATTTCCCCTATTTTCTTTTCCTGGGGATCCTGTTGGATACATTATATCCTTCATGTCTCTCAACTGCTCTTTTATATTTTCAAATCACTTTTCTCTCTGTACTGTGTCCTGGATCAGTTCCTTAAAACTGTCTTTTAATTTACCAATTCTCTGTTTAACTGTTTTTGTTTAGTATTTTAGGGAGAAAGTGTTCTTCCTTTTTTATCACTTTGAGCATCCTTAATACACTACTTTTAAACTAATGTTCAGATTGTTGTATTGTTCTTATCTTTAGGTAAACTCCCCTCCTGATTGCTGATTTTGTTGGCATTTACATCCCTCTTATGTGTGTGATTTCTAGTTTAAGGTTAATCTTGGGTAGCAGTATCGTTTTTCTTCTTCTTCTCTTTTGGAAATCAGCTAGTGCTATCTACTAGTTTTGTGGTTGGGTCTGCCCTTTTCCTCAGGACCCAGAATCCAGATTTAGGCCTTCTATTGGATATTCAGGGCATCCATGATGGAAAATATTGAAAATATTACACACCCAGTCCAAGCTAGTAAACAGTTTGGCTCAACTCCTGGCACTGAAGCTGTATTTCTCTTTCCTGTATCCCAATCACATAGCTTTATAGAAGCCATAGCCCAAGATGGTAGCAAATAGTGTTATTTTAGCCTCTTTTACGGTGAGGTTAACCCAGCCTCTGAGTTCAAGAAGTAAGCCAACCTCCAGTCTTACATCAGGCAATTTTAGTTCCCATTATCCCACAAGCATCAACATCCTTAGTATCCTCTGCCAGTTTCCAGACCTAGAACCTGAAGGTTCCCCAGCCTAACGTCTCTCAACTTCAGTCCACCTTTTCACTCTATAATTTATATTCCTCTTCTGGTCCATGAAAATTTCTAATTTTTTAAATCATATCTATTTTTACAATTTTTTCTCTTTTTAAAATCTATTACTGTTATATGTCTGGTGCATTTGGAGTGTCTAAAATTATGAATTTACAATGCTATCCTGACTAGAAATATAAATTTATCTTTAATTCTTTGTCTTAATTCATTAAGTAACACCAAAGATAACACAAGTTAATATTAAAGCAGAGAGAAAAGATAAATGTTATGCAAGCATCATAAAGCCTAACATCAAAGTAATTTTTATTCTATCTCTACTCTCTCATAATAACTGAAGTAGAAAAGAACTGCATAGCATTCTTTATATTAATTATAGAATTATATAATTAGTGTGTCATACTAAATGCCCAGGAGAGCCCAGTGACGTAATGAGAGTCCACGTCTAACTGGTTCTTCCTCAGGGAAACATTCACTTTGGTACTAAGTACTTTCTTATATTGCAAATGCTTTTAATCCTTATACCGTGTTTAGGGATTTTCTATTTATAAGCTCTTCCTGTTACAAATTATATAAAAAAAAGTAGGGAAAATGGCATGATTGAGTAAATTCTTTATGTACTGGTAGACTTAGTTTTCTTAATGTGAGGTACTGAATATTCAGATTTCTTCTCTGTTTTTTCTAAACTCAATGGAAAACTAGTACTATATATATTTTGCTTAATATGAAAATGAGGTTCTGTTTTTTCTATATTTTAAGCAATTTATGAATGGGATTTAAAAAAATAAAATAGTAAAAAAGCTTATAGATTGAAAAGTAGGCCTCATTCCCATCCTAGATAGCTAGTCCTCTCTTTGGAAGCCACCTTTTTTCCCCCACATAAATAAGTATATGGCACCCATATTTCTATACCTTGCTTTTCCACTTAATATATTTTGAGATTTGCTTTTAATATCAACATATGTAGGTTGACCTTCTTTTTAGTAGATACAGAGTATTCTGTTTTAAGGGTGTGCTGTAATTTACCTTATCTGTCCCTTATTTATAGGAATTAGGTTATTTCTAGACTTTTGCTACTACAAACCATTATGCAATGAATATCCTTGTGGGTACAATTTTGCTCACAAATGCAAATTTATTGAGAAATGCTGAGCCAAACTGCCTTCTATTGTGGTTATATTGAAATAAGTCTTTAAAAACAAGTGCACCATTCTCTTAAACTGAAAACACTTAAAATTGAGCAGTGTTGCTTAAATCTACAAACAATCTATACCCATTTTCTTCAAATTTGTAGCCAACCATATTTTTGCATGTGGGCAATTTATAGTTGATACTTAAACATTTTTACAAACAATTTATTTTATTTTAAAAAACAAACTATTGTCCAAACGTACACTTTTGATCACACATTTTAAGGAAATGGTCAGAAATTAATCCTAATCAGTTACGATTAATCCTCTGAATATATTTGCCCCATAATTTTGTGCTTAGCCAATCCCTGGCCTCATCCATTTTTATGTTTATATATTTTAGAACATCCACTATTATTTTGCAGACTAGGAGAGTTACTTGACAAATGTTTTCTCATTTTGAGAAGGCTCAGAATGGCTGTATCACCAGCAACCCTCTTTGTGAGGGTGAGGTGGAGGGATTCCCTCCCCATACAATCCCTGTCATCTTGGCCTCCGCTGTTTTCACGGAGGATGAGCACCAACCTCAAGCCTAGGTGAGGTGAGCCAGTGGCCTGTGAAGCCTTCTGAATCAGCACCCCCACCAACAGCAGTGTCCTAATCAGGTACTCACTCAGGAAGGGAATCATCAGGAGTGGCAGGATCTCTCGAAACAAAGTGCGTGGATAAGTCTCTAGGCGCTGGAGGAGCGAGCAACAGACACCTTCTCCTAAGGGACAGTCCAGGTCATGGGGCTGCTAGGGCCATGACATCTTCTGGGCGGCTCCTAGGCTGTGTCCTATTCTCCCCTGATGCCCTCAATAAGTAAAGTAACTTAAGCACAACTTATGTTCCTTGCAACCTGAAAGGAACTGACTCAACAGCCTTAGCAAATAGTAAAAGAGGAACACATTTAGTCAGTCAACAAATGGCACTTGAGTCCCAGGGATGTGCAAAGTATTAGGGACACATCAGTGACCAAAGATAGTCATGGAACTTACAGTCTCTTGAAAAAGGGCAGAAAAAAGTGAGTAAGAAAGATAATAGATAATGCTAAGGGCTAGTTAGGTGGAGAAGCATTTGCAATCTGGGATATGCTTCACAGGGATAATCCTTAAGACCTCTTGATGAATACTGTATGCTAACACATATATATGGAAACTAAAAAAACAGTACTGATGAACCTAGGGGCAGGACAAGAATAAAGATGCAGACGTAGAGAACAGACTTGAGGACACAGTGGAGGAAGGGTAAGCTGGGACGAAGTGAGAGAGTGGCATGGACATACATACACTACCAAATGTGAAATGCATGGCTAGTGGGAAGCTGCTGCATAGCACAGGGAGATTAACTCGATGCTTTGTGATGACCTAGAGGGGTGGGATAGCTAGGGTGGGAGGGAGGCTCAAGAGAGAGGGGATATGGGGATATATGTATACATATAGCTGATTCACTGTGTTGTACAGCAGAAACTAACACAATATTGTTATACTCCAATAAAGATGTGGAAAAAAAAAAAAACCTCTTAATGAATTAACTGAGAGTGGATGAGCATGAATGAAAAGAACAAGGGAAAATACACATTAAACTCTAAATATTCCTGGGTACTTTAAACCTAAGAACATCCCTTTTCTTTTCATTGAATCACTAAGTCCTGTTGAGAAACAGGTAGCAAAAGCATTGAGCCCACTGTTTAGCAGTACTCTCCTAGTCTTGGCTTTCTAAATCACCAAGGAAAGATTTGATTATGTTGAGTGTGTTTTAGTTTAGGAAACACTTTATCATATGCCAGGTATCTGGAAATTTCTGTTGCATGTACCTTGTATTCCATTGATTCTAATATGGTAGAAATGAGAGTGATGAAGACAGAGAATTGGTTCCTGAAGGTCTAGGAGAAATCTAGGGCATTTCTATCACTCAGATGATACCAGTTCCTGTAACGGCCTCTACTTCCCCACATTGTACTGTACTGGCTTAATTGTGCATGGCTTCTTCTCCCATGTCCTGTGAGAACTACATGAAGACAAGGCCCAAGTACCCTGTTCACTACTTTTGTGTTTTTGGTGGTGTTGAATGGGTGAGTGAAAGAATGAATGAATGACTGAGTCAATCAATCCTGAGGATCTGGCCCTTGGTTGGCTCTTTCCTTGAAACACACAGTTTCTCTAACTTCAACCTGTCCTCTCGGTTAGTCTCAGATTGGCTTTTGGCCCCAAATAATTTTTCAGGTTGTTGGTTCTACATCTGGGTTTCTGCATATTTCATCCCTAATCTGAGCATCCTCTTTATTTCATTACTCTACTTTTTTTCTGCCTACATTGGGCATCCATATAAGATGAACATCCGCATAGGATGTTTGTGAAAATCCTATTAAGACAGAAGAAGGTTTGCTCTCAGAAACTTTTCAGAGTGGACACTCTAGGTTCTATCATCATTAATGTTTGGGGATGGGGGACTGTACCACACCACTTGTGATGCTGTACAAGACTTTACAACGTCTCCTTTCAGCTTCAGAGTGGATCTAAAACCATTACATTCTATCTATTTGGAGACCTAGATATCATATTTTACAATGCTTCCTGCAGAGCAGTTCAGAGAAGAGTACAATGTATCACTTAAGTACAAAATATTGACTATTTCTATAACGAAAAAGTACAGAGAGTTCCATTTATGTTTATCCTTTCATTGCAAATTGCTGCAACCTGGTCAAAAAATTTTCTCTGTGGCAGCAGGATATCTGCCAGTAAATGAGTCTGTTGAAAGGGCCACACCAAATCCAGCATCATGGGCCAACCCTGACCACAGCTGAGTGGTGTGAAGAGGGCTGACAGCCGCGTGGTCAACACCCAGGCCAGAGAGGAAAGCAGCGTGAGGTGTTAACGGAAAAATCCAACTTCCCCCTCTTCCAAAGATGATGAGCAAAACCAAAATGGAGCACTCCCTGGTGAGTTTTAAAAGAAACTTTCATTTTTCAGAATGAAAGCATTTACTAAGCTTTTGCATCTTTATGTCTTTTTCCATATTTCTTTCTGTGGGATAAATGTCTTTTTAAAAGCTCATGCTTGCTTAGTAATAATTATGTGTTTCTATTGTTTTATGTGAGAGGTTTAGTTAATTACTATATTAGTTTCCTAGGGCTGCCATAGCAATGTACCATGCACTGAGTGGCTTAAATAACAGAAATTTGTTCTGGAGTCTAGAAGTCCAAGAACAAGGTATTGGCAGGGTTGACTCCTTCTAAGGGCTGTGAGAGAGAATCTCTCCCATGCTCCTGCTCGGCTTCTGTGATTTGCTGACGATCTTTGGCATTGATTGGCTTATAGAAACATCACCCTGAACTTTGCCTTCAGCTTCACGTGGTATTTTCCCCTATGGGCTTGTCTCTGTGTACAAATCTCCCCTATTGATAAGACACCAGTTACATTGGATTAGGGCCCACCCTAATGATCTCATCTGAACTAATTACATCTGCAGTGATCCTATTTCCAAATAAGGTCACATTTAGAGGTACTGGGTGTTACCCAGTAACATAATTCTTATGTTACTGGTCAACATCAGAACTTGGGGGAGATACAATTCAAACCATAACAGTCACCAAATTCTGCACAGCAGCATTCTGAAGGGCAGGGTCTGTGTCTTATGACCCCTGGGTTCAGGCATAACGACTTAAACTTAGTAAACATTCAATAAATCATGATGGAATGCCTTAGAATTGTGGTGCAAAATCACTTCAACAGATCCCTATGACCTAGAGCCAATAAGTAGTAATGAGGAGCAGTATTATGAGTATCCTTGATAACAAAGTTTCCTTTTTGAAGCTAAGGCCTTGTATTTGCACAAGTCTCGTTGGACTAAAGTTTTCAGATTCCAAATAAGTCTTTAGTACCTAATGGAAATGAAGTAGGACCAACTAACTCCAAGGGGAAATGTAGAAAAAGTTGGTCACGGTCAGCTGGGGAAATCTTTTGGAGATTACGGGGACCTAATCCGTCTCTACTCCCTACCAGCTTGAACTTGATGCAAAACAGACACAAGAAGTTGATAGTCAGATGAAATTAAAAAGAAAATTAAGACAAAAAAGAAAAGCTAAACAAAGTCAGCTTTGTTAATGGGCAAACGCTCAATGACCAATAGGGATGTCTAAGAAGAATCGAGCGGAAACTATAGGTTGGGTTCAAGTCGAGGTGATGTCTCTTAATCTCCCTTCCCACGTGGGGGACAGGTTGGTGCTGCTGGGCAGACTCTGTCAAGATGCGGGGTGCAGACTCCCTTCTGCCAGGTCGGCCACAGCAAGAAGAGTGTGAGAGCTTGGGTGCTGGACCACACTGTGACTTTCACGAGCCTTAGGTATATTATGTAAGCCCCTTCCTCCAAAAGAAACAAAAATAAAAAATTATATTTTTTGACAGTGTTGGTATAAAGATTAATATATTTATAGTATCTGTTAAAACATTGCTTGTGATGTGTTCATTTTTTCTCCTGATTTTAAAAGCAGTTAAAACATTTTTGTGGGTCCCTGCAAGTATTTTGAGCCAGAGGACCATGCCAAATGTACCTAATGAATAAGTCAGCCCTGCCTGGCCAGATTGGCCCTGGCTCTGAGAGGCAGGCCTTGGACCTGAACCCTGGTGTATGACTTTCACGATGGCAGGAAAGAGAAGAATGTCTATGGTCTCTCATACCGTCTTCCAGGAGGCAGGCAGTGAAGGCACAGGGGTAGCCAAAGCAACCCCTCCGACTGGTGAGTGAGGCCCAGTGCAAGCTCTGCAGTCTACCCAGGTCCGCCAGGGCAGGACAGAGGCTCTGTTCCCCTCCACCTCTGTCGGCTTCAGCCTCCCCCCTCCTTCCTTCCTCCCGTGCTGCTCTCTATGTTCCTCCTCTCCCCACATACAAGTCGAGCAGAGAAGCAGCAAAAGCAGCCCAACCTGCGCTGATAAGGAGGGTTTCCTTAGCAGGGGAGATGGGAATGGAAGGATTTAGAGGAAGTTTCTCCTGGGGTCCTTCAAAAGCAAGTCCTGGCTGGAGGATGGAAAGTGAAATGGAAGAGGAATCAGATCTGTGAAGGCAGTTTAATCTGTTCTAAACATTTTACTAAGTGTTTTACATTCTTTATCACGTTTAATTCTAAAAACAACACTGCCTGGAGGCATCGCCATTGTCACTCCTACAGAGGAAGGAAAGGGGTTGTTGAGTGGCCGAGTCTAGATTTGAGGTGAGGCTTTTCTAGCTCTCATGCCTATATGTAGGATTTTCCTCTGTCCAGATTTAGTTGCCAGTTCAATTCAGGAAAATTTATAATGGAGGTAGAGTGCAAGGAGGAGACGTTAAAAAAAAATTCCCATGCATAAGAGATTTTTCTTTGCGGATTGACTCTTTTTTTTTTTTTTGGTTTGATCATCTTTAACATTTATTTATTTATTTGGTTGCGCCAGGTCTTAGTTGTGGCAGGCGGGCTCCTCAGCTGAGGCAGGTGGGATCCTCAGTTGCGGCACATGGGCTCCTCAGTTGTGGCATGCGAACTCTTAGTTGCTGCATGCATGTGGGATCTAGTTCCTTGAGCAGGGATCGAACCCACCAGGGAAGTCCCGCAGGGAACTGCGCCACCAGGGAAGTCCCACAGATGGACTCTTAGAAGGTTTAACTGTCGTTCTGTATCTCTCTGAAGGCTCATTTTACCCACAATCCACTACCAGCATCTTTATGACATGCCACTGATAGCTAGTAGAAATTCAGAATCACCTGTCAGTCTGGTGATTATCATAACTTTTGCTGCACTAAATAGTGGATTAAGGAAAAGCCCTGGTTTTCAACCGCTGGACCACGATCCTCTTTAAATTATATGTTTTTTATTTAAACACCTTTGCTTCAAAAATCTGCTCTGATACTTAACATAGCTTTATAGTAACAAACACTTCAACATATTGCCTGGCTTTGTGAATTCAATTAGGGACTTCTGAGTGCATCAATGCCTTTCTCAAACAACAACAAAAACAAAAACACCTGACAGGCCCTCTGTTCTCCAAAATTCTATTTGTCTGTTTTTAAGACCCCAGAAAACCAAGGGCTAGACAGGCTCCCCTGAATACCATGATTAATTGGCTACTAAGCACAGAGTTAGTGCATGTAATTTGGTCAGTTTTTTTATTATTTGGTTTTCTTTGTAAGTGGCTTTACTCCTTTTAAAGAATTTCTTCCAAGCTCTTTTTCTTCCTTTTAAAAACATAAGTTCAATGACTTGTCCTTGTGTAAGGTGGGAGTTGCAGATGCCCTCTTTTGATTATAAAACACAATATACTTATTCTATTTTAGGGACCAAAGCACTCATAAGAGCTTTGTAAGTTTTTTTTATTTTTCTTAAAAATAGGACACTTCATGACGTGTAGGTACTTGTAAACGTAGATCTCAATAGGAAAGAACTTTAAAATTAACCTATGAAATAGTCCCAGGATATGAAAAATAGCATACAATAGAGAGAGGACTGTCCCAACATTATACGAGTGTGCTCTCTTTATTCTGACCTTCGGTAACCATCAGGTGAGCTGCTGCTTCTCAGCAGGAACTCCCTGCCCAGGTCAGGCAGAGCTCGTTAGCCGTTCCACAAGCCAGAGTGGATCCCCTGCCTCCCGAGATGTTCTGCCTCCCTCTTTCCCCAACATCCGTGGGATGCTTTTAGCTTCTCAGCCCAATTCAGTTATATAGATATTTCTGCAAGTATGGTTAATAGATGCTTGATATCACTTTGGCTTAAAAGATTTTCTTTAGCATGAGTAATTGGTAGATCTAGCCTCTAAAATAGGTTATATATAATAAAAGAAATTTGTATGTTTGATTTTAATCCCATTTCTGGAAACTCCTAAAACTCTTGGAATTTCCTAAGTATAAGCAATGGGAGCATCTTTTGTTATACTATTTGGTCTTTTGTCTTCAGTTCCTGAAATTACTTCAGAGCATAAAGGTGAGAGGAGTATCTTATTATACCTAACAAGCCCCTTTCAACCACACCTGGGTTCATGTTGACTCAGTGACTTTTGGAGATCCTCTAGGCATGAGGACTAGTTCCTGGGGGGGAAACAACCAGGAGTAGAGGGTTACAACTTAACCCCACCTGTCGACCTTTAGGGAGGGGAGGGGAGTTGGAGGTTCAATCAATCAAACAATGGCCAATGATTGAATCAATTATGCCTATGTAATGAAGCCTCCCTAAAACCCCAGAAAGATGGGGTTTGGAGAGCTTCCTGGTTGGTGATTACATAGAGGTGCTGGGAGAGCAAAGTGCTCAGAGAGGGCATGGAAGCTCTGTGTCTTTTCCAACACACCTTGCCCTGTGCATCTCTCCATCTGGCTGTTCCTGAGTTATAATCTTTTATAATAATGAATACGTGATATGAATACAACTAGATACTCATCTGAATCTACAAATATTCTCAATTACTGCTTAAATCTAACTTTGGTTTTCATCTATTGACAAGCCCTAACTTGTCTGAGCATTCTTGGGACTGCAGGCCAGGTTGGACCAAAGCTGATTGACCAAGCCTCCACGGCCAGATATTCCATTAAAACTGAAGTCATAGTTTTAAGGTTTTGAAAACGTTACTAGTAGATCGAATATTGGCTAGTACTATTCACCCTGTTTAAAGTCATTAGCTCAATGTATTATGGTTTGACTTTTTGACAGTCTTGACTTCTCCCATTCACCCCGTACAATACATGGTAGAACCTCTCTTAATTAAAATGAACTAAAGTTGTGTCTTGAGAATTTCATAAATTCACACTTAATAATCCATTTAATTTCTCTGAATCTCAGAGTGTAAGTCAATATCAAATTTGTATTTTTCCATGGTGACACCAGTGTCTGAAAACTTACATTAGCTCAAAGGATGAGTCATCAGCCCTTCCAAGTGGTTGCTTAGCGACATCTGATCAGCAGAAAGTCGGGAAAGCATACTGGATTTGTACCCCTGCTCACTTGATTGAGTACACTTGCTTCCTCTCCGTGCCACCCTCCTCAGCTCAACCTCTGTCAGTCAGGCCTCCTGGCTCACGTGAAAAGAAGGATGTGTTTTTCAAGGTTTTGAGTCTGGGAAATCATTTGGTCCCATTGTGCTAGTGGATCACCTTCTTTAAACAATCCCTTCAAGCTCCCCATTTTTTTGTTTGTTTGTTTGTTCCTCTTGTTTTTTGCAAAGAGTGCCTAATCAGCTAATCATTATTGTAGATTTCCTGAAAGTGTTTTATGTTTTGAATGTAGGTGAACATTTATGGAGAAATTGTGATTTGAAAATCAGGCAAACCTGAAAGACCTGAGAGAAACCACCTGTGCTCCCTGAATTCCAATTTGAAAATGTTGACAACAAGAAAAGAGAATCATTTTCCTGCAGCAAATGAAGGGTTGAATTTTCCCAAAGACAACAAGTTTTATAAAAAGCAGACCTTGTGAAAAATGCTGGGAGATGTAGGCACTTCTAAGATGTCTCTTGATTTCCGTTTAGGCCTAATCTTTTTGTTTCATTTAGCCCAGGTATGTGGGTTTGAATTATTTTGGTGACTAAATTAATAGCTATTTAAACACTTTAAAATGATTATCTTCAGAGATTATTTACTCTAACTTAGCCCATTTATATTATTGTAACTCGTTATTTCGTTGTGTTCTTTTAGTTTTGTTTTGTTTTTTGGACTAGGGATTTTTTTTTTTTTTAATCAAAGAAACAATAAAAGGCTTGGGCCTCTTTAGAAAAGAACAGCATGAATGAGGGCTCCCTTCGTTAGGTTGTATGTGATGGTGTGAGTTTAAATGTTAGATTCTCTATCAACCTCCAGGTTTGAGAACATGTTTCCTCTCTGGGCATCATGGTAGGATGGAACCCCATCTGTGATCTCCTCTACCCAGAGAGAATTGAAGTGTAGCTAACAAGAATCAAACTAATGAAAAACAGGAGTTTGGTGTTGCCGGAATATGTAGAAAAAGATGGAGTCTTAAAAAAAAATATTTCTCCCGCCAAGACAGTATTGAGGAAACTCGTTATTTTCCGTCTGCCTATTTCTTATTCTCAGTGTGAAGTGAAAGCAAAGTTTTAAAACTTTTCTCCACTGCAAAGAAAATATATTTCAGAAAATCCCTATCTAGAAAATAAAGCAATTAAGAATTATCTGGCTGTGAGGATCTGGCCCCAGCTTGACTTCAAGCAACAGCTTCGTTGCTTTAAATCAAGATGTGCATGAGAATTAGGCTGCTCTGATCAGCCAGCGCGCTGAGTGACTTGACGTTTTAATAAATAAATAAGTATTCAAACCGTCATAAAGTATCCTTTGAAATTATAAACATGGGAAACTTTATGAGATGCAAGTGGGTGTTAAATGGTCCAGCAAAGCAAGGCCTGAGCAGTTGGTAGGCTTTGAAATTGGGAGATTTAAAATTGGGAAAATTGGGGGAAGTTTTTGGGAAAATTAAATCTACCAAAAGACCATCTTTATTTATTTCAAAGGCTTATGTCTCTTAAAATTTCTAAATTTAGCCCCCTAGTTTGGAAATACAAAGAGATTTGAACTTATTTTTTTCAATTGACTCATGATTAACATACAATACTATATTTGTTTCAGGTATAAAACATAGTGATTCAATATTTTACACATTATGAGATAATTTCCTTTGTCCCCCCACCTGCACCCCCCTGGCATCCACCAGTTTGTTCTCTGTATCTATGAGTCTATTTCTGTTGTGTTTTGTTTGTTTGCTTGTTCTGTGAATTTCATTTTTATACAACCAGCATGCGTAGGCTACCGTTTAATATTATGGTAACTTAAAAAAACTCATTTAAGCGAAAACAACTATTTAGAAAGTTTAACTTTTACTTTAAAAAGATATGTAGGACTTCCCTGGTGGTGCAGTGGTTGAGAATCCGCCTGCCGATGCAGGGGACACGGGTTCGATCCCTGGTCCAGGAAGATCCCACATGCTGTGGAGCAACTAAGCCCGTGCGCCACAACTACTGAGCCCGTGTGCCTAGAGCCTGTGTTCCTCAACAAGAGAAGCCACCGCAATGAGAAGCCTGCGCACTGTAACGAAGAGTAGCCCCCAATTGCCGCAACTAGAGAAACCTCGCTCGCAGCAACAGACCCAACGCAGCCAAAAAAAAAAAAGATATGTAAAAGTTATTCTGTGTATGTTAATGTGTGATACCCAGGAAATTACTAATTGGTAGTTCAATTTAATTAATTAGATGTTTACTCAGTGGCTATATGTGCCTAGTCCAGGTTATGCACTATTAGAAAAATTAACATTGTGTGTTGTCTTATCTATGCTTCCTGTGAAGCAAGATATTGGAAATAATTTGATGTGGAAACACTTTTCTCAAAGCACTAGATAGACAGCATGTAGTAAAGTCCCATATTGATTTTGATCAAGTACTAAAGTGTGGCAGAGACTAAGCAGTAGGGATAGTGGGGACCTGAGAGGTTTGTGTTATAAGAAAAGATAAAGGTCGACAGTATAGATAACTTAAGAATATTTGGTAGATTAATTGTTAGAATTTTGGTTGGTAAAGATAGTTAAAGAAGAGTTAGCCAGATCATGGCAGAGAAGAAGCACCAGTGAATTCATGAGTTATTTCCCTGATTACCATTTTTCAAAGCATACATGTATCATGCATCTGCCACTAGTCAGGTTAGTGGATCAGTTAATATCTCTTAAAGACTTGTAAATAGTAGACTATTCCCTTCTCAATATGTATATTATCCTAGTGGTTGGCTTACGTAATAAGCAGCTGCTTTTTCTCACCAAGGGCTGTTAGCACGTGTAGCTGGTATTTCTGTACAGTAGCTCTCTCTGTACTTTTGACAGGCTTAGCTTCATAATTTGCGTGGTCCAGTGCAAAATGAAAATGGGGTCCTTCTGTTCAAAAATTAAGAATTTCAAGATGGTTACAACAAAGCACGAAACCTAAGTACGGGGCCCTTCTAAGTAAGTGGTCCTGCACAACCATACAAGACACACACTCATGAAGCTAGTCCTGCTGATGGGGAAAGCCAAATCAGTGTAAATGAACTATGATTAAGGCAAAACCTCTACATCAAGGCACAATCAACTAGTGTGCTGCTCATAGATGAGCAACCAGTTAATGGTCATATATATATACACATATATATATATGTAAATACATATTTACAACATAAGTATAAATTTGTATAATATTTAACATTATATTTTAACAAACATACATATATAAATATATATATATATATGATTAAAATATGTAAAATAGAATTCTGAAAACCTCTGATGTGATAGCCTTGGGTGAATAAACTAGAAAAAGGTCACTTGTCACTATCCATAAATCATGTTATGCATCAGGTGAGATATCATTCAACAAATATTCTCTGAGTCTCTATTCCGTGCCAGGTACTTTTTTGCGGTGTGAGGATACAACAGAGAACAAAATAAACAGAGTCCCTGCTCTCAGAGAGCTTTCATACTATTGAATTTTGGAAATTTTGACTGATTTGCTCAGTCTTTACTTTGTAGTTTTGCTTTCATGTTGAAACCCCTGGCTTTCCTGCCTCTATTCAGACCGGAAGCAAAAGTATCAAAACTTGGTTATTCTTGTCACTGTTTAGAACTGAGTAGAACCAGGACTCTCTGGAAAAGAATGTGCTGAAAGTTTGTCTTTGAGAAGTTTCCAAGCTGAAGACACTCCTAGAAGCACTTCCCCCGAGGCCAAAAGTCTCATTTACTATCAGCGATTCACAGGGAAAGAAGGCAGCCCACTTATCTTTGGTAAGAGGACAGCTCTGATGATACTGAGTGACACAGGATTGCCCTGAAAGTCCACAGCGTCCATCTTACAAAAATCAACAACCCTTGCTTTTCCCCCTTCCAAAGAATTTACTGGTCTGGTTTGGCCTTTATGTGCCACATTCCATTCCAGAAGCCCAGCTAAAATGTTCTCAAGGTCTGACCAGAGATTCCTCCTCCCTTCCCCGGGCTGGTACAACTTGACCGCTGCTTGACATCAAGGTCAACTAGAGACTGGGAACAGTTATGTAACTGCATTATAAATTGAATTAGAGCTGTACGTGAGCCCAGACCAAGTAACCAGGGCAGCTCCAGGCAAGAGCAGCAACGTGTCCCCAGGAGACAACATTGGAGGAATCGCTTTACGAGGAAAGGAAATAATGTATCACAGGCAAAAAATAATCTCTCCCCAGTCCCTCCCAAGTCTGGGCAGGCTGCTGCCCTGTCAAGTGAGGAACAAGAAAGAGGCATTGAGTGCGGAGAGAGCTGGTAGCAGTGTGGCAGTGGGTACTGAAGAAGCACCATGCATAACACACACACACAGAATGAGAAAAAGAAATCCGTTTTAATATCAGAACAGACGCCACCCATACAAGAGAACTAAGAAGGCTTACTCATGGGGAGGGGAAAAGCTTCTGGCAGTCATCTGTGCTCTGGAGGATGGGCAGGAGAGCTTACTGCAGCACAGTCCCCCTGCCACCAGGGACCAGTTGTTCTAGAGAGAATATGTGCACACAGGTCTTAAAGGCTGGGGCTGAAAACTCTTTTGATGCCTCTGATGACCCAGGACCTTCTACCCCAAAGTAAGATGTCGTGCTAGAGAGAGGGGAAAATAGTAGCTGGGTTTTTTGTTTTTTTGTTTTTCACAGGCAAATGAATACAGGGGTAACTTTTGAAATGATAAAAGGTGCTGGGACCACATATTATGACCTTGGTCTATGCTAGCATAACCATCTTCAGAAACAAATGAGGAGAGGCAGAATAATGTAAAGCTGAAAGCTTGGACTGTGTAGTCCACTGATGGGACCTAACCGTACTTCCATCTCTTACTAAGTGCTTGACATGTGGCCAGGTTCTTAAATCCCTTCTAAGCTCCAGCTTAGATAATTATAGTACCTACCTCAAAGGGCTTTTGTGAGATTCAATGGCGTCAAATGCAATAGTGTTTGAAAATTAGTCACACGGAGACTTGAAAATACTAACAAAAATAGCTAATAATTATTGAATGTTTTAAGTGGCTTATATGTATTAATCCATTTAATTCTCACAGTAATCCCATGAAAGACACAGAGAGGTTTAGTAAATTGCTCAAGTTTGCACATCTAGTAAGTGCCAGAGCCAGAATTTGAACGCAGGCAGTAGCATTCCCATTCATGTTCTAACCTAGGATGTGTTAATGAAGGGATTGGGGCTCATGAAGTTATATATGTATAATAAGTAGTAGGTTTTTATACGGTGCCTCAGAGGTGTTTATTGCCCATGTATATTTTCCACTAGAGTCAGTGTTCTGTAGACGTTCCCTCTGAACGTGTGCCAAGGTGGCCGTGCTTTCACATGTGAGTGAGCAGAGGATGTGGCTCTTTTGCTGTATCCATGGAATAGGGCAAAATGACTATCAACGTATAGGAATTTAGGAGGCCATATGGCACAGTTGTTAAGTGCATGAACTCTGCTGTCAGATTGCCCAGGTTTTCTTCCCAATACCAGCAATTATTAGCTCTGTGCCTTGGACAAGTCACTACACGTGCCCAGCCTCAATTTTCCTTACTACAGAAAGGGATAGCGTACTAGTACTTACTTCCTGGGCTTGTAGTTAAGATTAGATCAGTTCGTACATGTAAGAGGACTTAGCACAATACTTGGCAAATCTTAAGTGTTCCGTCAATGTTGACTGTTATTGTTGATTTTTCTGCCATTCACCCTGCCAGGCCCAGGGATACAGCAGTGACAGGTCAGGCCGCTGCTCTGACGGTTTTTCCATGAAACAAAAAAACAAGTAAATAAACAACAAAAACGTAGATTGTGAAAAGTGTTATGGAGGGCAATATACTACAGACTAACTGAGAAAATGGCTCTCTGAGGTGGTGACAGTTAAGCTGAGGCTTGAGGAATCAGTGGTGAGCAGGGGACAGAGTACCCAGAAGAGGAAAAGTAAGTGCAAAGTCCCTGAAGCAAGAAGGAACTCACCACATCCAAGAAACAAAACGAAAGCTGTGGTGGTTTGAGAACAGTAACGGGCATTGGCCAGGCTGGAGCCAGGGCTCACCTAGTTCTGGTGAGTAGAGGAAGGCAACGTCCCATCTCCCTCAATTCTGTTTTCATCCATTGATTGACATTGGGCCTGAGGAACATCCTGGAACTGAAACCTGTTTGCCTATTGGGATTCAGTCACCAAATGTGTCAGCTTATTGAAGTGGCCCCAGCAAAGGAAGAAAATCTGTAAAAAGTGGACCCAAACCAGTAGCGAGCCAGAGCATTGTAGGAGACTGACGGTTCCAGGTTAAATATGATAAAGGACCCCATAAGTCATCTTGACCCAGGTACCCTTGTGTTGTGTTTGCTCCCCTGGAAGAAAGGTGTGAGTGTCCACTGAAAGAAATGCAGCATTAAGTACAACTGTGGCTATTGGGACTCAAATATCCTTATTGGGGACCCCTCCCTAGCACCGTGCTAGGCTTAAAACTGAAGTGCTCCCTTGTCACTTTGTGAGAGCAGTGGCAAGATCTCCAGCCCTAAGGCACAGCCGTCATCCAGTTTCTCCACCATGGACACCATGAATGGGAACCATGGATTTGCAGCTCTGTGAAAGTGGCCATCACAGTGTGAATACAGTTTTGAGAACAAGTTTTAACTTCAGAGACTCCAAAGCACTGGTTTGGCTGGCCAGCATTGGCAAGAGATAGCAAAGTCTGATTCGGGGGCACGTGCACATCCCCATGAATTCCTGGAAATATTTAGACTGGCCTTCTCACACTTCAGCAGGTGGGAGTTTAGAACCACCATACACATTTGTACAGTAACATTAAAAAAGTGGTCACATTTCATACAATTTTAAATATATCTGTATATTCATATTTGAACGGAGAATCATTAGATAGGTGAAACCTATCGGGCCATCTCATTTCCCTTTGAAAACAAGTGATTTTCTAATCTCACCTTCAATTTGTTTCCTTATTGGACTTCCTAGAAAGCGATAATGAGAGAAGAAAAGCTGATGTTTAGAAAGTAGACCAGAAGCATGAGAGCCAAGGTCTCAATCTCTCATCTGAGTTAGATGGAGATGGCCAGAGGGGGTACCACTTTGCTTCTGATAGAAGCCATCCCAACACTCCACTCAACTCCTACACTTGGTTTGTGGCACCACATCTAAGATGAGCTTAACATACCTGACATGGCATGGAGACACGTTTTATTGCTCTTTCTTCAAAACTTGCTTCTCTGGCATCATTTACCAGGTACCCCTGGTCCCTAGACTTCAAGGGCTGTGCTTTCCCCCCATAGACCAGTACATGATTATTAGATTACCTTATTTGATTTTTGAGAGTTGAGACTATTTAAACGATCTTGATCAAGTAATGTTTGCTTGATACGCTTTACACTGTACTTACAAACCCCTTTCATTTCTTTTTTGACCTTCTCGAATACTAGATGAGAAGGGAAGACAAGCAAGTATTATCCCTATTCAATGGATGAATAAAATTTACCTTCAAAAGGTTAAGGGACATGTTCAAAATCTTGCTACTAGGAAAAGGCAGAACCAGAACTTGGATCTAGATTTTCTGCTCAAACTTCTCTATTTTTTGCATAGAGTTAAGACACTTTTCATCTACTCAATGCAAACGACCACCATCATTCCCCTAGAAACTGCCCGAGTTTCTCATGGCAAATGCCACTCAAAGATACTTACATTTTATTCTCAACCTCTCATCTTCCTCCTCCTTTCCAAAATAGAATACCTTGCTGACCACTAGACATGACATAATGCAGAAAGCTCAGAGCTGGAGATTTGGAGATTAGGAGATTCAGCCTTTTCTACAGGGCCTTCACAAATGCCACAAATAAAGTACAGAAGGTGTTATTTTTCCGAGAGGAACTTACAGTCTAATCTTCTCATCGTTTGGGGGCCTAATGAAGCAAACTCCCTCTGTAGTTGTCTGAAATGCTGGCCCATGACAGGCTCTGCAGGGGTAAACAGCGTCCAGCAAGCCACACCACTCTCAGAGTATGTTTTCTCATCTGTGAATCATCAGGTCTTAAACTGAACTGATGCAATGCATTTGCAATCATTTCTTACATTACTGCTCCCCTTTGCCCCTGGTTTGGTCTTTTTCCCAGTCTGTAGTCCCTTCCTGGCTCCAGACAGACAACTCCAGGAAACTCCAGGTACCCCTTCCCCCATCAATGCCCTGTCTAGGCCCTACAGATTTCAACCCTGAAGCAAAGTAGGAAAAGCCATGGAGACATGTTAAATGTGGCACTGCCACCTGAGGCGTTTTCTTTCTTTAAATTTTCAACAGGGCTTGAATGCACAGTTAGAGCTTAATTGAACAATAACTTTTCTCTCTCTGTAGGGTCCTGCCAGTGCTTTGAGCAACAAGAAGGCAGTTCAAGTTTGTGTGGTGAATTTAGGGGTAAGTGGGAGAAGGGGAAGAAAGGCCGAGTCTCATAAGGTGTGATTTAATTTTAAAAATGCTTAGGCTGCTTTTTATAAGAATATCCATTTAACTGGATTTCTTTCTTGCTGACAAAAGAGGCAATTGCTGTATATAAAATAAATCTGATTAAAACTCCTTCTCTGTTCCTGTCAAGGTGAAGGATACAGACCCCAGGAACAACACACATTTGGGTTCCTAGTGTGTGCAAATGATTGTTTATGGGACGTTGGATGCCAAGACCCACAGAAAGCTCTTGTGCTGCCCTGTAAAAGTAGAGAGAACAGAAAGCTTTTCCTGAGGCACAAAAAGTTTATTTTCTTTCTTATTCTCTTTCACAGTGGTAGCTATTACTTTGTAATTTTCTTGGCATTTTGTTGGCAGCCAAAAATGACAGAAATAATATCCCTTGCTTACACTGTTTAGTTCCGATTCATTTTGTTTAGCTCAAGTTGCCTCGTATGGTAAAGACAGCAGCTGCTAGACCTTGTGCAGAGGTCTAAACCAGAGCAAGTTCTTTGAGCAAGTCCTTAAACAGAAAGGCAGAGCAAGTTCAAACCCTTCCCTTTCCTTTATCCTAGCAGGGTTTTTAGAAGGCAGAGAATAGCAAGAAATGAATACAGCTTTAGTAATTATCATCGAAGTCTTTTCTCCTCAGTGTCCAACTGAGTAAACAACCTCTATCAAGCCAGTGAAGCAACATTTCGTACAATCGTATCTGCGCGATGCTATTTGGACAGCGGGTCATCATGAGTCATGGACACAGGTCAGGGTATGGGGCCTGAGATAACGAAGTGTCTGAGGATGGATGCAGTCTCCCAGATCTGGGGCAGGTGTGAGGAGTCGCCAGGAGCCAGGGACCATTAAGTCGATGGCTTCATTAAAACATGGAGTCAGAAACCCAGGCAGGGACACAGAGGTCTGGGCATGTGCCCAGTCATCAAGAGAAGTGGTGGCCTTTAAACCAGGAGGCACAAATGCCAACAGACAAGACTGCTGAATCTGGGGACCCGGGGTAGCCAACAGATAGAAGCCAGCAAATGCAACATGAGAGAGGCTTAGCTTCTATGTAAGAGGCCACTTCTCTGCAGCCAGAGGACGTTCATATGCTGCTTCTGTTAAACAAAGAAGCATTAGCCTTGTGCAGCTTGCCTAGAGCCTTCAGATGCAGACAAGCAAATGGGATCACTGATGTGGGTTATAGTATTGGGTGGAGAAATGCCTTCCTGAAAATGGAAAGCACCAATTCGTGCTCTCTTTATTTAATGAACTTAGTAACTAAATTATGGAGAAATCTAAATACTAAAATATCGTGGCTTGCTTTGAATGCGGCCCTTTTTTCAGGTGAGAAAGCTGAGACCAGATAAATGCACCGACTTACCCAAGGAGGCTGAGTCAGGAACAGAATATACGGCTTGGAATCCACTGATTACTCCATTATTTGGCACTACTTAAGGCTTGAGTCGCTAGGTTGATTCTGTGAACCCAGAATCCTTTGGGATCTGTGTCTGAAGAAGGGTTCTCCTCTGGTCGGAAGGTTTTCAGTTTACCTCTGCAGGGTTTATTTTTCACTTGGTGGGAAGCCAGGGTGGGAGATCCCCATCACCAACGCCCTCCTTCCTAGATCCAAGCACACTCTAGGACGTTCCTAGGCCTAGCAGGAAGGCTGGCGTAGAGATCCTACGAGCTGTGCTCAAGACAGTTTGAGCTCCAGATGTCATGGGTGCTCCACTATTAGAGAAAGTGGTAGACAGTGTCCTAGGCACAGCATGTGCCGTCTGGACAACTGATAGGAATAACAGATAAATTTTCGTAGTTGTGAAAGTGATTATGATCTTTCAAGATAGTTGTATGCAGCTAAAGAGATCTAGAGGTAGTTTGTGGGTGATACTGAGTGATAAAATAATATGAATAGTGATGTTGATGAGGAGGAGGGTTATGAGAGTAGTAGTTTGTTTTTTTTTTTTTAAAGCTATTATTATTTTTTTTTTTTAAAGAAATTCACGTTCTTTTATTTATTTATTTATGACTGTGTTGAGTCTTCGTTTCTGTGCGAGGGCTTTCTCTAGTTGCGGCAAGTGGGGACCACTCTTCATCGCAGTGCGCGGGCCTCTCACCATCGCGGCCTCTCTTGTTGCAGAGCACAGGCTCCAGACGCGCAGGCTCAGTAATTGTGGCTCACGGGCCCAGTTGCTCCGTGGCATGTGGGATCTTCCCAGACCAGGGTTCGAACCCGTGTCCCCTGCATTGGCAGGCAGATTCTCAACCACTGCGCCACCAGGGAAGCCCGAGAGTAGTAGTTTTGATTAGAAGAAGGAGGAGACATGCAGTGTCTAATTTATACATAATGGGTTAAAGAAGCTAAAATTTAGTTTTGGCCTAGGAGTGGATGACTCTGTGAGGGCAGGGACCAGGTCCATCTTTTTCTTCACTTCATGCTCGGTGTCTTGCTCTGTACCTGGCCCTGCAGGGCTGTGCTGTTATTAACATTATAGGATTGAATGCACTGATGGCCTTGACCCATGACCATGCTGGGGAGGATGTGCGATTGAATTTTGTCCCACTGGGTGACAAAGTCTGGAGCACAGCCTTGAGATAAGCTGTGGTTTGGCACTCGTCCATTCCAACCTCATTTATTTTTTTGAGGCAGGCAGCTTTTGCCTCATTGGTTTTCACTGCTCATCAAGTTCCATTAGCCTACTCATTAGTGACGGCTTCATTCCCTCCCCACATATTCTGTCTCCTGAGTGACACTTCTTTGTGTCATTAGCACTGACCACGATTGCTGGGTATCAGTGGAACATGGCATTACCAGCAGGGCCTGCTGGCTGCAAATAACGCCCTCCTCTGTCACACTGATACCCACAGGAAACAGCAGTTTCAATGACAAAGGAGTAAGAGCATCGGGTTGTAACACTGACATTAAGAGTTCTAGTTTCTCTCTCTCTCTCTCTCTCTCTCTCACACACACACACACACACACACACACACACACACCCTTTTTCCCTGGAATGGCACTTCTGCATTACCTCAGGTACTTCCAACTCACTTGCCTAAATATGAACACATCATCCTAACCCCAAACCTTTTCTTGCTCCTGAATCCATTTTTCCACTAGAACCACTCCTGACCCATCAGCCGAACTAGAGGCACAGACTCATCTTTGACTCTTTGCTTTGCTCTTGCCCACATCTGATCAGGCACCAAGGTCTACCCACAGTTCCAGGGAAGCAGCTCGTGGACCCTCCGCTTCTCTCCCTTGCCACTGCCGTCGTTGTCGTATAGCCTCTGTCGTCTTTCACCTGGACTTAACTCCAACTGCTTTTCTGGCCTCCAGATATTTTCATCCTTCCAACCCCTCTTCTCCAGGGAACAGGGAGGGTGCAGAGCATCTGTGGGAAGGTTAAGGGAAGACAGACTCCTGGCATGGAAGAGAGAATACTAACAGCAAACAATTTTTGAGAACATTTATTGAGCACTTTCTGTGTGTCAGGCACTGATTTATTAATATTTACATGACCTTATTTAATCCTCACAAAAACCTAAACGTAGGTAGTATAATTATCTTTAGTTTACGGGTAGGAGAAATTGTACGTGATGTACAGATCCCATCACTAGGAAGTGGCAGAACTGGGACTGGAAACCAGACTCATCTGACTCCAAAGTCCACACCATTTGCAGGACAGCATCCTACCTTTCTAGTCGCTCTAGACCAGAGGTTCAGAATCACCTGGAGGGCTTGTTAAAACACTGATTGCTGAGCCCCACCCCCAGAGTTTCGGAATTCCTACGTCTGGGGTGAGGTTGCAAATTTGAGAATTTGCATTTCTAACAGGATCCCAGGTGGTGCTGATGCTTCTGATGCGGACCGGCTTGGAGTCACCGCTCCAGGCGGCGTTCGTTTGGCGCACTTTCTCCTTAGCCACAGCGCTCACGGTTCAAAACTCAGATGTCAGACTGGTTTCATATCCTGGAATTGTGCCTGTGTCTGTGCGCCACCGGATTTAGCCTCCCTAAGCCTCCATCACCTCTTTTATAAAATGGGGATTTTTGAGGACTGCAAATCATGTATATATAAAGCTCGGAGCTCTGCACCTGGCCCAGAGAAAAACTCAGTAAGTACTAGCTGTTTACAAGTATCTTAAGTGAGCCCTTTTAGTCTATTTCTGCCTTTTTGCTCTTTCTCTCTCACTGTCTTAGACACTTTGTACTTGATGTTCCTTAGATTTGAAATGTTGTTTTCCAGGTCTTTGCATGGCTCACTCCTCACCATTTGGGTTTCACCTGAAATGGACCACCTCAGAGGCTTGGAGCCTAGATGAGGGCGCCTCCAAGCACATGAGCATTGTTTGTTTGGTGGTAGATTTTTAAGTAGTGATCTAATTTCTAGAATGATTACAGAACTGTTCAGGCTTTCTATTTTTTCTACAATCAGTTTTAAGTTTTGGCTTTTAAGATAGTGATCCACCTTTCCTAAGTTTTCAAATGTATTGGCATAAACAAATTCATTGTACGATGTTAATATATTTTTAATCTTCACCCCTCAGTGTTGTACCCCTTTCACTTCTAATATTTCTTGCACCCACCTTCTTTCCTTTTTTGTTGATCATTCTTGCTGAGTTTTGTCTGTTTAATTAGTCCTTAAAAAAAAGAAACTTTCTGGTATTATCTTTGTTTGCCATTTATTTCTATGGTTTATTTCATGTATTCCTTCTCGCCTTCATTGGATGCTTAGATCTTTATCAGTGCTTTTCCATTTCTTCTGTAAGCATTTAAAGCTGTAAATGTCTCTTGAATTTCACATATCTCACTCTCATGGTGGTTGGCTTCCAACACATCTTTCAATATCTTTGAGCTACTTGAGCAGCTTAAATCTGTTGGAATTCAGAAGGACCTCAGTTCACACTGAGCAGAGGGTTTTCTTTGGCTTTGGCCAGGTGCCCAGGGCACTCACCATCCTGTGTTAATTTCTCCATTTAGGGTTTTCCAGATCACGCAGGTGGTACAAATTTAAACCTCAAACCCACGCAAGGGCAGGGCTATGGTGATGAATTCTCAGGAGAGACCATTTTTTGCTTCCTCCCGGATTGAAAACCAAGGCAGAAGTTCTCTCCTCATCCCCTTCGGAAGGTAGGTGGAATTTTTTTTTTTTTTTTTTTTTTAAGATTTTGTCCAAGTTTTAGAGATTTATGTTTTGATCTACATTTAGTTAATTCTTTTATTTACTTATTTATTTATTTATTTTTGGCTGTGCTGGGTCTTCGTTTCTGTGCGAGGGCTTTCTCCAGTTGCGGCAAGTGGGGACCACTCTTCATCGCGGTGCGCGGGCCTCTCGCTATCGCGGCCTCTCTTGTTGTGGAGCACAGGCTCCAGACGCGCGGGCTCAGTAGTTGTGGCTCACGGGCCTAGTTGCTCCGCGGCATGTGGGATCTTCCCAGACCAGGGCTCGAACCCGTGTCTCTTGCATTGGCAGGCAGATTCTCAACCACTGCGCCACCAGGGAAGCCCAGGTGGGATGTTTTTTATCCCACCCTTTCACTGAGTGGGTCGCCCTTCAGAGGCCTTGAATTTGCTGACTTCTCAGTTCTCATGCTCCGCTGTCTCCTCTAACCCCGAAGCCATGAAAACGCCATATCGGTAGATGGCCTCGGAGATTCAGTGCTAGGTGTTATTTTAAATAATCGCTTACTTTTATATTTGGTCTCTAGGGAGTTTCCTTACTTTCTTGCTAGCTTGGCTATATGTTCCAAAAGAAAAAAAATTTTCTTTCCAAACTGTGTTATGTGTTGGGTTATAAAAATATTCTTTCCAAACTGTGTTATGTGTTGGGTTATAAAAAAAAAAAAAAAAAAAAAAAAGGCTGTTTTCATAGTCAACCATATTACCAGAAATTAAAGTAACCCTAGTCAGTCTTCAGCATATGATTCTTTTATCTTCTCTATAGTACTCATCAGTACCGGAATTTATTTTATGTATCTATGTGTTTATTTTCTGTGCCTCATCTCCTAGTTAAATGGGAGTAATTTGATGCCCGGGAGTCGGCTTTGTCCACTGGTGTGTGGTCAGTACGAACAGTTGCTGGAGGTGTCAGGGTGGCCAAGTGGTCCAAGGTGCCAGACACAGGCTCTGCTTCTTTGTATAGAACAGTCACTGGCATTGAGTGAGACAATCAAAATTTGTTGATGGACTGACCTACAAATAAATTATGTATTAAAGAATATATAAATATGTATGTTAAGTATTCACACAGTAGACTGTATCCTATGCAAACTTTTCAAATAATTATATTCAGTCATTAATATGAAAAATAATATCATGAGATATTAAGGTAGAAAAGTAGATTTTAAAATAGCATGTGTAATATGACCCCCATTGTAAAATATATGTGAGCTTGTGTGTGTTCATTATATGCGTGTTTGCTTAAAACTATCTGGACGGATATACGATAAAAGTTAACTGTTTATTGCTAGTTAGTAGGATTTTACAAAATTTTTCTTTTATACTAATGTTTTATACTGAGCACAAATTTTTATAATCAGACGAGTGGAAAGAAACATCTTTTAAAATTCTGGGGTATTTGTTTCCTAAGGTTCAAGGTGCATATTACAGGTAAAGCTTCATTTTGTCTTTCTTCCTAAGGACTCAGCTTTATATTTGTTTCTACTTTTCTTGAAAGCAAAAATAGGCCATTTTCAGGCTCAGTATGTTTTCTTTAACAACATTAGTATCTCTTAACTTTTTCTACACACAAGGTTTGAGTAAGGTTATGCTGGAAGTCAGCTCAAGTCTGTTCTAGATTTGATACTTTATCAACTTTGTCTTGTTCCTTGTTTTGTGGGAATAAAGGACACCATATGTCCCACTCTGACCTGGTGCGAGGAAAAGGACATCATAGGGCCTTTTTCTCCTCCACCGCGGCAGTTTTTGTCAGCATACCTCTTGACTCTATTGTATTCTTAAGCTGGGTATCGCCTATCTTTGAAGAATAGCCAGAAATACTATAATTAATCCCTTTCCATTTCAACTGCTTACAGTTTACATCAATGATAAAGTTGGGAGCTGGGGACACAGAGTGTGTAAGAATCAGCTTCTGCCCTTCAAGCCCATAGACATGTTTAAAAAATACAGTAACAACATGGTGTCATAAGTGTTATGTGTGAAAGACTTTCAGAATTCAGAGAAGGTGCTTGATGGAAAAATGATGATGAGGAAATAATCTCCCTACTGTTTGTTTTTCAGCCTTTTCCACCACTCTTAGCATTTTTGCTCTAGCCACATTCTATTTCTTATATTTTTCCACAAACATCAGGCCATGTGTTATGTTCTTATTTATACTTGTACTCTCTACCAGGAATCTCCTTTTCCATTTTCCAGGCAAATTCCTACTTAACCTTTAGAGTTTGGATCAGGCATCAACTCCTTCAGGCAACTCTTCCTAACAGCCCCTCTCCAGGCAGGCAGGTTCTATGCATTTACTCATTCACTCAGCAAGCATTTATTGAGCACCTAGGATGCACTAGTCTCTGTGCCAGATCTAGAAAGGCAGTGATGAAAAGAAAAGTTGCATCCTGTGCTGGGAGTTCTTACATCCTAATGAGGGAGACAGGCGATGAACAAAAACAAACAAGCCAACAAATAAAAGAGAGACAGTCTGTTATCATTGGTATGAAGAAAATAAGCCTGGGGTTCTGAGAGAACTGCTGACTTGGAGATAGAGGAGGGTGTGGTCATGCACAGATCAGGAAAGAGTGTTCTGGGGGAGGGAGCAACGTGCACAAAGCCCTCTACTTGCTCTTGCAGCTCCCAGTATTACTCTGTAGTTTTGCCTTTATCTGTTGTATTGTAACTATCAGCTTGTAGGTCTCTCCTCCCAAGCTGGACCCTGCCTTTCCTGGGGAGAATGCATTGTTCCTCTTGGAGTCTCTGCTGCTGGGAGCCTCTCACATCATCACGCTCAGTACATGCTTGAATGGCCAGGTGAATAAATGGATGGGTGAAGGGAGAGGCAAAGAAGGAGGGCAGAGCCATTTGAGTGGCTTCACAGATGAAGTGACACTTAAATTGTTTCTGGAGAGAGGAAAAGGATTTTTTTCTTTCAGAATGGGTAGGCAAGGCACCCCAGGCAGAGGCAAAAGAATTTACAAAGGTAGAGAATTTAAATACATATTGAGTTTAGGGAACAACAAATCCTTGCCTAGTGAAGAGGAAGTGTTAGAGGAGGGAAAGTTAAAGATAGACAAGAAGGCTGGCCCCATCAAGAATGACCTTGTGTCATTTTATGGCAGATAATGCTGGACTGCCCAGATACTGAAAAACTATTACATATGTTACTTTGATGATTGTGTAAGTTAAGGTAACCTTACCTGCTAAATCTCCAACATCTTAGTAGCTTTTGAGATTTGAAGTTTTTTCCTCTGGCTGATAAATGAAGGTATTTAGCAGATAGTCTCTCAAGATGTGAGGCAGGGACCCAGCCGCCTTCCACCTTGCAGCTCCTTCAGTTCCGCAGTTCAGAGTCCTTTGCTTCCATCCAGCCAACTGGGAAAGGGAGAGAGGGGAAGAGAGGAGGTGTGATAGGGCCTGTCCTGAAATGAACAGATCTGTGTCAATTCGGCCCACATTCTGTAGGCAAGAATTCGTTCCCAAGGTCACACTTAGCTGCAAGGAAACCTGGAGTATATAGTCTAGCTATGTGCCCAGGAGAAAGAGGATGTGGGTTTGATGAATACTTCGCCAGTCCTTACCACATTTGTCAAATGCAAGACGTGGTTATCCTGGACCCTCATGTAAGAAGTAACGTCAGTCTCTGGGCATGTGGGCGGCTCTCTAGCAGTGATTCCAAGTGACTAATGCCTCGACTTTCTCCTCCCCAGACTACTGCCTAAGGATAGTTAGGCCACTTTCAAGAAATCAGCCCCTGTTTAACATATATTTCCTTGAAGAGAAATCAAATTCTTAATTTGATATTGTGACTCCTACATTCTGGTTTGTTTTTTTTGTTTTGTTTTGTTTTATGACCACACTATGGTTCCATTAATACCAACGAGGAGCTGGAGGAATGAACTCTGAAATATTGACAATCACTGTAGCAATGCCAATAACCCTGAAGTGTAGGAGCTTCTTTCTAACATGTTTTCCCACATCAACAGAAATAAATATATAAATAAGTTTTTCATCAAATAATTCTGGGAGACATATTTATTCTGGGTTATTAATTTTTAATTATTTTTAATTTAAACTCTTTATATTTAAGAAGAACTGTAACTTCTGTTTGTAATCAGAGGGTCAATAGAAGAGAGAACAAGTGAAAAACAGAATACTAGATGGTGGTAATGTTCCCTGGACTCACGATTTCTCTGTTGGAAACCAAATTTTTGCTACATGGTAATTTTGATCATCTGATGTTAAGGTGCATACCCATTTGTGTAATGGAAATTCCTAGCAAGGTAGAGAATACTTCCTTTGTGCCATGTTCACCCAACACCTCCACACCCACACTGCCCCCCACCGCTACCATTCCTTCTGCTATAATCTCGTCTTCTAGCTTCACCAGCAAATGAAAGCAATTAAATAGATGAGGGGAAAGAATAAATAAGAAAATCAATTTTGTTGTTAGCTTGTGGCTGTTGTGTCTCAAGTATACCTTCAACCCTCTTGTGAATATTCATCTCTGACTGTAAACTGTTTCTGGGCAGAACTGTTATTCTTACCTGTGCTGTGGGTGCTGAGTGTGGTTCTTGACTGGAACCCAGTGACAGAAGAAGTCAGGAAAATGGCAAGCAGAAAAGGAAATATTGAAAGGCAAAAGGATGTCCAGTATGCTTAAATTGGCATTGAAATCTAGACCTTAGAAAGGTAAATCTCTAAGAAAATTAACGAGTTCTCAAAGTTAGGATATTTTGTCTTTGAAATTGGAACTCCTTCTCCAGCATTATATATATAGTTTATATAATAATGTTGTCATTCTGGAACTCTGTAAGAAGACTGGCTTTAATCAGGAGTGTTTGGGAGTGGACTTCATAAGACCAGTTTATATTGAACTTGAAATGTCTCTAGGAATTCAAGAGAGTATTTCACGTAGGCAGATGGATATATGAGCTGAGGTATCTAGCCTGGAGATACAAATTGGTGCTTTGTTTGCAAATGGGGATAACTGAAGTTATTAGCTTAGATGATATCTGAGAAGAAGAAAGCATTGAAGAATAGAAGGGAGCCGAGTACACAACCTAAAGAAATTCCAACATTTAATGGCAGGTTAGTAGAGCATAAGCCTGCAAAGGAGACAGAGAAGAAGCATCCCATTAGTAAGAGAAAAGCCATGAGAATATTAGATCCAGAAGTCAAAGTAAGAAAATGTATAAAGGAGCATGTTGTCAGAAGTTCAGAAGCTGCTGAAAGGTCAGATAAGAAATAAAAAAATATTCCTTGGCTCTAGAAACAAGTAGTCACTGGTAACCAGAGCAAAAGATGGAAAATACATACATATAGGGCCAGAATTCATACTGGAGCAGATTAGAGAGTAAATGAGAGGTGAGAAAATGGAGCTAATGAAACTAGATGCCTTTTTCCAGTGCTTTGGCTTTGAAAGGGGATGAGAAAGATAGGGAAGTGATGACCAGAGATGAGGAGTCCAGTAAGAGAGCTTGTTTGGTTTGGTTTGGTTTGTTTGCAAGGTGAGAGACTCTAGCTGGTGTCTGAAAACTTATTCAGTATTTGGAGAGGAGATTACTGGGGGTACTTTCAGTAGAATGCTAGGCTGCACTTTTTACAATTTACAGTTCCGCAGTGGCAGAATATGGAGGTTTTTACCCAGTAGAGATGCAACTAATTTCTATCTGGAGTGAACGGCCTATCAGTTTGAAGCAGGTTTAAGGACCTTTTGGACGCTAATCAGTATTGCATCCAACCCAGACAGCCTATCCTAATATTTCTTTGTTAAACTGACAATGAGGTAATATTTCAAGTGCTCTTTGGACTGGTTTTAACATCTTACTGGCTCCTCTTTAATTGAGGAGTTAAATAGAATGCTTGTCATGTGTTTGTTTTCCATGTGCCTGAGAATCGTGATTTTTACCTTTTTGAAAATTACACTTTAACAGTGGTCAAGCCAATTGAAAGAGGAAAATTGAGAAAGCACATCAAGCACCTTGGAAGGAATATATTCAGAATAATATAGGCAGCAGAGCCATGTAAAGGAGAGGCACCAGCAGGGCTGAGACAATCTTAGGAGATATATGAACTTCTCAAACACAAAACCATACTATTTGGGCTTTTAAGTTTGAAGCATACCAAATTTGCATTATGAATTCATTCAAGGGAGGCTGGTCGATACTTATAGTAACCGAATAAAGTAGAAAATATAGAGACTTTCACCCAGAAGGGAAAGCTGAGTGAAGTAAGGGGCCTTCAGGTACATTTGTGAATGGGAATCCACGTGCAGTTGATTCACTAAACTAATAGTGTCTTTAAATTCCCAAATCAATAGCTCATTTCTGGGCAGAGTTCAGCAGCTTCATCGGAACATGTCGCTAATTTTGGAGCCTCACCACGTACTAATGGCTGCTCACCCAGCACTAATGTAGGCCGTGTTCCACGCAGCCCAGGAATGAAGTGGCCATTATGGAGACAGATCGGCTGTGGTTAAAGGCAGCAACACACCATACCCGAAGCTCCCAAAATAAACTTGCTTACATAATAGGCCAAACTCCCCATCACTCCCTCAGGTTCTCTTGGCAGAACAAGCTGATTCCCACCAAGAGGAAGTATTCCATTATTCAAGATAACTCCGCTCATGAGAATTTTTGTCACGCCTACATTAACTCTCTTAATGAACTTCCCTCGGAAAGGTCTTTTTTGACCCATTTCACTACACAGAATTGGTAGTTGTGGGAATCAAATTGGTCAGCAAAAACTAAAGGAGATGCGATGGTAATTCGCCGGCTTACCTGTTTTCCCACCAAGGGTCTGCTTACCTTGTGTACAACTCCTCCTAAGAGGTCATTGTAACATTGTTTGTTTGGACAGCGTGTTTTATTCAGAGTTGCCCACCTCTTGTTGTCAGCTTAATATTGTAAATTCGTTTCAGGCAGGGATCTGTTCACAGATTTTGCCTATTGAAGTGTTCTTTCAAACAGAAAGCAAAAGTAGGTTTTTTGTGTTTTTTTTTTTGAAACAGGAATAAGAGTGATGATAAAAACAAGGAGGCTCAGAAACACTGGGGGAGTGTTTCATGCAGCCCAGCCCTGATGCAGCCCAGGGCAGGAAGCATGCTCGTAGTCATGGCTGGTGACATGACACAGTTGTGGAAGCAGCAACGTATACAGTTGATGGATTCTGGCTCTGCTAATGCTGGAAGACAGGCTCTTCCTGACTCTGATTTCTACGCATTGCAAAAGACTGTTTAGCCTAGAAATGTGGTTACAGTGTCTAACTCGTTTAAAAAAAAAAGTATACTTTCCTCGTTGGCTTTTCTCTTTCTCTGTGTTACATGTGCTGCTGTATGGTACTAAGGAGAAAACCCCTGGTGAACACATTTGCTGCAGCCAAAGCCACATACCCATCACCGGACACCTAAGAGCGGTGGGAGGGATGCAGATATGCATTAGCGGGGATGGCTCTTTCTCCAAGGGTGTGCGAAACCACAGGCAGGAAATGGGGAGCCCAAACATTGTATTGACTGCAGAGGAAATGGCACATCATCAACCCATCATCTTTTGCCAGGAGGAGCTCCAGTCACCTTCTATTCCTGGGACAGAGCAGGAGGGGCAGGGAACCTAGGGAGGGGAGGTGTAAGGAGATTGCTGGGGGACCCATTTCCATAGGTGCCAGAGCCCCCTTGGTTATAATGACAGTAACCACCGTTCATGAACCTGTGATGGGCTCACATCTGTGAGCTACGTGCTTTCTGTGCCCGATCTAATTTAATCCTTATGACACCCCTTATGAAGTAGGTCTAATTAACTTTTTAAAAGTCATTTACTGGTTTATTTTTCTCTACAAAACACATTAGTCATTCATTTAAATATCTGACTTCATTAGAAATCACGTTAACACTTTTTCTCCCTCTTGCCACAAAAATACACTAATACACTGGCTTGAAAAACAAACAGCTATGAAGGAGTATTCCGGTTTCCTTTCACTCGGCAAATGTGTACCTCAGTGACAGCAGTTTGTAAATCAGTGAGACAGGAGGCTGAAGACTGAGGTTCAAATGATCTTCCACTTAAAAGTGGTAAAAAGCTATGGAACCTTCTCTATTCCTCTCCTCTCTATAGCACACGTACAACTTTTTATAGATTAGGAAACTGAGGCTTAGAGAAGTTAAGTAGCTTGCCTTAAATCCCACAGCTGGAAGTTGTTGGAGTACAAATTCAAATCCCAGGCCTGTCTGACTCCGTAACCTCACCCTTCGTCATTGCGTTATGTTAATCCCATGGAAAATTAGCAGTTATGTAGCCTCCTCGAGTCCAGCCTTTTACTGAATGTACAAATCCCCTTGATAACACACCCAGTACAGGGTCATCTGTGACTGCAACCTCCAGTAAGGGAGCAGCACTGGGTAGCCTGGTGTTTCCCAAACTGGACACCTGCACCTCCGAAGCATGTACGTTCTGAACAGCCATTTGTACCCAGGAGATAATCAACCGTGGTCTAAACATGCCCTCTCTTCTGGACGGTTAATTGTACTTAAAGCCTTCATAGAGAAATTATTATTATTATTTTTTTACATTTTTAAATTTATTTATTTATTTATTTATTTATTTATTTATTTTTAGCTGTGTTGGGTCTTCGTTTCTGTGCGAGGGCTTTGTCTAGTTGCGGCAAGCGGGGGCTACTCTTCATCGTGGTGCGCGGGCCTCTCACTATCGCGGCCTCTCTTGTTGCGGAGCACAGGCTCCAGACGCGCAGGCTCAGTAGTTGTGGCGCACGGGCCCAGCTGCTCCGCGGCATGTGGGATCTTCCCAGACCAGGGCTCGAACCCGTGTCCACTGCATTGGCAGGCAGATTCTCAACCACTGCACCAGCAGGGAAGCCCCGAGAAGTTATATTTTTAAAGTAAATATAGTAGGGGATTAATTGCAACATTGTCATTCTTTTTTTAAGATAAAACACGAGACCTTAAAAATTAGCACCAGAAGCTGCAAATCCCATTCCCGCCCTCAACTGCCACCACTGCCAGGGTTCAGATTCTCTCTGTCCTTAGAAGGATTTCAAAGCAAAAGTGTAAGAACTGGGTTAGTGGACTATTCATATTCTTGGGAACCTGAGTCCAAGGCTCATATCCCATCACTGCTGCTAATGTTATCAGCCTAGTGTTGGGCAACTTACTTAGCCCCTCTGAACTTCCATTTTTCCTATCCGTAAAATGGGAATGACAATGCCAACTTCTCAAAGCAGTTAGGAGGTTTAAATAAAGTGACAAGTGCAAAGTGTCCAGCACATTCTGTCATAAGTAGTCAGTAGAGTTTCCTTCCCACTGTTCCTAAAACCCACCCCCTTAAGGGGAATCAACTCTCCTGACATCACAGAGAGGCTCCCCCTTGGCACTGATGCTTCTTGAACCTGTACTTACCCCACCCTTCACAAGACTCAGTTCATGAACCTTGCTGGAGAACAGCTAACATGACTTCAGGCTGTTTCCTCTGCTCACCTCTGCCCTCGCCTGGGATTTCTCACTGGAGGGCTGGCATTTCTCCCACCTGTGAGACCTGCATACAAGGGGCATGTCTGCCTGCCTGTTCCCCTCTCACTGTCAGCAGGAATCCCAAATCAAAATGCATCTTAGGTACCTGAGTAGGAACTCAAGGAGACCTAAAGCTGCTAAGGGGTGGGGTTTTTTTTCTATAAGGACTACCTTATCATCTTAGCAGTAATTTGTCATTGTGGACAAGTTGGGAGAAAGAAGTAGCACCTGGATCCTAGAAACATCACTGTTATTTGGGGCTATTGCAAATTGTTCACTTTGTTTTGTAGAGGCCTCCAGATCCTGACTCAGGGTAGGGGAATCCATTGGTCACTGTCAGGGGTGTGGAAAGGGGGTTTGCAAACAAGGACCCACACCTCATCCGCAGGTGCCTGTCACGGAAATTGCATCCAGATGCTGTGAGCTCTCCTTACACTGACAGAAGTGGCAAAGGAAACAAAGGGTCCAGGTGGACCCCAGGCTGTGCCTCTGTCTCACAGCTGATATCTCATCTCTCTGAATCCCAGGGGATAGCTGGTTGGGGTGGGGTTACAGGGTTGGTGAGTTAAAAAAACACAAAACAGATTTTACTATGATAATAGATGTTAAAGGAAGGAGGTGAAGGGCAGGTGCCCCTTGGGAGTCATTTGACAGCATTGTTACATGTGATACTCAGAGAAAGCATTTCCGTTTCTCCCAAGAAATGGCCAGCTACCCAGGTGGTGCCTGGGTAAGGTTTCTCCTCCAGCACCTTTTTGACCTGATGAGGAAGCCAGTGACGATGTAGGTCTCTTGTTTCATCCAACAACTACCTAGCTCACACCCGATCTGACTGCCTCCCCTTTATCCTTTTCCCTAGAGCACAGGGTCAGCACCCTTTGGACTCGGCTTCCCAGACTAGAAGGAGGGGCCCAGCCAGGCTGCCATGTGGCCATCTTGGCCTACTACAGGCTCGGATGACAGGAGCTTTTCCTCTGTCTCTTGGAAGGTGAGGCCAGAGAGAGAGAAATATGTGCGCCTGGGGAGGATCTGAGGAGTAGCTCACCCTCACTCAGCATCAGAATTCTCAGCCTCAATCAGTTCAGTCAGCTGTGCCCCTCTGTCTCTCTCAGATGAACCAGAAGTGAAGCAGAAAGCCACTGTGCAAACCCAGGAGTTGAGGCACTAATAAAACTCTTCTCTCTCTATGACAAGGCAGATGATTCCTTCAGCGGGTTGCTGGTTGGAAAACTCTATCCATGGTGAAAATCGAATGTCCTTGATGTAAACAGCTGGAGTTGACAGGCCTTTCAGAATTCTCTTATCACGTGGGTTTTTGCTTCTCTGAGTATTCTAAACCCAGTAGGATGGAGAGTTAAAAAGTTGTCCACAAGTTCATGAACCTTGGGAAACCGAGGAAAGACTCTGCTGGGGGGCCAAGGCTGCTATGGTGGGGTGTGTGCTCTCATAGTGTCCGTCCCTGTTTAATGAGCTAAAGCTTCAGGACAACCCTGTGGAAAGGGTTAATGCCACAGTGGTCATTCTCTTCATTTTATCCATAAAGTGTCAAGGGAGGAAGTGGTATGCTAGGGTTCCTGAAGACTCTGCTTGGACTTGGGACTTGAACTCTTAGTCCTCCAAGCAAGAGGGCAGGCTTATCCTTCTCAGCTTTTACCCCTAAGCCAGTCACTGGCCCCCTGAAATGGGCTCCTCTTTCGACTCTGTCTGCCCACATTAACCATATCTTATTTACACATCTGTTTATTAAATCCTATTTTAGAAGCAATGTGAGGCTAAAGGAGAATTTAAGAGAAAATATTCATATGGTAAGTCATTATGTCCTCACCAGATGGAAGGAAAATAAAGAAATATTTAGAAGTTCTTTTTTTTATATGCATATATATATTAGTTGAAAGAATGTCCCTGTGTGGCTTGAATGGCAAGAAAAGGAAAATATTCCTCTTTCAATGGGTACTTCCTCTACTTTAAGCTGGCAAGAAATGCTTCAATAACAGGTTGTCCCAGAATGTTACTTCAAAGACCTGGAGTTGGCACACTAGATACTCTTGCCACAAACTGTATCCAAAAATGATTTAACTTCCCCAGTCAGTGATGTGTACAAATGGCACACACACCACTAACCACACATGCACGCAATGTATGAATTCCCACATTCCTGATTTCTCATTCCAGCCAGAGAGTCTTTTTTTTCAGAGCTAGAAAGAAATGAATCAAGTTTGTAAAAGGATATGTGTGGAAAATGCCAAAGGAAAAATGAAAATCAGATGCTTTTAAAGGCAGGGCCTGAAGTGCTTTCCTGAGATGCTCTGCGCCCTTCCATGCTCTCTCATAGGAAGTGACCAAGGAAACAGCCATCGAATCCAGTAGACTTAGCGGGTATAGGGTGTGGCAGGAGGAGAGTCATTGGTAGTTCTTTAAAATGGTTATGAAATAGCTAGATCTTCTGAAGGAAAGGTATTTCAGGCAGGTTCCAATGGGCATAACATCTATGCAACACAAAATATTTTTTCTGTATCATTGCTGCTCTGCTTTCAGCTGGTGGGATTCTTAAAAAAGAAAGAAGCCATTCTCAGCACAGTAAATCCCCTATTAGCATGAAGGGACCTAGGAATCAGAAAGTATATATATTTTTCAGCCTAGTGCATTCATAGACTCGCAAAAAGAATTATTGTGGGACATAGAGGGCTTGGAAGGTAATATTTTGCATCACAGTTTTTATTTTGATAAATCCCTGATGTGAATTCCTCTGTTCTGAGCCAGCTTCTCATCAACAGAATTAACACAGTCTCCGCTGTTCCCGTCACAGCACAATATTGATCACAATGCAGAGGAAACTCAACTGCCTTCTCTGGAAATTGCTACACGTGGGACAACGTAGATTTACTAACAGGATAATTGCCAGCTTTAGGAATATTCTGTGGATGGTGACCTGGAATGTTTTATGTATACCACTGCTTATGCGTCCTCATATTGAATGATATTTAGAAAGTCTATTAACCAGTGGAATATCAAAACCCTGGACCAAGCATTCATCAGAAGCATAATTTATGAATGCCCTGTACATTATAGGGTCTTTACATTTTTCTCTAAATCTTCATTTGAATGCTAAATATTTAACTGGGAGCATGTATATACCATGTGGGCTATTGTCTTTTTTTATTTGAATGAGGAATTATGATTACTCAAGGGAAAGACAGAGATTTAAGTAGTGCCATGGAACAGGAAATGTGGTAAGTAGCTAGAGAAACATGTTAGCCATATAGGCACACAACACTCCCCATTTTTTTTTTAATAAGGAATGCCTTGATACACATGGCAATAATCTCTGCTTGACTGAGATTAATTAAAGCAGACAACATGACTTAGATAAACATGAGAACACAGAATTGGAAAGAACTGACAGCACACAAAAGACTCCATCTCTCCCTTCCTGGTGTCCCCAGAATCACAATACTACCAAATATTGACAAGTCTAGTTCTGATCAATCAAATACTGTTGTAGTGTGATTTCTGAGAGAAATATTGGGTTTGCAATACATCATCTCTTTAAGTTTTTTCAAATTGATTTTGGAACTGCCTCTACCTACCATTATTCTTGTGAATATTGAGGGAGTCATAAAAGAACTACTACCCTTCCTGCTCTTCAAACAATCCATTTTTCGTTCTATCCGGCATTAGAGATCAGAATGTAGCACATTCTGAAGTCTGAAAATAGAAACAGTATTAGTAGACAACTGAGAAGAAACATGAACCATCAACATTGGGCCAAATACTAAAATTTGATTTAAAAACAGAAGTATTAACAGTCAAAATTTTTGAGTATTGTCTATTTGCCATTGAGCTTGAGCTTAAAGAAATCACAAGAGGTCCCTTGTGATCTTCCAAGAGTTGCTTTATTGTGTTGGTTTTACAGATGAGAGCTCAACTTCAGTTAAGTGACTTGCTCAAGGAATAAGGGGAGAACTTGTCTCATGTACAGATGCATTTCTTAAATGAGTCTTTGTGCTCCTATGTCTGTTCTTTTCTGAAATCTTTCCTGAGTTTACTTTGGCATGATCCCTTTGACTATCTGGAGAATTCTGATTATTTGAGTGGATGTTGGAAGGCAAGATGTCAAACATATTTTTCTGTAGAAATTGGGTACACATACATACAAAATGTATGCAATACGTACAAATGAGCAGAACTAAAAGTGCTCTACAGTATTATATGATGTAAGGTTTTATAATCACCACACGTCTTCATTTGCAAAATGTCATCAAATATAGGACATATCACCAATTAAATAACTTTTCAGGGAAAAAATTAATTCTACATTCAATGCACACATCACTAAGATGCATTCCACTGTAAAAAAATGTGAAAATATGAAACATATATATGTTATAATAAGAAATTACCATTATATCTCCCATACTAAAACATATATTCTTTTCAGGATATTCAATTTTGAGAGCAGACAATATATAATCTATAGCAGACAATCTATAATCTTCTCTGTAACTAACATTGCATTTCTGAAAAAAACTTGCAAATAATAGGAATGAAATATGAGGTGATGTCTCTTATATGTAGAGCTCTTCAGAAGTGGTGCATTCTCTGCCTCTAAAATTAGGAAATCAAATTTGGTTCATTACCTTTCAGCATGTGGTTGGAGAGAAATTATAATTTCTTCCAACTCCAAACTTCTATTACTAAAATTATGAACAAAGTAAAAATGCTCCAGTTGACATAACTGATCAATAATAGTAACAATAAAGCTCTCACTGGTACCCTGACTCTTATCCCAAGAAATGAAGAAATACACTAGACAATGATCAAATGGAATGAGCATGGGAGAGAGTAGTTGACAGTAGTTGATAATAGTTGAGAGTAGTTGATATTTAACTAAAAATAATAGGTCCTCTTGACCTATTATTTTTAGTTAAATCATTACATATAACCATCAGGCTTTTTTGCTTAGTAACCCTTTAGGAAATTTAAGGGTTTGCCTAGAGTGGACAGAAGTCATCATTGGCCACCAATGATCAGTTCTATGATAAGTTCATTTTAACCTTGAAAATATCAGAATTTTATAAATGTAAATTGCCTGTAGTCTTGGTAAAATCACCTGCAAGCTTGACAAAGAGACTAATAATAATAATAATAATAATAATAATGAAGAAGAAGAAGAAGCAATAAAAAGCCGACAAGTTGCAGAATGTTTGTCAACTGAAAAAAAATGCACAACCTAAAAGTTGAGAATTCATGTTTTATTTGGCGGACTTTCTGAGGACTTCAAGCCCAGTACGCAGCCTCTCAGAGTGCTCAGAGGGACTGCTCCAAAGAGGGAAGGGAGGAGCCAGGATATATAGGAGTTTTTGTAACAAAACAGGTAGTCGGAACATCAAAAGATTACTCTTAATTAAAGAAAACCGGACGTCTCAAGATAATGAATTTAGAGCTTTTCTGTGTATGGGAAGATGCAAGAGTCTAGACTCATTGAAATCATTCCTTTGATATGCACCTTAGCTACCTAGGGCCAGAATCCTGTTCTTTCCCATCCTGAGTCCCCTCAGGGTGCACCGTTGTGGGTGGTTGCAGAGGCCGAATGCTTGGCAGTAGACAGCCCTTTTGTTTCCATCCTGAGTTCCGTCAGCGCTCACCACTGGGGCAGCTGTAGTGGCTGATGGCTTGACGGCCTCAGCATCCTTTGTTTGCTGATATGGCATGCAACATTTTTTCATCCACATGTTAGAGTAATCTGGACGTGAACTTGGGGAAGAATCCAGCTACCCCTCACCTGAAAGCCTTAGGCTTGGTGATGAGGTGAGCAGGCTTGCTGCAAGCCTGGGATAGGGATTGTACACGTGCTCTCCTTCTACCTCTGGGGGCCCAGTCCAGCTGAAATGACAAGTTCTTCACCGTCTATTGAGATGTTAACTCTGACCTCAGAGTTACAAACCTGGGGCCTTGGCTTAATATTGGCCATGTTTCCTGGAAGAAAATGAAAGAGTCATTTACGTCTGGTTTGGAGCTTAATAGCATGCTGAAAACATTCAGATCATGTTCGCTATTGAGGAAGATTGTGGGAGAGACAGGGAGAGAAATGAAAAGAGAATGAAAGAAGACAGTTTTGCACCATCCTGATGCGTATCTGGTCTGTAACTCTATGCCAGGGGCCCTCACACCAGGGTGCTGAAAGGATGTTCTAATTACCTGATGCAGAAGACCCTGCCTTTGTCCTCGGCCTCTGTACCTGAAAGTCACAGGTGTGAGCCAGAGAACTGTCTCGGGAGCAAGGGCGGCTTATGCAGCAGTGGAAGACGCTATGGAAATGAAGGTAACCTGGGACTGTCAACTCAAGTTACAGGGAGCATTAACAAAAGTCAAATCACATGTTATTTTTTTCCTTGCCACTGCTGAATACAGCTAAACATATAGAAAACTTGAATTCTTACTAGCCGAAAAAGAAGGAAAAATAGGATCCCATCAGAATAAACTCGATCTTCTCTTGGTAGAAAATGGCATTTTTGTTTTGTTTGTAGGTGTTGAACAAAATCTATTAAAGAGAGACCTTGGGCATCTTTGCTGAAAGTCCGACTAGCCAGAGAAATCTGGTTCAAGATAGACTGGTAGCTTTTGGCTTTAAATGTCTGGAAAAGTCCATGTTTTACTAAAGCTTCAGAGCAAAAGAATGATTTAATGATGAGACTGACAAGAACATGGAAGTTTGTCTTATACTGATGCCCTTTGGACGATTTTCTTAATCTCGGGTCTGTATTTGGTTTTTTTTTTTTTCCTGGCAAATCGTTTGCAGTAGCTCATAGAGGAGAAAGCAGAGGGTGAGGGGTTAGAAGTTCTGGGGTCTTTCCCCATTTCTTGTCAGGACCTTTAGGCAAATCGGTGACTGACATTTTCTGAGCCTCCATTTCATCATAAGTCAAACGAAAGATCTGAATGTGCAACATGAAGCTTCTTTGCTGTTTTAAAGACCTGATTCTTTGATTTATTAACCCTCATCTTCATTGCCTACTTACTGACATCTTCACCCTCTTTTGTAGAGACTGTTCTGTTTTTTTCCTTTCCTCCTCCAGAAATATGATCCAAATTCTCCTGCCTGTCTTCCCAAGGACTATTTCTCTATACTTTAATAACTTTCACTGTTCTGATGACTGAAAAAATGCACAACCTCAAAGTTGAGAATTATGTTTTACTTGGCAGACAAAACTGAGGATTAAGCCCAGGATGCATCCTCTCAGATAGCTCTGAGGGATTGTTCTGAAGAGGGAAGGGAGGAGCCACAAAACGTAGGAGTTTTGTAACAAAAACCCAGGTAGCCAGGACATCAAAGGATTACTGTTAATTAAAGAAAACCAGACATCTCAAGTTAATGAATTTAACGCTTTTCTTTGTACGGCAAGATGCAAGAGTCTGGGTTCACTGAAAACATTCCTTTGATATACACCTCTGCTATCTGGGGCCAGTACCCTGAGTCCCCTCGAGGGGCATCGAGGGGCACCGTTGGGGGGTGCCTGCAGTGGCTGATGGCTTGATGGGGGGCATCCTGCCTCCATCCCGAGTTCCCTCAGGGTTCACCTCCGGCAGCTGTAATGTGATGGTTTGATGGCTACAACATCCTTTGTTTACTGATATGGCAGGCAACATTTTTCATTCACCGTTCTCTGTACTTTTCCAGAGTTACAGCTCAGGGGTGCAGAGCAACATTGAAGAGAGGGCTCTGATAAAAGCCTGACTAGTGCTGAGGTAGGAGGAGCTCCCAGGGCCTCCATCATCACGTTTGACAAATCTAAATATCTGACTTCCTGTGCATCTGTCTGGGGAGGGGAGGGAGACCTGGGCTGTGAGAGCAAACCTGACCCCAGCCTAACTTGGCCACCAGCCACCGCGGTCAGTGCCCTTACCCCAGAGACATGCCCTGTTTTCAGCTCAGCACCTTCTTCAACTAAAGAAAAGGATTGGGTCAACTGCCTGATCTCTTTTAGCTCCAGGAGAAATCTTCTGAGACCACCACATCGTTGAGGGCCATGCTTGCTCCAAGCAATTCTGACTACGTTTCATATTTGTGCAGTTTGTTTTAATTTTTTCCTTTAATACAGAACAAAGAAACCTCTCCTTTTGAAGTCCATCCTAGGGGTGTCCTGCTCCATTTAAAATGGTTCACTTTGTGTTTAAATCTCATTCTCCAGAGGAGAGCTACTACCATTCAGATTGGTTGTCAGGCTTCCCCTCCCATTAGCAGATCATTAATAAACAAGTTAATAAGTAATACTGTACCAACACTATACTTTGTGCAATTCAATATGAACAGCCAAGCTCATATTGACTCATTGGTAAGTGCAGATTTGATTCATTTTGAGTAAAATAGATTCTGAGGGGGAAAAAAATTAGTAGTTTTAGGTGTTGAGAATTGGCCAGACTGATTCAGTGAAAAATCTGAATGAAAAAAGTTTTTTCAATATCAATTTTCATTTCCTAGAAATAGTTATTACTATTATTATTGTTATTACCATCTGCTCTGTTAGACATCATTCTAAGTGTTTTTTATATATAATACCTCATTTGATTTAACAATGGCTAAACTAGGGCAGGTGGCTAAATTGCCAAGTAGAAGGATTCCCTAACTATATTCTAATAAATAGATGAATGCTATGGAGCCTCCTGAAATACTTAGTCTTTGGCAGGGATTAAAAAGCCTCCAGAATGTGGGCCATTCACATACCTGAGTGAAAAGAGCTGAGTGTGAGACGATAGAGAATGACGGGGACTGGGGAGAACTGGAGAGTACATTCTCTAGCTGATTGTTGCCAGGCAACAGGACATGGATGTCTTTCCTGATCTTGTGATTTTTTTTTTTTTCAATAAAATCCAGAAATCTCCACATGTATGTGGCACACCCTCTTGTTTTTAGAGCACTGGACAGATCAAACAAGAAGCAGCTGAGAGACAGATTCGCCTTCCTGGTCTCCAGTTCATGACCTTTGCTCTCTACTGTTTATTCATACACATCACACACTACTATTTTGTCACAGGTAATCATCTAGGATGTATACAGGGAGTCCCCAGCTTTGGAATGCCTAACATATGGATAGCCCTTCTTTACAAATGACCACTATGAATACCCACTAGCTACTCATTTTCCTTCTATGTGACTCTTCCAGTGTCTCCAGAACCTTCTCTTATCAAGCAGTTCAGCTATTCCATCCTCCTTGAGATGGTTTTCCCTCTGGTATATTTTCCCCTTATTGCTCCATGGCTAGTAATGGCATGGAGTCAACAGACTATCCTCGAAGCTTCAGATCCATCATCCCTGGATGTCTTCCTGCAGCTAAAGACCTTAGCCATCACTGCCATTTGTCGAGGACCTGCTAAGTAACCTGATCTTCCCCTTCTTCGCCATTCTCCAAGACTTTGCTTTCCACCCTTACTTGCAGAAGACTTGACCTCCCTCCAAATCTTGCAAGACCTCTACCTCAGTCCATTTTCCTGCTACCTAAGATCCTCACCCAGGAACAATGAACTCCCATTTCCTCCTGCTTGGGAGTCTCAATTTCATTTTCTCCCCCACTGTTTGAGACAGACAAGTCAAAGTGTGTTATAGCCAGTGAAAGGGTAGTAGGGTAGGGATGGGATCTTTGTGTAACTAGCGTCCAAAGAAATATTGTCCCATAGCAACAATATTGAACTTAGAAGATTGGTTCTGAAGTACCATTGTGTACATACTGCCCTGAAGCTGGATGAGAGATGATTAGATTTGTCCACCCAAGTGTCCATCAAAGGGCAGAGGCTGGGTAATCCCCTCATTTTCCCAAATCCCTCTCTCTGTGAAATTTTTTGAAGATGTATGACTTATCTTAAAAACTTATGAACATTTTTCATTTTACTCCTTGCTATATTTATTTAAATTTGAAAATCTCTTAGATGATGTATATGCATTAAAAATAGCCACTTCCAAAATATGAACCACATTTATTCTGGGTTTCCATAAATCCTATATGCTATTGCATATACTTGGCAATATATGAACCCCAGATTGAGAACCGCAGAGCAATATTATGATTTAAACTAGACTTTACAGATAGACCTAAAAATCTATTAATTTTCATGTGTGATACTATTTCCTTGGAGGGATTTTATTACAAATGGCCTATCTTCAATATTCATTCTTTCAGTGCACATTTGTTGAAAAGGCAAAGGAAGTCAATCTTTATTGAGGGCCAAGAATGTGCTATGTACTTTAAATACTTTATCTCTTTCAAACTTCAAAGTAACATTCTAAGACATATATATACATACATATATATATATATATATATATCCCCATCATTTTACAAATGAGAATACTGAATGGAAAATGGCCAAATTGGTAATGGGGGCAGTGGTCGCAAAGCCAGCAGAAAGGAGCAGTTGAAACAGATCCTAAGAAAAGATGTGAAAAGTGGCTATTGGAATTAATGTTTTCTGTAATGAAAGCAGGTATAATACAAGTCAGTGGTCATGGTTCATTTTATGTGTCAACTTGACTGGGTCACAAGATGCCCAGATTATCTTGTTAGGCATTGTTTCTGGGTGTGCCTGTGAGGGTGTTTCTGGAAGAAATTAGCATTTGAACAGTAGACTGAGTAGAGTGCATTGCCCTACCCAGTGTGTCTGGGCGTCACTCAATACAGTGGGGCCTGAAATAAACAAAACTGTAGAAAGGGAAGGTTCATCCCTTACTGTCTTTTTGGTTGAGCTGGGACATTGGTCTTCTGCTCTTGGATGGAGATTTATACCATCAGCTCCCCTGTTCTCAGGCCTTCAAACTGAGACTAGAATTACACTACCCACTTTCCTGGGTTTCCAGCTTGCAGATGGCAGATCGTGGTCAGCCTCTATAATGATGTGAGCCAATTTCTCCTCATAATGCATATGTGTTTTATGCATTTTATATGCATATATATATATATATATATATATATATATATACACACACACACACACACACACACCCTCTTGGTCTGTTTCTCTGGAGAACACTGACTAATACAATAGTAAAAATGTGTTCACAACAAAAACTAAGATTCAATAAAATGGAAGCAGGGAGTTCTGAAAACTCGGACCTTAGAAAATAGAAACAGACATGTTTTTGGAATAAGTAAAAGACATATACATGGGAAGTGAAGTGAGAGAATGGGCTCTTTTTTCAGCTTTTTATTATACATGTAATCAAAAATAATGAAAAAAATCCCAAAGCATTTTTCTTTTAAGATTCTTCATTCTTGAAGTGTGCTAGGAAATCAAAATCATTTTAATTTCATTTTCAAAAAACTTTATGCAACAAGAAAAAGGAAACTTTGTTTATAAAAAGATCGAACTATTACTGAAAGGTATGAGTTGGTTTCCAATTTCATTTATTCCAATTACATTTATTCCAATTGTCTTTCAGTATACCCACAAACACTTTGATTTATATCAGACATTCTGCTCTATTTTTTTATATTTTCATATGTTTTTGTTCCTCTGTTCCTTCTTTTCTGCCCTCTTTTGTGTTAAATATTTTTTAGAGTACCATTTAAATTCCTGTGTTACAGTAAACTATAACAGTCTTGCTCCAGTATAGCACAGTTCTACCTCCCACTATGTATTTTTATTATCATATATATTACATCCATATATATAGTAAACTCAAAAATACAGTGACATAATTATTGCTCTAAACAATTTTACATTCTTAAAAGAAATTATAAAATTGGAAAAATGTATCTGTAGTCTTTTACAGTTTACCACATAACTTACCATTCCCAGTGCTCTCCACTTTTTTCCTGTGAATTCAAGTTACTCTCTCATACCATTTTCTTTGAGCTTGAAGAAATTTCTCTGGTATTTCTTGTAAAGCAAATTTGCTAGCAGTACATTACCTCAGTATTTGTTTATTTGAGAAATGTCTTTTTTTTGGCCCTCATTTTGGAGGATAGTTTTGTTGGATATGGTTGACAGTTCTTTCCTTTCACCATTTTGAATATATCATTCCATAGACTTCTGGTGTAATGAGACAACAGATATTAATCATACTGTTGTTTCTCTGTATGTTGTGTTGTTTTTCTCTTGTCATTTAAAATTTTCTCTTTGTCTTTCAGCATTTTGACTATGATATATCTAGGTGTTAATCTCTTCATGTTTATCTTACCTGGAGTTCATTGAACCTGGGTCAGTAGATTAGCATTTTTCATGAAATATTTTATCTAACTTTTTTTTCTTCTGCTGGGATTCCTTTTATGTCAGTATATTTCATGCCTCACAGGTCTCTGATGCTCTCTTCATTATTCCTCAATCTTTTTTCTCTTTTCTTCAGATTAAATAATTTCTGTTGCTCTATCTTGAAGTTCACAGATTCATTCTTCTACCATCTTAAATCTTCTATTGATCTCCCCTATACATTTTAATTTATTATACTTTTCAACTCTAGAATCTTCATTTTTTACAGTTTCTATATCTCTGTTAAGTTTCCTCATTTGATTTTTAGTATCTTTATTTTAGAACAGTTTTAGATTTAACAGAAAGTTTCAAGAATCATAGAGTTCACATATACCTCACACCCAATTTCCTCTATTGTTAATGTATTTGTCACAACTAGTAAACCAATATTGATACATAATTATTAACTAAAGTCCATACTTTATTCAGATTTCCTTCATTTTTTACCCAGTGTCCTTTCTCTGTTCCAGGGTCTCATCCAGGATATCACATTATATTAAGTTCTTATGTTGCCTTAGACTCTTCTAGACTATGACAAATTCTCAGCCTTTTTGTGTTTTTGATGACTTTGACATTTTTGAGAGTACTGCTTAGTATTTTGTAAAGTGTCCTTCAGTTCGAATTTGTTTGATGTTTTTCTCATGGTTAGACTGAAATTATGCACTTTTTGGAGGAGGATCATAAATTAGTTTTATCCTCATCACATCATGGGTACACAGAATAAACATGAGATGTCACTGATGATATTATCCTTGATCACCTCACTTTGGAAGTATGTGCGGTTTCTCTACTGGAAAGTTACTCTTTTCCAACTTTTCATACTGTTCTTCTTAGAAGCAAGTAACTATGCACAATCCACACTTAAAATAGAGGAAATTAAATTCCACCTCTTTGAGATAGGAATATCTTCATAAATTATTGGAAATTCTTCTATATGGGAGATTTGTCTGTTTTTCCCCTTTATTTAATAATTTGTTTGTACCCATATAGATATAGATATAATACATGAGATAATGTATTATCAGGAATACATTATTAAAATATACAAATACTTATATATTTGTAAAATATATTCATAAATGTATATTTGTGTATTTAAAATACACTGTATATTTAATGATATATTTATTAAATTTAATAAGCTATATTTAATATTTAATAATGTATAATAAATTAAATAATAAAATAATATTTAATAAATGTATATTAAATATACAAATATAATAAATTATCAAATAACATGCATTTACCTGTATCTTTCTGGTTTTTCAATATGGCTGTCATTTGAAACATTATTTATGTAGGTTACTACTATTCAATCAGATAAAGAAAAATTTTGTCAAATGACCTTTTAAAAACAAACAAATAAGATTTCCTGTTTAGATTGATTATTTAGTTTTTGCTGTGAATTATCCATGTAATCCATGAAGATTCACTCCTATATTTTTACTCCTTTGTTTTTTCTAAGGAGGGATCCAGCTTTATTCTTTTGCATGCAGCTAGCTAGTTGTCACAGAATCATTTGTTGTGAAGACTGTTCTTTCCTCCTTGAATTGTCTTAACCTCTCAAACAGATTAAATCCTCACATTTATTGATAAAAATCACTGATCTTGCTTTGTTGACATCTTTGCTCTTTAAAGGTGATGTGCAGGCCAAGTGGACCTGAGATCTGTTTCCATGGAGAAGCTGACACTGTCTTCTCCCATAACAGGCGTCTTCCTGTGTGTTTGGTCCAAAAGCCTGAGCCCTGCTGAATGGAAGTCATTGCTTCTATTCCATACTATCCTCCCTACATCTACATTAGTACTGGACAATTCTAAGCAAGACACTACCAATTAACATTACCCTGGGAGCAACTCTCTCTTCACTTTTCAATACAGCACATTTTGGGTGATGAGACCCTTGCAAAAGTGAGAGATTGCTATTAGTGTGCATGGTCAAGAACCAAAGTGGGTGAAACCAACATTGTGCCATAGAAGGTCAGAAGGGAGCTGAAAGCAACTCACCCCTGACAACACGCAGGGCACAAACCTGTTCCCTGTTTTACACAGATGCAACCACCAGAAGACTAAGGTGCACTGACCATAATTTCTTTACATTTATTTGTTTTCATAGAAAGGACATATTAATCACAATGATCCTCCCTCTGTCCCCTGCAAAGAGTGACAGTTATGCTGAAAAACCAATGTTCCCAGTGCCAAACCACCCTCCTATTACTGCAACCCCAAGATGCTTACCGATTCCAGGTCAAAAGTGTTTACTGGTGGCCCTGTTTGCACCATTTCTTTTACTTATCACCCCCCCATCCCTAGTTTTTTGCATTATTACAAGTGATTCCATCTTCCAGTTGAGAGGTTGCACAGGAAAGGGAACAAACAGATGATTCCTATGAGAGGCCAGGGCTTTTTGTCATTCATTATCTGAATCTCCATTCAAAAAGTAGTGATTCAATACAAGCTATTGGTTGATGCTGTAGTGGCAACAGGGTATAGAGCCCCTCTCTCAGGGACCATACCATCTGGTTGATAAGATGAAACATTCATGTCCCAAACAGTTCAAATTTGCCAGAAAGTAGCACGTGGGCAAGAGCCAAAATGAACTAGAAAAGAAAGATTCAATGAGAACTATTTGGCGCAAAGCCTAGAATATGGCTGAGGTTAGTAAATGTTTCCATTATTAATGTTGATGAGAACAAGAAGGACAACAGTGTATCAAGTACGAGTCTGAAGGAAAGTGGTGTTTGAGACCACTCTGTTCTAAACTGGAAGAAGAAATTCTTCTTTAGCTTCCTGGAAGAGCATTTGAGAGGGTTATTTCCCTCTTGAGGGCACTTAATTGATTCTATGAAACTATAAAAGAGACAGAGCTGCAAAACTTGATCTAGATTCCTAGAGTATCTAAAGGTTATTTTACATTTCACAAAGCAGCTGAGAGAGATTTGAAAAGCCCCAACGTTGAAGTTACCTGTTCTGGATTTGAATCCTTTTTCTTCCACAGAGTATCTTTTTTTTTTTTTTTAATTCTTTTAAATTGAAATATAGTTGATTTACAATGTTGTGTGAATTTCTGCTGTATAGCAAAGTGTTTTTTTAAATTCTTTTCCATTATGGTTTATCACAGGATATTGAATACAGTTCCCTGTGCTATACAGTAGGACCTTGTTGTTTATCCATTCTATATATAATGGTTTGCATCTGCTAACCAAACTCCCAATCCATGCCTCCCCCAACCCCTTTGGCAAGCACAAGTTTGTTCTCTATGTCTGTGAGTCTGTATCTGTTTCATAGATAGGTTCATTTGTGTCATATTTTAGATTCCACCTATAAGTGATATCATATGGTATTTGTCTTTCTCTTTCTGACTTACTTCACTTAGTATGCCAATCTCTAAGTCCATCCATCTTGCTGCAAATGGCATTATTTCATTCTTTTTGATGGCTGAGCAGTATTCCATTTTATATATGTACCACATCTTCTTTATCCATTCATCTGTCAGTGGACATTTAGATTGTTTCCATGTCTTGACTATTGTGAATAGTGCTGCTATGGACATAAGAGTGCATGTATCTTTTTGAATTATAGTTTTCTCCTGATATATGCCCAGAAGTAGGATTGCTGGATCATATAGCAACTCTATTTTTGGTTTTTTGAGGAACCTCCATACTGTTTTCCATAGTGGCTGCACCAATTTACATTCCCAGCAACAGTGTAGCAGGGTTCCCTTTTCTCCGCACCCTCTCAAGCATTTATTATTTGTAGACTTTTTAATGATGGCCATTCTGACTGGTGTGAGGTGATACCTCATTGTAGTTTTGATTTGCATTTCTCTAATAATTAGCAATGTTGAGCATCTTTTCATGTGCCTGGTGGCCATCTGTATGTCTTCTTTGGAGAAATGTCTATTTAGGTCTTCTGCCCATTTTTCAATTGGGTTGTTTGTTTCCACAAAATATCTATGTGCTCAACTTTTTAATCTCAGGGTTTTAGCTTTTTCATCTGCAAAATGGGAATAAAAATTCTTATCTCCCAGAATTGCTGTGAGATTTATTAACATAAGAGAATTATACTCTCATATTAACATAGGAGAAAGTGATTTACATCTATTAGATACTAAATTACCAATGAATGTGGAGTTAACAGTTTTTTTTTTCTTCTTAGCCTGTGCTTCCTTTCATTGACTGCAGAGTCTGTTAATCTACACTTAGACCAAGCAAATTAATAGTATCATTACCTTTTGCTTCAAATGATTTAAATTTGAACCTTGAATCTTAAGAAAAGTCAACTGCATTGTAGACCTGTCTGAAGATATGAATACAGTTAGATAATCACAAAGAAAAGAATGTTTCCCATTTGTAACAGAGCCAGCAAAGTGCTTCATAGAAAAAAATTCCGTGATCTAATGACCTTTTCCCGAAAAGCTGTATTGGGGTCACTCTATAATAAAAATTCAATGGCCCACACTGCAGTGGACAATTGACACATTTGAACACAACCCATGTTTGGGGGACTTTCTTTGCTTTTGAGTACTTGTATTTATATGCCTAGAAGCAGTCATATGCCCTTGGACTCACCAGTAAGGCATGTTGAAATTTCTATCTGGAAGCCAGTAACAATGAAAAAGCAAGAGCCACAGAAAGCCACTTGGCAACTGTACTGGATCCAGTTTGTATGCTCTCCCCAGATTAACTCATCCATGCTGTAATATAAAGAAAACTGTATTTAGTCTTTGTCCCCAGTACACTCATACCTACTCCAGGGGTTCAGATTCTTTTGGCATAGAGCTTCAAAAAACCTTCCTGAGTGATAGAAGGGTCTTTTTTTATTCATAGTAAGCCCCTTTGGACCACATTTGAGTTTATGCTAACAAAGCCCCTAGCTTTCTTCAGGATGGGGGCTAATTGCCAGAAAAACTAACAACATGATAAGAAGGTTGGAATTTCAGCCCTACCTCCTGATCCCCAGAGAGGGAAGTGTGGCTGGAGATTGAGTTCAAGCACATGGCCAATGATTCAGTCAATCATGCCTACATAATGAAAGCTAGATTAAAAGCCCTGAACAGTGAGGCTCAAAGAGCTTCCTGGATAGTGAATATATTAACATTCCAGGAGGGTGGCACACCCTATGCCATGGGGACAAAACTCTCCTCCACCCACCCCCCTGCCCTGATCTTGGTCTGTGTCTCTAACATTTGGCTGATCCTGAGTTGTATCCTTTATAATAAACCTGTAATTGTAAAGTATAGCACTTTCAGTGAGTTCTGTGAGCCTTTCTAGAGAATTATCAAACCTGACAGCAGATCATGGAAACACCCAATTTATAGCCAGCTTGTAGAAGTATGGGTGGACCCCAGGACTTTCAGCTGTCTGAGGTGAGGACAGTCTTATAGGACTGAGTCCTTAACCTGTGAGATCTGTTACTAAATTCTGGTAGTGTTAGAATTGACACTTTGCCTTTAGCTTGTAGGATTTGTGCTAACTCTAGGTCACTAACATCAGACCTGAGTTGAATTGTAGCATGCCCAGGTAGAGTTGGAGAACTGCTGTTGGAAAGCACATGTCTACTGCAGGATTCAGATTCTTGCTTATTTCGTGCTTGGAGAAACCCCAGTGATGGCTCACATTGTTCCTGCTTCATCTACTAGTACTCCGTTTTCTCTGCCTTCCCCAGTGGTGCACCCTGGGCTCCAGCATGGCCTCCATTGCCCCCCTTGGTGAGGGATGCAGCAGCTCCAGGACTCAGGTCCAAACCTACCAGACTCATGAAAACTCTGGCTGCTCTAGCAGTTTCATGGAGGGTCCAGATAATACAACCCCAGTGTCTTGTGGGATGTCTTTCACCAGAGAAGGAATAAGCAGGTATATCACCCATATTCCCTGCCATCAAGGAATTTTGCAAGATACAGTGTTTGCTTATAACCTCTCTAGAGACATCCCACATATTTAAATAAACACTGAGTTTTTGTGTGAAGTTTTAGCCAGTTCAATAATGCACTCCTTTCCTGTTTTTATTCTCTAGTCTTGCTTTCCAGGATTGCACCCACCCTTAAAGCATTAGAATGTAAGCTTTTCCTTAGACTTTATTTTCTAGGGAACCTGAAATAAGACAGAAATGTAGCTAGTAAAATCCTGTATTAAAGGGATCTGTGGCTGATTGCCTGCTTGTAGCATCCCATGTCCAGTGTCTGCAATGTGAACTGCAATACCTGTGCCAACTTCAGAGGCAGGATGGGCTCTGATGGAATCATCTAGAAGTATATTTAAGCATTGTCCCTGGTTGTATAACACACAGACATGTTTTTATGCCCCTCCTATAAATGTATTTACAGCTAAAAATCCTGTCTCATAGAAAAATAATTAAAAATTATAAGCGTTATTAGCTACCAAAACCTTCCTATTTTGGAGGTGATAGGATGTCTTTATTATGTAATGATAATGATGGTTGAAGGCCAGTGTGTTTGTTTTTAAAAATATCTTTATTTGACAAAGTAAAAATTACCCTGCTTTTCTAAAATAAAACCCCAAAGAAGCATTTATCAAATTCAAAAATTCTTGGAACCACTAGATTTCCCCATTAGAGGACAGGGTCCTAGCTATCCATTCTGTGGCTTTTCTTTGACCCAGATATAAGACCCACTGAGGCTGCCCTTTTCCACAGCTCTGAAAAGGAGTAATTAATTGGGGGTTTAGGGACTGTTGGTGAAGCAGGGGAGGTGAATAGTTTCCTCTTGTTAGGTATTCATCAGGGATACAACAGGGAAATTACTCACTAGATTAAGACTATGAAAAAAAATTATAGAAGACATCTTTCTCACACAGCCACTATCTCTCTTCCTACATTTCCCATGTAGAAGTCAGTTACACTGTAAAATATCAGATAATTAGGTCACCTGTGTCTAGTGTTAGTAGGGCAGTGCATTTACTGAGTCCATATCTTCCAGAGCTCTTCTGCTAGATGAGACTATAATTGTTTTCTTTAAAAAAAAAAAAAAAAAAAAAAAAAACAACAAAAAACACTTATGGGGAAACCAGAGGAGGCAGATTTCTGGTTATAGTGGAGTGAAAATGTAGGCTAATATTCTCCCCCACAAAAAACATAAAACTGAACAAAAGTGTCAAAAATGCAACCATTTCAGTGTTCTGGAAATTGACCAAAGCAAAGGCAAATGACCAATTGAAAAGTGTTTTTTTAGGAAAAACTGCTAGAACTTTAAGTGAGAACAGTGGGACTGTTCAACTGTCATGCCTGAAGCTGCACCCATCTACTCCCTGGCTCCAGCTTGCTTACTCGGTGCTAGAGTATGATCAAGGTGGGGCTAGCCATAAAAACCAGCAACCTTGGTTGGTTGACATGATTTGCAGCAGATAAAATCCATACCTAGCAATGTTGTCAATGAAAGTAATAAACTTGGTAGACAACAAAAGAGCTCTGCTTGCCTGAGGTTGCAATTTCAGTGAGAATGGTAGACCAGCCGTAAGTTTAACAAAGAGATTTTAGTGAAAATCATAGAACAGTTGTATATGCTCTTCATACATCCTATCTTCATACATTTCTAACCACTGCCATGTGCAGGGGAGACCTGAGAGGTCCTGGCAGAGGGTAGGAGCTGAGGAAGACTTCACAAAGCCTGAACTTTGAATGCACTTCTCAACCCATAGACAGATCCACAAGGAGAGGGTAGATGCATTAGGATGCATCAGCACAGCATAAGCACAGCATCTGCTCCATCACTGGCTGACCAATCAGCAACAGAGACACTATGCAGACTCAGGAACAATTCTAACAAACCAAGTGAAAAAATAAAAATAAGAATAAAAAATTTAAGTAGAAACATCAGTGACTGCACACTGTTGGAGAGACTAATTCCACAAACTGAATTAAGCTGAGTTAAAAAAAAAAAAATCCCCACAAATCTGAATCCAGATTTGCTACAGTATTTTACCTAAAATATTCAGCTTTCAACAACAAAAAAATGAGACCTTCAAAAGAAACAGGAAAGTGTAAGCCTTACTCAGAAAAAAAGCAGCTAAATGTTGACATTAGCAAGGATGTTAAACAACTATCTATATATAACAGCTATTACAAATACATTCAAAGAATTAAAGGAAAATATAATGACAATGTGAAAACAAATAAAAATACCCAGCACTCAGATCTTGGTTTCTAATGGCATTCTTCAATAAAAGGATGCAGGAATCATTGAAGAAATGGCTGAGCCTGGAAATATACAAGATGAGCCTGGAGTAACTTGTGGTGTAAGAAAATAAGAAAGTACTCAAAAAACAAAAATAATCTTAGGGATTCTAAGCCCTCATACTCGGCCCACATTAAGCCTCCAGAAATTCATTAGAAGTTCAGCTGTTTTTCTTCTTATCCATAACTATGGCTCTTTTCTCTTTCTCTCTGTTCTACCAAAGGTGAAAATAGCCATGGTTCTCATCTCTCTTAGGAGGAATTTGTCCACTTTTGGCCTTTAGTTTATCAAATTGCTTTGCATTCTCAGCTTTCTGGCGGACTTAAAATGATAGTGATTTTGTAAATTATCTGACTTTTTAGTGGGAGTAACATTTTCTTGTGACTTTCCACATCCTAAATAGAGATGAACTTTTTCTAAATATTTGAAATAGTTCTCAAACTCTTATCAAAGTGATCTCCTAAAGTTCTGTCATACAGGTTTTTCTGCTGGAATCTACTCTCCACTCATTTGCTTGGAAATTTCCACTTATTCTTCAAAACTTCAGTTACCTTTTACTTCTAAAATGTATAATTCAGGGTTTCTCAACTTCTATTGAAATCTAGGGCCAGAAAATTCTTTGTTGTGGAGTCTGTCCTGTGCGTTGTAGGATGTTTAGCAGCATCCCTGGTCTCTACATGCTAGATGTTAGTTGCACACCACACTCCTCTGATTGTGACAACCAAACTGTCACCAGACATCCCCAAATGTAGAGAACCACAGGTATACCTTGATCCTTCTTCTGGGATCAGTGCAAGGGGCAGCTCTTATTTGCTTTTGTTCTCATGTTATCTTGGATCTACTTATCATTTTGGCACTTATATTTTCTTTTATTTTACGGTTCCCTCTCCTCTCTCTCTCTCTCTCTCTCTCCCTCCCTCTCTCTCTCTCTCTCTCTCTCTCTCTCTCTCTCTCTCTCTCTCTCTAACACACACACACATTTATCTCAGGTGAAAAGTAATTATTATTTAGAAACCTCCGATGCATTGAAGAAGGTCAGTGTTAAGAGGTAGAGAGGTGGGGAGAGAGTTGATGGGTGTGATGATGTAAATAATTTGGAGAAGCTTAGAAAAGCTAAAGGTCTATGTACAAGAAAAGGGAAAGATCCAGGGGAAGGGATGTATACGTATGTGTATGTGCGCATACGTGTGTGTTGGCATGGAAATACGAAGTGGAGGGGATAGCCATCCGTCCTGGAGAGGGCTTTGGGTTGGAGGCAGGGAACTTAGAGAAAGTAATGGAAAAAAGGGTTGTGAGGAAAATAACGTTTGGCAATTGAAGTTGTGATTTGAAGAAGTTAAAGAGGTCTAGTCCGTATTCTTGTTGAGTTTTGCCATGTAGTATAAAATTGACATTCTCATTCTTCCTAAAAAATCTTTATCATTGCAGAGTTGGATTTGCTTTTTAAGGTTGCAAAGGAAGTTCCAAGTCCTGCTTTGAGGTAGACAAGATGCTGATAACAGTCCCTCGGCGGGAGGGGGGTGCATAGTTCTTATTTGTTTTTTGTGTTGTTTTCATGCTGTTCTTATTTGCTTTTTGTGTTGCCTTCATGATCTGTTTGCCACTTGAAGGCTCGGTGTACCCCTAGTATAGAGCAGAGTTTACGGCACATAGTAGACTCTCAATATCTGTTGTATAGGTCCATGGATGAGAATTACCTTCTTTCTGAAAAGTGATAAAATGAGCGGTGAATATTATTCTCCCAACTTCTGGGGAAAAGTAATAGCTTGACCATGCAACCTGGGAAAAGGACCTTCTGTGTATTTCTCATCATCAGATGCCAGGTGAGAACTGGTATTCTTGGGATATAAAGTAGGAGTGGGAGGAAGAGAAAGAGGGGGAGGAATAACATTTATTGAGAATTTACAAACATGTCATCAATTTAAGATTGGAAGATGCACCAAAAAAGTCAATTATAATTTTAATGTCAATCATCATTTCTAAGACAGATGCAGATTTTATAGATATTTAAATATGAAATAAAAGTTAATATTAGAATTGGAAGTATGGTTAATGTCATGCACTCTTCTGAGTCATTTGAATAGTTAACTCAATTTTACCACTACCCTGTGAGGAATCTTATTATTAGATGGAAGAATGATCTCTAAGTCTGGGGCCTTGATTTATCCCAGGCTATGAAGTCCTTGGAAAGCTAAATCCCCCATATATGATGAAAGATCCTTTGGTAATTCTGGTGGAAAACTGTTCCTGAAAGATATAAGGACAGAAGCTGATCAAAAGTATCTAAGAAAGAATGAGTGGTGGTGAGCCTAAAGACCATGTTCTAGAAATCTAAATGGGGAAGAATAAATAAGTGGATATCTCATTCAAAAGTATACCATGATGTTAACATAACCCACAGATTGTGGGGCATGAAACAGTTAAAACATTTTTAAGTGATGAAAAGGGCTTCTGTACCAGGACAGCAGTTTGAATGGGTGCCATAGCATTTGAATACCAAGCAAGACCACTTTCCTTTTGCTCTACAGCTGTGGACAGAGAGGGACATTTCTATGGGGAGGGTACTGGGGGAGGGGAGTCTAGAGAAAGAGTTTGTTGTTCCTGAGAGGACAGACATCTCAGCATGCTAAAAGTCTTTCCTTCCCTCCCAACCTCTACCCCAACTCCACAAAAGCTTGGGAACATCACGCTGAGAAGAGAATCAACAAAGACAAAGAAAATTAAGGAGATGCAAGAGGGAAAGCAGACAGGGGAGATGGGGCCATCTGACGGAGAAAATTAAACCAGAGTGGTTAGAAGTGTGGATTCTGGAACATGAGAGCTTGCATCTGAAACCTGGCTCCCTCTGTTCAGCAGCTGTGACGGGGGTAGCCGCTTAGCTTCTCCAAGCCTCAGTTTTCTCGTCTGCGAAACACAGATGATAATAGTATCTACCTCATTGGGATGGTTGTAAGATTGTTAACCTAGTGACTGGCACAAAGTTAAGTACAAGATAAGCATTAGCTGTGGTTATTCTTTATTTAATTTTATTTATTTATTTATTTATTTATTTATTTATTTATTTATGGCTGTGTTGGGTCTTCGTTTCTGTGCGAGGGCTTTCTCTAGTTGCGGCAAGTGGGGGCCACTCTTCATCGCGGTGCGCTGGCCTCTCACTATCATGGCCTCTTTTATTGCGGAGCACAGGCTCCAGACGCGCAGGCTCAGCAATTGTGGCTCACGGGCCTAGTCGCTCCGTGGCATGTGGGATCTTCCCAGACCAGGGCTCGAACCCGTGTCCCCTGCATTGGCAGGCAGATTCTCAACCACTGCGCCACCAGGGAAGCCCAACTGTGGTTATTCTTAAAAAACTTAGCATGCCTCTCAGATAGATATATAGATATGGATAGAGATATTAGTACATACAGTAACCCTGTGTGCATGGCTGAGCAATGTCTGTACAATCATAGAAGGAAGGAAAGTAACCAGGCACAGAAGACATGACTGGCAAGTTTGTTGACATGTGACCAAAAAGCCAAGGCAAAATCCCCTAGAACAAAGTTCTCACCCTCTTTGGCAGGACACGGTGGCATGTCTTGGATAGCTAGGGGCAGAATTACAACTGGCTTCCCCAGCAATTTCTTGTAAACTGTAGCAAGTGACTGTTACTGATAGGAGTGCATTGCAAATAGACATTATCCTTCAGTGGTGTACCCACAAACATCACTGTTTTAGAGCAGTGGCTTTCAACTTGGGCTGCACAACAGAATCGTCTGGGGAGCTTTTAAAAATGTTTGGATTTCTAGACCCCCCTCCAGACCAATTGAATTGGAATCTCTGGGAGATTCAGTCATCTGTATTCTAATGGGCAGCCAGCACTGAGAACCATTGCCTTTGAGCAGTGGATCTCAAACTGGAGCGTGTATCATAACCACGTGGAGAGCCCACCCCCAGAGTTTCTGATTCATTAGATCTAGGGTGGGACCCAAGTATCAATGTCCTTCAGCCAAAGACCACCAGGAACACACCTGTAGTTAGATAAGTTGGATTTATTATTTGCTGCAGGGAGGGGAAACACACCTTGGGGAACCATGGATGTGTTAGGAAGATCCTATTATGGGATATGGGCTTTAGTTGTGTGATTTGAGGGATGCAGGTGGAAGTTTGCTCTAGATTGGATGCTGTCAGAAAACAGGGATGATTCTATGAGTGGATATCTCAATAAGTTTTATCTTTAGGGAGGGGAGACTCACAAGAGGCTAAGCTATAATTGGTAGAGAAATAGCAGCCACTCATTTTGGCCAAGAGAGGGGATGTTTGGTAACTTGTGGGCTGCACAATGACCTCGGTTTTGTCTGTATTTAGATAAAATTATGAAGTGGCCTTGTTTTGTCTTATTTTATCCTGGTCTCAGAGTAACCTTGCATGGGATTAGTGTTTTGTGAGATTGTTTCTGTTCAGTAGGGGAATAAGATGACCCACGGTGAGTGCGAGGCCAGCTTTCAAGCGTCAGGTACCGCCCCCTCCTCTTTCTCTCCTTTCTCACAAGTTCCAGGTGATGTGATACTACTGGTCCAGAGACCACCAGCCTTTGAGAACCACTGTCTGAGAGGGTAAAAAGACCTGAGACCTATGTTTGGAACAGGCACATAATAAAAATACATGAACACAACCTTAAAAAGCCAGGGCACAGAATTTCAAGGGAACAACAAAGCAAAATAAGAATAACATAGCCTGGCGGATAATGTAGCTTGGGGAAACTGAGTCCAGCGCAGATGAATGCAATACACCAGCTTTAAAGAAGGATGAGGCTAGCGTGTCTGATTGTGCTCTTCCTCTCCAGCTCCCAGCTGCCTTCTTGACCAACTTCCAGCTCAGGGCCTTTGTGCCTGTTTCCTTTGCCTGGTAGTGGGTCCATTTTTTACCTCATTCTTGCTCATTCTTCATGTATCCTTTACAAATGTCCCTTCTTCAGAGAGGCCTGCCCAGACCCACCCCTCACACTAAATTAGCTTCCCTCTTCATCACCCTCTTCTTTTTCTTCAATGCACCAATCATGATTTAAAATCAGATATTTACTTTTATGATGGTTGATTTAACATCTGTCTCCCCCACTAAACTGTGAGCTCCCTGTGGGTAGAGACCATGCTTAATTTGCTGACCACTGTCTCTTTCCCTTCCGGCACTTTTCTGAAAGAACCCCTTCCTTCCACAGCATGCACTGAATCACAGATGGGGCCTTATTTCCCTCTATCCAGCCCAATCCATACTGCATCTTTAAAATATTATTTATTGCTTTGGCTTGTCAATGACACTCTTCTCTGTTTTTCATTGCTTATATAGAGCCTATCAAACACTTTATATTTTTCTCTGATTACTTCCATGAAAAATGTAAAGTGCTTGCTGAAATCTACATGAGCAAAGAAATGTTGAGTTTCACATCTAACAAATCATGATTTGTTGTCAAGCTCTCCCTGTCTTGATTCAATCTCATGGTGGCTCTTTTAGATGCAATTTTATGAGAGCTAGTAGGGACTATCTTTAAAATAAAAATTTTCCTTCAGGCATTTCATTTGTTTGAAACATTGCTTGGGTTTGTCGTTTCAATTAAGTGTTCTGACACACTTCCCTTAACCCTTCTTCTGGGGCTGGGCTTGCTAAAGCAGCCTTCTTGGCTATGGATCTGGGATGAGAGAAGAGATGTTGCCAAGAATGAGATCCAACGGAGCCTCAAGAGTTTTAAATTTCAAGCCAAACTGGGTCCTGTTCAGATCTGGTTTAGCTGGCTCCTGGATTCTGAATGCAAATGCTTCAAAATGCTCATAAAATGGTAACAGAAGACTCTGTGGACATCAAATGGCACTCACAGAACATCACTTTAATGAGTTAAGCGAAATGAAACAGGAACATATGGATTCCATTGTCCTAAAAATACACAGGGGTTTAAAATAAAGGCAAATAAATAAGTTCCTTGGTGACATGTGTTTTGGGGTTTGCTGAACCAAACACATTGGAAAGTTCTCCAAGACATTTATCAAGTCTAAAATGCAGCTGGCTTCACCCACTCCCTCATGTGTGGTCACTGACTTGGTATGCCTACTCTTCCCTTGCGCTCTCAGAGCCATTTGCTCTTTGCCTAAGATGGGGCCAAGCTCACTGTCATTAGTATATACAGATGTGAACAAAGCTCCATTTTCCCGGAGCCTCAGGGAACATGTGTTCCCCGAGCAGAGAGAAGAAATGCTTTCTTTTCTCTCTACGCCAGCCCATCCTCCCTTTCCTTGGCTCACATTCTTTTCCAAAGCCTAGCCTCTTCCCTGCCTCTTCTGATCACAGGACCAGAGGGGTGATCAGTGGGTATCCTAGGTGGAGCTGGCCTCCAATACAGGCCTGCGAGCCTCAAAAACTTGAACTGGGTCGATTGTGCGGATTCCTACAAGCCCCTGAGCATTCTTTAACTGTAGACCCTTGCAGGTGAGTATGCACACTGTTGCCATAACAGCCTCCTCTTGTCTGCTCCTGCCTCGCAAGCACCCATCCTTGCAAATGTGAGAAGGGCTTCCTTCCATAATTACCCATTAGCTCAGAGGCTTCTTGAGTGGGAGAAGTAGGTAAACTATCATTTTGCCTCCAATTGTGCTCTTCTTTTAGACTTTTTGTATGAGCATGGGCTTTATTTTCCTGTGGTATGTAAGTAATATACTTTACCACAGCAATAAAAAATGGTTCTGCTGCCTTTGTCTCAGACACCCATCCATCAGAGAGAGCCTTTTGGCCATGTTCTGTAGGCCGTCAAAATCACTGGCCCCAAAAAAGCTTCAGAAAAATCATTGCCACCTCCTTTGAAAAGGTAAAATGCACATTTGGGGCTCCCTAAAGGCTTCTTGTTTCCTTATGACTCTTTACTGCCTCACAACTCCAGCAAGTAACTATCTCAGGCTGGAGCCAAGAATCAAGAGCTTCTGTGCACAATGTGGTCCCCAGAAAAGGCTTTGAGCAGAGGGTCCCCTGCTTTGTTTTCTTCCAGGTGAACAACCCAGAACACACAGGGGGACATCCCTTCCCTGAACAAAGTGGGTACGGACAGGCAGTCAGTATACACTGGAGTGTCACGTACAATCTGTTTGGCTTGTGGGGATGTGTCACTCCCCTGACGGGAAAGAAGTGACTTAGATTCCTACGCTGTGTTTTGGTTTGGTTTTTCCTGCTCTAATCTTTTCTCCTGCTCAACTATGTCTTGTTCCCTAATGCTTTGTGGCTTGTTTTTAAAATATATTATCAGGGTTTTTCTTGGGTTAAGAGAATGAGGGCATGGGGAAAAGGGTGTCAGAATGTTGGATAAGGAATAAAATGTTAGTTCAGATAGACAAGAGGCCAATTATCACTAAGGGGAAAGTCAAGAATGACTTTTTGGTCCTGGAGTCCTGACCAGCTAGTAGAATGGTAGTCATGTTCATTCTTGTCAGAAACAGCTAAAAAATGGATCAAGAGTATATTAAAGGAGAATAAGTTTCCCTCACTGTGTTCCCTGGAGCCTCTCTGTTCCAGCTTCAGTCCTTGTTCAGCAAATAAAAGAGGGATTTGAATGCTGAGGGTTAAAGGGAAGCCTGTTCTTCTCTATTTAATGTATGGAAGAAAGAGCTGAGAACATTTTTCCTTGACATCACATGATCCCTGTCAGGCTCCCAGTCAATAAGGCAGGGTGAGATCTCCTGGTGTGCAGGCCCGTCACACACAAAAATGTGTCTAGAGGCTCCTACCTCTATCTCCATGCACTGTCAAGCTTTCCAAGATCTCTCAAGATTTTCAGAGGAACATTTGCATAATCTACACTTCCTCACTGTTTTCTGTCATTTGCTGTTGTGTAGGACTGCAGCAACTCCCTTCCCCCTCACCCTCATTTTCCAGTTGTGCATTGTGCTCACAGCCAATGCCGAATTCAATTTCTGTAAAAAAAAAAAAAAAACGAAAAATGAGATTCAATTTAACCAAGCAAGTGGTTGAATTTAAGACTACAGAAACAGACAACCTTGTGCATCTCCTGTATACAATCTGAGAAAGCCTTAAAATGTTCTTTTTATTCTTATTCAAAGAATGACTAGATAAGATTAACCAGGGACCATTTGGGGGAATGTTCTTTCCTGGATGGCAGAGGGAAGGGGAGGATGACCTCATAAATTTCTTCCATCACTAATTTTTACGACTCTTTATGAGAACATTGGCTTTGTAGGCTTTTACCTGGGGTAAGGTGGCATTCTTTGTGGGGAAACCATTTACATAGCCACATAGCCCTGTGAAATACTTGATTCAGCCAGATTGCATACATGGTGAGTGAAAAAGCAGAATCATTTTCTCAGTAAACACATCTGCCTTCACAATTGCTTTCCTTTGCCTGAGCTCTGGCGACATTTTGAGAAATGACTCTGCAATCAGTGAAAATAGGGGTGAAAGGAGAGTCTTCATCCGTTTGTTTTTTTACCACCTCTTCCCCTTCCCTAAATAAGATGAATTAACCAGGTTTTACCTGCTGAAACGTATGGAAACATTGAGTCTGTCTCTGACATCCTGCTACAACATTGATTATCTTGCTTTGTGTTTTTGGTTCATAACATCAACATGAATGTGGCAAGAACAAAGCTTCCAACTCAAATGGTGATGTTCTGAAACTGTTTGCCTTGATGCACCTGCCACAAAATCTTATCAAGCCCTTTCTAGAATTTTCTTTACATAGTTTCTCCATAGATGGGCATCATTTTTTCCTCTTTAGCCTACTTTATCTATCTGTCCTAAGTCCTCTTATCTATCTTATTTCTTTGCAGTACATGCCTAGGTTTTGTCTGACCAACCTAACTCACTCTGGCCCTGTTTTCTGGGAGCTACTAATTCTTCTCCAACACCACATTCACATTCTTACAAGGGGCGCAGCTGAATCATGACCTCACTCCAACCTCACCCCGTCCCCAACACCAACCCTCAGGCACTGTCGATTGGGCAACAGTGGGTATCTGATTCAACCTGAACCAATTAGAAACTCTCCTTTGAGAATTCAGATTCAAACCTGTCAGGCTGGTCTCCTAGACAAAGGAGATATAACATTATAAACTTTTGGCTATTGAGTTTTATAGGAAGGAATAGAATTTTCTACCACATTGGGAAAGAGAGAAAGCTGGCCTGCAGGTACAAAACAAGCAGATAGATTGGGAGAAACATAAATGAGATAAAAGTTGGAGAGAGGATGCCTCTGGGATTCCCAAGGTCTCCCTTTTAAAGTCTGCCTATATGCTTACCTGTGGGTCCAATGAGTTAGTCTTGTATAATAATAATAATAATGTTTCCTTTTATGATTAAATTTGCTAGAATTGTCATCTGCTATTTACAACCCAAAAAATGGGTAACTAATCTATCTTCCAAATATCCTCTTATAACATATGTGAAGCTACTTGACATAATTTGACATTGATCTGCCTACAATGACCACCTGGTCTTCTCTGACTAGATAGAGATCATTATCCTTCATGATGCAGTGGTCATCTAATGAACCCAGTAGCTCCTTGAATGTGGTCAAGGTTTCTCATCGCTGAGACCTGGCACAATAGGAGTTCGACACAAAAGCACCATAAAATGTTGATCGGGTCGAATTATTCTTTGGTTAACTCTGGTACTTACTTTTCAACACTGCTGATGCATCATTTTGTGATCCATTCTCTTGTGTCTCTTCTTCCTGTTCAAGCCCAACCACTTTCTCAAAGTTAAGAAAAATCTGTATTAAAAAACCTGTGGCTTTCATTACCAGTCATACTTTCTTCTGTCCTCTTTTTTTTTTTTGTAAAGCTTCTTGGGTACATTGCTTTTTGGAGACCATAAACACTGAACTGAAAGTGTTTATTTATTTATTTATTTTTGGCTGTGTTTGGTCTTTGTTTCTGTGCGAGGGCTTTCTCCAGTTGCGGCAAGCGGGGGCCACTCTTCATCGCGATGCGCGGGCCTCTCACTATCGCGGCCTCTCTTGTTGCGGAGCACAGGCTCCAGACGTGCAGGCTCAGTAGTTGTGGCTCACGGGCCTAGTCGCTCCACAGCATGTGGGATCTTCCAAGACCAGGTCTCGAACCCGTGTCCCCTGCATTGGCAGGCAGATTCTCAACCACCGCGCCACCAGGGAAGCCCCTGTCCTCTTTTTTTAAACATCAGTTCAGGTCAACGCAAGGCCTTTCCTAGACTGCCTATTTACACCAGTCATTCATTTCTGGTCCTCTGAGCAACCCTCTGCTAATCCTTTCACTCCATTGAGGTGCTTCTGTCCTTGCAGTTACCTCAGTCTCTACAGCTCAGGGAGAAAGAACACATAAACTACTTGTAGACAGCCTAAACACACATGGGGGTGCAGGACACAAATAAATGTCCCTGCACACAAAGCAAGTTATTTTCAGCCCTGAGAACTCAGTGAGAGTTCATTGAAAGTAGCTTTCATTGAGTATGAGTCACAGGTCGTCAGTCTTTGTGATATAACCCATGAGTTAATGAATTCTTACAAGTCTTGATGAAAACCCTTCTTTGTCCATGTGGTTATTAATGGGTTTGTAAAATTGCATGATAAGGTGAAATGAAGCCTTAAAACCTTACTTCTCCTTGCTAGTGCAAAAACAAAACGAACAAACAAACAATAAAAACCCTGTCCCATAGCGTGTCTCATGGCTGGACCTATGGTTTTGAGATCTGTACACTTTAGGTTAGCAAGAAACCTGCCTTTACGGAGCCACCTTTTTCATCAGAAGACCGACCACTTGGCATAAAAATTGAAAGCCTCAGTGATTTAAAAAAAGACAAAAAATGCAGGATATATTCATATTTCTGAGGTTATATGAGTCTGTGAGAATGTGATTTCTAAACGCAGGTTCTAATTTGCTCTGGCCACAAAGTGACATTCCGTGTGTGAGAGTTCCATTTCAGTGGTGAGTTCATCTTTTACTACCTTTTATCAGAGCAAATTATGGTGTACCAGATACTTACTTCTCTGAACCAGGAGGGGTCAAGTAGTTAATTAATGAGAATTAATCTGTAAAAAGGACTAAAATCTCCAATTTGAATCCTGGTTTATGACTTGGTTTATGATGCAAGTGTGAAACTTCAAAGGGAGCTAACTCAACGTGGCACTTTAATTGCATTTTATTATATTTAAGAGCTTTATGGAAATTTTGCTGCCTGCCAAGAAATGGCTCTTGGGAATACTTTCCTCCTCAACAGGCTGCTGGGGCCCCTGTCCCCAGAGCAACTACAGAGAGGAGCCGCTTGCACCTTCCTCGAATCTGAGAAAAAAGGTGCAAACGGCTGGTAGGCGGAACATTGGCTTAGGGAGCGGCCAAGGATCATTTCTCTGACGGAGGGTAAAGGTGCAGAACCCAACAATCCCCCCTTTGAAGGTTCCGAATTCAAACATTCCCAAGGGCAAACTGGAAAGTTTATGTTTAGGGACAGGCTTTTAAGAGGATCAATACCATGAGGTGTCAATTCTGTGGGGAAAGCAAAAACAAAAGCAAAAAACCAAAAGTGGAGCACACGCATCTCTTTTCTCTGTAGCTTAACTAGAGAGAACTTTCTTAATTGTGTTGGCTTTGGCAATAAGGAAAGAGACCCTTTCTTTAATAGCTGTATTGTTTCCCCACCCTCTTATCTTCGGTAGAGCATGACACTAAGGAAAAAGCATTCCTAGGTTAACATGACCTCGAGTCTGAATCCAGGGCTGAGGGCCAGTGTTCCAGCTTCCAGATCTGGTACTGACTTGTCCTGTGGCCTTGGGCAAAGCTGCTTAGTCTCTGTGCTGGGTCTGTCCACTCCTAAAATGACAAGGATGATGCCATCCACCCCTACCTCCTGGGACATTGTGCAGAGTAGTGGTTTCTGATGATGGAAGGCTGAAGGAATGCTTAGAAAGGGGAAAAGTTAGGGAATAGGTTGATTTATTTGGCAGGGTATCGGATAGAACAGTATGTCCAAAGATGTTTCTGCAAAAAGTAAATCAAGTAATGATATTTAAAAGTGACTTTGTTGTGAGAGGAAATTGCCCTTGGGCTTGAATAGTTTGACTTTTCCTTTTACCCCTACTCATGGATTAGCACTGTCTTTTCATTAATGGTCAAATCTAGGGGTCTTTGAAGTAAATTTACATCACTTGGAATGAAGGAAAGAAAAAAAATACACCATTTCCTCAAAGGTAAGATGAATGCTGTAGAAAAAAATGAAATGTGGAGATTGGGATAACATTGGCAATTGGAGGGAGTATTGCAATTTTCCAAGTGCTATTAAAACTTTTATTTGTAGCTTTGGAAGTTGAGAGGGGAGATTCAACCTCATATCTAGTGCTGTGAGATGATGGTCAACATTTATCGTTCATTTAGTTATTTAGTAAACATGCATTGAACACATTTATTGGGACATAGTTCTTGCCCTCCAAGAACTTAGAGTTTATGAAGAAAGGTGCATACATACAAAATTGTTGCAAGGTCCTATGATGAGTGCCATAGTAGAAACACAGAATGGTACCATACTAGTAGGGATAAATGAGAGGGACATCTTGAAAAGCTCTTTGGAAGTCAAAATCAAACCTACCTAGTAAGATGATGAAAGGATCGTGGAATGCTTCTCAGGTATAGTGATGTATAAGAGTTTCCTGGGAATCTGAGGAGATTTGGAGAGAAAGCAGAGGGACCCATATGTACAAAGGTAGAGAGGCATGAAACAATATGATAAATTCTGAAGACAGGGCCACAAAGATGGAGTTTCTGATGAAACAAAGAAGATGGCAGAAGATGAAGCCAGAAAAGTCAGCAAGGGGTCATCAGGGAGGGAGAATAACTCTGCAAACAGCCTGCTTTTTTTTCTTTTTTTTTCTTTTGTATTGAAGTCTAGTTGATTTACAATGCTGTGCCAAACTCTGCTGTACAGCAAAGTGACTCAGTTACACACATACAGACATTCTTTTTTAAATATCCTTTTCCATTATGGATTATCCCAGGAGATTGGGTATAGTTCCCTGTGCTATACAGTAGAAACTTGTTGTTGCATTCTTATTCTTATTCCATTGCTTACTCACCATGGCACCTAGGGCAAGTTCCTCAGTTCCCCCATAAGTAAGATGGGGATAATAATGTTACGTATATCATAACGTTGTTGTGAAAACTAAATGAAATAACATATGATAATACATGTGAAGATTAAAACAGTGGCTGGCACAAAATAACTTCTCAACTAATGTAAACTTATTGTTATTCATATATTAGTTGAAGAAATTTGGTCTTTAGTCTACAGTCAGAGGAAAGCCACACAAGTATCTTAAGAAAAGCAATGTCTTGTCAAGATTTGCATGGAGAATGAAAAGGAAATAGACTAAGAAAGGGGGTGTGTTAGAGGGGAGGGAAGATTGAGATTAAGGAGAGGAATTTATGGAACTGAATGACAGTGAGATGAAGGATTTCAGCTGTCTCCCAGGTCTGGGACTTGGGTGACTAGAACAGTTGGTGATAATAGTAACCCGAGTAAGAAGATATATAAGAAGCAAGAAGTGTAGTGGAAAAATAATAAATTCAGTTTATTTATATGTGAATTTTGAGATACCCAGGGACATTCAGATGGGGCATTCTGCAGGCAAGTAGAGTCAGGTCTGGATCTCTGAAAAGAAGTCTGGACTAGAAGTACAATTTTGGGGTTTTTTGGATTGCTGAGATTATTCAGGGAGAAGGGCTAGTATGTTAGTCTGAGAAAGACTAGAAAGAAAAGCCTGGGGGAACCAAGAGAGAATGAGGCTGCAGAAATCAAGGGAGAAGAGTTTGATTAAATTTGGAGTCATGTTTTGACTCTTAGCTCCACCCTTCTTTCCTATTTTGCCATCCCTTCTATAGGCAACCTCTGGGTCCTCACACAAGCATCTGGAATTATTCGTATCATCTTCTGTGGGACACAACACTCTCTTGTGACTCCTTTACACTTCCAAGCTACAGAGTTTGTTTAACACATGATATTCTTTTAAATTACCACATAAAATGTGGAGCAATATTGATAAGAAAGGTCCAGGCAAAAATTAAACATGAAACAACTTTCTTCCCTCAAATTTTATTAACACATAAAAATTGGAATTGGAATCAAGTATGTTTATGTGGCTAACTAGGAATCCAGAATCAATTAAAAAGAGAGAGAGAGAGAGAGACTGTAAATTGTAAATTTACCCATGTAAGTTTTTTGTTTTTTGTTTTTTTAAAATTCAGCATGAAAACAAACGCCATAAGCAAAGACAAAACTTGGAAAAGTATTTGCAATTCATATCACAGATGAAGGGGTAATCTCTCTCATTACACAAAGAGCATCTAGAAATCAAGGTGAAATTTTTCAGTGATAATAAATATAAATGGGCATAAACAGTTCACACACACAGAAGAAGAGATATGAATGGCCCTAAACAAATGAAAAGATGCTTACTCATTTATAATAAGAGAAATGCAAATTAACACTGCAATCACATTTTATGCTTACAAGTTTAAGGGAAAATACCCCCAAAAAAGCATGTTGTATTGGTGAGACTGTTGGGAAATAGGCACTGTGATACACTGCAGATGGAGATGTAAAATTGAAGTAACCTGAATAACCTTGAAGGAAGGAGATATAGTGAGATTTATCAAAATTACAGATGCCTTTACTCTTTGCTTCAGAAATCTCACTGCTAAGAATCTTGCCCACAGATACCCCCATACAAGTGCAAAATGATATATAGAGAAGATTATTCATTGTGACACTGTTTATAATAGCAAAAGGTTGCTATTACAAACCCAGGTGACAGCAATAAGGTATTTGTTTGAGTAAAGTATTATACATTCTTAGAATGTAGTAACATGCAGCCGTTGGGGGGGAAAAAAAAAAGAATGACAAATTAGACTGCTGTGTACTAAGATGCAGATCTCTAAGACACTGTATATTAAAAATACAAGGAATATAACAGTTATTTATTTGCTACTATTTGTATGAGAAAGTGGGATGATAAGAACATATATATGTATTTGCTTATAATTACAAAAAAAAATTGGGGAACACAGCTTTTTCTGGTGAATCCTTTATTCTTTGGTAGTACAAATATTTAATAAAAATGATTACCACTGGGGGTGGAGGAAAATGGGTCAGAAGGTATATGTTTAGTGGGATATGTTCTGTACACAAAACCCACGAATAACTTTTAAAAAACATTCAGTAGTTTTATTAATGTTGTTAGAATTAAAATGTTCTAGTGTGAAAGAAAATTTTAGTTATAAAATCAAAGAAGTTAAGTAACAACCATATAAAATTAAAAATAAATTAGAAATATCAACATGAACTAGTAGTTTAAAAAAACATGTTATTTATTATCTAGCACTGAAGTTGCCTAGAAAGAAGGTCACCTTGGGAGCATACATGCCCCTCATGCCAAGAGTTTGGTTTTTAATATCATTGCCCCCTAAAGGGAGCCAAGATCTTTTAAGAAATATCTTAGGGCAGGGAGGCCACAAATGATAAGCAAAAAAGTTTTCACAGATTAATAAGATCCTATTAAATGGTATAGAATCTAGTTGTTGAGGCTCCAGCTGGCCAAAGATATGACAATTTGAGCATCAGAAAGAATACTGTTTGTAACTGATATTGAATCTATGAAAATCCATGAGTCTGCAAGAATGCTCAAAGAGAAAGATGGAAAAAATATATTGGTCACTATTTGAGGGGAGTGTTAAACCAAATCAACTTTGACAATTTGTAATTTAAAAGGAGAAAATTGAGCATTTATCCTGTCTTTCTCAAAGAAATTGTATTCTGAGTTTACCAAACAGCTCCAGTTGGTAAGGGAGAGGTCTACTTTACAGAAGAATAGCAATTGATATATATGAAAAGAATAATAAATTTAGAAAAACCATCGTACAACCACAAATGAAATTTTTGATTCAGGCAGATTACTCACTGCTGATCAGTAGGGATGGGTTTTCTCCATCTGCCACCATGTCCCAAAGATCTTGAGTTTGAAATCATCAGGTGGATGGTTGATGAGGAACTAGACATTGGTATGGTGCCCAAAATTCCACTATATTTCTCAAAGGGAAGAACTTAGCAATGGAAGGATCGGACTGTTACTGGTGCTCAATCTAGCATCGTTAATGGTGGGGCAGTCCATTTGGAGTGCAATATGAAGTAAATGATGCCACAGGGAATATACTCTGTCTCTAAATGTTTAACTCGAATCTAATAAAGTCCTTCCTGTTTATAAGAAATATGGCAATAATTTCCTATTTATAGGAAATATGGGGAGAATAGGGATAAAGTAAATGATGTCTTCAGAAAGCAGTCAAACAAATCATGGGAAAGAGTGACAACTAAACAAATGAGAGCAGAGATTGAATGGAGAGTTTTCCCTCTATCTTTTCATAGAGCCATACAACTTATTACCTACTAAAAATGGAATAAATACTTAGTAGTGATTAGATATTTTATCATATCTTGTTAAACGTGAACTCTAGGATATTGAAATAAGAGAAAAATAATTCTAACTATAGCCAGCTATTCTGCCATTTGTGAAGAGAGGGTTGCCAATCAGTAAGAATGTGATTTTTTCACCTGCCATTCTGTCTCAAAGTCATGTTTATATAATTCAGCTCTAGCTCTGGACCAGTAAGTGAAGAGTGGCCTTTTGTGTAAGTATAGAAGTCATGCTCCTCCGCCTCCCCCTACCCACTTACCCATTGCATAAGAACCTAAGCCCGCCAGATAGTCAGGCAACAAGGAAGGAGCAGGAGAAATTCCATTCTTGATGCCTAAGGAGAATATCAGAGGGCATAGGGTTTGGATACTGATGTTTTGGGTTCAGTTTCTCATAAGGACCCATAGCTGTTCCCACAGCAGTTAAGGTTCGCCAGACCTACTCTTGCAGCAGCAAAGACCTGGTAGACCTACTTTCCCTTTGCTGCTTACTGACATTAAATAGCAATCATAAAGAAGACCCTTAGAAAGGTAGATTGTCCAAATGTAGAACTTAGGGAAAGTTGCAAAGGGAAGATGCACCCATGGATCAGAGGTGCCCCTCCTTCTCCCCCGGGGGCCTGGGCTCTGACTGGCAATTCTCAGTGCCTCTGCTTCTGTGCACACATCAGGGGAATTAGATGGACCCAAACTTTTGATTTTCTACTTCCTGCACATGGCACAGATATAATTTTTGAGTCATTAGATAGACGTGACGCTTTCTTATTTCAATGCCTGGTAAGGGCCCTTCAAGTCCCTGGGGAAAAGGCAGTGAGTGGTCTTCTTTGTAGTGATTCTTATAAACCAAATAAAGGATAATAGTGACCTCAGGAGCAACATACAAAAAGTGGAAGGATTTAAAACTAGCTTCCCTGGGAGGAGGATTCTTCTTGAACCATCACTGGGGTCTCAGACTGGAGGGCAGGGTGGGCAAGGGGACAGATATTGCGGGTATTTGCAGGGCTCCGAATTGAAGGGGAATTAAATTCAAAGTCTGATTGATATTTGACCTGGCCAGTCACCACTAGCCGCAAACACCATTCCCTTGAGCAGAGGAGAAATTATGCTCGTGGTAGACAAAAGGAACTCAAAAAGCAAGAGAACATTTGAGCAAAGAGTTTTGAAGAAACCCCAAGTGAAGGATCCACAGAAGTGGAACAGTTGCAGAGAAGAGAAGTGGAGATTGGAAGACAACATCTGGGAAGATTCTCAAGGGCTTAAAGGCAACATGGGGGTAGATAGGTTTATGGGGAGCCTGATTAAGCCATTTATTCAACAAGTATTTGAATATCTTCTAAGTGTTAGGCACTATCTTCTAGGTGCTAGGGACACAGTGGTGAGGAAAAGCAGACAATTCTAGCCTTGATGGAGCTACTGGTGGAAAAGGGCAGACATCAACTAATAGCTCAAACATCAAGGTCACAACTGTGCTAAGTGCTACAGAGGATAGGTGCTCAATGCTATGACAGTGTACTGTATAGTGGGGAGATTTCTCTTAATTGAGAAGGTCACAGATGGTTTCTTGAAGAAGCTGAATCTTGAAGTGAAGGTAGGATACAATTCAAGGAAGCAGGAATAGCATATGCAAAATCCAGAGGCGAGAAGAGCATGGCTATTTGAGGGACAGAAGGAAGGCCAGATTGCAGGAGAGCCTGGTGCAAGATCAGAGTGGTCTTTCTCCTGATGAAAATGGTGATTCTTTATTTGGCGATGAAGCTGGCTGTTTTCCAAACATTCCCTCCCCATTTGCTAGTCCAGGGACTGCATTACAGTGACTGTGTACTAGGTCAGGATGCCCATGATCCATAGCTAACAGATTCAAGAGTGTGCTTGTCAACCACTCAACAAAGGTTAATTGAGCATCATTTTATGCTGGGTTCTGAACTAGGAGCTGGTGCTTTAAGACATTCACACTTCTCTGGGTCTTAGAGGTTTCGATTGGTCCATATTAGTGAAATGTTTCACCTGCTTGGATATTCTGACCAATCACTTAATTTTGACACAGCATCCACCAGAAAAAGGAAGCGCTCTTGAAACCAGAACTAGCATATGTTATAATGAATTGTAGAGTACAGTCTTGCCAAGATATTTTCCCTAGTTTCTTGAGATTCCTCAACACAGATCCATAGTAAAGAACAACCCAACTGAAAAAGAGAACCCAGCTAATTTCTTCCTTATATACTTATCCATTAATCTGTGGGGCATTTCTTCAACTCTCAAGTCTGGCTTATTTTTCCACAAATAGTACTACTGGACCTTTAAACCCACAGTAGGACTAAACAGATTTGTAAACCAAAATGTTTCTCTATCGATGGGGATGTTTCATCCTACTGAAAATATTGTTAAGAACAAGATCCTCCTAAGGTTCTGTTGCTCTCTAGGCAGCCTTTTATTCCAAGGCAGAAAGAGCCTGGACTCCGAAATGTTCAGTCTTGGGAGAAATTCCAACTTGGTAATGGTCTATCAATATCATAAGCAGGATCAGAATGAGTAAACCAGGTGTATGACAGATGTAATTCCAAATCCAAAGTAGTAAACCATGATTGTGCCCTGTTTCTATTTGACTTATAAGTGATTGATTTCATAAACAAATTGGTTTGGTACTGCTGCCTGCCTTAGCAAATAAGAAAACAAACATCCTTTAGGTAGTTTGGCTTTGTTATGCAATTATCACACTGCTGTCTGCCAGCATCCCCTGTTTGCCTGCAGCCATGGAACACTGACATAGAGTTTTTAGAAAATCCTAGAGTCTTAAGAAACTCCACATGAATCATTTAAAGGTGACCTGTTTGCATGGCAAAAAGAGTGTACTTTTTCCCTCTCCTTTATCTTGAGTTATACCTTGTCAAATTGTTGCCCGGCATTAGATTATAGACTCTGTATGTTAATGGTGGTTCCCTGTTAGCCTGTCTGCATAAATCTGGCTTATAATACTGCTAACTCTTGATTTCTAACTGCCCATTATAATTCAACAAGGACTAGGGCCACCACATTGTGTTAAGTCTCTACAAGGGTCAGAATAAGATTTATATATATAGCTCTGTCCTAGCATCTTAAAGTCTCTTGAGGAAGAAAAATTAATGCACACAAACCAACTAGAGGGTCTACTTTTGTTTCTTAGGAACTCCCTGTTCTTAAAGATTTTCACTGCACTTGCCTCGAAGCTCCCAAATGAAGATTATTTCCTTATTTTCTCTGCCTCTGTATTCCTGTGGTTTCAGTTCTGTCCCTGTACCATCACCAGACATCAAGCTCTGCCCCTTCAAAGTCGGAAAGTGACTCACATCGAAACATTTCTTAAGTTTAGTAGCTTCACCGAAGATTTCCGGAGTCCTGGAGGGGGCATTGCATCGCGAAGTCCTCCGTGGTTTGACCTCCTACTGCTATACCCTCTTGACTCCCATGTTTTTCTGTCTCTGTACCTTAGCCTCTAAAGTAGCCAGCACATTCTTTCCCCTTTTCTCACAAAATGTTTGCAGAGAAGTGTAGGTTTTCCAGGAGAAAAGGTCAGGGAGGTAATGGGTTTGCTACTTTAGGAATATGCAGGGAGTAGGACTGACTTGTTGTCTTGGGTCCCCCCTGAAGCAGACCCTGAGTTAAAGAAACTTTTTCTTTAGGAGGTAATCCCAGGAAACAGAGGTAAAGAATGAGGAAGTGAGACAGGAAAAAGAAGGAATCCAAGGAGAGTTCAGTGCTGCCAGGGAGCTCTGGAAGGGAATATTGAGGGAAATTTTTCAAAAGGCAAAATCATACCTCTCATGCAAACATTAACATGTATCAAAGATTTTGTTCAACTCCTCACTTGTTAAGGAAACCAGTAAGATGTTACAACAAGTTCAAATGAAAATTTTACTTATTCTCTGCTGGATAAAATCCACTGACTTTGTCAGGAGTGGAAAACATTGGCTTTACCGTCAGTGCTCTACAAGTTAACGTGTGTCTCTGCAGACCGGTGGAATATCTAGTCAAAGACAATCCGAGTTGCATACCCTTAGAAAATAGACAAAGCCCTAAGGGTTGCCAGACCACACCTCACATTCCATTGAAAGAACATCCAATCATCTCTTTCACCCGTTTCGAAACCTTTCATAATTTTTGCTGGCAGCAGTGTAAAACATACCTCAGAGTTGTCCCACCTGAATGGCAAGGAAGCTGGAGTATTTATGTATTGAGTCCAGTCTGCCATTGGTTGAGGAGTTTTAACATTCTGGCTTTTCCAGCTTGCTCTATTCATGGGCCAAGCACAGTATCCTGACCATTAAAAAAAAAAAAAAAAAGCCCTCAGGCAGAGTTGCAAGTACTGGCAGGAAACAGCCTTCTGTGTGTAGAGGTGAATGCCAAGGGGAATTGAGGAGAAGAGGAGAAAAGGAGGGAACCAATAGTGCCTGCTTTATTTGTCTTATCTATTTATTGGCTGATTTACCATTTTGTCTGTTTCACATTTCCCGCCAGAATTTAAGCTCCCCGAGGGCCAGAAATTTTCTGTCTTATTTTTCACTATCTCCCCGACACTTAGCCTACTATCAGGCACATGGTAGGTAATCCAGAAATATTTGATGACTGTTGTTGAATAAATATGGGCCTCAAGCTGGGCCTTGAAGACAGACTGTAGTCCCAATTAGAGGAAGGGATTTTGCAGGAACTTCTAAGAGGCCCATACAGTCAGGCTTTGTGTAGCATCCTTGGAACCAGTTACTTGCTCCATAGCCAACCTCCACCACAAGCCAAGCCTTGTTCGTATGAAAGCAGACGAACACAAAAGTACAGACTCTGCTTTCAACGTACTTGAAAAGGACCAAGAACACAATATTACACCTTCTTCCCACTGTTAATTACTACGCATTCGATATTTTTATGCTCATCCACGCTAAGACCCTTATATACACTTTCCAGGACTCTGGGCAAAGAAAGTAGAAAAGAGCCGAGGGACATTTTCTGGGGAGCACACGGTACGCTTGTCAGGACTGACATGGAAAAGTCTATGAAAAAGCTAACTTGCATGTAGGCATCACTGAACAGACCCAAGAGATGTACTGGTTTTATTAAGTAGCCAGATGGCCTTCAAGAGTAGCTAGAAGAGCAGACAGGCCCCAGATGACAAATGATGAGGGACCCTCCCTATGGGCATTTTTTTTTTTGAGACAATGTGTTGACATTAGGTATGGAATAAATCCATAACTGTACTGTTCATGCAAATTCTTAAGACGAGCAGGTGCTATTCACCGACCTTACCCAAATGAAATTTTGCCAGAGAAAATAACCCAACTCTCTCTTAAATTCAATTTTGGCAGGCTCCTTCCCCCAGCCCCAACCCCCCCAAAAATTCAAAACAAAATTCCAAACAAAAAACAAAGTGGGGAAAAAATAACTTGATAATTGCCCTTCATTTGGAATGGTTGACAGATGCCTTGCAGAAATTTGAAGTATTGTCCAGCTGCTTAGAATCTACTCATTTTAAATGGAGTGCTCACGAAAGCATCACCATTGTCAGATTATAAGGGAGCATTAAAAAAACACTGTTAAATGGATACATGCATTTTTATTGATGTCAATACTATGTACCAGTGACATTAAATGGTTTAGAAATTCAGAGAACGTTGTAGATTGCACATAGGTTTTAGTCCTCAGAAGAAACTCTAGGGTTTGTCCCTGGTAATGTAAGTGGCCTTTATGTGTATGTGTGTGTATGTGTTTGTTGTTGAATCCATATCTGGATTCTCTAGGGAGAGAGGGCTCTAAGAACCTGACCACCCTTTCTCTAGCTGAGTAACCCACTGAAGGCCACCAGATACCCAGAAAAAAAAATAGCAGTGGATAGGCTATCCCACCTCCTCTTATAGGTCATGAGTTTACACTTTAGGATGACTTAGAAATTATCCAATCATTCATTCAAAAGAATTTTTTGAATTACTACTGTGTGACACACACTGGTGTTTTGGTGTTAGAAAAAAGATTTTTTTCCTTCATGGAGCTTATGTATTGTTGTGGAGAATAGCAGCAGATAGATCAAAGACACACTTTACAAAACGCTAAGCAATGAATGTACAAAATTGCAGAGAAACATTTTAGTAGAGCACATATGCTAAGAAAATAGAGAAATATATGCAGTAACTATAAAAATAGAGTAGGGGAACTTGGTGAAGGGAACTGAGAGAAAATTATGGAAATTTCAAGGAAGCCAGCAATCCATCACTTGTCAACTAGAACTTCTAGAGCCTCTGCCACATGCCCAGGACTATGCAAGAGGCACGTAAAGAAATTTTAAGTATAATTTTTGCCCTATGGGGCCCCAGATCGCAGTGAGGCTGCAACTCTGCACAGATAACAAAATTAGTGAATAACTCCTGTATGTAATTAAGAAGAAAAAAGTCATCAGCATAGAGAAGGAAAGTTCCCTACAGAAAGCATGTCTGGGGGAGTCTTGAATAGGAAACAAGGACCTAGGTTTTACTCTGGCCACTTCTACCCAAGAGATTATTCAGATGCAGAACCAGATCAAAGTGCCTCAGATTCTTGCCTGTTCTAAAACTCCAGCTTCTTTACCATTCAGAGAGTGATCGTGATGGGAATAGTATATAGCAGCGTCCAGCATTTCGTGTGACAAGCAGGAAAGCACATGGCAACTGTAAAATGCTGTCAGAATGTTCAACAGTGATCACCATTCCAGGAGGAGAAGCAGGAAATTGAGATTCTGTCCCCACACCCTCCTTCTGCATTACCACTGCCTGTCAGCAGATATGAGGAATCTCTTCCTTAAAGCCCTGCTTAGCAGACAGTTTCATCCTCTGCTCTTTACACCTGACCTAACGGAGTGTGCAGCAGCAGCGTCTATTCAGGACCCAAGTATCCAGGAGATGGAGATTTTCTTTCTCTTCAGGTCTAGGTCAGCAAAAGCCTGATCTGGCAATTTGAGAACAAGTTCTGTTTTACAATTATTCTGATTGCAGGAGCATAAATATTGACAGAAAAAAATGCCCCTGGAATGGTGATAAATGCAAAGCACATGCAGGATTTGTATAACACGCACTGGGCGGGCTCCATCAGACAGACTGAAAGCTTTCCAGTATCCAAAGGAATCGAATACAGCAGAATCCATGCGTGTTAACATGCAGCTTCCAGACACAATGTTTGCAGAATCATGAGGAGCTCATGGAAAGGACTGACTCTGTGTCATGTATGAGTACACAGAAGACAGCACTAAAATGAGGGGCCAGCACCTGGCTTCTATTTCTGACTCTGCCAAAGATACCCTGGCAGTGTCTCCAGAAACTGCAAAGCTGTGGGTTTTAAATTGTTGGGAAAAGTTAGCCTGTGGCATTCTTTGCCCATGGGAACAGAGAGATAATTTTGCTACTTTTTTTTTTTTTTCTTCCTTCTGCAATTGTCATCACTGTCTTCTCTTCTTGTTTGGAATTTGACCAAGTGCTTTCGGGACAATCTGGGGCTTAAAGTGAGGACTATCACTTTGACTTGGTGACCCCAAACTCTTTCCTCCATGCTCAGAATAGGGCTAGACCAGTGGTTGTAAAGCATCATGTTATGACTAAAGATCACATGAGTAGTTTCTGCTTGGAGTGTGGACATTTGTCTAACAGAAAATACGCCCCTTCAGAACAAACATCCTCTCAACTGATAATAGCTCATTAAGAACTAGGCTAATTTAATTCTATTGGAAATTAATAAGGTTCTAGAAATGTAGATGATTCATAGTTAATGTACCAAGTATCAGTCATTCAAAATATGTGAACACTTACTTCCAGCATAAGTAAAAATATTAAAGTATAGAGTTCTTCCTTTCAGGAAGGCCATAAAAAGGAACTCTGTTCAACATACATATTTTTTAAAAATGCTATAGTTGGAGCAAACCCTAGCAATCTCTTAAAGTCCGTTACCAATGTAAATGAGCTGGCTGGATTTACAATAGACTCGATGAGACTTCAGAGGATCTCTGGCGTGGAAGAGCTCATCCAGATGAACTGCCTGGAGAAGAATGAGAATAGACAGAGGAACTGGCTTGCAGAAATTAACCCCTTCTGGGCTCATCCCTGATGTTTTCAGAGGGAGTCATCTGGGTAACCTTTGGAGGGTGACTCAGTAGAGAGGAAGGAGCAGGAGACCAGGAGTAAGAAGTCCAGGCTCCAATTTACTTGAAACCTCAGAGACTTATTTTCCGCATCTGTAAAATGGGGCTAATAATACTGCTGTTTGCACATCTCATAGGGTTGCTGCATGGAATAAGTAAACTCAAGAACTTTAATACTTTGAAAGATGTTAAGTTCTGTCCAAATCTGTATTATTCTTACTGAGGTAAAAGAGCAAAACTGTGGAAGCATTGGTTATTAGCGTTGAGTAAAAGCTTGAAGACCCAGGGAAAGGACACCAGGACCGGGACACTGTACTGGGACCAAGTCCAGCCGGGGACATTTCCACATAAGACCCCAGGATCGGCCCTGGGCATTCGACAACCTTGTGTGAGTGTTCAGTGGTGACACTTCAGCATTCTTGGCACCGCGCACCATGATGAAGGTCTAGCAGGTGCTGGTTCTCCTTATCAGCTGTGTCTGACAATCCTATTTCCAATGAGTCACCATATACACTGTTTTCTCCTCTCCTCGCCTCTCCGGCCACTCCTGGGCTCAAGACTGCATATGGGACTAAAATGTCACAGTTGCCATCCCCTGCAGGTAGTGAGGCCAGCAAAGCCCCCGCCTGCCACTGCTGAGCCCACGCCTAAGTCTGCTCCAGTGACAGCTTCTCTGTGGTCCCCTGCATCTTCACAGGCACAAGGAGGAGCCACTCACAAGAGGACCTTGACCCAGGCCTCTGCTGCTTCTGCAGCTTCGTGTCGCAGCCTCAGACCCACCCTCCTCTTCCCTGCTTCATGAGCCTGCAGCTCTGTGAACCACAGACCATCCTCCTTTATCTCCTGGCTCCAGTTAGGCTCTGCTGATAAGGGTGTAGGGGAGGCTGTGAGGCTAGGGGAGGGAGAAGGAACCTACTGTTTCTTCGCTGCTACTTGTTCTGGTCTGTGTCCTTGTAGCATCATTTCTTTACTCAGAGCAGCAGCAGTTGAATTAACCTCAAGGCTGCCCTTCGGTTTCCGTGGGCTCCTCCTCCAAGTCTCTAAACTTTAAAAATACCAAAATTTCCCTTTATTCCTCATCTGTGGGTAAAACAGCTGCTCCTGCAGTTACTGCCTGTACAATGTCTCACTATGCAATTCTTGCCTCTTTGCTTCTCTAGCACAGGGAGTCCTTGCTTTGCACAGTTACAATAGGTATGAGTTTCAGTTACCGCAGTTTCGTTAAATAACACCAGTTTCCCAACAACACAGTCAAATTTTAGTTACCGTGATATATTAACTAGGAGTAATTGCATAACATACAGAATTTGTTGCCAGCTCTTTAGTCCACAAACCACTATGTAAATAACAGACGGGCACCATGATTGGTGACCAATCACATTATTTCTTTCCAAATCCATTTGATTGGTCACTCTATGTCTCTTGTTGCTCCCTTCACACACACAAACAGCAAAGCATGTGGTTGTGTTGTCTCTCCGATGCCCAGTGATAGACCCACGTGACATTTGATGAAAACAGGTAACTGAAAGTGGGAATTGGCCAATAAAGATGAAAATACAGCAAAAAAGTGAAAAGTGATACCATTAGAAGGGGAATTTAGATTGGGCAGAAATGGAGTTATAGGAGAAAGAGCTGACCATCGGGAGGGAACACTGATATTGCTGTCCTTTGAGAGACTGGCTGTGTAGGCAGAGGAAGTTAGTGAGGGCAAACTTACCAAAATAAATGAGAAAAGTGGATTTGGCTTAAAGGATGAAGATGTCCCAGAGGAAAGGACACTGGCAAGACACTTCACAGTAAAGAAACTCCAGGAGATAATTTATGACATCGAAAGCATGAAAGGTAAAACGTTGAGAACTGATCCAAACTTAGAAATGAGTATGACAATTTGCCAAGGCAGGGAAAAGATGCTTGATCAGTATGGTAGATTATAAGACTGGAAGAAGACAAGCACTGTTCAAATTCTTCTTCTTCTTTTTTTTTTTTAAAGAAAGTGATTTATTAGAAAGAGTAGGTCTTACACAATTGTGGGAGATGATGGAGTTGGCCATTGTCTTTGTGTCTAGTTCTGAGCCTGAAGTTATCATAGATCAACGAGGCTGGTGATCGGAAGCCAGCAGGAGGTGGAGAGGAGCAAGGACACAATGGAACCTGTAAGGATGAACTAGAATCCACAAGGACAAGTTGGAACCCATGTCTGTCTCTCACCACCTCTAATTTCAGCTTTGGCCATGGAGCTGTCCACTCATGGCTCAGGAAATGAAGAAGCTGAAGTAAGAGATCTGGTAGGAGCCTGAGGAACAGTAGATTCAGGTGCTGCCCCACACCAGTGAGGTGAGCTAGTAGATCTAAGATAGCATGCACGATCCACCACAGCCCATGAAGCCCTGCACCAACCTTCAGTGCATGAAAAGTATGGCTGGTGCTTCCCTTCTGCCTTCCAAATCTCCCACAAAATCTCTCTTGTGGCCTAAATAACCCAGAACCATACAAGGAAGGGATTTTTGGGAAACATGGTTCAGCTTAGTTAAGTGGACACAATTCAAAGCTACCACATATGCCCTGTAAGACCTGGCATGATCTGACCCCTGCCTATTTCTCCATCCTTGTCTGAGTGAACTCCCCTTTTCTATTCTTTTTTCTTTTAATTTTATTGAAGTATAGTTGATTTACAATGTTGTATTCATTTCTGCTGTACAGCAAAGTGACTCGGTTATAGATATACATATTCTTTTTCATATTCTTTTCCATTATGATGTATCACAGGATATTGAATACAGTTCCCTGTGCTATACAAATTGTTCTTGAAAAAATTTTACAAAGATATAAAACACTTTAAATCCCCATGTTTCTAATGCTTTAAATTGTAGTGTACTAAGTAAATATCAGTTTTTGTATGTTTTTCATTTCCTTATACATTTACAACTGACAATAGAGACTTTTTAATGTTTTGACAAAAATTTCTAATGTTCGTAGAACAATCGTAATTTTTTCCATTGATTATTAAGATCACTTTCTGTAGCTGCAGCTTGTACAATTTTTACACTGCCATATTACCAGGAAAAGCAAAGACTGCCTATGTCTGGTTAATTTTTTAGAGTAAATTCTCTCTGTTTAAGGTGTGGATTCTGTTCCCTGACTTGACCTGGATCAATATGCCAGCCTATTGGAAATCCCCACCTCTCACGGCATTTTTCTGCCTTTCACTGTGAGTTAATAGGAGGGAGCAGTGAATGAAGAATCAGAAGCCTTGGGTTGGAATCTAAGTTCCGTTAGTTTCCTGAACATAAGTCACTTAACTCTCTGAGTTCCTATTTCCTCACCTAAAAATGAAGTTGATAACAAAATCACCTACAGTAACAGTTGTTATGAGAACCCAGTGACACACACATGTGAAGTACATATAGTAGTAAGGTATTGAGGTAGGCTGGTTAATGGCTCCCAAAGATATCCACATCCTAATCCCCAGAACCTGTGAATATTACCTTACATGGCAAAGGGGGCTTTGCAGATGTGATTAAGTTAAGGGTATTGGGATGGGAGGATTATCTTGGATTATCTGGGTGGGCCCTAAATGTAATCACAAATGTCTTTAGAAGAGGGAGGTAGAGGGAGATTTGACTACAGAAGAGATGATATTGATGAAGGAAGCTGACACTGGAGGGATGCATGGTAAGATGGAGGAAGTGGCCCCAAGCCAAGGAATATAAGTGGCCACTAGAGACGGAAAAAGGCAAGGAAATAGATTCTGCCCTCACAGGCTCCAGAATGAACCAGCCCTGCTGACCTTAGGTTTAGCTCAATGAAACTGATTTTGGAATTCTGACCTCCAGAGAATAAATTTATCTTGTTGTAAGTAACTGAATATGTGATAAAATGTTACAGCAGCAGTAGGAAACTAATACAGCTACAAAGTGCAGATATTATTGCTACTCTCAGTGAAACTGCTAATGCAACCCCTTCTCCCTTAAGTCTTCCTTGGATTCATCCTACTTAGAATTAAGACCTTTAGAAAGCACCAGGAATGTTAAGTTGGAGGAAGACAGACAGCTGTGCTCGTTCACCATTTGTCAAGAAGAACCCAGGAGGGCACAACCCCGTCTTCTACTGTGCTCATTCACATGACCTGAAGATCACACTTTGTCCAAGTGTATTCTGATGAATTCTCTCCAGTGGAGTGAAATGTTCTGTTCTTCTTGTACATCTTTTGCCAGAAAGATGGAAGTAAACCAGTTGCATCTTTCTTCTTGGCTTCCATTTCAATGTATTATGCATAGTGAGATAAACTCTCTGGGCCTGCCCTCCTGAGCAACTTTAAGGGAACTGTCTCCAGAGAAAAGAGTGTTCTGGCAAAGTTGTATGCAGCTTTAGGACCCATAAAATGACAAGCTTCTGTAACTCCCAGATAGAAGTTGGAATGACATGTTTACATCACTGGCAGTAAAGGGGTTATATGTTTGCCTCAGTGACCCACAGAATGTTGACTCCCATCTTTGTAGTTTTGTTTTCTTTCTTTTTTTTTTTTTTGGTCTCTGCCTTTCAGTCATCTGGGTGCTTAAATTGTTGATTGGTATATATTTTTAAAAGAACAAAAATCAATGGTAATAATGCTTCAGTGGGTTTAGCACTGCCTACCTGGTCATGCCCAGAAATGGGAACCAGCCAGTACATGGCCTGCTATCTTTACTGGAAGAATCTAGTATTATGGGGATAAGTCTTAACACGTGCCTTTCTTGGTAAAATGCCAGTCAAGCTTTCTCTTGAATGGATTGGCTTAGCCTGTCATTAGTCAAACTGGTGGCTCCAAAAGGAAGTTTCTCCAGCAGTACCCTTACTGGTCATGCCTGGATGGCCTTACCTAGTCCCCAGCATTGTCAGCTGGGGTATGTCTCGGTGGGGAGCTGTGGAAGGGCAGCATGCTAAGGGAAATGGCTAGGAGGCTTGGTGCCGTGCTCTCTGGAGTTTTCTCTAAGATAGCTCAGCAAAATCCAATCTTAAAGTTATCACAGTTGCAAGTGAAGGGACAACATGACATGTTGTGCCCCTCATCTGAAATAGAAAAACATACACAATATCACCTTATGTAGTATTTTTGCCAAAAATGTTTAAAAGTAGTGTAGTTATGAGAATTCAATCAAATAAATACAGAGTGTGGGACATTCTGTAAGACAGCTCCTGGACTCTTCAAAAAAAAGTCAATGTCATGAAAAACAAAAAAGGCAGGAGTCGATGAGAATATTCTAAGTTAAAAGAGACTAAAGAAACATAACAACCAAATACAGCGTGATAACTTGATTGGATTCTGGATTTTTAAAACTGCTATAAAATATATCATGGGGTCAATTGGGGATATTTAAATATGGACAGTACATTGGATTTTTCAGAACAAATGTTAATTTCTCTGGGTGAGATAATACTTCTTAGCTAGAAAAATGTCATATTCTTAGGAGATATAAGCTGAAATATTTAGAAGTGAGATATCATGATATAAGCTATTTACTTTCATATCTTTTAAATAATTATAAATAAAAAGAGACTGAGAGAGAGCACATATGTGATAAAATGTTAACAACTGCAGAATCTTGGTGAAGAGTAAATGACTGTTCATTGAATTGCTTTTCAACTTTTCTACAGATGTGATATTTTATTATTTTCAAAATAATTGGGAGATTTGAAATATATTTCATTTATCAAAAAAATTCAGAGCACTATAGAAATTTACTTCATTCTGAGAGTATCTAGACACAACTTTTTTTTTTTTCAAATTTAACCAGGTGCCCTCTGTTTATTTTATTTTATTTATTTTTTATTTTTTTTACACACACACACTGTATTTTATTTTTACAAGAGATAAATAGACTGACACCAAGCATTGTACATGGATGACTACAACAAAAGCAACAATGATTGCAATTACCAAACATGAAACACACTCATACTATGTCATAATATTGACATTCAGTCCAGTAATCCTCCACTGTAACAGCTCCTTTACTTTGCAGTGAAAATTGATTTGTATGTTCTTTGCCTCTGAGTCCTTGTGGGATTTTTTTTTTTAATTCAGACAGAAAGTCACAAAAATTATACTCATCATCAGTTCACTCAGTCCCATGTAATTAATTTTTTTTTCATCTTGATCTTTTGTTAGCACTTTTATGAGTTCATCAGTTTTTCATTAGAGTTCTGAAAATGCTTATTCATTCAGTTCAGCAGTACAGTCAGTTACCAGAAACCTGTACTTGTCAGAGTCTTTTCCATGAATTTCTTGAAGATGAAACCCTTTTATAGGAACATATTTGCAAAAGCATCAGAGTGCATCCAGAACTGTCTGTAAATGACAAAAGACTTAAAAATGACCACAGTTAAAGATTTGATGAAAGTTCATAATAATGCAGTTGACAAGAAAATTAGTTATTTCTGAGATATACATTTTAAAGTAATAACTAGGATTATGACTTATAACATTGTACCAGAACATATAAGATTTTTAGAAATTTCATGTAGTGTCTGAAACATTTATATTAACATATTTCCATACAAATAAACCAATGAAAGTTTAGTATTAGTTTTGTTTGTTTGTTTGTTTTATACTGCATGTTCTTATTAGGCATCAATTTTATACACATCAGTGTATACATGTCAATCCCAATCGCCCAATTCAGCACACCACCATCCCCAGCTCACCGCAGTTTTCCCCCCTTGGTGTCCATATGTCCGTTCTCTACATCTGTGTCTCAACTTCTGCCCTGCAAACCGGCTCATCTGTACCATTTTTCTAGGTTCCATATACATGCGTTAATATACGATATTTGTTTTTCTCTTTCTGACTTACTTCACTCTGTATGACAGTCTCTAGATCCATCCACGTCTCAACAAATGACTCAATTTCATTCCTTTTTATGGCTGAGTAATATTCCATTGTATATATGTACCACATCTTCTTTATCCATTCGTCTGTTGATGGGCATTTAGGTTGCTTCCATGACCTGGCTATTGTAAATAGTGCTGCAATGAACATTTGGGTGCATGTGTGTTTTTGAATTATGGTTTTCTCTGGGTAAATGCCTAGTAGTGGGATTGCTGGGTCATATGGTAATTCTATTTTTAGTTTTTTAAGGAACCTCCATATTGTTCTCCATAGTGGCTGTATCAATTTACATTCCCACCAACAGTGCAAGAGGGTTCCCTTTTCTCCACACCCTCTCCAGCATTTGTTGTTTGTAGATTTTCTGATGATGCCCATTCTAACTGGTGTGAGGTGATACCTCATTGTAGTTTTGATTTGCACTTCTCTAATAATTAGTGATGTTGAGCATCTTTTCATGTGCTTCGTGGCCGTCTGTATGTCTTCTTTGGAGAAATGTCTATTTAGGTCTTCTGCCCATTTTTGGATTGGGGTGTTTGTTTCTTTAATATTGAGCTGCATGAGCTGTTTATATATTTTGGAGATTAATCCTTTGTCCGTTGATTCGTTTGCAAATATTTTCTCCCATTCTGAGGGTTGTCTTTTCGTCTTGTTTATGGTTTCCTTTGCTGTGCAAAAGCTTTGAAGTTTCATTAGGTCCTATTTGTTTATTTTTGTTTTTATTTCCATTACTCTAGGAGGTGGATCAAAAAAGATCTTGCTGTGATTTATGTCAAAGAGTGTTCTTCCTATGTTTTCCTCTAAGAGTTTTATAGTGTCCAGTCTTACATTTAGGTCTCTAATCCATTTTGAGTTTATTTTTGTGTACGGTGTTAAGGAGTATGCTAATTTCATTCTTTTACATGTAGCTTAGACACAACTTTTAAATCATATTGTGAGTTCTCTTGTCTATCAGTTTTCAATAAAGTAATAAAATCAACAGTAAATATAGTGTTGATAGTCCCTTAAAATACACAGCGTTGTAGTATTCAGAGTATATTAATGCCTGCATCCTATTTGATATGACTTGGCCACTGAACACAGAGGTCCTCATTACAGATGAAAACCAGTTGCCCGGCAAGCCCAGTCCTCTTTCCATCTCTTCATTTTGCATTGGTGATGTCTACTTTTCTTACACAAATAGCCTTCCAGTATGGGAGCTGGACTCTGCCTCAATATATATATCCTGACCCCCTGATTTTGCTCTGCTCCCCAGATCCTGAGAGCTCTTATTCACAGACAAATAATGGATTATATCTGATGGGGTGGGGGAGTATTTTAGCTGCTCACACAAGACTGCTGGCCCAAACTAATTAATAGTGAGTATGCTTACCATCAGGAAAAGTATGTAGAGTGAGTACTACACTAATTATAAAATTGTTGATTATTGGAGACCTGAAAAGGCAGGAAAAGAATAGAAATTTGAAAAGTAATAAGTACTTGTTAGGACCTTTTTCTTTTGATTATTGGAGAAATTGAAGATTTAAGTTCCAGGACTTGTTTAAGGTCAGAATTCCACCTGATTTTTCTTAATATTTGCACAGCTTAGAGAGACATAGTTGGAGGTTAATACAAAGGAATGTCTTATTGATTTGAACAGTGACTAGAGGCATGGCTTACTGAGAGCAGCCTTCACGCAAGACATGCACAATAGAGGGACTGTTGTAACAAAGAACCGAAAAGGTTAAATAAATAAATAAATAAGAAGGCACTCTCATCCTCAAGCTTGCCATCAAAAAGCTTAACTGAATTTATGTGCAGAAATGCTTTACTGCGTACATACTAACTCAAAAAAAAAAAAAATCACTAAATTGTTAAATAGGTAATAATTATCCAAGAGAAGACGAGAAATCCATACAGCACTCCAGAGGAGTAAATTGTAGACTCCGACCCAAGATCTATAACAACAGCATGGAATGTGGTACAATATCAGAACAATGACATTAAACACTATAACACTTCTGCAGGAACTTGTTACCATCATGGGAATTTCCTAGTCTCAACCCTTAACCCTCCCATTAAAGTTAACAGACACACCCACACTTAGAGAAAGCCTCGTCTGGGTAACAGAGGCTCAGGTCTCAGGAAAAGCTCTGTATTTTACTCACATCAAAAACGTAAGGAGTCTGGGCAAATATTAACCAGTAACATTTATTGAGCACTTACTATGCATCAGGCCCTGTGCTAAGAGACTTATATGCAAACCTCCTCTAACCCTTAACAACAACCCAGTGGGGCAGGAGCTGTATTTTATTTATTGTGCAGGAAGAGGCTGAAGATCAATAAATCAGACCATTTGCTCAAGTTCACACAGAAAGCAAGTAGCAAAGCTGGGATTGGAACCTACTTAATCTGCTTCCAGAGCTATGTGCTTTCTTTTTTAATAAATTATTTATTTATTTATTTATTTATTATTCTTGGCTGCCTTGGGTCTTCATTGCTGCACGTGGGCTTTCTCCAGTTGCAGCAAGCAGGGGTCACTCTTCGTTGTGGTGCGCAGGCCTCTCACTGCAGTGGCTTCTCTTGTTGCAGAGCACAGGCTCTAGGCGCACAGGCTCAGTAGTTGTGGCGCACGGGGCTAGTTGCTCCATGGCATGTGGGATCTTCCCGGACCAGGGCTCGAACCCATGTTCCCTGCATTGTCAGGCGGGATTCCTAACCACTGCACTACCAGGGAAGCCTGACCTGTGTACTTTTAACATTCATGCTTACTCTTCAAGCAGGAGATGGAAGCACAGTAATTCTGTAACCCATAATAACCTCCTTCATATAGCTCTTCGGAGTTTAGAAAATTCTTTGAAAATAGTATTTCAAGTGACCATTACCCGAATGCAGTGGAATCAGCCACGTCTGTAAAACGAGGAGCCTCACCGTGGGCAGGACTCTGAGCCCGTGAGCGGGTCTGGGCTCTCCATGGCCCCCATCTCCCATGGACCCCACCCTGCGGTTGGTGCCAGCTCCTTTTGCACAGAACTTCTTGGCAAGTTCTCCGTTTTCTCCTTGGTCTGGTTCCTCAGGATACAAGTAAAAATGCAGGATTGGCTGTCTCCCTTGAGGTTGCCTCATTTGCCATCTGTCTCAGACTTGGGCCCACCCAGAAGCTCTGGCACACTCAGTTTTTTTGATCATTTTCCTTCTTTCTATTGATCCTCATGGAGATTTCAGTCCAGCGGGGACATTGGCTCTCTGGTTTCAGGAACTTTCTCTCCACTTTAGCAGTTATCGGCCCCATCCTCTAATGAGAAGAGAGTAGGCGATAAAACATCCACAAAGCCTGGAGTGCAATACAAATTATCTGCAGCTTTCGGATGTTTATTTTACTAATTATCTGCCAAAAATGTGATTTCTTTTGCTGCCTGGCAGAAGGTTTTTGACTCTCCTTTTGCAGACAGAATTGCTTGATAAGGTTGATAGATGTCAGCAGAACCAGGGAGACTGGCCTTTTCCAAAACTGCATGGCTTTTGAGCAGCTGTGTCGGAAATCAAGCGACGGACCCAAGGCGAGTGGACCCAATGAGATCACACACATTAAAAAAGAGAGTGAGATTTTATGACAGTGCTTAGCAGCTATAGACATTTGGAAAGATATCAGAATTTACTCAGAATTACCTAGCACAAACAGGGTGATAATTGAAGAGTGTTTATAGGTTACAGGTGGATAGCAATGAATGACCAGGTGAGTGAACAAATGCGGGGACAAACATTAGCTAAGCATTAACAGTGATGGGTGGTTTCATGTGTACAAATCCTCCCCATGTCTCTGTGAGGTAAAGACTGTTATTTCAGTTTTTCTAGAAGAAGAAACTGAGGCTCTAAATGGTTGAGATACAAGTGCCCAAGATGATCCAGCCAGAAACTGGAGACTTCTGAATACAAATTTCTCTCCCTTTAGGTTGTTTAAAAATGTACCTGGGATTTTGTTGTTATTCAGGTTTGGTGAGGCCAACAGATCAGGAGACAAATGCCATTGAAAAGATAAGAGTTTGTTACTCACGGTTCTCCAGAGGAAGGGGCACGGCACACCACACACGGCTACATGGGGAAGCACCAGGGTTGGTCAGGAGGCAAAGGAGTGAGAGAAAAGGATGGGCACAAAACTTTATTGTGCTTGTTGCCGGGAGGAATGGGTGAGGCAGGATAAGAAGCTGAGCAGGTGTAAGACTGGGTAGTTTGAGTAATTTCAGCAGACTCTGGGATACTGGGAGTCTCTAGCTGTCTGGAAACTGACCCTGGAGTGATTTAGAGCAGAGGGATAGTATCCTCAACATCAGGGCCTGGTAAAAGGAAGCAGGTGGAGGTATGGATTCAGGATTGGTTGGTTTGCATATGAAAGGCACGCCCACCGGCAATTGTTAGCTATCTCTAGGAATCGGCTAACCCTGAGAGGGGCAGTCCTTCCCCAGGTCTGCAAGGCCCCAAGATAGCAAAATATCATAAAATATAGAAAATTTAAAACATGATTAATACTACATGGGTAAAAGGTATAGTTTTTATATCTGAGATTAGAAATGCCTAATGACTTAAATTCTGGAAGCTTAGGATGTGGTCTTCCAAAATACAGCTGAAAACTAACCTAAAATATTTGACAGTCATTTTTAAATATCTCAAAGTTCCTTGACTTCTGTGTTTGGGGTTCATCCCAAAGCAAAACCTTTATCCCTAGCTCTAGTCTTGCTGCCTCTTCATTTTTAAGGAAATATCTTCCCTGGCTAGGAGGCAACCCCCTTGCATGTTCTGCAGCTGTCTGTTGATGTGGTCACTCTAGAACCTGCATGTCAATTGAGTTCCCAATTTTTCTCTCAAACTTCAAAGACTATGATTATTTAAGAATATAACCTGTGTTACCTTTGCCTTCTCCATTTTTGGATGAGTTGAAGTCCACAGGCAGAAATCTCCTCTTTTGTGTTCATGCATACCTATTATTAAATAATTATCATGCTAACACTTATAAAAATATCTGATTTTTCTTGAGCATTTACTCTGTATCTGGCATTGTGCTAATTATTTTATATTCATTTTGTGATTTTTATCCTTGCAACAACTCTATGAGATAAATATTGTTAGTCCAGTTTTTGAAATGAGGAAACTAGAGCGGGGGAAAGTAACTAAATCGCTAGGACTAGTAAGGCTGTGCCTAATTCAGCCCCAGGTCTGTCTGATATCAGTGCTAATGCTTTTCACCATCAGCTGCTTTTCAGTCTTCAACGTACATTTTTCTGCTACAGCAAGGTACCACTTATTTGTATCTGCCAGTTTCATGGTCTCACTGACATTGATGATGCAACAAATCCCCAAACCAGGTGTGCGCTCTTTATTGGAGGGGCAGAAGTCAGGGACAGAACCTTAGGTCCTGAGAGAACAGGAAGTGGGAAAGTCTGGCCCAGGAGGAAGGGAAATTCAGTGATAACTTTGGAGGAACTGGAATATCAAGCAGGGAGTATCTGAGGTCATCATGGAGCCACCAAACAGGGACTCAGTTACTGAAAGTGAGAGGCAAGGCAGAACTTGGTAACAGAAGAACAAAGGAAAAGGCCAGCACTGGAACTGTCATAGGCCAGAACAGGGCCAGTTGCTGGGTCAGAAGGGTGCAGACCCTGAGAGCTTGACAGGGGAAGTGTCCTCTACTGGCTTTGTTAGAAATCATGAGTGTTCCTGGGTCCTGGGCGCGGCTGAACCTCTAGGTGAGACCTAAGTATTCCAGCTTCAAGAGTGTAGGGTAAGCAGAGGTCTTGGGTCGGAGAGACCTCGAGAATATGCATTGCAAACACTTGGTCACTAGTCTTATCAATCTACTGTTAGGTTACCAGCACCAAGGTTCAGCCCTGTGTATTGAAGCAGAAGGGAAGCACTTGTGTATGTACTCTGAAGGGTGAATGCTGAAAAATGACCCCATACACACATATTCTTAAACTAACTCCCTGCTTTGCCCGAATTTCTTCCCATCATAGGCATTCCTTTGGATTCAGACATAATTTTTCTGAAGGTTCTAGATAAAATATTACACTTAGTTGGGTGGAGTAAGAGGTTAACCCATTGGCACCCATTTCAATGATCCATGAGCTGTATGTGAGGATATCACAGTGGTGAGCCTACCAGGCAGAGACAGGGACCTGAGGACACAATTAAAGGACAGTGCAGGTAAATTTTAATGGGGAATGCCACCCTAAAAGACAGCTAAGTAAGACCCAGGAGGGCTGCCATGAGTGGAGATCTCAGTACTGGGGAGGTGGGGGAGGGGAGCAGGGGAAAGAATGAGCACCCACTGTGTGCCTTTCACGTGCTAATACCGTTCCATGCCCTGTATCTTACTGAACACAAAGATTGCAAAGTAGGTATCCTAATTCTGCTAGCTATGTGGAAATCGACTACATCTTAACCCCTTCAGGGGGTTAAAATAAGTGTCCAAGGTCTCTCAGCTAGTTACTGGTGGAACTGGAATGAAAATCCAGATCTGACTCTAAATCCCATGTTCTTTTCCACTGTGTCAACGGTGCAGGAAATGCCGAAGACAAATTTGTCTCTCCTAATTTTCCCCAGAGTCCACCCCAACGATAACCAGAATTGATGCACATCTGCGAAGTGGGTCCTTTAACATAAGCCATGTTCACAGGCTCTGACTCTTCAGTCCTGTGGACCAAGGTTATTTGATAGTGCTCCAGGGAGGCCAACACTCAGGGTCACTATTTTGGAATGCTAAATGCTTTCCTTCATTTTCAAATTGCTTCTCTGTTTAAAAGGCAACATGACAAGCTTTTTAAGTTTTAAAAATGCCCGCAGGGAGACGTGTACATGTCATTTTGAACTGTGATTGTTGAGAAATGTCTGTTTTTATTTTTAAATGTTCCTTCAACTCACGAAGACATTTAAGAAACAAAAATGAGGCTTTTAAAACATCCTACTTAATCCCCGGAGTGATTTGTTCTTTGCAGAGCAAGAGCCAAATGGTAGTCAAAAAGGACTGATTAGACTGGGTTCCCCAGCCCAATGGGTGGTCTCAGGATTTTGAGGGACTCCTTAGGGTCTTCCATTACCCTGAGTCCACTGACACCCTCAAATGAAGTGTGTTGGTCTCAGTACTAGCCCAGGTAGTACACATCTATAGCCATTTATCGAGAGCTTACAAGATAGCACCCTCTGTCTCCACTGTTCCACACACCAACGTTTAGGAATTAGGAAGTAGACCTGATTAATTATGTCTAGACTTTGAGACGATATTCTATTCATTTTCCATCTGTATTATATGGAAATCACTGGAAGAAATGTGGCCCAGGACAAGCCTTGGTGACAAATGAATCTAGGAGATGGTGTGAGACACAAACCAGGGTTGTAGAGTAGAAGATGACCAAACACTGTGTGAGGGTTAAACAAGAAAACTCTTCATCATCTGAACACTAAGTCAGGAAGAATTCCAAATGAAGATTTTAAGCCGGTTGCTAACAAATACCTGGTAAACCCAGTGGGATAGCTGTTTTTGTTTTGTTTCATAGCGTAAGTGAAAACCTTTCAGCCACGTTTGAGCCTGAAAGATTGGAGGGATAACATTTTCTTTGTTTACCATTAGAGCAAATAAGAACTCCTGTTTTCTTCCCAGTGTAACTCAGAGAAAATGAAACTTCAACTCTGAAATATTTTTTAAAATGTACATTCTTTGATCATAAGATTAAAGGATACAAGAAAAGTTGACTACTTCAAAAAATTACATATAGGTTAAAATGCAAGAATTCATTTTTATAACCTCAGATTCATCAAGGGTGCCAAACTCAAGCTGTCTGCCACTTTCATTTATGTCTCATGGGGTGGCCTTGAACAGAGCAGTGCCTCTGTTTTTCTTTCTACAAATACTTGTATAACAGCTAACCTTCAGGTTGAGGGACTTGACTATTTCAGTGAATACGGGCATACCTCAGAGATATTGTGTATTTGATTTCAGACCAACGTAATAAAGCAAATATCACAATAAAACAAGACACAAATTCCTTTGTTTCCCAGTGCAAAAAAAGTTATGTATACACTATATGTTTACACTATACTGTAGTCTGTTAAGGATTCTCAATAGCCTTATGTTAAAAACAAACAAAAACAATGTACATACCTCAATTTAAAAGATTTTTTATTGCTGAAAAATGCTAACCATATGATCTGAGCCTTCACTGAGTTGTAATCTTTTTGCTGATAGTGGGTCTTGCCCCAGTGTTGATGGCTGCTGGCTGATCAGGGTGGTAGGTGATGAAAGCTGGGGTGGCTGTGACCATTTCTTAAAACAGACAATAGTGAAATTTGCCTCAGAGATCGACTCTTCCTTTCATGGAAGATTTCTCTGTAGCATGCAATGCTCTTTGATACCATTTTACCCACAGCAGAACTTCTTTCATTATTGGAGTCAATCCTCGCAAACCCTCCCTCTGCTTTGTCAGCTAAGTTTGTGTAATATTCTAAATCTTTGTTGTCCTTTCAACAATCTTCACAGCATCTTCACCAGGAGTAGATTCCATCTCAAGAAAAACCACTTTCTTTGCTCCCTCATAAGAAGCAACCCCTCATCCATTAACATCTTATCATGAGACACAGCAGTGCAGTCATATCTTCAAGCTCCATTTCTAATTCTAGTTCTCTTGCTATTTCCCCCTCTGCAGTGACTTCCTCCACTGAATTTTTTTTTAATATTTGGATTTTATTTGAGTATAGTTGAGTTACAATGTTGTGTTAGTGTCAGATGTACAGCAAAGTGATTCAGTTATACATATACATATATTCATTCTTTTTTAGATTCTTTTCTCATATAGGTTATCACAGAATATTGAGTAGAGTTCCCTGTGCTATACAGTAGGTCCTTGTTCGTTATCTATCTTACATGTAGTAGTGTGTGTATGTTTATCCCAAGCTCCTGATTTATGCTTCCCCCCTCCCCACATTTCCCCTTTGGTAACCATAAGTTTGTTTTCAATATCTGTAAGTCGTGAACCCCTCAAAGTCATCCATGAGGGTCGGAATCCACTTCTTCCAAACTCCTGTTAACCTTGATATCTTGACCTCTTCTCATGTATCATGAGTGTTCTCAATGGCATCTAGAATGGTGAATCCTTTCCAGAAAGTTTCAATTGACTTTGCCCAGATCCATCAGAGGAATCACTATCTATGGCAGCTACAGCCTTACAAAATGTATTTCTTAAGTAATAAGACTTAAAAGTCAAAATTACTCCTTGATCCTTGGGCTGAAAAATGGATGTTGTGTTCGCAGACATGAAAACATTACTCTCATTGCATATCTCCATCAGAGCTCTTGGGTGACCAGGTACTTTGTCAATGAGCAGTCATGTTTTGAAAGGAATCTTTTTTCTGAGCACTAGGCCTCACCGGTGGCGTTAAAATATTCAGGAAACCATGTTGTCAACAGATGTGCTGTCATCCAGGCTTTGTTTTTCCATTTATAGAGCACAGGCAGAGTAGATCGAGCATAATTCTTAAGGGCCCTAGAATTTTCAGAATGGTAAATGAGTGTTGGATCCAACTTCAAGTCACCAGCCGCATTAGCCCCTAACAAGAGTCAGCCTGTTCTTTGAAGCATTGAAGCCAGGCATTGACTTCTCCTCTCTAGCTATGAAAGCCCTAGATGGCATCTTTTTCCAATAGAAGGCTGTTTCATCTACATTGAAAATCTGTTGTTTAGTGTAGGCATCTTTAAGAATTATCTGAGCTAGAGCTTCTGGATAACTTGCTGCAGCTTCTACCTCAGCACTTGCTACTTCACCTTGCAAGGTGAAGTATTTTATGTTATGGAGGTGGCTTCTTTCCTTCAACCTCATGAACCAACCTCTGCTAGCCTCAAATTTTTCTTCTGCAGCTTCCTCAACTCTCTCAGCCTTCATAGAATTAAAGAGAGTTAGGGCCTTGCTCTGGATTAGGCTTTGGCTTAAGGGAATATTGTGGCTGGTTTGATCTTCTATCCAGACAGCTAAAATTTTCTCCATATCAGCAATAAGGCTGTTTCACTTTCTTATTTTTTATGTGTTCACTGGAGTAGCACTTTTAATTCCCTTCAAGATTTTTTCCTTTGCATTCACAACTTGGCTAACTGTCTGGTGGAAGAGACCTAGCTTTTGGCCTGTCTCAGCTTTTGACATGCCTTCCTCACTAAGCTTAATCATTTCTATCTTTCGATTTAAATGAGAGACATGTGACTCTCCTTTCACTTGAATACATAGAGGCTATTGTAAAGTTATTAATTGGCCTAATTTCAAGATCTTTGTGTCTCAGGGATTAGGCAGGCCTGAAGAGAGGGTGAGAGATGAGGAAATAGCCAGTCAGCGCAGCAGTCAGAACGCCCACAACATTTATTAAGTTTTCCAGCCTATACGGGTGTGGTTTGTGGTGCCCCAAAACAATTGTAACATCAAAGATCACTGATCACAGATCACCATAACAAATATAATAATAATGAAAAGCTTAAAGTATTGAAAGAATTACCAAAATGTGACTCACAGACATAAAGTGAGCAAATACTGTTGGAAAAATGGCACCAATAGACTTGCTCAACACAGGGTTGCCACAAACCTTCAATTTTTGTTAAAACACACACACACACACACACACACACACACACACAATATCTGTGAAGCGCAGTAAAACAAGGTATACCTGTACTGTTACCAGACAAATCTGAAATGAAAAATGTCAATAGAACCAGAAAAATTAGAAAAAAAGAGCAAAGACCCAAGTTGGTCTGGGTATTTTTTTCCTTTCCCATGCTCCTCCTCCATTTAACTATTTAACTTCTCCTCCTCTGTTTGCCTCTTGCAGACTCAAGGATAGTGTCACAGGCAGGTGGGAATAGATTAGCTTAGTATCAACAGAGGGGAGGAAGGAGGACGAGGGAGTCCTAAGCAAATGGACCCAGCTACAAAATGTCTTGGATTTTCATGTAAGCTGATAAAGAACATTCCTGCGGGACAGCTAGAGGGCCAACACAAATGGCAGTGAGTGCAGCTCTGAGGACCAGGGCGACAAAGAAGCACCACCTCTACCGCCTACTCTGTTCAGCTGGTATAGCTGCCCACCCTGCTAGCTTGAGAAGGATTCTGAGGTTGCCCCACGCTTCGTGTGAAAGTGTGCTGTGATTGATTAGTGATATCTGACATGGGCGTGGCTGGGAGAAATGTAACAGAATAACTCCCTTTATTAAAAATGTATTCTCAAAACAGTGCTGTGAGATAGATATTATTAATCTCATTTTGCAGGAGATGAAACTGAGACTTAAAATACTTAAGGAGATTTTCCAAGGAAACAACTGTAGAGTGCCAGAGCTGGGGTTTGAACCTGACTGTGTCTCTCTCCAAAGCTCACGCATCTTCTACAAATACACGTTGCCCATCTTCTCTGGTGATACAAGCTATGTGAACTAGGGGAAGATACTACTCTAGGCCTCGGGGTCTGCTTCCCCCAAATGGAGGTGACTGTCTCAGCAATGCCTACTTCATAGGGTCATAATAAGAAGGATTTTGTTGCATAACTATATGATAAAGTTCACAGAATCTTACAACTGCAGATGGTACTTATATGGTACCAGCATACAGTGTCAGGCATGATCACCTTCCTACTTCTTGTCTCCTGATAATACTGCTATCTGCTGATGACTCATTTTAGGACACTAAAGGCCAAGTTCCTATAAATCAACCAATTCTGAGTATTTGATTGCCTTCAAAGAGTACTGTAGTCACTTTCTAAAATTCCTCCTATTAAACACTTCCCTCAGTTAAGTCTGTGAGAGAGAAACCTTCCTCCATTGGCAGCTCTCAAAAGTGCTGGAGCTCCCTGCTGTAACTAATGCTCCTCTAGAGGCCTTAATAGATTGCTGAAATTGTGAACTTTAACATTGCAATAACATTGGTTTTGCCTTAATGTGCTGTAAAAAAATTTTATAAAAATAAGCAACCTTTTCTATGCATATTTTCACATCCACAGCATTTGCGTATGTGTGGTTTTCTGCAAGCTTTTTTCCCAATCTTGAAATCATAAAAATGCTCAAACTAATGCAAAAATATGGAACAAGTTTCACGGGATATTATTACTAGAGCAGTCCTGCTTCATACATTTGTCAATTAAATATGTTTTCAGAAGTGCCTATGGAGTACACTGTGAAGGTTATTAACTCAGGAAATCGCTGAATGACAGGTCATGAGAATATTATCATTTTCCCTCCTACTTTTTACTTCCATATTTTATATATATATATAATCTCTACTTTTTTGCAAAACTATACCTAAACTGGGGGAAAGGGTTTTATAAATAACAGTGAATTTCTGATTGTACACAATTTAAGCATAACGATTTATCACTCAAATTTCATTCTCAAAATTGAACATATTAACATTGCAAAAACCTAAATTTTCACGCCTTCAACATGTCACTGATTCACACCCCTTAGAATGGCCATTATTAAAAATGGAAAATAACAAGTGGTGTTGAGGACTCCTAGGAATTGGAACCCTTGTGCATTGCTGATGGGAAGGTAAATGTTGTAGCCAGTGTGGAAAACAGTTTGGCAGTTCCTCAAAAAGTTAAACAGGTTAAAATTACCTTATGATCCATCCATTCCACTCCTATGTATATGTCCCAAAGCATTGAAAGCAGGGACTCAAACAGATACTTGTATAGCAATCTCCATATCAGTACTATTCACAATAGCCAAAAGGTGGAAACAAACCAGATACCTATCAATAGATGAATTAGAGAAGCCAAATGTGGTATATCCATGCAATGGATTATAATTCAGCCTTAAAAAGGAATGAAATTCTGATATGTGTTACAACATACATGAACCTTAAAACCATTTTGCTAGGTGAATAATCCAGACACAAAAGAACAAATACTATATAATTCTACTTATATGAGGTACCTAGAGTAGTCAAGTTCATTGAGACAGAAAGCAGAGTAGAGGTTGTCAGAGGCTCGGGACAGGAGGAAACGGGGAGTTATTGTTTAATTGGTATAGCATTTCTGTTTGGGATGATAGGAAAGTTCTGGAAATGAGTAATGGTGATGGTTGTACAGAATTGTGAATGTACTTACTGCCACTGCATTGTATACTTAAAAATGGTTAAAAAGGTAAATTTCACCTTATGTATATTTTACCATAATAAAAAAAAGAAAACTAATTACTTGTGAAGATAGACTGTGTGTCATGTAGTACTTAATAGATGAAACTTGCAGTGATCATCAACATAATTTTAAAATAACATTGATTTACAAGCCAAAATAAACATTTGACTAAAAACATTTTTTAAATGTCACTAATTCCACAGTGTTTTCAGTGTTCCTATCCCCAAATATTTATCAAGTGCTGATTTTGCGGCAAACACACTATCTGGCACTGGGGATACAAAAAAATGACTAAGCCACAGTACCTAACCTAGAGGTAATTATAAGGAACACAGTAGTAGAAAACACAAACATACGAGCCCATCATCCAATATATTATAAACATGTTGATAGAAGCATTTATGTAGCTTTATGTGCCAAAGTAAATAACCCAGATTTAGGGTTAGTCTAAAAAGACTTCCCAGAAGGAGTGACATTCGTTCTGAATCTTGAAGGACAAATAAGAGTTTGCTAAGAGAAGAAGGAAGTTGGAGAGGGGGTGTCCTAGGCAGAGAGAATGCATCAGCCAGGCCAACCACAGTCCCGGTGCATAAGGCACAAAGGCCTTGGCAGGTGAGTTTGGAGACATAAACTGTTTCCAGAATACAGAGGCCCTTGAATAGCTTTTATTTTTTCCTTTATTTTTTAATTGAAGTGTAGTTGATTTACCGTATTGTGTTGGTTTCGGGTGTACAGCAAAGTTCCTTGAATAGCTTATTAAAAATAAAGGTTTTCTCCTAAACCATGTACGTCCTTTGAAAAGTTTGAGAAAGGAGAGTACTGTCATCAAGGTTCATGTTTTATAAAGATTGTCTTCAGAGGTAAGGGTATATTGTGTAAGTGTAAGGAGGCAAGGAGAGTGATTAGATGATATTGCAAGCCATCTAATCAAATTGAATAATTTCAATTTCAAATATTGAAATTATTTCAATATTTATTGAATATCTAAATGTCTATTAAGTGTCAGGCACTATTTCTAGACTCTGGGAATAGTGGTAAACAAAACAGGACAAAAAAAATAATGCCTTCCCTCTTAGAGCTTGTGAAGCAAGACAGAAAATAAACAAAATAAATCTAATGAGGCTATGAGACCTTTCTCTCACTTAAAGCCTTCACTTAACTAGAAAGATAAGCAGGGAACCAGGTGAAAATATGACTGTAGAAAACACTGATGCTAATTTGTTCCTTCTTAGTAATAGAAAGATTATCTCAAAGACACAGTTGTAACTGCTTTTCTTGAATTACTATTGCCTAAATCTATGTGGGTTCAATCTATACCGGGAAGGATTTGAGATAATAATACAAAAGGCTTTCTTAATAATGTTAATTGTCTTCCAGTGAAAGGAATCCCTTAGACTGTCTGTGGTTTTACCCTTCCTGGGTATCTTTATAAAAATTAAGGTCATTTCTTCTCTTTAGTTTGGGCACTCCAGGTCTGGTTCACTTGAAGGCTGAAGAATGTTCTTCATCAGTGATGGTACATAGGTTCTTCTTGTCAGGATTCTGTGATAGTGGGTCCAGCCTGGGCCTTCTGTTTACCTCTTTCTGTGCCTGTGTAGACCATCTAGCTGGTCTACACAATTCCAGAAAGACAGAAAAGATTCTGGTCTGCAGGTCCACGTTGTATGCAGTCCTGATTTTTACAGCCTTCTCTTTTATTATACTGAGTAGACTCACACTCAGTAAACCTCAGAGTCTCCCTTAACTCACTTGGTGTTATATCGATAGCCTCTTTATTATTATTGTTGCCAAACCCCAGTTCACGTGCCCAATGCACAGTGAGGCCAAACAAACCTAAATGCTGGAGTTTGGAGCACAGAAAATTGTATCACAAGGGCCAAGCAAGGAAAATGGGCAGATCATGCTCAGAAAGCCTGAACTCCCCAATGGTTTTCAGGGAAGAGCTTTCATAGAAAAAATTTGGGGGGGAGGGCTGCAGGGTGTGTGACTTTCTTCTGAATGGTTGGTGGTGAGTGAGGTAATGGGGTGGTGTTCCAGGAATCTCAGTCATCAGCCTTCTGGTTCCAACCAGTCTGGGGTCCCTGTGCCTGTGCTCAGACTGAAGTTACCATCCTCCACCTGGGTAGGGGCCAGAGAATTCAGAGATATGTATCAGATTGCTGTGTATATCCCCAGAGGGGGGAATGAGGACCCTGGCCCATCCTGCACTAGTGTTTCTTTCTGCATTTCCTCCCTTCCCTAATTAGTAACTGTTTGAATCTGCCCTTTGCTATTCAGGGAAAGCCCAAGAGGCTGAAGCCTTTTTCCTGCAAACAAGAAACCAGGGTGCACAGAAAGGCTTTTGTACCCCGGAGGGCCCCCCAGGGTGCTGACTGGTATCCGTAAGCCCTCACAGGTCTGTGGCCTTGCTCTGGGGACTTTAATTCTCACTCATCCACATTCTGCAAAATCATTACCCCTTCTCCTTGTCATTGAGGTTTTCCATTATATTTCAGGATTTGTATTTTAAAATATACATGTTTGAAGTGATCCTATAAGTACAAAGAACTACTAAGAAGGTATGGAGGGAGGCTTAACAGGAGCTGCAAATTCTCCTTGATCCTTCTACTTCCTCTGGCTTTTTTTGCTCCTTAACTAAATGCATTAAAGAGAAACAGCTCTTAATTGGAGTGGGAGTGGGGGATTGTAGGAGCAAATCGTGGAGCTGGCCTGAGGGGAAGCTGGCCTTCAGTGCCACCACACCCGCTCTGCATGCTTTGTTTCTCTTCCTTCTGGAAGCCCAATGCTTCACACAGACGCAGTGACCAGCACGCTAACTGGACACTGAGGTGATCTGCTATGGGTTGCCCTTCTCCGGAGCTCCTCCTACACATGTCCTTCTCTCACCTCTCTCCTAACAGACCTTGTGGATATCGGTTCACATTTCTTAAAACCTTCCTCTTATCCTGCAAACTATTTCCAGTTAAGTTTTTTAATTGTTGACAATGGACTACTGAGTTACCGCTCCTAGAAAAGCTTTCTGTTGTATGAATAGTTACCATCATAATCAAAAGGGTTAAGCTATAGCCACATTTGATCAGTTGTTCTGGAAGAGAAAACTACCAAAGAGATTTTTTGGTCAGGTTGGCCTTTTTGTTTCTTACTGTCAAACATCTGGGAGCCCCTTTCTCTGCCTCTAGAAAAGACCAGCACAAGCCAGGACTCAGGAAAAATGGCACCATCATTTGTTTTGTTCCATTCGTGTTTTCCTGCCCGGGTTCAAGAGGAAGATTTCTGGATTGGCTAAGTTCATTTATTTAAATAAGAGATCCAAAACAGATGGAAAAAATAATTACAGAGAAGTCAGGAAGATCATGGATCAGTGGCATAAAATACAAGTCCTATGGGAACCACAATGCAGAGTCTAGATCGAAAGGTCAAGGGTGGGTGAACTCACAGGCATTGACAGCCATATGTGGCAGAGTGCACAAGCTTTGGTGTCAGACAGATTTGGTTCTGCAGGCTGAAGAGGCGGATCTGTTCCTTCCTGTATCATGGCCCTTAGGGAGTGGGACCTTAGCTCTTCCTCCTGAGAACACAGGTCTGGGGGAGGATGGATTGTGGTGAAAACCACCTCAAGATTCTAGTACACCACGGGGAAATGGCTGATGTCACCTCTGAGGTGCTGCCTTGGGTCTGGGCACAATCATTGGAATTCTTTGGAGCATGGTTAAATGCACACATCTTGTTGTGAAAGCTACTGGGCTTCATCTCTTTGTATCCAGCTGCATCCAGGCCTGAGGCTGCTGACATTTGACACCAGGAGTACCTGTTTGTATCTTGAGGGAAGAAGCAAGGCCTGGGGGTTAGGGTGGAGGGAAGGGGTGGGAACCAGTACCGAGTGCCTGCAGCATCTACTATGTCTTCACTATTCAGAACTTGTAACTAAAGTATTTAAAGAAACTGATTTCAAATGGAAATTAAAGGGCAAATGTTCCCCCCCTAAAAAAAAAAAAAGAAAGAAAAGAAATTTCCTGCTCTTTCTCTTCTGACTATCTATGTGGCCTTGGGTAAATTTCTTAATCTCCTGTCTTCTCCTCTATAAGATGGACATCACAATACCCACTTTTCAGTGTAGTTTAAGGATATAGATGATATTTGTCAAGTACTTAGCCCAGAATCTAGAATATACATAGGGCTGAGAAAATGATAACTATTATGATAATAAGTATTGAACTTTTTACCAGATATGAAATAGGCTGTAAATAGAGTTACATTACTTGGATTTCACTGAAACTGTAAGCTTCCTTGAAGAGCAACTCTGCACCTGTACTTACTACATTCTGCAAATGCTTTTGTAGTTATAACGTGCAGACCCTGGGCATCTGGGAGTGGATAAATCGAGTGGAGTTCAAGCTGGTCACATTTATTCTAAAGCACACTGCTCCTCCAAGTTCCATTTTTGCTGTGGGTGATGCCACCATTTTGCCCTTATTTCTAAGAAAGAAACCTGATTAAGGTGCCCTCTTTTTCCTTTCCTCCTCAAATCTAAGCATTTCAGAATTCTGAAGCTTTCTCCCCACATCATCTCCTGCCCCTCAGAAACCATATTGATTCAATTCAATTGTTTCATGTTCAATTTCTTTACTAAGCCCACATTACCACCAATGTGACTCTGACCCTCCTTCAGACCATGACCTGCCTTCAGGGAGTCTGCAATGCTCATGTTTGCCCTGGTTCCTTTGTCCTTTGCCCCTACCTCAGTCCTCCTAACAAGAATGCATTGGGTGCCTGTCAGATCTAGAAACCACCAAGATCACACAACCCTAGCATAAATTTTTTAAATGGTGAAATAACAATAAAGAAAACATAATTTAGGCACATCAAAATCATCTCTACCCTCTTGGAAATGCTGCTGTGAATTTCAGCCTCCAGTGCAAAGCCCTGAGCAGCGTCGGCCGGGACAGACCTTTCCTCCCTCCCTGCCAACCTTCCCTCTGCCCAGAAAGCTGCCATGTATCCTTCACTGACCCTTTATCATGGCACAGTCCCTGGGCTAAGAACACTGCACGTGTAATCCTCATGTAGCCCTCACAGCGACCCCACGAAGAGATGTCATTATCTCCGTTTCACAGAAGAAGCAACTGAGGAGTAAAGAGGATAGGTAACTCCAGTGAGCGATAGAAGAGGGATTTGAACTTACATTCTTTCTGCCTCCAAAGTTCTTACTCTTAAATGGGCTGTGCGGCCTCCCACACGGTCACATTCATCACTTCTTTTATCTGAATTTCCACTTCCTTGTGCATGCTTTTCTCACACAGGCAGGCGACACACTCTTTTCCTGTTCTTAGATTTTATGTCATCTGCTTTTCTTCAGGGCTTTTGGAAAATCCTACTTTCTACCAGAAGTTGTCGTGACTCAAGGGAACTGAGCAAACGACCCTTCATCCACATTCCAAACAAACCTATTGCCCTCCCTCCTCAGAATTCACGTGTTTAGTAATTAAATGCTTATAAAACTCATTTCTGTAAATCAACCATTTGGTCTGATTGATGCCACAACAAATGCGTGGTCGTCAACCTTGCTCATCCCTTTACCTGTCTTTGGCCAGCATCCTCTCTGACTCACCTCCGTGATTCCTCTCCTCAAGTCCTCCACCCACTCCCTCACTCCCAGAATCTTGCCTTTTGCTTTATTGAATAATTTAGGGACATCCGTTCTTCCATTCAGTACTTGCTTAAGGAACAGGTACACAACCATATAGGTATTTCAATGGTATCTCTGAATATCTCAAATGGAGTGTATCAAGTTCTCTCTCAACTTGCTCATTCTTTTTTATTCCCATTCTCACTATCTATAGTTACTCAAACTGAAACCTTGAAAACACCCTAGACTCTTCCTTCTACATCAAACTTGACGTCTAAACAATTATTGGGTACTGCTAGTTTTACTTTTAAAATATATCCAAAGTTCTTCTTCTTCATCATCCATTTTACCACTCCTTGATTGTAACAACCCAATCTCTTGCTTGCCTTCTGTTTCCTTCTGAATCATCCTCTACCCTATAACTAAGGCAGCTATCAGCAACTCAAATATGACTATACCACTTTCCTACTTAAAATCCTTTGAAGACTCCCATTGCCTATAGAATAGATTTCAAACTCTCTAAAATGCACATACGGTCCTTTGAGGCCTGGTCAATTTCTTCATATCCTTCACCAACCTGCCTGAAACTTTAATCTCTACTTGTTCCAAATTACTTTTGGTGCCCTACACATACCCTATGTGTAAGTTGTTTCACACCTCTATCCATATGTCTATGTTATTTTCTCTGTCAAGATTACACTTCTCATATCCCTTTTTAACCAACACTTATTCATCATTTAAGACTGTCATTTGGCTGAGTTGGGCTAAAGCTCCTCATCAGCATACTCTCATACAAATGATCTAACTGTTCACCATATGACATTGAAATTATGTCTTTATGTGTCATTATCTCCTATAAGACCACAAGCCTATTAATTTTCACACTTACATCTTATATCTAGCACAGTTCATAGAACACAGTAGGTACTCAATAGATGTTTATTTGTTGACTTCTGGACTGGGTACAGTGAGGGCAAAATCTAGTATAAAACATCCCTAGCCCCAGGAGTTGAAAGGTTCTCAGGGTATGGGCCATGACTAGTTAAACTGAACGCCTATTGAGTGGAGTACCACTTGCATGGAAGTATTGACTAATAATAAGTTCTAATAAATGCACTAATATCTATCTAGGGGGTCTAGTAGTAGATATGAGTTAATTGCATTTTACACTTGTTTAAAACCAAGAAATAACGTCGTCTATGTGTTGACTTCCACTGGACACCCAATGACACCTTAGGGCAGTGGTTCGCAGTAGCATCAGCACCAGCTGGGAACTTGTTAGAAATGTGAATTCTTAGACGCCATGCCGCAGACCTACTGAATTACAAACTCTGGGGGGAGGGGCCCAGCAATCTGTGTTTTAATAAGTCTTCCAGATGATTCTAATGCACCCTAAAGTCTGAGAACCACTGCCCTCAAGAAATAGCCTGGGTATGATAAACTCCCTTAATTTGAAATTGAATTCCAGGAAGGTGAATGTGACTCATTAGATACCAGCACTTAATTCTAATAAAGGTGATGCTAGCTATTGAATATTCTCATTCACACACAAGTTACATTTGAGCATGAAGATTGCATTTTTTATTAAATGAAATTAACCTTTTGGAATCACTCCTGTCAAAGGTATAATTGAAGTTAGGTCGAGGACTGGGACTATGTGAATTTTGGCTCCATATATTTCTTGGTTTTTTATTCTGTTCCATTGGTTTATTTTTCTATATCTCTGTCAGTGTAACACTGATTTAATTATTATTGCCTTATAATAAATTTTAGTAACTGGAAGGGCAAATTCCTCTTTTCCCTTGTTCATTTTCTGAATTGCCTAGGCTATCCTCCCATATTAGTTAAATTGTTAATTTCATGAAAAATTATTTTGTGATTTTAATTGAAATTTAATTGAAAATTATTTTGTGATTTTAATTAAAATTTTAACTGAAATTACAAATGAATTTAGGAAGAGGTGACATCTGTATGATATTGAGTCTTTCCAAACCTCAATATGGTGTATCCCTTTAATAATGCAAGTTTTTCTTTTATCTTTGAATAAAGTTTTATAGTTTTCTCTATAACGATCTTACAAAAACTTTTTATATGTTTATTTCTTGATGCTGTACACTTTTTGTTTTTGCTATTATGACTAGGTTCTTCCTTTCTATTGCATTTTCTATCTGGTTATTTTAGGTGTACCAAAAAGCTATTGATTTCATATGTTAATATCGTATCCTACAAACTTTTCAAGGTCTCTTTTCAGTTATAATAATTTGTTGATTCACTTTTTTGTACACATATTGCTTGAAGTAGGTTGATTTACAAAGTTGTGTTAGTTTCTGGTGTACAGCAAAGTCATTCAGATGTGTATATATATATATATATATATATATATATATGCTTTTTCATATTCTTTTCCATTATGGTTTATTACAGGATATTGAATATAGTTCCCTGTGCTATAAGTAGGATGTCGTTATTTATCTATTTTATGTATAGTAGTTTGTGTCTGCTAGTCTCAAACACCTAATTTATCCCCCACCCCCTTTCCCCTTTGGTAACCATAAGTTTGTTTTCTATTTCTTTGAGTCTGTTCCTGTTTTGTAAATAAGTTCATTTGTATCATATTTTAGATTCCACATGTAAATGATATCATATGATATTTGCCTTTCTCTTTCTGAATTACTTCACTATGATACTGAATTACTGAATTCACTTTCTGAATTACTTCAATATGATAATCTCTAGGTCCATCCATGTTGCTACAAATGGCATTTATTTCATTCTTTTTTATGACTGAGTAGTATTCCATTGTCTGTATGTGTGTGTGTGTGTGTGTGTGTGTGTGTGTGTGTGTGTATCTCACATCTTCTTTATCCATTTATCTGTCAATACACCTTTAGGATGCTTCCAGTCTTGCCTATTGTAAATAGTACAAGCATCATTATCCTGTTTATACTTTAAAGAGAATGCTTCTGAAGTTTTGCCATAAAGAATATTAACCATAAGATTATGATTTAGTATAAAGATATTCTCTTCTTTTTCTAATATTTTATTGTAAATGTATGCTGAATTTTATTAAAAACTTTTGAATAACAGTTGAGCTGATTAAGTTTTTTGTATTAATATTTTAATGTGGTGAATTAGAATTTTAAATATTGAAATATTTTTTCTATCCCAAGATATATACTAATTGGTTGTGATGAAACATTTCTTAAAACAATTCATTTTACTATTATATCATATGGAATTTTGATCTTTGTCCCTAAGTGAGATTTATCTATAAATTTTTTTCATGTTCTACTATTTGAGATAATAGAAGTCATGTAAAATGAGATTTCTCTATTTTTCTGTCCTCTGTAAAAAGTAATTAAAGACAATGATGATCTATTCCTTAAAGTTCTGGCAAAAGTAGTTGTCCTTAAAACAATCTGGGCCTGGATCCTTTTCAGTTGGAGATGAAAATGTTTTTAGTTAGTGACTCCATGTATTTAACAATTATTGATCTACCGAAGTATTCTATTACTTTTGAATAAATTTTATATTTTTTCTACAAAGCTACCTATTTCATGTGCTTTCAAATATATTATAAAATTATTGATTTTATTCATTTACCACTTAAATTTCTAATATTTCCCATCATTATACATATTATTTTTTGTTCTAACATATTGTTTGTGTGTTTCTCTTTTTTTTATGACCAGTTTGTCAGAGGTTCATCTATTTTATTATTATTTTCAGATCTTTAATCAATTTTTGACAGCATAGTGTTTTTTTTAATTGAGGTATATAATTGACCTATAATAAAACATTAAATAAATGTTTTAAATAAACATTTAAAATATACAATTTGATAAATTCTATCTCATGTACACACAGACACACACAGAGGAAATCATCACCACAATGAAGATAATGAGAATATCTATTACCTCCAAAGTTTTCACATGACTAGGAAATGCTTGGAGGTAATAGATATTCATAGATACCTTTGTGATTTTCCCCTTTCACTCTTCCTCACCTCCTGCTTCCACTCCCAAGTAACCACATTTCTGCTTTCTGTCACTGTGAATTAGTTCTCATTTTCTGGAATTTTATATAAGTTGACTCATTTAGTATATAAGCATTTCTGTGTGGCTTCTTTAAATCACACAAAATTATTTTGAGATTTATCTATTTTATAACATATATCAATTGTTCATTCTTTGTTGCTGAGGAGTATTCCATTGTTTGGATATACCACAGTCTTTTATCCATTCATTTGTTGATTGACATTTAGATTGTTTCTTGTTTGGAGTTACTACAAATAATGTTGCTATAAATATTCATGCACAAGTCTTTTTATGGACATGTGCTTTCATTTCTCTTGGTAAACACCTAGGAGTGAAATAGCTGGATCATATGGTAGATGTATTTTTAGTTTTTTAGGAAACTGCCAAACTGTATTACAGATTGATTGTACAATTTAACATTCTCACTAGCATGATAATAGAGTTCCAGTTCTTCCACACTCTAACCAACATGTGATATGGTCAGTCATTTGAATTTTGACCATTCTAACACATATGCAGTAGTATCTCATTGTGGTTTTAATTTGCATTTCCCTCATTACTACTGATGCTGATCATTGTTTCATGTGCTTATCTTCTGTGTATCTTCCTTAGTATATTTTAAAATCTTTGTCCTTTGTTTAATTGGGTTGTTTGTTTTTCTATTTCTGAGTTTTAATCTTTTTTTTTTTTTTAGTATTCTAGATAAATCTAAATCTTTTACAAGCATTTGCAAATACTTCTTCCCAAACTGGGCTTGTCTTTTTATTCCCTTAACAGTGTATTTTGGAGAGTAGAAGTATTTAACTTTGATGAAGTCCAGTTTAACAATTTGTTCTTTTATGAATCGCTGTGTTGATGTTGTATCTAAGAGTTATTTACTTAACATAAGGTCACAAAGGTTTTCTCCTAATGTATTCTGGTAGAAATTTTATAGAAGTCTTACATTTAGGTCCATGATCCATTTTGAGTTAATTTTTATGTAAGATGTGTAAGATAGATAGATAGATAGATATATATAAATACATATATAAATATATATATATATATATAAAACACACATGGATATCCAATTGTTTCAGCATCTTTGTTGAAAAGACTATTCTTTCTCTACTGAATTGTCTTGGTACCTTTGTAGAGCATCAGTTTTTCACATATGTGTGGGTTTACTACTGCACACTACATTTAATTCTATTGATCTATTTGTCTATCGTTACTCTAATACCACACTGTCTTGATTAGTATAGTTTTACTATAAGTCTTGAAGTCAGATAGTGCTGGCCCTCCCATTTTGTTCTCTATCAAAGTTGTTTTGGCTATTTTTGGTCTTCTGCATCTCCATATGAATTTTAGAATTAGCTTGCCAATTTTTAGCCTACCTTCCCTAAAAAATCCCAGCAGACTTTTTTTTTTAATTGAAATTACTTTGAATCTATAGCTCAACTTAGGGAGAATTGATTTCTTGAAAATATTGAGTCTTTCAGTTCAGGAACACAGAATGTCTCTCTATTTAATTAGGTCTCATTTCATTTTTCCTGGGTCTTTTTCATAGCTTTTAGTGTACGAATCTTTCTCATCTTTTGCTAGATTTATCCCTAAATGTTTCATATTTTGGATGCTATTATAAATGGTGTTTTTGAAAATCTCTATTTCTGATTGTTTGTTGCTAATATATAGAAATATAATCTATGTTCTGTATATTGATCTTATATTCTCAACCTTGCTGAACTTAGTTATTGCTTCTAGTAGTCTTTTGGTAGATTCTATCAGATTTTCTACATAGTTTTCTGAGAAAAAAGACAGCTTTACTTTTTCCTGTTCAATCAGTTTTTTTTTCCTCTTTTTTTGCCTTTTATACTAAGATACCAATGCAATGTCGAATCAAAGTGGAGAGGGTATTTGGGGGGGAAAAAACCAAAAGCAAAACAAACATTAAGTGGACATTTTTGTCATGTTTCTGATCTTAAGATAGATTTCAGATATGGGGTAGGTGAGAAACCATTCTAGGATCTAAATTAAAATGGATCTGCAGTTTAAATTATTTTAATCAGATAGACATTCAAGCATAAATCCTATTTTCAGTAAAGTGCTACATGGAATATTGGGGCTTATTTTAGATTTCTCTATATTTGATTTAGTAGAGTATCTAGGGACTATCCCTGAGGGCTTGTACATGTGAGATACTTGATGAGAAGAAACCGGTATGGATTTTGGAACCATCACATCTGTCCATTAAAAATCACTAAGCCAAAAGGTAGGAGGAGGGGAGGTCAATGGGGACAAGCATTGTACTGCAGCACCTTCCAACTTCCATATCTTTTGCATCAGAGCACTGCCAGGCACTATGATGAGAAATGCAGTTTTGGAGATAATGAGTTACTTAGCTCTGGGCACCAAAAAGTTACACACACACACACACACACACACACACACACACACACACACACACAACCTGTCATCCTTGGCTTCTGGTTAAGGGTACCCTATGAAAATTACTCAAAATGAGAGTGGGAATTTGAGATTCACAATAATATTGCTATTGTGATTGCTCAAAATACCTTTATCAGGGACCACCTAGAAGGAACCTGACCCGGACATTCTAATAGGCTCCTATAGTTCAGTATATGGCTCCTATAATTTTTCATCACCTCAGATTATAAGACTAGATAGGTTTAAACAGGTCTTGGTAGTGCCAGCTCTGCCTAGAGCACAGTCAGATTCAGATACATGACTGAAGCCCGTGCTGGAGGGGAACACCTAAGGCCGGCACAGAACAGGACAGATGGCATGAAGCATGCTCAGCCAAAATGATCTCTGCTCAAGGGAAGTTGGCAACTCTCCGGGGACTGTCAACAAGAGTCCTCAGCCAATCTGGGCCAGGATCATCAAGTTATAGAATATTGGAGTTAAGAAGGACTTTAGAGAGTCATTGAATCCAACCATCTCATTTCACTGATGAAGGGACTGAGGTTCGAAGTAAAGTGACTTACCCAAGAAGTAAAGTGACTTACCCAAGAAGTAAAGTGACTTCTCCCAGCCAATGAGCACTGGATACAAGGCAAGACAAGACCTCAGTCAAATGCTGTTCCTACAAACCATATTCTTTCCTATAATAATTCAGTATCTGCCACCAGCTGCCAAAGCACTGTCTTATCAAATATTAAAGTGAGGAAAAAACATGAGTTGACCTAATTGCCTAAATAATTGTAACTCTTCTTATCCAGGCATGGTCATATATGACATCTGACAGTCCATAGAGTAACATTTTCAAAAGATTTTCTGATCATAAATCCCTGTGGAAGTGAATAAAGTGAATAGCAAACAAAATAATTCCCCCCTCAGGGAACCCAGCATGACTCCAGACCATTTCTTCCAGACATTCAACCCCCCAGGGCTCAGGTGACCATGCCATAGCAAGCACATTCAGTATTTGGGAAAGAAAATCAGTGCATGTATTAGTGATTGCTGATCCAGTTTCTTGGGTCCAGACTTGAAAATAACCAATAGCTAGCTCTATAAACACAGAAGCACCAATCTGGGCTATTCTCAGAGAACACCATTTTTTTTTCTCTGTGACTTAGAACAAGTTACACAATCTCAACTTCCTTGCTCAGAGAAGGAAAATAATAGCATCTTCCTTATAGGTCTCTTTAAATAAGCTAATATGTATAATGTGCTTGTACTTTTAAGATATTTAGTGAATGCAAGTTAATTTCTTTCCCCTGTCTCCTACTCCTCCACCCAAAGATTTTAGCATTTTCTCAAGATTATTCTTAAGGTAAAATACTATTTACTCTGGCCAATCAGTTAGCAAAGAGCTTGCCTTTATCAGAACTGTTTTCTAACTTCAGCTCAGTATCCAGCAGCTGATGGTTTTTGTTGTCAGCCTCAGAAGTTTCATCTATCTAAGAACATGAGACAAATCTGAGATGTGTGGCCAAGGTAGAAGACTTTCAAACAAGAAACAGCCGTCTGTTCCCAATTGTGGGAGTGTTTATTGTCCCAAGACAGCAAGGCTGAATAAACCATGCCATCTCTGTGGGTGCCCTATGGCTCTGGAGTTCTTTGATCATCACCATTATATTCAGTGAGCAATCCAAGATGCACCAGGTATTGGAAAACCAAAGTTACTTTCTTCAGCCCTGCTCTCTGTGAGGTTAAGTTGCATTAGCCTGGGTCCTCTGAGAAGCAGATATCAGGATAGAAGTAGACGTGCAAATATTTTCTTAAAGCAAACACCTGCGTGACAAAATCAGAAGAGAACCAGGAGAGGCTAAGAGACCTGTCAGATCATTACGTAGGTCTGACCCTTGTGAAGGAGAGCGGGAAGGAAGGCAGCTTGAGTGGGAGAATTTTAGGTTCCAGGGTAGGTCTAAGGAAGTTCAGCAAGGCCAATGGGAGGGATCTTCCAGCCAGAGTTGCCCATCAAAGGACCCCTTCTTCACCCAGGTACGAACCTGCTTTAGTCTCTCCGATGTGCTCAGGCCTTGGCTGGGAGCAGCCCGTGGGACGTATGGCCTCAGCACTAACTCCTGGATGGATTTCACAGCCCGGCATCTGGGACTTCAGTCAGTGACACTCCTGCAGTGGGAGATCTGAAAGGTGTATTCTCACGGCTACCTTACATACTATAATCTAAGCGGCACACATGTTGCTAGACATATAAAGCACACATCGGTAGCATTAAAAAGTTAATTGACACAAACAAGGCTGCAAATCATCATCGTTTTGCCATCTCAAGTAAACTTAGAATCAATAACCATAGGTAGAACGGCAGCCTAAAATGTCTGCCTTCCTCCTGTGACTTCTCAGTTCATGCTACAGTATTATTCACAATTGCTGGTGAGCATTTATCATGGCAAGGTGCTGTGCAAAACATTGCCTATGCAATATCTCACTTCTTCTTCATATAAATTCTATTGAGGAAATATTATCTCCAGTTAACGGAAGAGGAGACTGAGGCTCAGCCAGGTTGAGTACCTTGTCCAAAGTTACACAACTAGCAAGTGACAAAGCTGAGATTCAAAAATAGACTGATTCCAAAGTGCACTCACGAAAACACTCCACTCTACCCTCCCTTCCTTTGTGAAAGTTTGAAAAACCAGAAAACAACAACAATCTAAGTGTCCGTTTAAAACTCAGTGAGGTCAACTTGATCCTAGCTAAGACACAGCCAGCATTAATTGCTATATTAATTCACCGACTCTGTTCTCATGTGTCTATTTACTCTGCCATGGGTGAGAAATTATGAGCACTTATCCTCATTTGTTCTAAAGTGTACAAAGCACGTTAGTGACCTATTTTCCAAGCACTCTGAAAGCTGGAGATTTTTCTAAATTAGGAAACTGGTGGACCTGTGCAGCTGTTTATCAAAACCATGTCTCCAAGTTACACAGCAAAAAATGTTGTCTGATAGATTAGAACACTTACCTTTGTCCTATGTGACCAATTCCCAAAGTTTTCCCAAATCTCCATATATCTTAGGTTACATTTGCTGTCAGTCAGTTGGTCCATAAATATTGTAACTTCCTGAACACTTACTGAATGGGGTACAAAGAAAATCGAGGTTTCGGCTCCCATTCTCAAGAACACTACAATCAGTTTTGGGAAATAGGAGTATATTCAAGATAGAAATGTAAGATCACTTTAAACAATGTATAAACATATTCAAAATGCATTTGGGTCAATGTGACCACAAAGGAAGAAAAGTTGTGTACCTTTTTGCCCTGGAAAAACATAGTTGCCCAGGGAAGGGGTTATGTAGGGGTTTGGCCTGGACCAGGAGTTCTAGCCTTGGTTTTGCTCTAACAGTGTGAGCTTGAACTTACGACTGAATATTTCTGAATTTCAGTTTCTTCTCTGTAAAATAAAGCAGTTGGTCAAGACCAGTGATTTTCAAACTTTGCAAAGCCAAGAATCACTTTTTCCCCTCCTCCCACTGAACCCCAATATAAGCTTGAGTTGAGTTCAAGCTGGAGGTGAAGGGTGGTGAAGAGTCCATGTCCCCTCAGAATTCTGTTAGCTGTGCATGGGATCATGGGGTTCCCAAGGACACAACTTGAACACCCCTGGTCTAGACATTATCTAAAGTAACCTTGGATTAAAGTGTGGTGATTCTATGGATCCCAGAGCATGAACAATTTAATATGAGAAACATATTTTAGTTCTTTTGAGATCTGAGTGCAACTTGATTTATAAATCAATAGAACTACAGTAGTAGGAGAGACCTTGTATCTCTCTGCTGTACGAGATGTGAGATCAATAACCCATTAGGCAAGCAGTCTGGGTCATACTTTCAGTCATAAACACTCATTGAGCATCTTTTGCATGCCAAGCTCTATAGACATAGGTGCTAGTATTGAAATCCCTTGAGAAATACTCAGTCTAATAGGTTCTTGGACCAGAAAATGTTCTTCATTTTGAGAAGCCCTCAGAAAGGCAAGGTAAGAACTACATGGAGTGTTCTCAGAGCTTTTAATGATAGGTTATTTATTTTATCTAATTGGAACTACTCTGGACAGATTTAACATGCACAGTGCAGCCTGAGGGGTCTATGCAATAAGGCCCAGGGTAGACAGCATGGTGGCATCCTGACTCCCAGCCGGAGGCACAGTGAAATTAAGTGCACTTTATCAATTAGAGATCAGAAAGCAGATGGAAAATGCTCTACATGAATGATCTTCACTGGTCATTTTATCCTGAGACAGGGCTTAAAAAGGAAAGTACCCATCCCCATCACCCTTACCCACTCCCAAATCCACTGCTGAATTGAAAGTTTAGAAAAATGGGCCACAAATAACAGTCTACCAGAGCACAACTAGTTCAGACATGTTTTATTGGAGTACTTGCCTATAGAACCCAAGCATCTCTTATTTCTTAATGGTTAAATTAAATCTTGCTCTGTCTCAGGACTATTGCAATGTGGCCATTGACTCACTGAAAAGCTTATAAGATAGAACATCAGATTCTAACACTTTTATAACAATGAGAGAAAATGAGTATATACATTTTAGAAGCATTTTAATGCAAATGATTTGTAGAGAAGAGTAGAAAACAAGACATAGTTTAAAAGGAAGCTCCTTTTACACTTATAGGTTTATAAATAAATAATATATTTATAAGTAAAAAATAAATATTTATTTAAATATATTTTATACAGTTAATTTTATATATAAACTAATAAATATAGAGATTAATATATAAATATATTTTCCATATATATATATTTATGAATATATTATTTATATTCTATGTTTATAATATAAAAAGAGCTACCTTTCTTTGAATGATACCAAGATCATTTTGGAATTGAATACACATTAATTCCCTTCACGTGACGTAGTCATGTTAACTTCTCCAGGCAAAGAGGACTCCTAGTATTTTGTGCACATCTACTGTAATAAAACTGTATCAAGTGTCATCCCTTCTTGTCAAGAAGCTGAGAAGAAATTATTATATATATATCATCAGTTGCACACAGAGCCTATAGGTCAGCGCCTTGCCATCACTAGACATTAAGGTTTTCTTCTTTTGATAAATTATTTTTTATCATAGAAAATTCAAAAACATACAAAAGTAGAGACAATAGGATAATAAACTCCCAGCTACCATTACCTAATTTTACCAGTTATCAACTGAAAGCCAGTTTTATTTCATTTATATGCCTACCCGCTTTGTCCCTACCTCATGCATGGGTTACTTTGAAACAAACACATACCATCATGTCATTTCACTCATAAATATTTTGGTATATATCTCTAAAAGATAAGGGCTTTAAAAAACAAAAACAGAAACAAAACCATAATGTTAAGACTTTTCTCGTGCCTAAAAAATATTTAATAATAATTCCTTATGTCAAATATCTAGGCAGTTTTTACATTTTTCTCATCGTCTCATAATTTTTACATAATTATTCTATCGAAGTATAGTTGATTTGCAATATTTTATTAGTTTCATTTTGTACTAATTTTGTATTGTGATTAACATTTTTACAGATTATATTCCATTTAAAATTATTATAAAATATTGGCTATATTCCCTGTGCTGTGCAGTATATCCTTGTAGCTTATTTATTTTATACACAGTAGTTTGTACCTCTTAATCCCCTACCCCTGTCCTCCCCTCCCCTCTTCCCTCTCCCTACTGGTAGCTACTAGTTTGTGCTCTGTATCTGAGTCTGTTTCTGTTTTGTTATATTCATTTGTTTGTTTTATTTTTTAGATTCCATATGTAAGTGATAACATACAGTATTTGTCTTTCTCTGTGTGACTTATCTCAGACATAATTTTTGTTTTAATTAGCTTCAAACAGAGTCAGTGCATTGCAGTTGACTCGTCTCTTCAGTCTCGCTTCATCTGTAGTAGAAGTGTCCAATAAGAAGATAATGTGAGCCACACATGAAATATTAAATTATCTAATAGCCACATTTAAGATGTAAAAAAAGCGATATTAATTTTAATAATATACATGATTAGACCAATATATGTAAAATATTATCATTTCAGCATATAATCTATATAAAAATTATGACTTTTTTTTATACTACCTCTCCAAAATTTGGTATGTGTTTTGCATTTATACCACATCTCAGTTTGGCCTAGCCACATTTTAGGTGCCCAATATCCAAATGTACCTAGTACCTACTGATTGGACAGTGTCGATATATAGATTCCCTCTCTAAGGCATATGTTTTTGGTAATCAAAACAAACAAACAACGGAACACGGAAAGGATTTTTATGTAACTTTTCCTTACCAAAGGATAAGAAGAGGATTCCCACCAATGTGGCACATGCATATTAGAGCCTGTGTCTCCCCAGAGCTTGAGACGGACACTCGTGTGCCCATGATTTCTTTGGGAATGGGATCCTTTAGAACAGAGGTGCATGACAGGGGAGGAAAACATTGAAGGAGGGAAAACCTGTGCAAAAATATGTTGTGGAGGTGGCTTCTACTACAGGAAACTGGTGGTCCATTCTGCTGGGACCTTCTGAGGAATCTTACAAAATGTGTCACAGAACTAATCACATGGGACAAACAGGAAAGCATTTATGCTCCCATCCCCCAATGCTAAAGGGGACTCAGGAATTATCACTCTCATGCTTCTGGTTGTGAATGTATAAGTGAGCAACTCCAGTTTTGCAGAGCAGATAAGTCCAGGAGAGGAAGCAAGCAGTATCTGACAGGGGCAGAGACAAACTGTTGGGTGCTTCTGACCCCTGAAAGCTGTGGTCATCTGATCAAAGCCTGCAGGGAATAGGTTGGCCAATGCAGAAGTGACCAGAATGAAGAATATGACCAAGAGGATTCTGGGGAGGGACACCACAGGTGTCCAGTAGGATATACCTGTGACTTGAAAGTAAACATGTGTTAAATGAAAACCATTTACCACAGAGATAGGATGACCGTGACAAGAGCATGGGGGAACACAATTCAAAAGGGATTGGAATGGTCAGGGAGAGAAAAATATTAGTAATATCAATCCCACTAAACTCCACATCTACTATTTTTTTAATAGTTTCTGTTTATTGAATGCTTACTTTTCTTTTTTCTTTTTGGCCACGCCACACAGCATGTGGCATCTTAGTTCCCCAACCAGGGCTCAGACCTGTGCCCCCTGCAGTGGAAGCGTGGAGTCTTAACCACTGGCCCACCAGGGAAGTCCCTCTACTACCATTTTTTAAAGCCTCAGGATTCTTCAAGCATAATCAACAATATCTGAAATTCCAGCCAGAATATATAATATTCTGGTTTTCATTCTAACATGTGTTTACCTTTATTGCATTAGTGTGTTTTTCCAAAATTAATCCGATTTTCACAATGTGGGCAATAGCCAGTCAGTACCTAGACCTCATGTCTACTTAATAAACAACACATCTTCAGCACTTATATTTGAGATGATTTTGTAAAGACATTTTTTCAGAGCTAGACACGACCTTAGAAAGGGACATGTTGAACCAGTGCCACTAAGTGATATAAGAATTCCCTCAAGAGCCTTCTCTAGAAATAGTCACACAACATATGTTGCCACCAGAGGATAAATGGGAAATACCTGGCTTAGTTTTGGACATCTCGTTTTGCCTGAATACTCACGGTTGTCGTAAAGCTAAGTGGCTAATCCACCCTCCACCAGTAAGTACTGCTATCTAAAGCAAGACATGTATTAGGCTAAAAATTAAGTTCAAGGGTGCCAGGTTCTGTAAAATACCTTCTACCAAATCTGTGCTATAAATATGGTATGATCCTACTTACCTGCCTTGCTACCATACTATAGCAGATAAATCATCTGCCAGAGTGAGCTTTACTATGCCTTAAAATGTCTGTGATGGCTGTAAAAGAAATTGTGTTTATAAATACTGCACACATTATGGGATCTCATTCTCTTTACACATCGAATGCTGATTCCTGTTAAGTGACTGACTAAAAATTACTGCACTGGGACAAAAGTGATTAATTTGAAAATATGTACAGACTTTGACACTCATCCAGCTTGCCACAGACAATTTTGTAGTTTTTTAAACCCAATTTCCCTTCTCTATACTTTCCCTAAAGGGACTAGATTATTGGTACTTGGAAAGAAGTTAAATTTACCTACACAATGAAGGGCTGAGAGAAATACTGTGAAGGAGGGGAAGGAGGGGAAAAGGCCCTGTGGGGTAGGCAGGAAGAATAGCATTGTCTTGGGAGTTAGAGTGAAGGAGATTGAGGAGAGTATGAATGGCTGGGATGAATGAAGAAATGAAGAGAAGGGACAGGTTTCAACATTGCTGTGGATTAGAAAGTAAGCTCCTTTTAAATATTCTTTGCAGCAAATGATAAAGAAAGCCATTCCTTTTTAATTAATGTTGCCCTTTGAACTGTTCTTATTTGATGCTCTATGGGTCTTTGTGTTTATAGGGGGTACACTCCTCCAAATGAAACCCAAGTTCAGTGAGATGTTAACCAGGTATGTCAATGGAGCCCAGCTACTGATTTATTGATACTTGGCTTTATGTCTTGGTTTTCATATTTGTTTTAGCTCCTCTCTTACAAGCTGCATTTTTAAAACTCTTTCTTGGCTTAGCTTTGGAAATATTTCTACTGCGTGTAACAGCTATTGTGGTTAAGTTACCACTGCATTGTTAGTCAATTCATTTCATTCACCAGACACATATTAAGTGCCAACCATATGGCAGGCTTGACACAGAGAACCAGGAGTTGGAGATGATCAACAATCGGACCTTGCACTGAAAGCTCCATAGCTGCCAGTAATGGCATTGGACTGTGTCAGGATTCAAGTACACTAATATTAACATTCACAGTCCTGCAAGCCATGATCTTAGGAAGCTTATAATGTCTATTATTGCCAAGTCAGGGCATCCACCAAGATAACTTCAATTTTGCATAGTTATACACAGGGATTTATGAAAAGTGAAAAATTGAGTCATTCATCCAGATATATTGCCAATACTTAGAAATTTCTGGACAGTGGTCTGATTCCCTTCACTTTCATCTTGAAGTTTGGCCTTGTGTAACCATATGTTGAATGTAAGCGCTCTTAGGAATGCACATCCTCAGTTTCAAGGGCATTTTCATCTGATTGGAAGTGATAACACAACTGGAACCGAGTTGTGGCATTTGATGAAACCCTCCCATTCCAGTAAAAATGGCTGGAGGATGTTCAACACCTGAAATTAGCCAGAACTTCAAGTTGTAGACCTCATCACTAAATTTATCTTTTCTGAACCTGAATTTTCTTGATATGTAAAGCTTTTTTAAAATAAATGCTTGGGGCTGGGAAGATGCCCAGCATATTAAGCCTTGAACCATACAGAGGGAATCATTTTGTAAATGGAAATAAGTCCTTTAATATAAACTGGGCGACCATTCAACCACTAAGCCTAGCTTCGCAGGATCCTATTTAATCCACTGAGTATTCTGTTCTTTTCCACTCATCTAACTTGAGCCACAAATATGTTGCTTCTCGGTTTGCTCTCTGAGGATATTCTTTTTTTCCTTATCATGACTTAGAGGTAGCCAGAGAATAGCATTCATGCCTGGAAATGAATTATGAATCATTCAGTAGCTTCAGAATCCAAAAGGATAAGAAAAGCAATAGTCCCTAAAATTCTAGTCATTCTTTTTTATTCTACTTTTTGCAATAAAAATGCTATAATTTGAAAACTTGCTACAAATGTTCTTGTTGAAGTCAGAGGAACAGATATCCTGGAGAGAATAGGTAAGGATAAAAAAGTGAGACAGAGAGCAAGAAAAAGTGTTTAAGGGCATCTTCATCAGATATAGTTTTCATGGTCAGTGTATGGGGCCAGGATGTGCAGACAGGAGAGTATGGATATCGTGGCTTTATCTTCAAGGTGTAGCTTGCTGCTTCCCGCCAAATGGAATGTAAATAGAAAGGCAAAGTGTTCCTTTTCTGCTGTGAGTCAGACCCAGCCTGGATGTCTGAAAGCCCATTCAGGAATGAAAGCTACTCCATTCAGAGATGACCTTATGATCTGACAGAAAAGTGTTTCCGTATTTAGGAAGTTCAGCCTGTGCTGAAAATAAAACTGGTGGTCCCTGGGAGCTCCCCTCATATTCCAAGGTAAACTAAATGAATTAAATAAATAGAAAGTCTGAATTAACATTCAAAACCTATGACAAGTAAAAAGGGATCATTCAGAAGGGAACATGGTCATACCTTGTGCCAGACTCAAAGAGAGGAATCTGACCCAGTGTAAGAGTGTGTCTTTTCACCTACAGAACTATAAAGGCAATTTTCAAAGATTTTTTTTGTTATGGTCAGTATCTTCCTACTGTATGCACAGAAGATCACATAAAGTACCCACAGTCTCACTAACAAATACTAGACTTGAGAGGTCAAGAACTTTATGTGATGGTCCCAAGCACTGACTTTACTAGTAAAGATTTATTAGTCTAGGTTTATTTTCAAAGATAGCAAAGATGATCTCAGAAATTTTCCTATCCCCTATCTTAGTGTCCATCTTTTGATTCCATAGCTGGAAAACATTTAATCACATTAGGTCCTTTCAAGTAGCTGTGACGGAGAACAGTGCTTACCTATTCCAGTACCCATTTGCTTCTTCCTTTTGGTAGAGAAACCCTAATTTCTACCTAGGGTTGCCAGATTTAGCAAATAAAAATACAGATTACCAAGATAAACTTGACTTTCAGAAAAGAAACAAATAAAATTTTAGTGTAATATGTCTCAAATATTGTACTCATATCAAAGAAAGGTTTATCTGAAAATCAAATTTAATTGGCCATTTTTTGTTTTATCACGCATCCCTACTAACCACTTATGTTTCTACCCAGCTAAGACTACATTTCTAAGGCTCAAATTATGATGTGACCAAGTTCCAGCCAATGAGATGGAAGCTTGTGTTGAGTGATGTTCCTAGAAAGTCTCCTTAAAAGAAAAGGGCATACTCTTTCCCCTCTCCCCCATCCTCTACACTGCTATCTGAGAAGGATATTATGGAAGAAGAGCAATTTTGAGCCATGAAAAACAAGATCCCATAGCTCTGGTAGAGATAGCAGAAGCCCAGTCCCTGGCAATATCATGCTCCTGAATACCAGCCCTGAGCTGCCTTTCTGCAAATTTTCCTTGAGTGAGGGAGTGAGGAAGTGAGGGAGAGGGAGAAAGAGAGGGAAAGAGAGAGAGAGAAACTTCTTATATAAACCACCATTGTTTGGGACTTTCTCGTATTAATTTGAATCCAATCCTAAGTGATATAAAACCTTATATCCCTAGAGATTTGTGGGTACAACGAAACTAAAATTTGTGGAACAGGACAATTTGTGTAGAGCAGAGTATTCCAAAGACTCTGTGAATGCTCAGTCACATAGATTCTCATTGTCTCTTTCTCTCTCACACACAGATTCACTTACTTTTCTAAAGCTTCTGCTTCCTGCCTTATCCTCTTGATAGTACTCAGAAGTTGACTCTAGCAATTCAGGGGGGAAAAAAGGCCATGCCTAGAGGACCAGAGCATAAAGGTGAATTGTGGTCAGCAATTTTATCTAAGAGGTTGCTTGACCATTTCAACAGATTTTGTTGATATTTTTGAGCAGGCTGTCAGGTGGCAAGAAGAGAATTGATTAAAAGAATTTAGTATTTTGGAAATCCTTGGCTTTGGGAAATGTAAAAATGAATTTCTAATAACAATGATACCTTGCATGAGGAAGAGACCAATATATCATTCCTTGAAGTTGTCCCAGGTCAGAACACTTATATATAAAATTCTAGTCCAAATGAGCAATGTTGATTTTTTATTCAGTGCTTGAGATTTGCCAATTTCAACATTCTTCTTGGTGCCATGAAAAATGTTGCCACTGGCAAGCACTCCACACTACAGAGGAAGGCAAAAATAGTGTTAAATGGTGGAACTATGAGAATAGGAGTCTACATTTTCATTAATGTATCATTCAGAATCCTTGATTAGGAGACTTATTTTCCATTCCTTAAAGGGGATAGAAATATATAAAAATGGGAAGAGCAAATGGAATATGACCTTCAAATAAAACAAATAAAAGTAAAGGCAAAGCAAGAGCAAGATTATTAAAAAAATTATATACTGTTTGGTTTGTTATAACTAAAACACAACTACTAGTGGTAGACTTTTGAAAGGCTGGAAGTTTTAGACACTGGTTACAAAGTAGAAGTTATCTGTGGTGGGTTGAATAGTGTCATGCCAGGCTAAGGAACCAGTTCAGATCATTGTTCTATAAAATACAAAAGGAAAAACATCAAATGATAGTTGGATACATGGGGCATATAGAGAATTGATTTTATTCAGGAAGACCCAGACTAACATACTCTGTAGGTTAAGATTAAAGCCCTATTCTTGATAGTTTTCAAAATTCAGCCCATGCTAGACATGGTGATTCGTATTTTGCTGTGTATTTTTGCATCTGTATTCATCAGAGATATTGGCCTTGTAGTGTTCTTATCTGGCTTTGGAATCAGAATGATTCCTGCCTCTTAAAATGAGTTTGGTGGTGTTCCCTCTTCTTCAATTTTTTGAAAGCCTTTGAGTGAGAATGGCATTAATTTTTCTTTAAATATTTGGTAAAATTCACCTGTAAAAGCATCTGGTCCTGAGCTTTTCTTTGTAGAAAGCCTTTTGATTACTGATTCAATCTCCTTGCTCTTAATTGGTCTGTTCAGATTTTCTGTCTCTTCATGTTTCAGTCTTAGTACATTGTATGTTTCTAGGAATTTATTAGTTTCTTCTAGGTTGTCCAGTTTGTTGGTGAGTAATTGTGATAAGGATCTCTTATGATCCTTTGTATTTTTGTGATATCAGTTGTAATGTGTCCTCTTTCATTTATAATTTTATTTACTTGAGTCCTCTCTTTTTTTCTTGATAAGTCTAGCTAAAGCTTTGTCTATTTTGTTTATCTTCTCAAAACCCTAGCTTTTAGTATCATTGGCTTTTTCTATTGTTTTCTTGTTCTCTATTTCATTTATTTCTGCTCTGATCTTTGTTATCTCCTTCCTTCTTCTAACTTCGAATTTAGTTTGTTCTTTTTCTAGTTCCCTGAAGTGTAAAATTGGGTTATTTAGTTGAGATTTTTCCTTTTTCTTACTGTAAGAAGAAAAACTATAAACTTCCCTCTTAGAACTGTTTTTGCTGATTCCTGTACATTTTGTTATGCTGTGTTTCCATTTCTGTTTGCTTTTGTAATTTCTCCTTTTATTTCTTATTTGATGCATTGGCTGTTCATGAGTGTGTTACTGACTTCCACATATTTGTGAATTTTCTAGTTTCCTTCCTGTTATATATTTCTAGTTTTATACCAGTGTAGTTGGAAAAGATGCTTGATATGATTTCAGTCTTCTTAAATGTTTTAAGACTTGTTTTGTGGCCTAACATATGATCTATACTGGAGAATATTCCATGTGCACTTGAGAAAAATGTGTATTCTGCTGCTGTTGAATGGAATATTTTTCACATGACTGTTAGGTCCATTTGATCTAAAGTATAGTTTTGGGAATTCCCTGGCAGTCCAGTGGTTAGGACTCCATGCTTCCACTTTTCCAGGGGCCCAGGTTCAATCCCTGGTTGGGGAACTAAGATCCCACAAGCCTCATGGTGCAGCCAAAGGAAGAAAATAAGTACAGTTTAAGTCCAGTGTTTCCATATTGATTTTCTGTCTGGATAATCTATCCATTGTTGAAAGTGGGGGTATTGAAGTCCCCTACTTTTATTATATTTTTGTCTATTTCTCCCTTCAGATCTGTTAGTATTTGCTTATTATATTTAGGTGCTCCCATGTTGGGTCCATATATATTTATAGATTGTTACATCCTCTTGATGAATTAACCATTTATCATTATATAATGATTTTGTCTCTTGTTACAGTTTTGACTTAATATCTATTTTGTCTGATATAGGTATAGCTACCCCGGCTCTCTTTTGCTTTTTCATGTGCATAGAATATTTTTTCCATCCCTTCACCTTGAGCCTATGTGTGTCCTTAAAGCTGAAGTAACTCTCTTGTAGGCAGTATATAGCTGGGTCTTGTTTTGTTTATTCATTCAGCCACCAAATGCCTTTGATTGTAGAATTTAATCCATTTACATTTAAAGTAATTATTGAGAGGTATGGTTGTTCTAATGACATCTTAATGTTTTCTGGCTATTTTGTAGTTCCTTTCTTCCTTTCTTCTTCTCTTGCCATCTTCTTTAGGGACTTGATGGTATTCCATATTGATATGTCTTGGTTCTCTTCTCTTTATCTTTTGTGTATCTACTATAGATTTTTGCTTTGTGGTTACCATGAGGCTCACATAATACATTTTATAAATATAACAATCTATTTTATGCTGATAAAAATTTAACTTCAATTGCATACAAAATTGCTACCATTTTACTCCCCCTACACATTTTATTTCTGATGTCACAGTTTACCTCTTCTTTTATTGTGTATCTGTTAACAAATTATTATAGCTATAGTTACTTTTATACTTCTTTTCTTTAACCTTTATACTAGAGTTAAGTGATTAACATACCACATACATTATTGTGCATTATCAAATTTGACTGTATACTTACCTTTACCAGTGTGTTTCATATTTTCACATGTTTTCATGTTAATTAGCATCCTTTCATCTCACCTTGAAGAACTCCTTTCAGCATCCCTTGTAAGGTAAGTTTAGTGGTCATGAGCTTCCTCAGCTTTTGTTTGTCTGGGAAAGTCTTTATCTCTACTTCATTTCTGAAGGACACCTATGCCAGGTAAAGTATTCTTGGTTGGCAGATTTTTATTTCAGCACTTTAAATATATCATCCCACTCTCTCTGGCCTACAAGGTTTCTGCTGAGAAATCTGCTGATAGCCTTATGAAGTTTCCTTCATAAGTGATAAGCTTCTTTTCTCTTGCTGTTTTCAAGATTTTCTCTGTATTTTTCATTTCTGACAGTTTCGTTATAATGTGTCTTGGAGAAGATGTCTTTGGGTTGAATTTGTTTGGAAATTTATGAGCTTCATGAACTTGATACCCACATTTCTCCCCAGATTTGGAAAGTTATCAGCTATTATTTCTTTAAATAAGCTTTCTGCCCCTTTCTTTTTCTCATTTCATCCTGGAATTCCCAAAAGTATAGATTGATTCTTTTAATGGAATTTCGTAAGTCCTGTAGGCTTTTTTCATTCTTTGCATTCTTTTTTCATTTTGCTCCCATGACTTGATAATTTCAAATGGTCTGGTTTTGAGTCATTGGTTCTTTCTTCTGCTTGGTCAAGTGTGCTCTTGAAGCTCTTTACAGTAAGTCCCCTACATACAAACCTTCAAGTTGCGAACTTTCAAAAATGTAAACATGCTTTCCATCAACATCAGGTGTGAGCGAAATTGAAGCTTGCCCTTCATCTCCTATTGCTGACAACACTTCAGCTCTACCATCTCCCACCTCCTCTTCCTCCTCCAGTCAGTAACTCTTCTTGCCTGTTCGCTGGATGCCAACCCCTGTATGCCAGCTGTTGTGCTGTACTACTGTACTTTTCAAGGTACTATACTATAAGATTAAAAATGAAATGTTTTCTTTATTTTTCATGTTTGTTTTTTATGTACTATTTGTGTGAAAAGTATTATAAACCTATTATTATATTATAATAGTATTATAAACCTGTAGTACAGTACTATATAGCTGATTGTGTTAGTCTGGTACCTGGGCTAACTTTGTTGGACTTACGAAAATATTGGACTTACAAACACGCTGTCAGAACAGAACTCGTTTGTATGTAGGGGACTTACTGTATTAAATTATTCTGCTCAGTCGTATTCTTCAGCTTCAAATTTTCTGTTTGGTTCTTTTTTATGTTTTCTATTTCTTTGTTGAACTTCTCATTTTGTTCTTGTAGTTCTCTCTGAGAATTGTTAAAACAATTATTTTGAATTTTTTGTCAGTAATTCATGAATCTCCATTTCTGTGGATCAGTTACTAGAAGTTTACTGTGTTCCTTTGGTAGGGTCATGTTTCCCTGATTCTTTGTGATTTCTGTAGCCTTGCATAGGTGTCTTCACATATGAAGAAAAAGTCACCTCTTCCAGACTTTATGGACTAACTTTAGTAAGAAAAGACTTTTAGCTGTGGGTTAAGGCACACTGGAGCATGCTCTGACCCTAGGTCTATTGGTATAGTGCACCATGTGTGAGGACATGTGGAGGCTCCAGGTCTGGGGGTTGTGGTGTCTTTTTGGTTCAGGCAGTTGTGGTCCAAGACTTCCACGACTGTGTAATTCTTGATGAGAGCTGTGGTAGGGGGAGGGAGAGGTGGGCTGCAGTGGCTACAAGGGCATAAGCACATCCAGGGGCCCTGGCTGTTGCCCTGTACTTGTGTGACAGCTGGGGCTAGCCACAGATGTGTGCTTATCAGTGGGAGCTGATAACAAGACTTGGGCTGGCGGCATGCAGATGCACAGCTATAGGGGCTAGCTGCAGGCTTGCATGTCAGTGCATGCCAGTGACAGGAGTCATGACTGGATCCAGCCCACAAGCAACTCTGGGAACCTTGGCTGTCTGCATGCATTTGTGCTGCTGCAGGGGCTCACCATGGCCATGTGTACAGAAGTAGAGGCCTATAACAGGATTCAGGGCCAGTGGTGTACAGGTGCACAGCTGCAGGGGCTGGCTGTAGGCATACATGGCGATTCAGGCCAGAGATCAGAGTCAGGGCCAGATCCAGGCCCACATGCAGCTGTGGGCATATGTGATATGGAGGTCAGCTGCAGTGACCTCAGTTGGCATCTTGCAGGTGCATAGCCACAGAGTCCGGCGCTGGCTGCCAGTGTGGATCCCAGGCTCCGGCAGGAGTGGGGAAAGAGAACATGGAGGGACTCAGGCATCTGGCATTCATGAGTGTGAAACCTGTGGGGTGAAAAACCTCAGGAGGGTCTGCTGTGTCTGACTGCTTGTCTCCTTGGTGGTGGAAGCTGCTAAGATCTTCTGCACAGTTGTCCGTTGAAGTCCACAACAAAACCCTCAGTGATGAGAGCTAGTGGAGTGTTCGGCATCTGCAAAGGTTGCTGGGGTCCTCCTCAGAGCAGACCATTGGGAACTGCTGTCACTCAGGCTGCGTGACTGATACGGGTCTCCCCGGCCCTCATTCCTTGCTCTTAGCCATCTCTAGACTCTGAGCTTTTCTGGTCTCTGAAATGGGTCCTTTACGCAGTGCCCCCAAAGGCTGAGGAAGCTGATGGCTCACACTGTTCTCCTTTTCTCAGCAAGGGGAATGCTCTTGGGCCGGGGAATTCCCTCTTGGCCCTGAGCAGTGCAGGCCTGCGGGGTGAGATTATGGAGGCAAAGTGAAACTTTTTCCTACCCTTTTTGTGTGGCCATTCCCAGGTGTTTAGCTCCACGGTGTTTCTGAAGCTTCTTAAGTGCACTGCTGAGCTCTCCCAGAGCTATTTTCGTTCCTGGATAGCTGTCTAATTGTTGTTCTTTGTGGGGAGATGGAGGCTGGGGTCTCCTACTCCACCATCTTTGTATGATCATTTGATTTTTTTCTTGAAAAAAATGTAACAAGTAGATCATATTTGGCTTTTCTTATCTGTACCAATTCTGAAAGGCATAGGCTGAGGTGCATTCCTTCAGAGGGGATTTGTGTTATCTTTTCCCAAGCCTTCTAGAACACCTCTGATCCAGAAGCATTTTAATTTAATTTATTGAACTGAATTTCCCTGGACCATGCAAATGATATAATTCAAATCCTTAATCTGTGCATGGGCAGGGTTATGGTTACTACTTTCCAGAGACATTTTTTTCACCCCAAGCCAGTACCTTAGACTGACAGCTTTTCTTGCCACTAGGTCCCTTTTCTAGGGAAGAGTGTTTTTAGCCCACCCTTTCACTGTGGCTATAACCCTTTGTAAGTACAGGGTTTGTGGAAGTCTCTGTTCCTTCTCCACACCTTATGTGGGACAAAGTCTTGTTTCTCATTCTTCCACATGGGCTAAAACACAGATCCTGAATTCCTAGTATTGGCAGATCCTTCCAATGTAGCTTTTGTCTCTATTACACATTTATCACCCTGGTTCAGTTCACTCTGGTTTTAGTACCTATAGACTTCTCTCTCTCTCTCTCTCTCTCTCTCTCTCTCTCTCTCTCTCTCAGGCTGCCTATGTTTTTCAAAGGCTGTTGGTAACTCTTCAACAGTATTGCTAGGTGTTTGTAATAAGAAGCTTTTCCAGAATTTCTTATTCATAACAGTATAGAAGTGGTAATAGAGCTGAAAGCTAGGGAACATTTACAAATTTTTTGAATATAATAATGCTTATAATAGTCATTACATACCAAAACACACATGATAACTTACCCATAGTTTTCGGGTGCAGTGTTACAGGAACTCGTACGGTAGTACTCTTCCAGCTTCATTAACATCTGGTCTTATAACAATTTTATAATCACCCTATATAGACGAACAAGCATTTGTATTTTGTCAACAAATATTTTAAGTCTCAACTGCGAGAAATTGTAAGTAAAGAAAAGCAGGAGAAATTTTAAAGGCATTCAGTTTGATATTTGGATTATTGGATTCTAAAGTTGTCTTTGAGGTCACCATCTTATTTGTGTCTCTTGTCACAGATTTCAAACCTGTTGGCAATCTTTATCTTTTACAAAAAAAAAAACCAAACAAACTAAACAAACCTTTCTTGAATGCAGAAGTTAGTTTGTGCACCATAATGAAGTAGGTTTTGTCTTTCTGTTCTAGAGAATAAGCATGCTCGAGGTGTGAAGGGGCTTAGAAACCACACAGTCTTCCCAGGTCCTCCCTCTACCATGAGGAAGGAGAAGTTGTGTGGATTCTCTTATGGCCTGAGCTCAGATAGCAGGAACCCTGAGAGCTACAAGTCCCCCACCAGCCCCAGAGCCAAAGGCTTCCCATGAACCCTCACAGCATCTCTGGCTTCGAGTTCGGACCATGATTGTCCTGCCCTCTCCCTCGCCCCACCTTGCTCTCCACCATTTGTGCTGGAATCAAGTGGGAATGTCAGACTCTGGGGGAAGTAAGTCAGCTGTGAGCATGAACTCTGCGCACCATGGGTTCCCCGATTCCTGTCCTCTGACAGACTCTTGGGGAGAAGATGGGTTTCCCCTCAGGCTCTGGCCTCAGCAGAAGATTGTGTGCCTGGTGGGCTGTGATGCTGCCTTGGTCCTGAGCTGACTGCACTTGGGGTGGGGGAGAAGCTCTGTTCTCTCTTGCTCTGTGGAGTGGTGAGCACACAGCCAATAAGTGATACACTTGCTAAAGTCTGTGTCGGCAGCCCTGACTTGTCCTCACCCTGCCATGCCCCAGGCTGTGAAGCTTTCTAGGCGGGTTGCACCTGTTGACAGGGAACTATGACCACGGGCCTCGCTGGCATTGTGTCCTTCCAGGCAGGAGAGAGTGAGCACCATTAAACTCCTACTAAGCAACCCCAACCTTGTGGGTGGGGCAGGAAAGGCAGAGGGTCTTCTAGAAAGATGTGAATGACCACCTCGCCAGTTAAGGCTTCCCACGGGGGAGGCAAAGAACTGTAAAGACTTCCTTCCTCTCTCAGAATGTATAACCCACTGCCCTGAAATGTGTTTAGCCAGGCAGCTGGTCAGGGAAACAGGTGTCAGGCTTACAGCAAAACCTCCAATTCTGTGTCATGGTCTTCCCCTCTCTTCCCTTAGGGAGACTGTCTCTATACCAAGCTTGTATTTTGAATATTCCCTTCTTGAAAAAGAAAGTAGACACTTGTCATCCAGAGGTATACATACAGTATTATCTAGATATATGCCCTGTACAATTACAATACCATCTAGATATCTGCCTCCTATAATTTTAAATTTCAGATTTTAGTTCATAATGATTCCAGCTTTCAAAACCTTCTAGTTAGTGCTATACATTAAAATGGCCCAGGGTTTTGACTTCCTTAGTCAACAACTGAATTCCACAACAAACAAATTTATTCATTCATTTGACAAATACTGTTGAGCATTTACTATTGCCAGGCACTGGGTTAGGCGTGAGGTATACAAGAGTGGAAACACCAGACAAGATCCTTGTGCATGTAGAGTTTATATTTTAATTGGAGAGACAGAGCAAAGTCACTACATAGATAAAATAAGTACAATCTAGACAGGGTACCATGAAAGAAACATACAAGGGGCTGAGCCGGAGACTAATATAACTCTAGTATATTTCTCATCACAGTATATTGTAATTGTCTGTTCTGTCTCCTCATTGGATGCAAGAGCCAGGGCCCACTAATACTTTTTTCATCATGGTCTTCCTTGTGCTTAGGACAGTGCCTGACACATAATGGTGCTGAAAAAATTTTCTGCTGAGTGAGCGTATGAATGTTTGTGTTGAACAGTGAATTAACAAAGGATTGGGACTTCATTAAGAAATAGCTATGCCTTGCACAAAATACAAAAAAATACCAAGTAGAGCCTATATTTCACATTCTGTTTTCTTAATAACATTTTATATGTAATATTCAAGTTCTGTGTTTTCATCCTATATAGATTCAACCCGTAAGCAAATGGAGGTTTCATGGGTGAACAGAGAATCCAGTTTACCTAATTCTCTTCTGGTCCAACACAAATAAGGCACATAATGCCTACCGGGGCTGTAAGTGTCAGGTGCAGAATCAAAGCTAGAAGAAAACACGAGGTTTGAGGTGTCACTGGTAGCTTCAGTGGTAATTAAGTTCCCTGTTCTCAGGCTTCCTGTCACCTTCCTCTTAGCTGCCAGAACAGCATGTTTCAGTCTCGCTGCTGAAGGACTAAAGGAGCAGCTGTGTTTTGTTCCTGTCTCTTCCCCCCCAGGCCTTCCCCCGCTTTCAGTTGCTTCCTTGAATTTCCTGTCATTCGGTAACTTCCCAGGGGTACTGGGCTGAACCAGTGCTGGTATCTCTAAGCACAGACCACGATCTGCATTGTCTTTCATGGCTGCGTGGCTCCTGATTACAGAAAGTTGGGTAAGCTAGATGAGAGATGAGACAATGAAGCTGCCCAAGACGATATTGTGCTGTTTGGGGGGAATTACATTTGGGGGTCTTAAAGTGAGAGTACTTATCACCTCTAACCACCCAGCTTTACAAATGAAGAAGCCGAGGCTGGAGGTTGATACCTGAAGGAGGTGGAAACACAGGCCCCGGACTAGAACGAGGCATCCCAGCTCTGGGCAGCGCCCTGCTGCCTCCTCATGCATGTTTACAAACCTTTTATCCAAGCTATCTTGCAGCACTGAATGTACATAACCTTTCAATTGTGAGCCAGGAGTTCATTTTTAGTTGGTCATAATCAAGATCATACAGATAGTTATGGAGCACCTGTCAAATGCATGAATACTATTGTAAAAATCAAAAACCCTCAAAAACCTCACGATGTAGTTGGGGAAACAATTGTAAAACTTTAAATCTAGAATCCCATTATTTAACAAAGGAGGGAAGAATTATGTGGAAGAGAACATGATTTACTGCTGGTTGAATAGCTAATTGGAGGAAGCATTGAGATTCAAACCTGGGTCTCCTGGCTCCCAGGTCAATATGTATCCCACTGGCACTGTGTACTACAATGTGCAAGGAGAGAACAGCTGAGGGAAACATAACTATGGGCTTTGCAGTGCAGCATAGTCACTAATGAGACCCAAAAGAAGAAAGGATACTAAACATGGCAACCATCCGTGTAGCTCCCTGGAGGAGCAAGAATTTATAGCGTTACTCCAGATTGAAGCATGAAGCAGCAAGAGTAAGAATAAGCCAGATACCTTCAGCGGCTATTAAGGAGACTCACATGCCAGGAGTGGAAAAGCTTCAGAAGAGCAGAGGAGAAATTGCCAAGAATTGTTGGGATCAGCTCAGAAGTTCATCCTACACCACTGAACACCCACTGTATGCCAGACGCTGTGCTAGTAGGCACTGGGGATTTGCAGATGAATGGGAAGTGGTGCCATACTGCATTGTGTTTCCCACTCTGGCCACTAGAATCTTGATTCCAAAAACCAGGTAGATTTGCCAAATCTATCCATAGAAAATTAAACCCAAGGGGAACTCTAACTCAGAATTTTATGAAGATGACAGGAGGGTGTGATAAAAATAGCTGAAACCATACTTGGTGGAAAAATCAGTTAGTTCTTGGTCCATACCTGGGAATGACAACCTCTAAAAGATATACACTGATGCTGATGGCAGGTGGCAGTTCCTCCTAACCTAAGAGCAGGCAACCATCCTCAGCCAGTGTAATTCAGGGACTATCTTCTGAGCTAGCCAGGTCCTGCCTCTGCTCTGGGTCCCCTGTGCTCTGATCAGATCTGAGTGAGGATATTTGTTCCTTGCTTCAGAAACCTTATTTCTAAGCATTTTCCCCTTTAAAAAACGCATTTAATTGTTCATCAGTTGATTTCCTTCTTCCTGGATAGTCTGCAAACTCTGGCTGCGAGTGTGTGATATTGTAGTCCAAAAGCATGTCTGTGTACCCTCCACAAGCTACTTCTTTTGTTCTGGCTGCCAGGTACTTTATGGATGATTCTCTTGAATCTGTGTGCTTGGTGGTGGGAGGGGTTTTTTTGATTGTTGTTCTTTTTTTAATTCACTTCCTATCAGAGGATGAGATGAAAGTAAATGCCATAATAGCCCTTTTGAAACACCATTTAGGATCCACCTAAACCCAATAATATGTGGTTGACATTAGAAAACTCAGTTGGCTTTGGTGCTTTGTTGGGTTATGAGTCAGGAAGGGGAAGGGGTTGAAATGATGGGAGAGCTCAAAGTGTATCTCCTGCTAGGTCCCCATGGCATGGATACACAGATAAGAATGACTCTCCTCTCTTCTTGTAAGCTTCACTCTCAGAGGCATTGAACATGGGCTAATCTGGAAGCTGCCTGCCCCTTGCAAAGTGAAGGGAGTCAAAGAAGATGTCTTTGGTGATTAATTGAATTCTGTACTTTCAAGTTAGAAAAGCAAAGAGATACCACAAGACAGTTCATAAGGATTAGAAACAGAAAATGCTTCCTTTTAAAATTTTTCTTCCCATTTTCTTTTTTATCATGGGAACATTTAAACATACAAAAAAGTAACAGACTGGTAAAATAAACCTCATGTATGCAAATATGTATATTTAATTTTTATTTTACCCTTCTGATTCTATTTCATGCATTTTTATAATATAAATAATACACTGAGTAGTCCATTATATAATTTAAATATAAATAATATATATTTTGGGGAAGCATGCTTAAAAATGTTTTACAAATAGGGATAGTACGTCAGAAATGTTTGGACATACTTGTGTTAACAGCAGTCACAAGACACTCTTAGGAATAATAATAAGAATGATGATTAATATTTGTTGATGCTTATCTGCTCCCGGCACAGTGCTAATGGCTATACTATAGGAGATGTCCATGGGGCCCAGATTACACACTTTTCCTGTAACATCCATAACTAGAGTAGAAAATCTAAGCTGATGGACCTCAAATCAATTTAGATTTTGGATCCTACCTCCCAAAAATATATATGTATATATCTTTCTAAAAACAAGTACTAACCTTCCCAATATATTTTTAAAATTTATGTTTATATAACATTCATATTAAAGAAGTACCTATGACACTGGGGATGTCATTATATTTTTTAGAACCTGTTTTATCATCTATAGATGAGGGAGTTAGAGTATCTAGGGTCTCTAATATTCCTCCTAGCCCTCACATTTTACAAGCCATTTCTATGAGGTTATAACTTGCTAAAGCCAAACACCCTATCCAATACATTATTTACATTGTCTCTGGTTTTATAGAAGAGGCAACACACGTGAGGCCCACTGTTATGTAAATCTTTATCGCAATCATCAACAATTTATTGAGGATCTCTGGTCTATGGCAAATGTCATCAAGCATTACACGGAATGAATGTGAAGGAGGCCACATTTTGTGGGTTCCATTTATAACTACATGACCACCTCAGATCTCACGCAGACTGTGCCTGGGCATGCCGTTGTCCTTCTGTCACCCTCTCCCTTGGTAGGAATTGGTGTCTGGGGGCCTGGCAGCCAGGTCAGCTGGCTGCAGGGGTTCTTGTAGCACTTACAAGGATAAGCATGTGGGATTCCTTTCAGTAAAGTGATAGGCATATCACACGCTGGTGTTCAGGCTCTGACATGCCACAGATTATCAGGCGTGCCTCTTTTAAAAGGCATGTGATGGGCCTCTCAGTCTATGTCCTGAAACACTCAAATCCTCCCTCACATCCTGTACAAGCCATTTCCACACAATTAGAGCCCTTCTCACTATTTTTTTAACGGTTCAATTGCAAGAAATTAAAAGGCAGAACAGTGGCTCTGGCTCACTTGCTTTTGAATGCTGTATTTCCATCTTTCTGTTAGGTCCAGCTTGGGGAAAACAAGCAGCAGAGACTAGGAGTCCTAAAGCAAATGAAGGGATTCAATGTGCTCACAACAGAAGACGCTAGTCTATAGTGGTTTTTAAAAATTGGCTTTGACACCATTAGTCTTAGTAATATTCTTTTGGATCTGTCTCTTCAAGCAAGGGCAATAAAAGCAAAAGTAAACAAATAGAACTACATCAAACTAGAAAGCTTTTGCACAGTGAAGGAAGCCATCAACAAAATGAAAAGGCAACCTACTGAATGGGAGAAGATACTTGCAAATGATATGTTTGATAAGGGGTTAATATTCAAAATATATAAAGAATTCATGCAACTCAATATCATAAAAACAATCAGATTAAAAACTGGCCAGAGGACCTGAATAGACATTTTTTCAAAGAAGACATACAGGTGGCCAACAGACACATGAAACGATGCTCAACATCACCAGTCATCAGGGAAATGCAAATCAAAACCACAATGAAATATCACCTTATACCTGTCAGAATGACCATCATCAAAAAGACAACAAATAACAAGTGTTGGTGAGGATGTGGAGAAAAGGGAGCCCTTGTGCACTGTTGATGAGAATGTATATTGGTGCAGCCGCTATGGAAAACAGTATGGAGGTTCCTCAAGAAATTAGAAATAGAACTATTATATGATAAAGCAATTTCACTTTTGTGTATCTACCTGAAGAAAACAAAACACCAATTCTCTACCAAGTTCATCTCTTGAGAGTTTTTTTTTGGTAACTGGAGTTTCTCATGGAATGATGTGCTGTCTACCTTATCAGAGTACTGAAAATGTTTTGTGGAAAAAGAAAGAAGTAAAGAAACAAAGCAGTTACTGGTTTTCCTCACTTTAGACCCAAACCAAGAAATAAAAGCACAGTGTTAGTTACCCTTCATATTTTGACTAGGTTTTCCTGTTTCGTGACTTTTGGTTCTAAACTCTGATGCATGTGCTGGTCTTAGTTGGCAAAGGTAAATCAGGTTTGTAGTCCAGCTACATCCAGAAGGCTAGTTCCAGGGCCAGGGCCAAAGAGATACCTGGTTTGAGGTTCTCAAACCCTACATCTGAAAGCTGTGTCAACAGGGCACCCCCCTCTGCTGATTTTAAATGCTTGATGACTCTCTGTGTTTGGATCCATGCTTGTTCAGACTCTCAAAGGTAAACGTTCTGCTCCTGTTTGTTTGGAAGGCGCAGAAGCCTTTTGCAGTCTGCAGCTCTCTGGCGACGTCCAATTGCATAGTCCTTGGTCACCCGAGACCCTCACCCGGGGGCGGGTTGGAACAGGTTCTGACCCACTTTCCATCCCCTGAGTGAGAAGTGGACAAAGGTTCCATAGACCTCCCGTTCCCTTTATTCATAAGGTGGTTTACTCTGTTTTTTGAGCACTAGACCTTGTTCTTTAGAACCATATAGCAGTTTCCCCTCGGTTTCTTTCAGTTGGCATGTGGCTTCTGTAACAACACATCAGTACCTCTTTCTTACAGCTCTGTTTCTAGTTTCGTTGAATATCGCCTTTATGCAAAAAAATTCTCTCTCAGCTGGCATGAGACTGTGTGTCATGGGACAGCCCTAGTCTTCTCCCATCTTGTGAGCCCTCTCACCGCTTATTCATCAGAAAGGAGATTTAGTTAGTAGGAAAGACATTGTAGCAGATTTCATACAAGTTGGAAAACTCAGGTGGTCAGGAAATGCTACATTAGGTTAAACTTCTCTAAATCACATTAAATCTTACTCTTCACTTTCATCCAGGCTGGGGAATAAATCAAAGGCAGTCACCGTTGAAGCTCCCTTCTCCTCTTACCCTGCCCCCCACCTTCCCCACACTCCCCAACTCAAGGGGCCTTATATTCAGAGAAATTGCTCTGGCCTTTAACCCATTCCAGATACTACAGAGATCAAATCCATTCAGCCTAAATGTTTCTGTGAAGTCCAGTGACCTTGGTGCTTCCAGGTGGTCTTTGTTGCCGAGGTTGGTGGGGTCAGATGTCTCAGGCCGAGCATCCCTTCTGTGCCTGCATTCTCTTTCCACCCTTGGGCAAAGCTTGGGAGCGGAGCACATGACCCAACAACACACAGGACCCACAGAGCCCTGTCTCCTCTCTGGGGACCTCCTCCATTCTCTTTCTGTCTCACTTTCCCTCTCTCTGGCTTAACCACTTGAAAATGAACTCATTTTCCAAAAAAAAAACAAAAGCCAAGGAAGACCTTCTTGGGTGGCAACTTCTGCTTCCTGCTGTACAACACACACCTCCCCTGTGGCAAAGAAGCCTGCCCATTTTCATGAATAGAGGTAACGTACAGGGAAGACAAAGCAGAATATCTGGATGAATGACCCTGCTACAACATATAAGACATTTAGGCTGCCTCCAGTGTTTCTGGTTACTACAAATAAGGGAGTAATAAACACTCCAGTACATATATTTGTTTACATATTTATGATTAGTTCCTGAGGGTAAATTCCTAAAAGGGAGATTATTGAGCCAGAGGGTATGCATAAATAACATTTTAAATAAATATTATTAAACTGAACTTTCCCCCAAAGTTTACATTCCCACTAACAAGGCATGATTGTTTATTTCCCCATGTCTTTATCAAACTGAGTTTTGTCAATTTTTTAAACTTTGCCAAATTGATGGACATTTTAAAAATCTTGCTTTTGTTTGCAGTTCTTTGATTGTTACTGAGGCCAAGTCCGTTTTCCCCATATATTATTTAGCCATTTTAATTGCCTGTTGACATTGTGTTTATTTATCTGATGGGGTATTCTTTTTCTCACTGATTTCTAAGACTTTTGGTATATATTAACGCTCTCAGCCCATGATTCAGTGCCAGTCTCTAAGGGATAAGAGATGACCATAAGGGCCCATAAAGTTAGTCATTTTCATCCTCAATTAAAACAGGGAAACCCCTTCAGCAGAGCAGTCACTGCTCTGACACCGCAGAAGAACATCAGCTGTGGGACCTGACCTCCCCAGCTGGAAGGAGACTGGCTACTGTCATCTGGGAGCCCTAGCCCAGCCAGCATTCTCTCCACCTGCTGGGCTCACTTCCAGAGGGTCAGACACACTGTGTTATGTGTGCCGTTAACACCCTCTACACCCAACTAGTGAGTGGGGCTTCGCGTGGGGACGCTGGCCATGAAGAATGTATATATGTGTGACAACTGTCTTTCTGTGTAAATCATTACCTTAAGGCAGAGTTCTTAAACTTTTCTATAACAGACTCCCGGGACAGTTTGGAAGCCCAGGGACCCCTTTTCAGATTAGATTTTTTTTTTTCCTTTTGGCCATGCTGCATTGCTTGTGCGATCTTAGTTCCCCGACCAGGGGTTGAACCCAAGCCCTCGGCAGTGAGAGTGTGGAGTCCTAACCACTGGACCACCAGGGAATTCCCTAGATTTTAAATGTGTAAAATAAAATACACAGGATTGCAAAAGAAACTAATTCTGTTAAATTGTACTTGTCAGAATAGCTTTTAAAAACAAATGTGTGATACAGAAATATATACATAGTTTTTATTACCTCATCAAATAAGGAGATCTAGCAATGAGTCTAATAACTACCATAAATTTGGAATTTAGTGCTGAGGGTAAATTATATCTGTGACAACTATAACATAATATAAAAATATCTGATTTCTACTAGTGATGAAGTCACAGGTGACACTAATACTAATATAGGTTATTCACTATATTCATAATTGAAAGACATGCTAAGTTTTAGTCAGATCTGCTAGAGGTTGGAGAAAATAAGATAAATTTTTTTCCCATCCAAGCTCATGGACAGTCTGAGTTCAGGGGATTGTTAAGAGCCTTTTCATAAGGGGCAGAGCCACCAGTGCTAATTCAAAGGAGAATTATGCTTCAGTACTTTCCTTTAGAGGACCCTAAAACACTTGCCTATCATAAATTTTGTTGTATAGAAATTTTACATTTTTATAGAGTCCAATTTTAACTTTGTAGTTTCTGAATTTTCTACATGCTTTATTGGTAGGCAGGGGTTTTAATCAAAAGGAAGCAAGAGTGAAGCTATGACAGAGCTCAGTGAAGTCATACCCTCCTCTTTGGGGCTACAGGAATGGGGTTGGTACAAGGCAATCTTCCTGGAGAGTTGTCTGTAACTTCCAGCAGAACTCAACAGCCCAGCCAATCTGGAAACGTCTATAAACTAGGCCCAATATGCTAATAAAGGCCTTTCCCAACCAAAGATTATAAAAATATTCCCCCATGTTTTCTTCTAGTATTTTTAATAGCATAAAGTATATTCAAGTTCTTCTATCTGGAGTTTACTTTGATGTAAGGAGGGAATTTGTAATCTGCCTTTGTTTTTAACCAAATGAATAGTTGGTTGTCTCAGTCTCATCTTTTTTCCACTGATTCGAAGTGCCATCCTTAGGATATACTGTATTCCTGTGCATATTTGAGTGTATGACTTGAGTTCCTATCCATTCTGTTAATCTATATATTCCACAATGTTTAATTAATTGGCTTTATAATTCATTTAATATTGGATTCTTATGGATTACTTGGGAATACAATAATCATACTTTATAGCTCTTAGCCAGGGGAAAACAGGAAAAATCAGTTACCCTTTTAATGTGAGAACATCTTTTGCCTTTGTCCAGTTCACCATCTTCTCTCTGTGTGTCTTTTCCTACTGGGCACGATCACTTCTGGTTTCCTTGGAGTTTCTCTTCCGAATCATGCCGATGGCATTTCATACTTTATGTGCTTCTATCATCATAAGGCATCCCTTTCTCCATCTCATGACTAAGCAACTGATTCCCTAATTAGAATATGATCTAGTCATGACCATTTGTATAAAAAAGTCAAATTTCATCCTATACTTTAAAGGAAGTATTAATGCAAAATTATGCATCACATGTGGTCACTCTGTATTCACTTGGACAATGGAAATCCCCAGCCTTTCTCTTTGACAAATGTTCCCTCCTTCTGACCCTTTTCCCATCTCCCCCCTTCATCTTGCCATCTCATACTATTTCAGATCTCACATTAAATGTCACTTATTCAGAGAGCTAATGGGTCCCCTGTTATATGCTCTCATGTATAATAGTTTTCAATTATATACTTAATTATTAGCTTAATATTGATCTCTTTTGCTAGATTCTAAATTCCATGATGACTGTGACCATATTTGCTTTGCTGTTTCAGTATTCTCAGTGCCTAATTCAGAACCTGGCATATAGCAAGAGCTCCATAAATCTTTGTTGATTAAACCACAGTTATTCTTATCTCCAAAAGGGGAAGCAGCATAACATCAAGATATGAACTTGGTTTAAAGTCAGAATGCCTGGGTCTAAATTTCATATGCCATTTATTACCTGTATGATCACGGGCACATTATTAAACTTGTCAGTGACTCAGTTTACTTGTCTATAAATTGGGCAGTTTACTTGTCTATAAAATAGGCATCTGTAGCATAACGTTTTATGAGAATTCAGTATACAATGTGGCCACAAGAACTCAATGAATGTCAGCTATTATCATCATGATCATCATTGAAGTTGTTTGAAGGAAAATAAAGATAAGGCCTGGAAAACATTAAAAATCCCACTTCACATCAAGTTCTTTCTTGAATTCTTTCACGTGAGGACAAAAAAAAAAAAAAAAAGTTTGGCAAAGATTCCTAAAAGCATCAACTTTCCAGCAGATGAGAAGAAATAGGCACACACCCCTTCCTCTGCAAACACATGAGCTCTTTATTCCTTTAACCAAAAATGCTTCCACCGAGAAAAAGTGGCATGGTCACAGATGAACTTCTAACAATGCCAGCAAACTTTCTGATGCAGCGGCTTATATCTGGCAGAGTCATAGCTAGATTGCATACGAGAGTCATAAAGGACAGTGGCTAGCAGAAGCCTTGCATTTGCCTGCAAACTGCTGGCCAGTGATGCCAATTTATCAGCTCCTAATTCCACACCAAATGCCATGACGTGATAAGTACCATCATCTATGTCATCAGCAGCAGCGTCATTACTATAGTAATTGAGCACTTGCCAGTTTAAACCTCACGGAAAGTTTATTTCCTTATTTGTGAGCTATTTCTCTACCCCAAGGCATACCTGATGGATATACCTGTGCTTGGCACTGTAACATTTCTGTGGAAAGAAAAAAATAGCAAAAAGCAGTTCATTCTTCAACCATTAAAGAAATGAGCAGTTTATGACCACCGTGATAAGCAACATATACATCGTTTAAGTTAAAAAAAAGAGAAAGAAAGAAGCCTCGTATCCCACTTATCCTTTTATTACATCAAAATTCTTCAAAAATTAAAGATAAAAAACCTCTTGCTGTACTCCTGAGAGATCATACCTCTTCCTTCCTGAAAATCCTTTCAAGATGCTTCAGAAGCCTGGCCTGATCCTGGAAGGATATGGGAGTGATTCACAGTACTGGGCAGACCCAGTGCTCCCTGATGGCTCTCCTGCCTTAGGCATTTCTTATAACCTGCAGCTTCCACGTTCTGTAGTAGATGGAAGCCAGGCCTCAAAGCACCATCCTGCAAGCAGGAAGAGTGGTTACAGCAGGCACAGATACACACTCAAGACCGCAGAAGGAAGAACAAAGATGGGCAGGCATTGAAAGACACAGCAGGAAAAGCTGAAAGCTTCTTCAGAGTAATAAGAACCCTGACATTGCTTAAAAGCAGAAGGGAAGCAGTTTGAATCGTGGTGCAGCAAAAGAATGGGAAACAAGACCTCACTCCTGTTGATTTAGCCCTTTCCCTTTTTTTATTTTCTGTTTCAGCAGAATTCAGAATGGCTAGTGGCAAGGGTGAGGAGGCCTCTAGGTCAAGGCAGAGGTGGCTTCTGCTTCAGGGAGCCACGTTGGGTTTCCCATATGAAGTGCCCGCTGACCCCTGAGAACCAGGGAATAGGGCCATGGCTGTCTCTCTATTCAGAGTAGCCATCCTGGAGGACCTCAGGGCAGAGGCTCTTGAACTGGCAGCAACTGCATCTAAGTATAACAAGGTGACAAGTGTCACGTTCCACCCCTGCCACCTGCCATTCCTGGAGATACAGGTTTGGAGTCTCTCTTAAGGCAACAGTTGCTGCTCATGGTGTAATTCCATACTTCCACAGTTCTCTGATGGGGAAGAAAGGATAACAGGAAGAATTTAGGTGCCTGAGTTTCTTGTTTCCTCAGAACTCTAGACATTTGAATGATTTTCCAGTAACAGTGATTCCCGTAGCTTGTTTCACTGTGAAAAACACAATTTTGCCTTTCTTTAATTTTATTTCAGCAAGTTAGATGTATGATAACCTTCTAGAAACCAGTTTCTGCATTTGGTTTTAACTATATTTAGGCGTTAATGCAGTTTAAAGAAGTTATTAATCCCGAAGTAGTGGGTTTGAACTGAGTTGACTATTTTTCGTTGTGATGCAGAAGTTGCAGCAACAGACATGTGGTTTTGTACAGATTTATTTCCACTTTAGGGAACAGCAAGTTCATATTCAAAACTTAAAAAAGAAGACGGAGGAAAAGGAAGGGAAGGGGGAAGGGGAGAAGGAGAAGAAGGGACAAAGGAGGAGGGAGAAGAAGTAGGTAGAAGAGAGGTAGAGAGCCCAGGAAGAAAGGGGGGATATCTGAGAACAAGGTAGCAGGGGATCCTTTCGGCAGGTAGTTGAAGGAAGTGATATTGTTGAGAAGCCAGTGAGCGCCAGGAGGCTGCTGGAAGAGGAGTGGGGGGATTGATATCAGTCCACTCCTGGCTGCCCCAAACTTTCGAGCGGGCATACCTTTGGTCATCTGTGGGCAGACGAATTGCCACAGACCAGAGCTCAACAATGAAAAGAAGGGTAAGAAAGTGGCCCATTCTCCTGGGCCAGCCAGCTGATAGCGGTCCCAGTCAAGACTCCTTCTGGACAAGGAACTTGGCCTAATGCACGCCAACATCACCAGCACTCACTGAATGTTAAAGAACACAAATACTGGAATCGCTTTTCAAATATCTAGCCATTTCTCTTCAAGCTGTGGGTTGGATTTCCTTTCGCAATATGAACGATGTTCCTGCCAATTTTCAAGTTTACAACTCCAGCTGTTAGGGAGTTATGTAAGAGTGATCAAAGGGCCTCAGGAGTGGAAAATGCGTTTTTCCCCTTGGTTGCATAACTCCCTCAATGGAGTAGGCGATGTAATCGAAGCATCGTCTGCCCACTCCCCCTGCCCTTCACCGCTACCTCTAAAAGCAAAAAAAAAAAAAAAAAAGCAAAGGAAAAAAGTTCACCTTGGAGGGAAAAAAAAGGTTATAAAAAACATTGCTGGACTCAAATTTAGAATGCCCAAGCGTTTTTCAAAAGAAAGTTGCAAATAACTAAAATAGATTATAAATAGTTATAAAAACAGTAACTAAATAAATTCCCCTCAACTCTAGGGGGCTTTCCCTAAAAAATATGAACTCAGTACATTAAAAATACGGTTCATTATAGCCAGCACAATATTCTAATGTCACTATTTTCTGAATGTCACTTTTCCTATGCATCTTTTAGTCCTTTCAGAACAGGGAAATTATCTTTGTGTCATGGCCTCCCCAGCCCCTGACATACAATAAGATCCAATAAATATCAAAAGACCGAATAAGGATTATAGAGAACGTGACTTTAGCCATATATCTGCAGAAGCCTAGACACGATGCAATGACAGCTTTTCGAAATAAGAGTCAGAGGCTTGATAAAGGCCAAACAGGTGTTATTTGCCCATATTTCCCTTTTTCCTTATGGATCTAGTTTCAAAAAGAATAATGAAAGCTGAGCAAAGTCAGGTGACAGAAAGTGGGCAAAGGTAGCAGTCTCTGTAAGCCCTTAGCAATAACTCCAGAATTTCTTTGGGGTTTCAGACACCAGTGCCCTGTCCTTTCCATTTCTGGAAATGTCAACTACCAGACTGTGTTGACCCCTGCCCAGAGTCCCAGTGGGTAATGATTATGAAAAGCCTGGGCCCAACTGACACCATGTTCCCCTATGAATGACCCAGTTGCCACTTGGCAAATTATAGTCCCAGATCCAGGATATACTCAGTCAATGAACAGTATAATTTAGATTTATAAGACCTACTTCAAAAATCTAGGGAGAGAGGCTTCCCTGGTGACTCAGTGGTTAAGAATCCATCTGCCAATGCAGGGGACACAGGTTTGAGCCCTGGTCTGGGAAGATCCCACATGCCACAGAGCAACTAAGGCCGTGTGCCACAACTACTGAGCCTGCGCTCTAGAGCCCGCAAGCCGCAGCTACTGAGCCCATGTGCTACAACTACTGAAGCCTGCGAGCCTAGAGCCCGTGCTCTGCAACAAGAGAAGCCACCGCAATGAGAAGCCCACACACTGCAACGAAGAGTAACCCCCGCTCACCGCAACTAGAGAAAGCCCGAGCACAGCAACGAAGACCCAATGCAGCCAAAAATAAATAAATAAAATAAGTAAATTTTTTAAAGATTATTAAAAAAAAAAAAAAAATCTAGGGAGATCCATCCTCAGTGAATAGATTCTACTCCAGCAGGAGGAAGGGGAAGCTAGAGAGGAATTCCAAAGGGCTAGTGAAGAAGACTGGGAAGACGGCAGGATGAGAGGACAGGATGGTCCTTGTTAACTTTAAAGACACATTTGCTTCTTCTTTGTGGGAGGGCTGGCACTCATTGCCTTCCCGATGTTTCCACTCCACCATCTCTATTTGGCCCTTCTATTTTTCTGGTCTTTATCACCTATTGAATGCAATGGAAAAATGTTCAATTAGAGGACACTGAGACCCTTCTAGCTCTCAGGTTCTCCCGTCTGTATGTATTTTAATAACCTTTTCACGGGTCTGTATTCACCCTTTTTCTCTTAGTATCCTTCCCTGTTATATAGAAGCATCAGATTACTTTCATTGTTTCACTCTCCTACTCAAAGGCTGAAGATGTCCTCCCACCTTCCCCTAGCCTACTGAATGAAGGTCTGCACCGCTTACCCTGGCTTTCATCAGCCTTTCCAACTGTGGTCTAAACCATTCTCTTCTGCTTTATCTGTTCTCTTGCCTGGAAATACTGCCTCCTTCTGAATCATGCCCATCTTTGGACATCTCGTCCAAGTACGTTTAGCCTCATTTCCCCAGGCCCTTGTAGTATCTCAGGCCTTTGAATTCCTGCAGAATGTATGGACGTTCATGTACTGTCAGCTTTCCATGCCTTGCTGGACCCATGGGTTAACTCTCTGTGCAGGCCACAGTGCCTCCTAAATGTCATGGACCTTAAAGGGAGCTCCAGTAGTGAGACCAGCACTGAGATAGAGTCAGAGGCTTAAGTCTCAGAGCTAACTTGGCCATTTGATGTCTCTGTCATCTTGCTTAAATGATTTCCAACCCGGTGTGAGAAGGGACAGGTACACAACTCAGTTAAGACTTGCCAGAAATCTGGGATCGCAGATTGTTTTAACCTTATATTCAATAGTATAACTTTATGTCTTGGAACAAAAATTATTTTTTGAAACAAAAATTATAGAAAGGAAAGTTTAACCAAATCTTGGCTGCAGAGTGCCTATAGAAAATGACTATTTTGTAAATATTGATGATTCTTAATCAAAGGTTAAAGGCTTGCCCCCCTTAAGGGATAAGGTAGATCAGAATTTCTGGGAAACATGAGATTTTTGTTGTTATTTAAAAGGTAAAACGTTAAGAAAACTAGCAACTTACTCTATCTTAAATATTACTTTATATAATGTGGAGAAAACAATAAATTAACCATGGGGTTCTTGTGAAAATTAAATAAGACAAAATATGTGAAAGTATTTGCAAACAGTAAGTTTCTATTTAAAATGTAACATGTACGTATATATAAAAGGTTCTCATTATCTGAGGTTAATTAGTACCATAAAAAGCTTCAACTGAATCCATTTAAAACAGGGCCAAAGTGGACATAGAAAATGGTGGGAGATAAAAAGTTCAATTTAAACTTGGCTTTGAAATTTAAAACTAAAAATTATTAAGACAACTTATTTACCTTACATCTAATAAACTTTATTATTGTGGCTATGTGCTAAATCTTAGGACAGAGAATTAACAAAGTATTGGGGATTTTTGGCATAATTTATCTAATAAAGTTGTATCATAGCACAATACAATTAGTTTTACTTCATGTTTGGGTTTCTCTTTTTTTTTCTTTGCAAAAGCTTTCAAAGATTTGTCAATTTTCTGAAGGACTGGTTTCTCTTTGAAAGTCCCATCATGTCATTATCATTGTCAGTTTTTCTCTTCTTCAATAATTTACTAATAAAACCCTACTAGAATGTCATTTGTCAAGAGCTTTCTTTCTGATTGACTATACTTCCAACTTCAATTTCATCGATGTTAGAAAATTCTGAATATTTTCTAAATTTGAAAATTTGCTTCTTTTTTTCCCAATGTATATTCAGCTGCCTACAATATCAGCTAGCTATCAAAAAACTGTTAGACAAAAACATTGCTATTATGAGTGAAGGTAGATTTTAGAGTTAAACAAAGAGGAATGTTGGAATGGGTCAATTCATGTTATAAACGGTCAATTTTTAGTTTTCTGTGTTATGATGACTTGTTTCCCACTGCAACTTTGCACCTGTAAGACTTTGGAAAATTCATTCTTAGGTTATGGGGACTCCATCTCATTTTTTGTATTTCTAATACAGTCACATACCGAACGCCTTACTGAAATAAGTGCTTGGTTACTTTTGACTGAATATGTAATTGATTGATCAAGTGGGTGAATGAATGGAGAAACTGGAGGAAGAAATGAACAACGAGCAGCTCTAGGTTCCCGCTGCAGAATTTACATTTTTAATAAGAAAGCCACACACAAGAATAGCTAATCTCAGTGAAATAGGTAAACACAACACCAGAGAGGAAAAGGGTTTGAGACTTAGACCCAATTTTTCCATTTACAAAATGGAATCAATTCGTCCAGGGTTCATGATGAAAATATGTGGGTTCTCACTAGGTCTGTCCCTTGGCAGAGTTGTAAAGGAATAATATTTATAAAAATATAATAAAAACTGGCACCTACACTGTGTTGAGGAACAACTTTGTTTCTTATATACATTATGTTAGAGATTCTCATATCAGGGAGTCCAAGGGGTCTACAAAGCTACAGGATAAACATAGTCATGTCAGGGAAACATTTTACTTAAAGACTTGGAGAGTTGGAAAGAAGAATTATATTTTTGGATAGAATACAAACTAGCTATACATTTTTACAATAAAACTTGTTTTCTAAGAAATTTTACTTTTGCAGAAGGTCTTGAGGCTATGTCTGAAGGAAGCGCCCCATAACCCACCCTTTAAGTGCCCTCCCCTACTTCAGTGGAAAATTTCCGAAAGCTCTCCATCTGTCGTGTCATCCTCTCAACAACTCTACCACACATCTTTGGTTTGCATATGAAGAAACTGAGCTACAGAGAATGAGGGTTTTCAAACTTGTTAGTGACAGAATCCTGCTTTCCCTAACTGCGTTGTCTAGTAGGCAAGATGACCCTTCCAGTTCTGATGACTCTCTCTACATTTTTTTTTTTTCCCTTTGACTGTGTCTCCTCTCCAGATGTCCAGTTTCTACAAGGACTCATTCCCTAGATTCCTAGAGAAAACAATCTGAGGATTTGTTTTACATTTCAGGGTTCCACAGTGGTTAGGTAGTTCAGACTAGTTGCATTTGAAAAGAGGACTGCTGGGACGGGGTAATGGAATTGCTCTTAGTGGAATTTCTCCACAGACCAATTGGGGCAATACATTAGGTTTTGGTGCCCTTTCCTCAAACGATACTGAATGAAAAATTGTAGACATGTCAGGCCAGTTCCTTTTCAAAGCGATGGCCAAAAAGATTTCCAAGAAGTACTGTCACAGCCCTCCTTCCCAACTTTCCGTGTAGACGTGGTGCGTGGGGAGCCAGGCAAGTAAGAGTTCTGCTAGTAGCAGAGAGCAGAAGTTTGCCCACTGCCTCATTCAGTCAACAAATCTTGAGGCCCATTTGACAATAGACACTCTTTCCTCAGAGTGAAAAAAGGGTGAATATGCAAAAAGATGAACAATATCTTTCAATAGCTGCAGGGAAAGTCTTTTCCCTTAGGGGGAACCGAGATCCGTTTCAGGAGCCTGCGGAGATCTGTTGTCTCAGCATCCTACAAAACTGAAATAATAGCCCTGCTCCCACCTTTCTGTAGCACAGAAAGTAGAGCCATTACCTGAGGATGTTTGGTCCATTTGCAACATTTTAGAAAGTCATTTGGCTCTTCTAAAACATAGGAATTTATGAGTTGAAAACAGGCTTAGAATCTCCAGGATTGGCCCAGCACTCCAACTTGTGGATAAACCACAACAGGACATAATATTCTTTCTTGCTAAGTTCCTATATAATTCTGGTTTGAATATGCCCATACTTGTGGTTTCTATTTCTGCCCTAGTTTTGCTTCCCAAACTTCAGAATGTTTGGGTATCAGTCTCTCAGTCTGTCTCTCTTTCTCTCTCTTGCTCTTTCTCCTGTGCACGCACGTGTGCGCACACGCACACACACACTTTATTTCTTTCATTGGGATTTCTTTTTACATAACAGTTAGAGGATTGCAGAAACCAGAGGCCAGAGGCCCAGCTGACCAGTTAACCAGGGCTTTCTAAGGAAAATATGATAGAAGTTGTTTATCTGGAGGTTTGTCCAAAAAGCAAACATGTGGGAGCCTACACTGAGGCTATTAGGTGAAGAGTAAATTATTGTTTATAAGAAGAATTGTGAGGAGAGGCCAAATTGATAAATAGCAAGCATTCGTGTGGTTCAGACTATATGACAGGTACCTTCCTATATATTTTAAATAATACTCCTAACAAGCTCATTATATGCAGAACTATTACTATCCCCACCATACAAATGAGAAAGTTGAGGCACAGAGAAGTTACGTCACTTGCTTAACACACAGCTAACTAATGATAGAAGCATATTTTGAACCCAGGCATTTAGGCTGCCAAGTTTATGCTTTTTACTACTCTCCAGGGCTGCTTTCCTAGGAAATGGTGAGACTTTATTTATTCATCCATCATAACCTAAGCCCTCTATTCTCATTTTTTCTTCCTTTCCCCCCATTCTTTTCTTTTTCTCTCTATCCCACCATTTAACCCAACATGAAACCAGTCCTTTTTTAAGCATTGGCTATACTTAACCTAGCAAGTTGTTCCTCATTTCATCCAGCAGGTAAGAGGACATTTCCATTGAAGATACTCAAAGATAGAAATAAGATTTGCTTATTTAAAGCATACATAGAAAATAAACAATTTCTTTTCTTTATGAGTCTTAGAAGAATCTATGTTCTGAGGGTTAGTAAAAACTTCCCTACTTTGCTCTTACTTTCTGGATTGCAAAACAACCTTAAGATTTTTGTCTTTATCAGTCTTCCTTAACATTTTAAGTGCTTGAGTCCAATCCATATCGGTTGGTTTATGGTTGGACTCAATTCAGCCGAAATTCTGTAACCCACATATTATCCACTGAACTGAAGCCCTTGCTGGTTCCTTATTCTATCCTCTGAACTGTAGTCATTTCCATGGTAATTTTCTTATTTCTGTGGTATGCTTTTTTGAGATTCTGTTTTTGAGTTTCCCATCAAACCAAAAACAGATTTCTCTTTTCCATTCCAGCCCATTCTGTTCTTTTAAGGTGGAGGTCAGCTGTGAGGCAGAGCTGGTTTCTACCTCCTACCAGTCTGTCAGCCACTGGAAAGCTAGACAGCATCTTTGGTTCCTGATGCCTGGCAATGCCTAGCATGTAATAGTTGCTTAGTAATTGCAGATTAAATGAATGAAATACTGAATATGGGAATCTTTTCCTCTATGTTGGCCATCTTCCTATTTCAGACTTTGGAGATAATATCCCCCTCCAATTTACTCAAGAATTCTTCCCCACTATGTATGCCATTATTAAATTTGTAGAATCCTAAACTGAGAATGGGTAGATAATGTAAGCCAGCCAGCTTCGTTATAGTTCAGATATCCTCTGCCAAACTATTGAATCAAAACCCTGTCCCAAAATGTCGCTAATTGCTGAAGATTGGTGATGGGTACATGAAGGTTTATTATATTATTTTCTCTACTTTTGTGTATGTTGAAAAATTTGCATAACTTGTTAAAATCTGCCTACATGGAATGTTATAGTTAAATTAGGATAATAGTGATTTTAAAGGAAGTGGTTAATATAAAGGAGTCCACTCAAATCTTCCAGGTATCATTGCAAAAGGAGCTATTTATATTTCTTTTACCCATAGTAGAGTACTGATTTAAAAGTTTAGTTAGAGCTGGCAAAAGCATTTTAATTTAAAACCAAATAACTTCTTTGGAAATAATATTTATTCTTTATCTTCCTTATGGAATGCAGTGTCTGGGGGACTGTCTTACCACAAAGTGGTCAATCAGTTCCAAAATGCTGAAGGAATCTAGGTTGTAATGCTGACATTTTCTAAGGACTTAAACATAAAATGGTACCAGTGAGAAAATAAACTGGAAACTTTAAGCATATATGATGATTCTGTGTGTATGCATGTGTGTAGCTATATGTTAGACAAATATTTACAGCAAGAGATCTTTCCACTTAAGGGAAATGGGAAAATGTTAGCTGTAGCCATTAAAATTGCAAACACTGATGGTTCAGAAATGTTCAAACAGCGGGTTCCTGTTTCTAGCCCTGCAATTAGACTCTTCTATACAATTGTGTTAATTGAATAACAGGCATTATGATATCTTTATCTATGTTAAGATATCTACTTCAAACAGACTGGACAATGGCTTTTTACTGTAGTAATGACCTTTAGCTTATTGGAATATTTTTAAAAATTGAAATAACTTACACAAAGAAAGGAAGTAAACATAAGCTAGAATTCCTTGGTGTTCGGGATTTTTTAGAAGAAAGTGGGATCCAGGCTGCATAGACCTGTGATTCAGTATCCACTGCTTGCTCTCAGCATACATGTTTCTGAAGTTCTCTGCTGTCTCAATTTCCCACTTTGTTTAACATGCAGAGATCATTCACTTCACAATTAAAACAAACAATTTACAAATACATACAAGGATTATTCCTACATTTCCCATTTGGGTTTTTCCTCAAACATGCAATATCTGAAGAAATTGGTCCAAACCCCTTGAGAAAAACAACACTTATTCCTACTTGAAATTTAGTTCCTTCTTTTTTGTGAGGAGGGCTGGTTTGTATTTGATAGCTTTCTGTCACCATATGTATTCCTTAGTAGTGTGAAGATTTAAGAAGCTTCTGAAATTGAGTGTTAGCAGAGACACATGTCCACCTACATAGATGTGAGGACAGGGGCATCAGAGGAGCTGTGAATACATCTGCAAATCAGATGACAGGTGTCTCAGTAAGGTGATGGCTGGCGGGAATGCTGGTGAGATTGGCTACCCCTGCACATAGGACCCGAGGCCCCAACAGAGTACACATGAGGAGGCTACAGCCATCTTTCAAGGACAAAAAACTTGAATTCTCTCCAAAATTAGAGATTGGCAGGGTCTTGGACCAGGTATTCGGCAATATGAATAGCTCATTTTCAGACGCTGTGCACATCTTATCTGATTTGAATTGATTCAGTATGGTTTTTCCAGAAGACTTTAAAAACCGAGTAAATATTAAGCTGTTCTCACTGTGTTAGCCAAACGCAATTAATTTTGGTCAATATAATCCTAACAAACTAAGATGCTACAAATGGAACATTCTGAGTTCCGCTGACCCACTTCAAATGAAAGTATGTGCAACTGAAGCCAATTGCATAACTAGCTGGGCATAGTCAGAATTATCTGTTTTAACAATTACTTTACTACATGTCTCCATGTTAAACATATGCCCGACTATCAACCAGTCTGAAACTATAATACACTAAAGTACAGCATTCAACTCTTAGTCCTTGCGGGAGGACAACCTTTGATCACAAATCCCTTTGGCCATCCACTCTGTGTTACCAGATCAAAAATAAGGGTATTTATTTCATTTGGCATAGATTGGAAAATTAAATCAACACATCACCAAACACAAGCTCCAGAAGATGTGGCTCAGACAAGGATCATAGTGCAGTTCCAGAGAAACAGTTTTATGGCACATAAAGTTTTTATTATGCATAAACTCTAAATTTATTCTCAATTTTTTTCAAGGCTGTCAGTGGGAGGATTGCTGGCCTATAGCAAATTACAGATTGTAAAAATCGTTTCACAATGAAGCAACATCTTTTTCCACAGTGACTGTGGTCCAAGTTCTCACAGCAGTGCTCTTACCACATTGGGTCATGGCCAGGTATCTTGGAGGTTAGACAAATACAGCCAGCTAAGGAAATCCTAAATGATAGTTCTGTCACAATATTCTTACCCACCTTCCTCCCAGACCCCAAACCACTGGCTTCCCTGACACTGGGCCAGGATACATCCTTCCCTCCTGCCCCACTTTTTCACACAATGGCCAGCATTCTGTGCTGCTCTTGGCCCATGGCTTGGCTTATGCTCCTGGGACCTTGGAATTCATCTAGCAGTGAGGCTCTCATAACCCAAACTTCCTGTGCTGACTTCAAACACACACACAAACACCAGGACCAGCACTCATGGAGCAAGAAAATAACACAAAATACACAAACTCTCTCTTCAAACCGGTCAGCAACATCCTAATAAATCCTCCCTTGTTGCCTTGGGTGGAAGAAACACTTCTGGGATCACTTCTTCTCTACTTGTGGAATGAAGCATCCTCCAAACCCCAAAAATGTAGCCTAGATTCTTTGTAGGCAGCCTCTTTACTAAGCTAAAAAGATAGTTTCTTTAAAAAAAGTTACTCTCTGAAGATTTTAACAAAATCCCCTTTTTAAGCACCCAATTTTACTTCCCCCCAAATCTGTTTGCTTTCTGCAAAAGCTTACACTCTGGTAGAGGAAATATATATACACATGCAAATAATCATAATATGAGACTTCTATGCATCAGAACATGAATACACAGAACTCAGATTTCTTCTAGCAAACACTTTAAACAATTGCAATTAGATTTTCTGCTCAAGGGATGGAAAAACCTCCTGAGAAAAGTGAGATTTGAATTCAACCCTGAAAGGATACGTTCAACCAATATAGCCTCAGGAAAAGCTCTTCCTCTCCCCTATCATACTTTCCAAGGAAGAAGTATGAACTTTGCAGAAATAGTAGGGATCTGTAGCTGAAAGTTACTGCTTAGAGGAGGAGGGGAACTGAGATTCAGCTGGTCCATACTTTGCAAAGCCAGTGCTTGAATGCCCAAGGCCTGACTGTGCCCAATCATCTCCCTTCTTCCCCATGTACTTTTTACCAGCAACTCTGAGTTCCTTAGGCAGAAGTTTCATTGAGTAGATCTAGTCCCAGCTTTAGACAAGGGAGTCTAAACAGCAGCCTTCATTTTTATTTGTCCTATTCATGGCATCTGTCCAAAGTCGCTGGAATGGCAAGTCAAGGGAAATGTTATGATTTCTCTCTGGCCCACCAGAGTCAAAAGATCCCCTCCTTTTGCTGTGGGCAGTGGGGGCCAGAGTGGGGATAGAGGCTCTCATCAAAGACACTCAAAGACTCCTCCAATTCTGGACCTGTCTTCTGGCTATCATGAAATTCTTTCTTTCTCTAGAATTGAAAATCATGACTTAAAAAAATATATCTCTGGCAAAAGTAAATACACTTTCTATTTATGGACCAATAGCAGAAAAAAGCCATTTAGAACCCAAGTACTCCTAAGAAAATTAAGATCTTTGGGTAGCAGGACCTCAAAACAACATAGCATGCAGCAAGCCACCGTGAGTCATATTTTCCATCAATAAAATGTTCTTAAAACTTGTGTGAACATTAATTGGACAAAGATCATAGAGCTCCAGACAATTAGAAGAGCATTGGCTCCCAGACTGTGATAAGATGAACAGGTTTGAGCAAGTTTCTTAAAAGTGTGCTGAACCAAACATGGTTAGGATCTGGGTGGTGCCTTTAAGGATACAGAGCACATGTGTGTGTCTTGCTCAGGACCAGAGGCCTCGAATGAGTCTTCTCATGTAGTATGATTTGGGAAGACCGGGTAAAAAGCCCTTTAGTGCTTCTTTCAGGAGAGGTAAAATTTATGCCATCAGAGTCATTATTTGGGGTTAGGATTTTGGTTATTAATTTTTTAATGAAATGCACATATTCCTGGGAAGCAGTATGACATTAGCATTAACAACCAATTGAAATGGCAAATCAGTAATTTCTCTAGAGAGTGAGAGAATGAGCCAGAGGGTGTGAATTTTGGTGGAAAGATTACTTCACACTGTGTCAGAGAGGGGCTCGGCAGAGTAAAAACGGTGAGCATATAAATCCTATTAAGAGGAATCCTGGATAGCCAAAAATTTAACACAAGGTAATAAATCTCTACTGGCATGAGTTCCTCTATCCCTCAAATTGCAATACCCAGGACTCAAGTTTCCCCCAGCAAAGACTTTAGATAAACGCAATTAGATTGTCTTAATTACATTATAGACATATATTATTAATGTATAGTATGTATAGGTAAATATACAGTTTCATGACATGCAAGCCTGTGATCTTCTCCCTTAGTCGGGATGTTTCCATCCTACCCCATCCCAGACAAAGGATAAGATAAACAACCAACCAACTCTGCTGGAGGCATCTCAGGCATTACCAGCCTGTTCATAACAATTGCCCAAATTTTCTTATTTTCTTGCCAGTTTTGCTCCTGTTTCTTGCTCCTGCTTTCTTCCAGTTCTGCTCATCCCTAACTGGGTGTCTAGCTGTGTGTCTGGTCGTGCCTGATGCATTTTGGAAGTGAATTTTGTTTCTCTGGTTAGGTTTTATACCTGACTTAAGCTCACCATACAACAATTTTGCTTCCTGAGCACTGGGTAAAATCTCTACAAAACACAGTTTGGCTTTGATGTTGCTTGGAGGGGTTCTGGGAGGACAGGGTCCTGGGAGTCCTGACTGAGGCACCTCTGCTGCTGTGGTCAATAGGTGTGCCATATTGTATTCCCATAATGGCTTTTCGCATAGAGGAGAATGATGGAGATCTTGGCTCCCAGGTAATGTCAGCCCAAAGAAGCTTGGAGAATTTATAGCAGAGAAGGTTATAGTAATATTTTAATGGCATTCATTTGTCTGTCTTTACACTAATTACAAAAGTAGCATGTTATTGTAGAAAATCTGGAAAATAAAAAACAGTAAAAAAAAAAAAAAAAAAAGATAATCTAAAATCATCCATAATGCTATCTCCCAGATGTAATATTTGTTCACATTTTAGTTTATAATTTTCCAATATTATTTCTTATATGTAAGTACATGTTTATGTAGCAAAATTAGAGTCACACTAATCATTCTGTTTTGTTTTCACTTAATTTCATTTAATATATTAAATGACTATTTCCTATGTTGTTAACTGATTATATTAAATTTGAAAGTCTTTTATAAAAACTCCATGAGTTCAATATAATGGGAATCTGGCTATGAAGAAATATGACAGACATAATTAAACAAATAAGTAGGTCTACTAGAGATAACTATAAAGCACAGTCTAAACACAACTTAGTGACCTAGACTCTTTCTGAGGCAGCATCACTTAGGGGTAGTGTTCCTCAGTGGCAAACCCAGACCATAAGGCAAAGACAGAACTTCACTCTAGAGCATTGGACTTGGAGTCAAATACCCTAGTATACAAGTTGAAACCAGGGGCACATTCTTCAACAAATTCCTTGGACTTTCTCTTTATTTTTATTTTTATTTTATATTGGAGTATAGTTGAATAACAATGTTGTGTTAGATTCAGGTATACAACAGAGTGATTCAGTTATACATACACATGTATCTATATTTTTCAAATTCTTTTCCAATTTAAGTTATTACAGAGTATTGAACTGAGTTCCCTGTGTTATACAGTAGGTCCTTGTTGGTTATCTGTTTTAAATATAGCAGTGTGTACATGTCAATCCCAAACTCCCAATCTATCCCTCCCCCCAACCCTTTCCTCCCGGTAACCATAAGTTCATTCTCTGAGTCTGTGCATCTGTTTCTGTTTTGTAAATGAGATCATTTGTATCATTTTCTTTTAATTCCAAGTTTAAGCGATATCATATGACATTTATCTTTCTCTGTCTGACTTACATCACTTAGTATGATAATCGCCAGGTCCATCCATGTTGCTGCAAATGGCATTATTTCATTCTTTCTTATGGCTGAGTAATATTCCATTGTATATATGTACCACATCTTCTTTGTCCATTCATCTGTTGATGGACATTTAGGTTGCTTCAATGTCTTGGCTATTGTAAACAATACTGCAATGAACACTGGGGTGCATGTATCTTTTCGAACCATGATTTTCTCTGGATATATGTCCAGGAGTGGTATTGCTGGATCATATGGTAGCTCTATTTTTAGTTTCTTAAGGAACCTCCATACTGTTCTCCATTGTGGCTGTACCAATTTACATTCCCACCAACAGTGTAGGAGGGTTCCCTTTTCTCCACACCTTCTCCAGCATTTATTGTTTGTAGATTTTTTTGATGATGGCCATTCTGACCAGAGTGAGGTGATATCTCATTGTAGGTTTGAGTTGCATTTCTCTTATAATTAGCGATGTTGAGCATCTTTTCATGTGCCTCTTGGCCATCTGTATATCTTCTTTGGAGAAATGACTATTTACATCTTCTGACCATTTTTTGACTGGGTTGTTGGTTTTTTTGATATTGAGCCACATGAGCTGTTTGTAAATTTTGGAGATGAATCCCTTGTTGGTTGCATCATTTGCAAATATTTTCTCCCATTCTGTGAGTTGTCTTTTCATTTTGTTTATAGTTTCCTTTGCTGTGCAAAAGCTTTTGAGTTTAATTAGGTCCCACTGGATTATTTCTGTTTTTATTTCTATTACTCTAGGAGATGGATCAAAAAAGATATTGCTGTGATTTATATCACAGTGTTCTGCCCATGTTTTCCTCTAAGAGTTTTATAGTATCTGGTCTTACATTTAGGTCTTTAATCCAGTTTGAGTTTATTTTTGTGTATGGTGTTAAATAATGTTCTGATATCATTTTTTTACATGTAGCTGTCCAGTTTTCCCAACACCATTTATTGAAGAGACTGTCTTTCCTCCATTGCATAGTCTTGCCTCCGTTGTCGTAGATTAATTGACCATAGATGTGTGGGTTTATTTCTGGGCTTTCTGTCCTATTCCACTAATCTGTTGGGTTGGTCAAAAAGTTCGTTTGGGTCTTTCCATAAGATGGTCTGGAAAAAACTGAACGAACTTTTTGGCCAACACAATATATTTCTGTTTTTGTGCCAGGACCATACTATTTTGATGACTGTAGCTTTGTAGTATAGTCTGAGGTCAGGAAGCCTGATTCCTCCAGCTCCGTTTTTCTTTCTCAAGATTGCTTTGGCTATTCAGGGTCTTTTGTGCTTCCATACAAATTTTAAGGTTACTGTGTCCTACTTCTGTGAAAAATGCCATTGGTAATTTGATAGAGATTGTGTTGAATCCATAGATTACCTTGGGTAGTATAGTCATTTTGACAATATTGATTCTTCCAATCCAAGAACATGGTATATCTTTCCGTCTGTTTGTGTCACCTTCAATTTCTTTCATCAGCGTCTTATAGTTTTTGGAGAACAGATCTTTTGCCTCCTTAGGTAGGTTTATTCCTAGGTATTTTATTCTTTTTGATGCGATGGTAAGTGGGGTTGTTTCTTTTTTAGAATTTCTTTTTCTTTATTTTTTCAGCTGCATTGGGTCTTAATTGCAGCATGAGGGGTCTTTGTTGAGGCATGCAGGATCTTCCGTTGTGGCATGGGCTCTTCGTTGTGGCATGCGGGCTTCTCTCTAGTTGTGGCATGCAGGCTTCTCTAGTTGTGGTGTGCAGGTATTTTTATCTCTCTAGTTGTGGAGTGTGGGCTCTGTAGTTGTGGCGCATGGGGTCCAGAGCACATGGGCTCTGTAGTTTGTGGCACACGGGCTCTCTCATTGAGGGGCGCAAGCTCAGTAGTTGTGGTGCGTGGGCTTAGTTGCCCCGCAGCATGTGGGATCTTAGTTCCCTGACCAGGGATTGAACCTGCGTCCCCTGCACTGGAAAGCAGATTCTTTACCACTGGACCACCAGGGAAGTCCCCTGGGATTGTTTCTTTAATTTCTCTTTCTGATTTTTATTGTTAGTGTATAGAAATGCAACATATTTCTGTGTATTTTGTATCCTGCAACTTTACAGAATTCATTGGTGAGTTCTAGTAGTTTTTTAGTAGCATCTTGAACGTTTTCTATGTATAATATCACGTAATCTGCAAACAGTGACAGTTTTACTTGTTCTTTTCCAATTTGGATCCCCTTTATTTCTTTTTCTTCTCTGATTGTCATGGCTAGGACTTCCAAAGCTCTGTTGAATAAAAGCAGCAAGGGTGGACATCCTTGTCTTGTTCCTAATCTTAGAGGAAATGCTTTCAACTTTTCACTGTTGAGTATGATGTTAGCTGTGGGCTTGTCACATGGCTGATATTATGTTGAGGTGTGTTCCTCTATGTCCACTTTCTGGAGAAAGTGGCCTGTAATTTTCTTTTTTTGTGGTATCTTTGTCTGGTTTTGGTATCAGGGTGATGGTGGCCTCATAGAATGAGTTTGGGAGTATTCCTTCCTCTGGAATTTTTTGGAATAGTTTCAAAAGGATAGGTGTTAGCTCTTCTCTAAATGTTCGATAGAATTTGCCTGTGAAGCCATCTGGTCCTGAACTTTTGTTTGTTGGGAGTTTTTTAATCACAGTTTCAATTTCAGTACTTGTGATCGGTCTGTTCGTATTTTCTGTTTCTTCCTGGTTCAGTCGTGGGAGATTGTACCTTTCTAAGAATTTATCCATTTCTTCTAGGTTGTCGATTTTATTGGAATATAGTTGCTTGTAGTAGTCTCTTATGATGCTTTGTATTTCTGTGGTGTCCGTTATAACTTCTCCTTTTTCATTTCTAATTTTATTGATTTGAGCCCTGTCCCTTTTTCTTGATGAGTCTGGCTAAAGTTTTATCAATTTTGTTTATCTTTTCAAAGAACCATCCTTTAGTTTCATTGATCTTTTATATTGTTTTCTTTGTCTCTATTTTATTTATTTCTGCTCTGATCTTTATGATTTCTTTCCTTCTACTAACTTTGTGTTTTGTTCGTTTTTCTTGCTCTAGTTGCTTTAAGTGTAAGGTTAGGTTGCTTATTGAGATTTTTCTTGCTTCCTGAGGAAGGATGGTATTGATATAAACTTCCCTCTTAGAACTGCTTTTGCTGCATCCCATAGATTTTGGATCATCGTGCTTTCTTTTTCATTTGTCTCTAGGTATTTTTTATTTCCTCTTTGATTTCTTCGGTGATCCATTTGTTGTTTAGTAGCATATTGTTTAGCCTCCACGTGTTTGTGTTTCTTAGAGTTTTTTTCTTGCCATTGATTTCTAACCTCATAGCACTGTGGTTGGAAAAGATGCTTGATATGATTTCAATTTTCTTAAATTTACCAAGGCTCACTTTGTGGCCCAGCATGTGATCAATCCTGGAGAATGTTCCATGTGCACTTGAGAAGAATGTATATTCTGCTGCTTTTGGATGGAATGCTCTATAAATATCAATTAAGTCCATATGGTCTAATGTGTCATTTAAGGCCTGTGTTTCCATACTGATTTTCTGTCTGGATAATCTGTCCATTGATGAGAGTGGGGTGTTAAAATCCCCCACTATTATTGTATTACTGTCGATTTCTCCTTTTATGGCCGTTAGTATTTGCCTTATATATTGAGGTGCTCCTATGTTGGGTGCATAGATATTTACAATTGTTATAACTTCTTCTTGGATTGATCCCTTGATCATTATGTAGTGTCCTTCCTTGTCTCTTGTAACAGTCTTTATTTTAAAGTCTATTTTGTCTAATATGAATATTGCTACTCCATCTTTCTTTTGATTCCCATTTGCATGGGATGCCTTTTTCCATCCCCTCACTTTCAGTCTGTATGTGTCCCTAGATCTGAAGTGGGTCTCTTGTAGACAGCATATATACAAGTCTTGTATTTGTATCCATTCAGCCAGTCTATGGCTTTTGGTTGGAGCATTTAATTCAGTTATGTTTAAGGTAATTATCAGTGTGTATGTTCTTACTGCCATTTTATTAATTGTTTTGGATTTGTTTTTGTAGGTGTTTTTTCCTCCCTTCCTGTTTTGTTCTCTTCTCTTGTGATTTGATGACTAACTTTAGTGTTGGGTTTGGATTCCTTTTTCCTTTTGTGTGTGTGTATCTACTGTAGATTTTCTGTTTGCAGTTACCATGAGGTTTTGATATAGCAGTCTATATATGAACAAGATTGTTTTAAGTTGCTGGTCTTTTAATTTCAAATGCATTTCCAATATCCTGCATTTGTGCCCTCCTCACAATTGCTGGTTTTGATATCATATTTGTGTGCAAATGATTTCCAACCTTTACTGTATTTTTGCCTTTACCAGTGACCTTTTCTATTTGAAATTTTCTTGTTTCTAGTCGTGGTTTTTTTCTTTTCCGCCTAGAGAATTTCCTTTAACATTTGTTGCAAAGCTGATCTGGTGGTGCTGAATTTTCTCAGCTTTTGCTTGTCTGTAAAACTTTTGATTTCTCCGTGGAATCTGAATGAGAGCCTTGCTGGGTAGAGTATTCTTGGTTGTAGCTTCTTCCTTTTCATCACTTTAAATATATTGTGTCACTCCCTTCTGGCCTGCAGAGTCTCTGCTAAGAAATCGGCTGATAACCTTATGGGAGTTCCCTTGTATGTTATTTGCTGCTTTTCCTTTGTTGCTTTTAATATATTTTCTTATCTTTAATTTTTATCAGTTTGATTACTATGTGTCTTGGCATGATCTTCCTTGGGTTCATCCTGAGTGGGACTCTCTGTGCTTCCTGGACTTGGGTGACTGGTTCCTTTCCCATATTAGGGAAGTTTTCTGCTATTATCTCTTCAAGTGTTTTCTCAGCTCCTTTCTCTTTCTCTTCTCCTTCTGGGACCACCTATACTGTGAATGTTTATGCATTTAATGTTGTCCCAGAGGTCTCTTAGACTATCCTCATTTTTTTTCATTCTTTTTTCTTGATTCTGTTCCACAGCAGTGAATTCCACCATTCTGTCTTCCAGGTCACTTATCCATTCTTCTGCCTCACTCAGTTATTCTGCTCTTGATTCCTTCTAGTGTATTTTTCATTTCAGTTATTGTATTGTTCATCTCTGCCTGTTTGTTCTTTACTTCTTTTAGGTCTTTATTAAACATTTCTTGTATATTCTCGAATCTGTGCCTCCATTCTTTTTCCAAGATCTTGGATCATCTTTACTATCATTACTCTGAATTCTTTTTCAGTTAGATTGCTATCTCCACTTCAGTTAGTTTTTCTTCTGGGGTTTTATCTTGTTCTTTCATCTGGGACATATTCCTCTGCAGTCTCATTTTGTCTAACTTTCTGTGATCGTGGTTTCCATTGTGCAGGTTGCAAGGCTGTAGTTCTTCTTGCTTCTGCTGTCTGCCCCGTGGTGGATGAGGCTGTCTAAGAGGCTTGTGCAGGCTTCCTGGTAGGAGGGACTGGTTCCTACCCACTGGTGGGTGGAGCTGGGTCTTGTCCCTCTGGTGGGCAGGGCCATGTCAGGGGGTGTGTTTCTTGGGCACCTGTTTATTCAAGGAGACTTTGAGCAGCCTGTCTGTTGATGAGTGGTGTTGTGTTCCTCCCCTGTTGGTTGTTTGGCCTGAGGCGTCCCAGCACTGGAGCCTACAGGCTGTTGGGTGGGGCCAGGTCTTGGTGAGAGAATGGTTGCTTTCAGGAGGGCTCATGCCAATGAGTACTTGCCAGAACTGCTGCTGTCAGTGTCCTTCTCCCTGCAGTGAGCCACAGCCACTCCCCTCATCCACAGGAGACCCTCCCATACTAGCAGGTAAGTCTGGCCTAGTCTCTTATGAGGTCACGACTTTTTCCCCTGGGTGCTGGTGCACACAAGACCATGTGTGCACCCTCCAATAGTGGAGTTTCTGTTTCCCCTAATCCTGTGGAATTCCTATGATCAAACCCTGCTGGCCTTCAAAGTCAGATTCTCTGGAGGTTCCTCCTCCCCTTGCCAGACCCCCAGGTTTGGGAGCCTGACATGGGGCTCAGCACTTTCACTCCTGTGGGAGAAATTCTGCAGTATAATTTTTTTCCAGCTTGTGAGTGACCCACCTGGCATATATGGGATTTGATTTTCGCAATTGCACCCCTCCTACCATCTCATTGTGACTTCTTCTTTGTCTTTGGATGTAGGGTATCTTTTCTGGTAGGTTTGAGCACTTTTTTTGTCAGTGGCCATTCAGCAGTTAGCTGTGATTTTGGTGTTTCCGTAAGAAAGGGTGAGCTCACGTCCTTCTTCTTCATCTTGTCCAAAATATCTTCCTTGGACTTCCTTAGACTGTTTTCCCATCTATAAAACTAAACTCATAATCACTGCTATGTAGGGTGAGGATAAATGAGATAATGCTTTGTGAACTGGGAAGTGCTAAGCAAATGCAACGATTCATTGTTATTGTAACAGGTTAGTTAAGAGTGCTGCCTTTTAGTTTCCATTAAGTTTACCTTATTGCCTTTTTGGGGCAGGAGAGAAAGTTTTCCAAGAAATCTCCAGGTCTCTGAATTTTCTCTTTCCTAATAATGGCATGGTAGACATTTCTGATTTTTTTCCCTTTTAAGATCATCAGGGTGGATGTTTCCTAGGCTTGCTTTTTTTTCAAGGTCATCTTTCTAAAAACAAACAAACAGAAAACAAAAATAAGTACAAAGTAAAACAAAACAAACAAAAATATTCACTAATTCAAAAATCTTATATGCTTTCACTGACTTAACCCAGGATATTAAATATAAGACTCTCTATCTAGAAGCCTAAAATAAACTTTTATTACAGGACAGATTTAGAAAATGACCTAAAACTGGGTGTTCCTCCACCAGTAACATCAAACACTAACTTCTTAATTGCCAATGTACATGTGTGGAATGGAAGAAAGGGATCTAGAAAACCATGAAATATGCAAAAATGAGAAACCTGTGGCACTCCACTATACTTAAAAGGCTATAAAAAAGATCTAAGTAGATTTCATGTTGTATCTCGCAGACTAAAATTAATGCATTTACTGTGACAGTTACCTATTGTCTTGTGCCCTTCTCTGCTTGATGTGTGTTAATTTTGGTGCTGATTCTCAACTAGATCATGAGCTCAATGAGGGCAGGATTTACTTAGTAAACTCTGAGGCTCCCATGAGTCTTGTCACAGAAGAAGGAGCTCATTAAAATCTACTGATCCAAGATATACAAAGGTTTCTTAAAGTCAACAATAAGAAAACAAACAACCCAGTTAAAAAATGGGCACAAGATCTGAATAGATACCTCACCAAAAATATATACAAATGGCAAAAAAAGCATATGAAAAGATGCTCAACATCATGTATCCTAGGGAACTGCAAACTTAAACTGCAATGAGATAACACTATACTCCTGTGAGAATGGCCCAAATCCAGAACACTCACAACACCAAATGCTGGTGAGGATGTGGAGCAACAGGAACTCACTCACTGCTGGTGGAAATGCAAAATGGCACAGCCACTTTGGAAGACAGATTGACAGGTTCGTACAAAGCTAAGTATATTCCTACCATATGATCCAGCAATTATATTCCTTGATATTTACCCAAATGAGTTGAAAACTTATGTCTACGTAAAAACCAGCACACTAATGTTTATAGTAGCTTTATTCACAATTGCCAAAACTTGAAAACAGTCAAGATATCCTTCAGTAGGTGAATGGATAAACGAACTGTGGTATATTCATGCAATGGAATATTATTCAGGTATTAAAAGAAATGAGTTACCAAGCCACAAAAGACCTGGAGGATGCTTAAATGCATACAGTTAAGTGAAAGAAACCAGTTTGAAAAGGCTACATACTGTACAACTCCCACTATAGAACATTCTGGAAAAGGCTAATCTTAGAGAGAGTAAAAAGTGGTTGTCAGGACCCAGGGTAGGGAGGAAGGGAGAGGGGATGAAGACATGGAGCACAGGGGATTCTGTACAACAGTGGAACAACTCTGTATGATTCTGTAATGATAGGCATATGTCATTATACATTTGTCAAAATCTGTAGAACAGTACAACACAAAGACTGAACCCTAATGTAAATTATAGACTTTATTTAACATAATGTATTAATACCATTCATCAATTTTAACAAATATAACACACTAATGCAAGATGTTAATAGGGAAAACTGGGGGCCAGGAAAGGGGGGGATATGAGCACACTCTGTATATTCTCTGCACTTTTTCTGTAAAGGCAAAACTGCTCTAAGAAATAAAGTCTATTAGTTAATCACTTTTTTATTCCTATTGATTGACTGGTTTCTTTTAATGGCGAAAAATTGATCCTCTGAAGAGCTAGTTACTTTGTCCTAACAGGCACTGCTACTGACAATTAGAACTGTGAAGAGTCTTCCCACTGAATACCAAGTGCACAGACAGTATGAAATATGAATTTATGGGGCCGTCTGCCAGTCAAGCCTCTTTCTTCTTCAGAGCCTTGATCTTTTCTAAAATAAAATCTGCCGGAAATTTCACACGCCATGGAAGCAAAATGGCTCCTCCCCACCATCTCACGGGGGAAGTGCCCTTGTGGCCTTGAGTGTAGACACAGACAGGGAGAGGCTGATTAAATGGTTCCCTTGCTCTCCTCCTGGGAGTCTCAGAGTTGCACAGAATCATAAATTCCCAGCCAGCTGAAAACCCCTTTCTACTAAGCTAGGGGCATTTTAATGTATTTGCCTTATTAATCTTTGAACCCTCACTAAATGGCATATGCATTAAAAGGACCGGAGATGTGGGAGCTGAGAGGAGAATATCGTGGGCTGTATGGAGTCACCCTGGAAAAAAATAAATGAGGTAGAGGAAGGTGGGAGGGGAGAGAGAGACAGAGGGACAGAGAGAGACAGAGAGAGAGAGAGAAAAAATCTTTTCCAAAATCGTAAAGCATAGGTGTTCAAATACACCCATACCCACCATGACTTGAACTCCAAATTTACACATGGGAGTGTAGGGTCACCTGCATATGTGGAAAAAGATAGTTCATGGGAAGAACTGATGTGTTATCCCTTTGTTTTCACACTCACTCTCTTATTTTTGTTCCTTTTCTCACCCATCTCCCCTAAGCTAGTATATTTTTCTAATATTTTTCCCTGTGATCAACATAAAATTCTAATTAGAAACCACCTTCCCCTTCTCTAAACCCTTTCTCAGAGCTCACATTTTCTATTAAAACTTTCCATAGGGCAAATTCCTATTTGATTCATTATGCTATTTAAGGTGTCCTGATACTGTAGGTAATTGGCACCAGGCATCATAGAAGACTTAGAGCATCAAAACCAAATATAAACATTAAAGCAGGAAAGGAATTTAAAGGTCCTGGAGACTAGTTTCCTTTTTTTTTTTTTTAAGAATTAGTTGAGAAAGACTGGGGTTATTTTTATTTTTATTTTATTTATTTATTTTTGGCTGTGTTGGGTCTTCATTTCTGTGCGAGGGCTTTCTCTAGTTACAGCAAGCGGGGGCCGCTCTTCATCGCGGAGCGCAGGCCTCTCACTATTGTGGCCTCTCTTGTTGCGGAGCACAGGCTCCAGACGCGCAGGCTCAGTAGTTGTGGCTCACGGGCTAGTTGCTCCGCGGCATGTGGGATCTTCCCAGACCAGGGCTCGAACCCGTGTCCCCTGCATTGGCAGGCAGATTCTCAACCACTGCGCCACCAGGGAAGCCCTTCTTTTTTTTTTTAACGTATGAGGAAACTGGGACTTGAAAGTAGCTTCCTTGGTGTCACATAGCAGCCGATCTAGGACTAGAACCCACGTTGCTCAGAATCTTTTTTCTCTTATCTTTATAGTAGTATCCTTTAAGCTGAATACAAATTTTGTTTCAATCCTTTTTTAGTTTTAAAAAACATTATTTTTAATTACAAAGCAACATTTATTTATTTATTCATTCATTCACTCTACAAATATGGCTGAAGGCACACTCTGTTGTAGCACCACTGGCCCTGGCAATACAGAAATCAATGGAACAGACAACATCTTCAGCATCTTTATTATAAATAGATAGATTAATTAATTAATTAATTAATTAATTAATAAAAAGAGGGGGCTGGGCAGTGGATAAAAACATAAAATGCACTCAGATCCTGCCCTCATGGAATTTAGGATCAGTCAGAGGGTACAGGAAGGGGTACGGAGGAACTAAAGTTAAGGGAAATTAAAATTAAAAATTGAAGGAAATAAAATTAAATAAAGTTAAAGGGATCCTAGGAGTCAGGGCAAGAAATGATAAGAGCTTGGACCAGGGCATCAGCCACCCTGCCTTACACCAGCCATCCTCCTGTCCACATCCTTTACCAAGTCCGGCTCTCACATCACAGCAGCATGTAGCTAGGCAGTTACTTCAAGAAAGACATAAGTCCCCTGTTCCAAAAGCTCTCTAACCTAAAATGTCCACCACTGATATCATTCCGGAAAAGAGGTATTTGTTGAGTAGAGTCATTTAAAACTCCAGGGCCCCCCTGAAATGTCAATGTGAGTCAGATTTGAAGATCCATTGGCCACACCCATGAAAAGTAGTGTCAGGACATGGTCCTTGCTGAGTCCTCCAGTTGGAGGGAGCTTTCCAAACTCTTCTGCAAGTAGAACACTTACATAAAGAACAGAGCTCCATGAATACTAATTAAGACAAGCCAGTTTGATTTCCTGTAGCAGGGGTTGGCAAACTTTTCTGTAAAGGGCGAGAGAATAAACATTCTAGGCTTCATGGGTGATACAGTCTCTATGGCAACTACTCAACTCTGCTGCTATAGACGAAAATCTAAATGAATGAACTTGGCCGTGTTTCAATAAAATTTCAGTTGTAAGTCAGAGTGGCAGCTGCCCAGGTCCAAGCCCTTACCATTTCTTCTCCTGACTCCCAGGATCCCTTTCAAACTGGTCTGTCTTTCCTATCAAATCAACCCTCTTCGTTGAACTAGAAGAAATTCTCTAAAACACAGAACTTAGTCCATGGTTCCTCTGCTTAAAACAGGCAGTGGGCCAGATTTAAAGTTCAGGCATGGTATGCCCTCACTCCAACCCCACTCATCCATTTCCCATCTTGTAAGAATCACTGTCTCTATAATTTTCCTACAAGGACATATATTCCATACATGATCCCATTCACTCTTAACACAAAAAAATCTGATATTTCAGTAGAGTTGCTGTTCTTGTTTTCTCATTCCTTACTTTCTTTTTGTGAAGCTGATAAATACTACGTTTCTTAGAAAATAAATGTAGAATTCTGTTTGATTTTAAGCATCTGTAAGCAGTAGTAAGTAATATATATTCATAGTATTTGAAACTGGAAGGGGATTTAGGGATCTACTAACCCAACCCCCTTTCTTGGCATGAGGATCTGAAGCTACAGAGGCAAAGGGACTTGTCCAAGGTCACAGACCTTGCTCAACTGTGCAAGTTGTGTACAAGTTGTGCATGGTGAGGGACACCCTGTTAGGGGTTTGTCCCTCTATGCAAGCACACTCATATACACATGCTCTGACTCTCTTTCCCTTGATATATTTAACTTCATTTTGAAAAATAAAATAATACAAAACAAAAATAGTCTCCCACAAAGCCACAAAGAAACACATCCTCATGGCAGCCCAAACCAATTAGCAAATCATCCTGTCTGAGGACCATGGTCAAAGAGGTTCCAGTTGCCAAGGAGACACACACAGATATTAGCTGGAGCCTGAGAGCATCCCTGAAGTTCCTGTCCTGACAAGAGATCGACCATCTGTGATGTGCAGAAATACAGATTTACATCAATTTCTTCAGGAGCATCCATTCTTCTCTCCTAGAACCATCAGAAATAATTTGTCTATTATCTTAAAATTGTATTCTTCAGAAAAGACTTCCAATACCATCCAAGCTAACTGAGCTTTGTAGTGGAAATGCCTATAAATTGCCCAAGGAACTGTGAGCAATGTTAACATCTGTTGGAATGGAGTGAATACCAAGTTGGAGAAGAAATGCCAGGAAGTGGAATATTTCCAATGACACCATTTCCATTCTTCTACATGCATCTTTTCTCTAGGATGCCCATTTTGCAGCAAGGCCCAGGCAGGCATGGATAGGAATGTCATACGCTAGTTTTGAATTTAGATATTCAAGATGGAATATTTAGGCCTGCACTGAACATTTTCCTTGAATGCAAGTCATAAAAATGAATTACACAATGTCCATGACTGACTCATTCGGCAGTGCTTCCCAGAGAGAGGTCAGATTAACTGTATTCATTTTCTTGATGTCCATCCACTTAGCATTATGTCTACTTGGCATCTTTGCATTTTAATATTCTGCAATCTTTTTTAATGCACATTCTGTTTCATCACACAAAAAGGTCACACATTCTTTATCAGCTGATGTTGTCTTTTATTTCTGTTTTAGTTTGTATTTTCCTTTCCCTTCTTTTACCAGCATTAATTCAGCCCCACAGCCAATCCAAAGTAGAATCGACTGATACAGAGGACTGGGGCAATTCAAAAGAGTAAGCTCTCTTCTGGGCTAGAGTAAGATGGTTCCAAAGACTTACAAACTCAGGAAGATCCCTGAGTTTCCACCACCTAACTTTGCTTACTAGATGCCAGGCACTACACAAGTGCTTTGTGTGAATTATGTCATTTAATCCTCCAACGACTCTATGAGATATGCATATAATTATTTCCATTTTACAGAGAAGGGTATTAAGGCTTCGTGTGGTTAAATAAATTGCCCAAGTTGACAAAACTAATAAGTGAGGAGACCAAGGAATCCAACCCATTTGTCAGCCAACAGAGCACAGATTCTTAAACACTACGCAAACCCTTCTAGTTTGCCAAATGATGCCAGAATAATTTTTTTTTCCAAAATGCAAATCAGATTACATTACTCTTCTGCCTTGAACCCTTCAATAGCTTTTTATGTGTACAGGACTTTATTCAAAATGCATTTTCCATAGAATAGCATTTAAAGGCCTCTACCCTCCCCCTTTTTCCTACCTTACATTTTTCCACCCATTCTCCTGGCTTGCACCTTATGTACCAAGTTGCTTGCTTCTAAATAGGATGAGTTACTTCACTCTTACTGCTTTGCTCATACAGCTCTCCCTGCTTGGAGAACCCCCTCTCACTGTTTGCCTGGGAGATACCTACTCATTAACATTTGATTCACTGTCATCTCCTCTTAAAGATTTTTATGAACTTCCTCCCAGTTTCCAGTTTGCATATGTTTGTTAATCATATGTCTGTATATATATCTGTGCATAGGTATATGTATGTTCATGGTAGGTATTGTTACTCCCTGACAGATAAGGAAGCTACTGTAGCTTGATTGTAGCTTGCAGAGGTTATGTAAATGACAGAGCTGGAATTTGAACCCAAGTTTGACTGACTTCAAAGAGGAAAAGAAGGAAGGAGGAAAAGTAGAAGGAAGAGATACATAATTTCAAACAAAGGAATAGAAATACTCTATATGAGACAGAATGGCAAAATTGCCCCCATCAAAATATGAGCAGCATATTTTGCAAATGAAGATAGAAGGAGTAGGGGATCTTTCTTGGATGCTCAACTGATGGTACACTTTCCTGGGGGGAAAATTCAAAGCAAACATTCCTGCTGCCCCAGAACCATTTGCACAATCCCACTGCCAGGAATAAAGTAGAAAGGGAAAAAAAGGAGACCTTTAAAATCACAGTTCTTCCTTTGGAACAGACTGTCATTCTCTCTCAACAAATAAAAAATAAAAACCTTTACAGCAAACTACAACTAGTAAAGAAGTTCCTTAACCATAAAAAAAACCCTTGCCCTCAACTTTGTAAACAATCCCCTTAAATTATTCTAATTTCAACGTGCCATCTGTTTTCTGCTGGGATTCTGATTGATACAAATAGGAGCATATAATTCCCAGGAAAAGAAGTCTAAATGGACAAAAAAAAAATGAATATGCAAATGCACATTACAACAACAATGGGATAATGTGTCCTACCTATCAGATTGGGAGCAATTTCCAAGTTTGATAGTACCAGGTTTAACAAGAATTTGGGGAGAAGTCGGCAAGTCTTGCTGGGAGGATTATTTGGTACACCTGCTTTGAAGAAAAATTTGGCAATGCACCGTGAAGTTGAAGCTTTTCCTTCACTTTACCCTAGAAATTTCACCCCTGAGTATATGCTTTAGGGGAGTTCTTGCAGAGGTGCACAAGGAGACATGCACGATATGTTCATAACAGCATCATTTGTCATAATTTAAAAACGGAAATAGCCTGCATAGCCATCAAACAGGTGAATAAATAAATTATAGGATATCTATACTATGAAATTCTATATGACAGTTGAAGTGAATGAATTAGAACTACATCATGGATTCTGGAGTATCCGTATGCATGAGTCTCAAAATCATCAATTTAAGAGCAAGAAGCAAGATGCAGACTGATATAAACAGTTTGACATTATTTATGTAAATTTTTTAAATGCAAGAAACAACACTCTATTTTGCTAATGGATACATCTTCAGGGAGTTAGTGCATTATAATATGGGTAGAATTAATACTCACCAACCTCAAGATAGTAGTTACCTCTAAAGAGGGGTGAAAAACTATGATAATTTTTAATTTTTAAAAATCTGAAACAACTATTACAAAATGTTAATAATTGTTCATCTGGAGTGATAAGTACCTGGAATTTTGCTATGTTAATATCTGTTTTGTTCAATATGTTTGAACATTTTCAAAATTAAAAAAAAATTCTTAAAAAAATCTAACACATGAATTCAGCCTTCTATCTAGATCTGTCCCATCACATGTGTGTGTTAATAGCTGCACAATGGAGTAGGGTGTATTATGAATGCATGCTAGAGGAGTTCAGGGTACAGTGCCATCCCACGCTCACTGAATGGGAACAGTAGAATCAGCCCTCAGGATTATCTGTCTAACCACACATTCTCTTAATGAGCAAATTGAGGTCACCAGGAGTGATGGGCTGCTAGTTAATGACAAAGTGTGGACCTGGGTCAAGTTAAATTAATTAAACAAGGAGGCCATTAGACTGGGTGGGGGGACTCTAATGCCTTGGTGGCCAACTTAAGCAAACCAAAATCTAAGCCTATAATGCCTCAAGGTTAGGAAATCCACACCTAAGGACAACCAATCTCAAAGAGCCAACTAGGCTTTAAGCTACAGCCAATCAATATTTTCCTTGCTTTGTTTTGGCCTTTTCTCTGGAAAAGTGCCTTCCCAACCTCCTGTTGGTAGAGCTCCTAAGTGCTTCCAGTTTGGCATAGCCCAACTAGAATCAACTTTTGCTCAAACAGACTTAAAAATTTTAATATGACTCATATTTTAACAGGCATGTGAAACCTATGTCAATGTTCTTCCAAGATCTTGTGCCCCTTCTCAAAATCAAAATCAGGAGAAGAAGAAACACTTAGTGGTTGCCCTGTAAAAGCTCCTAGTATGTTCTTCTTTTCTCTTTATTAATGTTATATAAGTTATTGTTTATTTATTACTTTGTAATATTTATAGCAAAAAAAAAATGAGAAGAAACAACTTGAAATGATTCCATCATTCCTGTTATCTGAAGGGGGGAAAAGGAAATTGTTATTTTGTAGAAAGCATTTCTGAACTGAACAACAAATCCCAATTCCAAAATCACCTTACCCTTTGTGTTTCTTCCTAGATGACTGTGGGGGGGAAATGGTTTGTAGCACAATTGGGTAGCTAAGACATTTTCCACAACTTCTCTCCAGTTTAATTTCACACACAAAAAGATAAGGGCTGCTGTTGCAGGCCAACGTTCACAGTTTCTCCCCACCACACACCCAGACTAACCACACCTGAGATTGCCCCAGGGTTACAGCAAGAGCCGTGACTAGCTTCCCTTCCTTTTCCATCATCTGTTCTGTAATCCCCTCTCCCCACATTGCTCTTACCGGCTAGTGTTTGGTTTTCTCCCAGCCCCCTTCTGTGCCCCTTCTGTCTGATGTCTTAATCACCATCACAAAATGACATTCTGTCTCAACGTGTAAGTAGAATAGGGGTACACAAAGCCAACTGTTGGTGGTCATTGCCCCATCTGAGAGTGACCCAAAAGGGCACCTAGAAAGATATCACATTTCTGCCATGGGAGGGAACCCATACTGTGAGTCATGCTGAGTCTTGGGAGAAAGCCACAAAGGGGTGGGGCCATCTAGGTGATGTCAGTGTCCAAAGGGGAATGTCAAACTCTGACATCATCGGAGCTTGTGACACCTGGGGAATTGGACAAAGATGGAGGTGACAGTGCCTTGTGTCTAGATGGCCTATCCATTTTGAAGTAGGATACCAGCCAGTGGCTGGAATATCTGGGACAGGTCTAGTCTATCAAAGGATGAAAGAATGAAAAGCTCATCAGGTTGCCAAGCTGCCTTAGATTCACAGCACAACTAAACCTCAAGAAAGAAAATAGAGTGTAACTCAGGAAACCAAGGCAGAAGATGCTGAGCTGTATAGACTGGAACACAGCTTGGGTCAAGGAGGTGGATTACAGAGTGATGGCTGTGGGATGTCCAGGGCTCATCCCCAACACATGGACTGTGGGCTCAGGGAAGCCAGACTAATTCTGAACTCCACCCGTGGAGATACTGAGCCGACTGATAATCTCCCTATCTGGGTCAGGAGTTGCTCAACCACTGGGAAGGGCTGTGCCTGCAGGGAAGATTCTCAGGGCTGCTGCCTGAGAGGCTGGGGAGTCACGTATTGACCCTCACAATTCTTCCAAGCATGGGAGACTGGCCTTCCTTCCTGGAATTGCAAAATAAATCTATTCTACAATGGAGAGAGAACCAAGTATGCCTATTCTAGATAAATATATTAATGGCCCCAAACACCTTACACTACATAAAGTAGAAAGGACAGTTTGCTTCACTGATCGTTTGAGTTGGATCTATGAAACTGCCCTTTTTGTGTGTAAAAAATGTGTCCTATATCTGCAGTTTCATAGGATTCAGCCTTAGTAAATGTCCTACAGACCTTGCACAATGTGACCTCTTTTAATGGGAAAACATCGTGGCCATTTCAGTTGTCAGTAAGTGAACTTTCCTGACTGACTCATTTCCTCGCCTGTAAAATGGAAATAGTGAGCCACACTGCCCAGCCTTAAGCAGAAGTGCTTTAAAACATACTAGTAATAGTAATTATCAATCTCTGAAAGAGAATATGAGATCAATGTATAATATTATACAGTGAATGTTATAATAACATCTGTGGGTATTATCATAATTAGTATTTGTGTTAATGGAGGCAAGCCATCAAAGTCGTGTCACTCCAGCCCCACAGTCTATTATCTTAGTGTGAATTCCTATTTTTACTGTGACGTCTTCCATTTCTTAACTCATAGCAAAACTGCTCATATCATTTCTTTGGCAATTAATGCTCTGCTTTATTTTTGTTTATGGTTCCATTGTATTGTTATTTAACATTTCTAGGTATCTACATGGTCTCACTAAATGAATTCTACGAGATCCATGAAGATGGAGACCTCATTTAAATTTTTGTGTTTAAAACATATTTGGGGGAGCATGATGAAAATAGAAATATGTAACAAGATAACTAGAATGGAGGGTACACCATTCCTTATTTTACTATCCAAGGCCTGACCCAGAGTTTCTCAACCTCCACACGATTGATATTTTGGGCCTGATAACTCTGTATTGAGGGAGGTTTTCTTGTACATTATTATAGGATGTTTAGCAACATCCCTGGCCTCTACCTATTAGACATGAGAGGCACTGCTGCCCCAGTTGTGACAACCAAAAATGTCTCCAAACATTACCGTATGTCCCCTGGGCCTGAGGGTGAGAGAGTGGGGACAAAATTGAGCCACTGGCTAAGCAAATCTCTCAAACATCTTGAACTTGCTTTTGTGTTGCTATGTCATTAAATTCATACATATGTACATATGATATTAACATTAATTCCTGTCCTGCCCCTCGGTTCTTCAGAACCATTTTTTTTTTTTTGTAGGTTCCATATATATGTGTTAGCATACGGTATTTGTTTTTCTCTTTCTGACTTACTTCACTCTGTATGACATTAAAACAGATACAAATCTAATTTCATGTGGGACATATTTTCCCAAGGCACCAAAAAGTGATTGAGTAAAAGCTCAGTGCACTAAAAGCCAGTCCCCAGGGCCTACGAGTGAGGAAGGCAGACCCCAAAGAGCAGAATTGGCTCCCAATGTCTATTTTGTGTCTTTTGAGAATTTCTCTAATATTCCAACAGCTGTAGGTTAGTAAAGCCCTCCAGACAATCTCCTGAGGGAGTTGGTGCCTACTTATCTAAGTAGAGCTAGCTGGAATTCACAATCAAATTCCCAGCATCCACATCCTCCTCGCAGTTCATAGTTCCAAATCTCCATCCCCATGTGACTACAGCTGTGCAGCCTCTTCCCCACGTAACCTTTGAGTAGACTAGTACCAAGAAGTCGAGGAATTTCACCTTTTCCTTTCTTGTGGGTGTACCCCAGAGGCAAAGTGTCAGATCAGGCTGAGATTGAATAATCCACCTCTGAATGATGGCATGTGGAATGTGCCTTAGGAGTCATCCTTAAATAAGATCAAAAGTTATAGGCCATCTCTGTCCCTGGCATCTACCATTTAACAGAAATAATGACTTCCTTCTAGATTTAAAAAAAGTAAGGATGAAGTAACAGTTAACTTGGATCTAGAAACGTATACTTACATTTTTACTGGGAAGCTCCAGGGTTCCCGAGAAAGCATGGATGCAGGCTTGGTTCCTGCGAGGTCCACGTGATTGTAAGCTCCCTGAAGGCACAAAGCCACCAAATCCTGCCCTTCGAAGTACCTCCAGCACTTAGCATGGTTGTTGGCATGTGGATATAATATACAGTAAACAGCTGCTGATTAACTACAATAAAACATTTTTCCTTAATTTTTGGTTCTACTTTTGAGATGTGATTTAATAAAAATAAATTTGTAAATTAGAATATGCTTTAAATGTAAAATGATATAGATTTATATTATATAAGAATTTATTAAATTTTTAAATAAATTTATATTTAATTATATAATTTAATAGAAAGGGAAAAAGAATTAGCATTGAGCACTACGAAATGCCAAACACTCAACTAAGTTCTTTCACATATTTCATTTAGTTTACACTTCTGTATATGTTCCCTCTTACATCCTGAAGATGCACAAGAATAGCTACTGTTTATCCCAAAAAGGGCAGCACAATGAGTCAAAAAGTCAGTGATTATTTATTAAGCATCTTTTCTTTATTCATTTTTTATCTGTTTAACAATCAAATGCTTATCAAACGCCTACTATCTATAAGCCCATTATTAAGACCTGGGGATACAAGAAAGAATAAGATACAAGCCCCTACCCTCAAGAAGCTTACAGTCAGTCTAGTGGAAAAGACAGAAACCTAAACAGATAATTACAGTGCAGTGTGATAAGCAATATGGATATATCCAAGGCATGATGGACAGCCAGAGCAAAGCACCTAAATGAGCCAGGAATAGGATTGAGGATGGCAGGACATGTTGCTGGTGGAAAAGGCAACTGAGTTGAGCCATTCAGGTGCAAAGGAAATTAACCAAATAAGGAAAGGGAGTGAGGAGAGTATATGGGTTTCAGGCTGATGTGACTGCTAAAAATAATGGCATGGATTCGAAAAATATGTGCAGGAAATTGCACAAAATCTGGAACTTCTGAGGCATTAGGTATCAGTCAGGATATGATGAAAGGTAAGGATGGAGAAGCAGAGATAAGGCTCAGACTGTGGGGACATCTGGGCTTTTTTCTGTGACTGGAGGAAAACCCTGGAAGGGATGGAAGCAGAGGCACAACGGGCTTAGGTGTGTGTGTGTTTGCTAGTTGACTTTGGCTGCAGAGAGGGTGAGAGGGATCAGACCTACCCAGGGCAGAGGATCAGTGAGGAGGCTGTGATAAGAGCCAAGCAGAAGGTGAGGACGGCTGTGAAGGGACAGTTTTGCCAGGGATGGAGAGGAAGGAGGGGAGTCAAGGACACGTTCGACATCAGGGTTATTCATATAGTCAGTGAAGGACCATGAAATCGCTTCTAGGAACCCATGGATCCCCAACATGGAAGCACGTGTGTGTTTTTGGTAAAAGGAAACCATCACTTCAATAGATTTTCAAGATTTTGACTTATAAGCAGATTCTGGAACATGATTTTACCTCCTATACAGAGTTTCCAATTCTAGTCATCAAAAAAAGGATCTTCATTCTGACTAGCCATAGGTGTCTGCTGGTGGGGAGTAGTTAAGATCCAGCTAATGGCAAAAAATTGATTTTAATTTAGCTAAGGAAAATAACCCTCTTCAATAATACAGCAGAGTCTAACAACTGAGGTTAGGATTAGTGAACTGAATGATGATACTGCTTTTGGGCTCATTTCTTCTGCCTTTATAATGGAGATGCATGATTTTCATCAGAGAAGAAGGGCTGGTCCTGTTTGCCATTAACCTCATCTATGTCATGAGACCCAAATTAGAAATGTTACTTGTTCTTTGTTCTCGTCTTTCATACTGACATCCCATTTCCAATGGGAAATTGTCATCTGTCTAATTTTGAATTGTCTCAGTGAGTTCTAATCCACTAATGGAGTTAGTTGTGTGACTCGGTCCATTAGCTTTACCTGTTATGATGTTCATCGTGGTAGATACTCATGGACAGACAAGGGCCATGAGGAATTACAAGGAGCTTTGGGGACGAAAGATGAGGGTGTAACTTTTAATCTAATCCGGCAAGAATAGTCTAATGATTCTGATTTCCGCTCTAAGAAGAAAGCACATTTTCTTTCTACCTCTGTTTTCCCATGAAAGTGTTCTATACCCAGTTATACTAATGAATACCAAACTGTGATAATGCACCCCTACCGATAAAGACAGCTGTATGGAATCAGGTCATTCTAATGGAGATAGCCCACCCACTCTTGAAAAAGCCCTCTGCTGACTGAGGCAGAGCATTCTTCTGTAGGTCTTTTTGGGGGGAGGGGGGGGAGGCGGGGGGCGGTGGCATGGGTCAAAAGGCAAATAAGGCTCCAATACAACGTGTGCATGAACAAGATGATACAGCAGTATGTTCCTTTGATCTGTTTTTAGTCAGAAATATATATATTCTAGGGAAGTCTAATTGTACAAAACTCAAGGGCTAGAAAATACAGACTAAAGGTTTTTGCTAACTCTCCCACATGTAGTCTTCAGTAGACTGTTCAATGTCACAGGAAGGAAATAGGGGCCAGCGCGAAAGCCAAGGGCTACAGTTTGTTATTGCTGGTCACGTCATGCTGCCTGACCTTTGGCAGGGGGTATGATGAGGATGGAAACACTTGTTTAGAAAGTTACTTTGTGGTCATACCTTCTTTATACCCGGTATCTGCATTATGTTGTACTCAGTCTTACCCTAAATGTTTGCTCAGGTTTTTCCATACTTGGCTTCCCCTGTGAACATCATCTGCAAAAATAAGGGAAATGACGATGTCCAACCTGATATTTTCTACACATGATAACAAATGTCTTATAAATCCTGAGTGTCATGCAAATCCCATGTCTTACGAATCCCGAGTGCTGAGACAGTTTTTGTGGGCAATTTTCAACCTGTTGGAGAATCATCTTTAATTTCCCACAACATTCATAATGCCCACCTCTAGGTTAGGAGTGTTGTAAAAATATTTTTTACTATACTTATTATATGTAACTATTGTTAGAAAGTAGGAAATTTTTGTAATACTGAGAATAGGGTGTGTGTGTACATATAGCATAAATTCCTCTCTGCTAAATGCCTAAGAAGGCAGAGTAAAGCATTAACTAAAACTGTTTAAACATATGTTGGCTTAGATGGCGCCTGGAGGATGCACACACACATACATAATATATAATACTATATATTGTATACCATATATACTATACATAAATTATGTGTTTGTGTGTATGTTTGGTATATATGTGTATTCTCCAGGCACCATCTCAGCCCCCAACTTATGTTTATATTAATATTATATATATATAATATCTAAATATAATTACATAAGTATTAATATATAAATAATATGGGTATATAATGGTAATATATTAATATTATATATGATTTGTGTGTATACATATAATATATAATTTACATAATACATGTTTATGTACACATATATTATCTCATATATGTATATATTGTATATATTATATGTATATGTAGTTATATATAGTATATCTATACATATACTATATATGTATGTGTGTATATGTATATATAGTATATATACACACACATATATACAATGATGTATGTACACATACATATGTATCAATAATATATGTGTATGTATATACATATATAATATATGTGTGTATATATACATATACGTATATATGTGTGTGTGTGTATATCTAGTTCTCCACTGCACACATTATCTCCTTTAGAAGTTACGCTATTGCAGTTCACTAAAGTACATCTCTGACTCCATCCCAGAGCTGATCCAGAGAGAAAGCTTTGGTTCTCTTCTCCTCTATGCTTAAGGGCCTCCTTGAGAGCAAATTAGGAACTTAGTTGCTTTATGTTTTCAGGAAGTAATAAGCTAGATGTGACCCCAGTGACTTAAAAGAGAGTAGATTCTCAAGCATCATTTCACTCTCTGTATCATGTATATACAAGATGGAAAACCAAATGCATGTACCCAAGTATCCCCAAATTACAACAAAATTCCTTTGGAATTTGTGATCATTGGGCTGAACCACAGTTTACCCTTGCATATTCTAGCAAAATAGGACATGTTTAACCAATTAATAATATAATTTATCATATTATTATATATCTTATATAATACATTATTATTATACTTTAATACAAATTAAAGTTTAGGGGTGTGGTGATCAACAGGGTTTATAGTCCCCAGACCTGGTTTGAATCCCAGCTTTTCTGCTTGTTGTCGATGGAGGAACTTCTAACTCACTTCAGAGAATGATTTTGATGGTGAAATAAGTTGATGAAGAAATCCCTACTGTTATGGGCTGAATTGTGTCCCCTCTCCCCCACCTCAAAATGTGACTGTATTTGGAGATTGGGTGTTTAAAGTGGTAATTACAGTAACATGAGGTCATATAAGTGGGCCTTAATCCAATATGACTGGTGTTCTTAGAAGAAGAAGAGATTATAACACAGACACATGCAAAGGGAAAACCATGTAAAGATACAGGGAGAAGATTACCATCTACAAGCCAAGGAGAATGGCCTCAGAAGAAATTAACCCTGCCAACACCTTGACCTCAGGCTTCTAGCTCCCAGAATGTGAAAAACTAACCTTCTGTTGTTTAAGCCAGCCATTCTATGGTACTTTGTTATGGCAACCCTAGCAAACTAATACACCTCCTAAACCGTAAAACTCCATAAAAGCTGGGTATTTATTATCCTACCTCTGGCAACAAATTGTTGTGGAGTACTTTGCTCCTATATAAATATATAGGTCCAAAATTTCCAGTTATAAGTAATTCATATTTCTTCGTTTTAAAAAGCAACTTTGATCAGTCCCTCTGACTTAAAACATTCTAGGTATTACTTAATTTTCTTTGAGCTTCAACATAATGACACCTAATTTAATTTAAATTTTTTGGTGATTAACTCCAGCATTATTTTCATTTTCTATGTCTTGCATATTTGAGACAGTGGGAATTGTGCACTTATGAAAATGCCATGTAAATATCCAAAGTTGTGGTTGGTGTGAACTCTTGAATTCTTGCTCATTTGTTTGTTGCATTCCTCTCCGTGTATTTGGAGCCCTTTATTTTTTAAATTTGATGCACAAAGCCCATTTTACTGTATGTAAATTTTTTTAAATTTGAGGTACACAATACTGACACTGACAATATATGACATAGTTAAAGAATGAGTCATGAGGGCAAAAATAAATTATACACAGTTAGTCACTGATGTTTGGGGACAAACAAAATGCAGGTTCTGACCCCAACAAAGGGAATATGTAGAAAGAGGTTTGGAAAGAGTGAAGAGAGGGTCATTTTTTTTTTTTAACATCTTTATTGGAGTATAATTGCTTTACAATGGTGTGTTAGTTTCTGCTTTGTAACAAAGTGAATCAGCTATACATATACATATATCCCCATATCTCTTCCCAAAGAGAGGGTCATTGATGTCAAGAATAGAGGGTAGCAGTGAACAAAGGAAAGAGGCAAAAGTCAGAATGGATCTGTGTTAGTCTGCTCATGCTACCATAGCAAAATACCACAGACTTGGTGGCTTAAACAACAGAAATCTGTTGTCTCACAGTCCTGGAGGCCCAAAGTCCAAGATCAAAGTGCCATCACAGTTTGTGTCTGGTGAGGCCTCTCTTCCCGCCTTGCAGAGGGCCACCTTCTCACTGTGTCCTCACAGGGCCTTTCCTCTGTGTGAGTGTAGAGAGAGCTCCCTGGTGTCTCCTCCTCTTCTCATAAGGACACAAGTTCTCTTTGATTAAAGCCTTCCTTATGATGTCGCTTAACCTTTATACCTCCTTATAGGCCCTGTCTCCAAATACAATCACACTAGGGGTTAGGGCTTCAACATACAAATTTGGGGGGGACACAGTTCAGTCTATAACACTTGTCCCTCTAGCTCTCCAACATCTGTGTTCTTCTCATATGCAAACTACATTCACCCCATCTCAACATCTCCAGAAGTCTTAACCCATTTCAACATCAATTCCAAGTTGAAAGTGCCACTAAATGTCATCTAAATCAGGTATAGGTGAAACTTGAGTTATAACTCATACTAAGGCAAAATCCTCTCCAGCTGTGACCCTGTGAAAACAGACTAGTTATGTGCTCCCAAAATACAATGGACAGGCATAAGACAAGCATTTTCAATCCAAAAGAGAAAAATCAGAAGAAGAAAGGGGCCACAGGTCCCAAGCAAGTCCAAAACTTTAGCAAGGCAAAATCCATTAGCTCTTAAAGCATGAGAATAATCCTCTTTGGTTCCATGCTCTGCCTTCTGGGCCCACTGGTGTAGCAGCAGCAACCCCACAGCCCTAGATGGCAGCCCCACCCCCAGAGGTCTTTGTGATGCCCCACCCCTGTGGCACTGGGAGGGGGTAGCCTGGCTCTGCTGAAAGGGAGAAGGTGGCCCCGCCCTTTGAAACCAAGGAGGAAACAGCCTCCCCTCCTCGCCCCCCAAGTGTAAGCTCTAGGCCTGTGGTAGGAGTGGCAGCTCTGCTAATCTCTGAATTGCCTTTGGGGTCCTTCTTCCTTTTTCTTGAGGGATAAAGCATGTTCACAGGTGGATAGCTCTATTGTCCTGTCCTGTAGAACCCTGGAAATCTGAAAGCTTTCCTTCACTTCACCCTGTCTCAGACTCCTTTTGTTCAAACTGGCAGTGTCTTTGCTGGTATTATCCCATCTCTATTCCACATTTCTGATAAGATAATTGATTAAGATCATGGGCCATCTCTTTTTTTTTTTTTTTTTTTTGGTAAGAAGTGGATTTATTTAGAGAGAAACACACTCCATAGACAGAGCGTGGGCCATCTCAGAAGATGAGAAAGGCACCAGGGTATGGGGTTGTCCGTTTTTATAGGGGTGGGTAATTTCATAGTCTAATGAGTGGGAGGAGTATTCCAGCTATTTCAGGAAGGGGTGGGGATTTCCAGGAACTGGGCCACTGCCCACTTTTTGATCCTTATGGTGGGTCTTGGAACTGTCATGGCACCTGTGGGTGTGTCATTTAGTTTGCTGATGTGTTACAGTGAGTGTATATTGAGGCTCAAGGTCTAGTGGAAGTCGACTTGTCTGCCATCTTGGACCCATTTGGTTCTAATCAGTTTATGTCATGTCCTCAGGCTGTGTCATTCTTTCAGAGGCTGTGCCCTGCCTCCTTCCCTCCTGTTTCATTCCCCCCTCAGAGATTTTACTCCCATATTCTTATAGGAAACAGAAGGGAGATGGTCCATCTTCTGTAACTGCTTCAAGACTGAGCAGGGGTGTCGAAGATCATGGCCCTTATCTTTATGGAGTGATTGTCTAGCCACATGCTTTCTCATTTTTTGAAATATAAATAGGCTAAGAATGTTCCAAATCTTCAAGTTCTTGTTTCTTTCTGCTTAACAGTCTCTTCAATTTACCTCTCTCCTCTCCCATTTTACCATAAGCAGTAAAGAGAACCAGGCCACACCTTCAAAACTTTGCTTAGAAATTTCCTCAGCTAAATAGCCAGTTCCATCACTGGCAACTCCTACCTTCCACAAGTTCCACAAGAACACACTTCAGCCAAGTTCTTTGCCACTTTATAACAAGCATCGCCTTTCCTCCAGTGACCAATAACATATACCTCACTTCCACTGAGACATCACCAGAATCACCTTCAATGTTCATATTTCTACCAACATTCTGTTCATGATGATATGTGTGTATCTCTAAGATAGATGATAGAAGCTTTCTGTACATCTCTCTTCTTTTCTTTCTGAGCCCTCACCAGAATTGCTAACGTCCATATTTCTGCCAACAATCTCTGCACAACAATTCTCAGCTTCCTCTAGCAAGCACCTCAAAACTCTTCCAGCCTCTACGCATTACCCAGTCCCAAAGCCGCTTCCACACTTTTAGGTATTTGTTACAGCAGCACTCCACTTTACCGTACCAAAATCTGTATTAGTTTGCTAGGGATACTAACACAATACCACAGATTAGGTGGCTTAAACAGAAATTAATTTTCTCACAATTCTGTAGGCTCTAAGTCCAAGATCGGGGTATCACTAGGTTTGATTTCTGGTGGGGCTTCTCTTTCTGATGCTGTCTTCTATCTGTGTCCTCATTTGGTCTCTTCTCTCTGCATGCACAGACATTTCTGGTGTCTCTTCCTCTTCTTATAAGGACACCAGTCATATCTAATTAATTCCTTATCCTTATGACCTCATTTAACCTTAATTACCTTCTTGAAGGCCCTGTCTCCAAACAGTCACAGTAGAAGTTAAGGTTTCCAGATATGAATTTGGAGGAGACACAATTCAGTCCATAACAGGACCAAAGGGGTGCATGTAAGAGCTTTGCTTGGGTCTGGAGAGAAATGAAGGGTGGGCCAGAAGTAAGACTAGACTTGCAACCTCCTGGATCTAGAGAGAATCTCAAGAAATCGTATATGAGCATTTGCTTCAGGAAATGAATGTCCAGCTAAGCCAGGAGAGATGACTTTCTATTCTCTTTTCAAGTGTAGAGCGTAGGGACTCTATACCTACATTAGATAGCATAAGTCAAGGACTTTTTGATGTTGAACAAAATATTTCATCTTTTCATCCTCCACAATCATCAAGAATAATTTGCTCATACATACTCAACAGGAATTCAAATCACATGGTTCACATAGTGGAGGATGACAGAAGGGAAAGCCACGTCTCCTACTCTAAAGAAACCAAGGCAGTAGTTAAGGGAATAGGAATAGTCATATAGGTCAATTCATCCAGAGACCTTTGTCATCAAGTCACCTCTTTTGCCTTTGTGGAAACTGCGTTAGATCAGAAGTCAGGGTACCTGAGCTCTGGTCCCAGTTTGACCCCCAATTAGTCAAGCAGACATGATGAATTCATGATGTATCTCTATTTCCTTATATGCAAAGTGGTGGTGGTAGGAATAAGTGGTGGCAGTTGTACTCAAAAATCTCTAAATACCCTTCGGCTCTTTCTAATATTCCACATCTATTTAGTATATTTTTTAAAATTTCTCTGACATAGTCTTATAAGTTCAATTGTCCAACACTTGAATTATTTTTGTGTTTCATGTTACCATAAAGTGCAGTGGCCCAAACTGGAAAATGCATTTTAATGAAACTTTGACTAATTCTGAATATAGCAAAAGAATTATTTCTGGGCCTTGAATATCATTCTTCTTTTATGATTCCTCCATATCGTGTCTCTCTTTTTCCCACAATGGAAGTTTGGCTGAGAATTGTGAACCCAAAATAGAGTTGAATATGATATGCCATAAAAGCATGAAGAAATCAGGGGAGGACTCAGTAACATTTACAGCCAGTCCAAAAGTAAAAATTATTTGTTTCTAAAAGAAGCAAATTAACTGAATAATTGACAACACCACTTTCCCTTAGTTTCTATGGAGGCAATGTTTCACTTACAAAGAATTAGAAACTTTCTTGCATTGGGAAAAGAAATGAGACACAGTGTGAATTATGACCATGACGATGATAATCTTTTCTTCCATTGACTCTGCATGTCAGACCCAGCTTAAGTGGGGAGGCCTGTCATTTAGTGTGTAATCTTTCAGAGTGACTTTTGCAATCCTGCATGTCTGAGGTTAAACCTGTTTGACATGGTACCTGGACCTACAGTGCCTTGAAATTTGATTCCAAAGTTTGCATACTAAAAAATACTAAATTTTAAGGTAGGGATTGTCCATGTTTAAAAACAGTTGTTCCCTATTAGAAAGATCCTCAGATGATGTAATTGCCATATATTGCATTGCAATTTGAGAAGATCAGGTTCAAGTCTCAAATTCTCAGACACTGGGTAAGGAGAGGCTAAGAATGTGACAGAAATGATAAGCTTGGTCTCCTGGAAAGAGAATTTGCCCTTCTTACTTTTCAGCACCTTTTGTTGCTGGATTTTATCCCCTTAATATGAGAATCAAAAAAGCTCTTGAAGACTGACTGTGGTAAATGAAAAGGAAACCCAGAGTATTTGGAAATGGTAATTAACTGACAAAAAATACGACTGAGCAATTCACTTTGAGGAGTAAATAGGCATTTATTCTCTTTGCATAAGAAACACACAGGGGAGACCTACATGAAATGGTGAGAGGATTCAGAGGCTGAATACTCAAAGTCTTGGTACAATGAACGTGGTCTTAAGCACAATATCTCATAACTCAAATTAGACTATAAGAAAACAAAGTGGTCCAGAGAGGTGAGAGATTCAAGACCACTTTGGAAAGCTTGACAGGAGAAGCTCCCAATTTCTTTATTTTTATCCTCATGAAGCAGAATTCCTCACAGGAGCTCCGCATTCCTCAGGCTCAGACATGATTAAACACCATACCTTTTAAAATGTTTTACTATTCCAAGCTGAGGAATATATAAATAACCACTTTCCAGCTACCACTCCTCGGCCTGGAATTTAAGCCGAGTGCCTTCTGGGCTACAGTCTGCTTTGACCAGACTCTGCATCAGAACAACTAAAAAAGCTGTCTCGCTGAGCAGCCTGGAAGTCTACGTAGGAGAAACGAAGCAGGCGTTGAACGGCCCAGGAAGGTGGTGGGGAGGAGTAGGCAACCAAATGGAGCTCATGATTTTCTTGCTTCGGCATGTTTTCAGAAGCACTGGTGACGTTGTACTCATGTGAGGGACTGAAGGAAATTTGAACCAGCTCAGAGGTAGGACAAAAGTTCTGAAACCCCTCAGGGTGGCTGAGGTTGATAAGGACACAGGGCTTTCGTGACCAGGCAGATAGGAAGACTTGGGTGTCTGCTGGTGTCAGAGCGTTTCAGAATGCACATCTAACGTGATACTACACCAGCACGGCTCTGATCTGTACCGAGAAGTTCATACGCCAAGGGGCCCTGACTGGGGAGACTGAAGCCTGCCGTACCTGATCCCGCGCTGACCTGCCTCCCACTATCACCCTGGGAACCAGCCAAACTGAATACTCTTTTTACCCCCCCAAAAAAATGGTGGTTAGATTCCTTCTCCCCTGCTTTTTCTCACACCATGAAGGCCCTGTACCCACCCTCCTCTCTTCTGTCCTTTCTTCTCTCTCTCCCTCTCCCTCATTTAAGTATTGTTCTGCCCTCAAATCCCAGTTCAAGTGTCAAAGTGTTAATCCCTTCCAAAACAACTTCCCTGTAAATCATGGACCATATCTGCCTCAGAATGAAATGCCAGTTTCTGAGCCCTCACTCCAGACCCAGAGGATAAGAATTTCAAGTAGTAAAGCCAGGAACCTGAATTTTGACGAAGTCCCCAGGTGATTCCAATGCTCACTCAAGTTTGAGAACCTCTTCCCCAGCCTCATGGCACACGCCTGTAGCAGGTACTGTCAATATCCTGACAGTATCATACAGAAATGGGTCCTTCTCAGTGGGTCTCCAACTTCAGTGTGCATCAGAATCTCATGGAAAGCTAATAGAAAATGCAGAGGCCCCGTCTTGGTGAATAGGGCCTTTGTAGTGTCCCCAGCTTCCCCCAGGTGATCCTGATTCACACTAAGACTGAGATGGGAGGTTTATGTGGAGGTGGGCGGAGTGAAGGGAGGACCTGAATGCAACCACATGTTTCCTTTTAAGAGGGAGTCAGAAGGAGATTTGAGCACACACAAAGGAGGTGATGTGAAGACAGAGCACAGAGAGATGGGAAGCTGCTGCACTAGAAGATCACAGTGATGCAGCCACAAGCCACAGAAGGCCAGTAACCACCAGGAGCTGGAAGACACAAGGAACAGATTCTCCCCCAGAACCTCCACAAGGAGTGTGGCCCTGGTGACACCTTGATTTTATTCATTGATACTGATTTCAGACCTCTGGCCTCCAGAAATGTGAAAGAGTACATTTCTGTTGTCTTAAGCCACTAAGTTTGTGGCAATTTGTTATAGCAGTCACAGAAAATTAATACACCTTTTAATTAATTTAATGTGATGCAAATGTTGCTTAGGATAATTAACCTAGAATTAATGAGAATAACACGAGAATAGCCATTAGGGTGACCGGGTTATGGGAACAGAGATGCCAGTTAGGATGTTTGTGACAAAGGCCTCAGGTAAAGGGGCCAAAGTCAAGAATTGTGCTTGTGAAAATAAAGAAGAAAAGAAAATATCCAAGAGCCACCTTGAATATAAAAATTGGAAGATTATGCAACAGAAGGCTTTCAGGTTTCTAAAAGACACAGATGAGGAAAGATGGTCTTCTTAATGAATGGTGCTAGACATCTGTTCAGAAAAAAAACAACTTTGACTTCTACTTCATACCATAGATCAAAATTAATTCCAGATAGATTGCAAATTTTAACATGAGAGTTAAAACAATAACCTTGGGAGAAAATCTTTGTGAACTTGAAATAGACAAGAAGCCTTCTAAAACAGGTCACCCAAAGTGATAATCATAAAAGAAAAAATGATTATAAAAGTACCAGAAAGAGTGAAAAAGAAACACATAGTAGGAGATGATATTCACAATACACATATCTGACAAAGGAATTATACCCTGAATATATAAATAATTCTATTAATCAATAAGAAATGGGCAAAAGACTTAGATACTTCACCAAAGAAGATAGATTCCCAAACAGCCAAAAAACAAATGAAAAGTTGTTCATCTTCATTAGTCATCATGAAATGTAAATTTAAACCTACAATGGGATAATTCTACACAACAACAGAATGGCTAAACAGCAAGATGAGAATTTTTCAAGTGTTTCTGAGAATGTGGAGGAACTGGAATGTTTATATACTTCTGGTTCAAATATACATCAGGAAAATCCCTTTAGAAACTATTAGGATTTGCCAGTATCTACTAAAGCTGAACATACGCATAATCTATGACCTAGCATTCCATTCTCAAAACCCAACAAAAGTAATACACATGTTTATCAGGAGAAGTATACTAAAAAGTCCATGGTTCTATTCATAATAGTCCCAAACTGGAAATTATCCAAATGCCCATCAGTAGTAGAAAGGATAAATATATTGAGGTACATCCCCACAATGGAATACTGTACACCAACGAGAATGAATCACCTACCAGTAAACCTCACACATACCTACTTATTTTTATTCTATATCTTTTGGCATTGTTTGAATTTTGTTTTTTGACTTTACCATGTGTATTACTTTTCCAATCACAATGTTAATTAAAGTTTTACCATGTGTGAGGGCTTGATTGTTCTCAAACATGAAAGAAGCCAGACATAAAAAATATACCCTGAGTGATTCCATTCACATAAAAGGGGAAATAAAGGGCAAATCTGTATGGTGTCAGAATACTAGATAGTGGTTACCTAGACGGGAGAGTGTAGCTTGAGGGAACATGGGGAGGATCCTGGGAAGATGGTAATGAATTCTTCCTTTATCTGGAAACTGATTACGTAGGTGTGTGCAAATTGTAAAAATTCAAGCTGTACGCTTCGATGTGCAATTCTCTGTACAGATTACATTAAAGTTTTTGCAAGACCCAGTCTAATAAAAGACACAAATACATGCATGTAAGAATGTCTTATGAGTTCCTACATACCACACATGCACGGAACATGGCTTTTTTGGAGGACCTAATAATCTTAGCACAAACATTTTAAAGCTGAGCCCTGAAATTCCTTGTGTCCCTTGTGCTGACTTGCCCTTTCTCATAATTTTATTTGAAGTCACACAAAGTTTGGTATTTAGGCATTTCAGCACATTGCTCTTCTCCCAGTGGAGGGAGAAAAGGAAATGTCACATGAAGACTTCTATACCTCAGAGGCAATTCTGCAAAATGTTCTTAATCATCTCATTTTTATCTCTCAGCCAGTCTTGTTGACTTAGAGGACTTATTTTTAGATAGCTGCGCAGTTGATAGTTTAGAATCCAACCAACCACTCCACCCACCTCCTCTCTTTTCTCTGCCAGACCCCATTCACTTGGGAATTTACATTTCCAATGGTCCCAGAAGGATTATGATGACATTGGGGTTGAACTGATGAGGAAAGGGCAACCACAGAACAGGACAAAAACTGATATTTATAATGGAACATTTAAAAACTAAAGTAATGATCATTTACTTTTAAACTGGGGCTTCATGAATTAGAAACGAGCTATGAAAATTTCACGTCCGGGTCACTGGGTCAAATTACAATTTATGTAACCAAATTAAATAACCCATAAGACAATTAAATATCAGTTTTAAGAAATGAAGCACTCGACCGTACACCATAACTCAGTGGCATTCCACATGGGGTGCTCAGGCCTGCAGCATCTGCATTCCCTGGCACTTGTTACAAATGCACAGTGCACATTCTCAGGCCTTCCCTAGACCCACTGAATCAGAAATTCTGGAAATAAGGCCCTGTGTCCTGTGTTTTAACAATCCCTCCAGGTGATTATAATGCACACTCAAGTTTGAGAACCACTGATACACAAGTGTTCTATAAGGAATTCAAACGTAACCATTGTGCTGCACAAGCAGAAATATTTGTCACATATTAGAATGAGTGTAGTAGAAAATTCACTAGCATTTTTTTCTTAATGGCCCCATAGGCCAGAAATAGCTAAGGAATATCAGGCAACACAAATTATCTTTATTTACAGAGACACGGATGTGAGTGGGTATGTGTAAGTCCTAGCATGCAAAGGCCTGCCCTGTCTTGGGTCAGTGGTGACCCAGCGGCCAGCCTCCATGCATGCTACTGTCCCCTATGACCTGCAATTATCACATTTGCTTGGGTTTGAAAAACTCTTTCATTTTCAAAACTCTGCCCCCCACCGAGAGATTGTGGAAACACTAAAAAACAGGCCTACCAGCACATCAGTACAGTTCAGTTAAATTTAAGGCAAAGTTTAAATTCTCTTTCAGGAGAAATTATGCATGCCAGAAAAATCTCCCAGATAGGGTTTTGGAAATCACTTGGCGTATGTCACCAAGGAAAACCAACTTGAGCTGAAAGGAGAGGATCTTTGGATTCAAGTCCCCATGGGAAAAGCTCCGTCATTTAAGTTTGGAAATGTTTATTTAAGTTTAATAAACATTTATCAAGCATGCATCATGTATAGAGACCAGCGGTCATCTTCGATTTGACATGAAGGTCAGAGTCCCCTGACGGAGGGCACAGCCCCACTGCCCTCTAAATATAACCCCCACTCCCCTTATAACAGGAGGCCTATTATGGCAAGTCACAGAAAGCCAACTCAAATTAATCAAGAGAAAAGGAAAGGGAAGGATGGCAAAGGAGGTCTGGGGATTTTGTTGACTCAACAAATCAAGTTTTGGGAAGCCCAAGGATTGAATATGCAGAATAAAATTCTAGGGTCAATGACGCAGGCACTATCTGAATACTCTCTGTCCATCTACTGTCTCTGCTTCTCTTTCTGTTAGCAGCATTCTGTCTCTCTTTGAAATGCTTTGTTGAGATATCATTGACATGACATACCAGTGACCCATTTTTTAAAGTGTGCAATTCAGTGGCTTTTAGTATTTTCAGAAAGTCGTATGTCCATCACCATAATCAATTTTATATTATTGAAGTATAGTCGATTTATAATGTTGTGTTAGTTTCAAGAGTACAGCACAGTGATTCAGTTATACATGTATATATATTTTTTCAGATTCTTTTCCCTTATAGGTTATTACAAAATATTGAGTATAGTTCCCTGTGCTATACAGTGGGTCCTTGTCGGTTATCTACTTTCTATATAGTGGTGCGTATATGTTAATCCTAACCTCCTAATTATCCCTCTTCCCCTTTTCCCCTTTGGTAACTATAAGTTTGTTTCCTATGTCTGTGGTCTATTTCTGCTTTGTAAATAAGTTCATTTGCATCATTTTTTTTAGATGTCACATATAAGTGATATCATATGATATTTGTCTTTCTCTGTTTGGCTTACTTCACTTAGTATGATAATCTCTCGATCCATCCATGATGTTATAAATGGTATTATTTCATTCTTTTTTATGGCTGAGTAATATTCCATCGTAAATATTATACCACATCGTCTTTATCCATTTGTCTGTCAATGGACATTTAGGTTGCTTCCATATCTTGGCTATTGTAAATAGTGCTGCAATGAACATTGGGGTGCATGTATCTTTCTGAATTATAGTTTTCTCCAGATATATGCCCAGGAGTAGGATTGCAGGATCATATGGTAACCCTATTTTTAGTTTCCTAGGGAAACTTCATACTGTTCTTCATAGTGGCTGTACCAATTTACATTCCCACCAATAGTGTAGGAGGGTTCCTTTTTCTCCACACCTTCTCCAACATTTATTATTTGTAGACTGTCTGATGATGGCCTTTCTCACCAGAGTGAGCTGATACCTCATTGTAGGTTTGATTTGCAATCCTCTAATAATTAGCAATGTTGAGCATGTTTTCATGTGCCTCTTGGCCACCTTTATGTCTTATCTGGAGAAATATCTATTCAAATCTTCTGCCCATTTTTTGATTGGGTTGTTTGTTTGATATTGAGCTGTATCAGCTGTTGTTTGTATATTTTGGAGATTAATCCTTTGTCGGTCGCATTTGCAAATATTTTCTCCTATTTTGTAGCTTGTCTTTTTGTTTTGTTTATGGTTTCCTTTGCTGTGCAAAAGCTTTTAAGTTTAATTAAATCCCATATGCCTATTTTTGTTTTTATTTCCATTACTCTAGGAGACGGATCAAAGAAGATATTGCTGCAATTTATATCACAGAGTGTTCTGCTTATGTTTTCCTCTAGGAGTTTTGTAGTATAAGGTTTTACATTTAGGTCTTTAGTCCACTTTGAGTTTATTTTTGTGTATGATGTTAGAGAATGTTCTAATTTCATTCTTTTACATGTACCTGTCCAGCTTTCCTGGCACCACTTATTGAAGTGGTTCTCTTTTCTCCATTGGATACTCTTGCCTTCTTTGTCATAGATTAATTGACTATAGGTGCATAGGTTTATTTCTGGGCTTTTTATCCTGTTCCATGGATCTATAAGTCTGTTTTTGTGCCAGTACCATACTGTTTTGATGACTGTAGCTTTGTAGTATAGTCTGACGTCAGGGAGCCTGATTCCTTCAGCTCCGTTTTTCTTTCTCAAGATTGCTTTGGCTATTCAGCCTCTTTTGTGTTTCCATACAAATTTTAAAATTTTTTGTTCTAGTTCTGCAAAAAATGCCATTGGTAATTTGATAGGGATTGCATTGAATCTGTAGATTGCCTTGGGTAGTATAGTCATTTTAACAATACTGATTCTTCCAATCCAAGAACACACTATATCTTTCCATCTGTTTGTGTCACCTTCAATTTCTTTCATCAGCATCTTACAATTTTCAGAGTACAAGTTTTTTACCTCTTTAGGTAGGTTTATTCCTAGGTATTTTAATCTTATTGATGCAGTGGTAAATAGGATTGTTTCCTTAATTTCTCTTTCTGATCTTTTGTTGTTACTGTATAGAAATGCAAGAGATTTCTGTATTAATTTTGTATCCTGCAACTTTACCAAATTCATTGATCAGCTTTTGTAGTTTTCTGGTAACATCTTTAGGATTTTCTATGTATAATATCATGTCATCTGCAAACAGTGACAGTTTTACTTCTTTTCCAAATTGCCTTCCTTTTATTTCTTTTTCTTCTCTGCTTGCTGTGGCTAGGAGTTCCAAAACTATGTTGAATAAAAGTGGCAAGAGTGGGCATCCTTGTCTTGTTCCTGATCTTAGAGGAAATACTTTCAGCTTTTCACTGTTGAGTATGATGTTAGCTGTGGGTTTGTCATATGTGGCCTTTATTATGTTGAAGTAGGTCCCCTATATGCCCACTTTCTGGAGAGTTTTTATCATAAATGGATGTGGAATTTTATCAAAAGCTTTTTCTGCATCTACTGAGATGATCATATGGTTTTTATTCTTCAGTTTTTTAATGTGGTGTATCACACTGATTGATTTGCAAATATTGAAAAATCCTTGCATCCTTGGGATAAATCCCACTTGATCATGGTGTATGATTCTTTTAATGTATTGTTGGATTTGGTTTGCTAGTATATTGTTGAGGATTTTTTCGTCTATGTTCATCAGTGATATTGGCCTGTGGTTTTCTTTTTTTGTGGTATCTTTGTCTGGTTTTGGTATCAGGGTGATGGTGGCCTCATAGAATGAATTCAGAAGTGTTCCTTTCTCTGCAGTTTTTTGATATAGTTTCAGAAGGATAGGTGTTAACTCTTCTCTGTTTGGTAGAATTTGCTCATGAAGCCATCTGGTCCTGGACTTTTGTTTGTTGGGAGTATTTTAGTCACAGATTCAATTTCAGTACTTGTAATTGGTCTGTTTATATTTTCTATTTCTTCCTGGTTCAGTCTTGGGAGATTGTACCTTTCTAAGAGTTGTCCATTTCTTCTAGGTTGTCGATTTTATTGGAGTATAGTTGCTTGTAGTAGTCTCTTATGGTCCTTTGTATTTCTGTGATGTTGGTTGTAACTTCTCCTTTTTCATTTCTAGTTTTGTTGATTTGGTCCCTCTCCCTTTTTTCTTGATGAGTCTGGCTAAAGATTTATCAATTTTGTTTATCTTTTCAAAGATCCAGCTTTTAGTTTCATTGATTTTTTCTATTGTTTCTTAGTCCCTATTTCATTTATTTTGCTCTGATCTTTATGATTCTTTCCTTCTACTAACTTTGGATTTTGTTTTTTCTTCTTTATCTAGTTGCTTTAGGTGTAAGGTTTGGTTGTTTATTTGAGATTTTTCTTGTTTCCTGTGGTGAGTTTGTATCACTATAAACTTCCCTCTTAGAACTGCTTTTACAGCATCCCATAGGTTTTGGATCATTGTGTTTTTGTTGTCATTTGTCTCTAGGTATTTTTTGATTTCTTCTTTGATTTCTTCAGTGATCCATTGGTTGTTTAGTAGCATGTTGTTTAACCTCCACATGTTTGTGGTTTTTGCAGTGTTTTTCTTCTAGTTGATTTCTAACCTCATAGCGTTCTGGTCAGAAAAGATGCTTGATGTGATTTCAATTTTCTTAAATTTACCAAGGCTTGCTTTGTGGCCCAGTGTGTGATCTATCCTGGAGAATGTTCTATGTGCACTTGAAAAGAATGTATTCTGCTGCTTTCAGATGGAATACTCTATAAATATCAATTAAGTCCTTCTGGTTTAACCTGTCATTTAAGGCCTGTGTTTCCTTATTGATTTCCTGTCTTGATGATCTGTCCATTGATGTAAGTAGGATGTTAAAGTCCCCCACTATCATTGTGTTACTGTCAATTTCTTCTTTTATGACTGTTAACATTTGCCCTATATATTGAGGTGTTCCTATGTTGGGTGCATATATATTTACAATTGTTATATCTTCTTGGATTGATCTCTTGATCATTATCAAGTGTCCTTCTTTGTCTCTTGTAACAGTCTTTATTTTATGGTCATTTTGTCTGATACGAGTATTGCTACTCCAGCTTTCTTTTGATTTCATTTTCATGGAATACCTTTTTCCATCCCCCTCATCACAATAATCAATTTTAGAATATTTCTATGATCTCAAAAAGAAACCTTGCATTCCTTAGCTATCACCCACCCTCACCCTCCCAACCTCCCCTTCACTCCCAACACTAAATGACCACTAATCTACTTCCTGTCACACTAGAGTTGCCCTTTCTGGATTTTTCATGTAGATAAAATCATACAATATGTAGTCCTTTGTAACTGACTTCTTTCACTTAGTGTAATGTCGTCAAGGCTTTTCCATATAATAACATGAATCAGTACTTCATTCCTTTTTGTGGCTGACTAATATTCCATTGTATGAAGGTACCACATTTTATTTATCCATTCATCAGTTGACAGACATTTGGGTTGTTTTCAATTTTGGGCTATTATGAATAATTCTTGCAGCATTCTCTTAAGCCAGTTTCTCTGGATGACAGGAACCCAGACATCACCAGCACTGTATTCACTGCTAGTCCCTAGTCACAGCCAGAGAGAAATGGAATCTTCCCTACAGGTTTTAGATATAAAAGAAACAGAGGAGGGGTATGATCGTCCTGACTCAATGCAACTTTCAACCAATCTAAAGGACCAGGGAGATGGAGGCATCTAACAAAGATGGCCACTCAATCACTTGTCTAGAGAGCATGTGAAATGTTTCCCAAAGGAAGCAGGCTGACATAGACATGTGTACTGGAGGGACTTTTAGCTGGGCAGCCTCTCCCATTTTTGTGTATGTTAACTCTTTTCTACAACTTCAGTGAACCTCAGACATATAGTCAGGAGACTTGACATCTTTAGATATGAAACCATAGAGCTACCAGCTCTACAGTCCTTCATAAGGTCCCAGAGATTACATGGGGTGAATCCAGATTGAAAAGCAAGGATAGTAGGCAATATGAGGGGAATTCATCCAGTTAGTCTACCATCAGATACTGATTACATACCTACTGTGAATTACACATCATGCTAGTAGCAAAGCTAAAAAGACACACAAAGTGATTTGGGGACTGCAGTGAACTTTCTCCAAGCCTTTCTTTTCTTTCTTACTCTTTATTCTGCTTCTCTTTTTAACTCATGGTGGCCAGTGTGTATATAAGCTTGGCACAGTGTACCCCAGGGTTTCAGATTTGTAGATTTGTCCCACTGTCAGTCACCCAAGTTTGCTCTGTCTATGGCACCAAAATGCAATATGCTCTTGAAGTTTAGACTTTGGACCAGGATAGAGATAGAGGATAGAGAACAATGGATGCTCAAATGTAGACCAAATACATGCTGAAAAACCAAGCACAGTTTACCAGGTGCTAGGGTGTTTGTTTTGTTTTTTTAGCAAAGATGAGAATTGAGCCTAGTAAGGAGGAATACCAAGAAGGATGAGACCCTTGGGTTACATGGTCCTGACTCCATTCTGTTGCATTTCACCTTTCCATTGGGTCTCTATCACCACCACTGTCATTGTCCTAAGAAGTAGTCCCCTTTAAATGTCTAGTTAAGTTCAGACAAAACCCTTAACAAAACTGAGACAGGCTAGAGCTGCCAAATACTATTTGGGAACAAAATTATAATAAGTAAATGTAGCAGAAATAGCATTGGCTCTGAAGCTTGTCAAAAGCATTCTATAACTTCTTATCTGCGGGATATTGGAAAGGCCATTTATGCTCTTTTAGCCTCTTTTTATCTTCTGGAAAATGAGGTTAATAATACCTATCTTGTAGGCTTATACTGAGTACTAAATAAGATTTATTCCCTCGACAAATATATACTGAGTGCCCATTAGGTGTCAGACACTGATTTAGATAAAACAATGACACACACCCCCCAAAATCACAACCACATGTGACTTACATTCTTGTTAAGGGAGGGTAGACAATAAGCAAATCAATAAGTTAAAGATATGAACTATATGTATTTCATACAATGGAATAATCTGAGTAGCAATGTCTAAAAAGAAAAAGTACATATAAAATTCCATCTGAAAGCCACTTGCAGTTTATACCTATTGCTCAAGAATGTACTTTTAGAGGAAGTTGGCTTCTTTGCCTGAGAACAGCATTTCAAGGGGGAATTTAGCTATCCAAAGGAAAAGACCAGATTCCATTTTATAACCAAGACATTCCGGAGAATGAGAAACAAGGCTTCTATGCATAGTAATGCAAAAGGCTGGTCTGGGACATTAAGACAAGTTGAGAAAAACTTGGCCTAAGGTAAGTGAGTACAGAGTCGAGGGAGTTGGACTGGCCCCTGACCAGTGTTGTAGGCTGGGGTATCATGAGGGAGCAGCCAACAGCTGGTCCCTGTGAAGTGTCTTAGTTCATGATTTCCAGGAGTAGGGTATCTGGTATATGGTCTGAATTTTCCATCTTGGCATGGTAATCATCTTATATTATTCTCAAGCCATTTGTAAAGTTTTATCACACACTAAAGCCAGGTGGTAGTTGTGCTTTCTGGGAAAAGAGAAAGGCCTTTGTTCACACCTGGAGTGCCTCTGGGTAGAGAGAAGACAGCAGGGTTGATGACAGAAGGCAAGGAGTGTAGAGAGAGATGGCTGGAGGAGAAGTACAGGGTGAGAGGGGACAGAGGTCAGAATAGAGGGCATGTGGGCACAACTTCTGGCAAGACTTAGAGTTATTAAGAAAGAAGAAATTCTTGAAGATGAGATCATGTGGGATGGAGTCTCAGTCTATATTCGTTGATCATTCAAGGGAAGCTCCAAAGGCAGGAGAATTTGGGACCTTTTCGAGCACATATGGAACTTTCTGGACACATAGTAGATAATAAATGCTCATTCCCTTCTTCCTCCTCCTTTATTTCTATAATAAAATGATAGGAAAAAAATCAAAGTTGTGAGAAGCTGTTCACCCAACCAGGAATATTTTGTAGAGCAAGGCAATATTGATAGAAAATGTGTACACAAGTTTTCAAGGCTCCTTGCTTCCCAGTTTCTGGCCTGTTGCAACAGAAAAATCCCATTTTTAAAAATTTATTTATTTATTTATTTATTTATTTTGCTACATAAGAGTTGGTGTCCAAATGGCCTTGTCTTCATCCCTATTGAGGCCTAAGAGAATCCTCAGTGGACAGCCAACTCAAGACCCCAGCTCAGTCCTGGATTCAGGTTGTAAATGTCTTCCCCCCACATAAATGAGGGAAGTGTTGTATTTGATGACATGTATGGCCTCATTTCCAAGACCAGTCTTGTTCCCTAAATACAAGGTGGCTTCACCATATGACTTCCATGCAAAGAATACTTCAGTAGACACAACCATATCGCTAACATGGGAAAAACACTATTATCAGGATGGTTCTGACACAGTGTAGCAATCAATATATTTTCTTTTCTGGTGCCTTTCTTTGCTCATTATTCTGCATTTAAATGTTTCTCATCAAAGCAGCATGTGGTTTGTTTTTCTCTCCTCTCCAGTGTTTCTTTGTCTCATCCCTTTGCTTGAGAGTTACTATTTACAGGTAAGCTTGGAGATGAAGTTTGGTTGTAGCTACACAATTTCATCTATTTAGCCTCATTGTGAGGCATGCTGGAAAGATCTTGAAGCTGGTGAGCATTTTTTTAAGAGCAGTAAGTATCTTGTGGGCATTTTAATTTACTTTATAGCTTTTTTCCAAGGCTGGAGCATGTCTGCATTGGAAGAATCGGCTCTTCCTTTAAGTGACAGAAGGAAGCCATTTTCAAGTGGAAGGAACACATTTTTAAATTTATGATAGCTCAACTTGGCTCCAGCAGCCACATTCTTGTCTACTTTGAGCTTGGCAGGCCACTCTAATATTTCTTCTGGGTCTGTAGATGAGACATCTCTTTTATTTTCCTTTGTTGGGATCTTAAAAAGCTCAAGAATAGATTTTTTATTTGAGACTTTAATAAAATATACAAACATTATGTGAACAGTTGAGCTTTGCCTAGCCTGACAAACCAGTTAATAGAATATATTCATAGCACGTTTATGTTTCACTGCCATGATACTGCAATGTCTGCCCAACCACTTGCTTTATCCAGAGGTGGATTTACAGTCAGATCCCGATTGCACGTTATTCTACCCTAAACGACCTGTTCAATAGATTCAACATGAAAGTAGGGTTTTAACAGAAATAATATTTTTGGAAACATATAGGCCCACAGTGCAAATGGGCTACTTTAAAATGGAGAGGTATCACATTGATGTGGCTCAAACCCATGCTGTGAATCCTAGGGCAGTGCAGTGGCTGACACCAACCTTTCCTTCCATCCACCTCCAGGTACAAACATACAAGTATATCACAACATAGCAGAAGGAAATTTTACTGTAAGAAATGCACACTTCTCAGTATTTCGCAATATCCCAAGAGAGCACCGTTTTTCAGGCTTTAATTCATTTAACAAGTAATTATTGAACATCTGTATATGCCAGATTCTGGGAATGCATATAACAATAAATCAAAAGACAAACTTATGTAGTCATGGAGTGTTCTAAAGCGGGGGAGGGGTGTGTGCAGGGTAGAAGACAATAATCAGATAACTACCTAATATAAGGTTAGCCAGTGATAAATGCTAAGAAGAAAAGTTAGTTTCCATAGGAATCAAACGAGGTGCTTGTTGGAAATGCAGAATCCTGGGTCCATCCACACTGAACTAGAATATTCTAAACCTCCCATTGTACCCAGAGAAGGCTCTCCAATGTCTGTGGAGGAAGTCTGGTTCATCTAGAGGTCTACCATGCCCCCTCCAGCCCTGGCAGGGGAACATAGATATGGAGAGCAAAGCATTCTCCATCTCCCTCTGCATGGCCACCTAGGCCTGGAGAGTAATGATTAGTCAAAAGTAGTAGACTTTCTACCAGACCCAGGTCACTGCAGCTTTGGCTGGGACAGCGAATGCCTCTGAAGTCTGCTGTGCTCTGAGTTCTTTCACAAGACTGCTATAGGCAAGGATACTGTAAGGAGAAGAAAGAAGGTGCTAGAGAGAAGCAGTTATTATTCAAGGGAAGGATCAGTTAGATTCTCTTCCTAATAACGCATGACCCAGACATCCCAGACAGCAGACCTTTCCCACTCAAATGGCAGGGTTTTCTGAAAGGAAGACTAAATAGCCCATCCCATTATGAGAGCCTCAGATGGGGTGTGTCTCTGTGTATCTGTGTGTTTGTGTGTATGTGTGTGTTGGGGGGGCGGAGAGACACACACATACACACAAAGAGGCACAGAGAGACACAGAGACACAGAGAGGCACAGAGAGGAGTAGGGGGAGAGTCAACTACAGAGATCCTTTGAGAGAGGGCAGCTTGTTTCTCTATAAGGACCACTGGACTCAGTGAGAGGAAAGGTTAGTAGCTTAAGCTGAATGTATGCTTTTATAATTTACAGATGAAAATGGTAACTATAATTTCATAGATTATTAGTCCTGGAGGGAACCTTAACCAACACCTATCCAGTTTAAGTGAGGAAGGCAAGGACTAGCGAGGTAAACCACATCCCCAAGGGCTCAGGGCAAGTGGAAGAAAGTGCCAGTGTAGCGCATGGCTCCTGGAACCAGCCCATTGTCACCTGTTGAAGACAAATCCTGTAAGGACACTCACACAGGCGTACTCAATGTAACCCTTTTATTAAATCCAAGGTTTATTTGATCAGAAATAACTGAATCCAGATGAACCGCACTGACCATTTACCATTGTACATGGACACCTAGAAGGACACTGAAGTGAAGTTAACTCAAGTGTACCTGGGGAGTAGAGCGAGGCGGCTCCTGACACAGGTTGAAGTTATGGGCCACTTCCCTCTGTCTACCTGTTATTTGGTGAGAAAAACCTTTGGAGAAATGGGGGTGAAGGGTTAAGTTTGGAATGTCTGGTCTTTGTTAGCACAGTTAGAAGGACTGTAAAGCATGGGGGAGGCTCACAGAGCCTCTCTCTGAAAAAACTCGGGGACACCAGTGACCAGGAAGGGGGCAGCACCACATCTGAGGACGCACAGCCTGTCATGGGGGGCTCTGGATTGGGCACAGCCATCGTGAAGTATGGAAACCCTCCTCAGGAGAGGTCACTTTGAGAGGCAAAGGCCCATTTCTGGCAACTTGGGTTAAAAGGAAGGAGATTTTGCTGAAAAAGAGGCCTCATTGGGGAAAATAAATAAATATCTCAAACAAGAACACCAAGGCTGTCCCTGCCTCCTGCCCACCCCACCCCAACCCCAGTAATGCTGAGCTGTGCCTATAGGCCCAGCTTCACCCTCCGGAGGCTCATGGGACTAAGCTAAGGCAATACCAGCAGAGGAATTCGATCAACTAATGCCCTTTGACAATAGTGATAAGAGCTGGAACCTACAGACAGTACTTGGAGTCATAAAGTCCAGAAAAGGCTGGAACTAGGCCAGTGGGGCAAAGGGCAGGCATGTTCAGATCTCAGCCCTGCAGCCCTCTTCCCCTCCCCCATCAAAGCCCTAACTGCTCATCCACGCCCAGCCCGGACACCCGTGCTCCAAGATGAGGACTGCTGCCCATAGTCCTCTGCTATGTTCCTGAACGTCACCACCTCTGGTTGGAATTCTCTTCCCGTGGGTCTCCTCACAAGTTTGTGAGCAGGGCCTCATCTTCCTCACCTTGTTATATGACCCCGGAGCGTGGCCGTTTGCTTTGCCCTTCTGGGAGTGCAAAAAGTTATGTGCTGAGTTGGATATAGAAGTACCCTTAAAGGCTTACACTGTTAAGGCAAAGAATTTCAGCTGTCACTAACTGGGACTGCAGGAAAGTATTTCTAAATTCAAAATCTCACATCCTGAGCACTGAATGCAAAAGCCCTCTCTTTTTTACAGGCCCTATTCCATGCTCACCTCCTTCCTGAGGACATTGCTCTGGTGCACGTAACCCTCCCTGCCATTGCTCCTCGTGCTCAGATTCTCTTCCTCTGCCATCTCTTCTACTTTGTTCCTTTATTGCTTTTCAGTTCTCACATATTTTGATTACTATATGTCACAGAGATTAAGAACAAAGACTTTGTTGTCAAATAGATCCGAGTCCAAATCCTCAACTTCCACTTATTAATCACATGCTCTTGGACTTAGCAACTTCTCAAAGTCTCAGTTTTCATACCTGACAAATGGAAAAATAATAATCCCTACCCCTGGATAGCCTCACCCACCAGAGGACAGACAGCAGAAGCAAGAAGAACTATAATCCTGCAGCCTGTGGAACAAAAACCACATTCACAGAAAGATAGACAAGATGAAAAGGCAGAGGGCTATGTACCAGATGAAGCAACAAGATAAAGCCCCAGAAAAACAACTAAATGAAGTGGAGATAGGCAACCTTCCAGAAAAAGAATTGAGAATAATGACAGTGAAGATGATCTAGGACCTCGGAAAAACAATAGAGGCAAAGATCGAGAAGATGCAAGAAATGTTTAACAAAGACCTAGAAGAATTAAAGAACAAACAAACAGAGATGAACAATACAATAACTGAAATGAAAACTACGCTAGAAGGAATCAATAGCAGAATAACTGAGGCAGAAGAACGGATATGTGACCTGGAAGACAGAATGGTGGAATTCACTGCTGCGGAACAGAATAAAGAAAAAAGAATGAAAAGGAATGAAGACAGCAGAAGAGACCTCTGGGACAACATTAAACGCAACAACATTCACATTATAGGGGTCCCAGAATGAGAAGAGAGAGAGAAAGGACCCGAGAAAATATTTGAAGAGATTATAGTCAAAAAATTCCCTAACATGGGAAAGGAAATAGCCACCCAAGTCCAGGAAGCGCGGTGAGTCCCATACAGGATAAACCCCAGGAGAAACATGTCGAGACACATAGTAATCAAATTGGCAAAAATTAAAGACAAAGAAAAATTATTGAAAACAGCAAGGGAAAAAATAACATACAAGGGAACTCCCATAAGGTTAACAGCTGATTTCTCAGCAGAAACTCTACAAGCCAGAAGGGAGTGGCATGATATACTTAAAGTGTTGAAAGGGAAGAACCTACAACCAAGATTACTCTACCCGGCAAGGATCTCATTCAGATTCGATGGAGAAATCAAAAGCTTTACAGACAAGCAAAAGCTAAGAGAATTCAGCACCACCAAACCAGCTCTACAACAAATGCTAAAAGAAGTTCTCTAAGTGGGAAACACAAGAGAAGAAAAGGACCTACAAAGAGTTAGGTTGATCTGGTTAGGATTACGCAGTTTGTGTTAGAACCAGAAGTGTAGTTTATTGATTTAAATTTAAATGCTTTTTCTATTCAGTCCTTCTGTATTGCCAAAACTGGCACATTCTTCACTATGTCAATATAGCTTATCTTTACCCATTTAAAAAACAGCATATATGTAGATATAGATATATAGGTATATGGATATAGATATCATTCCTTGTCCAAATATATATTAAAAACCTTCTCACCTTAAAAAAATGAAACACCTACAAAATTGTGGTTTCATTACAGATGCATGAAATGCAGGATATTACAACTCTTTTAATGTAGGGTAATTTTTAACCACCCTCATTTTTTCTCTTCTTTCTCTATAATTGTTTATTTCCCTTACTATGTATACTTAAGCATTGCTTTTGAATAATCCTAAGAGATTATGGGAAACTAAGATAGGCTGTAACTTTCAATGTTATCAGTTTGAGCCCTTCCAATCCCAAAGGTCATTTTAAACCTATTTACTATTTAATATAAATTTACTTGGCTGTCTCAATGCAAAGTGATTGTTGGGTTTAATTATAATATATAAGCAATTTAGGCCATTTCATCTTGGTAATATATCTTGAGAACAAAAAGCCATGATGTATTCATGGAGTAAGCATCTAGAGTTACAGCCTTGTTGTTGCAGTCTGCAATCACTATGTTTAGAATAACCTCTGTGTGCAAAAAAAAAAAAAAAAAATCTTTAAGTCACAGGTCCTGAGCTGGTGGGGCGTATAGTGGTGGTAGGATGAAATGGAAATAGTCCATATGGTTTCTGCTCTCATAGAAATTTCTAAGTGATTTCACAGTTGGTCTAGTGCTCTTTAGTATCTTTCCTTAATAAGTAAATGCCTATAAATAAAATGGATAATTGTAAAAAAATAATAATAATAATCGCTACCCCCTAGGGTTATTGTGACAATTTAATGAGTCAAAAGTAAAGTGCCTAAAATAAATCCTAGCACATAGTAAGCACAATAATAAATGTTAGTTCTCGTTTTTACTACAAATAAATAATGAGTAGATCCCCAGTTGTTGGATATTTTTTAGGAAATGAGTCCCTTTGAATATCTGATGTAAAACCCTTGACATTCTCCCCTGAAAAAATACACATACACAAAAGTTTTGCACATAATTTCAGGGGAAACATGGAAACCCTGAAGCCATCCTTTGATCTCATTTTAGGATGCCCCAGTATAGAGTGTACCTCACCTTCCCAAAAGAGTATATGATTTTTGAGGGCTTAAATCATGTCTTCCAATTTTTCTACTCCCCATAGCACCTATAATGATGCCCTGTACTTGGGAAGGCACTCCATAAATATTTGATGATTTGCTAATGCTAAATTTCAGTTCTCCATTGGATGTTGGAATTAAGCACTAACAGTTTGGACTTAATTTTCTCTATTCATGGAGGAAAAAATGAGTTTTGCTTTCATACTCTTTAGAAGACTTGATGTTGGTACTACTTTTGCCCAGAGCATGAGTTGTCAGTTCCAAATGGGACTCTCAGTTTCCAAAGCTCTGTGACCAGTTCCAAGGAAGGACATTCAGGTCCCAAGCCAAGTCACACTCACTGGGGAGAGAGTATGTTCTCAGCCAGCCCCTGAACCAAAGGCTCCTCACATCTGTGCTGACAACCAGATGTCACTGTGACCTGTGGCCATGGCTTACATTAGGTCAAGTTTGCTACATGTCAATTTAGAGCAAGCCTAACGTATGCTGAATGGGCTAGACATTGAGGCAAAAATTCAATAAGATCTCTGACAATAATTAACTCATATCTCTGAATACCTTTGTAAATGTAGACACACTGTAAACACATGTTTCTTTATCCAAAAGAATTGATAAAAGAGATGTTTGTCAAGATGCAAATGTAGTCACATGACAGGACCTACCCTTTATGTTCCTCCCTCTCTCCCATCCTTTCAGGGTTTGGTTATTTGTCTCTGCTCACCTCCTCTTAGTAGTCGTGGCACATTTAGGGGGAAGCAGAGATGGACTGCAAATAGCTGATCTTTTTTTGTTCTGTTACTGAAATTGGTTTCTACCTTTCTTGAAGTGATGCATCCATTAATCGTGCACTCTAAGACTTAATAACAATGCAAACTGAAAATGCAGTAATCATAGTAAAAGAGAAGAAAAGAAACAGTAAAAGTTCTTTTTACAGATCTTGTCAGAATGAAAGCTCAGACTTCAGCATTCCTGTTCCCCTTTCTTTTCCCAGCACAGGCGTGATAGATTCTAAGCAAATTCTTTTTCCTGAGCCTCGGTGCTCTTCAAACTAAATGACTCTGGCACCCTGTGCACAAGAATGCAAAGCGGGCTGGTGAGCAAGCGTTGACTTGTTTAAAACACAGCTGAGAGTCTTAGGAGTGGAGACACGAGGAATTGTGAGCAGCTTTTGCTAATTCTGACCTTCTGTTCTGCACCATCTTCTAGCTTCGGGGGAAAGAGATCCAAAGTCATGTTTTGTGGGCTTTCAGTGCAAGAGAGGAAATAAACTAGTAAGAGATTTTCAGCACAGACTTCTTACATTGACCTTAAGACACAGAAACAAATGCAAGGCGACCCCCAGTCCCCCACAGGGCACCGCGTGCCCATGCACCACCATGCACACATATGCACACACACACATGCACATACACACATCTGCTCCACTACCTAAAATAAAACTTCTACATATACTGTGTTCATGAAAACATACTTTTATAAAAAAAAAAAGAAAAATTCCTGAACCCTAATACTTGGTCCCTCCACTCTCACCCAGAAGCTAATTCCCACCATCTCTCTTGACTGTGAGCGGAAATCCGAGGAGACCCTCAGGATCCAGCTCCCGACACAGGCTCCCAGGCTCCCAGGCTCCTGGGAGATACTGGACTGGACTGTCTCTTTCTTCCCGTGCACCCCAGCAAGAAAACCAGAGCTTTCTCCAATGTGTTCCTTTCCTCCTGCCTGGTAGTGGCCCCAGAGGCCCACTCTAGTCACTAGTGAGTTAAACTTTCTGCCTTCCGATCTGACCCCACCTGTTAATAATCTTGCTTACATATAACTTATCTTTGGAGACAGAGAGAAGTAGACCCAATCAGTAGAAAACCTGTGTTGAGAGCAGAGCTTTGACGTAATCTCTAGAACTAGGAGCGAGTCAGACAAAATGGGGAATTTGGCTTAGGCGAAACTCTGGAGCCCCGACTGGGGCAGAGTGAGTGGGTTACTGGGGTGGATTCAGGGTGTGTGAGCTGAGGAAATCAGCCTTGCTTCTGACTCCCATTAGGAGAGCTGGACTCTCCACTCTGCATTCCTTGAATAGCTCTGACCAGCAACCTGAAGCTTGGCCAGAAGCCAACAGGACCTGGTGCACCCAGCAAATCAAGATGCCATTTTTTTTCTTGGTTCACAGTATCTCCAGGTTTCTAAATATGAACTTCCCTACTTTCGGACTAGGAGGATTACATTTTCTAAGCAACAAATCATTGCAGAGAGCAGGGTGGACAAAGCACACTGCAGCCTGCTTCTATGCGTCTCGATACTAGCTCCACTTGCCTCCATGCCATGGCCAGCCTGTAGTAGGCTCAGATACAGCAGCACAGAGGAACTGGACTCAAGTACCCGGATCTCTGCTGCCTACCTGAGGGCTCAAATGACCAAACCAAATGATTATAGGGAATCACTCTCTTTCCTGCCCATTTCAAGGACTCCAGAAGTCAAAGGGAGTTAGATTCACACAAAGAATCTATTTTCACTTTGGAAAACAGAATATTTTTATTTTTGCTAATTACCAACATTCAAAAAGCCTAATCGTGAAAGCGAAAATGTGATATGGATGGAACTGATGGAGCTCACAGTCATCAGATCTTATATACCCAAAAGAGTGTTGTCCTCTTGGACATAAAATCTTCAATTCATCAGATATTTAACACTTTAAGAGGCCATGATGGTTTTGTCTTTTAATATCTTCAATGGTGGTACATCTTTACCCTTTGAGGATGGATTTGGTTTTTGAAGGCACCAAAAGTCATTTGGACTTAAATCTGAAGACTACAGTTGGTCATCAAGTTGGTTATCTGTGGTAGGCAGCTAAAATGGCCCCAGTAATCCCTGCCTCCTGGTATTCACACCTTTATATAATCCCTGACGCTTGCCTTGGGCTGGACCCACTTCTAAGGAATAGTATACAGTTCACTTCCAAGAACAGGTTACAAAACATCTGTGACTTCCATCTTGTTCACACTGTCTTCCTATCTATGGCTCTCCCCCTTGTTTGCTCTCTGAGGGAAGCCCCTGCCCTATGACAGGCAAGGAACTGATGTCTTCAGCCAGCAGCCTGAGAGGACCTGAGGTCTGCTGACAGCCACTACAGTCAGCTTGGAGCAGACCTTCCCCATTCAGGCCTTGAGGCTCTACAGCCCCAGCGGCACCATGACTGCAGCCTGGGAGACGCTGGGCCAGAGGACCTGCACAAACTACACACAGATTCCTGACTCACAGAAATTATGAGATAATAAGCATTTGTTGGATGTTTTGAGGGCAATCCATTACATAGCAATAGATAACAAACAGATTTGTTAGGATTAAACAAGGATGTGTCCATTGAGCAAGGAGAATGCTTTCTTTGGCACCTTGGAACTGACCACCCCAAATTAGCTCTCTTCCCATCTTCACACGCATATTATCTCTGGGAGCACCTATCCTCAGGGATGCAGGTCTAACACCTACCCATCCCTGCCTGCCTCAGCCTCCCAGGTGGATTCCTGGCCTTTTCACCGCTCATGTCTCTGACCGTGTATTTAGGGCATGGACCAATGTAACAAGCTGTTCCCAAGGCGGATCTGAGTAGAAGGTTACCTAGTAGGATACTTAAGGAATGCCTCTTGGGCCTTCTAATCCCATCCTTTCTGTCCTCCTCAAAAAGCACCCTGTCCTCCTGCCTCAGTGAGGATGGGGAAAGAATGTTTCAGCACACCTTCAGGTACCAGAAGGGTACTTCTGTCAAAGGCATGAGCAGACCAGCTCTGGGTGAATGATGGGGAACTGTGTTCTGGTGATGGTGAGGCTAAAGGGGAGCAGCTGTGTCCCCCAGTATTCAAACTTACACCTCCATCTACCCTGCCCTTATCATCTCCACTCCTTACAACCAAACTGTTCTCTAGTCGGCCTTCTCTGTAACTAAATCAGAGAAAGCAGGTCATTCTAACTGTTCACCAGGAGCATCTTCACACATTTAGGCTTCTTTTCCCTGCCTCTTGGGAGACGCTGTGAGGTCCATGGCATGCTCTGCTGGCTAAAGGGAGAGGGAAAATGAAAAGCAAGGTAGAGAAAAAAACAGAAAGTGACGGTGAAGAGATGAAAGAGATGGGTGAGTGGGGAAGAGCCACTCACCTGCCCTGCCCCTGGGTACCACAGTTTCTCAAGAGTCCTGATAATGGACTAACAGACGCATGCTTGGTTTGCTCGTCCCTCCTTTTGAGATTACACATGACATCACTTAGTCCAGAGAGTTGAAACTGCTCAGAAATGTGGTCACAATATATCTCCATTTCTATTTCTGTCATCAAGCTTCCCTACAGAACTCCGAGTGACCTACTTTTAAGTGTCCCTGCTTTTCTTTGAGTGGGAAAAATAAATACTTCTTTAAAATCTGGAATCATTGTTCTATCAACTCAACAAAACACTGCTTTAAAAAAAAAAACCAGACTATAATTTCCATGGTAACCCCCTGGCCATGGGGCTGATTCTAACTGTCTATCTTAGGTGCCGAATTTATAGTGCATATTTTCTAACGATAATATAAATGGTTTCTGGGCTCAAGATTTCATGGGAATAAATTGGGGTTTGTGTCCTTTTTTTATGATAGTTGGATAGCTCTAGAAAAAAGTACATAAAAGTCTTTTAATGTGAATTTTTTCTAGTCTAATTTTAAGACTACTTGCTGTCCAACTTTCTCTTCCTTTTGATACCACCAGCGTACCTCTCATCTAGAACCTTCCTTTTGCATACTGGTATCCAGGCTCTGAAAGCACCTGCTAAGCTGCCATGCAGAGCAAACAAGCTATTCTCCCAGAGCTGAGGAAGGCAGTTCTCTAAGAAGTCACAAAAGGCACCTGTGAGGCAGAGGTTCTTCCTTCTCCCTGGCCCCAGGGAATGCACGGTTATCTCCAGTGGGAATCGGGAAAGTGATGTGTGCCTGTTCCCCTCCCGATGGTGATGACTAAATTCTGAACGGAGAAGGATTTTCTCTGATTTTAGCCTTCTCTTTCGTCATCATTCTTCTGAATCAGCAGTCTCACGTCTATAACAAGAAATCATGTATTTCAGGTTTGTTTGGGACATGGGAATTTATAAAGAGGTAGATTTTGAGAACTCAGTGTATGTATTTGAGGGCCACTCAGGTGTCTGCCTGGGGGACACCTATCAACCTACTGGAAAGGAACTGTAGCAGCATTTGAGACCCCAGCCTCAGGCCCATAGAGCAATTGAATGACAAAGATCCTTCAAATCCCATCACCTTCCTACTGCTAACACCTTTGGCAGCACTTCCCATCTGGCTCTCTGCTGGCCGCATGGGCCGGGTGACACTTGCACAAGCTCCTGCCATGGGTACCTGGAGGGCACATACAAGGGAGGGTTCTAAGCTATAATTCCCCTCATTAAGAAAGCAATGCTGCTGAGGTAGGATGATGTTACTAGAAGGCTGATGATATTGAATCTGCCATCACTTGTATTTTTAAAAAATATTTAAATATTTTATTTACTTCAAAAATCAAATAAATAAAGCATTCACATATGTCAGTATTTCCAAACAGTACCAGTAGCCAGTTGCCTGCTACCCAGCCCACCAGATGATGGAATGTAGCTCATTCCATCCCTGCAGGCTCTGGATCTCAGGTCTTCACTGTGTAACTTGATCACATTGCTTATCCTCTGAAACTTGGTTTCTTTTGCAAAATGAGGATGAAAATAATCCATAGTTCACGAGGCTGTTAGGATTATAAAATGCTCTAATATACATTAAGCTTTTTGCAGAATATTAACTATTAGTAAAACAATAGTATGAATAGTTCAATTATGGCAAAAATTGTGAAAATGTTCCATGCCTGACTAAGGGTCATAGAATATTGCCCACCCCACCTATCTATCCCTTTGACAATCTCTTGGTAGCCTAAGATCAAGCACCCAGGTTGACAAACTACAGCCCATGTGCCAAATTCAGTCCACCTCTTTTTGTAACAAAGTTTACAAAACTCACTAGCATGCGTATTGTCTATAGCTGCTTTGAAGCTACAACAGCAGAGTTGAGTATAACTGCAAAACCCAAGATACTTACCTCATGGTTCTTTACAGAAAACGTGCCAGCCATTGGTTTAGCCTGTTGTGAGGCATTGATGATATCTCAACAGAGCCTGTACTGATACAGCTTTTCTGCAGAAGCAATTACATAATTTGTAGGGCCCACTGCAAAATGAAAATGCAGTGCACCTTCTTCCAACATTATTAGCAATTTCAAGACAGCAACAGCAAGTCATTCAATCAAGCACAGAGACCTGTGTGTGGAGCCCTGTGTGACTGCAGAGGTGACACACCAGGGAGCCAGTGCTGCCTTTATGTTGTCTAGACTTCACTCCCTAGTATAAACTCCATTTTTATTTCATCCCCAAAGGACTCTTAAAGCAAAGTCTAGAACAAAAAAGGAAGCATTACCAAAGTTATGCCATAAAATAATTCCAGATAAATAGAGTTCGGAATTATCTATTAAAGGGATAACTGTTCATTTGAACCACACTTCCTTCACATTGCACAATGTTTTTCCTCTTTGTTCTTTGTATTAAATTATTGTCCTAGATTTGCTCTAGTTTTCATTGTTATTTGACTAAACATAATACTCACTTTATTGATATTGTTTAGCTGACCCAAGGAGAGTTGTCATATTTGGTGTTTGGAGTCTGAAAACTATTAATGCATTTTTCCTTGAGCAAAAAATAATGTATTTGGTATTTTTAACCTTATGAAACTAGAAGTATCCTAAAGGCCAGAATAGCAGCTCTGAGCTTGTTAGTTACAAAAATTCAAAACAAAGTGAAAACAGTCAAGTTGTCTTTTTCTCGTCTTTTCTATAAAACATCACCTCCCATCCAGGTTCTTAATTTACAGCCTTTTTAAAATAAAAATAATAGAAATTGTGTAGGTCTTTTCAAAGGTTTGAACTTTTAAAGCATTTAAAGATTTCTGTCCCATCAATGTCAGGATTTAAAAAAGGCTTAGAGTTTCAAGATCAGCTATAAAATCATTTTGCTGGTTATATCGATAAGTGTGAAGCCAGTCAGACAATGTCCCTCCTCTTTGTGTCATTTATGCTAAAATAACATGTGAGATTAAGACACAAGAGAATTAAAAAGAGAATAAAGTGGAGCAGACCCTCATTAGATCAGCATCCTTCCCAGACTCATGTTTTGTCTCTGGCAGAAGCAGGGATGACGAAGCCAAGGGTGGAGCAGAGAACGCACTTCTGTTGTAGGCAATCCCTCTCAGTCCCCTCTTCCCCACCAGCTTCCAAAGGCCAAGAACAGGAGCAAGGCTTTCTGGATAGTAACCAAGAGTCAAGACTTACTCAGCTCCTCCTCTGTTTCGCACCTCTCTAGGCCTGCTCGCCCACTCTCAAACTTCCTGTTATTTGTTTTCAGCTCCCTTTTTTTGAAAAACTGAAAGCTTTTTAAAAACATTTATTATTGAAGTATAGTTGATTTACAACGTTGTGTCAATTTCTGCTGTACAGCAAAGTGATTCAGCCATACATATATATACATTCTTTTTCATATTCTTTTCCATTATGGTTTATCATAGGATATGTTTTTTATACAGTAGGACCTTGTTGTTTATCCATTCTACATATAACAGCTTGTATCTGCTAATCCCAAACACCCAATCCACTCCTCCCCCCACCCCTCCCCTTGGCAACCACAAATCTGTTCTCTATGTCTGTGAGTCTGTTTCTGTTTCGTAAATAAGTTCATTTGTGTCGTATTTTAGATTCCACATATAAGTGATATCATATGGTATTTGTCTTTCTCTTTCTGACTTATTTCACTTAGTATGATCATCTCTGGGTCCATCCATGTTGCTGCAAATGCCATTATTTCATTCTTTTTTATGGCTGAGTAATATTCCATTGTACATATGTATCACATCTTCTTTATCCATTCCTCTGTCAATGGACATTTAGGTTGCTTCCATGTCTTGGCTATCATAAATAGAGCTGCTATGAACATAGGGGTGCATGTATCTTTTCGAATTAGAGTTTTGTCTGGATATATGCCCAGGGGTGGAATTGTTGTTTTCAGCCCCTTGAAGTCAGGGAATTTTATGTGAATTTATCGAGAGTCAGTCAAGCTTTTATATTCTTGTCTCCACAACTCATCTTGACCCTCCACCTTCCACAGACAAATGGCCTACTCTCATCCAGTCAGACCATCACACTGCTGAAAAGAGTGACCCTAAGATGCAGGAGAGCTAGAGATTATCTGAGAGAGAGACGCGCTTAAGAGCTCGCAGCATCCTGGCGGTGCCTGGCCAGGGTGGCCCCCTCACGACATTCTCCCTGCAACGCAGTCTTGAGTGCTTTTCTGCTCCTGGGCTCTGGCTCATTTTCTTCTTCTTTTCTCTAGCCTTCCCATCCACTTTGTGAGCTCCCTGGTATCCTTTTGATCCATAACTTTGCTGCTTTAATTCACCAGAACTAGCTTCTGTGGTTTGTAACCGAGAGCCCTAATGGATACAGCTGGTCTTTGAGACGTTGGGTAGTAGAAGAAAGGACAGACATAGCCCAGCAGTTTAGAGTGGGGGTCACAGCCCCTAAGGGGGTGAGGGCATCTGTGCTGACTTGGCATGCCATCACATTACCTGCTTCTCTGGCCAACAGAGTCCTGGGTTCAGTGCTCTGTGGCAAGCAGGCCTGTAGCTCAGACCCAATGGTCAGGACTCAGCTATCTTAAACTAGAGATCAGAGAGAGGAAGCAGTTAAGATGGAAAAGATTTGTTTGATCATAGCCTACTGGGCCTTCACACACCTCCTTCCCCCCTTCCCGTGATGGTCAGTACCACACACAAAATGAATTCAGAATCAGAAAAAAAAAAAGTTATCAGTGGAAAACAGTAGTCATTCATGTTCATCTTTTCATCTGTTCACCTTTTCTTCTTCAGAGTAGGAACACCCGGCAGTTATAAGCAAGGATTTTGAAGACAGATGACCTGGGTTCAGACTCCAGCTCTGTTTTTCACTAGACCCGTGATTCTCTCTAAGTTCTCCGGGCCTCACTTTCCTCACCAGTAAAATGAAGATAAAAATGGCATCCGCCTCATGAGTGTTATGAGAAATAAAAGAGCTGCGTGTAAGAGCATTCAGAATAGTGACTGGTGCATAACAAGGGCTCATCAAATGTTTGTTGTTGTTGTTGTTATTACTATATGATTTCAATCTACACAGTGCTTGGTGGTACCCAGAATTTTCTCTGTAAGGGGTGGGTTACATGAGTGGGAAAATTATTAGGTGATTCTTTTCACATGCAGAGGAAATGCATATTTTCAATGCAACAACAGGATTTCATTATACTCAGAAGCCCCAAGTAGAACATAACCAACTGTTCTGGGAAGTGGTGTGGGTAATTATAACTCAGTCTCACTGACAATGTGAAGCAAGGCCTCTGTTTCAATGGGCTCTCTTGGCATTTCACATGGCTGCCTGCTGCCTCTTTGTTCCAAATGTAGTTTAATCTGCCATTTTGGAACCAAATAGAGATCACTGACATATTCAGATAGACCCACCTTTTTGTTTTTAACAGATTTTAGTGCATTTTGATACAATCGAGAAAGGTTTCAGAGATACGTAATTTCTGGGAGTGAGGTGGACCATCTCTAGAATTCCCGGTTTGGGGGACTGAACTCTGCTGGGTAATCACATGACCTAAGGCGGGAGAACTGTTTTGACCATGTAAGGAGAAGTGAACCTGAAATCAAATTTTTATTCCAGAAAGAAACGTAGACTACCTGGCTCCGTTTGTCATCTGAACAATCCTGTATCATGTGACGACCCCACCATTCTGGGAATGAGGCTTTTCTTTCTGGGAAATACAGACCTGGGGTCGCAGCCCTATGGTTGGGGAAGCATGTGGCCATGTGGGTGACATGGGAAACGCACACGGCTTCCCTGACAGATTTCCCCTGTGAACAAAAGCAGAAATCCACCAAGAACACAGGGAAGTTAGATTCATGGCCCGCAAAGGGGAAGAGGGAGCATGAGACGTGTGTGTGAGCAGGGTGACTGACGCCATGTAAGTGGAAAGAAAGGTCAGGTGCCAGGAAGGCCAGAGTCAAGGGCAAGATGAGGTCACAGGGATAGACTGCCAGGATTTGAATCCTGGCTTCAATGTTTACAAGCTGTATGACTTCAAGCAAATAAATTTAATTATCCGTGCTTTATTTTCCTCATCTGTAAAATGGGAATGAAAATAATACTCTATCTCATAAGGTTGAGGTGTTGATTAAATTGATTAATACATGTAAAATGCTTAGAACAATGCCTAGCGCATAGTAGCTCTAAGTGTTAGCTGTGATTATCAGTGCTTGCTATTCTTACCATGTTGAAATGCTTTGCTATGTATAAAGCAACATACAAATGTAAGGCATGGTGCTGTATGGATCAGTGTATTAGTTTGATAAGGCTACCATGACAAATTATCAATACCACAGACTGGGTGGCTTAAATGACAGAAATTTATTTTCTCACAGTTCTTGAGGCTGGAAATCCGAGAGCAAAGTGTTGGCAAGCTTGATTTCTGCTGAGGCCCCTCTCCTTTGTTGTAGATGCTTGTCTTTTCCTCTCTGTGTCTTCACATGGTCTTTCTTCTGTGTTTGTGTCCTGATCTCCTCTTCTTATGAGAATACCAGTCATATTGGCTTGAACCCACCCTAATGACCTCATTTAACTTAATTCTTTTTTGAAGACCCTGTCTCCAAATACAGTCACATTCTGAGGTTCTGAGGGTTAGGACTTCAACATATGAATTTGGGAGGTGGCAGGGGAGATGGATACACAATTCAGTCCATAATAACCAGTTGTCCATTTGGTTAAGTTGGAACTGTGTTTCCCTTATCCAAGTGATCCCTGGCTAGAGTTGGCCAAAAGAGGTACTTCTACAGAAGAAAAACAGTAGCCACTGCTCTCTGGACACCATGATAGTTAGAAGAGGTGACAGATGGATGCAGAGATGCCAGCAAGATCCAGCTTACCCTGGCTCTCCTCTGCTCCCCAGCCCTTCTTCCAGATTGCTGACCCTAGTGACCGACAGTGGCCCTGAACCATCACTAGGCATGAGGCTGAGGACCCAGACGTTCCCATCCTCCTCATGATCCCACTTCAGTAGCTGGACATGCTTGGCTTCTAGTTTGACTAGCGGGTGAATCCTCTGGTCTTCCACTCCCCCTCACTTCCCACAATTGTGTAAAATCTAGTTACAAAGTAAATCTCTTATCCCATTACACTCACAGTCAACCTGCTTGCATGATTGAACCCTGACTGATACAGGAATAATAATAATGATAATAATAATAATCTTCTGGACATACTATCACTAAACCTGAGAAGAACCTATGACTCACTCAGAAGCATGCATTTGAAGTTGTAATTACCTCAAGCCTGAGCTCACCCCAAAGTCCTCTGAATTTTTCTTTTCACTTTCATCTCTCCTGACTCCACTATGTCCCACCAAAGGCTGCCAGATAAAACTTCTTGAACCTCATTTATATCTTCAAGTGACAGTCAAGGGAAGTCCCCAGATGACAGCTGAGTAGCAGGCCTAGAGAACAACAGGTTCAGATGAGAGCAAAAGCATGGAGGGTTCCCAGAGGAATGTCTCCAGGGGGAGAAAAATGGAATGGCTGCAAAGTATGGGAAATATTAAGAGGGTGGTTTCCAATGCCATTGGGCCATAGGGATGAATATAATAATGGGACATAGAAAATTGAGAATTTTTTTAAAGTAATTATTAATTCCGGGACATACAAAAAATCATACAAGAAAAAATATATGCAAATTACACTACTGTACTCAAAAGTGGAGTGTTTTTCGGCATAATATGTAATAGAAGCACATCTAATATCACGACTACGTATATAACATTAGGTTGCAAAGTAAGCATATGGGGAGAATGAGAAAGGGGATGAAAGGGCGGGGCAGGAGCCACACTGGTGTCTTAAGGCTTTGCCGAGACAAGTTTTCAAAGAAATCAGACTGTGAAGGGAAGCTGAGAAATGGAGCAGCAACTAGAGGGGCATATGGGACAAGGGAAGAATCTGGGGAGATACAGGAGCATATTTGCAGACTTTGGGACTGATCCAAGAGAAGAGAGCTGATAGCAGGAGAGGAGATAACACGGAAGAACCCTTGAGAGGGGAAGGGGGATGGATTCATAGCCCAGATGCAGGATCTGGGCTTTGCTAGGAGACAGAGGCACCCTCCATTGTATCAGGAGGAAAGAAGCAGCCGGATCCAGATACAGGAGGGTTTGTATATCTGGGTCAGAAGGTGAGGGTGTCTTCCTTTTTTCCCCCTCATCTCCTCCACCTTCGCTGGCTTAGGTGTGAAGTCTCAAAGCACTTCCCTAGAGCTGCCTCTTTTCCCTACATGTTTGCAGAGGTCAAAGCAGGGGAGAGAAAGCTGGGCTGAGAGGAGGCTGTAAACCAAGACGGAGATGAATGAACTTGTTGGAGTCACACAGCTAATTAGTGACAAAGCCAAGACTGGAACCAAACTGGCTCCTAGCCTAGTACTCTTTCACTACCAAATTACCATGTAATATTGAACAGATGGGAGCAATTAAGGTTTAGGACCATTAGAAAGACTAACACAACCCGAGTTACATGAAATAAGGAACCGAGTAGAAATAGAGTGGAGAGATTTAAGCCTCACATCGCAGGAAGGGGTAATTTTACCCACTGTGAGCCCCTGATTAGATTAGGGTGAGTTGAACTAAACTGTCAGCTTTAAAAATGCACTGCCTTCAGTGTTCCCTAACCCAGCTGGCCTGGGAAAAGCCCTGGCTGCGGGAGGTGGCACTCAAGGCAGAGGACTGAGATAAAAGTTAGCCAAGAACACTTCTCAGAATGAATCCAAATTAACTCTTTAAATTACAGAGACCCTCTGGCAATCTTTGCCCTACTTCATTCAGAAGTACTTACTAAAAATGCTGAAAAATACAAAGTGCTGAAAAATAACAGGTACTTCTCCACCTCCCTACCCATGCAGGCCCTGCCTGGCATGTGTCACATTAATTAGAAGAGGCTCTTTCTCAAAAATATTCTTTCCTTAGACTTTCCCTTCATGAAAGAGTCATGCGGCTCTTGTTCCGTTTGCAACAAATGTCTTCCGTTGTTCTGTATCTGAATTTCCAAACAATCTTCCACCCTGGTGTTTATTTTGATTGACATGTGGTTATCTGTCATGCCAGTATTATTTTCCCCTCAGTATCACTTAATGTGATGGATAATGAATTATGAAAGCTGGTATTGGTCGGGCAAGTTGGTCTCACTTTCACGTGACTTTGTGGGGTGGGTAGGGAGGCGGGTTTGTTAATGTCCAGTTTGACAGGTCATCATCAGGTTATGCTAACTCATAGTCTTCTCTGACTTAAAATCCTTCTGATTCGATTCTGTGTTTATAATGAATAGTGATTTCTAAATATTCAACTACTGTCCCCTTTTTCCACTAATTTTGAACCACCCTGGTGCCCTGACCCCCAGCCCAGTGCTCTTTTATTCCCCAGGCTCAGGGCGGAGCTCCTGGACCAGGGAGACCTGGAAGAATCCCAGGAGTTGCCAGATTGCCCCAGGCATCAGAGGAATGCACCCCACTGGCCAATATCCATTTCTGTTAGATTAAGACTCTTGTTAAAGTATCATAATCTTGCCTCAGACTAGAGAAATACAGTTGTATGTCCGGGTCTCACAGACAGGCTCTGGAGCATCTAGGGGCAAATAATACAATGGACACCATACAGAGTTTCATTCCCACCCATCTCCCCAGGAAAAGGGTGTAACTTCTGGTGAGGGATAGTGAAAGGATTATAAAGGCAGAAGCCTTCCCTGACCACCCCATCTAAAGAAAATACCCTCCCTTCCTTTGTGTGCTATGTTATGTCACAATATCTTGTGCATTTTCTTCATTGCATTTATCACAGTAATTTGGATTTCAATTTTACTTATTATCTGTTTCTTATACTAGAAGACTTCTAAGGAAAGGACCCATGTCTGTCTTGTTCCCTATTGAATCCCCAAGTGCCAGAAACAATGCTTGGCACAGAGTAGGTACTAGATAAATATTAATTGGATGGATGGACAGATGGATGGATGGATGGATGGATGGAAGGAAGGAATATGCTCTCTTGTCCCACAGGGAGCCACCTGTTTATGGGGCATCCCAACTCTGTATAACTAGATGGGTCTCAGGTGACATATATATAGCAGGGAGAATGATAAGGTGCTAACTGTTTAGGTCCCACTGAGACTTACACTTGAAAGAAAAGAAATAAAAGCAGATGAGGAATTGGGGAAGAAACAAACACTAGCAGGAATAAAGATAACTTTTTAACTAGAAAACCACCTTTTGTCGTGTGTCTTAGGAAACTTAGACACAATGGTGAATTGGACAAGCGGGGGGAATTAGACTGAGATTAGGAGATATTTAACAAATACATTTTGATGGACTAGCTGAAAAAGCAACAACAACCAAAAATGAGTGGTAATGCAAATTCACTATAAGACATGTTAGGGTGGACTTTCACCTGATCGCTGTGCTCTTACGGAGGATCTCGCATCATGATGACGTAGGGAGAGTTGTCTTTGGGATCCACCCCCAATCCCTGCCATACACAACCCTGTCCACACCAGTAGGCTCATGCTGACATCCTGTGAACCCAGCTTCCCAAAGGCTGCTTTCTCCATCACAGCCTGCCCACTTGGTAGACTATTCCAAGAATCAGACTTTCTTCCTCCCATCAAAAATATTGTCCTGGGTCCTCTCCACTCAAGATTCTGAAGATAAATAGTTAAACTGAAAAGCCCTCACTACCAGATCATTTCCATCAAGGGGAAAAAAAGCGCTATAATTTTCTCATCTTAAAAATAATAATTTTTGACCTCACTTCCCCCTCTAGCTACAGTTCCATTTGCTCTCTATTTCTATGCTCTTTTTACAGAAAAAAACTCCTTAAAAGTTTTGTCTATACGTGCCATTTCCAGTTTCTTTCCTTTCATTCTCCCTGAGTTTATTCCAATCAGGATTTTGTCTCAACCATTTCACCAAAACTGCTCTTATTGAGGTCACCAGCGACCTCCAAGTTCCTAAATCTAGTAGTTATTTCCAGCCCTCCATTTGCTTAACCCATCAGGAGTATTTGACACCAAGGATTGTTCCCTCTCCCTGGATACACTTTTCTCTGGACTTCCAGAACACCACCCTGTCATGACTTCCTTTCTATTCACTGGTCACTTCTTCTCGGACACTTTTGCTCATCTCCTCATTAACCTGACCTTGTAGTTAGGATTCAGTCCTTTGTCTTCCCATCTTACCTGTACTCACTCCCTTGATCTCACCCAGCCTCAGGGTTTTAATGGCTATTTATATGCTGAAGAATTTATATGTCTCCAGACTAGATTGCTCTCCTGAACTCCAGACTAATAACTTCTACTGCCTACTTGGTAATTTCACTCAGATGTCTAAAACTCCAGATTTTCCCGCACATTTCTGCTGGTTTCTGTCTTCCCCACATCAATGATGGCAACTCCACTCTTCCAGATGTTCAGACTTAAAAGCCTCGATGTCATCCTTGATTGCTTTCTTTCTCTCATACCCTGTATCTGAACATCCACAAATTCTTTAGACTCTATTTTTCAAAATATATCCAGATTTAGACCATTTTTTACCACCTCCTTAATTACCATCCTGGTCCAAGCCACGAAAATCTCTCTGCTGGATTAGATTAAGAACCTTCTAATGAATTGTCCTGCTTCTGTCCTCGCCCACCTGGAGTCTATTCTCAACACAACAGCTAGAGGGATCCTTTCAAAAGGAAGTCAGGGGATGTCACCCCTCTGCTCAAAACCTTCCTGGGGTCTCACATCTCACCTAGAATGAAAGCCTGAGTCCTTACAATAACCTACACAGCCTACGCAATCTGGCCCCATTCTCTCTCTACTCATTTCTTACTATTTTTCCCATCATTCACTTCTCTAACTGCTCTGCTCTTCCTATTGTTCCTCAGTCTTGTTAAGCGTGCTCCCACAATTTTACACCTGCTGTGCCGCTGCCTTTGTGCTTCCCCCCCACCCCACCCCTGATCTCCACATGGCTTCCTCCCTCATCTCCTTCCATCTTCTAAGTGAGGCCCTTTCTGAGTTTTAATCACAACCATCTCCTCTCCTGCCACTTCCCCTTCCTCTCCTCTGCTCTATTTTTTCTCCAAAACATTCATTACCATCTATTTTTATTATTTTTATTATATTGTTATAACAATTTTTATTGGTTATAATGTCTGTCTGCCCACATGATTGTGCAAGCTCCATTAGGACAGGAAGTTTTGTTTCTTTTGTTCATTGCCTTATCCCCAGAGCCTAAGACAATGCCTAGCACATGGCAGGCAATCAATGAATATTCACTGAATCAATGAAAAAGCCATTCTACTTTTACATTTTCACCAATGTGTAAATGATTCCTAAGAGGAGCAGCCTGGACTCGACTCACTCCCCCAACCACGATTGTCTAACCCAAAGAAGTACCTCTAATGGAGGGATGTCAGACCACATAGACTGAGACTACAGCACCAGACAGTCTAATAGGGAGATATTTTGGGGTGGTTGGGGACTTGTGGTACCCCTCAAATTACACTGCATTGTTGACTGCTATGTGAAAATGACCTAGAGGTGATAGTAGGCCACATGCTCTATATGAGTCACACAAAGAGACCCAATTGTTGACTACACTGATGGTAATGTGTTTTAATGGAGATCATAGTCCCATTGTTTTCTGATCTAATGAGACCACATTGGGAGTATTATGTTCACCTTTGGGAGTTATTTTTTAACAGGAATATTGTTCAGAGAAAATCAGCCAGGAGAGTGAAGGCTCTAACCATGATATATGAAAAACAGTTGAAGGAATCAGGGGTGCCCAATGATTCCATTACACTTAAGGACAAAGTCTGAAAACATGCACCACCTGTACAACCACTGTCACTTCCTTTGTCCATAGCAGACATTATTAATCAATCATGATTCTCTTTCCTGCTGCATTTGCCCAGCTCATAGCCCTCCAGGCAGCCACAATTCAATCTACTGGAGTTGGCAACCGAGACAAAACTTATTAGTTGTTCTGGCTGGGGGGGAGGTATGATTCTTTTTTCCTCACGAACTATTTGTGGTATTGAAAAACTAACTAAACTAGTCCCGTCTAGTTTCAGAGGATAAAACTATGAGGAATAAAATCCAGGATAGCATTCTAATGGTAATAACTGTCCAAATGTGAGGTCTTGGAAGGTAGGGAGTCTGGAGGACCACCTGCCAAGGATTAGTGGAGGAAATCTCCTTGTTAGGTGGGAGACTGGACTGGATAATGGCTCAACTTCATCTGTCCCTAAAGTTCAATGGATCTTTTCCTACTTGGCTCTGCTAGGCAGGGCCAGGGTGGCGGGCTGGTAAAGAAAGTCTGCAGAGCAAACGTTCACCTTTCAATTGCAGTTATTTCACTGAGAAAGGTACCAGAAAACCAGAACAAAAAAAGGCAATGGGTTAAGCACAAAGGGATAAAACGATTATTTCTAAGCTTAATAACAATAGCAACAAAAAACATTTTTTAGCGTTTGGAAACTCTTCGACTTTCATTTATTTTAGTTCTTTCCTATTCCCACATACTTTAACCCCCTATTTTTGGTCAGAAGCCAATTAACTTCATTAAAAACAGTGGATGCCAGAAGTTGCTCTTAGTGTGTTCCAAGACTTGGAAATTCCTTCCCTGATGACATAGTAGAAACTGTTGCCACAGTTAAGAGCAGGCTAGAGACAATTATTATATTTAAGTCGTGCTTTGCAGGTTATTATACCCACATCTGCAAGCTATTCCCTTTGTAAAGCATTTGGGGTTATTTGCCACAGAAAACTCATTGGAAAGTGCCAGCAACTGCGTGAGGACCCATGACTGAGAATCTTCCACGTGGCTCCAGAAGACAAACAGAGAACTGTCTTCTCAGCAACTCCACACCCACTTCTTGGAGCCAGGCTCCTCTTATCGAGACAGGAAGTCTATGCTTGGGGTGGAATGAAGGGGTGGTAAAGAACAAATCCTCCAGCAGTCACCCACCCAGGCCTGTGAAAGGAGAGAGGCCCATCCAGAGAGTTGGTCAGCTTGAGTGCTACCCTCTGAATAATCTGTTTGACATCTATAAAAGGGAGACAACGAAAGGACAGGGCCTCTGCACGGGATGGCATTTTCTAACAGAAATCAGAGAAAATGCTGCATCCGTCTGAACACTGGACTGCTGGCAGCTGTGGCCTTGAGCGCGTGACAGCTGCTCTGGGCCTTGGCTCCCTCATCCGTAAAATGGGGATAACACCGCCTAACCTTCATGCCCTGGGGTCACTGGAAAGATTAAATAACAGATGAAAAAGCACTTGGAAAAGAGTTTTAGGCATTATACAAATGTTAGGATTATTATGATTATGAGTGTTCTTTTGAGCCTGTTAGGTTTTATATGGTGATGATTACCCTAAAACCAAGATGAAATCAAGAACAATGTCACTCTAATGCTCTTGCTTGGGACCTTTGATTGAGTCCAGCCTTTCTGAATTCGTCCCTTTCTGAGTTTATCCAGAATGTGCAGCTCTTGAGTTGAGTCCTTGAGCTCCTCACTTAAAAACTGAGGGTCAGTTACTGTTGGAAGGAATGTGTCAGCCAACTGGGATATGCAGTCATGCACAGACCTCTTAGAAAAATCACACTTCTGTCTGTTGACCAATGGGACACCCACTTTGAATTCCACCCCACCCTGCCCCTTGTCTCATCCCACCTACCCCCATCCTCCCTCCCTAGTAAGTTAGACTTAATTGGATCTACCCACGTTCTGTCACTGCTACCAAATATGCATTTGCAAGATATGCAGACACCTCAATTTTTCCTGGACTGATTATTCTGGTAGTTTATTTTTTTCTTATAATCTCGGTCCTTTACATCTCCATTTGCTTCTCATCTGACTGAATTTTAATTTTACCCCCAAGACAGATAGAACCAGAAGAGAGAAGAAATTAGACTTCTGTAAAACTATTTAACAAGTACATAGAAAAAATAGGGATCTGGTACGTAGGGAAGGGAAAAGGAGTAAGAAGTTAGGATTGCAACACTATTTAAAAAGAGGTTCATAGATACCATTTAGTGTGGTATTGGTGTCACCAATTACCATCTATGTGCTGCCTAGATCTGTGGCAAAGCAACTGTTCTCAGAGATTTTCCAAGACTTCCCAATAAGATTAATGAACTATTCTAGAACATGATTGGTTTTATGCCCGTAAGATAGAGTCTTGCAATATTAGTTAAACATCAGGCTCTTTAAATATTATGATTCACTGTAGTCATGGAATTCTACGAAATACCAAATAAAACTAAACACCAACACATTTTTCTAAACTAGTTCAACAACTAACAAATGACACAGTGCAGCATTATCTTCCATCCCTTAAGCTAACTCTACCTCTACTCTACAGAACCAAATTTCATATATACTTCTAATCTGGTTGCATTGAATGTATCATAAGAACATGATGAAGAACATGTATGCTAATATATTTTATTACAATAAGTCAGAAGAGAAAACTATTGAATCGGGCCCAGCCAATTGACAAATAAATTCACCACATCTAATCTGTGTCACTTTAAACCTACTTGTCTTAATTCCTATTGTAAATATGGCTGGCGTGTAATTTGATATGACAATGTGAGCTTATGACAAATGTATCTTTGCGCTCTCACATTGATTACTTTAACAAGCAAAGAAATCACAAAGCATTAACCCAGAAAGGACAAAACCTTAGAAGACATAGAATGAGATGTATATATATTGAAGGACTATGGCTCCAGCAATCACTCAATAAATATTCATCGTTTCTTTTTCATGTTCTTTGCCTACCCCTTCTGATCCCTTATTCAAGATCTCAAAACTTAAAGGAATCCTGTAAATAGCTAGTCTCCAGGTCCACAGAAGTCCATAAAGGTGATACTAGAGATACATTAACTATTTTCAATATCTGAAAAATCCTAATAGATGCCATCCATTTCTTGTGACAAATGAAATGTCAGTTTCATTAGCTTAATTCAGTTAGCCTATGTTGATTATATCTGAGTGGCAGTTATATATGTCTTTTTTGAATAAAATATGTGAAACAAGCAATTACTTCTCAGTAAATGCAGTTAGATAAGTATATGAAAAGGTAGGGTCTGTGTACATGGAAATGCAATAACAAAGGGGAATACTCCTACATCAGTCTTGGCTTGGTGGTAAAAATTTTGGACAGTCCTCAAGTAGTAACTTCTTGGGAGTACATTGTGGAGCAGATAAGAGACAAGAATTATTTCAGGCTGATATGTCCCCTTGGTACAAGGAATTCCTATTTTCCTGGTAAGGTTATTAATTTACTTCAGTAATTCTTTCTTATTCTCATCCAGGAGCAAACTCAATGGTAGTAACTATATAAATAAAATGATAATCTGCACACAGACATACACATACACAAACACACAGCTCTAAATTTCAGAGGAAATCTAAATAATGCGGAAATGAAAGTGATCATATCTTGCCTGGTATGAAACATGAGCCTTTGGTATGTTGAATATAGAACAGACTGGAAATCTTAGAAATAAACCACTACTGAAGTGATGCTTCCTTAAGAACAGGTCCTTTAAGAGAATCCGTTAAAAGTTATGCATCCCTTATCATGTTTGAAGAACCCAGGATTTTCTTTGCAAAGGAAAAGATAGCATGCCAAGGTAGCTGAGGGAAAAGTAAGAGCCAGGCCCTAAAAACAAATCAGTTCAGACTCCTAACTGAGGCCCAAGCAAGTTCACTTGGTCAACAATGATATACATTTCTGGTGTTAATAGCCTATCCCTATTTTGTTCATTCATTTACTTACTCCTTTATTGATTTACTTATTTTTCTTTTTTAATATAATATGCAGCAGCTATTTCTGAGTACCTATTATGTTCTAATACTAGTTGTAGAACTATAATGATGAATATATTACAGTCCATACTGCCTAAGAGCTTATAGTATAACAGAGGATTTGGTGAAACAAATACGGTTAAACAAACAAATGCCTATTGAACACTTACGATGCACTAGGCACTGTTCTAGGTGCTGGGACACAGCAGATTAAAGCAGATGCAAATCCCAGCTCTGGTACAGCTTGTCTTGTGAAGACTGCTATGGTAAAGATATGAACCAATCCAAATTTGGAGTCTGGTGATGGAGTAGACTGGATTCTGTGATATTCTTGGCTCCTAAAGAACAACAGCCACCCCAAAACAAAGCCTCAACCTGTCAAGATATCATAGAGACTTTTAGAAAAGTAAGTTGTGGTGAATAAAAATGTGTGTTGTGAATTTTACAACATGTTTGAAGTAATTGATAGTGTTAGGTCCAAAAATCATTGTTTACCGTTGTTATCTCAGCAGATACTATTTAATCCACCCAATCAAATGTGATCTTTCCACAAGTCTTTAGAAAAGCAAGATATGAAAATTCATTAAATCTCACCAGTGTCATCTTCCTGGAGAACAGAGCTGACCTCATTATAGGCTTAGTTCCCTATAAAACAAGGGTTATCGAAAAGATGGTGGCTGTGATTCTTTGAAGATTTGTGCAAAATCTAACAATCTGTTTATGTGTCCAAAAACTTACATGTACCTTTTTATATACATATGTATGTATATTAATTAAACACAGTTCAAGAGATACACATACCACATCATTAGCAGTGGTTGGCTTTGGAGTATGGAAATAAGATTGGAAGATTGAAGGGAGAGACATTCTATAGTGTTTGAATTTTTAAATGATTACATAGTTATATGTTATTCATATAATTGTCAAAACATATAGTATGCATATGAAGGGAATTGTCTATGTAAAAATAGCTAGCAGTTAATGTATCTAAATCTCTAAATTTCGTTTTAATCATCTAATGGCCTTTTTACTTTCCGCTAAGTAAAATGTGCTCATCTATCATCATTTACCCAGAGTTTTTCCTGATGAGAAAATACAGAAGGATTAGCAGGAGCTCAGGGAGCTGTGAGTTTTATTAGGGGTAGTAAAGGTGGGAGGGGTAAGGATTAATGACAGGATCTCTTTCTCACCCACTCAAGTTTGTTCTGCATCTTCTCATTGGAATAGTAATGTGCAAAGGAAGTCAGGAAAATATTTTTTTTAATTAAAATTGTAGAGCTAGAAGATAAAATTATTATTACTTCATAGGTAATTTTTTATCTCTAAGGAAAATGAGCTCCTTAAAGGTTAAGTGACTTGCCCAGTGTCAGATGTTGACCAAGTGATAGGGCGACGTTGGGAGCCAGGTCTGTGTCACACCCTTTCTACTGAACTTCTCTGCCTTTTAGTCTCCAAGTCTCATAAAGTCTAATTGAAACAGCTTTAAAACGCAAGCTTTACCAAACACAACTGCAGTTTCTTATGATTTGGACACCAAATCAGGAGATGCTCTGCCCCATTGTAAGAGTTCACCCCAAATTCCCCCCAAAAAAGCTTCTTTAAAGTGTCTCTGGAGGTCCAGGTATCACTTCAACTTCAAATCTCTTAACTGTTGGGTGTTTCTCTATTTCTGGAGAGCCCATGTCAGCGTCCCTGCAGGTGTCTTTCAGTCCTACTCAACTGGAGGGCATCCAGGTCTGCACCTGCACATGCCTTCATGCCCTGGTGGCCTTGGTCTGGAAGGCTCAGTGTCTTCACCTCCCTTCCTTCTACCTTCTCTCTAAAATGCAATAGGAGAAAATACATGTAAATTCCATGACTTAGAGAACTGCTTTACATGACTTAGACTCCCAACCCAACTCTTTAAGGGTTAAAGTCCATAATTGCACTCCAAAAATGAAGTCTAGAGGCAAAAACACCCAGTAAATCAAATTCAGAAGTGACCGTAGAAAGGAGACCAAATATTTTTATAGAAAAGTTTTGTCAGTCTGGGGAGTGGTAAGAGACAGTAGGATTACTCAAGCTCTTTTTCAACAGGCCCAGTTGGGGGAACAGAAATTTAATACTACATTTGGTGTTACAAGGAACAGTAAAGATGCACACAGTTGCATCAGGTGTTCGGACTCAAGCACTCCATGTATTTCATGTCACTTGTCAGAGTTTTTTAAGCTGATATTGTTAACAACAGCAGAAGAGCCTATGAGTCACAGCCCGAGCCTGCAGAATGCCACACACGAGCTACTTTGACCTAATTGGACTGAAATTCATAAGCTACACGTTGACCACTGAAGCAAATACATTGGTTGTCCTTCTGGAGTTGGCCCTCAGTTAACAAAGATATGAATTTGGATTCATTCACATGCCCCTCATTTTTTCAAGTTCACTCAAGCAAAGACATTTTTTAAAATGGTTGAGAACAATGCCCATTGAGCAGCATCCTGAGATCAGCTGGGCAACCCGAGAGGCTATTTTTTGAAGTCCTCTTCTGTGTCACTCATTCTTTCTCTCCAGTCAACCAAACATCATTTTCCTGGACCCTGTGGGGATCTTGGGTTGACACCTAATAGTTTGCCATATTTACACCCTGCAGATGCTTGCAAGATGGAAGATGGGGATGCGTCTATTCCCAAAATGGAATTTCTTTTAATACTGGGTGAAAAACATTTGAAAACTGAAGAAGGCTGCAAAAAAATGACATGTTGGGTGATATCATGCTCCAAGGGGTATTTTATACTTAGAGCTTTTTTCTAAGCATCCGTAATGAGATGAGTACTATTCTCTGGGAAAAGCTAAAACTTGTCACTATCTAAATCTTCATCTACTTAAAAAAGAAGAGAGTCTACCCATAAGGAACTCATTTACAGTACACTTGTCACAATTGTGCATTTATTTTTCTATTTGATTCTCTCTCTTTAACAATTTTATAAACCTATATAAATGGTAAGATTTACAAATTTCAGGTTAAGATATGTTTATGTGTAAAATGCCTTTTCCCCCACATAGTATCATGTTCAAAAGACCTGCTATCAAAACGAGCCTACATTATTTCTAGTTGCATTAAATTTGCCTAGGAGCTTTAAACTAACAAAGACTCAAAGTAACCAGGATCAGAGGGATTGTTACGTTTGTTAAACCGAGGTTTTATAGTACAATAGAACCAGCTAAATCTGGATGCCAGGCCAGCAACTTTTTATCCCTGTTTTATTGAGATGTAATTGACAAACAGCTCTGTGTAGTTTAAGGTGTGCAGCATAATGACTTTACTTACATATATTGTGAAATGATTACCCCAATAAGTTTAGTCAACATCCATCCTATAGATAAAAAAAAATAAAGAAAACGAAAGGTTTTTTTCTGTGCCATGAGAACTCCTAGGATCTACTCTCTTAACACCCAGCAACTATTTTTTTTTAATTAATTTATTTTATTTTAATTTATTTTTGGCTGTATTGGGTCTCTGTTGCTGTGTGCAAGTTTTCTCTAGTTGTGGCGAGTGGAGGCTACTCTTCATTGCGGTGCGCGGGCTTCTCATTGCGGTGGCTTCTCTAGTGGAGCACGGGCTCTAGAGCAAAGGCTCAGTAGTTGTGGCGCACGGGCTGAGTTGCTCCACGGCATGTGGGATCTTCCCGGACCAGGGCTCAAACCCGTGTCCCCTGCATTGGCAGGGGGATTCTTAACCACTGCACCACCAGGGAAGCCCAACTATTTTTAACCTAGAAATGTTTGGGTCCATGTGCTCAGAGTATCTGTGTCCTGGCTATTATCTGGACAGTTGGGAATGTGTTGTATTCCCATTCCCAGAATTCAGAAATTCACTTGAAGTTATTAAAATATCATTGTCCCTATCAGATGCAGAGAGATGAAAATATCTTTTAAGAGGGGGTAAATTTTATCTGGCTTCCAACACGTTCCCCCACTAGGCGCAGGAGTAATTAGAATGATGAGCCACCAATGGAGCTTCTCCATTCTTCACGGGAACACTGACATCCCCCCGCCCCCAGTTGCTTCGTCAGCTTAGTCTCCACATCCTAGTTTTATTTTCATTTTACTTTTCCATTGTACTGTACTCTCCACAGATACTAATCATTTCCAATTCATGATCATGGTAAAGCTACAAATCAAGTTCTGTTTTGTTTTCTTTCTCCACATTTTGTAAGAGGTGGATCAAAATGGAACAATTTTAAAGTTCTAAAATTCTGATTTTTATTGTATGCAGGAGTGAGTGCATCAGGCACATGCCTTTGAAATCTTCACACGGCAGGGACAAATTCCCCTTGAGGCTTTCTGAGCTAGCCGCCCCTTAACTTGGCTTCACGGGCTCAAGTGGCCAGTATTCCAAGGTTAATACAAAGCACCAACTGCACAGTAGCAATAGAAGACAGGGTGGGGTGAGTGAGCACATGTTTATCTGCACACACACCTCTCTGGAGATCTTCCCTTCAAATCTCCACAGTTGGACCAAGAAGTTTCCAGATTTGATTTAACGGAACCAAATATTTGGGATTGTTTTTTAAATGAATACTAAAATTCTAACTCCGTATGGTACCACAAACCAAGATGACAAAAGGTGACTATTATGACTACAGCCCAAGCTATGGACAAGTGAATGAAATTTCTTTTCACAAAAGAAGATTCAAAATGTGGTCCACAGGCACTATTTAGAAACATCTTCATTAATTAAGGAGTGAAACTATAGTCTTTAATATGGTTACAGATCCATGCAGTCGTTTAATCTCCAGAAATTTTAGTTAACTACACAGATGGATTTCTAACAACCTCTAACGGGTGTAACTTAAGATGGAGCAGATAACTCTACCAGCGGATTAATCAACCTCTTCCAAACTGCAAATTAAAAAAGAAACAAATCAAACACTATGTTTTCCTGGCAGATGTAGAGCAACACATAGTCTTACTCCTGTAATTACAGCATTAGGAGAGATTTGCCAACATCAAAGAACCTAGGGGAGGACAGTAATAAAGATGCAGACGTAAAGAACAGACTTGAGGACATGGGGAGGGGGAAGGGTAAGCTGGGGCAAAGTGAGAGAGTGACATGGACATATATACACTACCAAACGTAAAATAGATAGCTAGTGGGAAGCAGCCGCATAGCACAGGGAGGTCAGCTCAGTGCTTTGTGACCACCTAGAGGGGTGGGATAGAGAGGGTGGGAGGGAGACGCAAGAGGGAGGGGATATGGGGATGTATGTATACGTATAGCTGGTTCACTTTGTTATACAGCAGAAACTAACACACCACTGTAAAGCAATTATACTCCAATAAAGATGTTTTTAAAAAAATTACCAAATGAAAGCTAATGAAAAACTAACAAGAGACTGAATAATAATATTTTTTAAATCTCACATCCATAGAATCTCTTATTGATTTCAATTATATATTCATCACTTTCAAATAGAGAGGCCTGGAGTTAGAATTAAATGCAACTCTTGTGGGGATCTCAGCTTTGTTCCAACTACACGGTATCTGACTAAATTCATCTCCAGCATCTGCAGTTAATTTTTTCTGAAAAATCGAATTTCTTTTCTTTATTTGTTTGGCCAACCTTCATTTGAGCTTTTTTAACACCAGAAAAAAAAAAAAAAAAAAATCAGTAGGGATGCCCTGAATCTGGGATATTCAAAGCAAATGTTATAAATTGGCCTTCACAAGTGTTTTGAGCACAAACAGCAGATTTTCACAAGTGATTTCCTATCAGTGACACTCCTGCAGGACTTCCTGGAAACAAATGAGGGTCAGAGAGGGCTAATCTCTCAACAGATTTATTAGCAAACGTCCCATTCCTTCATCTCCTAATGCCCACGTGACTTTACCACGCTAAGTCCTGGTAGTATTGCCTACAGACTGTCCAAGGTTAGACATCACTTGTGCTGTCTCAGTCTCTACGTGGCAGCCAATCAGCGTTCCTTGGTATCACTGCTCAGAACTCTCGGTAGGATGGAATGATAGAGCAGTGGTAAATCAAAGCTATAACTACTGCAGCTCCCGCCGGTCTGTCTCCACTCAAAGCATCCATTTAGCCAGGAAGCACAGCAAAATTTATAGCCTGGACTTTTATTGTGTGGCACTTTAACACTGCGAGGAACCCTATACTCATGCCTGAAATCCTTTAAGAAGGGCAGACCCTCAATTTGTTTTAACCTATAGGCGGGTTCCGTAGTTGATGCTGCCGTAGGCCTGAAATTCATCAGTTTGGCATTCACAAGTCTCTTCAACTATCACGTTGCATTTTACTTCGGAAGTTGCCACCAGTTAAAAAAGTTACTGTTTACAGCCACACTTCTGTATTTTATTCATCTCTTTTCTGCACAACATATTTGTCAAAAATTCGAGATGAGGGATGTTGTCTGGGAAACACTTTTAGAATGCCACTATGTAATGTTCATCTCTCTCCCTTCTCTCTAATTTTTGAGTGTTTTGTTGATGAGGTTGATGAGGTGACCCATGTAAAAACTCTAACTTCTCTTTACTCATACGGTCAGGAGCCCTTCCCTGCACACCATATAAAATGTCAATACTTCCACAACCCCCAAACACACAGATACATCTTATCCCACTTCCCTGCTTTATTTTTTCTCCCTAGCAGTTATCACCATCCAACAGACTACCTATGTACACAGTGTATACATATTTCCCTTCTTGATTTGGCTTATGGTCCGTCTTACTCAGTGGAATGTAAGCTGCATGAGAACTGGGATTTTTTCTGTTTCATTCAGTGCTGCATCTCCAGCACCTAGAGCAGGGCTTGGCACATAGCATGTACTCAATAAATACTTATTGAATGTAAATTATGTTGACATCATAAACGATTGATGTCAGGCAATGATTATTTCATTTCTTCACTCTCAAAGGGTCTCCATCCCAGACTCCCAGGACCCTCTCCTGAAGCATCAAACCAAGCCTAGACCTTTGCTCAGCGTCCCCACCCCCATCCCATCCACCAAATTCCACCTAATTGAGTCCTGGCAGGTAAGCTGATCAACTAAACCCTGCAGAATAATAGTAGTTGAATGCATTTACTCAGTCACAATAATAAACAATCGCTTTGTGATTTGAAGCCTTAGCCTCAAGCAGTAACTATTGTAACAGATCAAGTCCCAAGTGCCCTACTCTTTTTTTTTTTTTTTTTAAATCATCACCTTTTTTGACCAGGATTCTTTCTTTCTTTCTTTCTTTCTTTATTTATGGCTGTGTTGGGTCTTCATTTCTGTGCGAGGGCTTTCTCTAGTTGTGGCGAGCGGGGGCCACTCTTCATCGCGGTGCGCGGGCCTCTCACTATCGCGGCCTCTCTTGTTGCGGAGCACGGGCTCCAGACGCGCAGGCTCAGTAATTGTGGCTCACGGGCCCAGTTGCTCCGCGGCATGTGGGATCCCCCCATACCAGGGCTCGAACCCGTGTCCCCTGCATTGGCAGGCAGACTCTCAACCACTGCGCCACCAGGGAAGCCCCACAAGTGCCCTACTCTTATCCCTATCTCTTCCCACCTTTGAGACAATGTCGGAGATCAATCAGTCTAGAAGAAGTTTTCAGAGGCTCCTAATTCAATCTGCAGAGGTCACCAGGCAGAGGGGAGGGCCAGTCTCACAGAGGGGAAAGTCAGAGGGCAGTATTGGTAGTGCAATACCAGGGGTCAGAAAACTTTTTCCTTAAAGGGCCAGAAAGTAAATATGTTAGGCCTTGCGGACCATACTCAGTTCTGCTGTTGTCATGTGAAGGTAGCTGTGCCCAATAGAGTCCTGGTTGTGCTCCAATAACACTTGATTCACAGAAACGGACTGTGGGTCAGATTTGATCCAGGGGCCATAGTTTGCTGACCCCTGCTCTAGATCCAGGGGAAATGTAAAATAATCCCGAACCCTATTCTCTAGGCTCTTAAAAATCTAATGGGGTTCTGTTGCTTATTTAGTGCATTTTAATGTAACCAGTAATCACATGTATCTGCGTATCTACTGGTTATTTTTAATAAAAGAAAATGGATGAACCCTATTTCTTGATAAAATAAATTGTCATTCCCTCTCTTTTTATGTGCTCACCCACGATTCTCCAGCCCCCAGGACAGCATGCCCGCACACTGCTCAGACCTCCCTTCAGGAAGGAGCTTGCCACTAAGCTTCAAGGAGCACTGCTAGGTGACAGCCCACAGGGCCAGTGCCTTCAGGACCTGCCAGCCTCACTCTGAGACCGTGGTCTTCCCGGGCAGCCCTCAGCCAATGACTGAGCACAGTGGGGACTAGGACCTGACCGTTCCCACCCAGGGGAGGGCTCCTCTCACAGCCACCTTGGCTCTAGAAGCCCCCATTGTGTTGACCAAGCTTTATCAGGTCTGAGTTGCAGCCTGTGATCTCCTTGCCCAATTCTGCTTTCTCCTCCCTTTTCTTTTCAAGGTGTCAGATCTGAATCTCCATCAAGAGGTTTTCCCTGCCCAACTCTGTTTCCTTTTTCTTTATTTTTCACAGACTTACCTCCGACCAAAAACAACCCCACTGTACTCCTAATTCCTGCCACTGTCTGCTTTCCATCCTCACCCACCCCTCACCATACTTAATTGAACTTGACTGAGATCCTTCATACATTCATGTTACAAAGAAAACTCCAGTGTATGTCTACAAATATTGTGATGAAAACGAGGAAAAAAAAAATGTTTCCTGCTTCTGAAGGATACCTTCATATAGTTGTGGATATTTAAACGTACTCTTCCCAAATTATTCTCAAATTATTTTTAGGAATCAGGGGCGTGATTACAGCACCTGTTTACACCATCCAAAGGGTACGGAAGGTCAGGACCATTTTAAGAGGCACCACTCCTGAATCAGGACACTGGCAAGCAGCAGTTTCTAGCCAGAGACCTCAAGTTTCAGTACTGGGCCGTGAATCATACAATTAGGACCTGCCAGTGTCCGGAAGAGATGCAACATTCAGGTCTTGAACCTGTTTAAATGAGGTCTGTTTAAAAATTTCCCTTATAGGGAAATTCAGCTACAACTACTTTGGAAGCCACTTGGAAGCACAGGTTTCAGAAGCACTGGCTGCCTTGGAGCCCAGAGCAAGGGCAGCCAACTGGGAACCCAGAAGAGGCCAAGGCTCCCTTCTCTGTCCCCTGCAGGCAGAGTACTTTCCTTGGAAAGGAGGGCTTGAAGCCTGCTTTTAGGGGCTCTGCTCAGCCTCCAAAAGGGCTGCAGCAAAGCCCTTGGTGCTTGCAGTGACGCTGCTGATTCCAGCTGGTCCCAGGGCAGGTTTCTTAGTGTGTATGTCATTATGACTTATAATTTGCCCTCTCACCATATAGTTGACAATATGAAAATATGAGGAAATAGGACTAAGGGATGATGAAGGAGGGGTGAGGTAGGGGAGAGGAATGGGGGAGAGAAGAAGGAGGAGGATGAAGAGAAGGAGGAGGAAACAATTTAAGGTACAAAAGCAGCTAAAAGGTTAGACTGGTGTTCAAGGCACTTGTCGTTAATTCATCATTGCAATTGATCATTAACTTCTGTTCCGAGCTTACTGACCACCTGAGGCTGAGAAAAAAGCCAGCAATTCTTCTGATGAGGCAAACTCCTTGTGGGCCTAGAGCTCGGGGAATGGATATTCAAGAGAAGCATAGCCAAGTCATTTTATCTCCCCAGGCCTCAGTCTCCTTCTCCTAATAAAAGTGCGGCCTGTATTCCGTGAGCACCATGGTCCCCATCACAGCTACCATTCCGTGATTAAGTAGGGCCCAGAAAAGCAAGCCAATGCCCCAGAGTTTATCAACTCACTCTACCTCCTCGCGTTCCTATAAACCTATGCAAGGTTTTAGGGGCCAAGCCTGGAAGTGGAATGTCTATTTTGTCCCACGTACTATTGCCCAGAATTCAGTAATTCCTCCCCTCATCTGCAAGGAAGTCTGGGAAATAGAGTCCATCTGTGCACTCGAGAAGACAGAAACAATTCGGCGAACACGCAGCCAGTCTCCACTAGCTTATCGTTTAAGACTCTGCTTCAGCATTCACCGGGAAAAACTAGCCACTCTCTCCTTTGAGCCTCTACTCTGCTTCACTGATGTTTCCATCATAACTGTCTCCACCAAGAGAGGGCACAGATTTGTCTCCCTATCTCCTCTTATTGACTATACGAACCTTGAATAAAATTCAGATCTTAGGGCTTCCCTGGTGGCGCAGTTGTTGAGGGTCTGCCTGCCAATGCGGGGGACACGGGTTCGAGCCCTGGTCTGGGAGGATCCCACATGCCACGGAGCGACTGGGCCCGTGAGCCACAACTGCTGAGCCCGCGTGTCTGGAGCTTGTGCTCCGCAACGGGAGGGGCCGCAGCGGTGAGGGGCCCGCGCACTGCGGTGAGGAGTGGCCCCCGCTTGCCGCAGCTTGGGAAGGCCCGCGCACAGAAACGAAGACCCAACACAGCCAAAAATAAATAAATAAATAAATAAATAAATAAATAAATAAATAATAATTAAAAAAAAAATTCAGATCTTATTTACCTCTGAGCCCAGAGCCTAGGGCACAGTAATTATTCACTTATTTTAAAATAAGTAAATAAATCAATATAAAGAATGTTCTAAATAACAGCAGAGTGCACCTCTTTATTTAAAAAAACCTTCAAGAGCTTCCAATTGCCCAGAAGATTAAATCCAAATTTCTCATTATGACACTTAAGGTAGTCCTTTCTTACCTCCCCAGTCTTAAATCTCATTACTCAATTTCACCAAACTGCTCACCTGTCATTATTTTCTTTCCTCCCCTCCTTCCTTCCTTTCTTTTCTTGTTTCTCTCTCTCCTTCCCTTTCTTTCCCCTCTTCTCCTTTCCCTCATTTTTTTCTTTTACTTGCATGCATTGAAGTAACACTTGAGCATCTACTGTGTGTCAAGGACCAGGTCAGGTACAGGAGATACACAGGTGAATTGTCCTCCAAGTCTACTGGAGAAGATAGATGGGTAAACAGACACTTGAAAAGTGCTATGAAAGTCAAGGTGGCTTAGCAGCTCAGAGGAGGGTACTCAGACTGGGGACAAAGGGGCAGGATGGGTGGAGAGCTGAGAAGGTCCAGAAGAGATGATAATCCCTGAATGTTAGAGATGGAATGGGGTTGTTCAGGCACAGGAAGGTGGGAAGGAAAATGCTGGCAGGGAGAAGTGTGTGCCCAGGTAGAGAGCCATGAGGAAGCACAGCTTATGTGAGAACACGTCTTTCCCTTCTCTGCAGAACGAAAGCAGACTTTGAGAGATGGGGCTGGTCAGGAGCTAGATCATGAAGGTAATGTTATGCTGAGAATTTTGGAGTGTAGCCCAAAGGTGCAAGCAGATTTCCGCTTTAGAAGCAGCCCTCTGATGGCAGGGAGAAGGCCAGTTGATGAGAGATGAGGAGATGGTCCAGAGGGCAGAACACAGCACAGGGAAGATACAGGCCTGCCCTGAGGCAGGAGCTTTGGGAAGGGAGCTTCAGAGAAGGGGAAAGAGTCAAGAGATATTTAGGAGGAAAAAGTGGCCAGATTTTGTGACAACCTGAATGAGAGAGGGAGACATTATGGAAGGAAGAAAGGAAGGGAGGGAGGCAGGAGGGTGGGCTAGTTCCCGGGGCTTTGTTCTTGAATGGCCAGGTGGACCATGGCTCCATCACTGTGGCCAAGGACGCAGGAAGAAGAGTAAGTTGCAGAGGCAAGATGATGAGGTCAGTACTGGATCTTCTGGGACTGAGCCCCATGGAGGACATCTAGGCAGTGATGGCAGGTAGATTCTTAGAGGCGCTCTTTTTTCATATGGGGAAAATCATGTACAGGGAGGTTACGTGAACCAGCCAAGGAGGAGTCGAGGCCCAGGTGTGCTAACACCTAGTCCTGAGCTCTTTCCACTACATCTTTTACCTTCATACTTTGCAGCAACGGCACAAGATAAGGTCTCTCCAGTCACCCGCTAGCAAATCACTCATTCGTCTCTGTGGTTACACATTCAAATGTGTGGGAAAGATAAGCCTCTGGAAACCTCATCAGAAAGTCCAAAATCATTTTAGATTGTGGGCACTTAAACTAATATTTAATTGATTGACTGTCATTCAATAATCTGATAGACAGATTTGTTCCATTTTTGATTCCAAGTATGCAGACCCAGTTTACACAGAATCTATTTCTAATTTCTCAACGGCTGAGTGGATTGAAAATATCCTCAGTGTGACTCAAAATACCAACTTCAAGAAGATGTGGTCATAAAATGTTATTACAGCTTTTCCTTAATCTCCCCCTTTTTCCTGTCTCAAGTTCAATTCCAAGTATAAAACACAGGCAAACAGAAAATCTACTCCCAGAGAGAGGTCCTTGCTTACTCCTATCTCAAGAAAGTTGACATTTGGTGTGGCGTGGGTTTCACTTTATCGGAATTCGTTGATCCTCAGATTTTCCTCATGGTAAAGGCAAGGACAGCAAACGTCATAAGAAAGTCACATTTTCCAATGTTTTCCCGGTATGCTTCACAGAGTAACCATCCTCATAAAACAGATCTCTCTCTCAACTCCTCAGAGATGTGCCCAGTATGTGAACTTGAGAGCAGTCGCCTAAGAACTAAAAGCATCACCAGAGTGTGATTTACTTTTCCAGTTAGCGTTTTCCAGGTCTAGCGGTGAGCTCATCACTCATTAAATGGTTAAATAACAGCTAAAACCATAGATGTACACTGGCAAGAATTTCTCAACCTAGCTTGCAAAAGGCCAAATTTTCAGTACATTTACCCCATCCTTTATTTTAAGTGCTCTTTCTGGGGAGCTCCCTAGTGACACAGAAGCATTTTGACCTTCAACAAGAATTAAAAACTTGGGAGAAAAAAAAAAACCTTCCAACCCTTTGATGAGAAGAACCTGAAGAAACTGCTGGAGGAGTTTACACAGAGTAGAAGGTATTAGCAAATACTGAAGGTAATTTGCTGTATGTGAACCTTAATTAAAAAAAAAAAAAATACAGCCTAATATTTAAACAGCTCCTTCCACCCAGAACTCTCCAAACGTGACCTCCCTTGTTCAGCGGGCAACCTTAGGGTCACTGACTCATCCCTTTCCTACAGGGGGAAGTTCTCACCAAGTCACACTCTGGAGGCTCCCTCCGCCACATCCCCAAATGGAGTCCTATCGGTTTCCACTCTTGTTGAGATTCAGTCATTTCTCGTCTCCTGACTTCTCTATTTTCCCTCTCACCAGTACACAGAAACGGCCAACAGGTTGTAAGTTCATTCTGGCAAAACCAGGCTTCCATCAACTGTTTTACAAGCGCTCCTAGAGACGATATTCAACCCCTTCTGTCAAGAATCCAGTGAGTTCCCCACAAGCTCCCTTCAAGGTCATTTCTCTTAAATGTGTCCAATCTAAATCCCTAGAGTTTGAATTGTGTCCTACTTTTATTTTTTCTATTTCCTGAGGTGGAGAACAGCTGGTCACCAACTTCATATGATGCCCTTTTGCAGACTAGCCAATAGAAATAAGTTTATATTCTTTCATTTTACCTCCCCAATCAAAGTAATCTGGGTCTCTTTAATCCCTTTCCATATTCTTCCTACCACATTCTTTCATTTTATACCATCTTCATCAGGCTTCGCTTTTCCTCCTCACTTGACTCATGAGTTGCTAACTGAGTACAGTCCTCTCTGTAGGGTCTGACCATTACTTATATGTTAGGAGATGTCCTCTTGGCTGCTTCACTGATTTATGCTCCAGCCTTGAATTGGCCTTTGGCAAACCACTTCTGGTTTTCTGACTCGTGTTTAACTTTTGATACCCAATTCCTTGAACATATGTAAAAGCAGTACTGCGTCTGTGCAGTCACTTTTTCTCCTTGCTCTGTAGCCACCTCATCTGCCCCCATTCATTTGGTTTCCTCCAAACAGTTCGGCAAGTTGGTTTTGAGCTCTAATGCTACCTTTTGCTGTGTTTGAGGACATGAATCTGGCTATGGAGTCCCCATAATTATCAAGCTTTTTTCTGTGTCATCGCGATCTCTTAGCCACCAATACTGTCTCCTTCCCCACACTTTGCTCAAGGGAATTTACAGAAATATATAGAGCTATATATAATCAAGACCAGGTTTTCAAAGTTTAGGTATAGATATCTTTTGAAGGGAAAAAAATTTATAAGGTAAACATGTGAAGCTATATTATTTAATAGAAGTGTTACTTAAATATCTATAAGCATAAATCCAGGTTCAAACTCCTTATATCTATAGCTCTTATACAACTACCAAGCCAAAATAAAATTATAAATTAGGTATTAACCAAAAATACATAAAATTCAAATAAAGCCATTTAATGGAGACAGTGAAGTTGCTTTGCTGGAATGAAATCCTCTCACTCAGTGTGAAAAGAGTAGTACCTCTAATAACAAGGATTCTTTTGAGCTCTGCACACCTGTAGTATTGTTTCTGATTTGGTGATTCCATTTTAGCAAGATATTTTTCCATCCAAACTTCTTCAAAGCCTTTGTCCTTGTGATGTCTTTGGACCTTCACTTGGCTGGAACACATCATTTAGGGTTAAATTTCTCTTCCCTTCCATCAGACTTCTAGGTTACTCTGCTGCAATATGTCATTTCCATAGTGTCCCATCATATTATCAGTGCATTAAATCACTTACAAAATTAAAGTCTTACTTTATGAAAATGTCTTTTAATTGAAAATGTTTGATATAAAAGTGAAGTTTTGTCATTCAGATTAAATAATTCAACACGAGTCTAGTGGTAGACATAGGACATAGGTTATGCAACCACCAAGTGGAGGCCACCAAGTGTAGATGTATTGCAAATAGAAAACTAAATGCAGGTGCTGAAATCTGCAGACATGGTTTTATCATCCAAATGATCAAAACTTTGCTTCTTTTTTGTCATCAAAATGAAAATTTAAAATTTAGAGTTTTTCATTGGAAACTCGCAGACCCAGGAGACTATGTCCATAGACCTTGGAATCGAAGAAATTCAGTTTGAAAAACAACCAGGATTTTTGGAGTAGAAAGGAATCCTTGATAATGTCTATGGAGACTAAATCATCTTGGTTAGTCCCTTCAACTTGCAATGAGAGAATAAGGAACTAAGGAAGTTAAATTGTTGTTTAGTGATCAACCTACTTCTCTGGATTCCAAATTCACGTGCTTTCTACTCCATCAATGTTTACCCAGTAGTTTTACATTTAGGATGCCACCTCCCATAGATAATTTACACACAAAAAGCCTCCTGACTCTCACAACATATTCTTATAAGCCAACACATCGTATTCTTGACAACAAATCCTATAAAATGCTAACACTTCGAGCCACTTAAATGATTCTCTAATGAATATCTAGCTGTGAAGACTATATTTATTAATAACCTTTGTATAAACTGACACTTCATTTCATTTGTCATAAGGTTACTTCTTACCAGTTTCAAAGATTGCCTGGAGCTTTTAAGTGTATTCAAATCTCTGCCATCCTAAAGGACCTCTGGGTTCCTTCTCAAATTATTCTCTTCTCTCTTATTTCAAGTCCAAGTTTCTTGAAAATGGAGTATAAATTGTATGTCTCCATTTCTTCTAGTAACCCACATATGTGGGCCTCTGTTTTCGTTACTCTATTGAAATTATCTCCTCAAAGGCCACAGTGAACTCTTGCTACATCTAGTAGACTCTCTATACCATTCTGTTTGACCTTCCTTCAGGTCATAGGCCACTTCCCTCCTAAAACTCTTCCCTGGCTTTTCCAATTCTTCTCTGTGTGCTCTCTGGTTTGCACATTCTTTGTCTTCCTTGGTTTCTTTTCCCTACTTCATAAATACTGATATTCCTTGGATTTGTCATTATTCTTGTTCTTAACTTTCTATACATAATCTCTATGGTGACTTTATATAGATCCATGTACTAATGATGCCCAAATATGTCCCTGTAATCTATCTCTTTTCTGAGGTCCAGATAATTATTTCTGGGAAACCTGAATATTTGAGAGACAAGCATAGGATTCTAGCCTCAAAAAGCTAAAGATATAATAAAGATTTTCTATATGGAAGGAAAAATGAAGAGGAAATGAGGGAAGAGTTTCAAGAGAGGAACAATCAGCTGGTTCAAATGCAATGGCAATGTCAAAGAAGATGAGAATGAAGGTATTCTTTTGACTTAGCTAATTGAAGATCACTGTAACCTTGGCAAGAGCAATTTGGGATCAAATGCAGATTGAATGAGTTGACAAGTGAGTTAGAAGAGAAGAAATGCAGACTGTGAATGTGGGGAGGCTATAGAAACTTAACTGTGGAAGAAAGGGGAGATATAGAAATGGAAGATAGAGAGGAATCTAGGGTCTGAAGAAGGACACATTTTATTGGCTAAGGAGAAGGAGTCAGGACAGAGAAGGGGCAAAAGATACAAAAGAGAAGATGCCTGACCAATATTATGGACTAATGAGCCTTAGGCAGGAAAAGAACTACCTCTTCCATTGACTAGGAGTGATGGAGGTGAGCATAGTTGTGATATAGTTTTTGTTTTTCTCTTTGAAATAGGAAAATAAGAGGCAAGGTCATCTTCTGCAGTTCATAGGGAAAATGGTGAGGGTTTTGAGGAGAGTTGGGATTTTAAAAGGACCTGACAAGGGTCCACAATTTGTACCTTGTTCTAGAATATAGATCCAATCATGATACTCTGGGACTCCCAGTTTCCTACAGAATTAAATCCTACCCCACAGCACGTTCCATAGAGCCCTCCATGACAGAACTCCCACCTGCATCTCCAGACCATCAACCTCTTCACTTCTTCACCCACTCCTGCCCCAGGTCCTAGCATCATGGTTCTCCAAACATGCCACATACCAGAACTCTCAGCCTAGAATTCTTTCAACCTTGCTTCCCTTCCTAGAAAACCTTCATCCACTTTCCAAAATCCAGTTTAAATGTGTCTAATTATTCTTGGATATCTCTGACTTTTACTAACCTGTTTTCCCTTTGCCCCAATTTCACCCCTTCTTTGTTTCTGCATTTATTTTGTTTTACACTATCACTTTTAGGTATTTCTGTATGGTGTCTCAAATCCCCTTGGGGCATATAGTTTCATTCAATTATTTAAGTAGCCAATGAATAGGTATTAAGCAAAATATAATCCATAATTTCAAGAAGGCCCCAGGACAACAGCCCACCATACTGCACTGTGACTTGAGCTGTAACTAAAGACTGACCAAGGAAGGGGGAAGAGAGGTGACTGATGAGGAGGGTAGAGGAGGCCTCCAAAGGCTTCAAGTGTACATGTGCCTATTAATGCCCCTCTTACAAAGGGGTTCCATGGTAAGCTCCATGAAGGCCAAAGCAGAACCTTGTCCAATAGGGTGTGCCCACATGGACCATCACACTGGAGTTACTCTGTAAATGTAAACTGTCCTTGTATCAAGGAAGTCACTGTATAGCTCTTACTTTCAGGAGTTTACAGACTCCTCATGTAATCCTCTTCAACTAGAAAATTAATTATCCTTTCTTATGTTTTGTCCCTTCCTAAAATATCTGTTCATGGCCCTTGATAGGAAAAAAAGTCCATTCTGATGCCACCCTGAAAGTCAAGTCATTACTACCCTCCCCACAGCCTTTGTTTCTTACTCTGTTCCCCCTTTTCCCTGAATCCCTGATTCAACTTTCCTCATCACAAGGGCCCAGCCAGCTGCCTCCTCTGTGCTCACCACTATGGATTTGGCTTCTTTTTTTCTTCACTTCTTTTCTCTATACTAATAATTTTTTTTTGTTGTTATTAAGTTGCCTAAAAAGGTCTGTGATCAATGTGCAGGACGTCTTTAAAAAGAAAGAAAGAAAAGGAAAAAGTCCTGCTTTCGCCTTTCAAGGTAGCCCTTTCCCATCCCAGTTTGGGGTTGCTCAATAGGAGAATTACTGTTATCTGTTTAATTTGAAATCATGATTTTCCTGTGAACTGTTCTAATCTCAGCTTTACCAGCAGATGGTCTTACACCTAAAATAAGACTAGTTTCACACTTACTTGTTTTCTGTTTAAATTCTGTTTTATAGGAAGATGAAAGGCTGCAGGTTAAAAATGTTCTCGTTTGCTGTGATCACTTGTTGCAGAAGTTTCCACACTTGAAAGATGCAGCTGTAAAATATACAATTGCAAAAGCTGTATCACCCAGTCTCATTGCTGCCCATCCATGTCTCCCCAGGCCCTGGCAATGTTTGCATAGAGTCTAGTGGACCCAGTCGCCCAGTACTTTTCTTAGCACACCAGCCCATGAAAGTTCTAGACACCAATTTTTTCTTAAGGTGGGAGTCAACTTCCTGCAATACAGTCCTCTCTTTCTGACCATCCAAGTCTTTCAGGTTGCATGTACAGTCTGATTTCCTCCTAAGATTAATTTTCAGCAACAAGGCAACTGTGGAGTAGAATTCCCTTCTTAACAAATAGGAGTACATTTGGAAGACCAATGTTTCTTGGAGTGAGGAGATGAGAGTCCAAGACTCGTGTTAGAGCAGTGAGTAGTAGACAATCATAGAGAAGTTGGGTTTGGTCAACTGCAGAGTTCTTGTTTGGTTTGCTGATGTGGCCATGCAACTTTGGGGTAGAACTGAATTTCTCAGAACAGAAAAGAGGTTGAGAGCTGCCACCTTCTCAGCTCTTCCCCCATGGGCAGCCCTTGGCCTTCGTTCTAAGTAAATGTTGATCAAATATTTTAACAGCACTGTTTGAAGAGTTGCCAAATTATTAGCCTGTCAGAGAACCCAGTGTCTTCATTCCTTGCTTGGTGGTAAGAGATAGATCAGAGTTCATCACCTCCTAGCTTGTGTTGCTTTTTCTTTAACGCATTCTCTTAGATCATTGCCAGCATTCAGACTCATCAGTCACTTCTTTGATGACCTGTATCCTACCAAGGTCTTCTAGAGTTTTCCCTCTTTGGACTTGGCATTCCACTTCTGAAAAAATTTCATTGTAAACTCTTTCTTCCAAAATATGCTGAATAAAACTAGCTGTGCCCCATTTTGGGTCTCCCCATACCAACCCCCCATTCAGAGAAGGTCCATTTTCTTTGGGCAGGAGGTTGTAAACATATGGAATTCGTTACTAGAAGAGTTGTTGGTTCAGACTGTTTCCGATCCCTAAGCCAGTTCCCTAGCCATGACAAAACATTCCCCACAATCTCATCATGACTCATTTTTATTTTTAAATAACCCCTAGTGTGGAACTTTGTCAAGGCTTTTCAAAAGGTTAAAGAAATTATGTCCGCATGCTTTTGACCCCCTCAGAGAATTTTAGTAGATTAAGCACATTCTCTCCTCCCAGAAATAACTGGATATATTTGCTGAATATCCCATGACTGCCCTATAACTCACGGACGTGAATTTCTCTAAATCGTAATGTGTGCTCATCATTCTACCCTCTATAAGGGGATATAAAGGCATAAAGATACACAGGCATAGTCTTTGGTATCAAACTGCTTGAAATCAAGTTAGAGAGGCTGAAAGAAGTCACAAAATCATGAGTGAACAACAACATACGTAAGTGTGGTGGTGACTAAGATTATAAAAGGAGTTCAGAAAATCAACAAGTGTGTTCGGAGAAAGATGGAAAAATGTTCACGGAGGAGAGAGCCCTTGAGTTTGGTCTTGAAAGCTGAGTAAGATTGATAGAGGCAGCGAGAAGGGAAGAAAGGGGCTGCAGGAGGCTTGCAGACATTTGAGAAACCAAAGACAGGGAAACAGCATGAACAAAGACTTCTAGGTAGAATCATCTGGAGTGGAGTGGAGGAAAACACGTGAAGGAGTCTGGTAAGTTGAGAGAAACCAAATTAAGAAAGGCCTGGAACAATCAGCCGCAAGAGTTAGAACCTGGTAAGAGAGGTGGTGGTTATGAAGGACTATATTTAAGCATTTAATGTTTCAAAGAAAAGAAGTGGTTGACTGATGGGAAACAGAGATGGTTTATTGAAAGGCCATCAAGGCAAGCCAAAATTGAGAATTTTAAATTTGTTTAGATCAGAATAGGATAAACATGAATGAAAACAGAAATGAAAGAGCTCAAGAAGGAGAATGGAAGAAGCAAGGAATGGTAATAATGGATGTGAAATTCTGAAGGAATTACTCCTGGTACCAAAATCTGTATGTTTCCTGGGGCTGTTACAGCAGAGCACCACAAACGAGGTGGCTTAGAATAACAGAAATGTATTTTCTCAGTGTTCTGGAGGCTAGAAGTCCCAAATCAGGGTGTTGGCAGGGCCATACTCCCTTGAATGGCTGCGAGGAAGAATCCTTCCTCACCTCTTCTAGCTTCTGGTGGTTGCTGGCAATCCTTGGTGTTCCTTGTTTCATAACCGCTAACTCCAATCTCTGCGTCCATCTTCATACCGGCTTCTTCCCTGCATGGCTGTGTCTCTGTAAGTCCTCTTCTCTTCTCATAAAGACAACAGTCATTGTATTTAGTGTTCACCCTAATCTAGTATGACCTCGTCTTAACTCATTATATCTGCAAAGGCCTTATTTCCAAATAAGGTCACATTCTGGGGTTCTAGGTGGACATGAATTTGGGGGGAACACTATTCAACCCAGTGGACAGGGGGATATCCAGAAAGCACCTGGAGGGGTTAGTCTTACAGGACCTCAAGGAGAGGAAAGTGTAGGAAAAGAAACTTCTTTCTACCTTCTTAGATTTGAGCAGAAGAATTAAACTGACGTAAGACGGAGTAATGGAAGAAAAGCGTACAGATTTTATTTAATATTTTTTCATGTACACAGGAGTCTTCTAAAGGAAAATGAAGACACGAAGAAGCCATTAGTCCCCAAAGCTTACTTAACTATTTACTATGTTTCATTTAAATTACTCTTGCCTCTTTCAGAGGTTCTGATAACTTGGGGCAGAGGGAAGTAAAAAGGAAACTTCCTCATTCCCTCCAACTCCTCTTTGAAATCACTGATCCTGCCCAATCCCTTCATTTTGAGAGTGAGGACATGGGGACAGAGTCCTTGCTCGAGAACACATTTTGTTAAAGCAGAGGCCAGGCAAGACCCAAGGCCATTCGCTTCCCAGACAGTGACCTCCCCTCTCTATGCAGTAGCAGGCTTGGTTTGGCATCCGTGTCACCCCAGTAAATCAGGGCCATTTTCCACAGCTATTTTCACAACACTTGGGGGAAGAGTCAGGCAGCTGTTGTTGGTATTTTAAAGCCTCCCACAGCAGTGGGGGACACCAGGTCTCCCGGTGGTGTTGTATAAATTCACTAGAACAGCTGGCTCACCCAACTTTTCCTTGTGATACTTTTGAATATGAACTGGCTGGAACGCATTGGCCCTGCTGCTGGTTCCTGTTCCTGGGACACAAGTGTCAAGCCACACCAAACTATTAGGTCGTGTTAGATTCCCTCTGTCATCAGAGTGTCAAAAACCTTTCCCAGGACCCAAATTCAGTTGCCCTGAAAGTTGTCTAATTCAGCTTTTAAAAACCTCATGGGTTGTGCTCTTTATGGCATGTGTGTTATTCGTCAATAAGAAGTTCGTTGTTTTTATAAATCTACAGATTAACTGCCTATGTCATGTGTAAACACTGAGAACAAATAGAAATCCGCATGACATTCTGGTGGGGAAACTAGATTTCTTACACCAGACTAAGAGCAGACATTTAGTTCAGCTTTAAGAAGACCTCACTTCCACTGCCTTTGACCTCAAGTTCTTACTTTTGACTTTCCTGATGTTTGTTAGGTTTTATCCATGTGGTTGTTTTTTACATTAACAGACTATAGTAAAAATATTTCTTTCCTGTTAATTCAGTTGGTCCTGGACTCAAAGGAAAACTATCAACAAAAGAAAAATGTACGGCTAATGTTGAAATAATTGCTAAACATAATTTTGTATATATTTATTGGAAGGGGGGTATCAATAAGGCTGCCTTGGAGATAATTAATATTGTTTTTATTATTCAATTTTTAGAAACTTGCTTATTCCAATGTTTTATTCCAATTTATAGGGAATGGACCTCATGCTTAGAGGTTAGAGCAAAAGCTTTTGCGGATCATTTGGGTTTGAAATCCTGCTGTTCTGTTTACTAACTTTGACCTGGTCAAGTTAATCAACCTTTTTATGCTTCTGATTTCTCCTCTATAGATGTGGTGATAACATCTAAATCATAGAATGTTGCCAAGGATTAAATTAAATGAGATAATTTAGGTAAATCATTTAGCACAGTCATGCCTGTTACACTGTAATCACTTCAATACTCTTACTATCATCATTATTAATATATTTTTATTATTATTCCCTGAGCTGCTTCTCCTACCTTCAACTTATCTAAAAACTTGGATTTTCCCCAAAAGTAATTTTTATTACAGTTCCAGCAGTAAATAACATGGTACTAGTCAAAAAGCAGGCTCCACATATACTTGTTCCATGAATAGGACATTCCATGCCACTCATTTATTCAACAGCTATTTTTTGAATTTTTAATATGTACAAGGCAATATGATCCAACACGGTATTCCATTTCCCCATTTTTAGCTCACTTTCTTTTTACGGATGCCATGTATCTAAATAACCTCTTCCAAAGGAACACTGTAATATTGGTTTAGTTAATATATGACTGTCACACACCTTTGGCCTTAAAGGTCTCTCTCAGGATAAAGTGCAGTAACAGTGCTGATGGTTTAGAATGGGCACCAGGAGTCCAGGAATCTAATCTCTGCTGTACAACAAAAAATTAGTCTGTGATTTCAGGGAAGTCATTTCACCCCCATGGACATCAATTTCCTTGATTGTGAAAAGATGGTCTTTGAATAGCCTTGTAGTTTTTAATCATTTCGGAGAACTGTATCCACAAGTGGATCTAATGATATCATTAGTTCCTCTACAGAAACATGAACATACCAAGTCATAATTAATATTCAATTTCAAAAGTTCCTGGCCCTCCCTGAAGCCCACCTGTAAACTGTGGAGGTCCATGGACCACAGGTAAAGAATCCCAGGGCTAGAATAAGGCTCTCTGTTTCACTATTTTGAAATTCTAAACCACACCACCAACACATAGTCTGTCACCCAAAATTAACAGGATTGAAGGTTCTTCCTAGATAAAATGTCATTCCACACCTCCAGATAACTCATCTTCCACCACTTTCTCTAATGGCAGTTATTGCCCCAAGTACACTGATAGGAATACAAGATCTCAGGGAAAACATTTGCAGTCGAAACCCTTGTGTGGGTCTTGAGTAATTAGTTACCTTTAATTCCATGGAAACTAATTAAGAAACCTCCCGTAGGCACTGCAGCTTCCTAATGATTACCAAGGCAGCAACTGTGCTCATGTTCTTGGACCTCCAATCATGAGACCCAGCTATTTCCACCAGAAGAAGCAGGTGACATGCCTTCTTATGTGAAGGCAGCATCCAAGGGAAAAGTGAAAACCTTGCTGACCAGTGAGTATGTTAAAGTAGGAAAGAAAGGGTAATGGGTAAAGAAGAAGGGAAGCTGTCCAAGAGCATAGACAACAGAGTATATTCATATTTTAAAATGATGCTATTGCAGATGATACTGGTTTCATGGACCAGTCCAACTGACCTCAGAAGTCAGAATAATCCAACCTCTCACACACACGCGCGCGCGCGCGCGACAGTACCTGAGCTCAAGCCAAAGCCCTGGAATAAGGAAATGGCACAGACAAAATTCTAAGATGATCCCCAGTGATCTTTGCCCTTGTATACTTTCCTCCTCTCGAGTGTGAGCAGAATCTGAATATAGTAAAATATACCCCATGATTACATTAATTTGGCCAAAGGGATTTTGCAGATGTAATTAAGTTCCTAAATCAGTTGACCTTAAGAGAGGCAAATTACGCAGGTGGGCCTGACCTTATCCCATAAACCCTTTAAATCTGGGTTTTTAGATCAGAGAGAGAAGAAGCCAGAAATTTGAAGTGGGCCAGAAGGAGTCAACTTGCCATTGAAGATGGAGGGCCTGTGTGGCAGGCAATGTGGGCGGCCTCAAGAAGCTGAGAGCAGCCCCCAGCTGACCGTAGGCAGAACTATGGAGACCTGAATGTTACAACTGCAAGAAACTGAATTCTGCCAAAGACAAGAATGAGCTTGGAAGTGGATTTTTCCTGGGTCTCCAGATGAGAACTCAGTCCAGAAAATACCTTGATTTCAGTCTTGTGATACCCTGAGCAGAGGATCCAGTCATGCTGTGAAGGACTGCTGACCTACAGAACTATGAGTGAATGAATGGGTATATTGTTTTAAGCTGCTAAACTTGTTATTATTTGTTACACAGCAACAGAAAAGTAATGCAGGAAAGAAAGTGCAAAGTTGGCTGTCTTGATCCTTGGTGGCTAAGCACACGGAAAAGAATATTTCTTCTACCCATCAAAGAGCCAAATTCCTACAGCCTCAGACTGTGCTTGATGTGCCTAAACAGTCAAATAAAACTGTTGTTTTCAACAAATATTTATTGAGCTTCAGGTGATATTTTAGGATCTATGTATAGAGGTATGAGTAAAATTAATAAGATTTGATTTTTTTAATATTTTAAGCCAGTCGACCATTAGAGAAGTACAAGTGAAGCATTTCAGGTGACTTGGTTTAACACATTAGTAGTATTATCCCGTACATCTGCCTACATTTTAATATACACCCACATATATGTAATTTATTTTTATAGGAATTTTTATCATTTATTGGCAGTGTATGCATTTGATAACTTTCATCTGATAACATAGCATCTCACAAACAATATCATTATGATTTTTAAAGTGGTTCTCTATGACATCAATTGAACATACATTGAATTTTATAATGAATTTGAGGTTGTGTGGGGTGAATGTGTTCATTCATTCACCGAATATTTATTGAACATCTACTGTGTATCAGCTACTCTCTTAGGCCCTAAGTATAGGATTGACTTAAGGAGCTTATAGTCTATGGAGACACCAACATACAATAAACAATTTTACATTTATTATTATTATACATATATACATGTATATATTCATATGTATGCATGTATATATGACCAATTTCCCTCATATATATGAATCTTTTTCCCTTTAAGACCAAACTCTATGCCCTCTGCAATAGTTTGTATTAATATTAAAAAATCAAATCCTAATTATTTGTGATGCTCTTGCATCACAAATATTTAAAGAGAGTGACCAGAGTTTGGAGTGACTAGAATACCTCTTACTTGAACCTCAACACTCTAATCACACTGCTAGGCCCGTGGGGCTCATCAGGGTACCACTGGCACCAGCCAATCCCAGCCAGTCACCTGCCTGTGTTCTAGCCAGTAGTTGACTTCCCTGCCAGCTCCTTGCTGGCTACCCATTGGAGGAGCATTTGTATCATGTGGGTGGAAACTAAGACTATTTGCCAATGAAACGCGCAGGAAGCTCTGGGGTTGGGGAATAAAGCTCCAGGTGTGGCAGCTGCAGCATCAGAGCCCCAGCCTACGAGGGCCTTTCTGGGCCGGCGCTGGGAGCCAGGCTGCAGACCACCAAGACTACAGGCCTAGCAGACGGGGTCTGGGAGATGTGAACAGCCTGTTTGAGACCACCACAAGCTGGAATCCTCTGCTGCTTGACATGTATGATATTTCTGTTTACTGAATATCTTTTTAGTTTAAAAAAAATAGTTATTTACTTGTTTCAAGTCCAGATGGTTGGGATTACTATGTTCATCCTCAGCAACCCCATAAGGAGGAAAAGTGAACACACTTGTCCTGGAGGGTAGGGGATGTGACGCTACTGGCAACTGGGAGGGGGTCGGGGGAAGAGACCCATGGTCTGTAGACTTCGGTGGAGAGAAATTCATGTGTGGAGGTCAGGAAGGAGGCTGGTGATGGTTTTTTTTTTTTTTGTTTACCAAAAAATATCAGCATGACTGTGGCACAGAGAAAGTAATTTGGGGGATTTGCCAAAATTCCATTCTCAGTTATCACCAGTGTACTAGTGACCAATTTGCCAATTTTTCAGTTCATCAAAAGCTTAGTTAACTTTCTCCAAATATTATAGCCCACCATTTTCCATGAAGGGTTGCAACAGCCTTTACGGATGTTTCTCACCATTTAATTTGTTTTAGTTGAGGCAATTTGAAATTCACAAGAAATGCTCATTCCCCAAATCATAAATCCAAAGAACCTAAAGTACAGAAACTTTGGCTGGGCCCTGGAAACAAAGTTAAATTACTTCGGTGAGATTAGACTAACAGGAAACTAATGGAAAACAGTGTTTATGTATGATTTTAAATTGTTTAAACTTTTTATCTCCCCAATACCCTCCCATGTGTTACCAATGGTATTTATCGTTCTTTTTGGCAACCCACATCTGAATCCCCTTTCAGTGGGGTTGTTCCCTAATGAGGCTGGAATGCTAAAAATACCAGCTACTCAGTTCCCTAGCTGGCAGCTACATGACTTGCTACAAAACGTATAAAATGCTGTAAACATTACTTTTTTTAAGAAAAAACTTAAATATTGTTATCAAAGAATTTGGAATGCTCTTCCCCTAGATCTTTCTATGGCTGCCTCCTCCGACACCTCCTCCCCACCTGCAATAAAAAGTTGCTTCTGTCCATACTCTGTGCCATAGTGTTAAATGAATGGATTGATTAGTCATAAATGTTAAGTAGAAGCATTTTAAGAAATGATATTCAATGAAAACAATGAAATGAAAACCAGTCAACTAAAGCATGGCAGAAATCATCAGAAGCTGTTTAAAAATCTCATTCAACATAAACTGCCACAAATTATACTTTAAAAAAAACCACATTTGGGGGGAATGTTAATATTTTGGGTATCTTTAAGATTTTGGTTTTCTAGTTAAATTTGTTTCCAGTGAATCAATTTTTGGCAACTTGACCTAGAACTAAACAAGGGCAAGAGATGGTAGGTGGAGCAGTGTGAAGGGATCAGATCATGCGCCCTTTCCCAGCCGTGCTCAGGAGTCTGGACTTGATCCTGAGAATATCTGGGAATCCTTGAAGGAAACTGACTTGGTCTGATTGCCTTTTAGAAGAGCTGGTGTAGCCAGATAACCTTAACAGTAGTTACATGGAGCAGGGAACAGGAAAAATATTGGAAGATTATAAATTCTTTTATCTTTTGGTTTATTTGACTTCTCTAGTAAAACATGCATTGATTGGAGGAGAAAAGGGGGAAGAAAAATAAGAGAAACTCTCACATTTTCCTTGGGTTCTGTATACATAAAAGTGACAATTGCTAGATGGCTATTTGTACCTTTTTATACTTATTTTTTCATACTATTGCTCTATCTCCAGTAATGAAAGCTAAAACTAATATCCTACTATCAGAAAGAGAGCTTTTTGCATGATTCTTCCAGTAATTTTGAATATTGCACTCAACTCCCTTCTAATAACTGGCACTCATCAGATGGCTACTTCGTAATTCGCTGTGTCTGCGCTAGATTCTGGTTAACTGCTACACCTGTGTATCTCAAAACGTGTTTCTTTGGCCTACCAGCAGCAGTTTCACCTGAGATGCTCATTAAAAATGCAAATTCCTGGGACCCAAGCCAGCCCTACTGAATCTGCATCTGCGGGGTTGGAGCTCCATTTTAATGAGAGCTCCCTCTGTGACTCTTTAGCACAGTGATGTTGGGGAACCACTGCCGGAGTTAGTGCTTTCCCTATCCAGTTGGGCTGGAATCACCTGGGGAATTCATTGGACATACACCCTGGGTGACTCTCAAAGAGTCTGATTGCATAAGTCTGGGCTGAGCTCAGTCTTTGAAGTGCCCAGGTAAATCCAGTGGGATTGATGGCTTCACCTTGTACACTTGATACCCCTCATGTGGGCACTCTAAAAGAAATGACAGCATTTTTCACAGAGTCCCTCTTGTCTCTGGACACACGGTTTAGTGAACCTAAGGGTATCTTACCCTTTGATATTCACAGTACAGGGAAGTTTGGTGTGAATCCACAAAAAGTCTTGGCCTGAATTTCAGTTGAATCTTTCAATGTATGTGATAAACATTGAAAGTAGCAATAGAGAAGCTAGAATGAGTTCTAGCAACTAGAGTTTGCCAAGATCTGGTGGGATTTCTCCCTTTACACAGATAGCCTGAAATGTATTTTAATATCCTTGAGGGCTGCAACCTAAATGTAGTCTTCACGTGACCAAAAAAAAATATTTTCTATATATTTTCTATATATTTTTTACTAAATGATAGCAGAAGTAAGTGACAACTAATAAAGAACTGAAATATGGTTTTTCTGGTGTGTCAAGGCCCTAAAGGCATTTCAGAGGTAGAAGCTGTCATCTTCACAGCATTAAAGTGGAATTTCAGGCAAATTACTGTTGCCTGGCATGAAAAATAGATGAAATCCTGGATGGCAGATGAGAGCAAAAGCTTGAGAGGGCCCGTAAATCATGGAGAGCTTGGTAGCTGCTAAAGATAATTAATTCACTTAGAGACTAATAAATAAAGATAACAATATGTTGCATTATGCTTAGCAGGTCTGGTACCTCAAAACTGAGAATCAAAGAAAAACTGAAATTTGAGTTAGCAATCCTAGCTGGAAAAGTCGCCCCAAAAGGTGATTCTCAACTGCTTTTTTCATGAAATCAAGTGCTGCCCTAGACGTAATCACTGGCCTTCAGCTCAGGACAATGTGGTCGTCGCCGGTGGGGAAAGGTGGATTATCAGCTTTCAGGCAGCTGAAGAGTCAGGTGGCACCAACATTGTGAAGTGGGTCAATATTTGGCCAATCGATTTTCTCTCGCTCCCTCAGTCTTCAAATGTTAAAGGGCCAGGGAAAAGGGCAGAAGCCTCTTGAAAGTGAAGAACGACAAAAAAGAATAAGAGCACAAGTATGAGTTACTCTTATTAAGTTGTCATAAAGAGACCAAATTTTAGTTATTAAAATCAGAATTTCAGGATTGGCTAGGCAAACTAAAATTTACTTAGTGCACTTTATTTGCTTTCTAAGCGTAGGATCAGCTGGAGTGAAAAGGTCATTAAATGAATGTAGTACTTATTTCTTAAGTATGGGTTCTACTGTAGCCACCCCACTGACTACTTTCAGGGTTTCTTTGATTGAGATCTCATCTTTATATAAAAATTCAACTAAGTTGTTTTTCCCAAAAATATGCTGTGTTACTTTAAATTAGTCTTTTTTTTTTTTAAGTGAAAAAGTGTTGCCATATCAGAAACAAGTGTAGAAATTAAAATTATTTGAAAAACTTCTAAACCCTGTAAAATTCTCGTGAACACTTTCTATGTGCCAGGCCCTGGGTCCATTACCTGGAGTAAAGGAACTGACAGCCCAGTGAAGGAGAACAGACACCTGAACAAATATTTTTAATAAAATGTGGTGTTCAGATATAGGTACATAAATAATGTGAATAAATTGGAAGTAAAACATCTTGAAAGAATAGAAATCAATATGATCTGGAAGATTTAGAGCCCACATTTCTAAAGAACGGTGTTAATAAATCACCTTCACTGCATTTATCCAAGTCAAGACAAAGTAGGTGGTGAAAAGCAGGAGAGATAAAAATTGGGGAAATTTTCATTTCACAGACTATAATTTCTAGATTGTATTATGAAACAGAAAGTACCTCATGGTAGAAAATAATAGGAACAGCATAGCATCTAATATGGATTAGCAGGAATGATGCAGGCTGCTGGAGATACGGAGCTAATAAGCTCGGTCCTTGAGTCGCTCAGTCTTGAGGGAGAAAGAACAGGCAAATAGCAAACTGTAATATTGTATAAGTGTTACAATACTTAAAACACAGAGAGCTGGTTGTTTTGTTTGTTTCTTTTTCTTGAATTTGTATTGGCTAGCAGAGAGAAATCTCCTTGGAGAACACCAAGCAGAAATACAACCATAATTAGGAGCAGAAGCCCAAACCCTGGAAATAGGAACATTCTTTTGCCTCCTCTGAGTTGGTACACATCTGGCAGGTGTGAATTTGCATATAAGTAACCACTTCAGGTAGACACAGGTCAGCACCTGCATTCCCAAACACAGGTGGTTGGGCAGCATTTTTTTAAAATTTAGCTACTAAATTACAGTCTCCTTTTCCTACACTGTGTTAATCTGTCTGATTTTCTAGGCTCCTTATAGAGAACCAGGAATTTAAAACCATTCAAGGGGCAAAGAAACCCAAACACAGTTAATTCCCTGCTCTAGTAGTTCTCCAACTCTGATCATGAATTTGTTAAAAATGCAAATTCCTGGGACCATCCCATATATATTGAATTAAATCCACAGGGTGCGGGGCCTGGGGGATCTGTTGGTGTGGTCCCCCACCCCCAAGCCAAGCATGTCGAGGGGCTCTGATAGACATAGCTTATAAACCTCACGTGAATTATACAAACATGTATAAAATCAAGTATTTTGGTCCGAGATGAGATAACGAATGACTCAGCCATGGTTTTTTTTTAAATAACTAAAATTATAGTTTTAAGTTACATAATTAATATGGCCACTCATTCTCATTATACAAGTTCAAACAGGGAATTACACAGAGTAAAAAGTACCAAGCTCCCCTTCATCCCCCTCCCCCATGACACTCCCCACCCTACACTCCTAATCGTTGGGTGCAGACCCTTCCAAATCTGTCTATACAATTTCTGTAAGTATGATACAATTAAGTTTTACTTTGTTTTCATTTTACAGAAATGACAACCTTTTTTCACTTAACAATGTGTAGAGATTTTCCAAGTTAGAATTTATAAACACATTTCATTCTTTTCATCTGTTCTTTAGTATTCTTGTATAGATACAATATAATTTGCTTAATTATTTCCAACAGATGTACATTTAGGTTATCCCGCCCCCTTTTTTGCTACCACACACCTTTATGAATGTCTCTTTGTGCATATGTGCAAGAATTTCTTAGGATAGCCACCTAGTAGAATTTCTGATTCAAAGTCATAGGCATTTTAAGTACTGTTTGCCTTCAGACACTACCCTTTACCACCACCTGGTCAAAACTAATCATCCTTTTTTCTTTCTTAACCAATCTGATGGGTGGAAATTATTTCATCATTTTAATCTGCATTTCCCTAATCATTACTAGAGTGGGATCCTTTTGAGAAGGATGTGGACCATCTGTGTGATTTCTGTGGCCTGCCTGCTCATATTCTTTGCACACTCCTCGACGTATGTCTGCTTTTTCTTGTTGATTTATGGGCCATTTTAAATAGTCTGGGTGGTAATTCTACCTGAGAAATAATGGTAAAAGAAAGAAAAATATCAATCATAGTATTAATATGATTGGGGCTATAAATATGAAATCAATATTATTATAAACAATATCTTATCTGGTAAATTATCTTTTTTATTTATGATGCGTACTGTCATACAGTGCCGTTTTCTATTTTTATCTTGTCACGTCTGACCATCATCCTCTCCATGATTCTAGATGTGCTTACTGTCTGTCTTGCTTCCGATGTGTCTGGGGAGGGGCCGGGGTTTGCCGGGGTGAAGGAGGGAGGGCACAGTACAAACTGATCGGGTTTTTAGCTTCAGTGACTTGGTGGTCAGTAACTGACATACAGGATTGAGGAAAAGAAGCAGCTTTGAGAAGGAAGGGAATGGTTGAGTTCTGTGTGGGACACGTTGGGTTTCAGATTCCAGCAGGATATCTTGGTTATGCCCAGTAGAAAGTAGGAAATACACGCATCACTCAGCAAACAAGCAATCTCACTGTGGGCGTTTGCAGCCCAGTGGTCTGGTTTTGCTGCGTGAGTTCACTTTCTTTGCTTCTGTGAGATGGGAGCCTGGCCATCAGATCAAAGCACATGATGTCAAGCTCCTAGAACCAGACTGACTAGATCTTTGGTGAGTGAATACTCTGAGTCCTTTTTCTTTGGTTGCAATATAATATTGCGTATTTTTTTAAATAACCACTTTTGGGCAAAAATTAGTCCCAAGCTCTTTGCAAAGGTTACTACTTATTTGTCCTAATGTGCACAATTTCCAAACCACTGGTAAGGAGCCAGCACTGATAGTGTAGCAGCTACCAAGTCTTCCTGCTTCGGGACTTTTTACCTTTTATGAAGGTGGACAGTTTATAGCTGTTGATAGGGTATATTATCAACATCTATGATTGACTTACCAGCTTGATACTTGCACAAGCTCTCTCATAGCCTTGCAGAGTTTACACTGACACTGAAGCTCAGAGACAGTGAGTGTCTTGCCCAACATCACACAGCTGGTGAGTGAAAGCATCAGGAGTAAAACAAAATCTACCTGGAGCAAGAGGGAGTGTTGTTCATAAAGAATAGTGTTTAAGCCTAGAGCACAGAAGAGGGGTCTGAGCTGGAAATACAGACCTAGGAGACACTGTGCACTTGAAGTTCTACAGTTGAACACAGGGCTGGCTTCATGAACATGCAACTCGTGCAGTTGCCAAGGACCCATGCTTGAAACCCATGCTCTGCTCATGTCATCTTGAAATTTGTAATCATTGTTGAGCAAAGGACCCTGCATTTTCATTTTGCCCTAAGCCTCACAAATTATGTAGCCAGTCCTGGGTAGATGAGATTGCTCAAGGGATGTGAATAAACTAAGAACAACAGCAAGGCAATGGGCAGAGTCTGGGCAAACTCCACCTGGGAGTACTGGCAGAGGTTGAGTTGGCCATGAAGAAGACTGTGGAATAATAATGAGAAAAATAGGAAGAAAACCAAAGGGAAGGGAGGTGATGGAGGGTGAGGGAGGAGTTCCAAGAGAGAAGAGTGGGTCTGCAGTGTCACCAGCTGTAGAGGGGTCCAGGCAACTGAAAACCAAGACAAAACCTTTTGTCTTTTGAGGGGTCAGAAAGTGGGAAATGGTGCTGGCAGAGGCCAGATGCAGCTCTGTGATAAGGTGGTCAAGGAATCGAGTTGGTGTGTGTAGACTATTCATGGAAGAATTTTGGTCATGACAGGGAGGGGAGCAGTTTGAAGGAGCTTCAGGGTCAAGGACAACAATTATATAATGAGAGAAATAAGAAAATAGCTGCGCCTGAGGAAAGAAAAGAAGGGCAGTAGGTAGAAAGAAAGGAATTTATGATTCAAGGGAATTTAGTATTGTCCTGAGGTCTGAGGTCCCATATAAAAGACTGAGATGGATGGTGGGCCTCAGTAGTCAGCCATGCAGAGAGGAAAGGAGACCAGTGAGGATGGATGCAGATGAACGAGGGAAGGTGGAAGGTAGGGAAACCGAGGAAGCGTGTGCTGGATGACCTCAGTTTTTTCCAATGACATAGGAGCAGGATTCCAAGTGTGGACATAGAGAAGGGATGAAAGTCCTTTCCAATTGGCAAGGGAGCCAATCAGGCATGAGTAACAGAAGAGTCAGGCTTTGGGGCCACTGGCTCCCTGAAGTTCATGTCAAACCACAACTGGCATTTTCTTCCACGGCTCTTATGAATTTGAAGGTGAGAGTCATGTTCACATTCCTGTCCAATTGTTTCCAATTGTTCAGAATTGGGTAGAAAGTAACGTGTTCCCTTACTGCTTTTCCTGTGGTCTGGATCTGAAAATTATCAGCAAGGTTAAGCAGAAAGTACTGGATCCTCTGCTTTTGGCAGAATGGGAATTCCAGGAAGTCCTGACATCTTAAGTTCTCGAATTATACTAACCTTTGGATCTGTGTCATTTTTATGCAAAAATACTAGGCTCAGTGCATATGAAAATGCCTGGTCTCAATCCTTGCAAGGCTTTTGTATCATTAGCCTAATTATACAGATGAGGAAACTGAAACTCCAAGAATTAAGCAAGCTGTTCAGGGTCACAGCTGGTACCAGAGTCGAGATTGAAACCAAGCCTGACACTTTCGTGACCCTCCCTGACCATATGCATGAAAAGAAACTCATGGCTTAGAGTAATTCTGCCCACAACATCCTACCCAATCTTCATAAACAACCCTGAGAAATAAATATTATTATCCTCATTTCACAGACTAGGAAACAGGTTCAATGTAACTTGCCCAGAGTTACCCAGTTAGTAAATGAATTCAGCCTTTTTTACTTAAAAGCCTGTCCTTTCCATAAACTAATTTAGGGCAGTACTTTTCCCAGTGAACTTGGTTAGTTTATGTATAACGACTGAGCTCACGACAGTGATGCTATCTGAGGCGGCACAGCCTAGAGGTGGTTTTCTGAAAGGAGGGAAGTGTATTGGTTAACGGGAATTGGGGGTTTATCCAAAGAGGCTAGAGTATTGAATTAAAAAGAACCAGAGAATTGGGGAAAACATAGCAACTGTTATCTGTGAAGAGTGTAAGATGCTCTGGGGTCCCCAGAATGGAGAAGGGGAGAGTAAGGCACAGTTCCCCCTTTGTTTAAGGGATCTGGTTGAGGTCAGTGCAAGAAGACCCTTTCACCCTGAAACTGCAGGGAGCCCAAGAGTCAGTAAGAAAAAGACCATGATCCCTTAAAGTGGACCTGCCTTGGTTTGGGCTGAGAATTGAATAAGCCTCAGAGGTCAAGCCTAGAGGAAGAACCAGAGCCTGGAGGGAAGCAAAACAGGGAGGGCCTGGCCAAAAACAAAAGTTAATCACTGAAGCCTGTGCTGAGCTATAACTTACAAATCTCTGTGTAGCCTGAATGGCCTGAAGTGTCTTGCATCACAGTTTTGATGCATTGTGCTTTAATTCATTATACAGTGCAGGGGACAAGAATGCAACAGAACTAAATGGAGAAAGCCAGTAACTCGCCAAAGTGCCATCTCTAAGGAGAATTTCTTCTTAGTTTGGATGAGTGGTGATGCAGCAGAAAGTTTGGGACTGACCATCAGCAGTACCCAGGAGAGCGCCTCCTACATGCAGTCTGCCACCCTGACACCATTTGTACCTAATCATGATCTGTCCCACCGCCACCTCCAGTGGCCACAGCGTGAGCCCTTATCTCTCCCCACAGTTTCAGGCTGGAGTTTATCCAGCTTCTCTCACCAGTCCACACTGACCTCCTGCTTATCCTAGCCCTGGCTTGGGAAGCTTGCTAAGTCAACGCCACAGGTTTCCCATTCAGTTTAGTAACTTAGAAGTGAAAAGATGCTCAGACGGTCATAACACACATCGAGTCACAACTGTGACCTTCAGTCTTCGTGGAGCAAGAGAAGATATCCAAGTTTCTATATGTAATTCTGTGTGCGAACATGTGTGTGTATATACACAGTGCCATCAGCGGCTTGCTTAAAATAGATTTCCCACAGGGGTAATGAAAACTGGAAGCTTCATCAAAATAAGGACGACATAAGTAGCACATGTTGCCAAAACCATTAAACTGAATGAGAGAGTTAGGCTCCTGGAATGAGGCCACCTTGCTTAGCCTTCAGTGCTACCGCAGCCCTGCCGGTTCATCAGCCACCCTTCCAAGGACAGCTGCTGTTTGGTCAGTGAATGCATTTCTGTTTGGCACATGTGCTCACGTTGTTGAATACTCGAAGTGTGTTGTTCAGCAGAGCAGACACGGAGGATTATATTCCTAGGACTTGACCGAAAACATAGCTGACTAGACATGATTTTTCTTTAGAAACCTTATCTTGTACTAGTCACACTATTTAACTCCGCATATTTTCCATTCATATAATGTACCCCCCCCCAAAAAAATGGATGTTGGAAATGTTTAAAATGTTCAGAGAGGTACACCACTTTGGAAAACAGTTTGTCCTTTGCTTAAAAAAAGTTAAACATACTCCTACCATACTAACTGAGCCATTCCTCGCATACATATTTACCCAAGGAAAATGACAGCATATGTCCATGTATGACTTGTATAAAAGTGTTCCTTAGCAGCTTTATTTATGATAGAACACTTCCAAAAGAAACCCAAGTGCCCAACAGGTGAACAGATAAAAAAAATTATGTTCCGTCCTTAGGATGGAATACTACTCAGCAATAAAAAGAAATGAGCTATGTATATAAAAAAAAATTTATGAACCTCAAAATAATTAGTCTGAGTGAAAGAATCCAGATTTAAAAAGTACCTATTGTATTATTCCATTTATATAAAATTATAGAAAATGTGAGCTCACCTAAAGTGATAGAAAGCAAATCAGCAGTTGTCTGGGGGCACAAGAAACCAAGTTATTTATTTATTTTTTTATTGAAGTTTATTTTGTGTCATGGATATGTCTGTCCACCCCCTTTACCTCTTCCCACCTCCAGCCTCCAACCCTATGATTGATTAAATAGTGTTATTTATTCACTTTTGGATTGGAGATATTTTGGTTCGTTATGAGGAATTTCAGCTTCTGTTAATATTTTTCTTCCTCTTGATTTAGTGTGGGAATTCTGATACCATGCAGATAAAAAATAATTGGAGGAAAATTTGAACATGAAGTTGAGAGAGGGTAATTAATGGAGCAGCTAATAGTGGACAGAAATGAGAACTTGGATTGAGAAGGTCACCTTGGAAAGAAGGAAGAAACTTTTTTTTAGGAAAGCAAAACCAGATAGGGGAAGGAATAGGGTGTTAGAAAGGGAGTTGGAGCACCACTTCCCAAATGATTTTCTCTGAGTTGTTAGTGGGTAGTCTTGAGCTCAAGATAGAGGATAGGATGGAACGCTTGGGGATGGAGAGTTCGGGAGCAGTCCAAAAGGAAATCAATAGGGAATTGACAAGAGGTGAGGAAAAACAAACAAGCAAAAACCAAAAACAAACAAAAAAAGCTTTTCAGCACCTGAAGTCACCTAGCATGAATTTTTGGGGAGCCCACCCAGCATGGTTTTTTTTTTTTTAATTTTATTTATTTATTTATGGCTGTGTTGGGTCTTCGTTTCTGTGCGAGGGCTTTCTCCAGTTGCGGCGAGCGGGGGCCTCTCGCTATCGCAGCCTCTCTTGTTGCGGAGCACAGGCTCCAGGTGCACAGGCTCCAGGCGCGCAGCCTCAGTAATTGGCTCACAGGCCCAGCTGATCCACGGCATGTGGGATCTTCCCAGACCAGGGCTCAAACCCGTGTCCCCTGCATTGGCAGGAGGATTCTCAACCACTGCACCACCAGGGAAGCCCCCAGCGTGGTTTTGTGGAATTTTCAATACTAGTGATACTCAATTAGAGGTACAGTCAGCCTTTATTATCTTTTTTTATGGTGAAAAATTTATACGTAGAATTAGTCAGCTGAACTCAGTTTAGGTGATCCCAATTTTGTGGGCAACACCAAAGCATCACGGTTGGGAACCAGTGGAACATAAGCCTTTTTCTCTCCATCAGGCCTGATCAGGACGTTGACCTTGGCCACGTCAGAGTCATAGAGCTTCCTCCCTGCCTGTCTCAGCTGGTGCTTGTTGGCCTTCCATCTACAGTGAACACAGGTATGTTGTGTTGTCTCTATCTTCGTGGCCAATTCGGTGGTCAGGCAGAACCTGGTGACAGCGTAGTGGTCAAGCGTGTTTCTCCTGGGCGTGCTCTTCCGAGGATATCTGGGCTGCCTTCGGTGCAGCAGTATCTTGGACTGCCATGGGTGGGTGACGTGTGGCTCTTCTTTTTCTTGTGCTTGTGGGTGCCGTTCAGTGCTGCCCCCTTGGCCGTCAAAGCCTTTGCTTTGGTTTCAGCATTGGGAGGGGCAGGGGCGTCACACAGCCAACCTTCCGTCTTCGCTTTCACTGCCGTCTTCCTGAAAATGTTCTGCCTTCATTTTAGAAGGAAAAAAAAAAAAGTGTGTTCTCGGGCTTCCCTGGTGGCGCAGTGGTTAGGAATCCGCCTGTCAATGCCAGGGACGTGAATTCGAGCCCTGGTCTGGGAAGATCCCACATGCTGCGGAGCAACTAAGCCCGAGAGCCACAACTACTGAGCCTGCGCTCTAGAGCCCGCGAGTCACACTACTGAAGCCCACAAGCAGCAACGAAGACCCAACGCAGCCATAAATAAATAAAAATTATTTAAAATAAAACTCCCTGACACTTAAAAAAAAAAAACAAACAACTGTGTTCTCATCTTAAAAAAAAAAAAAACAACTTGAAGTCTGTTCTCAGACAGATAAGCCATTACACTAAAAATAATTGAGTTGCACTGTTTAAACTGTTTCCAAAATTTCAAATACCTTCAGTAAGTGTATTGTGTCTCTCACACATGAACTTTATGTAGTAATTGAGTATTTTTACAATTAACTATAAACACAGTTATTTTAATCATCTTTGCTAACATTTACTGCCTGCTTACGACATGGCAGACACTGAGGCAATTTAAACATATTAACTTATTTAATGCTCATAACAACACAATGTCATACTTTACAAAGGAGGAAACTGAAGCAGAGAAAGGTTAAACATTCAGTAAAGACAAAGCTAGGATTCAAAAATCTGGCTCTAGAGCCCAGCATCTAACCTCTACAGTATAGTGCCTCTCATATATCATGTCACGATTACACCAAGCAAGCAGGACTCATGGGATGTAATCAGAAAACAACTTTCTTTTTGTTTCCCGCTGCCCTTTTACATTTATTCTAGTTCTTTCCCTATCCTTGAATGAAATTTAACGCCATCTCATCCCCTGTAGAGTCACTCTGAATAACATAAGGTGATCTTAGTTTCCTCTAGTTTTGGGGTTAAGGCTGTCTCTCAGAGGCATATTTTTGGTTTTTAGCAATCCCTCCCCCATTATCAGGGGTTTCTCACCTGTAGTTCTCTGGAGTGGCGGGTCCAACTGATCATTAGCTCCTTCCTCTACTCCCTGGATATCTGACAGTTTCCTTCTGTTGTGGTCTTTTACCCATCGAGGCAGTTCTCTCGAACAAGACTTGTAAAGGCCCTACACAAGCATGTTCTTCATTGAACTATACCTCATGCATAAGAAACATTCCAGCATCATTTGCCCTGACAAATTCTCATGGTCCAAGCCACTAGTACAGTCACCTTTCCTTTGCTCAGCCATCCCCTCTGCGTTTCTCACAGGAAGTCAGGAGCCCTAGTTCTCCTAGAACCATAGGCTGTAGAGGACACGTTTCTTTAGGCTCTTTAAATCCCTAATATCTTGCTGGAGATGAAGGAGAAAGTAGCTCCCACCCATCTCTTTCCATTTGATGGGAACGACTCATGGCACATCCCTAGTTGTCTCCAAAAAATCCTCCTGTGATCTTCAACTCCAACTCTTTCGTTCATTTTATTTATTTTCCAGTGAGGATTAAGAGTTGGGAACCTAGATTTCTAATAAGAAAATTCAGTAAGCTTCCTAGGTATAAAATAAAATTACTGCCCAAAACTCAATAGTGTTCCTATGCAATATCAATAACGAAATAGAAAAAAATCTCATTCGCAAAAGCAAAAAAAAAAAAAAAAAAAGGTATTCAGAAATCTAACAATCTATAACATAGTTATGGAGAAAGTTAAAACATTGAAGAATGTAGAAGGGCCCAATAAATGGAGAATTATGCCATCTTTATAGATAGGATGGTGCAGTGTCATAGTTATTTCCTCCAAAATTATCTATAAATACAATAATATTCCAATAAAAAAGAAACTACCTTAAAATATTTGTCATTTGACAACCGTACTCAAAATATATGTGAAAGATTAAAGAGTTGAGAATGCCAAATAATTTCAAAGAAAAAAGAATGGAAGCCTTTACCTACAAGTTGGTAAGACTTACTTTAAACTTATGGTAAAGTTAAAGGGCTGTATTGGTGCAGGAATAGACAGATAAATTAAGGAATGGTACAGAGAATAAAAAATAGATCCAAGCATATTAGAGAACTTGTTATAAAATGTAGCATTAAAAATCAGTTGGAAAAGGATAAATCATTCATTAAATTGGAACAAGTAGATAAAAATAGAGCCTAGTCTCAAAACAGTCACAAACGTAAATTACATAAAGATTAAAACCTAAGTGTTAAAAGCAAAACTTTTGGAACAAGATATCAGAAACTATCAGGATATTTGGGAAGGTGGAAAATTTTTATCTGAGATACAAAAAGCACAAAACAAAAAAGAAGATGGAAAATTGTGACTATGTTAAAATGCAAAATATACCAGTCAAAAGATATAATAACCAAATTAAAGCAAGCTACAAAGTGAGGAAAGAGATTTGCATGCATGTTACAAACAAGGGCTTATCTCCAGATTACGCAAAAGCTTCTATAAAGTATAAGAACAACAATATAAAGAATGAAAAACCTGGATGACCAATAAGCCTATTAAAAGATGTTCAACCTCACTAGTCTTTGAGGTGATGGGAATTGAAACAAACTACATTCTTGACACATCGTAGTGGAGATAACTAGAAAGTCTAACAGTACTAAGCACGTCCACTCACTGCTAGTGGAAGAATAAAGTGATATAAAAGCAGACTGTCTCTTTAAAGTTTTGCCTTAAAAAAAAATATGAGGCAAATAAGGCAGAATGTTGACATTCATGGTAAATACACGAATTTTTATATTATACCTAAATTTTAAATTACTCATTATTTTTTAACTTTTAATTTTTGAAACAGTTTTAGACACACAAGAATTTTTTTAAATAGCACAAAGAATCTCTATATACCCTTCACCCATATTCCATAAATGTTAGCAATCTTGCATAACCACAGTACAAGGATCAAAATCAGGAAATTATTATTGATACACCACTATTGTCTACTGACCTTACTCAAATATAAATACTTTTTAATTTAAAAAATCTTGCCATCCTACAATTCATGTCATTTAAAACTGAACACTGGGAGTTAACTTACAGAGCGGCTCAGCCAAGTTGCTATCAGCAAGGAGAAAATGTATTCCTGGGCATGAACACTACCTATTTAGATATTCTGTACAAGTGATGGAAAAAATGTCTCCTTTTCCTGAAGATATGCAGGAGAGATGAGGGGCATATAATTGATAAGGCTCAAGAGAACATTTTTATTCTATAGATCTTCATACCCCTAAATGCACCAAACAGAAAAATATTATGAGAAAAGTCATTTTTAGATAATACACCTTGTATTTTTCACTATGAAAATTTTAGAACATATATGAGGATAATACTTTTTTCTTCAAGTAACAGTGGAATTTTAAATCTAAAAGTAAAGAATTGTATATCTAAAGGTTTATGAATTTTCAGAAGTGAGGCCTGAGCAGGCTTAGTAAATTTTCCAAGTACAGCTATCGTATCTATTCATTCTCTTTTTCTCAACAAATACTTAATTTTCCCCACCTCCCTAGCCAGTTTCTAGAAAGTTTTCACTACTGATGCAAAATCGTTTAGGTGCTTAATAAAGAGAGCAAGTGGAACTTGGAATTTTCCTTTTTTATAGACTTTTAGGTGAGGATTAAAGAACTTTACATCTCAAAGTTTACATGCCTGGAAACTAGACTGGGCATTAGATGCTTCTTCAAAAACTTCCAGGCCTCTGACTCTGTGGTCAGAACTGTGATTTGACATCAGGGAAGGTCACACACACACAAGCATGCACACACCCCTCTTACCTGCAAGGATCCAATGTCAGGATGTGATGGGTGCCCCATAAAGGCTACATCAGTGTTTCCCAGATTTGCCAGATCATGAGGATCACGTGGGCTATATGAAAAAGACACTTCGGCTCTACCTCAGAACCATGAAATCAGAATCTGCATTTTTTGCAGGTGTCCCAGTTAGGGCTTAGAAGCAGGAAAGTTTGGGAAACAGGAAAGGAGGCCTCATCTGGCAGATTTGCTGGCACCTGGCTTGAGCTGATGAGGCAACCCCAGTCAGTATGTCTATAGACCAGTGATGTAATCTTGGCAGAATCCTGTCGAGAGCCCATAGGTTCCCGGTGTATGTGGGAAGGAGGGGTGGGCAGTAGGGAGAGGATGCCTATGCAAGAAGGGGCTAAAATAGTTCAAAGAGATAGGGAGGTGCCAGGAAGGTCACAAAACCACCCTCCTGTTCATCTAGGTGACCCCATTTCACTCCACGTTCACTGCTTCTGGGTTCCTACAAAGTTCCACCCCACTCCAGGGCTCAAACTACCCACCTGGCTGAACCCACCAGGGTCGTGGGAGAAGACATGAGAGGGAGTGCCTAGCTGGGCAAGATGTCTGTGGTGGTGTTAAAGGATTCTTCACATAGCAACCGAAGCCAGTTACTAGCCTCTGGGGACAGTGATTTGTGCCAGAAGGATGCCATAAGTTTGGAAAATTGCTCATATCATGGGTCTTCAAATCTCAGGAAAAAGAAACAGCAAAGACACACACACACACACACACACACACACACGCACGCACGCACGCACACGCAGACAAGCTGAGAGGTTGTTAATTTATCAATCTGCAAACCTGGGGCTAGGCCAAACTCTGTAGCTGTCAAATCACGTATGCACCCAAATTAAAAAGCTTTATTTGTCTAGTAATGATTCATAAGAAGGCCCATCTAGGAGTTTAACTTATAAAAATTCATGGAGACAAGAAGCATAAAAGGGTTCAAAAAGGCATTTTAGGCTACAGTGGAGGAAACAAAGTCAACATGTCTAATTATATTTCATGACACTTATCTACAGTATGTATCATAAATTATTTTAGAAATTGAGGAAATTGGAAATAGTTCCAATTTTGGAACTATGGTTAAAACTGGGGAGAATATAATTAGGAACATAATAATTGCCAGGGTGGCACAGACACAAGCCAGTCACGCTAATCACGCTATGTTTGCTGTCTCATTCAGTCTTCAGAGCAACCCTGTGAGATAGTGACTATTATTATGCCCATTTTACATATGATGAAACTGGTGGATGGAGATGTTCAATTACTTCCCCAGGGGGACTGCTTTTCAAAGGCCATACACTCTATCACTATGCTCTTCATCAAATCCAGCTGTTTTATACCTAAATTTCTTGGACCCGTATCCCACTTCCTTAAGATGCCTTCTCCATTTCTGTGCATTATACTAGCATTTCACACCCCACCTACCCCAGCTTATCCTGACATTCATTGTTTGTGACAGTCCTGCTCTGTCGTCTCTCCAATATTGCTATTTAAATGCTTCTCTTGGTGCGTGTCACCGCCTTCAGTGGATCCCAAGCTACCTGGGGCTGAGATCATGTCCTATTAGTTTGTCCTCTTCTTCCCTGAGCTCTCTACGGTAGCAGGTATTCATTAGATAATTTTTAAATACTTATTATATCAATGGTGATCTTAGTACTGAAGTTATTGTAGCTTAAAGAATGAAAAAAACTTACTACCAAAGACATTTAGAAAACCAACTACACAGATGTAGAGAACAAACATATGGACACCAAGGGGGGAAAGCAGCAGAGGGTGTGCGTGATGGTTTGTGTGATGATTTGGGAGATTGGGGTTGACATGTAGACAGTGATGTGTATCAAATGGATGACTAATAAGAAAATAAATAAATAAATAAATAAACATTAAAAAAAAAAGAAAACCAACTAACTTATTTGGAGGTTAAAGTCTTGTGTTCTTGGGGAGGACAATTTTCAAACAGAAGAGCTAATGGCTCAAGATTATTTTGTTACTAGGAAAAGCGAATGAAAAAGTAACTACAAGCTTTGTGGCCCATGTGCAATGGAATACACGTTTTGTAAATCATTTCATTGTCAATCTCTGCTTAGTCAGGCTTGCCTTGCCAGCGTTAATGGCCATGCCTATTTTCTCTATGAAGAAGCAACAATTTGAAAAATGAAGATGGATTGAGCTGCAGTATCCTCACGTATAGCTATTTATCGTCACTAATTACACTTCTTACTCTATAACTATTGCAAAGTAATTTATAGGAACGGAATTCATTATTCAGAAAAACCAGTGACAGATGTCAAGGATGGGGAAGTTACAGCCTGCATGTCTTGCTAATCAGCATTCTCCTTCTCGGGCCTGCCCCGTTGCTCAATTCACACCATGACCTTCAATAAGCATCATTCACAGAGAAAAATCTGGCGGCAGTCCTGAGAGTCAGTGACCCCCCTCTACCATTCGGTTCCTTCAAATTTCAAACAAAAGATCGGAAGTAAGTTTGTCTTACTTCCATTAGACAGAAGAATTTCTTCCAAAATATTTTCAATGAAATGGGTAGAATTGCTCTGTTGGATTACCTAGGTGGGCAGCTAAGCTTCTTATTGCGTCATTCATGAAGTACACAGTGAGATGTTTCTTTTAAGACATGCTATTTAATCATTCTTAAAGTGAAGGTCTCTTTTTGTATCATGTACTAAAAAGAAATTCTCTTCATTGGTGCACTAAAGCAGGTGGCTTTTTTTTAATTTATTTTATTTTATTTTATTTTATTAATTAATTTATTTATTTATGGCTGTGTTGGGTCTTCGTTTCTGTGCGAGGGCTTTCTCTAGTTGCGGCAAGCGGGGGCCACTCTTCATCGCGGTGCGTGGGCCTCTCACTATCGCGGCCTCTCTTGCTGCGGAGCACAGGCTCCAGACGCGCAGGCTCAGCAATTGTGGCTCACGGGCCTAGTTGCTCCGCGGCATGTGGGATCCTCCCAGACCAGGGCTCGAACCCGTGTCCCTTGCATTGGCAGGCAGATTCTCAACCACTGCGCCACCAGGGAAGCCCAGCAGGTGGCTTTTTAATAGATTATAATCCAGTCTGTTGCTATTCACATCTCTACTTCTGTGGAATCTACTTTGGTGGGATTTTTTTAAAGTGATGGCTTTATGTATACCCTGAGTGCTTGATTTGCCATTAGTAAGTCACTTAACCTAGACTGTCTCTGCTAAATTAAATCAATTTGGTATTCACTGCTAATGAATAAAGATGTCACAGGTCTGACCCACTAGAAAGCATGTATGTGATTTTTAAAAAATAATCCTGAATTTATTATATTGGAATGTATTTAAAGAAGCAAAAAATGTATAAAGGAAATTTGATTTTGTTCATGAGAATAGTACACATGAAAATATATCTCCCTGCTACAGACAGAAATCATGCCTATTATTATTATTATTATTGAGAATGGCATGGGGAAATCTGGGCAAGAACAGTTAATCCCAGAGAAAATACCTCTGTAGGAACACTAGCAAGGTCAGTGTTTGCTTAATTATTCACCGCCAACTGTCATTCTAATTGCAAATAATAGATGAGTCTTGCATGTTGAAAGTCTCTATATCTCTGTATTTCAAGGCTATTCCCAACTCTTTATGATTTGGTCTCAGGAGTCGAAGCAAAAGCAGTAGATATCTGTTAAAACCACTCCTGCTGAAAAGAGAGTTTCCTTTTTACTTTTCGCCTTGTGTGTCCTCAGAGAAAGGTTTTGGGTAATGAGATGCTAGGTGATTTAGCTCAGGTAAGCTCTGTGGATATAAGTTCAACAAACAAATTTTACCAGAAGCAGGAAAATATTCATCATATTATATAAAGGGTGTTATAAAACAGATAAAACCTTTGGTCCATACATAAAGCAACAAGCAAGTCTTCTGGAGTTAAGTTGGTCCTGCAAAATTCAAGATTATAAATCATGTTTACACGAGGCTGGGCCTGAAAGAAGTTAGACTATTAAAATGTAGGCTCTATATCATAGTAACAGGCTGTACATCTTTGGATTATGAGTCTTGGCTGCCAGTGGATACACGGGGTGAATCTAAAATGGCTCATTATCTTTGTCTACACAAACTCTTTGACAACAATTTGCAGTTTAGCTCCGTAGTTAGAGCAAATCAGGGTCATTGCTTGAATTTCCACCAGAGTGCTTAACTGTCCTTGATAACATGCCCATGGGCAAGGATTGCCAACTCAAAAACTCAGGAACAAAGCAACTAATTCCCATGAATAAAGTGGCCTTGGGGTAAACAACAGGGAGTGGTGAAGACTGTGGCAACGTGGAGAATTCAGACCCCCATCTAAAGGGGCAGCTCCTATCCCGATTCCAGCCTGGTTACTGAGAGGAGATATGAGCCCAGTGTTGTTAGCTCTGACTTACAAGAAAAGCCAGAAACCTGGGACTTTTATGTAAAAATATTCCAATTTTTCATGTACTCAACTAATTCAAAAATGTTAAAGCACCATGGATGGCAATCAGAACACATCTCTTGATTAGAGCTGACATTTGGTTCACCAGTTTGCAATGCCTGCTTCAACCTCTAATTTAGGCTAGTTGGTGTGTATTCCCTTTACATTCAGGGTGAAGGAGGCAAAAGCTTATAGGTACACCTGTATAAATCCATCACCACCACTGGGAAAGCACCTTTGTTACCTTCAGGCCTTCCTGACTCTGGGTCCTGTGGTGAGTTCAGTAGTGGCACCCAAAAGGATATGTTTATGTTCTATCCCCCCAGAACCTGTGAATGTGATCTTATTTTGAAAAAAGAAAAAGATTTTTGCAGATGTAATTAAGTTAGGGATCTTAAGATGAGATCACTCTGAATTATCCAGGTGGGCTCTAAATCCAATGACAATGTCCTTACAAGAGAAGATAGGATAGATTTGAAGAAGAGAAGACAAGGTAAAAATGGAGGCAGAGGGGCTTTCCTGGTGGCGCGGTGGTTGGGAATCTGCCTGCCAATGCAAGGGACACGGGTTCGAGCCCTGGTCTGGGAAGATCCCACATGCCGCGGAGCAACTGGGCCCGTGAGCCACAACTGCTGAGCCTGCGCGTCTGGAGCCTGTGCTCCGCAACAAGAGAGGCCGCGATGGTGAGAGGCCCGCGCACCGCGATGAAGAGGGGCCCCGCTCGCCGCAACTAGAGAAAGCCCTCGCACAGAAACGAAGACCCAACACAGCCAAAAATAAATTAATTAATTAATTAATTAAAAAAAAAAAAAAAAAATGGAGGCAGAGATTGGAGTCATGCAGGCACAAGCCATGGAAAATCTAAAGCCACCAGAAGCTAGAAGAGGCAATGAACAGAATCTCCCCTGGAGTCCTCAGGGGGAGCACGGCCCTGCTTATACCTTCCTTTTTTACTTCTAGTCTCCAGAACTGTGAGAATAACTTTCTGCCGTTTTAAGCCACCACATTTGCAGTAGTTTGTTACCACAGCGCTAGGAAATTAATACGGGGTCAGTAACGTCATCTTCCTAAACAGGGCTTCTATAAGCATCACCCCCATCATCTGATATCCAAAGGTACCTCTGAGGATGGCTGCTCCATCAAGAATGTGTGCCAAAAGTTAAAAATCACCTCCGCCATTTAAACTCTAGATTTCATGACATCAACCCTAAAATAAGAATGCTCATATAACCCACAGAGAAAATTAAACTTCAGAGAAAAATATCATTCAGGAGAGAGGCACATTGAAAACCAGACACTGGGGCCACTCATGGTCTATACCTAAGAAGACAGTACAGAGATGAGTGTCATCACATCTGAATTCTGACTAATGATCTGCTCTTGATTCTTTGCCTCTAAGTTAAAAATGAGAGCTATAACCAAGACATTTTGATGGATCTGAAGACTACTGAGGCAATAGTCATTTTCTAAATTCTAGATACTTAACTAAATGTGAGTTTAAAAACCAAATCTGACATAGAAAATTACCCAAGGGAAAAAAATTAAAAAGACATCCTTTAGAGGCCACTGAGTATTGGGATTATTCAACCCATTTATCACCCTTTCTTAAGTAAGCAAGCACTTGGAATCCCCTATACTGTTCCCAACGTGGTTTCCCCTAAAGCCCACTAGAGCATCAGGTATATTTTATTTTTTCATAGTGTTTCTTTCTATCCAGAAGGAGAAAGGGCAAGGCTGTCAGACAGGTACATGTGTCATATTTCCGGAATCCATATCTTCCCAAACGCCTGATTTATGATGTACTTTCATACAAACCATGTGGAGCAAGAAGCCACTTCTCCCTTAGATTTCTATGGTCCTTTGTACCTTTTTAAAGGCTTTGTTTTGTTCATTCACTCCACATCTTTTGTGTATTTCCATTCACTAGTCAGTGGGCTAGACCTTCTCTCAGGGAGTTTACCATCTAATAGAAGTGACAGGCATGGAACAAATCATCACAGAACAGGAGGTGAGGATCATGATAGAGACGTGCACACAGGGCCATGGAAGCAAAGAAGAAAGAGTGTCGACCGATCTGGAGGTAGTTTCTTAGAGGAGATTCCCCTGGAGCTGGGTCTTGGAGCATCATTAAACGTGAAAGAGTCAGAGCGTCATATACAAAGATATAGAGACACAAGAGGGAGTGGGCACGTGGCCTATTCAGGGACAGGTGGGAGATTTGAGCTGGCTTCAGAGGCTGGTGCTGGGATTGGGGAGGGGAAGTGAGTGGCTCTCCTCCTCCTGGTGGTTTTGGCATCCACCTCCTCCACCTCATTCCTGACTTGGATGAGACCGTCATGATTCCCTGCCTGCCCCTCCATGTGAGCCCCACCAAGCCTCAAGTCTTACTCTTCACAGAGCCATCAGAGCGAGCTTTATAAAACGCTAGTCAGATCGTATGACTCAGCTGGATAATATGATTGAAAACTCACCAGGCCATTCCTAGTGCCTCTAGGATCTGGCCCTACCTACTCCTAAGGGCTTGTATTAGTTTTCAGGACTCCTATAACAAAGTACCACAAAGTGAGAGCCTTAAACAACAGAAGTTTATTGTCTCACAGTTCTGGAGGGTAGAAGTCTAAGAGATCAAGGTATCTCCAGAGGTGGTTTCCTCTGAGGCCCTAAAGGAAGGGATCTGTTCCAGGCCTGCTCCTTAGCTTGTAGATGGCCATCTTCTCCCTGTGTCCTAATCTCTTCTTATAAGGATACCAGTCCTATTGGATTAGGGCCCACCCTAATGACCTCATTGAATTTAATCACCTCTTTAATGACCCTAACTCCAAATACAGTTACATTCTTAGGTACTGAGGATTAAGACTTCAATATATGAATTTTTAGGGGAACACAATTCAACCCAAAACAGGGCTCGTCTCCTATCATTGCCCCCACTCACCCCACACCATATGTCATACCTTTAGGCTATTTTCTCTGCTTGAAATGTCTTCACTACACTTGGTAGAAAGGCAGTAGAGTGTAATGGTTGACAGCACTGACTCCGGAACAAAAATCTGATTTTGAATCCCAGCTCTGCCATTCATTTATTGTGTGACTTTGAACTCAAATTGTGAAGGTTAAGCGATAAGTTTTCTCATTTGTACAATAGGGACCATGCCTCTTACCCAAAAAGATTAAAATTAATCAATATGTGCAAAGCACCTAAAACAGTGCCTAGGATGCAGTAAATGCTGATTAAGAGTCAGCTATTGTACTTACTGTGCCCTGGTGAACTATTCATCGTGGAAGGCTTGGGTCAAACATCATGTCTTCTGAGAAGCCTCCTCTGACCTCACATTCTGCTTCATGTTCCCACAGGACCATGTACCAATTAATACTTATATGTTTGATTATTGGTTGCCTTTCCCACTAGTCTGTGACCCCTTAAGGCCAGAGACCTCTCTTCTTAGAGATCAAAAACTCAGTCTCTGGAGTCAGACTGGGCTCCCACCCCAGCACCAACAATTACTAGTTGTGTGTCCTTCAGCAATTTTATCTAAACTCTGTAATCCTAGGCTTGCTTATCTGTAGAATGGATATAACAGTACTACCTACTATTGTAGTAGGTATTGTGAGGATTAAATTGTATTAGACACATAAAGGATACATCTGCTACAGAGTAAGGAGTAATGATTATTAGCTATTATCTATTTTTATAAGCTTTGTGTACTCAGCATCTAGCACTTGCTGAGTACTTATTAGGTGTGCAATGATGTTTAGTTTGAATGTGATTGAAAAGACTTGAGTAGAATTAAAACAGATTGAAGCCAGATTGGTCAGGCCTAGAAGTGGTCTGAGAAAAAAATGATGAGGATGTGAACCAAGGCAGTAGAGGCAAGAATAGAGAGATAGGAGAAAAGTGTAGTGAAATTTACAAGCTTGAATGTACTATTGGTTGATGGTACTGTTGGTTGTACTATTGGAAAATGAAAGACAGGAGACTCAAACATGATTCCAGTGATCCTGATGACTGGATGGATCCTGATGACTGAATGCCGTTGCCCCAAGACAAGAAACATGGGAGAGGAAACAGATCCATACCGAAAGATAAATAACTCAGTTTCAGTTGTCTTGAGTTTGAGATGCCAGTGAGATACAAAGTGTCAGTGTCCATTGAGGGTAAAGGTTTCGATGTGGAAGGCAAGGCCAAGCTGTGGTAGGGAGATTTGTGTTGGTGCCAGAGGACGATTGAAGGACAGCCCTCAGATAAAGACCCAAGGACAAGAAGTACAGTGAAACCCTTGGCTTCCTTCTCTTTTCATCATACCTGTTGGTCCCATCTCCAGTGAGAGCCTAGAACCTCTCTTCATTCTGAGTCTAGGGTCCTGCACCACACCACAGCCCACACAGGCGTGAAAATCTCATTTCTGTCCATATCTTCACCTCTTACTCCTCCTTCCTGTAATAGGTTTTCTGTGGCTTCCAAGAACCGAATCTCTGCCAAAATATTAACCCAGGAAATACAAGAGACACAAGGCCTACAGTTCACTACTGGGATAATAGTGACCTTACCCGTGTACATTAGAAAACTTAAAATAAGTTTCTTAGGTGTCTGAATCTAGTCTCTTTTTAAGAGACATCTTCTAAAAGCCACTATCTCTAATCCTCCGGCTTTAGGGAAACATGTGAACAGAGGACTTTACAATGGGAAGAGTCGAGAGGTGAACAAGGGGGGCCAAACCAAAATACTTTTGGTTTTACTTTAATACAAAAACAGATAAAATTCCATGGACAAAAGCTAAGTAGGGAAAACATGAGCAGATTCAAGGGATTTTCCTTAAACCTTCTGTCCACAGTCTGTCCCAATCTGACTTCTCCTCGTCGGCAGGATTTTCCCTCAGTCCACGTCTCCCACATCATCTCCTTTCACAAAAGGCGAGGAGAAGTTGATGCCCTCCAATATCTTTTTTTTAAATTAATATTCTGTGATTGTCTTGTTACAAATGCAGTATATACTCATCAGAAAACACAGCAAAAAAGGAAAAAAAAATATATATATATATATAACAATTCTTAACATCAGTAATCCTGCACATCCAGAGATAACTGATGTAAACACTTTGGTGAATAGCCTTTGTATTCTATATAGCTATAGACAGAGATATAGACTCTAGATCTAGATCTAGCTAATAGATTATAGCTATAGATATGTTTATAAGTACAGACATAGCTCTGTGCACATCGCTATCTGTCTGTTGGTAGCACTACCACATACAACTGTAGAGGATGTTCAGGCTGATGGCACTTTATTGGGTGGAGGGGCATATTTTGATTCATAATCTGCCTCTTTCATTTAACACACAGCTCGTTTAATCCCAAATCCTTTCCCTCCTATAGCTTCATATTGGGTTGTTCTACACTCGTCCAAGTCTAGCTTTGCTCTCTCCAGCTATAATTTTTTCAGCTGTAGCCTTTCCTGTGAGCCCAGCTCCTCTATGGGTAACCAGGTCCAGGGAGTCTTCAGATTTTCCTACCACAAAGAACTGGCTGCTCATGTTCTGTCTTGGCTGAAGTGACTTGGCCTGAGAATTTCAAATCAAATATATTCAACTAGCAGCTACAGTTTCTTTTTATTCCCTCAGACTCAGGCGTGACCCTTGAACACATTTCCCAATGGCAAAGATTCTTTCTAAAATTGGGGCTGATGGAGTCTTAGATATAATGACAAAAATAATCATTATAAATTGTAGATAACACTTTCTGTTATCTGCAAAGCTAAGGGCTTCATAATTAACCCTTGGAACCACTCTTTAAGTAGATACTGTTATTGTCCCCAGTTTACAAATGAGAAAACCAAGATTTAAAGAAGTATCTTATCTAAAGTTTGATTCAAACTCAGGATTACCTGTCTCCTTAGCCTGGATCATGCTACACTGCTTCTATCTGTGAGAGTTTCTCACAAAATATTTAGCAAAAATCCAGGGCATGGATTCTAGGTATTAAAGTCCTCTTTCTCAAGGTTTCAGTTCTTTCTGGATGAGGAAGAGCTATATCAGCAGATTTGCAGGAGGATCTTAGTCAAGGGAGGTAGGTCATCTCCCAGGGATGCCTCAATGGTTTAGAAGGATGATGTAGCTTGATAAAAGTTTAAACTGAACAGATTCTATGTATCTGATGACTGGGGGAATCCTCTACAGAGTGCTGAAGGCCAGGCTCAGCAAGGGTCAGGCTGGGGCTTTACCTAAAAACTTATTTGACTTGGAGTACTGTTTCTCCAAAGACCATTCCTCTAGGGAAGACTTAGTAATTACACTGCACAACTCCTGACCAGGCCCATTTATAAATATAGTTTACTACTGTTGAAATCGATTGATTTGGCATGAAGGACTTCCTAGGGATAGGTTTCTCCTGTTGAGGATCTTCTGAAGTTCCTTTTTTACTAACTTCCATGAGTGCTTTTCCTTCCCTTTCCTATCAACTTACTGTTGACAGAGCTGAAACTGGTCCTGATGTTCCCATGTGTGGGTAAAAGTGGACCTTGCTCTCTTAAGTCCTGGTTTGATAATGACTAACAGGAAACAAACCAAAAAATTAAATAAAAAGTATAAATCTTGGGTAGGTTAGCAATGAAGTATCCAAACTAGAATCTGGAATAGCGTATTCGAGAACTCAGTGTATTTGTATCTCATCATAGACTTTCTTATCACTTGCCTCCTAATTTGATGATAATAAGTATGAAGAGCCTAGATATAGTTGTGAGATCCAATAATGAAAATAATGTTGGGACATAGTTCTTTAAGCAGTGGTCTTAGAGATGTTGCAGAAGCATAGATTGTAGCTGACACTTGGAAAATGTATTTCTCCTCAACTATCCTCCTATGAAAGCTGCTCCAGCAGCGCAGAGGGATCACCTTTGTTCAGGGAGGGACACCTCTTCTACTGCAGCTGAAGGTAAGGAGGTGGGGGTAGTGAGGAGGTAGATAGTTCATAAAAAGGAGTCCTTGGGTTTTAGGGCTGTCGTACATGATGGTTTTAATTTTTCCTATGAAACAAGGAGACAGAAGAGAAAGGGAAGATAGCTGGAAGAGAGTAGTGAAATTCTGGTCCTAGTGGAGACGGAAAGAGGGCTCGGAGAAGGGAAATTTTTTTAAAGGATACAGAGGACACCAAGGAGCAGTGAGTTGGGAGACCCTGTATGTATAGGGGCAGCAATAAGCAGTTGAGTGACAGATAAGAATAGGAGATAGCAGATAATTTTGTTGATCCAGTTTTGGGGATGGGGCAGACACATACAGCAGAAAGTGGTGAAAGTGATGCGTTTGTGTGTCTGGTTTGGATTAGGAAGGAAGCAAAGCCACATGTGGGGATAATCAATGGAGAGAGAAAGGACTATTGAAGAACTGGTGTGTTGAAAGTAAGGGGATGAGATTGAATAGTAAGCAAAAAGGGAATATGGGAGGAAGAGAGCAGAAATGTTAGAAGTTGGTTCATGATTGATAAGTTTGAGCTTAAGGAGAGTTCTAGGTGGTAAGATCCAGGGTATATCTGTCAATGGGAATAGGTGGCTGAGATGGAAAGAACATGAAGTGTTAAGGACACAAGACTCTCAAGGCCAGTTTGTGGAAAGAGTGGACCAGCAGCATTTGAAGACATCTATGACGATGGCCATGCTTTTTTTTTTCCCCTAGTAATAGTGTATCACTATTTTCTTGTATGCCTTCCTGTTATAGGCTGCTTCTAACACTTGTGAAACAGGAAAACAACAAAATAGGTAGAGAGCCAGTGAGAAGGACAAAATATAAGTCATCATTGGATATAAGAAGTGGCCTACACCATCACCTTGATACCAAAACCAGACAAAGATGTCACAAAGAAAGAAAACTACAGGCCAATATCACTGATGAACACTGATGCAAAAATCCTCAACGAAATACTAGCAAAGAGAATCCAACAGCACATTAAAAGGATCATACACCATGATCAAGTGGTGTTTATCCCAGGAATGCAAGGATTCTTCCGTATACACAAATCAATCAATGTGATACACCATATTAACAAATTGAAGGAGAAAAACCATATGATCAGCTCAATAGATGCAGAAAAAGCTTTCGACAAAATTCAACACCCATTTATGATAAAAACCCTCCAGAAAGTAGGCATAGAGGGAACTTTCCTCAACATAATAAAGGCCATATATGACAAACCAACAGCCAACATCGTTCTCAGTGGTGCAAAACTGAAACCATTTCCACTAAGATCAGGAACAAGACAAGGTTGCCCACTGTCACCACTATTATTCACCATAGTTTTGGAAGTCCTAGCCACAGCAATCAGAGAAGAAAAAGAAATAAAAGGAATCCAAATCAGAAAAGAAGAAGTAAAGCTATCAGTGTTTGCAGATGACATGATACTATACGTAGAGAATCCTAAAGACTACCAGAAAACTACTTGAGCTAATCAATGAATTTGGTAAAGTTGCAGGATACAAAATTAATGCACAGAAATCTCTCGCATTCCTATACACTAATGATGAAAAATCTGAAAGAGAAATTAAGGAAACACTCCCATTTACCATTGCAACAAAAAGAAAAAAATACCTAGGATAAACCTACCTAGGGAGACAAAAGACCTGTACGCAGAAAACTATAAGACACTGATGAAAGAAATTAAAGATGATACAAACAAATGGAGAGACATGCCATGTTCTTGGATTGGAAGAATCAACATTGTGAAAATGACTATACTATCCAAAGCAATCTACAGATTCAATGCAATCCCTATCAAACTACCAATGGCATTTTTCACAGAACCAGAACAAAAAAATTCACAATTTGTATGGAAACACAAAAGACCCCGAATAGCCAAAGCAATCTTGAGAAAGAAACACGGAGCTGGAGGAATCAGGCTCCCTGACTTCAGACTATACTACAAAGTTATAGTAATCAAGAGAGTATGGTACTGGCACAAAAACAGAAATATAGATCAATGGAACAGGATAGAAAGCCCAGAGTTAAACCCATGCACATATGGTCACTTTATTTTTGACAAAGGAGGCAAGAATATACAGTGGAGAAAAGACAGCCCCTTCAATAAGTGGTGTTGAGAAAACTGGACAGCTACATGTAAAAGAATGAAATTAGAACATTCCCTAACACCATACACAAAATTAAACTCAAAATGGATTAAAGACCTAAGTGTAAGGCCAGACACTATGAAACTCTTAGAGGAAAACATAGGCAGAACACTCTATGACAGAAATCACAGCAAGATTCTTTTTGACCCACCTCCTAGAGAAATGGAAATAAAAACAAAAATAAACACATGGGACCTAATGAAACTTCAAAGCTTTTGCACCGCAAAGGAAACCATAAACAAGACAAAAAGACAACCCTCAGAATGGGAGACAATATTTGCAAATGAAGCAACTGACAAAGGATTAACCTCCAAAATTTACCAGCAGCTCAGTCAGCTCAATATCAAAAAAACAAACAACCCAGTCCAAAAATGGGCAGAAGACCTAAATAGACATATCTCCAAAGAAGATATACAGATTGCCAACAAACACATGAAAGGATGCTCAACATCACTAATCATTAGAGAAATGCAAATCAAAACTACAATGAGGTATCACCTCACACCAGTCAGAATGGCCATCACCAAAAAATCTACAAACAATAAATGCTAGAGAGGGTGTGGAGAAAAGGGAACCCTCTTGCACTGTTGGTGGGAAAGTAAATTGATACAGCCACTATGAAGAACAATATGGAGGTTCCTTAAAAAACTAAAAATAGAACTACCATACGACCCAGCAATCCCACTCCTGGGCATATACCCTGAGAAAACCATAATTCAAAAAGAGTCATGTACCACAGTGTTCATCGCAGCTCTATTTACAATAGCCAGGACATGGGAGCAACCTAAGTGTCCATCGACAGATGAATGGATAAAGAAGATGTGGCACATATACACAATGGAATATTACTCAGCCATAAAAAGAAACAAAATTGAGTTATTTGTAGTGAGGTGGATGGACCTAGAGTCTGTCATACTGAGTGAAGTAAGTCAGAAAGAGAAAAACAAATACTGTATACTAACACATATATATGGAATCTAAAAAAAAAAAAAAATGGTTATGAAGAGCCTAGAGGCAGGACAGGAATAAAGACAGACGTAGAGAATGGACTTGAGGACACGGGGAAGGGGAAGGGGAAGCTGGGATGAAGTGAGAGAGTGGCATGGACTTATATATATTACCAAATATAAAATAGATAGCTAGTGGGAAGCAGCCGCATAGCATAGGGATATCAGCTCGGTGCTCTGTGACCACCTAGAGGGGTGGGATAGGGAGGGAGACGCAAGAGGGAGGGGATATGGGGATACATGTATATGTATAGCTGATTCACTTTGTTATACAGCAGAAACTAATACACCATTGTAAAGCAATTATTTTCCAATAAAGATGTTAAATAAATAAAAGAAAAGAAAAAGAAAAAACAGAAGTGGCCTAAATGATGGGGATTACCTAGTTCAGGGACCTTAATCACTTCCTCATGTTACGGGGCTGTGTACGTTTCTTAGTTGCTCTCCTCGACTGTTGGTTCCTTGGAAGGAGGTCTGTGGCTCATCATCTGAGCACCCTCTTCCAGTTCTGAGCATATAAAGCCGTTCTTCAAAAAAAGTTCATTGAGTTAATAGCTTGCCAGTGGTTCTGATAAATCTTTAGATGTCTGTACATGGCTTTTACAAATGCTTATATTAATGCTCAAATATTCACATAATGCTTTCTGTATGTGTAGCTTCTGCCCACTTGCATAAGTTGGGAGATTCAGCGTGACCACAGGAGTAGGTCTAGACACCGCTGAGGAAAAGGGAAGTTCCCAGAGGACAGGGGCAAGTTCTCCTAAAGCTTCTAGACTCCCAGCCTCTAGTACAGGCCCCTGTGCTTAATAAATGCCAAAGAATCCCAGATTAGAATGATGATGCCCCACCTTCTAAGGAATCTACTTCTGACTAACTAGACGCTGAGAGGCAACAAGTTTCAGTATTACCAGAAGCACAAGCCCGTCTGACCACCCACAGACTTAGGTTCATAAAATGCTTTTTGATCTTCAGATTAACGTACCACATATATTTTTTATATAAACTTATTTATTTTATTTTATTTATTTATTTTTGGCTGCACTGGGTCTTCGTTGCTGCGCATGGTCTTTCTCTAGTTGCGGCGAGTAGGGGTTACTCTTCATTGCAGGTGCGAGTGCTTCTCAATGTGGTGGCTTCTCTTGCTGCGGAGCAAGGGCTCCAGGCACGCGGGCTTCAGTAGTCATGGCACATGGGCTCAGTAGTTGTGGCTCGCGGGCTCTAGAACACTGGCTCAATAGTTGTGGCAGCAAGTGGGATCTTCCCCGACCAGGGCTTGAACCCGTGTCCCCTGCATTGGCAGGCGGCTTCTTAACCACTGCGCCACCAGGGAAGTCCCCAGTTTTTTAATGAAGGCAAATACTTGAATTATTTTACAAATATAAATTAAATAAGTAAGATTCCAGCTGGGCAGTATTTACTCTATTGTAGGATAATGTGCTCTGAATGCTGCTGATTTCAAGTCCAGAAATGAGGAGTAGCGTGGTTTTGATCCCATTCTGCTGACAGTTCTTAGCCAGTCTTTGAAATTGTTGGAGGCTCGTGAATGCTTCAACTCAGTGAAGGGACATCACGACAAAAAGACAAACTTCTTGTAAACACTGGTGGTACAGGCCTGGGCTGGGCTGGGCTGGGCATCTTTCCCCTTGATGAGCTCTCTGTTTAGAACCAGAACCAGAGAAATTGGAGTAACAGTGTAGGGGTGAGCCCTGAAGCGGTGTGTCAAGATCTGTGATTTGACAATACATATATTTTGGTGACCATCTGGGGATTAAATTAACATATTTAAAGTTCAAAAGGGAATAGAAATTCATTACTAGAATGGGAGAGGTCATTTTTTTCCTGGATCCCTCCCAAAGAGAAAATTGAGAACAGGATTTGTTACAGGAAAAACCCAAAGGGATTTTTTTTTCCTTCAAAGAAGCCAGCAGATGTTTTCATTCTTTTTTAGAGCCAACTCTTGGTTAATCAGCATTTGGATATTCAGTTTTTCAGTTATTCAGTTTTGCTTTTCTCGTTCATGTCACCAGACCTGACAAGAGCTTCTCCTAGCATTTGAGAGATTCTATTGTTTGTTAGAAAATCTACCACCAGTTAGATAGAGCAAAAAGAACAGAAAACAAGGCTTATTTTCCAGTTTATCAGCATTTTGCCTTCTTTTATTCTTACCTTCTCCTTTTTCCTCTCTACATGATATTCCCCCACCATATCCTTCATGCCAGCAGGTGGACAGGTCCTCAGAGTTTCATCATCCCCCCCCAGTCCTCTCCCCAAGACACATAGCCACTTCCTCACAGCCACTCCCCCTTCACGTGATGTTACACAGTTAGAAATTTAGGGCAGGTCTCAGAATTTTTAAATGCTGAATAACCTTGCAATGAGTTAACCTCTAGAGGTCTCATTCACTGATGTACTTTTTTTTCCAATTAAAAAAAAACTTTTTTAAGTAGCATCAAAGATAGTGTTGCTGTTCAGTTGCAGTACTAGATCAAAAACTCAAGATCCAAGATCATGGTCCACTGGGATACACATATCTTGTAAATCTCATCTTCCCATACAAAAGAGAAAGAAGGAACGTATAGAGTACTGTTACATCATTATTTCATTTAATTTTCTCAACAGTATGCTGGGCTATCACTAGTCCCACTATACAGATGAAGAAATTAAAGTTTAGAGAGTAAGTGACTATTCTGAGGTCACACAGCTGGTAGAGGGCAATCAGCCTTCAAATTCAGGTCTGTCCGGCATCAAAGCTTTGTTTGTACATGCCTTTCCTTCCTAATTCAAGAAAGAACATATAATGACTTTAAATATAATCTACCCTGACTTATTTGCAAGTGTATGTTATCCTTTTTTTTTCAGTGGTTGTGGATTTTAGGGGTCATCTGGGTGCCCATTTAGGGCACCTGTCTAATGACTTCAGTGGTATCAAGTCAAAAGGAAACTTGGAATAAATACAGGTGATTGAAAGTGTATGCATACATTTATGTTTGACTATCTGAGCAGTGTGGATATTGCACTATATCTAAGAGTGGACTAGCGGTGGGTTTTTTGATGGCCTGGAGGATGAAAAATTAGGAGAAAAATATACATGACTGAGCCCAGGATCACAGTTGTTGACAGTAACAACTACAGTGATCTCATAGAAAGTCAGAGATGGAAGGTTTTAAAAACCATCTAGTTGACCCTATCATTGTGCCAATGCAGAAACTGAGGACCAGATGTGTTGTCACTTGGGTGCCTATCAGAACACCTTTGAATAATAGTTTAATGGGGAAGCAGAAGACAAGAGCAGTTAAAGAACCACCCACAGCTACAAAGCTAAGCCATGCTCGGGTTGGACTAGAACTCTCTGTGGTCTTGTTCATTTACTCCTTCATTTGCCTGTTTGCTTGTTTCAGACACCAGTTGTTGGGTACTTACTCTGTATCAGGCACACTGATAAACAACTATTCTGGATTATCTCAATCGTCACCACAACTCTTTGAAGCAGGAAACATTTTATTATCATTTAACACTGGAGGAATCCAATTCTTAAACGGATTAGGTACCTTGTCCAAGGTCAAATTAAATGATGGCATCGAGGCAAACCCAGGTGCTTTGACCCTATCCAGAGCTCTTAACCCTTGCAATACTCCGGAAGGAGAAAGAGGGTGAGTTGCTATTTTTTCCCAGAAGAATTGAGACCTAGTAGTGTCAGTAATTTCCTCCAGATCCCACAGAAAGTGGGAAAACCAAAACTAGATTCAGAGTCTTGTAGCCCTCCAACAGTGTCCTTTTTTTCATGACTTGACGAGGGGTCCGCATATTTTACATCAAGGCCTTAAAAGTATAACCCAGGTACAGTAACCTGTGGCTGACAACCTCTGCGTTTCCCCTTATGCAACTTGAAATCCATTCAGCCATTCAATAAGTCCCTCCAAAAGATACTACCTCATACTACAATGATGAAAAATAGATCTTTTACTAAAGGTTTTGAGGGGAAGCAGGAATTGTTCACCACAGAGTAGAACTCTTAGCACAACCATCAGTAAATATCTTGGTTCTCCCCCGAAGGGTTTCTCTTCTTGCAGCTGCTACTTCTATTTCTCTTTCCTCACAGCATCTCTACAAATTTCTTCTCGTGGAGCAATTCAGCTCTAGCCCTCTAGATAGAGGGCTAATACCCCACTTGATAACATGAAAGCCCAGTAATTAGCTAAACAGTACTAAGCCTGTCTCTTATGAGGCTTGGTTCCTGCCATGCAAAAGCCTTACCTGGTTGGCCTCTAAATCCACAGTTGCTGCAGCATCACCTTCCACGAGTCCCCCCTTTATACCTCACTTCCCTCTTCACATTTTCCTCAGGGGGTGGGGAAGGGAGTTCAAGGAAGGGATTCTGGACAAGGAATTGATGCAGCCTCCTTTTCCCCCGACATTACCCAGTTCCCCCCCCCCACACACACACCCTTTTCTTTCTTTTTCCAGGGGTGTCTTGGCTTAGGAGAAATATAAACAAGTTTCTCCACCTTTTTTTTTAAGTTACCTTATCAAAATAAATTAACATTTTTGTAAATTGAAATGTAGTTGATTTACAATGTTGTGTTAGGTTCAGGTGTCCAGCAAAAAGTAAAACTAACTTTTAATGTTAAAAACTAGGGAATAAAACAAAACAAAAAAGCCTGTGTCCTAAAATTGAAAAATCCTTTTGTAAACAACCCTTGGAATGAAAAGGAAATCAAAAACTGGAAAATGACTAAGAAATGCTGATAATAGAACTACATAGCAGAATCGTTGGTGGGAGAGAATGCCAGTCAGCCAGTTTCAGAACAATGTGATACGTGTTTTAGAAAAACAAGAATTACAACAGCCAACCTATGTTGCCCTCAGTTACATTAATAGCCAGCTAGGATCCAGCCCCACTCACCAGCAGGCCAGCATTAGCTTTGGAACGCCTAGGAACCCACAGCCAGCCATGTCAGGATCTAGCTCCACCTACCAGCAGGCTGACACTAGATACAGAAGCCCTGGCCCTGCAAACACCCACCCCAGAACCCAGCTCTGCCCACCAGTGAGCCAGGACTAGCCCTGGGGCCTGCTGGCTTTCCGCAGCCAGCCGCATCATGACCCAGCCCTGCCAACCAGTGGCAAACAGCCTCCACACAAGGCAGGTAACACGCTAACCAACTAGGCCAGGGGCCAGCCACGCCTACAAGACAACCCCCAGTAGTCAGCCCACCACAACAGAAGGACCTTGCAGCCCACATAGGGCGCACCCCTAGAGCACATAATTCTGGTGACCGTAGGTGAGTATGCTGCTGGGATGCATAGGGCATCTCCTACAAAATGCCACTTTTCCAAGGTTGGGAAACATAACTAACCTACCAGATACATCAAAATAAAATCAGCAAGTTAGGTAAAATGAGGCAACAGAGGAATATGTTCCAAATGAAGGAACAAAATAAAGCCCCAGATGAAGAACTAAGTAGAGATAGGCAATCTCCCCAAGAAAAAGTTCAGTTCAAGTTAATGATTGCAAAGATGGTCAAAGAACTCAGGAGAAGAATGGATGAACGGAGCAAAAAGTTATTAACAAAGAGTTAGAAAATATAAGGAAGAACCAAACAGATGAAGAATGCAATAACTGAAATGAAAAATGCACTGGAAGGAACCAATAGTAGATTAAATGATACAGAGAAACAGGTCAGCAAGCTGGAAGACAGAGTAGGGAAAATCACTGAAGCTGAACAGAAAAAAGAATGAAAAGAAATGAGGACAGTTTAAGAGACCTCTGGGAAAACATCAAGGATACTAACATTTGCATTATAAGGGTCCCAAAAGGAGAGAGAGAAAGAGGCAGAGAACATATTTATTTGAAGACATAATAGTTGAAAACTTCCCTAACCTGGGCAGCAAAGGAAACAAACATCCAGGTCCAGGAAGCACAGAGAGTACCAAACAGGATCAACCCAAGGAGAATCCCAACAAGACACATTGTAATTAAAATGGCAAAAATTAAAGATAAAGAGAGAATATTAAAAACAGCAAGGGAAAAGCAACACTCTGGGCATACATCCGAAGAAAACAGAAACACTAATTCAAAAAGGTACATGCACCCCAATGTTCATAGCAGCGTTTTATTTACAATAGCCAAGATATGGAAGCAACCTAAGTGTCCAACAATGGATGAATGGATAAGGATGTGGTACACACACACACACACACACACACACACACACACACACACACAATGGAATACTACTCAGCCATAAAAAAGAATGAAAATTTGCCATTTGCAACAACACGGATGGACCTGAGGATATAGTGCTTAGTGAAATAAGCCAGACAGAGAAAGACAAATACTGTATGATATCACTTATGTGTGGAATCAATCTAAAAATTAAAACACACGAATGAATGTAAGAAAATAGAAATTGACTCACTGATATAGAGAACAAACTAGTGGCTACCACTGGGGAGAAGGAAGGGGGAAGGGGCAAGACAGGGATAGGAGATTAAGAGGTACAACTACTACGTATAAAATAAATAAGCTACAAGGATATATTGCACAGCACAGGGAATATAGTCAATATTTTATAATAATTTTAAATGGAGTATAATCTATAAAAATTGTGAATCACTATGTTGTATACCTGAAACTAATACAATATTGTAAATCAAATATACCTCAATTAAAAAAAAAACTATGGGGCTTCCCTGGTGGCACAGTGGTTAAGAATCTGCCTGCCAATGAAGGGGACACGGGTTCGATCCCTGGCCCGAGAAGGTCCCACATGCTGCGGAGCAACTAAGCCCATGCACCAGAACTACTGAGCCTGTGCTCTAGAGCCCGCGAGCCACAGCTACTGAAGCCCACGCTCCTAGGGCCCGTGCTCCGCAACAAGAGAAGCCACGACAATGAGAAGCCTGCGCACCGCAGCGAAGGGTAACCCCCGCTCGCCACAACTAGAGAAAGCCTGCACGTAACAAGGAAGACCCAACACAGCCAAAAATGAAAACAAATTAAAAATAAATAAATAAAATTTTTTAAAAATTTAAAAAACTATGTAGCAGAATCTATGGAACATAGCTAAAGCAATGCTGAAAGGAAGTTTTGTATTTATATTAATAAGAAAGAAGTACCTAATTAAAAAATTTAGAAAATGAACTAGAAAAGAAACCCAAGGAAAAAGTAAAAATAATAGCACAAATTAATCAATTATAAAGCAAAACAATGTGATAAAACCAATAAATTAATCTAAGAACAAGGAACCCAATCTTTTTTTTTTTAAGTTGGGGTACCGTTGCTTTACAATGTTGTGTTAGCTTCTGCTGTACAACTAAGTGAATCAGCTTTACATATACTTATATCCCCTCCCTCTTGGACCTGCCTCCCACCTCCCTCCCACACCCCCATCCCACCCATCTAGGTCACCACAGAGCACCGAGCTGAGCTCTCTGCGCTATACAGCAGGTTCCCACTAGCTATCTGTTTTACACATGGCAGTGCACATACGTCAATCTCAGTCTCCAAATTCATCCCACCCCCCTCCCCCGACCATGTCCACACGTCCATTCTCTACGTCTGCATCTCTATTCCTGGCTTGCAAATAGGTTCATCTATACCATTTTTGTAGAGTCCACATACATGCGTTAATCTTAACAAGAACAAAATAAAGCAAAAACATGTTCAAAGGAAGGAAGAATGGGTAAATAATTGCAGCTAGAAAGGAATACAAACAATGATAAACTGAACTCTAGACAAGTGAAATTGAAAATCTGGATGAAATGTATGGTTTTCCAGAACTGACTCCAGAAAAAAGAAAAAAAGTAGATCAATTTCCAAAGAAGAAATAGGAAAACATGTCAAAGAGCTATGCTTTAAAAACATTCATTTATTTGTAGGAAGCTTTCTTTTTTTCCTATTCAGTTAAGTTTAAATAACATTGGAGTTAGTTCCATAACAGTTTGGTAAAATTCAACTATGAAACCTAATTTGGGCCTGGTGATTTTTTAGGGAGTAATTCTACAATAAAAATGACATTTTCTCAGTGGGAGAAAATGGAGACTATTTGAATAAAGACATTGGGACAACTTAGAAAAAATTTTTCCACCATATTGTTACATTAAAAATATATGTGAGACCAAAGATTTAAATGTTAAAAAAATCATAAAAATATTAAAATAAAATATGAAATAATGTTTCTATAATATCAGAGTATGAAGTATCTCCCTAAGTATGATACAAAACCCAGAAACCACTGTTAAAAATTGAAAAATTAGAATATGTAGAAGTCAGATTTTGCATGTAAAAATATACCATAAATAAGATGAATAGAAAAATTAAGTGCATGAAAATATTTGTAAAACACATAAAAGACAAATGGCTAATTTCCCTCATTCTTTTCATTTTAATAAATTTATTTATTTATTTATTTTAGGCTGCATTGGGTCATTGTTGCTGTGCGCGGGCTTTCTCTTGTTGCGGTGAGCGGGGGCTACTACACTTTGTGGAGCATGGGCTCTAGGCGCGCGGATTTCAGTAGTTGTGGCGCACAGGCTTAGTTGCTCCGTGGCATGTGGGATCTTCCCGGGCCAGTGATCGAACCCATGCCCCCTGCATTGGCAGGCGGATTCTTAACCAATGCGCCACCAGGGAAGTCCCAAATTACCTTAATTCTTAAGTAATTCCTAAAAATTCAAATACACATTAGAAAAATAAGCAAAGCCGGTTCTAAAGAGATGATACATAAAGTGATGCTCAGTCTCACTCATAATAAGAGAAATACAAATTCAAACTATCATATGCTATTCTCCACATATCAGATTGGCTTGATGACACACGTATTGGTGAGTGGAGGGGAGGAGGGATAAGCATTCTGTCATATATTTTTGAGTGAAATGTAAATTAGTGCCACCTTTTTGGATGGCAATTCATTAGTAACCAGCAAAAATTTACATGATTATCTTTCAACCCAGCAGTTCCACTCCTAGATTATATTCAAACATGTGAAATTGATATTAACAGTTGATTGTAATAGGAAAATACTGGGAACAACCTAGATAGCCGTCATTAGAGAACTATTGAGTAGTAAATAAAACATGACCATCCAACTATGGAAATACCACGTAACATGAACAAAGAATGAGGCAGCTCTATCCATAGGATAAGCTCCAAAGTACGTTGTTGCGTGAAAAAAGTAAAGCAGAGCGGGATGTGTAACCTACTACACAAATATAAAGCTAGCATATTGAAACAGCATGACTCATGGAGTGAAATCACAAAGCGACTTTATTTTGTGTCCCATTGACCCATTAAAATGTATTCAGTGGGGAAGGTCTCCTGCCCCTAGATGACAATTCAGTTCCATGATTTTTCTGATCACTTGTGAATTATACAAAGTTTTGTATCGCATTAGATCACCAATCTCAATTTAGATTTCTCAGTCTCAATTAAGAAATTAGAATGCCCAGACCCATATCATAGTCAAAACTGCGAACTCAAAGTTAAGTTATTGCTGCACCCCTCTCCCAAGTGAGGCTTGCTCTCTTTAGCTCAACTCTGCTGCTACTTATTACTAATTATTTCTGACTACTCTAGGGTGAGATGACAAGAGGTAAGGGGAACAGGAAAGTAAGAACTAGACTCTACATTCTAAGGATGGCTTTACACTCTCTATGTCTCACAGGTGATTGAAACAGACGAGTTTTACTCAGGCGTAGGGTGACCAACTTGTCCCAGGTTGCCAGGGCCTTCCCAGTTTTAAAATGAAACCATGTCCCTGAAATTCCCTCGATCCACGTCAATTGGGATGGCTGTCATCCTACTCAGGATACTGTTGTGGCTTTTTAGAGGCAACCCTCCCACTATTGGAGGTATCTCACCTGCATTCCTTTGATGCATGTGATGCACTCTCCTTAGGGGCATTGCCTACTCTTCCTCCTGGAATATTTATAGTCCATCTCCAGCTTCTAAATACTGAGATCTCTTTCCCATCTAGATAGACTATTGTGTGTGACTTAACATAATTCTCTCCCTCCCCGTCCCCATCTCTCTGTCTCCTGTGTGGCCCATACCTGGTACATGAAAATCACACATCCTTTGTGTTGACACACTATGAGCTTCCGGACCAACCCATGTGACCCAAACTCCCATGGCTCCACTCATCTGTTGTCTCTGGCTCTCAGGTGAGAGGGAGACACCATCATTTGTCTGTCACTTGGCAGGGCCGCGTGTCAAAAGGAGTCCCATGGAAGGTTCTCTCTACACCTAAGGCGGGTGGGCAGTAGGACGCCCTGCACTGCTCTCTCCAAAGAAATCATCTTCACAATCACAAATCCATCTCACTTTTCCCTTCCATCAGCAACCCACCATTTTATACCCACAAAGTGGGTACAAAGTTTAAGGTCATAAAACTGGTTTCTGTTTCCACTGAAGATTTATATTTTGGTATGACATTCAAATTGGAATCTGGCAATCTAATACCTGTCATTTCAGAGTCATGGCTGAAAGCACCATTTCAACATCCTATTTCTATATTTATATATGCATAGAATAACACTGGAAAGATGTATAAGAGATAGTGGTTGACTCCAGGATGGGTAAGTAGCTGACAGAGAAGGAAAGGGAAGGAGACTTGTTTTTCACTATTTGCATTTTTGTATCATTTATGACATTTAAATGTATATACTGTGTGTATATCACAAAAACAAATTAGTATTTCTTAAAAGGTAATTGTAGAATGCCTATGATTACACTTAAGCATAGACCTTGTATAAATTGCCAAATTTTGCTAAAAATACTAAGTTGATAATAATTAGTAGATGTGGTTCTATGCAGGAATAGATAGATGAATCAAAAAAACAGAATGGAAAGTTCAGAAACAAACCTTAGGCTATATGTGAACTTACCATACGCTAAAAGTACCACAAATCAACAAGGGGGATCGATTATTTTAAAAGTTGTATCTGAGCAACACAGGCCAGCCATTTGGAGAAACATAAAGTTAGGTCTCTTGCTCACTCCTAAACCAAACCAATTTCAAATAGACTAAAAAGGTGAACAAAATAAAGTAAATCATGATAGCAATAGCTAAAAACAAAACTGAACAGTGTTATAATCTTGACATAGGGAAGGACATCAAGTATGACACAAATAGAGAAGCTATGAAGGAGAAGTTGAATAATTAACTACATAAAAATTAAAGCCTTCAAAATTTCCCCAAATGTAAATAATGACAAAAATACATTTGTACACACACAGAAAAATAATCCACAAAGCCATGTACCATAGCGTTCACAGTCGTTTGATTTTGTGGCAGTATTATGCAGGTGATTTTAATTGTCCTTTTTTTTCTTATTTCCTGGGTGTTTTTTTCTTGAAATTAATATGCAATACTTAGTAACAGATTTATTTTAGATTGCATCAGAAATAATTTGTGATATGTTACAATAATGTCTCCCTATTGAAACACCATTTTCCAGTAAACCATAGACTAAATATGTTTGCTCAGGCAAAGGTAATGTTTTCATAGCAGGTATTTTACCCCTATGGTCCTATTCCTAGAGTTACTGATCCTCATCAAGAAAAGGGCTGAAACTCGAATCCTTCCGTGCGCTTACTTACTCTGAGCTGACATTAATAGTCCACTGTCCACAATGACATTTGAGACAGGTTCTATTGACGAACCTGAAACTGGAGAACTTGGTTATAAGCAGCTCCCAACAGAATGCTATTGTGAAGGGTATACATGCTCTCATTGATTTATTCTTTCACACCCAGGTTAAATTTTTCTAATTCCAGCTTAAGAGGGCAAGGCAGATGCTTTTAGCCAGAAATTTCAGAGAAGGGGAAATTATGGTTATACTGCTTCAAAAAGTCAACATTTGCAGCGTTCAGAAGTTGTAAAAAAAAAAAAAAAAACAGCAACTTATAATCCACAAAAGGAAAAGCTCACTATGGGATAAAGTACTAATAAGAACCACAAAACAGAAATGAAGATGTTCCATTAGTAGTAGTGATGGTGAATGCCTACCATTTGCCAGGCACTGTGCTGTAGGCTTTATTCCATTTTCTCTAGCCAGAAGTAACTTCTTTAAAAAGAAGCTCCTTTACTGATTACTTTTCAGATAATTTCATAAAAATTAGATTTTTTTGAGACTTCTCTAGCTCACCACTTTGTTTAGAAAATTGTTGCTGAGTACAGACATAAATAATAATAAAGGTCCTAATGCCTACTAAAATTTCTCTAGGAAGTTTTGAAATATAAACGAAGATCTTTGGACTCTTTCATTTTCCGTGGTGAAAAACAGAGTTTATAGCAGAGTCAGACACTTAAATTCCTGCAAGGAGCTGGAAGACAATGATGATGACGGTGATAGCTAGTACTTAATGAGCCTTACTCTAGGTCAGGCACTATTCCAAGTGCTTTCCACATGTGAATTAATTTAATCTATCCAGCAACTCTATGAGGACTTACAAGTATTATCTCTGTTTTAAGAGAATGAAACTGAAGCATAAAGAAATTTTAAAACTTCTCCAAGATCATGCAGCTAGTGAGTAATGAGCCTGGTAATTGGACCCAGAGAGTCTGGTTCTAGGGCTCTTACACAACACCACACCTTGGAGACTGGCCTCCCTAGCCCAGATCCCTTTGGGATGGGGTGGGATGGGGTGGGGTCAGATGGGGTATCAAGTTATCAGACTTGTAGAAATAGGTCTGCATCCTTTAACTAGCATTTCGAAATGAATAACTGAAACAATCATTTGGGCAAAATCAGCCCCACATTCTAGTATGGAATTAAAAATCAAGCTGCCTAAGTTGCCAAGATAATTGTCTCGGGGTTTTTCTTATCCTCTGCTGCAAGACACCTACATAGAAGAACACATTTGTTTGGATACCCACTTCCTCTGTGAATCTGAAGGACCAGACTTTCACTCGGTGTCATTGTTCTTCCCTGGGAAAGTTAGTTTGCCTTTTATCTAAATCAGTGAGATATTGACTGGAATAGTAACACTGTTATAGGATATACATACTTATTATACATAGCAGAAGTCAGAATTTCTACTATGCAAAACCATGCGATGTCTCTGGAAACAGCTGAGTCTAAGTAATGTAGTGACTTTGCAAGTCAGAACGGATTTCAATGCTGAGCCCCCAGCTTATTAGCTCTGAGACCTTGGGAAGGTAGCTTAACTTCCCTCAGCCTCAGTTTTCTCATCTTCAAGATGGGGATAAAACATATCTACTTTACTGAGTTGTTGAGAGGGTCAAATGAGATACCATGTCTGGTACAGTGACTGGTAAGCACTCCGTAATTGTTAGCTGTTACCGTTTTTATCATCTTCATCTTCAACATCTCATCATAATTAGCCAACACCTGCTCTGTTGTCACCATTCTTCAGCATTAAAAGTGATTTTTCAATGTGGCTCTCACCTTGCTTTTAATTTTTAAGTATGGACAATGAGATGTTGAGACATGAGGCTATCAAATTTTCCATCTGAAGCATCTTGTAAACTTAAACCAACAGGAAGGAAGGACAAGACAAGATGGTAATGAGGAAAGCCCATCCCACAGAGCATCCTTGTGGCCAAAGCTCTTGCAATAAATGCAAAGCACATAAGACGGAATGTCCCCTTATGTCACAGCTGAAAACTGTAACATAAATATTTTTGTCAGTTGGCTTTATTCTACAGATGTTTTCGAGAATTTGTTGTTGAAACAGCCAATCCACTCCTGAATAAAAAAACCTTTGGCAGTACTCAAAGTGTCAACTAATTAGATCCAAATTGCAGCTGAACATTTTGAAATGTATGCATCGCCCACGTGAATACTGAGTGAATTTATTATAAATAGAATTTCAATTGCATGAAAGAAGGACCCTCAATGGCACGGGAGTAAACTAATTGGTGAGCATTTATTAAAAACCTTATTAAGATCTCAGCTCACAAGGGACGGTACGCAATGTATTAAATGATGGGTATTCCAGCCGTGTACTCGGGGAAGGCACTCTGCATGGGAGTCAGAAAACCGCTAGAAGTTTTGTGTAACAAACTGGATTCTAATCCCATTTCTGCTACTAATTTTGTGAAGGTTAAAAAGTCACTTATCCTTTTTGTGTAAACTGGACCCCTACCTATCCTGTTGGCCTAATTCCCCCTGCAAACTTCTTTATAAGTGAATTTGAGTGGCTTGAGGTGATGCCACCCATTCTCATTCACAAGACCTGTAGCTTCTTACAAACTCAGTGGGCAACTTCACACATTTATGCTACCACCTGCTCTGAAGATAAAGAGTTGATGTAAACTTTGGGGATCTCAGCTTCTGCCTTTGGATAAGATGCACTTTGAGTGACCCATTTACCAAAGTACATCATGATATGTGATATAGATGACAGAATTCTAGATGGGGTGGTTGATAAAAATATTGTAAAATAATTTAAACAACCAAGCAGAAAAGTCTATTTGCTCATTATATAAAGAACTCTATAGCTTTTAGAACCATCCAGAAATGAAGCTGTCTGTTTTGTAGGTAGTGAGTGATTTGTCACTGGACCTTCAATGGTCAATGCCCGAAAATAATCTGCAAGAGGTTTGAAGAAGAGACTTTGGTATAGATATAGGTAGGTGTATTAGTTTCCTTAGGCTGCCGTAACAAAGCACTACAAACTGGGTGGTTTAAAACAGTAGAAATTTTTTGTCTCATGGTTCTAGAAGTCCAAAATCAAGGAAGCAGTAGAGCTCTGAAAGCTCTAAGGAAGGATATTTTCTTGCCTCTTCCTACTTTCTGGTAGTTCCCAGAAACCCTTGCTGCTCCTTGGCATGTAGCTGCATCAATCCAGGCTCTACTCCTGTCTTCATAGGGACTTCTTCCCTCTGTGAGTGTCTCCAAATCTCTCTCTCTCCTTATAAGGGTACCAGTCATCGTGATTAGGGCCCACCCTAACCCAGCATGACCTCATCTTAACTTGACTGCATCTGTGAAGACCCTATCTCCAAATAAGATCACATTCACAGGTATAGCGTATTAGGAATTCAACCCAGGGTTAGGGGGTAGGGAGAGCACGTAATTCAACTGACAACAGTAGGTATGACTAATCGACTGATTCTAGGAGTTTATAATTCCTTTCTACCAAAATGATGTCATTAGTTAGCCCAACAGTTATTAACTAGCTCCCTTAGTACTAGACAGAATAAACAGAATAGAAAGGACTTTTCTTGGTTTTTTGTTGTTTTTGTTGTTGTGAGGTCTTGCTAATTCTTTAGGTCTTGTATTTTATGAATGATTAGGGAAACTTCGGATGCTGTCTTGAGTCAGAGCACAAGATGTTATTTACTGTGTTTTTTGGTTGCTTTTTTTTTTAAATTGGGGTATAGTTGCTTTACAATGTTGTGTTAGTTTCTGCTGTACAGAATCAGCTATAGGTATACACATATCCCTTCCCTCTTGGACCTCCCTCCCACCCATCTAGGTCACCACAGAGCACCGAGCTGAGCTCTCTGCGCTACACAGCAGGTTCCCACTAGCTATCTGTTTTACACATGGCAGTGCACATCCGTCAATTCCAATCTCCCAATTCATCCCCACCTCCCCACCCTGCGTCCACACATCTGTTCTCTATGTCTGCATCTCAATTCCTGCCCTGAAAATAGGTTCATCTGTACCATATTTCTAGATTGCACATACATGCCCTAATATACGATTTTTTTTTTCTCTTTCTGACTTACTTCACTCTGTATGTTTTTAATTCGTATTTGGGCTTCCTGGCCTCACATTTGTTTGTATTCAGAAATACAAATACAGATGCACAGTACCAGACTTGACTTATATGTTGAACATGAGAAAGAATAAACTTCTAAAAATTTATTAGAGTCTTAATAATAAACCAGACCACAAATATTAGGCCTTTATTTGCCTTTAGAAAATGAACGACTGGTCTCACTGGTAAATCAGAAAACAGCTTCATGGCTTAAACCTGCTATCCTATACTGATTTGTATGTATCTTGTTTGAAAACTGTGGTGTTTTAGATGCATACATTTAAGTGATTTAGCTTCACTGTTTTGTTTTGACAGGCAGTTTTTATATCTATCTACTATAGTTAACTGGAGGGTTTCTCAACCTCAGCACCACTGACATTTTGTGCTGGATAATTCTTTGTTGTGGGAAGGCTGTCCCGTGCATTTTAAGATGTTTAGCAGCATCCTTGGCCTCTACACACTAGATGCCAATAGCACCTTTCCCCACAACCTCCATCCACCCAGTGTGACAACCAAAAACGTCTACAGACATCTCAAGTGTCCCCAGAGGGGAGAGTGGTCAATATCACCCCTAATTGGGAACCATTGCTTTGCCAAAATTTTTTTAATTGATATTCTTGGTTATTGCTTCCAAATGTGTCTCCTCAATCCACTCAAATCTGTAACTCAATTTAAGATTAAGCCATGAACAGAAAGACTAATTAAGGTTAGTTTAATTCTCATACTTCTGGGTCTCAGGACCCCTTAACACTTAAAAACTGAGGACCTCCAAGAGCTTTTGTTTATGTTGGGTATAATCCATCCATATTTACTGCATGAGAAAAAATTTAATATTTATGTGTTCGTTTAAAAACAATAATAAACCCATTACGTGTTTATATAAATAGCATATTTTATGAAAATGAACTATATTTTTCAGAAAAATTAGAAGAGTAGCATTGTTACATTGTTACAAATATCTTTAATGTCCAGCTTAATAAAAGACAGCTGGATTCTCATCTACTTTCATCTTGTTGATAACTGTGCTTTGGTTGAAGTATGTAAAGAAAATTCCACACAGATATATAGTTGGAAAACAGAGGAGTATTTCAATTGCCTTTTCAAGTAGTTTTGGATATTTTTCTTTAATACTTCCCCAAACTCTCCATATATGTAGTCATTTCTTAAGGGTTACTTTGTCATATTAAAATTCTTTTCTCTGACATCACTAATTATTAGAGCAATGCAAATCAAAACTACAATGAGGTATCACCTCACACCAGTTAGAATGGGCATCAGCAGAAAATCTACAAACAACAAATGCTGGAGAGGGTGTGGAGAAAAGAGAACCCTCTTGCATTGTTGGTGGGAATGTAAATTGATACAGCCACTATGGAGAACAGTATGGAGGTTCCTTAAAAAACTAAAAATAGAATTACCATATGACCCAGCAATCCCACTACTGGGCATATACCCAGAGAAAACCGTAATTCAAAAAGACACTTGCACCCCAATGTTCATCGCAGCGCTATTTACAATAACCAGGTCATGGAAGCAACCTAAGTGCCCATCAACAGATGAATGGATAAAGAAGATGTGGTACATATATACAATGGAATATTGCTCAGCCATAAAAAGGAACGAAATTGGGTCATTTGTAGAGATGTGGATGGATCTAGAGACTGTCATACAGAGTGAAGTAAGTCAGAAAGAGAAAAACAAATATCGTATATTAACGCATATATGTGGAATCTAGAAAAATGGTACAGATGAACCGGTTTGCAAGGCAGAAATAGAGACACAGATGTAGAGAACAAACGTATGGACACCACGGGGGGAAAGTGGCATGGGGGTGGTGATGATGGGATGAACTGGGAGATTGGGATTGACATATATACACTAATACGTATAAAATAGATAACTAATAAGAACCTGCTGTATAAAAAATAAATTCTTTTGTCTGTCTTTCACTTTGAATGGCTCTTTTATGCATGCATTGGTCAGGTGAAAAATATTGGTTCACTGAGTTACGTGCTGCTTCTAAAATTTTTGACACATTAATAAAGTTTATTGTTCTAATATCGAACACTCATGATCATTAGCATCACCACCAATCTCATCAGCAATGTCTCCAAGTATTAGGTTTTGTCAAGCTCACAGTGGTGGATATGAGTTTTCCAAAGTTCTAATTTTCACTTGACAGCTTCGATTTTATCATTGGTAAAAATACTGCCGGTTATTTCCCTTGAAGTGACAGAGTCACTTCATTAATTTTTGAGAAAATATTTGACAAATACTCTAGTATGAATAACCATAATTTGTCAGTCGTTCTTTCAAACAAAAACTTGTGTTCTGTGAAAAATAGCTAGTTAGCTTGCAACCCATACAATTAAATGTGCACTCTTCCTCAAGATCAGCATCCTGTTTCAGTGGGCAGTAGAAGGTCTTATGTGCCTCTCCCATTTTGTCTAATGGAATACTTTTTAAAGTGTACTTAATAGTTGATATTTAATAAGATTAATCATTTTTATGTTCGATCAAAGACATTCTTAAGTGAAACTCGTTCTTTTTTCACTGCAAGTGCCTGATATTGAAGAAATCAGTGTCTGCTACCATGGTTTGATGCCACAGTCGTGGTTTGTGCTTAAGCACCAGCAGGAATTATACTGTTGGCACAAATATCAACACAGTGGAAAGGGCAAATGATGTCTTAGAATTATTATAAAAAATGTTACTTACCTTTGGGACCTCCAGAGGCCCACAGAGACTAACTCTGAGAACTGCTGGTCTGTTAAGATCATTCTACTCCACACTTCATTTGAATAATATAGAAAATATCTTCTGATAGACTTACACAGTAGCAGATATACTTCTTCAAACTAAAACTCAGTATATCCCAAGAACTGCACATGGCACTCCAGGAGCATACCTCCCACCACCACCAAAATTTTGGGAAGATATGGTTGTTCTCCTTGACAAGAGTCTCAGAGGTTAGAAATGTGTCTACTTCATTTTAGTTTTTCTTGATGGAGCTGATATTTGTGAACATACCTATATCTTTTTTGAAATTATTTCTGCATTTAGCCTAGACACTCTTGGACTAGTAAGTTTTGAAAGCTTGTATGTCAACACTACTTCCTTGCCCTTTTTCCCCTTAAAGAATAGGTTCCAGTTCCAAGGAATCTGCTAAAGAAGTACGCATTAACTAATTTTCCAACACAATGCTGTGCTCAAATTAGGCACTCAATAAATATTTGTTGACTATAAAATTAATTTGTTTACCCTTTATAATCTTGATAGTTTTATGGTCTGATGATGACTTTCAACCTCCATCCAACTAGAGAGAAGAGGACTATTTTTAGACCTCTGTAACATTTGAAGGCAAATTAAGGCTCTATACTGTAAACAGAATGACTAAGGAGATTTCGACATACTAAAAAGTAAACCTGCTACCTTACCCAAGGCCTTTCCGAGGCATGGCCATGGCAGCCAAGACCCTGACTGCCAGTCTTATCCACACACTCCTATCATCAGGCAAATGAGTGATTCTGTCTGAGAAAACTGATAAGCCCAAGAGATAAGACTTAAAGATAACTGGCATTTGGGGTTTTCCCCAAAGAACCAGGGACTTCTCTGGTGGCACAGTGGTTAAGAATCTGCCTGCCAATGCAGGGTACATGGGTTGGATCACTGGTCTGGGAAGATCCCACATGCCGCAGAGCAACTAAGCCCGTGCGCCACAACTACTGAGCCTGCGTGCCACAACTACTGAAGCACACGTGCCGTAGAGCCCGTGCTCCACAACAAGAGAAGCCACTGAAATAAGAAGGCTGCAGACCGCAACAAAGAGTAGCCCCTGCTCGCCGCAACTAGAGAAAGCCTGCGCACAGCAACGAAGACCCAACACAGCCAAAAAAAAAAGGAACCAGGTGGGTCTTATGTACAGAAAGTTCTACCATTTGAGAAGCCCCACTTTTACACACAGAAGAAAGAGGAAGATGGTATCCAGCAGAAGAAAGGTGATAAGAATTTCTAGGATGTTACTGAATGAAGTCCTGGGATAACAAGTAAGTCAGATTGAAACAAGCTGGAGCAGTCCAAGAGGGATGTCTGCAAGGGGGGGTAAAATGGAACATAGAAATTACCCATTGAATTTGACCATATTGAGGGAAATTTTAGAGACCTAAATGGAGAGTTTAGGGATAAATTAATAGGTAAATAGAAAACTATGCGAATATAAAAAAGACAACTGGAAAATTTTAAAGTTATGCAAGAAATGTGTTCCGTGTACCACATGGCTCAGCTGAGAACAATGTTTATATGGGCCTAATAATGTAAACACTGTACATTGATTTAGCCAAAAATCATGAAAGATTTATGCTGGGAGGATAGTGGTGGTAAAGTATATGTGTGTACTAGAGTCTAGAGGTGGTAGTTATAAAAGAGTCAGATCCTGATCTAGTAGAGAAAATCATGTCTCATCAAAAAGTAGCAGTATAGGTATGGTACTTCAAACAATGGAAGTTAAAACCAGAAGAGCATAGAAAGTTGAAAGTAGTTCCTTTAGGTTGTGGAACTCAAGAATGGCAGAGTTAGGGAAGGTAACTATTATTGTTCATTATAAACCTTATAGAGTTATTGATTTTAACCTTCATACATAGGTTTTCAATTACCTTGATAAGTATAAAAAATGGAAGTTAGCAAGTCAAGGGCATTTCACTTTCCATGTAGATGGGTCTGACTGCATAACTAGACTTGTGCCTAAGAATCTCTTTTAAATGACTCTGTTTTGATTTTCTCCATGTATAGACCACTAGCAGCCACATTCCTGAATTTCCCTGACATCCTTCTATCAAAATGTATCTGCTGTGCGTCCTATTTCCTCAAAATTCTGACTTTATATAATTAATTAAGTTAAGAATTCCATCTAACTTCCCTTTCCAACCTGATCCCACTGTATCCCATGCGAACCAATCTCTCTGGCCAGGCTGCTCTGCTTCTTACCACTTGATTATGTCATTCTCATTTGGCCAAGGTTAAAATATCCCCCACCCCTCCAAGTCTTTTCCTACCAAACTTTCGGTGGTAGCCCAAATCCTAATTCCTTGTGGAATCTACTCTTTTTGTTTAATCGAAGTATAGTTAATTTACAATGTTGCATTAGTTTCAGGTGTGCAGCAAAGTGATTCAGTTATACATATATATATTTTTTTCAGATTCTTTTCCCTTATAGGTTATCACAAAATAGTTCCCTGTGCTATAGTAGGTCCTTGTTTGTTACCTCTTTTATATGTAGTATATGTGTATATGTTACACTTATGTATATATGTGTATGTGTTAATCCCAAACTCCTAATTTATCCCTCCCTGCGTCTTTCCACTTTGGTAGCCATAAGTTTGTTTTCTATGTCTGTGGGTCTCTTTCTGTTTTGTAAATAAGTTCATTTATATCATTTTTTTAGATTCCACATATAAGCGACATCATGTGATATTTGTCTTTCTCTGACTTACTTCACTTGGTATGATAGTCTCTAGGTCCATCCATGTTGTTGCAAGTGGCAAAATTTCATTCTTTTTTGTGGCTGAGTAGTATTCCATCGTATATATATATACCACATCTTCTTTATCCATTCCTCTATTGATGGACATTTAGAAATCTAATCTTTTTTTTTTTTTTCTTGACTGCATTGGGTCTTTGTTGCTATGCGCAGGCTTTCTCTAGTTGAGGTGAGTGGGGGCTACTCTTCGTTGCAGTGCAGGGGCTTCTCATTGCGGTGGCTTCTCTTGTTGCGGAACACAGGCTCTAGGCATGTGGGCTTCAGTAGTTGTGGCTCGCGGGCTCTAGAGCGCAGGCTCAGTAGTTGTGGCGCATGGGCTTAGTTGCTCCGCAACATGTGGGATCTTCCCGGACCAGGGCTCGAACCCGTGTCCCCTGCATTGGCAGGTGGATTCTTAACCACTGCACCACCAGGGAAGTTCTAAGAATCTAATCTTGACCACTTCAGTTGGAAGTGATTTGCTCCTTCTCATATACTATCTGGTTTCATTAACTTCTAACTTTTTATTGTAAAATATACCTTAGATATTAAAAGTATGCATTATGTATCTGTACAGCTTAGAATAAAATAAGCATCACATAATTCACCTCCCAGTTTAAGAAACAGGACATTACTCTTCAGAATTGCATCTCCCCACCCCCACCTCATAGGAGGAACTGCTATCCCTATTATTGGGTTATTCATTGTCTTGCTTTTCTTTATGGCTTTATCATAACTAGGTGTATCCCTATATAATCTCTTAATTTGTTTTGCCTTGAACTTTATGTAAATGGAATCCTACTTTATGTATTTTTCTTAGACTTTCTTCTTTTGCTCAAACGTTTTTGAGAATTAACTATGTTGATGCATATAAGCTATAGTTCCTTCTTTGTCATCATTCTACAGTGTTCAATTGTCTGACTATACTATGAGCTATTTATAGTATCTGTTGTTCATTGACTAACAGGTTGGTGTCAGAACTTTTCAATAATGACCAATGTTGCCGTAAACGTCCATAAACATGTCTCTTGGTGCATACTTCTCTAGAGCAGTGGTTCTCATAGTGTGGGCCTTGGACCAGTAGCATTAGCTTGCTAGAAATACAAATTCTTGGGCCCCATCTCAGACCTACTGAATCAGAAACTATAAGGGCAGGCCCAGCAATCTGTGTTTTAACCAGCCCTGATGGTGATTCTGATGCTCCGTCAGGTTTGAGAACCACAGATCTAGTGTGATCATGGCTTTGTCAGTTTCCTCTTGTAGTTCTGTCCATATTTAGTTTATATATTTTGAAGTTACATTATTGGGATATATGAATTAGAACTGATGTATTTTCCTGGGGAATTGAAACTTTTATGAAAATGTAGTGATTTCACTTTATTTCTAGCGATGCTCCCAGCCTTAAAATCTATTTTGTCTAATATTAGAACAGTCTTGCTTTCTTTTGCTCTCTGCGTATTATTTAGTTTTCCATCCTTTGACTTTTACTCTTTTTCTGTACTTAAGTTTTGGTTGAATGTGAACCTTGTAAAACAACGTATTACCTTTTCAAAATCCAGTCTAATAGTCTTGTAGTTCAGTTTAGTCCACCTATATTGATTACTGGTCTATTTTAATTCCTTTCTACCGTCTTATTTTCACATTCTTTGCTCTCATTTTTCCTTTTTCCTTTTATGCTTCTTTGGATTATTTGAGATTTACTTTTTCCTCATTCTATTTTTTCCTCTGCTTGTTTTATGCTTTTAGTGTTTTTCCTAGAAATAATTTTAAAATGCATATTTAATTTTTAAAGTCTGAATTTAATCAGCATTTCTACTCTGAACAATATAAGAAGCATATGACATTTTAATGTTGAATGGAACTCCTCCTGACATGTGTTTTCTTAATCAAGGATTTTAATTTTTAAACTTATGTCTTAACTCCATAAACTAGATTTTATTGTTTTATTCCATTGTTCATGTTTAGATACCATGCATTGCTATTTTTTTGATGCTTACTATTATTCCTTGTAAATTAAGTCTTCTGGGATCCTTTTCTTCATGAAATCTGTCATGAAGGACCTCTTTTAGAGAAGCTCTGGTGGTGGCAAATTCTCTCAGTTTTTGTAATGAAAGGTTCTCTATTTTATCCTATGTTTAAATGAAAGTTTCACTGGGTAAACAATTCTACCATGAGAGTTGTTTTATCTTCAGCAGTTTAAAAACAGTATTCTAATATCTTCCCATTTCCATGTTGTTGAAAATTCAACTGCCTAATTGTTCTTTTGTAGTAAACCTGCCGTTCCCTCAAACTGATATTCTTTCTTTACTTTTTTGTTATACTTCTAGTTTCTCTACAGTGTGTCTCAATGAAGATTTCTATTTAATTTTCCTAGGACTTGTTGGGATGTCTGAATCTAAGACTTGGTCTTTTTGTGGAGACAACAATTCATTTATACAATTTTCGTGTAACTTAAATTCTGTTAAATTTTCCTACGATCTTTTCTAGCAATCTGATTACACTGGATCATCTCACCCCTTGATCAGTATCTCCAGGCCTCTCTTTTGTATATTTTCACTCCCTTTCAAATCCCTCTATTTTCTTTTAACTTTATTTATATATGATAATTCCAGTATCTCCTGCCTTTGTGGATCTGTTTCTGTAGTTTGTTGTTTTGCTGATTCTTCCTCATGGTGGCTTGTTTCTCCATCTTACTATGATTTGGGAAGTGGAGGTGGAGAGAATGATGATGGCTGATGTTCCTTGGAACTTGACCTGTAAGAATTCATTTGAAGCCTGGATTTAAGGAGGCTTTGTGTTGCTTCTGCTAGGTATCTGGGGACAATACCAATTTGGGATCTTTTTAAATTCTGTATAGATACTGGCAATTATGATCTCAAACCCCTGTCATTAAGGGTAACATTTAAAAATATTTAAACATTTAAAAATATTTTTCCATCCTTGTTTTTTATTTGTATTACACTACATTAGTTGATAGTGTCTTTTACTGCAAACCTTCTTATATCCTCTTTGAGAACACTTTTCAATCGTCCCTACAAAATGAAAGGAATAGAGAACATCTAAAGGCTGGTTAATTATAACATTGGATTATTTTTAAATAAAACTTTGCTAGGATCTCAGGCAACACAATCCAATGTATCATGCTTTTAAAGTAAGTTTAGTGCATTGCCTAAGGCAATGATAGAATAAATTGATTTTAAAGAGTGCTTTGGCAGGCTCAAAATATGAATGGGGAAAACATGGAAGTTCCAAGTCAGCATTAAATATTTACATGGAAGTTAAGATTTAGAGACTTAGAGTTTCAGACCTGGTTTGCTTCCCAATGTGAATAGGCAGGATGGAGCAGTATGGGCCCTGTGTAAAAGAGAATAATAAAGCTCCAAAATATGCTAGGGAAAACCCATAAGGATAGAACAGTGTGTATAGTGTGCTGCCTTCCATGTAAAAATAGGAGGGGATGGATATGCATTTGCTTGTGTGTGTGCATGACATACCAAGGGAAGGATACCCAGGAAGTCCAAAATATTGCTTGCCTCTGGAGATAGGAACTGGATGTTGGCGGGGAGAGGTGGGGGACAGAGGTGATACAGATTTTTCTGCGTGTACCATTTTGAACCTCTTGAGTTTTGAGCCATGAAAATATATTATCTATTCAAATAAATGGATATACAGATGCATAGATAGATAAATATAGACAGGAAGTCAATGCGTAAACGACTGAGAGAGTGAGTGAATGTATCCCCTAATTGGATGCACCACGTACTTGCTGTTGTCTGAGCCCTCTGTGCCTTTCCTTCCTCATCTGTAAAATGCAGATAATGGCACCTACCTCACTGGGTTGTTCTGAGAATTAAATAAGACAAGTTGTCAGAACAAAGTTTGGCACAGAGAAAATACACACAAAAAATGCTAGTATCATTATTTGTTTCGCTATAATCCTTGTGATCTTGAGAACATGGGCTTGTGTTCATCTATACCTCAGCCTCTAAGTAGATTCTCCTACTTCTGTGAAGATTTTTAACTTCTCTTGCCCTCAGTTTCTATAACTGTAAAATGTGAATAATAATAATATAACAAAAACGATAATAATTAACTCAAAAATACATCTCACTGATATTTGTTGATATTAGAAAATAATTGTTAATGTTTTTTCAATGTGGTAATGGTATTGTGTTTATTTTGGGGCCTTATATTTTATAAATACATACTAAAATATTCATGGATGAAAATATCTTATTTGCTTCAAAAAAAAAATACAGAGGGGAATATATGGTAGCATGGATAAAAAAGAGTGAGCATGGATAAAAAAGAGTGACCATGAATTAACGATTGCCATAACTGACTCATGGGCACATGGGGATCATCAGACAACTCTCTCTGATTTTGCGTATGCTTGGATTTTTCCCTAATAAAAAGCTTTTTCCTAAGAGGCTGTCATTAAGTGAGAAAATACATCCTCCAGTAGCAGGAATGCAGTCATGACTCAGTGAATGGCTGCTGGAAGCTGGGTGTAGAGCTGGTGGCTAACAGGAGTTGTAGCATCCTATCTATTTTTATTAGCCTCAGTTAGATGGTCAGGAACAAAAGCTTGCAGCAAACAATGGATTAACTGATATATGTGAGGAAAACTGTCATATTTTTTAATTCTCCTGATGAAGATCCCAGCTTTCTGACATTTGGGGAAACACCAACCCACCCTCCCACCCCCGTTACAGAAATCTGCAGCATCCTGACACTTAACAGTCACAGCTCTCAGCCAAAAACCAGACCCTGGAAAACGGGAGGGTTCTCTTTCCATTGTTAAATGGCAGTAACCATTTTACCTTCATTTTGAGCTCCAATTTTGAGCTTAAATTAAACAGTACCAAACAGGGTGGGTATTTTCTTCTTTTCATGCAAACATACCTTTACAATCAAATACCTTATTTTCAGCCATTTAACCCTGAAGAACAAAGTAAATTTCAGTGTGTGCTCAGTTTTAACGTGGACACTCATTAGTATTGGAGGAGTGGGGATTTGGAAATACTGCCTTCAAAAAAAAAGTTTCCCCTTTAACTTATTTTTACCCTTCCCACCTCTGTCTCCATGGAAATGGGGTCAGAGGCCACAGGGAGCTCTCAGGGAGCCAGCAGCTGAGAATGAGAATTCTCACTTAGAGATTTCAGCTGAAAGCTATAAACTCCTTTACAAAGACCAGCTGAGTCTTGGCCACTATGGTCTCTGGTTTTTTACACTGATAAAGAAGGTGGTTTTTTTCTCCTATGTGGAGGAGGAAGAGATGCTATTAAGTAAAAACCATTTTTGCATTTAAACTTGACTTCTTCTGTGCAGTAAATCAAAGATAGAGACATTCCTTAAGAAATTATTTTCAACTTAAAGATTTTAAATGATAGTGTACATTTGGAATTAAGCAATTATCACTAGTTTTATCTCTTTCCTTCTTTCAAGCTTATGATAGTACCGGATATTTGAAGAAAAACATATGTGAACTTATTCATTGCATGCTATCAATTGTAAATGATTCTGTCTAATGGAATATCACCATAGCACAATTCAAAATCACTTGAGTGAAAATAAAAATCTCAAGATTATGGGCAGTCAGTACCATTCCACAGAATGTTTTATGAATTAAAGTATAAACTACTATTGGCTCCTTATTTTCCCTGAACTGTTAACACTATTTCTTTCCTTCTTTCTTTTTATTCTTTTTTTTTTTTTTGTACTTTAAGCATTCAGTTTACTTTCTTACAAACCATTTGAAAATATCTGAGAAGGCTGGATACTCAAATATGCCAACTATTTTAAATTATTTTTATATATTACACATTATTCTGTTATTCAGCAGCAGCCAAGTAACTATTGAAACAATATGAAATGTAAATCTGATTTTGAAAAAGCAGGTCCTGATTAAATTTGGAGCTAAAAAGTCTGTGTTTCAGGCTATTCTTTTTTTTTTTTTTTTTAATATTCTTTTTCTCTTCATGCCACACATCTTTATGGTTCAAAGTTTATAGACTCAGCATTATTCCCAAGCACTTTTGCAAAATTTCATCATTACTCTGACATAGAACATTCAGTTATTACTTTCAATCATTAATCACACAACTGCTCTGAATTTTCCAGAATTTAGTTTCAGTAAACATCAGGACCACAGCACCTCTCTCGGGGGCTCTAATCAATCTCTCTCTCTCCTCTCCCTCCCCCCCGACACACACACTTCTATGTGGCCAGCAGTCTAAGGATGTTGCCTTTATTCCCTAGCATTTCCTTTGTCTCTTAGCCCTCTTGCATGTCTGTGCTGAGCCCTCTCTCTGTCCTGGGTTGCGCCCTTATTCCACTTTCCTTTGCTCGCAGAGTGAACCAGAACATTGTGTTCTGAAGCTGCCCCAGCACACATGCTTCACGGTGCTGCCAAGTTTGCAGCTGACCAATTGGCCTACTTTAGAGGGCTTGATTTATAAAATTTACAACCCTTAATTTCCACCACCCCATTCCTCCCTCCCACCCCTGAAAAGAGTGTGCCAAATGTACTGATAAATCAAGAGTCCTTTGGTTTCGTTGCAACAAAATGGGCAGTCATTTCTCTTCCCTTCATTGGCTCTCAGCCTTGCCATTCCCTCCTGAATAGATGGAAAATAGCGGTTGATGTGTTGTAGGAAGACATTTGATAGCGGCTGCCTCTGTATTAATAACTCATTTTAAAAGAAATGTACTAACAAAACGATACTCTTTTCAGTTTCTGGGACTCTGCACTTCTAAAGTAATTCCCATTCCAAAAACCAATTCAGGCAAGTTTGTCTTCTTCCAGATTAGGAAGACGGAGTTGGGTCCTTGATTTTTCAGTGAGGTTGGGTCAGGAAGGTCTTTTGTATTTAGATATGTTGAATACTCCTTCTTGGCATTGGACTCTTCCAGGCTTTTTAAATAGATGCAAGACCAAATAGGAGAAGGTGAGGATTTAATGGAGTAAAGAAAACCTGTGTGAATTGGTTTCTCATGATTTTAGTGATTTCTTATGTTCTTTCTCCTGCCCGCTTCTTCAGGAAAAAGCTCTGTCAGAGTAGATCCAGAAATTTACAAGGCCTGAAACTTCTCAAATATGGAGCCCTCTTTATGAAAGAGAATATGAAACTAGGTTCAAGGTATAGATCTATTTTGAATAACAAAAGAAACCATAACAAATTACAAATTCTAAAAAGCATCCAGGAAAATAACATTATTATCACTAGTATTAATTAACAATTATTGCTACTGTTGCAACTTAACTGCTTGACCCACCTATATAATACATCTTTTCCCTATATTTTTGGCTTTATACTCTTTGATCTTTCTTCACACGGTAAAAATTTTATAATACCATTTTGTGCAGAGAGAATAGAAAGATAATTTTGTCTTTCGTCTGGCATAGTAGATAGAAATATTTTATTTTTGTTATTGATGGTTTAGAAAAGTTTCCTTAAGCTTCAGAACTTGTTGGTCATGACACAGCTCAAACAATTTCTTGCTGTGGAGGTGCCTTGTGTCCTAGGAAAAGCCCTCAGAGGCTGCAGGCCTTTGATATCACTGGAGTGGGCTCCAGCTGGCCATTGCCTCAGTGGCTGGTCCAACTCAGCCAGTTCTGGCGTCTGGTTAGTGGTCCTGGGCAGGGGTAAGAGGACTGCAGGTGCAATGGTGCTCATGGTGGAGCCTTAGTCTGGCAGGCCCTCGGTAGAGAGGCGAGCAGCATCTTATTCAGAATCTTCCTGATGCCAGAGTTGGGTTCAGGATATTGGGGAGGTCCCACATAATGTAGAATGTCATTGGGAGCCAACCGAAATGAAGGGGTTACTGGCAGCCCACTGACCTCACCCACAGATCAGGATATAGAGGCAACCCCCTTGCTGGGGCAGGGTCTGTGTATCCATGAGTCCCAAATCCCTGAGGAGGACACACAGAACCTTAGAAGGGGCCCATGAAAGCACGCAGCCATGAAGCTTAAAGTTCATTAGTTTTACTGAGAATCTAGCTCTGTAGCTCAGCATACAGTGGGCGTTCATGTAACTGAAAATAACACTGAATTCCCTGGCCAAAGTGACCCCTAACTTAATATACTTAAAATTGTAGGGTCCACAGGCAAGTTCACAGCTGTATCCTTATCATTTAGAACAGTACCTAGCACATAGTTGGAGCTCAGTAGATATTTGCAAAATGAATGAGAAGTCTTTTTTTCTGAATATTTTTCCGTTTACAGAGAGGACCAAAATTAGTTACAAATGCCTTTTATTTTCCTGGGTTAAAACAGGCCAGCCAACTGGAAGCCACTGGGTATTGCTCACTTTTAATGTCTTCATCCACCCTTGAGATACTCTTTCTTACATCACCCAAGCTCCTCCCACCAAATGGGTGGCAGGGGGGAACTTTAATGCATAGTTTAAGCAACATGTCATTTTCTTTTCATTTTGAGTACATGCTCTATTGCTGCCCAGATAGTCAAATGTCAAGCCTTTTCGACTGGGATTCTTCCAGTTATGCTATAATGCCCTGAACTTTTTCAGAGTGAAAAAGCTGTTTACCCTTTAAAAAAAAAAAAAAAAAATTTAGTTAAAATATCGAGAGATTTTTTTAAAAATATGAGCATGTTTTCTTCTTGTTTCTTGAGGATTCTGGGGGTGCTCCTTTTGACCTGTGGAGAGAAAATAACACAGTCATCATGTTTAATGTGGGGATTGTTGTGACCTTTTCATTTCTGAAGCCTGCAAGTCACAATGTAGCCATATCGTTATCCAGATAATGAGTAGTGACAAAAAGAACGCATGAAACTCGTAGAAGACATAATGTCTCATGGTGACGAGTGACCTCATGTATTCTACCTCTTTATTAGTGAAGAAACTGCTGCTCAGAAATGTTAAATGAATTGCCCAAAGTTATAGTCATGACTGGCATTAATCAGAAGTTCTATAAGGGCAGCATAATAAAGCTATTCCTCAAAATAAGTTTTGGAACTTTTCTTATCTTTTATATTCATTTCCCCATCAGCTCTTATCTCTAATACCATAACCCCAGTTAACTGTCTCTGCATCGGTAATGTTTGAAAACCCAATGTTTTATAAGGCACACTAGGAAACCAAGTGAATCAGAGATGCTGCCTTGGAGGAAATTGACATTGGCATGGTGCTGAGCACCTAGTGGGCATTTGAAAAACACTTATTGAAATAAATTGAATACATTGAATCCTTGTTTCTAATTGCCTATACAATACTGTGAAAATTTATTCAACAAATACCTATTAGACCACTACTCTAAGTCATGCACTTTGCTCACAGGGGCCTGTGTTGATAATTAAGACATGAACCCTGCCTTCCAGGAGATCACTGTTCAGTGAAGACAGATGCATAATGTATTAGTTTCTATGGCTGTGTAAGAAATTACAAATTTAGCAGCTTAAAACAACACCCATTTATTAGCTCACAGTTCTATAGGTCAGAAGTCTGGGTACAGCACAAGTGGGTTCTCTGCTCAGGGTCTCACAGGGCTAAAATCAAGGTGTCAGGTAGGCTACATTCTCATCTGGAGCTGGGATCCTACTCCAAGTTCATGTGCTTGTGACAGAAGTCAGTTCCTTGAGGTTGTAGGATTGAAGTTCCTTGCTGGCTATCAGCCAGGGGCTGTCCTCAGATCCTAGAGGCTGCCTGCATTCCTTGCCCTGTGGCCCCCTCCATTTCCAAGCAAGTACTGGATTATCTCCCTGGTATCAAATCCCTCTCACATTTTAAGTCTCTTTTGAACAGCCTCTTCTCTTTTCAAAGCTGACCTGATCAGGTAGGTCAGTCCCACAAAGGGTAATCTTACTATCTTAAGGTCAACCGATTTGGCACATCGGTAAAATCCCTTTTGCCATATAGTGTTACATAATCATGGGAGTAACATCTCACATTCACAGGTCCTCCTCACATGCAATGGGAGGGAATTATACAGGGAGCTCATTGGGGGATCATCTTAGAATTCTGCCTACTGCACATTAACAGAAGGTTACCATCCACCGAGGTGAATGATATGTTGAAACTAGCTACAAAGAGCTATGAGAACCCAGAGGAGTGAACAAATAGCTCTGCCTAGTGAAATGGATAGAGTTAAGGTAAGAGAAAAGGTAAAGTTTAAGCTGATCATGGAGAATGAATAGGAGTGCAACAGATAGATAAAGGGCAGTCTCATGTATGTGTGTGTTTGTGTTTTATTTCTTCCTTGAGTTCACAGAGCATGCCACCTCTGGGGACTCCCTCCCCTAACCCTCAACATACCAAGTCTGGTCATGGATTCATAAATAAGGTTTAAGAAATATTTTGATGGATAGACTATCTAATTTATGAGTATTATATAATCTGGAACCTCTCACCTACCTTTTTCTTACCCATCAGAGATTTTAAAAATATAAAATTTAAAGTCATTTATTAAACAGTTGGGGAAATCAGAATGCTGATGTGATGTTAAATGATATTAAAGAATTATTTTTAAGTGTCATAATGGTATCATGGATTTTTAAAAAGAATCTTTATATCTTAGAAATACATATGGACACATTTATAAATAAAATGATACAGTATCTTAAAAAAATAAAAATAGTAGTAAACTTTTATTTTGCAAAAGGTTTTAAGATTTTTGGAGATAGGCATGTGTGCATACACACACATGCACACACGGAGAAATATACACCTGATTCTTGGTGACTGACTTCTATTAACTTCTCCCATATTTTTCTCTTCTGCTTATCCTACCCTTTTATACTAGGGGTGTTCAGGCACTTATTAATTAAAGAGATTTTGGTTTTAAGCAACAGAATCTGACTCTATTTAATTCAAGGGTATTAAGAGGGGAAATTACTAGAAGAAGACTGGTTGTCCAGTTGCAGTAGCTAGTCTCTAAAGATGGCCCACAATGAACCACACTTCCCAGAGTTTGTGACCTGGGTCCACACTGAATCTGGGCTGGTGCTGTCACTCTTTTTGTTGTTGTTGTTTGTTTGTTTGTATTGTTTTGTCCAGTTTTATTAAGATATAATTGACATTTAATATTGTATAAGTTTAAGGTATACAGAATAATGATGTATGTATAGATTGTAAAATGATTACTACAGTAACATTAGTGAAAATCCATCACCTTATGTAGTTACAATTTTTTCCTTGTGATGAAAACTTTTAAGATCTACTCTTTTAACAACTTTCAAATATACAATACAGTATTATTAAATATACTCACCATGCTATACGTTACACCCCCAGAACTTATTTATCCTATAACTGGAAGTTTGTACATTTTGACCACTTTCAACTAATGTCCCTGAACCCCCAACCCCGCCTCTGGCAACCAGCAATCTGTTTTCTGTTTCTATGAGTTTGGTTTTTGTTCGAATCCACATATAAGTGAGATCATACAGTATTTATCTTTCTCTGTCAAACTTATTTCACTTAGCATAATGCCCTCGAGTTTCATCCATGGTGTCAAAAATGGCAGGTTGTCCTTTTTATGGCTGAATAGTCTTACATTGTGTATACATAGCACAATTTCTTTTTTTTCCTTTTTAAAAAAATTGAGATATAATTGGCATTTAACATTATATTGGTTTAGGGTGTACAATATAAAGATTTGATATATGTATGTTATTTTAATATGATCACCAAAATATGTCTAGTTAACATCCATCAATACACACAGTTACAAACTATTTTCTTATGATGAAAACTTTTAAGATATGCTCTCATAGCAACTTTCAAATATGCAATACAGTGCTATTAACTATAGTCACCATACATTACATCCCCAGGATTTATTTCTTTTATAATTGGAAGCTTGTATCTTTTGACCACCTTTATCCATTCTGCCTGCCCCAGTCACCCATCTCTGGCAACCACCAATCTATTCTCTGTATCTATGATTTTGGGTTTTGTTTGCTTGTTTTTAGATTCCACACATAAGTGGGTCAAACATACGGCATTTGTCTCTCTCTGTCTGACTTATTTCACTTAGCATAATGCCCTCAATGTCTACCCATGTTGTCACAAATGATAGGATTTCCTTTTTTATGGCTGAAATACATACTACATATATATATATATATATATATATATATATATATATATATATATATACACATACACATACACATACATATACATATATCCTGTTTTCTTTATCCAGTCATTCTTCAATGGACACAAATTGTTTCTACATCTTGGCTATTGTAAATAATGCTGCAATGAACATGGGGATGCATATACTTTTTGAGTTAGTATTTTCATTTCCTTTGGATATATTTATTCCCAGAAGTGAAATTGCTGTATTAAATGGTAGTTTTATTTTTAATTTTTTGAGGACCCTCCATAATGTTTTCCATAGTAGCTACACCAAGTTACATTCCCACCAACAGTGCACACGTGTTCCCTTTGCTCCACATTCTTACCAATTCTTGTTACTTCTTGTCTTTTGTATAATAGCCATTCTAATAGGTGTGAGGTGTTATCCCATTGTGGTTTTGATTTGCGTTTCCCTGATGATTAGTGATGTTGAGCATCTTTTCATGTACCTGTTGGCCATCTGTATGTCTTCTTTGGAGAAATGTCTATTTATATTCTCTGCCCTTTTTTTTTTAAATCAGATTGCTTGTTTTTGTTTTTTCTCTATTGAATTGTGTGCATTTCTTATGTATTTTGGATATTAACCCCTTATCAGATATATGATTTGCAACTATTTTTTCCCATTCTGTTTTCGTTTTGTTGATGGTTTCCTTTGCTGTGCAGAAGCTGTTTAGTTTGGTGTAGTCATATTTGTTTACTTTTGCTTTTATTGCCTTTGCTTTTAGTGTCAAATCAAAAAAAAACAAAAATCATTGCCAAGACCAATGTCATGGAACCTATGTTTTCTTCTAGGAATTTTATGATTTCAGGTCTTATGTTCAAATCTTTAATCCATTTTGAGTTGCATTTTAAATATGGTGTTGAATGGCTGTCAACACCATATTGACATCCACCATGTGGATGTCCTCCACCATGTGGACCATGGTGGTCCACTTTTATTCTTTTGCATGTGGCTGTCCAGTTTTCCCAACACCATTTGTTGAAGAGACTGTCCTTTCCCAATTATGTATTCTTGGTTCCTTCATTGTAAATTAATAGACTATATATGTGGGGGTTTATTTCTGGGCTCTCTAGTCTGTTCCATTCATCTATGTGTCTGTTTTTATGTCAGTACTATACTGTTTTGAATACTGTAGCTTTGAAACATAGTTTGAAATCAGGAAGTGTGATGCCTCCAGCTTTGTTCTTTTTTCTCAAGATTGCTTTGGTTATTCAGGGTCTTGTCTGGTTCCATACAAATTTTAGGATTGTTTGTTCTAGTTCTGTGGAAATGCCATGTGAATTTGAATAAGGATTGTATTGACTCTGTAGATTGCTTAGGGTAGTATGGACATTTTAACAATATTAATTCTTCCAACCCATGAGCATGGAAGATCTTTTCATTTATTTGTGCCTTCTTCGATTTCTTTCATCAATGTCTTAAAGGTTTCAATGTACAGGTCTTTTACCTCCTTGGTTAAATTTATACCTAGGTATTTTATTCTTTTTGATGCAATTGTAAATGGGATTGTTTTCTTAATTTCTCTTTCTGATAGTTCGTTATTAGTATATAGAAATGCAACTGATTTTTGTATATTGATTTTGTATCTTGGAACTTAATTGAATTTGTTTATTAGTTCCAACAGTTTTTTGATGGAGTCTTTAGGGCTTTCAATATATGATAGGATGTCATCTGCAAATAGTGACAGTTTTACTTCTTTGTGATTTGGGCTTAGTTTGTTTTTTCTTTTTCTATTTCCTGAGGTGTAAAGTTAGGTTGTTTATTTGAGAACTTTCTTGTTTCTTAGTGTGTTTACCATTATGAACTTTCCTCTTAGAACTGTTCTTTCTACAATCCACAAGTTTTGGTATGTTGTATTTCCATTTTCATTTGTTTCAAGATATTTTCTGATTTTTCTTTTGATTTCTTTGTTAACCCATTGGTCGTTTAGAAGCATGTTGTTTATCTCCACATATTTGTGAATTTTCCAGTTTTCTTCTTTGAATTGATATCTAGTTTCATATCGTTGTGGTTAGAAAAGATGTGTGATATGATTTCAAACTCATTAAATTTATTAAGATTTGTTTTGTGTCCTAACATATGATCTATCCTGGAGTATGTTTTGTGTGAGCTTGAGAAGAATGTATATTCTATTGTTTTGGATCGAATGTTATGTATATGTCTGTTAAGTCCATCCAATCTAACGTTATTTAAGGCCAATGCTTCCTTATAGAATTTCTGTCTGGATGCTGTATCCATTGACCAAAGTGGGCTATTAAAGTCCCCTAGTATTACTGTATTGTTATGTATTTCTCCCTTTAGGTCTTTCCATATTTGCTTTATATATTTTGGTGCTCCTAGTTGGGTGCACAAATATTTACAAATATTATATACTCTTGTTGGATTGACCCCTTTTATAATGACTTCTGTGTCTCTTATTATAGTCTTTGTTTTAAAGCCTATTTTGTCTGATACAAGTATAGCTACCCTACTTTTCTTTTGGTTCCCATTTGTGTGAAGTATCTTTTTCATTCCTTTACTTTCAGTCTGTCTGTATTCTTACAGGTGAAGTGCATCTCTTTTAGGCAGCATATAGATGGGTCGTGTTTTTTATTTAATCCACTCAGCAACTCTGTGTCTTTTGATTGAAGAATTTGGTCCTTTTACATTTAAAGTAATTACTGATGGGTATGGACTTATTGCCATTTTGTTCATTGTTTTCTGGCAGTTTTGTAATGCCTTTGTTCCTTCTTTTTCTTTTGTTCTCTTCCTTTGTGATTCAATGATTTTCTGTAGACTCTTTTTTCTGTGACTGTTTTCAATTAACAGAATGCAACAGACAGGATATTGTAATAGTTTGGGCCCTAAACCTTAAGAAGGTATTTTTATATGGGGAGCCCTGACCACCATGTACTCAGTACTATCACTCAGCTGTTGGAGTAAGCCTCACCTGAAGCTTACATCCTATTGAACCAGATGGACTTAACAGACATATACACATAGTAAATTTCTTTTATTACTTAAACCTTTATAAGTTGTGTTTTCTGTTAGTTATGTCTGAAATGATCTTTGTATCAGGGCCATTACCAAACAAGAGAGAATTTTTATGAGCTAGGCAAATACCTCAAGAGGTATCTACAAAAAGGAATGTGACTCCCTTTCACTTAGATCAAGAGCTATCTCATAAGCACAGAAATTTGGGACAACAGAAGAGGATATGAGGTCACCTGGTGTCCCTATTTCCATCACAACTCTGGCTTCTGCATGTCACCTGTTAGGAAGGGAGAATGATAGAAAAAGTAATTAAAACTAAAACTTACTGATCCCCTACTATGTGCCAGACACTGGCCTTGGTTCTTTACATATCTTACTGAATCTTCACAAAAACCTTTTGAGTAGCTACTCTTAACACTGCAGATGTAGAAGGGGCAGCTCAGAGAAGGTAACTAACTTGGCAAACATCATGCTCACATCGCTAAGTATCAGGCAGGTCTTCCATCTGGCTCCAAAGCTCTTTCTCTTCCCTTCTCCTTTGATCAATCCCAGAGGCACCCTTTCATATCAGTTCTGTTATCACCACCATTATGCATAATTATCAGTGAGGATAAGGAAAGGAAGGCATAAAAGCAACTCTGGGCACATAAAGCCCTGAGGGTGGGATTGGGGGCACAAGATTTACCCTCAGCTTCACTCTGTTGGTTGTACAGGCTGTCTCTCATGGCCATATGCGTTTTATGCAGAATCACTGAATGTTGGAGCAGTAAGAGAAACTTGTGTCATCTACTCTGATCTTTTCCTTTCACAGTTGATGAAACTGAATCCAGGGAGCTGAAATGACCCGCCCTAAAGTCACACAGCTAGAGACAGTGCTTGAACTAGAAACAGAGTGTGCTTTTAGGTCCACCTCTCTGGTCCATAGCATAGTGTTATTTCAGATTTCCAATATTGGAGCCATACTGCCTGGATTCAGTGCTTGGCCCTGCCACTTACTGAGTGGGTTGGGCAAGTTATTCCCTCACCTGTTAAATGGGGCAAAATAACAGCACCTCTCTCTTGGATATAAATAACATAAAACAGTGTCAAGAACATAGTGAGTGCTATGTGTTTCTTACCATTGACCAGCTCACAACACATGGTCTCAGTGGCGCTGATTCTTTTCCCATCCTGGCCTCATCTTGAGCACCTCTCAGGAGCCTTGTTGTACTCTGGTTACCTTCACTGTGAACTGACTCACAGTCTTTCAGTCATCTGCCTATACTTGCTTTGGAAAAGAACTTTTGATCACTGCGCTATGAGGCAAGGGAGACAATAGGACAAGACCTGTAATTTTGGTCTTAATCCATCTAACCTTTAGTTTTCCCTTTTTGCTTTTCCTGAATGTTGGTGGAAATAGAAGGAGGAAGCCTCAGTGTTCTCCTCTTCCCACCCTCTCACTTTTGAAATCTGCCACCAGGAAAGGATCTGATAAGCTTATTCTTTAGTGACATACTGATAAGGCTTAACCAGTAACCTGTGCTTTTAGGGACATTTTGCAGTTTTACAACAGGTTAAAGCCTAAACCAAAGGATCTCTAATGTTAGGGTTTTGGTATCAGTCAGGAGTGGGACAGGTTTACACTTTGGCTTTGTGTTGCCGGTATGGGATTGGGGAGAAACAAAGGGGGGAAACCCATGTCTTTCCTATAAATCCAGGTTCCACCCTCCAGACTGCGAGTGAGCTAACCAGGTGGGCAGATGGGGAAGAAGTATTACATTTTTTCTAGGACTTTCTGAGGTAGCCCAGCTAAGGTAGAAAATCAGAATTGCCTTCAGGGGAACCAAACAGTGGTGGTGGAGGGTGGCTCCACCAAGAAACAGGACCTTTACTGAGAACAAAAAGCATGCATCATATCTAAGAAACCAGAATGGGACAGAGTGACCCACAAATAACCTCAGAAATGAGTCTGAGCCCAGAGGTCACACCCTTTTTAAATCTGAGTTGGCTCTGTGTTATGGGGCAGGAACAGATTCAAGACCCCAAGACACAGACACTCGTTGCTGCCCACTCTTGCTGCTCTTAGGGTTGGTACACTTTCCAAAGAGTTGTGAATGAAGGAAGCCATTGACCAATGTGACCAAGAGTTACTTGGTCTCTGGAAAAGCACCAGAATTCCAGCCAGGTCAATCCATCAGCCCATGTGGTGCTCCCTTCTGCACTTCCTTCTCACAAAGTTCTCTGGAGATGAGAGGAAGAAGTGGATCCATAGAAACTGGAAGTCCAGGTGGACCTGTTCATCTACTAGAAGAGAAGAGCTAGGTCAGGTACCTAGTGATGGGCATGGGAGTGGGCGGGGCGGGGGGCAGCAGCAGAAGTGCATGCTTTCCTGATTAGGGGTCCCAGGGGTTATTACAAGACCTTATGCAGCAAGCACTAGTTATAGAGTTAACAGATAACATGTTTTCACACATATATGCCATTGGATTTTCAAATGCATATGGAAGCTATAGTGTGGTAATGTGATTAATATCATCCCTAATTTATAATTATTTGTCAATGAATAGATAGTAAAATACAACTACTCTCATATGGGGGCCCATGAAATTATTTTGACTTTCAAAAGAGATTCTTGTTCTTGAAAAGATTGGAAACACTGGGCTACATCATTGCCTTTTCATTGCCACTGCCATGTGCTTCAATCATAGGTTTATGAATATGATACCTTTGCCCACCACCTTTACCACCAGAGAGTGTGTATTTGATGTCATCTTCTGAATATTGTATAAAGTAAATCAAACCAATATGTCTGTTAAAAGCTTCCTTTAAAATATCCCTCAGTGTCTTTTCATTGAGGATTGTCATTTCTGTTCTTTTCTACGGTGAATTTGCTTAATCCATCCTACCTACAAGCTCCTTATATAGATTTGGAGGCAGATTCTTCTAGAGAAAAATTGAACTCTGCTTTCTGAATCTCCCTGCTCACACACACACACACAAATGTAGGCAAGTGTGACCTACAGGCAAGATATACCAAAGTAACCTGGGACCTTGAAAACATGTTAAAAAGCTTGCTACTAAGATTACTAGTCAAATGACAGTTCAAGGTCAAAGGCATCCTGCTAACTTTGTTCAGTTTCCTTTCTACTAAAGTAAGTTGACTTTCAGACAATTTTTAGTTATATTTCTAACATAATGTTTAACTGTTTCAAAGTTTTTTAATTTACAAAAATATACTGTAAAACATTTAAACAAGACAGAAGTATACAAAGAAAGAGTGTTCTCATTAGTCCAGACAGAGGTGATTAAAATTTGAAATGCTTAGGAAGATAATGATTGTGCTTACATCTGAGGTTATTTTATGGTTGTTTATATTTTCTTTTCTTTTATAAATACTGTCGACATCCAAGCAAATCCTTGTGTATATAACATTGAAGAAGTGATGCTTCCTCCATCTCAAACTTCTATCCTCCTTCATCACCTTTGTCCTCCTCCTCAGCAGTATCAAAGAACCAGCTGCCCTTTGTGTTTTGTTGGGAAATCCATGTTTAGAGTAGCTATCTGTTCCTATGTGCAGCGAGCAGACTTTGTTTCCTTGAGTTGAAACACCACCTCTGAGACCCGGTAAAACGTGCTTCACCTCACTAACTCCTCTGTGAAATATGGGGGTGGGGGGCTGTGGCACTTAGGACATTGATCCTGAAAACACTCTGCCATATTTATGTTATTCAAAATAAAAACAACACTGGTCCCTAAAATAAATGTCAGGACACCCAACAAATTTCTGAATATCCCGTGATGACTGCTTCCTTGCTTTCAGGAAATATTAAATCTGAAATTCTTTCAAGACGTGTATGTATTTCTGCTTCCTCTGGCTATTTGATAACTCAATCACAAAAGGGCTAGTGCATTTTATACTCTCTGAGCTCTGAAAGTCTATGATTTGATAGTTAAAATTTGGAGAGTGGGAGCAGAGGTGAAGAGATTAATTAACATAAATGGTAACAAATCAGGCTAAACAAGAAGAAATCACTTTGAGCAATGGGGGAAAACGAATAAGACTATTTTAAAAGTCAGCGAGCACCCCACTTAGGTGTGGGCTGTGCATAGTGACTTTGAAGGAACACGCTATGGAAGGGGGGAAAAAAGGTAGCTTTCCAGTGAGGAAATCTGACAAACACTACCTCAGCCAGGTGATCAAGGTCAGCATCAACAGTCATAGGTCATGTTGATAGTATATACCCTTGATATGGTGTGATGAAAATGGCACCTTACATCTGAGGTCCTCTACCCCAAAACCCATTAAATTAGTCTACTCATGAGAAAAACATCAGACCTATCCCCAAAGAGAGGCATTCTCTTACCTCTTACTGGTATACCTCAAAACTGACAAGGTCATCAAAACCAACAAAAGCCTGAGAAACTCTCACAGCCAAGAGGAGCTTTAGGAGACATGACAACTAAATGTGATATGGTGTCCTGGAGGGATCCTGACATTGGGAAAGGACGTTAGGTAAAAACCAAGGAAATCTGAATAAACTATGGACTTTAGTTAATAATGTTTCGATATTAGCTCATTGATTATAACAAAGGTGCATTAATTATTAGATGTTAATAATAGTGAAAACTGAGTGCAGGGTATAGGGGAACTCTGTACTATCTTCTCAATTTCTTCTGCAAATCTTAAATTGTTCTAAAAACTGATATCTATTTTTTTATTAAAAAATTCAGGAGCAATTATTTAAAATAAGGACAATGACATTAAATTTTTTCTTTACAGGCTTTACCAAGCCCATAGTGGGGAGGGGGGAGGAGAGGAGGGTCTTATTCTTTCAGTACTGAGAAGGGATCCTTCTGCCATTCTGCCTAATGATTCTACCTCATCTGAATTTTCCTGAAATTCTCTGTGATGAAAAGAGTATATAAATTATTGACTTACTCTGTCTTCCCATGGCCAACTTGCCTTTCCTAGGTCACAGCCACCTGGCACCTTGAATTTAAAATTTACAAGGCATAAGCTATATGTTTCCCCCAGAAAGAGTAAAAGTTATTTTATAGTCATACCAAGATTGGATTCCCGGCTGTACCGTTTATAAGCTGTGTGACAATATTGAACAAATCACTTAACCCTTCTGAAACTCAGTTTTCTCCTTTGTTAAAAAAAAAAAAAAGAAAAACAGCAAGACCTTGCAGGATTATGGAGAGCAAGACAACATGCAGTACTTAATTCAGTACCCAGCACATAAAAGTTCTCAGTAAACGACAGTTAACAATAAACAGGGTCATCAATCCACATCAAGAGGGGAGCATCGCCTTTGGTTGCACAGAAATATCACTCAGAGGTTTTCCCTTCCAATCCTCCTTCCCACCCCAGCAGGTCACTCTGCATCGAGCATCTAGAAGGCTCTCTGCCAGCAGCTGCAGTGGTTTGTTATCTAAGTGAGTCTTGGTCACTTAGCAAAGTCAGGGTCTTTGTTATTGTTTTCATCACCGCTACTGAGCAGAGAAAGACCAAGCCACAGGGTACATCTCTGCCTGCCAAGGTCCTGTGTTCCCGAAACAAAAACGCAATAAAAATGGCAGTTAGTGGCAGACACTGAGCCCAGACTTGGGAGCCGGTGAGGAGGGGCTCCTCCTTCTCCTCTTCCTCAGCACCTGTCAGTGAGACAGGGTGGCCCAGCCCCGGCGGCAGCTCCAGCCCCTCGGCTCCCAGCAACGCCGCCCAGCTCACTCAGCGACTAGAAAGCGCCCATTGAGGGCTTGCAGCTGCCGGTGCTGGTTGCCCAAATACTACATAAAGCCTCAACTTCAGCTCCGGCGAAGAAGTCACTACTGTGTTCTTCCTGAGCCCCAGTCACGGCTATCAAACATTCAAAGCAAACTGGCGATGGTTAAACACGGCATGTGTTTACACCCCGAATCTTGAATCACAATGGGACGGCTTGAGCTGCCAAGGCCCGGCGAGGCCCGGCTTTATCCTGGACACTGGAGTCTGCTCTCCGACCCACCCGACAGCAGTAGAGTTGAGTAAATACCAGATCGCTTTGCTTTTCATAGATGTTTGCTCTCAAGGACTTCAATGGGATTCGTCTCCAGGCGGGGTTGAAGGGCACATACTTGCAGAATCAAGACGCTGTCTCACGTGAGTGGGCGTTCAGAAGCTTTGAGGCTTTGGAAGCCATCCCCAAAGAGAAAACCCAAGCTATATAAAATAAAATATATCCAAACAAATGAAAGGATAACTGGGAGCCTTTGAAAAACTGCTTTGAAAAAAAAGTGGGGAGGGGAAACGAGAGGAAAGAAGGATGGCAGTGTGGTTAATGGGGTGAGCTGCAGGATGGAAGTTTAGGACCTCATAACACTTCTCTACTATCGAGAAGTTAGACATTTTATTCATTAAAAAAATGCTACGATAAAAAAAAAAAACCCTTTGCCTCTCTCCTTTCTCCAGGCTACAATACAAAACATAGACTGTCTTTTAAATGTCCCAGTTTATTCTGTGTTTTTAACTTTTTCAGGTTTTTTTTTTCTTTAAATAACATGTCCGGATTTTGTTTTTTTCTGGTTATAAAAAAGTACATTATCATTGTGGTAAATTGAGAAATGCAGAAAAGAAGTATAAAGAAGAAAATATAAGCCCCATATCTTTGAATTAGAACTTGTTAGTATTTCCTTTCAATCTTTATACACACACACGAGAGAGAGAGAGAGAGAAAGAGAAAAAAGTAATTTTTAACACACTTTAATGGAATCCAATTCTATTTAGCTTTATACTGTACTTTTTTTTTTTTTTTTTTTTACTTCTAATGACTGTTCTCCATACCATTAGTTATTATTAAAAGAATGACTTGTAATTACTTTGGAATATTTTCACCCTATGTTTCTCAATGCCAGAAAATGTTCAAAACAGAGTTTTATTTATACCATGCCATACTTTAAAAAAATAGAACAGGATTTTTATAGCTAGAGGTTATAAGGAAATTTATTTTGCACTAGATATATACCACTTTCTCCAGAATAATTTAAGAATAGCAGCTGGATTCAGCATAGTATTTGGCAAGTACAAATATAATAGTAAGATGAAGTTTTCTCACCTTCAGATGTGCTCCAAAAGGGAAATGAGACAAAGGAATGGAAATAGAGCACAAGAGCGGGTTGTGGATGTGAGGAGTGAAGCCAGAAATGGGAGACGGTGACTCAGCTCACACATACACAAACACACACACACACACACACACACACAAACACAAACAACTTCTGCAGACCGTGCACCAGCTGATGGGATGTCTGTCTCTTATGAACTTTGGAATCAAAACGCAAAAGGATCCAGTGAAAATAACAAAGATTAAGAGAAAAAGACATATTACATATTAGAAATGCAGAGCAAATGAAGTGACGGCAGGCAGATCCAGGGACCGGCTTTCCAGCATTGTCTGAGCACCTGCTACACATAGAGCCATACATTGGATACGAATATGAAAGAATAAGCCACAGTCTTTGCCCCCATGGAGCTCCCACCCTAATGGGGAAGACAGGACATAAGCAAGTCATTTCAGCTCCACATGAGAATTGCATGGACAGAAAATTAAGGCAGCCCGGCGGAGCCCGGGAGCAGAGGGATGAGGGTGCACGTGCGATCAGACAGTCTCAGAGAAGATGCAACCTTGGAGCCAAGCTGAGAAGAATGAGACCTTACAAACCTAGGAGGAAAGGAAAAATCATAGGGGAACAGTCGAGTTAGCAAAGAAAAGCAGCTCTATTTTAAAATGTCTTCTTGTCACAGGCTTGGGACCCAGTGTTATTCGATAAAGACTTGCCCTTTTTTTTCTGTAATATATGTACAGAATAAATAAATGATAAATATTCTGAAGTATTCTTGAAAAGTTTTGCGCAGGACAAACTTTGATAATTTTAAGCATATCCCAAATAAAGAAAGGGACAGCCATTTAAAGAAACCCTACTGAATTTGTTTATCTAGATAACCCCTTATACGTCTGGGTTTTTTTTTTGTTTTTTTTTTTATTTTTGGCTGTGTTGGGTCTTCGTTTCTGTGTGAGGGCTTTCTCTAGTTGTGGCAAGCGGGGGCCGCTCTTCATCGCGGTGCGCGGGCCTCTCACTGTCGTGGCCTCTATTGTTGTGGAGCACAGGCTCCAGACGCGCAGGCTCAGTAGTTGTGGCACACGGGCCTAGTTGCTCCGCGGCATGTGGGATCTTCCCAGACCAGGGCTCGAACCCGTGTCCCCTGTATTGGCAGGCAGATTCTCAGCCACTGCGCCACCAGGGAAGCCCCCGTCTGGGTTTTTTTAATATAGGGTCTTATATACCACCTGCAGTTAGTGCAATCGTGAAGATAGATGTCTCCCCACTTGTTTCATTCATTAGTTCCAAACCGAAAAGGACCTTGAATGAATTTTATGTTTATTTTCTGACGCCCCTTCTCCCACACACATACCCATTTTCTTACTCAACTTATATAGTGCGTATTAAAATTCAGATGACAAGAGGCAGGTAACAGCACAGGCAAATGTGGCCAGGGTAAATGCAAGTTTTAAAGATTAACCTCTTTTGAAAAAACAAATTGAGTTGATTTTGAAAACTACCGCATTGGCAAAGCTGATGTGGTAGTTTTAATTCTCAGGCTTTTTTTTTTTTTTTTTTTTTTTTTCAGTCAGTTTGCCACCTCCCCCAACCTACGCAGTGACAGTTAAGGTAGGTCCGGACTAGAATTACAACTTGGCAAGTAGAGAAACCAAAATGAAGAGGCCAGGGTGGCTGTTAGCTGCTCTCCCAGGTAGGCCTTTAGATTGTCACCCGTTAAATAGAGGTATTTTCTGCAGTGACTGGAGGATGCATCCTCAGATAAGCTCTAGGTCCGCTGAGTTATGACGCAGTCATTTTTAGGAGATGGATTGTGCCCTGTACGTTAATCAGAGCCCTCAAATCTTGACGGTATTGAAAATAGCTATGAGTTTCTGGTGGGATGGTCAATTGCCCCACGAACTAGCTGAAGGGAGAGGAGATAGGAGTCTGTTCCCGTCTGCCTGTATTTTTCCTCTGACCCCCAGGCCAGAGTGTGTTTCACTGCAGTTAGAGTAAATAAAGACTCAGGAGGTGACTTTTTTTTTTTTTCACACACGCAAAAAAATTATTTGTCCTGAAGAGCCCTGATAATATAAAAGGGGACAACTGTGGTTGTTATTTAAGGTATCATCTTGGTTTCATTTTTCTTGAATTGAATTTTTGTTGTTCACAATATGATGTTCCATGGATACGTTTCTAGTTTGAGGAAACAAACTACTTTTCAAGGCTATACTTTAAAAAAATAAGACATTGTAGAACATTGCATGATTGTTTTATGTGGGTTTTAAGTCACTTGTACCACGCTTATCTTTCTCTCCTTGAGCATGCACTCTATACTTATTGGAAAAATTCTTGGAATATAAATGTTTCAATGTTAACTGATTCTGGAGGAATTAAGAATAGTTTTGGTGATGATGTTCTGGTTGCTATTGCTGCATTAACACATTGCCCTGAAACCAGTAGCTTAAAACCACCGTTTTATTTTGGTCACAGTTGTGGGCTGGGAATTCAGAAAGAGCTCAGCCTAGGCAGGTCTTGCTGTGGATTTTTCATTCTGTTGCAGTCAGGTGTTGGCTGGGGCTCCTACCATCAAAGGCTGCACTGTGCTCTCTCCTGAGTCCGTGGTTACAGCATCCCCCTGGGAGCTCAGCATGGTTAGTTAACAGAGCACCTACACCAGCATGGCAGTCTTGCGGTACTCAGACTTCCTAGATGGTACACAGCTTTCCCCACAGCCAGTGTCCCAAGAGAACCAGGCAGAAGCCTTTGCCAACCTAACCTCCGACATCACACAACATCACTGTCACAAGACTCAGCTGGTTACAAGCGAGTCACTAAGATTGGGCCCCTCCTGTTGGGAGGAATATCAAAGACACCTTCTTAAACTGCCAGATGTGTGTTTTTGTGCTTTTCTTTAAAAATAACAACCTAGAGTGTATTATCTTAACCTAGCAACCTGGATCCTCCTCAAGACCCCACAAGTCTGTGAGTTCATTTTGTACTTCTGGAACCTAGCTCAGGCACTGTGTTGTAGTGAAAGCTCCAAAGTACTTGTTAAACTAAACAGAAGGCTGACAAGCTAAAGACCCCCCAATCCAAACCAAGGACTTCATGGCTGCCAAATTTTTACCTTTGGTAAGCTGCAAGGCTTATCATGCTGATAAAACCACTCTATATAGAGATAACAGAAAAGCTGGGGGTTTTAAAGGTAAAGGAGTCTCAGAGATCCCGTGGTCCCACCCTCCTCCCTCCCAGCCCTCCTCACCCCACCCCAGTTTTTTTCAGCTGAAGCCCAGAGAAGTTAAGTGACATAACTGAGAGAGATTGAGTCTCTAGCCATAAGTTCTAGTCATTGCTTCTTTTCCATTATAATACTTTTTGTCAGTCACTGTTTGGGGTTATGACTTTATCAAACTGCAGGGTCCCTGAGGTTTAGATCTTTTTTACATATGAAGGTGAATGAGACTGAGACTCTGCCCACCTGTTGACCTCAGCCTGAGTCCCTTTCCTCCTGGACCTTTCTATCCATTCCATCAGGCAGATAAAGAGAAGACCCAGAAAGATTTCACTGGGAGGCCCCGGGACTCCAAGTGACTCTCTTCAGACGCAGGTCAGAAAACCTAACTTCCTGACACTTTCCTCCTGTCTTGCAATAAAATCTTGTAGTTTCTATATCTGGGGAAGTGCTGAGTCTGGAAGGCTTCCTACAATTTACAAAAAGCTGTGAGGTAACTGAGATGTCCCTGAGACTGCCTAAAACCTGTCACAGGGACCGACTGTATTTCTTCTAGGTAGCGACCACACAGCGTACTGTGATAGTGTGAGACACTGTCCTCGCTGTTTGGGGTCTTTGGAGGTAGAAAGTCAAGCCACTTATTTTGCATCACAAAGATGCAGTTTTGTCAGGAAAAACAGCATTTTTAGAATGACCACCCAGTTAATTCACACAAGTCAGGAAATCACATCTGCTCCTTTGAAGCGTCTGCAGCTCCCCTTAGCAGGAAAAGGCTCCTGCCTTAGGCTCTGTCAGGGCCATGTTCGAGGCTTGTTCAATTTAATAAATTCCATAGGTATAGGGAAAGGCAAACGATAGAACTGGTGTCTCAGACTTGTTCTTAAACTAATTTCATGGGTCAGTCAATATTCCTTTAGTTCATTACATTGATGTTTGTGAAAGAGACTGGCTCATAGCGAGCGCTCAGTACATGTTAACCCCCCTTTTCCACCCCCTCAGGACCGTCCAGTGCCTGACTCATGTTCACAGTGTTCGTGTTTCTCTAAAATCTTCTGAATCTTTGTTAGCAATGAAATGTCAATAATATTTGGCCTTCTGACCTTACTAAGGCAGAAAAATCTTCTGAGTTCCTTGTATTAGGGTTCCCCAGAGAACCAATAGAAAAAAAAAAAATATATATATATATATATATATATATATATATATGTACATAGGGAAAGAATTGGTGATTATGGAGGCTGACAAGTCCCAAGATCTGCAGTCAACAAGCTGGAGACCCAGGAAAGCCGATGGTTTAGTTCCAATCTGAATCCAAAAGCCTAAGAGCGGGAGAACCGATAGTGTAGTTCCAGTCTAAAGGCCAGCAGGCTTTCGACTCAGGAAAAGCTAATGTTTTAGTTTGAGTCCCAAGGGAGAAGTCCCAGCTCAAGGAGGAAATACCCTCTCATCTGTGGGAGGGTCAGCCTTTTTATTCTATTCAGGTCCTCAAATGATTGGATGAAGTTCACCCACATTAGGGAGGGCAATCTGCTTTACTCAGTCTACCAACACACATGTTAATCTCATCTAGAAACACCCTCACTGACACATCCAAAATAATGTTTGACCAAATGTCTGGGTACCCCATGGCCCAGTCCAGTTGACACATGAAATGAACCATCACATTCCTCTTCCAAGGAGTGCTAGCCAAACTGAACTTAGAGATGAAATTTGTATGGTTGTAACACAAATGACTTTCCAGTTAAAATGGATGTGTTGCCAAGGATGTGTAATGTATCCAATTCTCTGTGCCGTCAGGTGTTACTGTGTGCTCAGAATATTTCATTCCAGGGCATGTGAATAAATGGGATGCCCCCCCCATCCCTGTCCCTGGGAACATATCTACAGGGATAATGCAAGGCCAGACGGAGGAGGATGTCCTATGTAAAGAGTTGCCTCTATCACTGTCCCAGGAAGGGATGCTGATGCAAGCTCTCCATCTTCCCTTCAGAAGGTGAGAGACTTGTCTTGAGAGGTGTTACAGGGCATGGAGATTATAGCACACTTCACAGACATTCATGGACAAGAAATGACATTTTAGTGCACATAGTTGGAAGGCAAATCATCTGCACAATTATGATTGATCTAAGATTCAGACGTTGTAAATGTGCTTCACTTTGGTCTTATTCAGAAACCAGAAGACTTTTCTCATTGGATAGCAGAAAGTTTGCACTGTAGCGGCTGGGGGTGTGGGTTGCAGTGGTTCAGAGCATGCAACTACCAGGGCACCTACTGCAGATCCATCAACACAGAAGCAAAAATGGGGAACCTTGCAGAGTTTTAGAGTAGGAATAAAATTATAAAAACAATAGCTGAAGAAGTCTTGTGTTAGCTAGAATTTGTGCTTGTGTTAGCTAGAATCTGTTGTCTTTGTAATGAATCTCTAAAGAGATTATATCTATATAATGTTATATACCCGTTGTGAGGGACATACTCTCATCCTCCCTGTGGTACAGTCTGAAAACAGAAACATAGAGAAATAAGTAACTTGTTCTAAGGTCACATAGCAAGTAAGTAGCAGAGCTCCCTGTAGGGGTTTGAAAAGAAAGAGTCTGGCTCCAAGTCTAATCACCAAACTAGATGTCCTGTGGTTGGATGGGTCCTCTCCTTGTAACTCAAACAAACCCACAGTCTGCCCTAGTGACCCCACATGGTTGCTGCCTTGTCCTGCCAAGCCCCACAGGGATTATTGGGCACACGTTCTCCTTTTTTGCTTTCAGGTCATGCCACTTAAGCCACAGGCAGAAGTTTATGGGGATGAAATGGAAGACCAGACCCGGTGGGGTCAGAGACCTTTTCTCCAGACCCTTCACCTGTCCTGAGTCTTTTACACCCCACTCCCTCCATCTGCCATCAACCACATGCCCCTTAAAGTTTTGTACTGCCCATTGCATTCAAGACTTGGCTTTCCCTCTGAAGTTTTTGTTAGTTTTGTAACGAAAATCTTGGTGCTGAATTTTAACCTCTGTAGCAGTAGGGCTGCCCTCAGGAAATATCACCCTCTCCTCCCTTGGTCCTCATAACAAAGAGGGAGGGAGTTCTCTTCCAGAGGTAGACTGGGGACTGGAGATGCAGTGGTGAGCAAAGCAAACATGGCCCTTGCTCACAGAGTTTATAGTCTAATGGGGAACACAAACATGATTCAAAGAATTACACATAAATGTAAAGCCTACTGTGATGAGTGCTATCAAGGAAGTGTTCAGAGTTCGATGGGCCCAGAATGGGAAGTTGACCTACTTGGGGAGGTCAAGCAAGTCTTCCCTAAGAAGGTGATACAAAGAGCAGACCTGGAGAAAAAGGAGAGTGTGTCACAGGTAGAAGCTGCTCAGAGGCCCTAGACCCAGGCAGGAAGGAGTGTGGGGATTTTGAGGAACCAAGAAAAGACCAGCATGGCTGGAAAACAGAGGATGGGGAAGTGGCAGATGATGAGGGCAGAGAAGGAAGCAGAGACAAGACCATGGCCGGCCCATGTGAAGGATTTTGGCTTATATACCTTGACCAGTTCTTGCAGCTCTGGCTTTTCATTAGACTCACCTGGGGAGCATTTTAGAAATGCTGATAAAAGGATCCCACTCCAGAACAATTAAATCCGGATTTCTGGAAGTGAGATCCAGGCATAAGTTTGTTTATTTGTTTGTATGTTTGTTTGTTGTAAAGCTTCCAGGTGATTTTACTGTGAAGCCAGGAATGAGAATCATTGCCCTACAGCAATGAGGAAACCATAAAATGTTTAAAAGAGGATATGTGTATCGTGTGTGTTTGGGGGGAGATGGATGTCATCATCAAATTTACATTTCAAAAAGCATCCTTTGCCCAGAACTGTGGAGCTAGGGATGCTAGGAGTTAAGAGGTTTCAGAAAGGAGACCAATTAAGTGACAACTAAATGATGCAACTTTGGATTAGGGTAGCAGCAATGGAAATGAAATGGATAAAGATGAGAGATTTCTACTTGGTTAAACCACTGGGACTGGTGGAATGGTGAAATGATGGACTTGGTACAGGAGAAGAGAGAGAGGATGATTACCTGGGTTTGGCTTACACAACAGACTGGATAATTGGCTATTTGTTGAGACAAGGTTAGAGTGAGAGTGGGGCTTCAATTTTAGCCTGTGGAGTATGCTTTCCTTCATTGCATGCTTTACTTCTCTTTTCTCCAGGTCATCAATATGTCACTCACTAGTCCTTGCTATTTATTATTCATTAAAACAAACAACAGAAACCACAACAAAAAAACTATTGAGCACTAACTAAGTTCAAGTCATTGGCCTGATTAATCTGCTTTCAAGTGTAACTCGAAGAAGCTTACTAATGAATAAATAAGCTTTCCTAGTAAATACACATATTTTCCTAGCAAAATTCTATTTCATCTTCTTAAAAATTTTTAATGCTGTGTATTTCTTAAGACATTTAGTGCCTGCCAAGTGACAGAAGCCCACTCCAATAAGCTTAAGCAGAAAGAACATTTTATTATAAGGATATAAAGGTATCTCATGGATACAAAGATGAATCTGCAGGAAAAGCTGAAATCAGGAACTCAGGACTTCATGGTAGCTCTCCTCAGTTTCTCTCTCTGCACATCTGCTTTGTTCCTCTTTCTCTCTCCTCATGACGTTTCTTGTCAATATAAAAGGAAACATGGCAACTGACAGCTTTTGAGGTTTAAGTGTTAGAGCTCAGACTAACTCTTTCAACACAAAAATCCAAAATCCTGAGGAAGGAACTCATTGGCTCAGCTGAGCCACATGTCCTCCTTTGGACCAATCAACCATGGCCAGAAAGTAAGACTTGAGGAAAAAGGGATGGTCATCCCACATTGATTCATATGCCCCACTGAACCGTGGCCGAAATGGATGCTCCTATGATAACCCTTGGGAATTGCGTTGGGACCTGGTTGCAAATCCTGGAGAAGCAGGGGCTAGGCAAATAGTGCAAGTTTACCGATACATCCCAATGAGTAAATTAACATGTGTGAGCCATCAGCTCTAACTGAAAACAGTCTCAAGAAGGTTGATAATTTTACAAAATATTTCCTCTCTCTGGCCTGGTGTTACTATGGCATCTGAAGTTTCCAAGATTTCTAGAATTTCATATTAATAGTGATGTACGCCAATAAATTTGCATTTGTGTATGATTTGGACTATGAAGTTTTGAACGGATCAACAAAGCAACACACTAGTTGTGAAATTATGCTGATTTTAAATGTCATTTGCATTTCTGTAGATAGAAAGTTATATAACGATTTCTAGCTCTTTTGATTCTCATTAGTATTTGATTAACACTGACTCCCCAAAGCCCTAAAAGAAGGAGCAGGGGTTGTGATTTCAATTGCTTTTGGGAAAATATGTACTTTGTTCCCTCGGAAATGAAGGAGAACATGTTAAGTGACAAGTCATGAAGAAGCTGGTTTTGACAGTATTCTTTTGAAGCTCTAAGATAAAATGAGGGCTTTGCAAATGACTGGTGATGAAAATGAACAGAAATAAAGATCTCAGCTGAGCTTTCTTATGGATGGGCCTTGAAAAATACTAGGAAATAATCAGGTCGATATTTCCATTCTAACTCCTCAGGGTGGGGCCCTCTTTGCAGACTCTATACCTCATGTATTCATGACCTTTGGAATTTCCCTCAAGCCATTTACAATTCAGTTAGGACTAAATGAATACATGGTTAATAATGTTTATAAAATCATCTATTTTTGAGTGTCCAGTAGACAGTCTACACTAGTTTAGAGAGAAGTCAAGGGCTGGGAATCCAGGCAGGCTTGAGTGGCCCTGCCCTGGCTGGCTCTCAACAAAATTGTGAAGTACCTGCCTCTGTACACCTTTATCAGCACAGACTGGGTTTTCTCCCTGTTGGCCTCTCTGTACTTACCTTTAACTTCCTTCTCCATCTGTTGGATGGTCCCTCTGATTTGTTCCAGCCTTGCTCTCAACTCATCTTCAACTAATTCCTGCTAAGGCACTAACTGGAAATTGAGAGGTTGTCTCAAACACAGCAGGACGGTGGGTTGGGGATTTGTATTCTGGACCTGCATCTGCTGTTATCAGTGTCATCTAGGGGTCATTTTTCTCATGTCCCCAGACCTCAGTTTCCTCTCCTTTAAGACAAATGGGAAAGAATTAGATAGATGCTAAACTATCTCCCAGATATTAAATTGTTAGTGTATATAACAACAGCCTTCAGATCTGTTTGTACTTCTAAAAGGTGTGAGAGGGACAGTCTCTCTCCTTCCCCAGTATAATTCAGAGCAAGGGTCAGCAAACTCTTTCTGTAAAGGGCCAGTAAATATTTTAGGCTCTGTGGGCCACGCGGTCCCTGTTGCAACTACTAACTCTGCCAAGCGAGTGTGAAAGCCACACAGATAATGGGAGTTATTTATGAAAATAGGTAATGGGCCGGAGTTGGCCTCTAAGGTAGAGTTTGTAAAGCCCTGGTTTAGAAGATGCTGTCTGGGACCAAGTTGCTTCAGTTCAAAGCTCAGCTCTACCAGCTACCTAGCCTTTTGGTGCCAGTTTCCTTATCTGTAAAGTGGGAGGAACGGCACTATGGAGACTAAATGAATTCATATATGTGCAGCACTTGGACCAGTGCTTGATTAGGTAATTAGTGTGGTTAACTATTATTCTTCTCCCTCTTTTCAACTTCATTTTGTGTTTCTGCACACTGTTTTTCTGTTGATGAGTATGGCACAACAACTTTTTCTGCAGGGAGATGGTACTAAGGCAAGAGGCACTCGCCTGCCAGGTGAGGACCTGTCCCCGTAGAGAAACTTCTGTCTTCTGAACTTTCTACTGGTGAACAGTCATCAATCTCTCCAAAGCTTCTTTTACTAGAGCAAAAGCATAGGAACTTGGCCTGCCTCAACCTAATGGCTCTCGTGCTCCCTTGTCGGATACCACTTTGACTCTAAGACAAATGGTCTTGTAGGCTTCTGCAAGGTAGCCTGTTGGTAAGCCAAGGAGTTTCTGAACCCCCTTCCAAGAAAGGATGAATAAGGAAAAGCTTGGCAAAGCCACCTCTGTCAAAGTACTGAGCCTCATGATGGGTAGAATACTAGGTTTTTAGTATCACACAGGGATTGGTGAGGGAACGTTCCCCGCATAAGGGGAATATCAGGGCATGCTTTTAATGCGGTCCAACATGGCTTGCAGAAAGGAGATGGTGTTGGTGGGGGGATGTGTGTGCTGACATTCATGGCCAGGTAAATGGTTTGGGAAACAGGTACATGTTCTTTTTTCCCCTCGAATTCAGTGACTGAGAAAATAGCAGGAATTGCCATCTCTTTGCCATGGAACTGGGTGTTAGAGTCTTTTATAGCATTTCAGGTTTAAAGAAGTTTTGTCCTTAGAGTACATCATCAGCCTGCACGGTTCCTCCTGTTTTTCACGTGGCACAGTGCCTGAATTGCGTACAAGATTATTAATCTTTTACAAAGCCATTGTTGACAGACCCGTAATCATGTATACGAGTCATAAATCTTGTCTTCCATAAGTCAGCGGTGCCTGTTATATTTGGCAAGTGCTTACCAGGCACTAGCTAAACCAGAATCGTACCGTGATGCCACGTGCTAGACCAGTGAGGCCTACGGCCAGATTAAGGAGACGTAGGTTCTTTTCATGATTCTGTCACTAACTGCCTGTGTGACTTGGAGCATCACCTAACTCTGTATCATAGAGACAGTTATCTAACTTCTCTGAGACTCGGTTTCCTTCTCTGAAAAAGAGAGAGTTAAACTAGATGAGGCAGGCACTTGCCAACTCTGTGATTTAGGGTTACCCAAGGAGGGAGAGGAGGTGGTCTCAGAGGTCTGAAGTTCTCTGTTGATCAGCCTAGATCCTTTTGGGCCCTTTCGAAGTTTCTCCTGGATTTGTAGTGATGATAGATTAGCTGATAATTGCAATCCTTAGACTGAAAGTTGCCTAGAAGTGGCCGATCACAGATTCAGGGTAAGGAGCACATTAACCGGAAGGGAGGTATCACTGAACAATGAGACAGCACATGCTGCAGTCCTAGAGTCAGAAAGCCCCAGCAGAGATTTTATTCCACTGCTCTCAGTCTATGAAACCCGGGTCAAATCACATAGCCTTCCCGAGTCTGTTTCTTCATCTGTAAAATGGAAATCAGGATGCAGGCTCTGCCTACGACCCAGGAATGATGCATCAAATAAAAGAATTCATGTCCAAGTCCTCTTGAAGCATTAAAATCCGATACAAAAGCCATCATAAGCACGGCTCCCTTCTTACAACAGAAAACCTAAGATGCATTTTTCAAACATATTCATGGTTAAAGAAACTCATTCCCTACAAAACATCCTAAGTGAGGAGTAGTCATTCCTTCACAATGCATTTTGTTCATAACTGAAGAAAAGAAATCCTTGTTAACATTGTGATACAGTCACCCAACAAAAGATTTTAAGAATCTTAGAAAATTGGTACTGTCAGAAGATAACCTTACCTGATCTAAAGCGTTTTCTTTGCATACACAGCTTGGCAAGACCCAGAGAAAAAGCAGCGTGGTAGGGGCTAGTCTGGAGAGGCTGATGGCAATGGGTTTCCTTTATTCTGTGAGGCTGTCTGAATACTCGGGGCTCAGTTCTGTCAGAAGCACTGACAGTTCTGGATCCCCTCCAGTGGAGGGAACAAAGGCTGGGGTTTCTTTTGAAAAATTCTTTCTGAGCAGTGAGATTGTCCAACACAGTTTCCTTGATAAAGGGCTCATTATCTATCGGTGTGACTTTGCCCTTAATTTTTATGTTGGCAGTGCCAACATGAGCATATTTAAGCCAATCCTTTTACCCAGACAGCTGTAACAGCACCCTAACAATTTGTACCAGTGCTCAAAGCTTGGGTGTAGAATATAATCAACTACGGGCGAAATTTCCAATTAATTGAATCACCAAGAAATATAATTTATCAGCTTGCTTTTCATCATATTTACACTTTTTGTCATTTTTTAAATGCAAGCCCATTTTAAATTAAAAAAAAAATAGTAGAATGTTTCAGAATTGCTTCCTTAGCTTAACTGATACGGGCTTATGGATCTAAGTGGGTTGATTTTGTTGGAGAAAGGTGGCTCCAGAACTTTGGGAAAAGGTGACCCTCTGAAAGAGAAATCCATATTAACAATGAACATATGATAAACCAGTCTGAGAGGGAGAGTCTGTCAATGGTGATGGAGAAAATCTTGTATCACCCAAGTCTAAATGAGGTGATTAAATTTTAGCCTCTAAAACTGGAAAGACTGGAATATGATGTTAGCTCAGGAAGCTGAGAGCTAACTAAGCATACTATAAGCTTTGTAAAAGATTTTTAATCAAAATGAGGGAGCTTCACGGAGCCTATACAAAGGGGGGTCAGAGAGTAAGAGTGAAATAGAACCAGGGGCAACGTTTGTGAGGTGGGACTTATAAACACTGCTCACTAGGGAGGAGCACATTCCAGCGGGTGCCTGGGACACTTCAGTAAGGTTTTCCAAAGCCAGGATGAAACATCCCTCAAGCCTCCCCACCACCATGTACTCTGGATGTTTCTGAGGGTAGAACTCCATGTGTCAGAACTCCATTCCTTTTTAAGGCCAAATAATATTCCATCGCACGTCAGTACCACATTTTGTTCATCCATTTATCTGTTCATGAATACTTGTGTAGTTTCCAGCTTTGGGCTATTGTGAACAATGCTGTCATGAACATTGCATACAAGTATCTATTTGAATCCCTTCTTACTGTGGTTTTAATTTGCATTTCCCTAATAACTAAAGTTGCTGAGCTTCTTCTATACATGAGCTTATTTGCCACCCGTTTATATTCTTGGGTAAAGTGTTCAAATCTTTTGTCTATTTTTAAAAACTGTTCTGTTTGCTTTTTAAGAAACTGTTGTGTTGTGAGGGTTCCTGACGTATTCTAAATACAAGTCCTTTGTTGGATATATATTTTGCAAATATTCTCTCCAAGATGTGGATTTTTATTTTCATAACAGTGGCTTTTGAGGAGCAAACGTTTCTGATTTTGATGAAATTCAATTTACTGGTTTTCTTCCTTGTATAGTTCATGTTTTTGTGTCCTAATATTTAAGAAGTCTTTTCTAAACCTATATTCTCTTTTAGCAGTTTTATAGTTTCAGCTTTTAAATGTAGGTCTATGATCCGTTTCCAGTCAACTTTTTTATATGGTAGGATACCAGCATCAAGGTTCATTTTTCCTTGCACATAGCTTTCCAGTTGCTCCCAGCCTGGTGATGTTTTAGCAGCACTCGTAGACTGGCAGCATTTGTGACCCTGTTGCTCCGTCCTCAAGTCTGGCTCTGACTTAGGCCCTCAGAGGTTCTATCTGAACAACACTTGCATTCTATTGCTTTAACAGTTGCACATATAAGAATTTCACGTTGAGTTTCTTTTAACCCTCCAGACCATTCTCCTTTACTGAGTGCCCACTATGTACCAGGAAGTCTATTATTTGCTGGAGTTATACAAAAATAAAGGTGGCCCTGGCATTCAAGAAAATAACTACACAAAATTTTGTTTGTGTGTCTCATATTTTATCAACTGAGATTTCTGTGTTGTAATTTTTTTTTTTTTAATCCAGCTTCTTATTACAGGGGATTTTGAGAGCAGATACAGAGTAGAATTAACTGAAACTATCACTAAGGTGGTTCATTTACTTCCATTGCTTGCTGGTTGATTTATTTAGTTTTATTCCCAAAGTATGAGGACTGAAGAGCTGAAAGAGACAAGAATGCCCAGACCACAGATTATGACCAGAGAACTCTGAGTACAGGTGATTATGATCTGACGTGTTCTCTGGGGGTACAGTCAGGAAGTTGCCTCTCCTTCTAATACCTCCACATGGTTAACAGCATGTACAAGCTCAGAAATAACAGAATGAGAATTCTAAAACTGTTGGCCTTCTGAATTCTCCCTCCGCTAGGAAGCACTATTCCAGCCAATAATTTTTTTCATGCTTCTCTTAATATGTGTTTAACCTGGTTAGCTCACAAAGAGGGGAAAATTTTAAGCTAAGTAATACAAAGATTGATTTTTCTCCCATTTCAGTTATCAGGGCAGGAGATAGGGAAAATAAAAATATTGGACAAAATTCCAGAGTATTTTGCCCCAGGGTTGCTAGCACTGGTATCTCACCCATTACCAATTCTCAGCTATTGAAGGCCTGCAATGTTTGATGTTGTAGAGAACAGAAGACTCAAAATACATGAGCCTTGAGATCAACAGTTTGACCTTCCAACAAGCCCGTTCTCTTCTTGGGTGTGCTTCCTTTTATTTTTTATTTTTTGGCCCACTTAATTTTATGATGTACAGCATCCTAAAACTATAAACTACTGGTGGTCATAACGCTTACGTGACCTAACCCAGGTTTCAAAAAATGTTGAATGAATTGCCATCATTTAATAATTGGGAAATTGCCCATTAAAAATCTGGATTTCCAGCTTCTCTCTGAGAATTGGAAGGCCTGGCAAATCTGGGCTCACATTCCTGCGTGGCCACAGTCAGCTAAACTCCAGTAACAGCTGCTCCCTTTAAGACCAGACATTTGGGCTCCAGTCTCTCCCGAGCTGGCTTTCCTGATGGCACCTTTCCTACCTGGATTCTTCAAGATGGTGGTTCTTGAACCTGGCTTCAAACTGTCAGGAATCACGTGAGGAACTTTTAAAGCTACTGATGCCTCTGTTGCAACCCCCAAAGATTTTGATATAATCCATCTGTTGTGTAATCCAGGCGCTGGGATTTTTATAAGCTCCCCAGGCAATTCCAAAATTGAGGACACCTGTGTAAGAGCATCTCAAAGTTTAACTTGCATACGAATCACCTGGGGACCTTATTAAACTGCAGATTGTGATTCAGCATGCACGTCTGGGATTCTGCATATGTAGCAAGCTCCTAGATGGTGTCAGTGCTGCTGGTGTATGAGAAGTAAGGCTCGAAGGCATTTGTCTTTTTTATTTTGATTTTGAACCCTAAACTACAGACTTAGGTTTCAAGTCTAATGGAAGCTTATTCTAGCACTCACATTATTGAAGTAGCTGGAGTGATGGTGGCAAATGAGAATGTACTACTGGTCCTCTTTGGGAGGGTACATCTCAGCTTGCTGTGGCCACTGAAAACCTTTTGGTGTTGGGGGTCCTTGACTCCCATAGGTCTGCCTTCCAAACCACCTTTGCTGTCACCAATTATACATGACAACCCTCTCTCCCTTTGGCAAACTGTACCTCCTTTGACATTTTGAGCTCTTTGATGGTGGCACCACTGTCATCACCAGTTCCGCTGTTACTGATCGCACAGTAGTGTTTGTGCGTTTATTTGAGCGTTTTATTGCAGTGGTTTCAGTTTGTGTTCCCAGATGCCTTAGGCCTGGAGCAATGGTTCTCAAACCCTAGCATGCCACTTGGAAGGTGTATTAAAACAGATCCATAGGCTCCATCCCCAGTATGTCTGATTCATTGAGGAGAGAATTTGCATTTCCAACAAATTCCCAAGAGGGAATGCCATGGCTGGTCCAAAGACCTAGAGGCGCCCTTGGTGTCACCACATGGCTTCTCATAACAGTTACATTTTTGGAGTCCAGATAAGATTTGATTAAAGGAAAAGGTTATTTTTTAAAATTTTGAATACTGCTGTTTTGGTGACTTTTGCTTTAATTATTTCATAGAAATTAATAGAAAATAAAAATAAATAAAAATTTGAATATTAGTGATATGGCGGGGAGGTATCAGTTTAATAAAGATGAAACAAAGACTAAACTTATTCAATTATGGAAAGACAACCATATTGTCCTATCATGGAACACTCTTTGGACTTAACGCTATGTGTTCAAATATGACAGAAAAATATTAAAGAAAAAACAACATATACTGGAAATAAGTTGTTGAAGTCTATCTAGAAAAGGAAGCTTGATTAAGGATTTCATGCTATTTTTAGGTTTGGGGGGAATAGAACCCCATTATAGCAGTATATAAATGTCTTTCCAGGAATTCATCGTGTATAAAAGGAGACAGCTGGTGAGGTTTCTTCAGACGCAAGCCTAAAGGAAATACAGCAAACGTCACAGCAGTTACATCTCAGCTTATTGGACTGGATCAAAGTAACTCTATCTCAGGGTGAGACGCCTCATTTCATTTATAAATCTCAGGCAAACAATATATGAGGTCCTTCATTTCACAGGATGGGTGGGAATCATGTAGCTTAGTAAACTTCATATTTACTTTTAGATGAAGTGGATTCTTAAACAACACAAGTATCTGTCTGCTTTTGTATCTCCACTTCAAGAAATATGCTGTAATAACAAAAATGCCAGGGCCTGAAGACCCTAAAGTAGAACTAACTTGTCCGTTAGAATGTGAGTCACCTTTAAGAATGATTATATTTCCTTAGGACAGTCAATAAATTTCAGGATATTCTTTACTTCCAACGCCCAGAGGAATAAACCACCAAATTCTAAGTTGGACAAAAGTCTAAGTGCTTGGTTAAAAAAAAAAAAAAGTAATATTCTTGCAAGGAAATTGGGAAAAGGGCTCTAGGGCAAGTAGGCTGGGCGGGTGCAGGTCTCAAAACCACAGAGAGAGGAATCTGGGAAGAGCTTTTTAAAAAGCGGACTCAACATGTTTTCACGGGCGAAAGAGGAACAGAGGGTGCTGGTATCCCATCCTACTGTCAGAGGAAGGTTTGAATCAACGTCAGATTTTTCTTGAGCAACTAAAATAATGACGACTAGCTGAAGAGTGTGCATTTGAAAATTAACAAATTTAAGGAACCGTACAATTCACATGAGCTTCCTCCACCGACCCCATGAGCAACCAAGGGGCCACGGTCTGCCTGAGCGACCTACATTTGCTCTGTCATCTCAGGACTGCGAGGGATCAGCCAGCGTGCGCCCTCCTCATAAAACTCTGCCCTTCTGGCGGGCCGGGCCGGCTCCCGGTGGCGGCAGTGCCAGCCAGGCTCCTGGAGTTCTAGGCAGGCTGCGGGCGCTAGTCCCTCCGGTTCACCCTTTCACCCCTCCTTCACCCCCAGGCGCTACGCGGGGTGGCGAGGATTTTCCGCCCACTCCCGCGGCCGCGCTGGCGAGGCCATGAATGGCAGGGCCTCGCGGCTTTGGCGAGCCTGGAATCCGAATCCTCCCCGTCCCAGCCACTCCGCTGGGGCGCTGGGGGCTCGAAAGAGGCTGGGGTTTGTTTCAAGACACTGAGATTAGAGACGCAGCTTCTAAGTCGGAATTTGTCCTCGATCTTCCCCTGACCCGCCGCCTCTGGTCTCGAAGACGCCCGGCAGCCGGCTCGGCCGCAGGCGGGCAGCAGCCTGGCCGGCCCGGAGGGCGCAAAGCCAGAGCGCTCGGCCCGGCAGCCCAGGGCATCCCCGCGGCTGGGGGCGGAAGGCGAGCCCGGCAGCAGGAAAGGTTCGCAGGGCTGGAGCTCCACCCCGCTGGCCGCCGGGCTCGGGGGCCCGCAAAGTGAACGGCAGAGGCGGAGGGCTCGGGGCCAGCGGAGAGGGGCGGAGACGCGGGCGCCGGTTGGCGCGGGCTCGGGGGCGGGGTGCGCGGGGCGGGGCCGGAGGCGGGGCCGGCCGCCGGGCGCTGGAGCTGCCGGCGCACGGAAAGGAGTCGCGAGCATCTGGAGCGGAGTTGGAGGAAGCGGCGGCCGCGGCCGGGGCGGCGGGGAGCGGGTCGGGAGACGGCGAGCTTGGGTCGGGAACGACCGGCGGGTCGGAGCCTGGTCAGGGGCGCATCGGAGCCGTGCGCGCAAGAGGCTGCCGCTGCAGCCTGGGCCCCGCAGAGGAAGGAAGCCGGCCGGCGGGGGAGGTAGGCGGCAGCAGCGGGTCCGGGTGTGTGCTCCGGAGGGGGAGGCGGTGCGTGCGCGCGCGGCCACCGCCGCTCTCTTCCTGTCACCAGCAGCCGCTTCTCCTTCTGCAGAGCCGAGCCGGGGGAAGCGAGCCGGCCGCCGTCCTCCCTGCCGCCGGCATCTCCCGCCCGCCGGGCAGCCGCGGGCCCTCCTCGCGGCCAGCGTCCTGCGTGCCCCCGGCCACCTCGCGGCTCCCGTTTCCCTAGTCCTCTTCCGAGCGGGTTGTGCGCGCCGCCGGGCGCATTCGTCCCTGGAGTTGCAGGCGAACTCGGGCTTCCGCCACCCCTCCGTCACCTCACGCTTCTGTGGGTCCCCACTGTCGCCTTGCTGCAGTTTTCCGGCGCCTTTCAGCAGAGGAGAGCGCCCTGACCGCTGCCTTTGCGTTAGCAGGAAGGAGCTATGCCTTCCCCCGCGCCCTCCGGCTGCACCCGGGTCGCTGCCCGGGCCCTTCTCCGGGGCGAGCGGGGCGGCGGGGGTCCCCGGAGTTAGCCCCCAGCCCCCGCCCTCCGAAGTTCGCCTCCCTCCTCTTCCGGGGTGGGGGAAGTGCGCCTCGGGGCGGCCGGTCATTGGGACCCTAACTCGGCGTGTGGTGCCGACCGGGCCTGGGCAGGTTGTTGGAGGCAGACTTAATGGGGTCTTGGAACAGCCCGGAAATCCAGGTTTTTTGTAACGCGGGGCGAGGCTGGAGGGACCGGCCCAGCAATATGGAGCCGGCTAGAGAGAGCGAGAGAGCGTGCAAACCCGAGCTGAAAGATCGTGGGGAATTGTCTGGAATCCACAGCTCTCACACTCACTTCCCAAGGGCAGAAACTGCCCCGCAGATCACAAGACAAAGAGAACAGGAAAGCTCAGGCCAACCGCTCCAGTGCAGAAATGTACTTTGGTAACCAGAATTCGATCATGAAATGTAAGGGTGTGAGCGGAATGGCTGTTACATGTTGAATGCAGAATGTGTGTGGACTGGATTTGGGGAAATTCTTCCGCTTCTCTGGGCGCAGTTAAGATCAGAAAGGTCTCACTTATACCGTTAATCCCTGGTGGAGCTGCAGCACTGTTGGTATCTGAGTATGAGTTTACTCTGTTTGGGGGTTTTGTGACTTTAGAAGTGATAGGGGTTTGGGGGGCTTTTTTTTTTTTTCTCAGTTCTTTTCCTCTTTGTCAGTGCGAAGTACGAATGGATAAAGCAGTTCCGGGTTTTGAATGCAGCATAAGATTGTCATTTCAGTGTGATGGGGCTGGAGTTTTAGTTGTTAGGCGGGACATTCACAAAGTAAGTGACCCAGGGGTTATGTGGAATGGTTTTTGTTTGTTTGTTTTTTAATATTTCATTAGCTTGTCTTGCGTTTGGCAGCTTTAAAAGATGGTTAGGTATTAGCTAGAAAAGGTCAGAGTAGGAAGACAAGTTTATTTCTGAGACAGGCTATCAGTAATGGGGCAAATCATCAGGAATTTGGTGACTTCTGCACAGAAGGCCACAAACATCTTTTATTGTTGGAAGAGGAAAAAAAAGCACCCTCCTAGCCATAATTTTTTGATAGATTACACTGCCTTGAAATAAACAGCTTTTAAAAAGCATAGATGATAGTTTTCTTAGAAACAAAAGTTCTTAAACTTTGGGAAGCAAGTGTTTTGGTCATTACAAAGAAAATACCCTGAGCGATTTTTTCGGGGGATCCCTCTTCAGTTTGGGAAGGTGTGTTTGGTTCAGAATCAGGCTTAAACTGGAAAGGCTGGTGGAGGAGGCTCTCTGCCTTGCAGAAGTGTTGGGTTATGTCACTGCTGGCCTCTTCAGCTTTTATATGACAATTGCAACTAGAGAGTTGTACTTTTTCCATAGAAGTGTATAGATTTTTGTGGTTGGAAGAAAGTTTTATATATCTGATACTGGCTTTCAAAGTGTGATGTGCATTTGCTTTTTAACTTTCAGCTTGATTTGGGACCTGTTCTTGTCAGTTGCATAGCAGATAATTTGCATTGTACACACTACTATCTGCTGTTTTATCTGTTTTTGTAAAATGATGGTATCACTGTGTCTTTTCACCTCTGTGATGCTGATAGCCAAGGTGAAAAAGCATTTCACTTCCCATTGATTAATTATATTGTCTTTCCATAGCTGTTTCTTTAAATTTCACTTTATTAAGAACAGTAAATCCCCACAACATTAAGTTGGTTTTGGGAAACAGAAGTGATACAATAAGTCATAGGTGATACGTATTTTGGTTATTGACAGTGATGATGGTAGTACGCATTTATTTGCTCGAAGTGTTAAGTGCACCTAAGCTAGTTTTTGAAGGGTTTTGGTATCTTCAGTGCAAGCCTGCTCCACTTACTCAAATTTTGTGTTATTAAGAGTGTTGCCCATATATTTAATTAAAATTTTCCATGAATGCCCCGTATTCTTAGGCTAATATGTTCGTCAGAATCTCCTTTTTTTCTTAGGTAGTTCAAGGGAGTATTCTAAAAAGGCATCCACTCTGAAAGATTGTCCACATGCTCATTAAAACAGAAACAATTCTAGTTCAGCTCTCATTGAGTTGCATTTTGTCATATGCAAAATGAGTTTTAGTGAATAGAGAGATGGTCAGTGAGCACATTGAAAATAAAATGATTTCATGGTCAGGTAGAATATAGAAAGCTGAGATCATGTTTGCATTTGGTGTTTTGCTTTTAATTCTCCCACAACTGGGGCATACACAATGCAGAAGAAAAAGGGAAGTGCCTTTTTCAGTATATTATACATTTAGACGGGCCCCCCACAGCTCTTCTGTCTTTTGGAGGATACAGGGATTTGCCAGTGAAGGCAAGAGAATGGAGCATCTTACTGAAGCCCTCAGAAAACAAGAAGTTACTTATCAATGGAAGGAAGGGATTATCACTTCATTTTTACCTTAGAAGGCATAATATCAATTATATAACAGCTTTTAATAAAAAACTTAGGTTGTAATTAATTTAAAAAATATTCATCCTATTTATTGATTTTTTTTCCCCGTCTCCTCCACCTACACCCTAATGTGATTACCTGCCATGGTTCTGCCAACTCTCTTATTGGAATTACTTGCTTAAGAGAGTGGCAATTAAAGGCCATTTCATGTACGTTATGCCAAAGCAGCTGAAAATAGACTATGTAATTACTCCTAAACTTGTCTGTTTGGGTGATGTTAGGGGTTTTGTCTATTTATTTATTTGAAAGGATAGAATGAGTGTAGTGTACCTTTTGCTTTAAAAAAAAAAAAATCTACTATAAAAACATCTTTGGAGATTGTATCCTCCCAACATTGTTTTCCTTAAAGTAAATCCAATACGTACCCCCAGGCGCCTGCAATCAAAATAGTTTTCATGTTAACCATCACCCAGAGAGTGCTGCGAGTACTGCGATCACAGGAGTCCAGCAAAAGTGAGGAGACTCCAGCAGTGGGTGGAGAGAGTGAAGAAAGCAAGGTGCCTGGGCCGGGCTGGAGTGCTTTGCCCCTCTCCTTTTGCACTGGACCCCCAGTGATCTGGCCCCGGCGCCCAGCCCCAGGATCTAGGGCTGTAACAGGAGGACGCTGCTGCCTTCAGTCCCTGGAGGACTGCATGAGCGCTGTCACCTTTTCTCTTTGAGGGCAGCTAGGGACCAGCCACCAAACCCTGCTGGAGAGGAGTGTTGTCCCCTAACTCCACCCCCTGCCTCATACCACCCTCTCACGCAGCCCTGGCCCCTCCCAGGTCTCCTTTGCCCTGACCTCTATAGAGCCACCCTCTGCCTCAGGACTAGATGGGCAAAGTCCACGAGCAGCCCTTATCTGTCTATCTATTTACTCTGAAAAGGAGTTAAAGAAACAGTGGAGAGGTTTATTTTGGCTAGCTTGAGGATTCTTTCAGTAGAGTTTGCAGCATTTAGAAGCAGTGCAAAAGAAAATTCTTGGCAAATGTTCTGGTTTTAAAATGAATTCTATAAGTGGTAGTAAGTGGCAATCAGTATTAATAGTAATGATAGTAGTAACAATAATCCTACTATAGCTGTGGTTTACTAGGCATGTGACTTAAGCAAATTATTTAACTTCTCTGTGCTTATTTTCCAATCTGTAAAATGGAGATGAGAATCATACCCGGGATGGTTTTAAGGATTAAATGAGTTGACATATGCAAAACTGGAAGAAGTGTGCCTGGCCCCTAATAAGCACTATGTTGCTGTTAATTAAGCTCTAATGATCAAGCATGGAGCGCAGTCTTTGTATAAATAACTTTCTTTAATCTTCGTAATAAATAGTGGCACAGAGAGGTTTAAGTAACTTGCCCAAGTTCAAACATTTAGGCACCAATGGGGACAAACATCTTTGAGTGTGAAACCCAGTGCTTTACTCACCTTCTTGCTAAGAATTTTACACAGTAGCATTGTATTTTCACAAGAGGGGGGACTCTAGATTGTCTGCTTTAGTCCTCGCATTCCATGGCCGCCTCCTCAGGGCTTCTTCCCCGTGATGATGCAGAGAACTAGAATGGTCCATCCCATGGCCTTTTCTGGGTGATGGAATATGTTTCTCAGGCTCTGGAAGCCACAGCCTCCCTGTGGTGACCACTGAGCTTGAGAACTGCCTCCAGCTGGGTCTGAGTCTCTGCCCCTCGGCAGTGCTCCGCTATCCCATCACCTTGCTTTCTGGAGAGCCCTGTGTCCTTGTTGTTTGACCGGGGCTTGTCCTGTCCCCCCACCCCCATATCCCCAACCCCCAGAGGGCTTGCGGGCAGGAGTTGTGCCCTAGGTGCCCTGCTTCCCCAGAGTGCAGACCCAGCCCTGAGCGCGGCAGCCTGGGACACGTTCTGGTTGGTTTGAAAAATGAATGGAGATACTTGAGGACTGTGGCTTGGGGCTTCCTCCGAGCCCATCATTTTATTTTGTTTTAATTGAGGTAAAATTAACATCCCATAAAATTTTACCCTGAGCCCATCATTTTAGCTTGAAATTCATTATGTTAGTAGGAAATTTTAGCTGTTCAGTTTGATTTTCATGATTTCCAGGAGACTATTTTGAAAGGTAAAAAGAGTTTTAAATAATGAATTGTGCATTTTGTTTTTTAAAAAGGCTGTGTGAATTTAGTTAGGGAGCTTGCCCTACTCAGAGCTACCACACTGAAGATGGAGAGGTGAATTATAGGTCTGGGGGCCCAGGAACCTCTCTGTAGCTTTGCAGCTGGATTGAAAGTCCATTTTGTGCTGGGACCCAGGGCCAAACTGCTGACTTCATGGCAGGATAGAATCACACGATCAGGTTATATTCTTGATTTATTTAAAGTGATTTGAAAGCATCCTTTATTCCTGCCTCCCCACCAAGTTTGCTAAATCCCCGTCCTTTGTGAAAGGGGAAGGAGTAAGTCAACAAAGTCAGAGGACTTTTCAAAGAATTTTGTTTGGTTCTTTGCCCAAACGCCTGCGGGTTAGAGGGTTTAAATTGAAAATTTACTTTCAAGCAGTTGTACATTAAAAAGTCATGGATTGCTCCTTGTCGAGCATCAGAAACAACTTTATTCTGAGGAACAGAATGGGAATTGGTCGGTGTTTTAGCAGAGAGAGAAAAATCTGTCTTCCGAGTAATGGTATTGCAGGCAGTCTTTGAAAGGCTTGAAAGACAGGAGCAAAATAATTCCCGTGAAGGAACTTTTGAACTGTTGCATATGATGTTCTGTATGAGTAAGTTAATTTGTTATTTGTTCCTAGGACTCCTTTATACCTTTTGTTACAGTAACTTAGGTTATGTACTGTCTTGGAGCATACGTCATAAAACTGCCTTGGTTATTTGAAAACATTAGATTATCCACATATAAAAATCTTAACTGTGGAAATAATTCTGTTGAAGCTGGCTGGAAACATTTCAATGAACAGGTGTATGTAGCCAAAGAGGTTGGAGGGGTGAGCTTGTGAATCTGGGCACCATGTAGTTTCGGCTCCGCACTGATCACAGGAGAGTGATCTAGGCGCTACCAGTGCCCCGGTCTGCTGGGTCTTCTGCTCTGTGGGTGAGAGAGAAATTTGAGGGTGAGACAAAAGAGAGCTTGCCAGTCCTCTAAACGTGATAGCCCTGGTGACTGTGGACGATGCTTCACTTACACCCCCAGGGAGGAGCTGAGCTGTTAGAAATTGTGCGGTGAGGGGCCTGGGGTAGCAGCAGGGGGCATAGATGCCAAGAAGCATGTAGGTGACAGAAGCTGAAGCTTGTAGAGCAGAAATGGGCAGGATTCCAGAAGAGGGCGGCCTTCCAGAAGCGATGTGCCCAGTATTCTTTGATTCACTGGTTCATGGACTTCTTTGGCAAGGATGCATCTTTTTTTTTTTTTTTTAAGAAGTTTATTTATTTATTTATTTATTTATATTTGGCTGTGTTGGGTCTTCGCTTCCATGCGAAGGCCTTCTCCAGTTGCGGAGAGCGGGGGCCACTCTTCATCGCGGTGCGCAGGCCTCTCACTGTCGCGGCCTCTCTTGTTGCGGAGCACAGGCTCCAGACACGCAGGCTCAGTAGTTGTGGCTCACGGGCCCAGTTGCTCCGCGGCATGTGGGAGCCTCCCAGACCAGGGCTCGAACCCGTGTCCCCTGCATTGGCAGGCAGACTCTCAACCACTGTGCCACCAGGAAAGCCCCAGCAAGGATGCATCTTAATGAAGTCTCTTTGGAAGAAAATCTGCGTGGTCCAAGTTGCTAAGTCTCAGACTGAGGGCACGCCTGCTGAGTTATAATGGCTTCTTTTTGTGCAGGTGTTTTTGTGAAAGAGCCACAAGCACTGTCGGTAAGGCCACTGTCACAGAGAGCAACAAGCAGACCTTCAAGATAAATCTGAGAGGTCAGAGTGTGCGAGCAGGGAATCTGCACCGTTGACCCCATGGACATATCTGGGCCGCCCTGGGGCATCCGAGCCAGCTGAGTTTGGGCAGTAGGTTCTAAGGTGTTAAAAGTGGTGGCTCTGGAGCCAGACTGCCTGGATCTGAACTCTAGTTACACCTCGCCCTTGGTGAGTGTTCTCATGGCCGAGATATCACAGCCAAGATGCTAAACTCTCCACACCTCGTTTTCCTCCTATGTAAAGTGAGAATGTTGATAGTACCCATCTCTTGGTTACCTTGAGTATTGAACACGTTAATACACCTATAGCTCCCACTGAATATTCGATGGTGACGATTGAATGGGTTAATACACCTATAGCTTCCAGTATTTGGTGACGACAACAGTGGCAGCCATTAAAATGGGCATGGCCGTCAGGAGAAAGTGTACAGTGTGCAGCAGGGGAGGGCCGCCCTCCTCCTCCCTCTAGCCGAGGCCTCTCTGCACCTCCCCATGGGATGCGCTCCACTCACCACCCCATGGCTAGTCAGCGCTCCCTCTTAATTGGCACCGAATCATGGCTGACCTTGGACTGTTTGGATTGGTCTTCCCGGCCTTGACGGTGGAGTCCCGGAAGATAAGAGTGGTGTGTGCTGCTTATGGTCCAAGAGTCATAGAAGATCTGGGGTTCTCTTGGTCAGTTGAGGGCCCAGAGTTCTGCACAGGATTCTTCTGCACAGAAAGTAAGGTGGTTCTTACAAACGGTGAGGGAGGGGGACTTTGTAGAGACAGGTAGATCTCCGGCATCTATGGCGGGAATTGTTACTCTAAAGTCTGGTCTTGCTAAAGTCTTCGGGTTCCTCAGGGTTCTTTGTCTCCTTGCAGGGATTTAGCCTCAGGCCAATGTAAACACAGTTCTTAGGTTTGTAAAACCTTGAGCAGACCTGGATCTTTTCTTACTGCAGCGTCCCCTGGTGAGGGACATGCATAGCTACATAGGTGTGCCATGAGCAGGGCTTGGCAGATGCTGAGAGCCGTGTAGCGGGGAGAGGAGGAATTGAGGGGGACAGAGTAGGAGGGAGAGAGAGGAATTATTATACTCCCTATTCTGTTAAGAATCTCACCAAACTGGCCTCCTGGGTTGTTGAAATAGAGGAAGCCATAGACAGCAGCTGCCGGAAAGATCTACCCAGCCTACTAGTTGAGGATTTTTTTTTTCCAAAAAAACATACATTGCCAGGAAAAGCTAACAAAAATTTCAAGGCAGATTTGGAGGAATTAAATTATTCTCAGGCATATTGCCTGGTTTCCAGGCATTTAGGGATATGTAAATTTTCATGTTCTGTGTCTCATTTGTAACAGTACATTAGTACTAAAAATGGGATTTGCTAGTTCTACATTTTCTTGTGAATTTATGCAGTGAATATTTAATTTGATTCTGGATCTAGCAAAAGGAGAGGCTGTCTTCAAACATAACATAGTTTATTTTTCTCATATGCTCTACTTGCTGCTTTAATTTTTTTTCTCTGCCAACTGAAATACAAAGTAGAATACTACTGCAAATTAATATTCTTGCTACACAAAGATCTCCAGTGTTTGTTTTTCCTTCTTTTAATATGTAGCTCTTCTAAGAGCGTTATTGTATTACAGCTAAGAGGCTTTAGCCATGTAAAGTTGAATACTTTACACTTCTGAATGCCAGCATAACAATTAATCTGTGATTAGATTTGCTTCTTAAGATGCCTACACCGCAGAGTGCCTATAATAATAAACTTCTAAAGGGCTCCATTCTTGAAAACTTATAAAAGCTCTCTTTGACATAGCACACCGAAATTGTGAGGCTATTGTTTTTATTGCTTTATTGTTCAGCCAGCTTAACTGAAACCTTTAGTTTGCTTTTCCTCTTTCTAACAAAGATAACGTGGAGAAATGAACGGAGCGCATAGTGTGTCCGTGTGCACATTGTTCTCTACTGTTCTAGCGGCTATCCAAGCTGCCTTACTGCCTCTCTAACTTAAAGAGCCTCTGACTCTCTAAGCCCTCTGCCTCTCCTAGTTAAAAAAAAAAAAAAAAGAAAAAACTTGCATTTCCGTTTCCCCCTCCACTGAGCTATCTTCACAGAGTGATCTGCAGCAGCCATCTCTACTTTCTCTTTATTCCTTAGCTCCTTAAACTCTGGTTACTATCCCCAATACTACTAGACTAGAGTGGGCTTTCTCAAGCCCGTGATGATTCCACTATGGACAAAAGCCCCAGATGACCTAGCCCTGCCTGTTTCCCACTTCCAGAGGCCTCTGCAGGATTTAGTCTTAGAGATCACCTCTTCCTACCTGAACCCTCTTTCTTATCCCTTGTTTCCAGGACATTGCATTGTCTTCAGACCTTGACTTTCACTTCTCAGTGGCATTCCTTGAACCTCGATGTTGGGTCCTTGGATTTTTTTTTTTTTTTTTACTTTTAATGTTTTTCCTCTGAGTTCCTTCATGCCATTGAGCTTGGCCTTGCCTTATTTGCGGCTGATTACCAAACCTCAGGTGTGTTTCCTCTCCTGAATCACAGACCAGGTTTTCAACGACCCACGCTTGCATTTGGATGCCCAACATCACCATTAGCCCATCAGGCCTCCTGGCTTCCCTTTGCCTGATATCGGTAGCTACATTCTTCTTGTGAACTCAGGATCAGGCACCTTTTGCTTCTCTCTTTCTTTCTTTTTCTTCTTCTTTTTTTAAAAATATATATCATTTTTATTGCTTTTTAAGAAAGGAATCAATATAAAATTAAAATAGTAATCAACTTTGGGATAAAGGAGAAAGTGCGAGAGAGAGAGAAGTTTTTCCTTTTTATTTTGTACTTGTATTTTCTGTACAATTTATACTTCCTATTTTACTTTTTTGCTTGTAAGGTACCAACAAAATGACCTATGCTCTGCTATTATGTACTGAGTTTTGTGTCTTTATTTCTTTGGCTTAAAAATACTAATATGTTGCTAAACAGACACACAGGTCAGTGTATCTCTTTGATTATCTCAGGTCATGCAGAAATGAATTCTAAAATAGCTGGCCGAGTGGATGATCTTTAAGGTCCAGCAGTCAGCTAGTACCTTGAACCTTGGCTCAGCCCTCCAGCCTGGGAAGAGCCCCTTCCTCTTGGCTTCTCTGCCATCCTCTGTTTCTCATATGCTGCAGTCTGTCCATCTCCCCAACCAGGATCCAGTACCCAGTACCATGTGCTTCTCTCTTTCTTGATCCATTTTTCAGCATTGCCACGTCCCACACATGCTTCTTTCTCCCTTACTTCAGTCCTCCCCTTTCCGTACCTTCTGCTGCCACTTTGGTTCACGCCTTCATGGCCACTTGCCCAGATGGCTGCAAAACACCTTTCATGGCTTTCCTCTTCTGTCCCTACGCCAGTCCCTTCCACGCACCAGGATTGGATTGAGGTTCTTCAAGTGCCGCTCTGGTCTTGTTGTTCCCCTCTCTCCAAGCCTTTTTCCAGCTCCCCATTGTAGATTACATCACTCATAAACTCGACACGGGCGTGTTTGATGTTTGTTATACAACCCCTGCTTATCTTTCTAACCCGGATGTGATGTTCCCTCTTTGGCTTCACACATACTGGTCTGCCTGTTCTACATCTTCCCAGAATATGACATGTGCTTCATCACACCTGTACCTAAGATCATGCCACACGTTCTCTTCTGTCTTCAGATGCCTGCAGTGAGATGTGGTCTCTCCCTTGTTTGAACTCCCTAGCGTTCAGTCTCTGCTCTCTTATGACATTTACCTAGTGTTATAGTTCCTTGTGTCCTGTCTTATCTCTGAGATGTTGCCACATGCCAGCATCCCTCCCACCTTGCCGAGTGTTCTTAGAAGGCGGGGACTGCCTGCCTCACTAATCTTTGTTGTGTATACCATGTCTAGCAAAAGCATACTGGCCTGTGTATGTCTGCCAGGTTGATTAAGTACTTGTTGAATGGAAGTCGAAATTCAGATTCACACAGATGGCCAAGTGTGCCGTTGATTCATAAGTCTTGTTTTCCCTTTGCTAGGTGCAGCTCGCGTGTGGTGTGTGCCATAGTCAAATCAGATGACAGATGGATAGTGTGACAAGAGTGTCAGAAAGGATCGGGCCTCGAAGGGAGAGTCAGCCCCGAGTCAATGTGTTGACGAGTTGCTGAAAAGGAAGCCGGTGGGAAGACTGCGGCCACAGAGGAAGTGAGCCCTGACTTCAGTCACACCCTTGATGGAGGACAGATGGACGGCCGGATGGCCAATCACCTCTCCTCTTAAACCTTTGGAGAGTTATCCTTTATCCCCTGCTGGACGTGTATTAGGAATCTTAACACACTCTCTGAATTCACTTTCCATAGAAACGTCAGGTTAGACTGCAGCGTGCAGCCGGCCTCAGCTGTCGCATGGTCGCAGGTCTGCAGCCATGAGTGCCGAGGGGTACCAGTACAGGGCGCTGTACGACTATAAAAAGGAGCGGGAAGAAGACATTGACTTGCACTTGGGGGACGTACTGACTGTGAATAAAGGGTCCTTAGTAGCTCTTGGATTCAGTGATGGACAAGAAGCCAGGCCTGAAGAAATCGGCTGGTTAAATGGCTATAACGAGACCACGGGGGAGAGGGGGGACTTTCCGGGAACTTACGTAGAATACATTGGAAGGAAAAAGATCTCACCGCCCACACCAAAGCCCCGGCCACCTCGACCCCTTCCTGTTGCACCAGGTTCTTCAAAAACTGAAGCAGACAGTGAGCAACAAGGTCAGTATTGATGAGTGATTGCTTCATGACTCTTTTTTTTTTTTTTTTTTAAAGGAAAAGTCTCACGTTGGTTGAGCTGGGCTGAAACGCTCTGGGCAGAAGTTGTTTTGGCAACTTTACCTGAATTTATGTATGGTGCATGAAAGTTTGGTCAATCATTACATGGCTAGAAATTTGTGTTTGTGGGGTGGAGAGTTGTTATAAAACTAGGGTGATGATATCTGAGAACCTTTTCAGCTAGTGTCTCTCAACACTGTTATTAGAGTTGCCATGGAATTAAACACCTTTTGCATTCTTATTCTTGTAACTGGTATTATATACCTAAGTAATCATTTTGGGAAAGTAGAGGGTAAGTCTGATGTAAGTATATTTAACATTAATATGATCTGCATGGAAAATGGAGAGAGTAATAAAATGACCACAGAACTCAACGGAGAAGAAACCATTGTTTTTATAATCTGGTGTCTACCTCTTGGTTTCCTCTCCAGGAATACTGGCTGACGCTGAAACTCTATCCTGTAGTTAGTGTAGATGCACAGGGAGTCCTCTTCCTGCCTGGGTAGTGTCATCTGTAGCATTAATGCCAATAGTGTGCTTGGCCTTCATGAGAAAAAAAAAAAGAAAAAAATCACTGAATATTTTTCTCAAATGGAAAACACCTTGATCCGAAACCCACTCATTGTTCATTGGAGATGGTCCCCACTTCAGCTCTGAGTACAGCTGTTCCTTAAGGTATTTCTTCTGTTCAGTTTCACACAGAGGCAAGCCTTTTACTCCGCTTTGCTGTTAACAGCCTTGTCAAATCATTCATTTCTTCACTGGTAAATCTCAAGCATTGTTCCTTCCCCCTGTATAATCTTTTCCCCAGAGAATGAGAAAGGCATGGAAAGATGTGTTTCAAATGGGTGGACTCAACTGCGGTGGTATGTGTCAAGTAAAACTGACTGTGGGCATCACAGTGTATTTCTGGAAGAGATCCTGTTACTATTGTGTCTTCTTTAATGTTGGCTTATTTTAGCACAAATGAATGAGGTACCGGGAATGAAGAAGCAGAATGCAAGGGTAAATGGAATTGGGAATATTTTATAAATGTCGAAGAACTCACTAAGGATACTTGAAGGCAAGAGCTTTTCTCTTCCCATCCCAACCCAAAAGGGATACGTGTTTTATAAACATTATACCGTACTTTAGAAATAATATTCAAGTGATATGTTTTACTTGACAGTTCAAAAGCAAAAGTTAGTTTTTTTTCTAGATGAATCAAAAAAACTTGACTCTGAAAGTTTTTTGTATATATGTAATATATATACAATTTTGTCATTTTATATATATGTATATATATATAAAATTATATAATTTTGTCAACCATTGTGTTTCTTGCATAGTTTCACTTAGCCGAGGGGAGGTATATACATAATTGTTTTTTCCTACCAAACTACATATTTTTAATTTGACTTTTGATTTTTTAAGTTAGATACACTTCCTAATATGTAGGCTAATTCAAAAGGAAAAATGATATAATTTCTCCTGGCATACAAAAGATTACAGACTTATAAAAATATCTGAGTCAGGTTAGAAAAGATTATTTAAAAGGGGTACCTTGTCAAGATTAGGGACAAACAGATTTTGTAAAAATAGCTTCTAAACAAAAATTGCATTTGATATTTTCATTTGGGTATAGTATACGGAAAAGCAAGTGTTTCCTTAAAAATGATTTTCTCTTTGTAGGATCTAAGCTATTTTATAACGCTTTCTTTCTCATGTAATGTGGTAACAACTGAGATTTTTAACATCTTTTTCTTTTTTTTTTTTAATACATAGAAAGAGTAAAATGAAATATTTTAGCAGAGTTTAAGAAAGAGACCCGCGGTAATGTGCATTAAAGTATTAGAGCAGGCCTGAATATAAATGAGAAATTAGGAGCAATTGAAAGGTTGAAAAGACAGTATGGGGGGTTGGGTGGGGAGTTGAGGTACTAAATATTAGATTTTCTAGAAATGTTAATCTTGCATTCTCATTTTAATATGATTCCTATGAAATGAGAATTCAACAGCTCCTGCTAGTTGCATGTCAAATTGATATGGAAAGTAGTTGTAAGGACAGACTTATTTGTTGGAACCTGTGGGGCTTTAATTTCTTTTGCCTGAGGGTGTGTTTATTTGAAAAGTGTTTGCAGGGACAAATTATGTGAAGGTGAGAAAGGATAGTACTTTTCTCTTCTTACTGAAATTGAATTCTTTCGCCTTTTTTTCCTTTTTACTCCCTCACCTTACTTAGCCTGTTTTTCATGTTTGACTGTATTTTATTGAGAAGGTTACCCCGGTGACATGCAGGTCTCTTTTGCGGAGGGAGTGTTATGGGGACAGTGGGCATGCCCCTGAGATGAGCGTGGGATAAACCTACCTTTACGCCCTTCTCACCACCTTCCCTCTTTGTATTTAAAAGAACGTTGTCTTTAAACTCTGCCCACAAGTAGCATCTGTGTGAGGAGTTCCCCCTGATGACAGAACCCACTTTTTGCTTTTCTTGCATGTTCCTGGAAAGAAAGCTGTGATGTCTCACATTTTGGGGAAAAGAGAGTCAAAAACCCATTTGAAGATCTGATCCCCCAGCTCCTCTCAGGAAAATGTACCTTCCACCAATCCAGTTTGTGTACAGTTTTCTTATGAAGCCCTGGCCTAGTTTGGATTGAATTTGTATATTGGATAATCTTGTATTTCTTGGAGTTTAAATCATTCAGTAAATATGAACTGAGCCCCTATCTTGTGCTAGAAAGCAGGGATGAAAGATGAAGTCAGGACCCGAGAGAGACGGCGTGCCCTCTGATGCCCTTTCCGGCTCCACTCCCACCTCGGGCCTCTGCTTGGACAGTTCTTCCTCAGCCATCCTCTTAGCTGACCCACCCTCCACTCTTTGCTTAAAGCTTTCTTCTCAAGGAGGCTGGCTCTGCTCATCTCGTTTCACGTACAGCCTGCCCTTCTGCTTTTGCAAAGCATTTATTATCTAACCTACTCTAGAATTTACGTACCACATTGTTCGTTTATTATCTGTTCCCTCTGGTAGATTGTAAGCCCTGTGAGGGCAGGGGTCTTGGATGTCTCTCCGTTATCCCAAGTACCTAGAACAGCATCGTAGGTGCTTAGCAAGTGGACAGATGCTTGCTGTGGAAACGCACCATCCAGCTGTTTCACATCCCACGTGACTCTGGAAGTGAGCCACGTGCTTGGTATGTCACGTGCAGGCACACGGCCGTAACAGCCCATTCTGTTTTTAAACATCATGGTTTATTGTTATTCACATCATTCACATCTGAGGAATCTTGACCTGGCCTTGACCGTCGCATGCTGTGTCTCCAAAGCTGTTATTTTTTACCCCATTTCCTAGGACTGGTAGTTCTGCGGGTGGGAAAGCATGTTGAGCTGAGAGTGTACTCTGTCAGCCACTTAAGCAAAGTTAATAGAACACGTGTCAAGATCAGCACGTGCCCTCGGGCACAGATTTTATGCTGTCCCTCCCCCTCTTTTATCTCCTCTTTGCATGGAAGCTAAAATCACAGATATGAGCATCACATTTCATTTTCCCACAACCCAGTAAAGCCCCGTTTTACCTTCTTTGGAGAGAACCTCTTCCCCGTCTGGTGCAGGCGAACGGTGTGATGGGGGTGCACAATGGGTGGTACATGCTCCTTAGGGGAGGCGAGCTCTTGAAAGGCCATCCTCCTGCTCTTTCTGCATTCAGCGGTGCTTCCATATTTCCCCTGACACAGGGAAATGAGCTGATGGAAGTGGGGATTTAGGGATAAGAGAATCAAACTGTATTCCTTTTATAAGTAAGCTGTCCAGTGGGGCTATTTCTTGAGACAGTATTTTGAGATCCTTTGATTAAAGTCACACTAATCCAGAATATTTAGACTAGTGAGATTCCATGACCACGTCAGTTTGTATAGGATGTTGAAATCTGCTAGCTTGAGAGATCACTTAGGAATCTGAGTTCATCCCCGCTTCCATCCCCCATCTGCACACCCCTCCCCCAGCTCCCACTCTGGACCCTGACAGTGGGTCCCAGCTGGTCCTACATATAAAACATAAAGCACACATTTGGTGTGGGCTGTTTTAAACTTTGATCAAAATTCCTTCTAAACAGAAAAAGAGAAAAGCTTGCAGCTTGTGTTTGCTTTCACGGTCTCCCCAGCCACGTGATTTTTCCATTTCTCACACTCAGCATTTGAGTGTCCCTCCACGGTTGTCGCCCCCTGTCTAGAAAGCAAGGCTGTAATAAATCACGTAAATTGACTACACTGTACAGAGGTCGCAGAGGATGGTGACCCGATCCCAAATTGTACACCTTTGCTGAGCCCTCTGGTCGGAAAGTACTGCTGTGACTCACAGAAATAGTACCTGTGAAAGTAGTTTGCTTTGCTTCACGAATTCCTGCCTTTATGAATTCTGTTTTAGTTCAGAAGCTGCCGTGTCATAACTTTCCTCACCTTTTCTCCTGCTTAAGTGAGACTTTGCTGTGAAGTGGGAGGACTGTGGTTAACCGCCCCCAGTGATGGGGTGAGATCTCTGACTTTGGTGCTGACTCCCTGTTTTTCATCGATCACTGTGTTTTGGGGAGCAAGCAGGCCTGGTTGCAGGATATTTGAAGATCAGGGCCTTGGACTCCTGTCTTTAATTTCTGACCCACCAGAAAAATTAATCAGAACAGTAGAGATTTTAAACATATACCTGTTTTTTGTTTGTTTGTTTTGGGAGTTTTGTTTGTTTGTTTTTCTTTTGGGCCACACAGCGAGGCTTTCAGGGTCTTAGTTCCCCGACCAGGGATTGAACCCGGGCCCCTGCAGTGAAAGAGCTGAGTCCTAACCACTGGACTGCCAGGAAATTCCCAGCATGTAAGTGTTTGCCCTTTGTGTTTTAGTAGGAAGTGACATCTGAAAGATGTCATCAATATAATTGATGAAAGAGCAGGCCTGAAAAAAACAAATGTGGTAATCATTTTTGATAAAATCAGGTGAGCCTAACCAGTTCTCTTATGACAGACTGTATCACTCAGACATTTGGTTACATATTATACCAGAGTTCTCCCTCTCAGGAGCACCAGCGTTTCTATTCTTCTTACTAAATTCTTGATTTTTAAGACGTTTTCCCTGTTAATTTTAAATTTAATTATTTTGTTTCCCCAGAAATGTGAAGGAGAAAGTAACCCTAATAAACAATTCCCATATCCACAGTTATTTGAAGAGGTAATTGACAAGAAGAGAAAGTATTCTCGCCTTTGCTGCTTTTTAGCAGGAAGGTTCTGCCCTGAGCTGGCCCAGCCATGTTAGAAATTTACAGGGTGCCCAGAGGTGGGATGGGCAGGAAGGTCCCCTTGTCTCCCAGAGAGGAGAGGACTCCTCCCTCCCTCCTCCAGTCTGTTATTAGACAGGAAGGATTTGATTCTCTCTTTCCTGGAGCTGCAGTGACAGCTAAGTTCAGGGTTACAGATAAGACATTATTTGAGGAAAAGCTTTTCTGCCAGGCTACCATGGCATGTGTCATTTAGGATCACAGCTGTAGTATGCAAATTATATATATTTTTTTACTTAAGTGAGATATATGTTCAGAGGCTTTCATTAAAGCTGCTGGCTCTAGAGATTTCATTCTGTGTTCTTTTTTCCAAAATGGGTAAAGGGTCCAATGTCCCTATCTGTATAACCTAAATAAAGCCCTCACACTTCTGATTCGAGCAGGAGCTGTGTAAGTGGAGTGATCCTATTTTGTTTACTAGCAACCAAGGTAATGTTGATGTTCTAATACAGTTTTCTTTGTCATGAAAGTAGAATTCTGTATGTTAAAAGTGTTTCTATTTTTAACTTTTTAGCTTAGTTGTCAATAGATCCTTTGATAACTTTGAAGTCGGTCTTCCCTTGTTTGTAGGTGAATGCATCTTTGTCTAAAACAGGCAAAATTCTGATAAACAAACACTTCTCCACTAAGTCAGGGTTTGAGAAAATAAATGTTCAAAATTCTGAAATCCAACAACAAATGGCGCCTTATATGCTAAGTAGCTTCCAAAAAGGGGAGAATCTGGTACCTCTGGCAAATAAGAATACCAAGTATTAGATGCCATTTACATATCCATGTTTTTCTTAGTAAAAGAAAGCAGATGTTAGCAGTACAGCTGGCTGTTGCATATTTGTGTCTTTGTTGCTAACAAATTTCCATGAGGAAGGACGTAAAATTGGTTTGAAGGCTAAAATAGGAGAAAATAACTTGGTATTTTAACTAGAAATGAGAAGGATAATTGCATGATGGATTATATCTTAATTTTTGAGGTCTTGATTGAGTTTATAGCATTCAGTATCAAAACAGTGTTTTCAGTTTCAATAAACTAATCTAAATAGAGGAGGTCAAAGCGAATTAGAAATTGACTGTATTTTAATTACTTGGGTACAGTTTCCCTAAAATATAAAGTTTAACGAAATGTTGTCAGAATACTTTATAAATGCATCATTCCTACTTACTAATTTATGTAAAAGACCGTGATATTTTGCTTCTGCTACAATAATTCCATACACTGTACATTTAAAAAATGTTCTGATGAAATATAACTTGCAATTAAAAACAAAACAAACGAGCAGCAGATCTTTCTGTTTAATTTTGCATGGAGAACTTTGTCCTAGTGGCTTTATGCCACCTAAAGTATGGCTGTCATTTTCAGGAATAACTTCTCTGTTCTGTTTCTTGCTTGGGGGTGTTTGTATTCATCTATTTATCTCTTCTCAGTTGATAGCTTGTATTGTGCAATGCCTATAGATTCTCCTGTCCTATCACAATTTGATGCATATTGAAGTTCCCACTGTGAGTTTATTACACTGTATTATAGAAGACTATTTGTAATTGGATGATCAAATCTGATATCCAAGATGGTAAAGATGTAGGCATAAGTGAAATATAAATCCCTGTGGTATATTATTTGAATCAGAAATTCCACTCTGCTTTGCTTTCTGTAAATTCCATAACCCTTCTAATCCCAGTGTTCTCTACTTTGAAAACAAGAAGTAGACGCTGTGTCTTCTGAATTCTGGCTGTATTTTCATTTTAACCTCTTACTGACACTCGATCAGTAAAAGTTTCTCCATTCCTACTCATAAGAATTGTTGGAGAAACAAAACCCAGAAAGTATAAGTTCTCACTAGTAGTGTTTCCCCAGTAGTGCAACCCAGAAGCTAGAAGGGAAAATAAGGAAGGAACTCAGAGAAATAAGCAAGGATGGTTGGGCAGATGTGCTCACATGACCTCACTGTAAGATCTGATTGGAGGTTGGTCCTTGGGATGATACAGGATTGTTGCTAATGAAAGCGCCAAATTGGTACCAAGTTTTTGCAAACCTCCATACTGTATGATTTTAAGATCTGTTTCACCAAGTGTGAGAGTTTATGCTCTAACTCTGTTGGTGGGCACTCAGCAGTTGCTGACATCAAAATTGATTTGAGATTCTTCCCATTTTACACATTGCAGTTTATCAGCGAATTCAAAGACATTGATGGAATGCCTCCCTTGGACTGTGTCCGTGTGGCATAGCTACATTTGTTGACATGATATGTCCTCAGAGTTCCTAGGGATTTTTCTAGTGGTTTTTTTCTTAAATTTTCCAAGGCAGATAGAAGGTGATGTTTTTAACATTTGCCTATTCAGGTTATAAAGATTTGTTTATTCAGACCTCTTCAAATTTATGTGATAGCAGTGTTAAAATATGTACCCAAGAGATAACGCATTAGCAGAGGCGTTATGTGAGTCTGCATTGTAAAGCCAGAGGGACTGTTGGGTGGTCAGTGTTATATTCCAAACTTTACCCTAAGGAGCAAAACTGCCATAGTGCCTTCAGACTGCACGAGGTACCACCGTGACAGCGAGAGACAGTCAGCGTTGGTTCCAGCTTGCTACTGGGTTTTGGAAAATGCAATTTGCAAAATGACTTGAGGTTGTTCATAAGATAATCTATTGTGAATCCGCATTAAACACTGCTGGCTTTATTTTTTATCCTGTTTAAAAATTTTCTGATGTTTAAGAATGTTGCTTCTTTATCAGTAAATAGTTCATTTGAAATATCTTTCTATTCCTGTTCTTAACTATAGAAACGTAGTTGAATATTTGTATCATTATTAATTTATAATTTCCGAGTATTTTACAACATGGCTTACTTAGGTCTTACCATGTTTTTTCAGGGAGCAAAAAGTAAATTTTCCATTTTCAAAGGAGACAGGTTCAAAGAAGTTTGAGCAAGATGTGACTTTATTGCTAAACAATCGTGATTATCTACAAAGTACCAAGGAACGAGATGTAATGAATTTGGTTAGAACATATCGAAGTATATATTAGAGTCATTTTCCCATGTTTCCCCATGGGTCTATTTAAATATTGAAAATGGCTTTTTCCAAATATACCCTAAAAATTTGCTGACTTACTATTTGCCAAGCATTCTGCTCAGCATTTTAAAGACATTTTTCATTTGATCCTTACAGCCACCCTGCAAATATGGCATCATAACCATTTTCCAGATTAAGAAACTAAAGCTCAAACGATTGTGTAAATATTTAAAAAGGAGGGGCCCCCTCGGAGGAGCATTCAGAGTGTTCAAGAACACTCCAGCAGGCAGTCGTGTGGGTCTTGTTAAGCAGTCCTTTGTGAAGTTATCAGTAACTGAAGGAACCAGCTATTTTCTGCTTTTTGGGTGGTCTGTAATTATGTCTGTTTTATCTGTTAAGTTTCATTGGCTGTTACATTCATACCATCACACAAATTATCTTGTTTTACCTACAACTTATAGCATTTTCTTATGTCTGCTAAATATATGAAAGAGTTGAGTTACAAAGAGACTGATGAGGCCATGAACCTGAGACAAAGTTTGGGGTTATATGTGTGTATGTGCAGTTTTTCTCAAATACACCTTGATCAAATACTCAAAAGTTATGTACCATTGATAAGTGATTTTCCTTCCATTTCTGTTATTTTTGAAGAAGTTAAATGTCTGCTTCAAATGTTTCCCTGAGCTTCATATTTTCTTACTTCTGATTCATAATTAAATCATTTTGATTAAAATTGAGCAGGTTATTCCTTGATTCTTAAAAGCCAAAAGCTGAGGATATCCAGCATAAAAATTATGTGTTTTGGCACGTGGACAGCAGCTGCTTAAAATCCCTATGTATAAGAAATCTGAGGTGGACTCAAATGAATCTGAAGTCTTGTACCTGAGTTCTGTCAAAATTAGCAGTAAACGCCATTTTTAAAGTTTGGCTAAATGACTAAATTCCATTGAATGTCAAACTTTATTTCTCAGGAAAGTTAGTCACTGCCAAGTTTATAACATAAACATTGTGTTTCTGTTACCTGAATTCCAAGGACAAGAGGGTAGATGAGGGCAAGTGAAAGGCACAGGTGAATTTAATCCTAGGTGTTTAACTTAAAAGGACACTGTGACATTGCACAGAGAGAGTCTCTCCAAGGACACGAGTGCCAGTAAAAATTCTTGGATGCTTTTATTTTTTATCGTTGTTTTTTTTTTCCCCCCAGTTAAAAAAGAAACTTATTTAAAAGTTTCCTGATTTAAAAAGGTCTGATTTAAAAAGGTAGCCCTGACACACTTCTCACTAGAGTCTCTAAGAAAGTAGAGAAAAGTCCTTACATTCTAAACAGTTATAAAAACTAGAACTAGCAGGAGAAATGTCTACTGTAAACCAAATGGACCTGGGTTTAAAAACACAGGCAGAATAAGTTTTGACCACCTAAAAATAGGTAGGCAGAGACACGTCCTCCCCAACTCTGCCTGTAATTCAGAAAGAGCCTAGCAGCTGTCCCCAGAATGCTCTTCCCTTCCTCTTTCTAATCTCCCCAACAGTGCCTTTTTATTCAGTGGAAGGTCATAACTCAGAAAATAACCAGGCAGAGCTGGGAGGGTGGGGTAGGAGCTTTATTAATACTGTTACCTCTTGAGAATCTTACTCCACAAAAGCAAAGTGTTGGAGGTGGGGTAGAGTTAGACCTGTGTTTCCTGAGGGTTTCAATATTGTTTGAGTCCTCCATCATTCAGAGCCTGGCAGTAAAGGTAGGAGAAGGTTTGCTTTCAGCAAAACTGTATTGAAATGAAAATCACATTGGAAATTGGCCTGAGAACTGTTCATCTCAACCTGCCTACCAACTCTTGGTCTGAAGCCAGCACCCACGTGGATCAAGAGTAGCTCAGAGCAAACACCAGGTCCGGGCAGATATCTCCCTGTATAGTGATCAATAAACAGGGGGAAAAAAAAAAAATAGCTGTGCCTACTGAAAAACATTGCTCTGTAAAGGAAAGGAGAGATTGTATCAAAGATTTGAGGGAAGAATAGACCTCCAGCAATGGCCCAAATGAAAGAGGGGCAGAAAGTAGATGATTATGAGCTGAAAAGAACTGGATGGGATGAAATGGGAGTGGAACCATTAAAAAAAAAAAAAAAGATTGTAAAGAAATTAAGAATGCAGTATAGCACATTAAAATCCATAGGAGAGGCAATAAAGAGTAGAATTAACACAGCTGAAAATAAAATTAATGTTGTGGAGGAGAAACTCAAAGCTCTTCCAGAATCGAAAGAGAAAAGAGATAAAAATGAAAGAGAAGATTGTAGATACATAGTAAGAAGGTATAACATGGGAATTTTCAGTGTTGATAAATGAGTAATAAGTCATATCAAATGAAAAAGAACAAACATTTTAAAAATAAGCATGCATGCATTTTGTGCACATTTGAAAGTGTTGTTCACATTGTTTAGATGAAATCAATGAAAGGCCACCTCTAGATATGTTTTGGAAATTTTTTTTTTTAAATTATAAGAATGCTATTAAACATCTTTCCAAAATATCTGGTTAACTATCAAGGAACAAAATTCAGGCTTCCTTCTCTTTTGTAGCAGTAAATGCCAAAAGATGGAGGATGCAGAGTTTTGAGGAAGAAAGAAGGTGACTCAAGACCTTAATGTGTTGCTTCCTTATATATCATGTGGAAGGAATTGAGAGGCGTTCTCTGATAAGCAAGAGCTCAGTGAGATATATTCAACTTCTCATGTCACATGGGTGAACTTCAAAATTGCCGTTTCATTGTTAAGCTTTGTAATTAGAAAGGCATAGGTTAAAAATGAATTCATTTTGATTAACTTAAAGAATAGAATAAAACTGTAAGTTATATATTTTCCAAATACCTAGAAATACAAGGCATATTCCAAAAAACAGACAACAAAGGGTAAAATTATTATTGACGTGAGGAATGTCAATACTATTACTATGTATGAAAATTTACAGAAATACATATATGAACATATATATACATAAATAAATATAAAACTGAATTTATACCTACCTATATTTGTGCGTCCAACAAATACTAGTTTTGTGTCAGATGCTATGCTAACATTTTGCTACATTAACTTGTTAATTTTCATTAGAACTGTATGACATTGGCCTTACTATTATTATATTTGTTGTAAAGATAAAGAGATTAAAGCTTAGTTAGATGATGGCCCATGGTCACACAACTCAGGCAGGAGTTGGGATTTGACCTCAACCATGTGACTTTTGACCCAGCATTCTTAAGCAACAGTGTGATACAGTGGAAGGGCCCTTGGGTGGTCATGTTCGTGCTGTGCGACACTACTGTATTTCTGGCCACAGTCTGTTAGCCAGGAGGGCAGATCATCCCCTGGCTTGCCAGTGACCTATGAAGCGGCCTGATATGTAAAAAAATGAGTTAAACAACCAGATTTTCCCACTCTCAGGCAATAGACCCAAGAAAATCTAAAGAGAACGAAACAGATGCGTGAGTTATTCTTGCTTCCAGCAAAAGAACCTCATCAGAACAGGCTGGGAAGAGGTGATTAGTTTTAAGGGACAGTTCCTTCCCTTGGCAGGTTGGAAGCTATGGGGCTTATTAAATGGTTAAAATATTAACCTTCAAGTTAGCGCTCACTTGGCTAGTGCTTCTCAAAATGCTTATATATATATATATATATATATATATATGAAAACATAAATTTATAACATGGTATGACATTAATATAAAATCATTTATATAAGATATAAATGATTATATATTAAATACATTATTATATAAAGTTATATAATTTATATAAATATGTTTATATATAATAACATTTATATAGATAATGTTTATGTAAACATCTATCTGCTAGTACAGTATATAAGGCAATATAGAAAAGTCATCATTGAGTTAATTGTGGAAATATAATTGATTTGCTACTTCACTAAAGGAGGCTTGAAAGGATTGAAAGCTAGCTCTAACTTGCTCCTTTACTAGCGAACATTGTTTGTAGATACATACACAGTTATATTGTAACTGTCATTTGTGGTCTAATCTTCCCCTGAAGGGAAACTTGAGAAACCTGGTTGGCTTTAACATTTAGAGGAAGTTTAAACATATTGGAACATAAAATTTACAGTTGTTTAGGTTAAAACTCCGTTTCTTGTCAGACCACATCTATCCAGCTCTTCTGTGATTAGAATCGTCTAACTTTGGCCTGAATTAAGGAAGAGTTTCACAAGATGCACAAAATATTTACTCTTGTTTTCTTTACCAGCTTCCTGAGCCTTTGCAGTGGACTGAGACCTCTTCTTATCTAAAGGCAGTGTGGTCACATAAGCCAATTATCACCAGTTAACTATTTTCATCCCTTGAACTGCTTTTGGTGAATTCCCACCTAGTTATTACGTCCCTTTATTTTCAGTAATTTATATTCTTTAACTATAAGAGTGAAAATATTTGTGAGTTTATTTTGCGGGGGGTGGTTAGTTATAGTCTAGCTGTGAGGCTAGTTGCCTTTCATATACTCTAGAAGAGAAGGATGGGGTCAGTTTCACAATGATCTTTTTCCAAAATACAAGACCACTGTCACTCCCACCTCTCAGGCAACCCCTGCTCAATCTATTTTCTAGAACAATTTAAAATATAGCCAATGCTTTTGCTTCAGCGTCTCTTGATTCACTGGATCCCTAAGGGACCATCTTTTGCCAGTGTCAGATGCTGTGTTTATTTCACATTTTGAAATGTTCTAAATTTTATATCCTAGCAAATATAGTAGTCTTCAGATTATGTTGTCTCACATTCATGTATAATTTCCTAAGAAAAGGAAATGGAGAGGGTGGGGGTTAATAGTTAGAGTAATTAAACCTTTTTAAAATGAAGGGGAAAATAATCTTTTGTTTATAGGAGGTGAAGAGACCATTACTGATTGATGTTAGCCTTTTCCCAGAAATCCATCTCACGGAGTTGATATTGAGTGTTTTAGGCAAAGGTGGTGTAGGCTCTGATGAATTTTGTTACCTTATTCTGGACCTTTTATTTATGGGCATGTAGCTGAATGATTACACGAATTTTTGATTTGCCAAAAAGGTTGTATTTGCAATTTTTAAAATATTACTGTTTTTAGTTCATTGCATCTGAACGCTGCCTTTTTCTTTTCTTAAATACATGTCAGATGAAATGTTTTACCTCTGAGATGAAAATTTTGAAGTTTATTCTTTATTGATATGTTTGCTGGCACACATGAGCATTTGCTCTGTGCTTTACCTCCATTATCTTATTTAGTGCTATTTATAGGTTGAGGCTTAGAAAAAGCAACCTGCCCAGGGGCAAATACTAGTAGACGGTGGACAGCTGAGACTTGCATGCAGACTCTCTGACTTGAGGACATGTGCTTGCCAACACCACACTGTACCACCCTCAAAGTGAAATGGGGGAGGACGGAACCTCTAGTAGGATTAACCTCTCCAGAGGTCATGTCATATTAAAGCCACCACAGGTTCTGAAAGCAATTAAATAAATATTAGGAAGTAGTGGCCTATAAATTGTAGGCTTTTTAAATACAGTCTCACCTCTTTGTAATTTTTGCCCCATAATTCAGTTACCCTCAAACTAATTGAAAAATCTTAGAGATATTAAAAATGCTTGATTGACCAATATTTTGTTTCTGTTAAGATCATGTGCTTGAACCATATGTCAAACCAGAGACTTATATTAGACAATTTGTATGAAATCATCAACCTCTCTGTTTTCTTGCAATAAAGAGGGAAGAATATGTAATGTATAAGTTAAAACAGTGACCTCATACCATTCACGCAAAAGTATTGTGCTAGCAGAGCAGTATCAGTGTTTGAACCTAGAGTTGGGCTCCTCGATAGCAGTGCCAGTCCAGAAGAATGTTTGCGTTTTAATGCATCATTTAAATGAAAGTTTAATCTTTACTCAGAGAAGAAAGCAGCTCTGACTGAGAGCATTTGAAGCTAGAACATGGATCAGGGGGCTGAACGTTTCCATTTGGCCTCTGGTTGAGTCTTGCTCAGGGAACATAGCAGTCAAACTTCAGTTCATGTCCGTCATGGTGTAGGAAGCCAAAGGGAAAGTCCTTGGTGCTAGGTGGTTTTGTTAAGTCATCAGGATAGATTTAATGATTTTATTTGAAGCATTACTTCCAGTGAACCACAGCTGGGGACTCAAAGAGAGGTCTTCCAATGGTAGACAGGCCCTCAAATGCTTTCCCAGTGTCCACTACTGCAATATGGCTTAGCCCTAAGGCAGAAAAATCCTCCCCTCTTAGAAGTGAGGGTATCGTCTGTAGCTGTGATTGGGGAAAATTCACTCCCATGAGATGGGAGGTATGCTGGGTTGACCAGATAGCCCAAAGCTGAGCTATAGCCAAGGATTTCTCAAATTCACAAGGCCTCTTTCTTGAGCTTGTCTTCTTTCAGACTTAACCCTCAGTTTCTGGGTAAGTTGCAATACATCTGTAGGGAAAGCCCCTGGTTTGGGTTTAGTCAAGCTTGCCAGAGAAAACTGGATCTAAGCGGGAATAAAATTTACTGACCCCTGTTCTCAGAGGTTAACATTTTCATTTATGTTTTACATGACTCATTTTAAATTACAGTGCTCTACAGATATAGAAGGAAGCCTTCCTCTTCCCACCCTCCTCCAGACACCACATAATGGAAAAAACAAGAATTTTCTGCATGAGCAAGGCTTTTTTTTTTTTTTTTAAACAAAAAGCCAGTCTCTGATGGGACTTTTTTTCCTGCCAGAATTCCCACTGGTCCACTGTCGCAATATTTACAAAAGGCCACGATGAAAAAGGAAGGCCCATTTTGAGCCCTTTGCCTCTGTGTTATGTGAAACGTAACTTTTATTTCTGTTCTTGGTATCAGAAGAATTGTAATTTTTGAACTTCTCTGATAGGCTTGTAAACCTACTAGGTCCTCTTAACTCGTAAAGTATAATTTTGATTAAGAAAAGATTTGTCCCTCTGCTCTAACTAGACACATAAAACTTTGAAAGGTTTTGATGTTCTGTTTCCTGTTTTTTTTTTAAATGTATCCTCTCTTATGAGCTCCAACTAGATGAGAGGATTTTCCTCAGAGAAAATTCAGCTCTGGGAACACCATCCACGAAGGTCGTAACCTAGAACATTTTTGAAGGGAAGTTTCAGTGAATTAAAAGAGGGCGGGGTTAGGAAGCAGAAAGTTCTGTTCTACCATAGCTGTAGCTAAATAAATCATTTCACTCTGGAGCCTGGGCAGTTCTGTAATTTATAGCCAATTGTCAACAGAGGTCACTGATTACAGTTTATCATGGAGGAGAGAGGTGGTCTGGGGCCCCACTAGGAATTCATATTAATAGTTGTACCTTTCTTTCTTCCCCAGAATGTTCACTGGAGAACATTCTGTTAACCACTGATCCTCAGTGATCTTTTATTTCTACATAAAAACCTTTTAAAATGGAAATCAAGTCGACTTGATTTTTTCTTTTTTCTTTTAGTTAGGTAGAAGATAAATGAATCAGCTCAAAGCATAATTAAAAAGTGTGTATTTGCTTGGGTGCAGGACTGAGGGATGGAAAATTCTGTTCTTTCATTCAGTGGGACTCTACAACCAACTGTGGTAAACACATGTATCCCATTGTGCAGCCTTTCTTTTGCTTTAGGGGCAGTTTGATCTGCTGACCAAAAAGAAGCTACATTAAGACTAGCTCCCAGCCCAGGGCTTTAGCATAAAGCAAGTGCTCAATTAATTTTGGTGGCTCAGGGAGAGAAGCAAGTTAGTTTGGGGATCCAGATTCTAAAGAGTCTGCCATTGAACAACCTCACGGACCAGTGACAAGAGACTGTTTAATTGAAACTTCATAAAATGGTTCCTTAAACTTCATGGACAATTGAGTAACTTCAGTTTCCTCTCTTTACTCTTGTTTACTTCCTGCTCTTCTAGAAGGTATTCTGGTCTCTTACAATGAGAAGATTAAACAGCTGTAGCTTAACTTCAAGCATTAATTTGGAGTGTTCTGTGGCTGCATTAATTATATCTTTACTAAGATTGCATTCCTGTGGATTTGGCAGAAGCATATAAGCAGCGGTGTGGCTTATCCAGGGCAAACCCAGATCCTGGTAACCACTGAGCCTTGATGATCTTTTATTTCTACATAAAAACCTATAACACTGGAATAATTCGCCTAGATTTTTTTTCTTCTAGTTAGGTAGAAAAACAAAAGAATCGGCACGGAGCACAGTTGTGAGGAGTGTTTGCATGGGTGCAGGATTGAGGGATGGAAAACTCTGTTCTTCAGTCAATGGGACTTAGCAGGAAGCATGTGTTGAAAGTTTCTCACCTAAACGGGTCATAATTACAGACTTTAGGATTTATTTTTTTGAATTAAAACATGAAGCTCACTCAGCAGTCCTTATGAAAACTTTCCTTCTAACTGCATATTTTATGTCAAATCATAAATTTCTGTGGTACAAAGATGAGTTTTTTGCTGTAACCGTAATTGTAGCTCATGCTGAATATGTCAATGCTACTTTTCGCTGAGTAGTTGACTAGTCGGATCCATTGTTAATTTTAAGTTTTCTTTCTTGTTTTCTAAGAATAGTCTTAAGACTGTATGTTTTAGAAAAATGCTCTTGTTCAGAACGTCTAACCTGGCAATCAGTGGGACTAGAGGTAAGAAATAATAGCTTTAACTGAACATCATCTAAAATTCTGTAATATTCCATTGCATGACACATCCCATGTGTCTTACAATTTCTAAGAATTCAAAGTAGTGTGCAGTTTTATTAACCACCCTGCATCCCTGTAGCACAAGGAATTATTTTTGTTATTGAGTGGACAAAACAGGGGTGAAGTGACTCACAGTTAATTGCCGGATTAAATCAGGCATCCAAGTCACTCTGCTTCGGGTAGATTCTCAGAGACTCAGCTGCTGTCTTCAAAAGGAAGAAATACATTGCAGCATCCGAAAAGAACATAGCGTGCAATATGTGACAGGTCTTGTTAACTATCTCTTGTTTTCTGATCAAAGTAGCCTCTGGGTTGGAGGAAAATTTTGAACTACTGTAGTGCAAATCCTTATTATATTTCATCATTATTTATTGCATTGTAGATGAATGTATTTAGCAGTGCTAGTTTAGGGATTCTTGGTAAGTTTAGGAATTCTAATAATTTTTCTTTTTTTTTAAATTTTAAGGTGGTTGAATTTTGCATCTGCTAAGTTTTGGCCTTTGTGGGTGTGTCTAAGATGCACAGGAGAATGAGTTAGTTAGTGATGTTACAGGAGCACCAAAGCAACCATCACACTTTTGTTCAGGGTCCTTTTTCATTGTTCTTGCTTACGTGGAGCCCTTGTGTACAGGCTGGGCATCTCGGGGCTTTGAACAATGCCCTTGGCCAACCGTTAGTCCTAATTGCTGTGACTAATTTGCTGTGTGACCTGAAGACAGTAACATACTTAACTTTGGTTTTATCATCTGTAAAACAATTAATGACACTGTACAAAGCCAAGGATTTCAGTGAGGCATCATCATCACAAGCAAGCCCCTAAAATACTAATTAGAGTATTAAAAAGGAAATATTCTCAGTGAAAACCAAATACTCATTGATGCCAGTCAAAAACATAAAAAACACATTTGCCACACACACATACAAAATTGTTTCTTAGACTAAAGTGATGTGTTTAGACCTGAAGGAAATGAAAGGAATTGAGATTGTTTAGCTGCAGGAAATAAAGACCTGGGGCCGATTTAAACAGTTGAAAATTATTTGAAGAAGTGTTTTGTCTCCATAGTAATGAACTCTTTTTTAGCTTCTCTGAGACTATCCAAAGAAGAAATGAGGTTCAATTACAGCAGAATTACATAAGTTAGATAGCAGCAGTAGTGCTACCAATTCTTTGTAAGACATAAACTTGAATTCGCTTCAGTTTCAATGAAAAGGGCAGTGAATTTGCCAAAGAGCTGTGTACGTGTTGCCTCAAAAAAGAAAAAAAAAAAAAAAAAACCACAAAAACACTGGAATAGTGCTTTGAAGATGTTTTCTAGTTAACTCCTTCATTCTTTCTACATTTGTATGTCTTCATTACCTGTACCGTTTGGTTGAGAGCTGTTTCAGTCTTTAATATGCCATCTGGGTATACTGTGTACTTTCTCTTTGCTGTACTTGGAGGTAATAATACTGCCAAAACCATGCTGGGTCAAAAAAAAAAAAAAAAAAAAGTCTTGTGTTTTTGGTGTTTCTTTGTGAGGAAGTTTTCAGGTCGTCTTTTTCTCTTACAAAGCCAAAATTACAGTACCTTAGTAAATTACAACTCTTTCACTTTTATAATTGCTGATCATTTAACAAATAGCTCATTAGTTAAAAAAAAAAAACCAAAAAAATTCTGAGCCTTGACAGGAGGAAGGGAAAACAATCTTTCTCAACTGAATCTTGCTTAAGTCGTCTTAGCAATAAAGATTGCCACCTATTGGTTAAAGAAAAGAACTAAAACTAAAAAAAGGTTTGCCACTCTTACAGGTAGTGAGTGTGATCAAAACAGCATTATTTCGATGGTGCTCTGGGTTGAGGTATTTGAAAATGTGTGATTTGATGAGAGTCCTTCTGTGCTTTGAACTTCGCATCACCAGTAGCATTAAATTGTAGCAGATATTTCAGGAGAGGAGGTATGCTGCTCTCAGGATCCCTTTTGAAAGCATATTTTTTGAGACCGTCAGAATTCCATTGTAATAGAATATTAAGTGGATAAGTGCATTTTTAATTGGACAGATGTTGGAAGCTTGATTTTGAAAACATTTTTCTAACTCTATTGTTAGTTTGGACTTCCCTTCAGTCCAGGCTTTGAAATCCAGCATTTCCTGTCCAACCGAAATGGGATGGGCTTGGTGACATGGGCCTTTCGTGCCTCTTGGTGCCAGGATCTGTTTTTCCCAGATGACGAGCGCTATATAGAGGATGCTCTCTCTCCAGTGTCATCAAACATCCTTTTAAGGTACATTTGATAATAATAAAAAAAAAAAGTTCATATTTTGTTGTTGAAAAGTCTCAAGTGGTTGCACACTGGGAAAACGTTCGTTTTAATAATTTTTCCCCAATATTATGTGTATATAAATTCAATTTTTAGGAATACTTGTATTTAATGATAAAACAACAGTGCAGCAATTTTTTATTGTTAATAGTATACCATCTTAAATCCACCTTCTCTCTGTGTGTCCTCAATATCTACACATCCTTCACATCTTGAGATTATTAAAATTTACATAGGTAAGCGTTTTATCAGTGATTGTGTGTGTACATATGTATATGTAGGTATATATCCTAACAAATTCAAGATTAAGGCCATCACTGCTCCTGTGTTCTCACTTTATTTTTTGCTCATGTGTCTGTTTGTATTTGAAATTTTAAGCGTTTTTATCTTAGGTACTTCCCAAATAATCATTTGATGCCCTTTGTTGACATTATATATTTGGTTAATTAATTTGACAAAGCCTGTTTACCACCAACACCGCCCTCCCGCCTCCCCCCAACATGCCTGGGAACTAAGTACTCTAACAGCTAAAGAAGAGGTGGTACAAGGGAAATTGGGAGAACCATATGTTATTTGCTTTAATTTGTACATAGTACACCTATATATGTGTGAAATATATATATAAACTGTTGTAAAGCAACATATTGATGAATTTAAATGAGTAGTCACAATAAAAACAAAAAACAAACAGAAGAGTGGTTGGAGTGAGGCCATAATAAATCAAGGAATGTTTTTTGAAGGAGGTAAAACATATTTATATTTTCCAGCTGATTCCTATGGACATCAGTAATAGGCTTATACCTGGTGTTGCTATATAATTTGAAAAGCTGAGATAGAGGAGAAAAGGTAGCTTTGTGAACATTGTCAAAGAATTTAAGACCTGAGTGTTTTTATGTAGGAAAGTTGAAATGCATTGTTACAGTCAGTTTGTGTAATTTCCTTCTGTAAAGACCTGCCCATTTACCAGTAATGATACCTTCTTTCTCTTCTATTTTTGTCCCTTCCTTTAGGAAAAGGAATATATGCTTACTCATTATTTAAAATTCAGAGTCATTTTCCTGTTCCAGTTGGTGGGGTTCCTACCATTAAAGAAGAGTGGAATTAGGTACACATGAAACTCTTCCCTCCTGAACTTGTGCTCTTTCCAACTATCCAACTTTTATCCCTTTTAAAATTCTACTCTTTCAACCATCAATTCTGTATAGTGGTTACCTCTCCTTGGTCTTTTTTGTAGTTTATTCCCATGAAAGCAAATGTACTGGGCTTTTTCAATGCTGCCCAAATGATCTGCCTTGGCACTAAGAGGTCCTGTCACAGAATCCAGTACTTAAACACACACAATCAAACTAATTAAATTCAAATTCATTTATAAAGAATATTGTATTAGGCAGTTGGACTTCATGACTAAAGTTTCTTTCTCCAAAGGACGTGTTAGTCCAACAGGCCATTCTAGGAATTCTGCTTCCCCAGTAGCTCCTGTTACTGCACTACTACGATAATGATTTAACCTCCCATAAAGCTGCATTTTAATAGGTGTTTATAGACATCGCTTACCAAGCGTTTCAACTATTCTTTGAATGGAAACTACTGGGGAAAAAAGTTAACACAGATACTTTCTCAATCAGGCCACCATTTGAACATTCTACATAGAAGGCAGTTGGTAGACGATTTGGTGAGTAAATGAATATAGTCATTTATATTCAGATGGTATTTGTTTACCAATTAATAATATTTATTACTCAGATGGGTAAATGAATACCCAGCTCAGGCCAGTGACTTTCAGTTGTTCCCCTAGAGAACTGGAGGTGATTCCCTGGGTGCCTCTGTTCACAGTCATTTATTATACGCTTATTTTATGCCGAGTACTGGGCTGAATGCTGCGGTCACCATAATGAATAAAGCATCCTCACCGCCTGCAGTGAAGCTCTACAACCTAGTAGAGGGAAGCAAAAAGCATGAGCTGAGTGCCACCCCCGCTGTGTGAACAGTGAACCTCGGAAATGGAAGGAGGTGCCTTCCTTCACCTCTGCCACAAGCTTCTCTCCTGCATCACTGCCCTTCTCTCTGGGATATAGGTTGCTTGGGCTGCAGTGCCCCCTCCTCAGATTGTCCAAGCAAGAGAAGGGAGTGGGTAGCCTCTCACAGAGTCTGGGGTCTCAGTGACAGTCCCCAGCATGGGAAGAACCCACGTATTGCTTCCTGACGTTGCCAGGTCTCCTCTGACTCTTGCTTCCCACCTGTCGTAATTCCCCCTGCTCCGTCTCCGCCCGCGCCTCTGACAACATTGACAAAGAGGGGAGGACTGGATTATTCCTATTGCTCTTGAAATACTTAGATACAGAAATTATTATAAGTGGGTGAGGTTTCCATGTTTATTTACTAAAATTTCAGTTACCCATGATGCCACTGAAATATGCTCATTTGTAGTCATCACCAATGTAGCTATTGAAAATAACTTGTGAAATAGACTTTGGTGGTCTAATCTGGGGACCTAACCACCTTTTATAACATTTCTGGGGGAAAATGTGTTCCAAGTTTCGCACAACCAACTTACAAATGAGCTTGGGAAACACAATCCATATGTAAGTCGGAGACTTCCTGTATTGACATTCAGCCGCGCTGGGAGAGTTTGGTTTTGCCAGTGCTTGTGTGTCCCCAGCCTTCTGTTCCTAAAAGCAATGGTGCTGGGGATTTTGAATTGACTCTCTGGGATTCTTGAGGTTACGCAATTCAAAACCTGCTTACCGGTGCCACCGAGCTAAAGGAAACCTAATGCATATCCGAAAAGGTCCTTTTAAATCAGAAGTGTGTGTGTTTACCTTTTATGTATATGCCTGCTGTTCCATCACCTTGTTGCCCTGTGACTCTCCAAGGGACTAGGGAAGCGAGGGGAATGATTAATTTCCTGACACAATAATCACCTCTTGGGTATTAAAGATTTATCTTCAAAACCTCTCGGCATACAATGGGTTACTGCTATTGCTTTCAGATAAGGATCCCATTTAAACTATCCTAGGGTTTGTATTGTTTGTTTGGTTAGGTTTTTTGCCAGGGAGATTCTTTAAGGTAGGTGATTCTTTAAGGTAGGTTAAAATTCCTGGATTCTAGATTTGATTTTAAAATAGCTATTTAATAATGTATGGTGGAAATGTATTCTTGATAAAACCTTTTTGGTAGCCCTGCTATGCATGAGATGACCCAGAGGTTCTTGGTTCAGCAGATGAAAGGTGTAAACAGTGTTTCTGAGTTGTTTTTTCAAGGTATCCTGCTATGTTTAAAAAAATTTTTTTTATAATGAATATGTCTTTCTGAGCCCTACTGGTCCTCGAGATTTTTACTTATTTGGCTGAACTTAGCGGGCTGGATATTCGTGAGCCGTTGACTAACATTCACAGGAAGTGCATCAGAGTCAGTCTGTAGGTTGAGGTTGGGGTGTGTGGAGAGGTGAGTTCCGGGAGCCCTGGATTCATCCATTCGCTGATTTTGGATGGTAGAACCAGCTGCCAAAAGTAGGAGGCCTTTCTTATGGGCTAGAACAACTTTCTTTCAAATCTTCCAGCCTTTTCATTAGTCCGTTTTTCAGACTTTGCAAGTTTGAAAATCGAGTCTTTTCTCTCCAGAGAGAGGCACGAAGTTGACAGCATTGATAGAGAGAGAGGAGGAAACTCGGTGTCCTCCAAGGAGGGCCTGAGATCCGGAGGTCTGCAGGGGCCCACCCTGCTGGGGGGGGGTTGGTGGAGCCTTGGCTGTGTGCAGAAGGAATGGCTGACCATGGAGATGTTCCGGTTGGATCATGCGTTTGGGCTTGGAAAGCCCTGCCTCAAGTTCACCGGCAGGAATGAGGCAGAATTCACGATGTGGTGTCTTAAGACCTTAAAGTTTGCCGAGTGTTTGAGCAATGCCTCACATCTCCCATGGATGGGAAGAGCTGTGCCTTGTCCCACAGTAAGTCCAGCAGGGATGAAAAAGGTCGGCCCCTTGCATCTCTCATTTGCTGTTTAGACTAAGACCTAGACCTTGTTAGACCACTCTTGGCACACTGTCCTGAACCTGAGGATCCTCAGAATTACAGGCCCAATTTCAGGCCGACTTGAGGAGTTGGTGTCTGATGACAGGCAAGTACCTACATGTGTCTTTCATTATTCCGTTGCCTTAGGAGATGCTGTTTAAGTTGGCAGATAGACTTATTGAAAGCAAAGCTTGTCGCTGGTGAGATTACTGACTTCACCAAAAAAAAAAAAAAAAGTGGGATCAAATGCCAAGGGAGAGGGAGGGGAGTGTGTAGCATTTAAAAGTGTGGTGAAGCCATCAAGTTAACAAGAAAAAGTAGAATAAAATGTGGTTTCAATTTGTTGTACTGGGCTTGGGATGATAATGTTTCACTAGTAAACTGTAGGGGGAGAGAGAGAGAGACAGAGAGTGTTTTCTGAATTTCAAAATCCTAGAAGTTATTTAGAAGGTTTAATTTGTTTCAGTCCCCAATTCTATACTATAGTGAGTCAGTCTTTTTTGCAGGACTTGCTGATGATGAGAACAAAGGTTAGCAATTCCTAGGACGGAGGTCCCCAGCCTTTTTGTGGAGAGGAGGTACTTTTTATTTCCTGAAGCCTTGGGTTATGGGGCAGAGCGTGTTAGGAGTGTTGAATGACCCATCCTAACTCTTAGCAGTTCTTACCTATGTGACATCACGCTGCCATCCAGTGGCAGCTGCCAGACAGCACGGTAGCTGTAAAATCTACCTCGTTTTGCTCTCCCTTCCTGAGCGTCCATCTTTCTGCTGCTTCTGATTTGGGGTTTTTCCCCCAGATAATACCCGACACAGTATTTGATGGGAAAACTTGACTATATGTCTCGCTTCAGTAATTCAGGGTGACTGTGCATTTACTTACCTCGTCCCTTCTTCCTAGCAATACTAATTATTTATCTGCATTGCTGTTTTTCCTCCCCAAGTTACTGATAATGTGCATACTTTTTCCTTGAATGTTTTTGTTTCCTTGGCTAAAGAATTATGGCTGGTGGTATTTCTGCTTGTTATAGTTTTAATTCAAAGTGGGTCTTCACTTATATCTTTGTGTTTATGCTTTGAGCTGTGGTTTCCCAGTTCCCAAGTATGTTTCATGACACTTATCCTACATTTCAGACAAAGTTTTATGTGTCCCATAGGATTCGAGCTGGACTCGGAGAAAGAGCCAACTAGCAAATGGAATTATTCTGTCTTGTGAAAGGTTCCAGCCCTTTTAAAACTCGACTCAGAGAGATAGAAAACAAATATTCTTGGGAAGAAACTGGGTTTGTTAGTACTTGGAGAGAAATTTTCGGAAAGGAAAGAACATTTCCCCTGGCCTCAGGAGCACATTCAATGTGGAATATTACTGTTTTTAAAAGAGTTAAATTTATCTTTGGGTCATTTATCTGACTTGAAAATAAATGGATCTAGTCCTTACTAAAAAAAAAAAAAAAAAAAAAAAGATTCAGAATCCTGTCTTAAATAAAATGATAGTTCAGTAAATTAGGCGAGATGCTCTCAACATCAGCACTTCACTGAAAACAGCTGGGACTTATGGAGGTGTTTTCAGAGATCTTCAGGAGTTGGGGGATGGACGAAATGTGGCAGAAGTTAGTTCCAACTGCACGCATTTGCCTTGTCCGAGCTCTTTATGGTAAACGAAGCGCGTGCCTCATACTTACTTGTAGTGTAGTCAGATTCTCTCAGCAGTTGACTAAGCAGGTGGAAGGTTTATTTAGTCAGAGGAATGACTGAAAACAATGAAGTATAAACCCATCGATAGCCATTCCAAGAAAGAGCTATTAATGTCTTCTTTTTATTTCCCCACGAATCCCTTTTTTGGTTTGTTTTCGTAACCTTTCTAGAATCTTGAGTGATTTTGAGACGTTTGCCATTTGGTCATAAATGTGGCGAGTAAATGGGAGCCTGCACACTTGGATGTGATATAAAGCAGTTGACCCACCAGCGTTGGGGCGAGCTTCTGAGGATGGCTCTGTGAATGCCCTTTCTTCTGGCACCGTCAGTAAGTAGGAAGTGGACCAGGAGAGATTTGCTCTTGACAAAAGAATGATCTGCATCCTAACTCTAAACGTACACTGTTTAGATGTTGCAGTGTTTGGTATGGTCAGTTCCCTTCTCTTGTCCTCTCCCCTTTTTAATTAGGGTGGAAAATGGAAAGTTTACTGAAGAGAATTTTGAGTGGAATTTTAGATTTGAAAAGGACCATAGGGATCATCTAGCCCAAATTGGAAAAAAAAAAAAAAAATCCAAAGAGGATGAAAGATGTCATGTTGGGATACTGGAATCTCTTCATAAAGCAGGCATCATCATAAGGTGTTTTCATCTTAGACCTGTATCCAAAAGGGTATCTTTACGAAGACTTTGCTTTAGTGAAGTCTTCAATTAAAAAAATGGCCCTGGGTCAGGAATTCTAAGGACAGCGTTATGGGTATGTTTCCTGAACATGAGTTTAATATTTAAGTCATTCTTACCTTGGTGCTGGTCTGAATAGACTGATAATTGTTTGAGTTAATCACCATCTGTAACTTACTTTGTACAATTTTAATGTGATTCAAGGGAAGACACCCTTGGAAGTACTTAGCTATGGTTCATACCTATAATCAGTCATGTTTCTTTTTGGTCTTAAAACTTTATATAATAGAGAAAAGTAGATTGCATAAGTACAGTCTTTGTTTTTCAACGAGGCAAATGAAGCAGTATCTTAAATTAAATCAGGGTTTCCTGAGGTTCCGGAATCTTACTCCTAAATTTTCCACTGGGTAACCTCCAAATCCTTCTCTTGCCTCTGTCCCTAGTTGACACGAGTCAGGCCACGATTTGTACCACGAATGGATATGATGCTGCTCTGAGGCTGTACTTGCTGGGGAGAGAAATCCTTCAAGGGAAATAAATCTAGAATGGAATGTTAGTCGCTGGGTGGCTCCAGAAGCATTTTAGAGCTTAACTTCTGAGCTTCTAAAGGGGGGTGAAATTTAGCAGCATCTAATTTTCTAAAATTACCAAAGGAGAATGGTATCGGCCTCTGACTTGCAAAGTACTCACTTTATAGTACTCTCAAAATTTTTGTCGGATAAAAGCTTTTTCCGTGCCACAGATGTGGAAGGAATAGCCCACTCTTGGTGATAAAGGGAAGCTAGTGTTGGACGGGAACAAACAGTGAATTCAGGGCTTTTCCAGAGTCTTTGGAGGTATTCATTCTTGACCCAGCTATATGCGAATAGCATCTTTATCCGGGTCAGCCTCTGATTCAGCCTCATCATCTACTTCAGCAATGGAGTAAACAAATGTCACTTTTTAGCTACTTCTTCCTGACCCTAACGGATCAAGCATTAATTTGAAGCCATGCTCCATGAAATAGTCCTTGGGGGGAAATGGGTTAGTGATTTTATAATGATAGTAGGGTTTGGGGAAAACACCTAAGCTTGCTTATAATGATTGTATGTATCTTCATTTTGATTCTCAGCCTCACTGCTTTCATAGTGTTCTTTTAGGATCCCAGCCTGACTTGTCCACACTGCACTGCTTCTTATAACTTGGAAACTGAGGGCAAGAGAGGAACATGCTGGCTGTCAGTGTGAAGCAGCTACTCCCCTTCTAGCATTGGTGTCTGTGGTCTTTAATCACTCTTATAATGGAGAGATTATAATACACATGTTCATCAGAGTTCTTATGTCGACTGGAACATTATTTATGCTTTGCAGAATTCCCAAGAGTGGTGCTTGGGACTTTGGTCTACATGACATTTCGCATTAAAATGCAGGTAACGCCTTCAAAAACCACAAGACATGGGCTTTGCAGGCTTGGTAACTGAGTGCCTTTGTGGTGTGGTTTTATTCTTTTTTCTGAAGTACCTGGTTGCAAGTAGTGGGACACTGAACTCATAGGGACGTAGTCACTGAAATCTTTAAACCAAGTAGCTGTTTATTCCATATAGCACATTGTTCAAAACAACTTTGATGACCCCAACTGGATGTTTTTCTGGTCTTAAATGAACACCCTGAACTTATTTATTAACCCGGTCTTTCTCTGCCTTCCTTGACCACTCCCCTCTGCTTTTCTCTTTATCTAGTTTCTCTCTCAAGGATCAAAGAAAAAAAAGAAAAAACATATAAAATGATTTTGTAATCTTTTAAGGGGTCTAGAAATTGAAGGCATTATTGTCACACTTCTTTTACTGTTGTGGTGTGAAGTGGATTGTTGTTGAAGCACTAACAACGGGCATGGTTGGTTGTCTTAAATGATCATCTGGTCTCAGCTTTGCAAAATCCACCATGAACTGGAGCATTTTAATGATCTTAATTAGACCCATTCTCATGATCCATTCATAGCAAAGTACTAAAGGACCATATATGTGGGTGTATGTTTTCAGAGAAGATTATGCCTGGAATTCTATAGAAGAATTTTGCAAGCAGACCCTTTTAAAATCAGCCGTGTCCCTCTGATGTGACACACGAATCTTTGTCATTTCCATTTCAGTGTGATTGTTTATCAGACCCTTCCCTTATAAGAGACTGGTTTTTGAGCGGGGTGGGAGGGGTGGGGGGGAGTAGGGGAGTGAAGGGGGGTTGAAGGGGGTGGACGACAAGAGAGACCACGGGGCACTGAGTGGTCTCATGGCTTGGGGAGGAGGCTTAACAAGAGAGTGGGAAAATGGAGGAAGAAAAATATTACCAAGTTGGGAAGAAGGTTTAGGAAGGGAAGATGGAGACATTCAGGACAAGCCTCCTGGTTTTCAGCTGTGTCGAGGCGTTGCCCTGTTGAAGAAGGTCAGTGCTTCCACCTGGCCACTTGTAGCTTGATGACCGGCCAGGTTGGGGTTGCACTTGTCCTGTGGTAGAGAGCGACCTCCTCAGGGCGTGGCTACACCAGGGAGAAGCAGATGTGGCACTATGATACGTACCACCAGGGACGTAGGCCACTGCATAGTTCACAGTCTGAGGTGTGAGCCCCAGAAAGAGATGAGGGCTGCAGGGCCCAGTGGGCTGCAGGGCCCAGCCAAGCCCGGCTCACCTCCACATCCTGTCTCATCTTTCTCCTCTTCAGTATTTTGAATTATAAGAGCAAGTAAAGGGGTTCATAACTCAAGGAAATGTGATAGATGACAGTAGAAGCTGTCCCCAAAGTTCCATCTACCTGCACATTTCACCCCCTCTCATCTACCATGCAGACATTACCATGAAGGAGTAACCCAATAATACAGGCCTGACCTTTAGTAATTTAATGTTGGTCCTTTCATGCCTTTGGCTTACTGTCTGTGAAAGACCCTAAAAGGGAGCAATGTAGTCTTGACAGTCGGGTAGGATGGGGAAGGGGGCTTTCACTGCTCTGTGAAGTTATGATACTTTTACTTGCATCCTGCAAAACAGTATTCTGCTTCCTTTGTTAGACTATTTTTGCAGAACAGATTAATTGACATTTTCAAACATTCACTGTATATGGTGTTACTTAGGGTTTTGCTTGTTTGTTTGGTTTGTTTTTTATTTTTTCTAATATGATAACATCTTTTTATTGTTCATCAGTAATCTCTGAGTTATTTATATACCATCTTCAGGTGCTGGGTAAGGAAAGATCTATTACTTACGGTTGCTAAAATCGTGGTGATACGTTACTTTAGGGTTTATATTCAGTATTGTTAACAGAAATAGATAACACAGTTGCTCAATTATTTTCAAACAGCAAGTTCAGTTCATAACATTTTTCAGAGAGCACTTGAAAAGATCTTAGAAAAGATCTTAAGCCACTCTGTATAGTTTATGTCTAAGAAAACTGAGGTCCAGAAAGAGTCAACTTAGAGGAGTCCAACATTCATTCATTAAAAGGTTTTATGTGTCAGGCAGTTGACAAATCACAGGGTCCAGTGATTGACATCCTTGCTCTAGATCCCTGCCTAGAGACACCACCCAGTGGAAAAGAGGCAGAGGTGTCATTTGAACCTGAGTCAAGCTAAATTCTAAAGTGGTTGCTCTTTCATTGACATTAAGTAAACTGCCTAAGGTCTCTTAATTAAGCACCTCAAATGGATCGTAATCTGTCCTAAGTTTCGTCTTCCAGTTGTCCTCTTAGAACAAAAATTCTTGAACATTTGGGGTGAAATGGACCCCTTTATAAATGCATTCAGTCAGTTGATCACATCCTCTGTGTCCTGGTACAGTGAGTTTGGGGCACATTCCAGGAGTGACCTCCCAAAGCCTATATTCTCTTGGTGATCTTTAGCCACTTCCTTGAAATATGGGTTTACATCTGAAGTGAAGCTCCTCTGGCTGTATGGACCCAATTTTACAAACCACACACTTCCTCCTCAGAGCCAGTTTCCTGGGTATCACCATAAAGAAGCACATTCTACCAGAGTTTCACCTGCAGAGTCAAACCCTAAAACCATTCACATTGACACCGCAAAGGCCATGCTACCTTGATAAACTCTCTGTGTCAACTGCCTTACAAAGGGCAAACTCTTGCAAACCTCTCCTTAGAAGTTCAGGCCTGGTGCCCCTCGCTGCCTTCAGGCCTGGAGGCCTTATCCCAGAAGGAGCCCAGAGGTCTCAGCGGGACGCTCACTGCAAATTTCTGTTCTTTTCTCGTCCCCTTTCCTGAATAAGAAGTTTTGATTCAGTGCCTTTTAGCTCTTTCTAATGTTATCACATCATCTGAGTTAGGAGCTGCTTGCCACTTCCAGCCTCTGCCACCCGTAAAACATTTCACATTTGGAGAAAACAATAGCAGCTTGACTTTTTAAAGGAAACAGCTTCTCTTCTGGGATCAAACTGAAAGCAGATATCTGAGCTGTGAAACTTTTTTTTTTTTTTTTAAGAAGTATCTGGAGCTGGATTGAAGCGTCATGTTCCATGTACTTGGACAAAGTCAAGTTTTAGGACTAGATTTAGGACTAGAAGCAAGCAGCATGGGCCCCTGCTTCAGGAGAGACAGCCTTTGACAGCACAAGCTTCCTCTTAGGTTTCTCCACCCTTGTCCACAGCCCTGTGTTTTAGCAGAAGTTTGAAGTCCAGAACACACTTACTGTTAAAACCCACACAGCTGACAGTCTCCAAGGTTTTATAAGAATGGATACATTAAATTATATGTTCTGGAAAGAGTGGTTGTATTAGAAACTTTGAACATAAAGATGCTGGGCTGTAAAAAATACCCACATCGGACCATCTTATCAGAAAGAACTCTCCCTAAGGTGCCTGCCTGTGCCTGTGAGAGTAGGTAGACATTTTGACCTCCGCGCTTTTATTCTGACTTCTGTTCATTTATCCTGTAGCAAATATCAGGCATGTTAACGATCCCAAATTTTATAAATGAAATTATTGCAGCTCACGCTGTCAGGATGTGAACCTAAGCAGACCTCATATTTTCTGACTTAATAGCCGGACTGTAGCAGCCTTTCCTTGATAATGGAAGCTTCTGTCAGCTGCAGTCAGCAGCCTGTCTCTAACAGGAGGTACCCAGACACATTGAATGCAAATTTTAAGGGTAACCAGTAACAGATGGAGAGCCACCAGATGAAGCAATTTTACTAATCATGGCATTTCTGAAGAACCGACTTATAGGTCTGCCTAATGTCCTGACCCCAGGCCAGGCACTGTGATGGACACCAGGCCTCTGCTGCCTAGTCTTCCAGAAGGCTCTTAGTGTATAATGAACCCTGCAGGTGCCCCAGCTCCCAGTCAACCTGGACTCAGTGCCTTCACAGTAGGGTTAAAGCTGGTTGTACTCATTACACACTAAAAGTAAAGAACTCAGAACTCTTATTTGATCTTTTGGGATATAAGGAATATGTTTCTTTTTTGTATATCTTTTTAGTTTTGATCCCAAAGCTAACGTCTTCTGCAGATAACCAAATTCACACTGAGACAAACTGAAGGCTGTCCTTCTAGGGCTGTGCTGCCCAGTACAGGGTCCACCAGCCACATGTCACAGTCACATGTGGGAAATGTGGCTGGTCTAAATTGAGATGTGCTGTGAGTGTAAAAAAGAAATGACAAATGTCAAATAGCTCATTAATAACTTTTATACTGATCATATTTTGAAATGATAGTATTTTGGATATATATTATTAAATAAAAGATTAAACTTTCCTCTGTTTCTTTTTGCTGGTAACGTGGCTACTAGAAAATTTTAATGTATATGGCTTACATTTGGACCCCACCACTAAAGGTACTGAAAGCCCTCTTTCTCTGAATTTCTGGTATAAACTCAACTATTTTGCATATTCTGTTGGATTTCTTTTCATGTATATCTGTGTATTTTCTTCCAAAATGAACCGTTACCTGGTCAAAGACAGGACCTTGGAAATGGTCCATCTCATACTGTGATTTTCAGCGATGGAGAGAGGGTTAGTGTTCGCCATGCCTGGGGTGTTCTCTCCTATGTGGGACGGAGCACATATGCTCAACATCCTGTAGAATATCACAGAATTCAAAAAATGTGGTTAATAGGGACATGGGCCAGTCAGGGAGTGCTGTTCTCTCTCTCTCTTTCTTTTTTTAATATTTATTTATTTGGCTACGCTGGGTCTTAGTTGTGGCATGCGGGATCTAATTCTCTCACTAGGGATTGAACCTGGGTCCCCTGCATTGGGAGCGCAGAGTCTTAACCACTGGACCACCAGGAAAGTCCTTAGGGAGTGCTGTTCTTGAGCTCTCTGCTTTCCAGGTCTGTCCTTTGACTGGAGAGCTCTAGTCAGCTTTGTTTTTTTCCTAACTCTGTGGTCTGGCTCTTGGCCATCCCAGTTTCCAGAGTAGTGCACTGGGCTGCACCAAGGAAAGGTGCAGTCTTTAAAGAAAACACGTGCCCTATGGCACTCAGAGGGAATGACACACAATGAGTACAGAAGGATCCCTTGCAAGGAAGGTGCCGTTTTGTTCTCTAAACCCCTCCCAGTTAAGTCCTGGCTCTGACTGGAGCAGCTGTGTGAGCCTGGACAAAGCACTTAACCTCTCTGAGCCTCAGTTTTCTCCTGTGTAAAATGGGGATGCTGATAGAACCTTCCTCATAATCCAATAATTTCAGTAAAGCAATTTAGCACAGTACCTGACACATCACAAATGTTACCCGCTATTATTATTACTATGGTGGTAATGAGAGCCTCAGCTACTAAGGGCAGTCTTGAATGTTTTATTCCTGGTCTTGTGTGATTTGGGATTATTCCTACTGCCACATTTTTGAGAATGAATTATTTTTCAAGTGACTGAATGGCCAGTCCCAGTCCCAAGTCCAGAGGTTGTACTGGACTTGGGACTGCTCAGTTCCCCAAACCCAAAGATCTAGGGTTTGGGGAACAGAGCAGTTTCCTCTGAGTATCTAATTCACCCCTTTACCTCTTTTATCACTGATATTTGTACTCACTGCATAGCATAGATCACCAGCTCATTTTGCACGGACCCGCCCATCTCTTAGAACCCAGCCGTGCATTGGGCGGAAATCTCAAGATGTTGAAAGGAACTGCATTTACAAGCAACTTGATTCAGAAACTCAGAAGAGGGTGAACAGGAGAAAACTCCCTGTAGGAGAAATCACAGGTGAAGTAGAAAGAGCAGGGCCCTTGGATTCACACAGATGTGGGTCGTGGTATCTGCCCTGGCAAACACTAGTCAAGCGATCTTGCCGTAGCCATCTAACCTCTCCCGAGTCTTTCCAACGTACACAATGAGACTGATGGACTTTGCAAGGCTGTTACCGTGACTCGAGGAAATGACCTAAGGGACTAGAGCAGTATCTAGGCCAGTGACTGCTCAGCCCTCCCGCCTTCCTCACTTGGCCTCATCCTCACTCTCTATTTCCTGATCTGCCCTCCCCCCCGCCCCCCTAAATCATGGTATATAGAAGCCAATTAGTGTTACATTCCCTGACTTGTAGCAGCCATGGCTTTGGAGTACATTTAAGAACATGTGGTTACTTGTCTTCCGTTAGATCCACGTACAGAAATGTGAGAAAGGTTTTAGTTCTTTTGAATTTACTGTTCATTCTGGCAAAGTGAAAGTTTGTATCTCACTTAAAAACACTTTCAAAAAAGTTTCCCCTTGCCTGTTAGAAATTATAGGTTAAACTATCTTAATGAAATATAACTAAACTTTGCCGTTTTCCCACTTACTTAATTTATTTAATTTAACCCCCCCCCCCATATTTGAACTAAGTTTTTGCTTGATGCCAACACCAGCCATCCCCAGGTGCCTGTGATTTTTGCCAGCTTTGCAACAATATGGTGGCTAAAGGGAATATAGAGTTATTTTTAGAGTAATTCATGATTAAATGCAATTTAGTATTTTATATTGGCCATGTGATCTCCTTGACTTTAATCTTCAAATCATGGAATTTTAAGAACTAGAAATTATTTTAGAACTTCTTATCTAAACTTTACCACTTCAAGACTCAGAGATATTAAATGTTTTCCCCAAAGTTCCCCAATCTGTTACTGCCAGATCTAGAACTCATGTCCTTACCTATCGTCTATTTCTTTTTCTACTATGACACAGTGGCTTTTCAATTGTTTTTCATATGATACAATAATAATCCTGCATAGGTATGGCATTTAATAGCGCTTTTTTTTTAAACAGAAGTCACAGAAAGGATGCAATGTGTTAAAAGACCCTGATTTTTAGTTTCTCCAATAGATTACGTTCAAGTAATAGCCAAAAAGTATTTTACAGACTAAAATGGAAGTCTTCAGTCTTTAAAAGGCTAATGCAAAACGTGACCAATGGGGGGAAAGCTAATACAGCCTTTTGGATTAATTTGCTTAACTTTGCCTAGCCCCTTTTAAAAAATTACCCAAGCTCCTGTTGAAGCCAGCAAAAAACATCTGTTGACTTATTTATAGCCACAATTTCTAAGAAGCATATTCTATAGCAGATGAAAAAGTAGTTGACAGCTCATAATTCATAAAGTTACTGAGGCCTAATCTAACAGAACAAAATGTACAAAACTAGCTCCCGTGGTTCAGGCCCTATAACTTCCCTTTTAACTGAAGACAGAAGTGGTGCAACAAAGTGAAGTATAGGTTGTTCTGGTGGTTAAGAAAGAGGCGACTGGGTCCTTTTTTCATTAACAACATCACAGGTATTGTAATATTTCCATTGTAGGAAACCAGCGTTTTTCTGACCATTCCCACTTTTCACTGGAAGTTTGAACAGGGTGCGACCTACAAATTGTTACCAACGTATTTTCTATCAAGAATCTAAAGGGCTGATGAAAATGACTCATTGAATACTTCTGTATCTGGGGCAAGCTTAACTTTTTTCTTCATTCCTTTTCTTTGACCACTTGTTATATTTGACATAGCCACTATGATATAGTCAGCCCTGCTGACTTTTAAGCAATTATAAAAATACACCCACTCCTCACATGTCACCTATCTATATTTTTTAGCTCACTTCTGATCATCTTTTTGGGAACATAGTCAGATACCTTTCTAAAATCAATATGTTTTATACTTTGCTTCTGGTCTATCTGTAGGACGTCCTGTCTATCACAGTTTTAAAAAAAAAAAGGGTAGATTAGTCTGGTACAAATAAGTCTTATAGCATAGTGCTATTTATTACCCTGTGCCTTTTTTTGAGACTGTAATGATATGATCCAACTGCTGCCCAAATTGACCCATCTAAAATTGTTATCCTTAAAAAGAAAATCATATCCAGAACAAGTCCATGGATTTCTTTAGCTGAGAGGTGAATAGCCTCTTGTTCATTTCACTATTGATTTTTGTACATTGTGAGATGAGAGAATTTATTAGCCCACCAGAATTACTCACATTTGTCTGAGGTAGTGAAAGTATGGCTCTGTTTTTTAAAAACTCTGATTCCTCACACAATTGTTAATGGTTGTGTTTACTTTTATCTCACAATTGCTACCCTTTATTGTATATGTGGATAGGTTAGTTTTCTATCAGTGATTCTTTTAAAAACATTTAATCAAAAAGTATGATTAAATACTATCTTCCCTTCTTAATTTTCTTTGCTAGCTGATAGGGAATTTTCTATTCAGTTATTTTCAGGCCCCTTGTCCTTCTTGCCTTTATTTTCTTTTTCTTTCCAATCCTATAGACACGTCATCTTTTTCCTTTTCTCTGCCTCTTTGATCATGAGCATTTTAACTCCCTTCATATACTTATTAAGCATATCATATTAATATTTTATTTTGGAATCTTTGAAATATAAGTTACTATATATATATATATATATATATATATATATAATTTTTTTTGGTAAATTTTTTTCTGGGCCCTTTCCGCATCGATGATTAACGAAAATAAGTCCATTTGTACCTTGCTGAAAGTGATGTTAGCCAGCTATATTTAGCTAAACAAAACCCATTACATCCTTGGGGAAGAATGTGCTTAGTTTAGCCTTATGAGAAAATATTTAATAAATGCTGTCCTGAAAATATTTAGCCTGGCTGAGTGGACTGGCAAGAGTTTAATCCTGATAAAGCCGAGGTGATGGCGAGAAGCTGGCCCTCCAGTCCAAGCTCAGGTTGAACAAACGCACCTCTTGTCACTAAGGGTTGTAGCTGTGGGTGTCTCCTGTTGCCAAGTGCTTCACCATCAGTATCCTGCAAAGATTTTCCACCCCCTTCTCATGGCTCCAGAATGGCGTCATGCAGCAGGTCTGCCTAAGGAGGAAATGAGGTTCATGGAATGGTTTTATGGCCAGCTTGGAAGTTGATCTGTTCTTTAAAATCCTAGCTTTACCACTGACTGCTGGCATGTCTTTGACCAGCTTGCTGAACTTAGCCTCAGTTTCCTCCTCTGTAAAATGGGGACAATTATAATACCACACAAGGTTTTGCACACGAAATGAGATAAAGCACATAAAGTGTTGAGCAGTTTCCAACACTTATTGTTCAATACTATCAGTAGTATTGGGGACTAATACTACTAGTAGATGGGAACTATCAGTAGTAGTAGTACTAGTAGTAGTGTGTTAGGTCAGCCTTTCTAATATATCCTTGCCTTCCCACCACCATCCCCCTAGCCCCTAAATTTAAAGACCTGAGTTTTCTTGACTGTGGCAAGGTAGGAAAAGCTCTGATGTGGACATCAGAACTGAGTTCTAGCCCTTGGCCTGAACTTCTGTGGGACCTTGGGCAAGTTGTGACCCACACGATCTCACCCCACACAATGGTACACAGATGCACAGAGCAGTAGTAATAAGGTCACACCTTGGTCTACATTTTGCTGGTGATCTTTAAATGAAGCCTTCTATCAGCCAGAACCTTGGAAGAGAAGAAAAATGCTAATCTTTCTCTTTTGGTATCTAATTGGGTATAATAGCAGATCTAATTAGATTTGATAGCCAGACCCTCTGAGTTAGGCAGCCTCACTTGCCTGACACATGTTTAGATGTTGGGCCATGGGATCTGGTATAAGATCAGCCCATGAAGCCAGGACATTTAGGCAACAAGTTATCAGTGTGGAGGTTAATCGTTGGGAGTCTGTCTCCCACAGAGATCTGGATTTCCTCTCTCTGATTGGTGGATTCATTCTTAATCCTTGCTACTCAAAGTGTGGTCTAAGGACCAGCAGCCTGGGCATCACCTGGGAGCTTGCTGCAAATGCAGAATCCTGAACCTCACCCTGATCTACTGAATCAGGTTATTAATCCACATTAAAGTTTAGGAAGCACTGCCCTAAACGGCTGCCCTTGGGAGTATTCTGTCTGACACAGAGGATGTTTACTAAATACTGGTAGAATTTGTATTTGGCATTAATTTTTTTCTAGATTTACAGCTTCTTTCCCCTCTTTGGGTATAACATGTTGATGTGTTAGGTAGCTCGGATTGCCGTGACAAAATACCATATCCTGGGTGGCTTAAACAACAAAAATTGGTTTCTCAGTTCAGTTCATGTGACTGAAGGTCTGAGATCCAGGTGCCAGCATAGTTGAGTTCTGGTGGGGGCCCTTACCTGGCTTGCAGACAGTGCCTCATTTTGTGTTCTCATGTGGCAGAGAGAGAAAGAGGAAGCTCTCTGGTGTCTCTTCTTATAAGGGCACTGATCCCATCGTGATGGCCCCCACCCTCATGATGTCATCTCTACTTAATTACCTCCCAAAGGTCGCATCTCCAAATACCCTCACATTGGGAGTTAAGGCTTCAACATGTGAATTTTGAGGGATGCAGTTCAGTCCACGGCACCTGATTTCTACACCTTACTTTGAGATGCATCCAAAAAAGTAAGATGGGCTGATGGAAAGATATGTAATAAATATAGTAAATATTTAAATATAGTAAATGTTAATTATAGAGTCTAGGATGAGGATATATGGACATTCACTGGTCAGTTCTTTCTAGTATGTTTACAATTGCCAGAGAAAAAGCCCTGCTCTTTCTTTAGTTACTGGAACAGAATCTGGTGGTTCTTTTCTCTGATTTCCACCTGGGCTTTCTTAAAACTGCCTCACTGGACAGCTTTGCCTCTTCGGCAGTGCCCCCCTCTGCCCTCTCTCCTTGGTCAGCCAATGTCCTGCTTCTTCGCTGTTACTTAGTGAGGTTCCAGCCTCCACTGAAATGCTTCTTTCTGGTCTCTGGTTTCCCCACTAGTGTCCTTCTGTCCAGTTTCTGTCTTACCTCCTCCCTCTCCTGATCAGAGGATCCTTCAATTCTTGTGAGATTGAGGTTTCACAAGTTACATTGGAAGAGCCTGCTGTATTGTTTTTAAGCATTTCTACTATTTTCTGCCTTTGGCCGTGAAATCTGTTGTCAGATAAAAGTGGGAGAGAAGTGAGTGCCATGTTCTGCCCCTAGGGAGAGAGCATGGCTCACCTGGGGCCCCAACCTCCCTCTTGTTGTTCATGGGGCTCCCATTGTCTTCTCTTTATGACCTTAATTATCTGCAGTTCAAGATGTTTTCTAGTGAGGGGCAATGTACTGACTTGTTTATTTGGGGGGAAGCTCAAAAGCTCGTGTTATTAGGGTCATTTTACTTGAACACACCAGAATGTACTATGGCTGCCCACTTGTAGGATGGAGCATCTGGTATCTGTGTGTCATGTGACACCCTTGCCAGTTACCCTTAAATTAGCCTTGGTGGGAAATTCGGGGAAACTTATCACAGGTTTCTCTCCTTGACTGGGACTTGTAGACTCTGGTGGAGAGAAACAGGTCCAGGCTGAACTCAGGGACACTATTCATGAGCTTTGTGACCAAATGACTTAATTTATCTCAGTCTCCCCACCTTTAAATTGAGGGTGATAAGGAACTGCTATGAAAAATAAGTGAAAGCATGTCTGTAAAATACTGAGTGTGGAGGTGTGAGTCCTAATTGATGTTCAGTAATAGTCATTCACCCAAGAAACTCAAGGGCCCATTGGGTATGTGTCACATGATTTTCCCTTCTTTCTTTCCCTTTTGGGGCCTCTCAGTCACACTTCATACAAAATCTTTCTAAGCCAACAGACCAAAGGATCAACTTGCCTTATAAACCATTAGCCTCCGAAATCCCGGGGACTCAACTATAAATTATTTTCCTGGTGGGGAGAGGGGGGTGTCCCCTTCTCTTCCCCATTTATCTCCTGCCCAGAATCTTAATTTGCTGTATGCTGTAAATTGTAATCTTTAAATCAGACTCCAATTTAGGTGATAAGAATCACAATTAGGCTAGCCTGTCAAAGATTAAGTGTAATCATGCATTTCAATCTCCACACAGAGGCTTTAACCGAGGTCATCAGAAGTGAAGCTGTAATGTCTGCTTATGTTTAATAAAGTCTTTGCCTGCTGTTTGTTTCCTGTATAGTCTCTTGTCTAGAAATAAATTAAATGGGCAGAGGATCTCAGATTCCTTTTATTTGTTTTTAAGCTGTGAAGCAGAAGAGATAAACGGGAGAAGATAAACTTAAAGATATTAAAGACTAATTAGTTTAGGGTATCTGAAAAGATTTGCAAACTTCTTGTTTAAATCTGTTGACAACTCTTATTAATTCCCTCTGACTAGTTATCCCTGAAAATAGTGTAGTTATGGCTGAAGATTTACTTTCACATCTACTCTTTCTACTCCCATTTTCAGTTGCCCCTATTTTTTTTCCTTCCTTCTGCAAAAGAAAAATCCTTGTTTCCACCAAGTTCAATATCCTTCCAACTTCATCTTTCCTTTACATTCAGAAAACTGGAGTATAATAACTCAAATAGATAATCCTTATAGGAGAAAGTGCAATGTATTGAAAATCATGTGATAATTTATATATGACTTCTGAAAAGATATTGAGTGTTTTTATATGTAGAAAGGCAAAATGCAGATGTCTACCCTAATTAAATGTTTCCTGTTTGCCACCTTAAAAAAGTATTGAGAATTCTTTCAGTCTTATAATAATTTCTGGTGTTAAAATTTGCCATTGCAATTGGGTATTTTAAAAATCTGTGAATAATAAAGAAAAAGATTACATGAATAATTCTCAATTAATAATAGCTACCCATTAGTTTGTGCTTGCTACATTCTAGGCACTGTGCTTACCCATGTTTGTTTATACAGTATTTATTTAATCCTTGTTACACTTAAAATTATTCCCATTTTACAGATGAAGAAACTGGGATTCAAGTTAATTAGCATACCCAAGATTACACTCAGTAAGTGGCAAAACCAAGATTAAAACCCAGGTCTCTTTGGCTTTAAACCTGTGTTTTTAATAATTTCTCTACTGCTGATTAAACAGGTGTGTTCCAAAATTAAGGAACTCATAATTGGTGGTGGTGGTTTTTTTCTTTTTTTTTCTTTTGTTTTTTTTTTGCTTTGTTTCAGTTTTTAGCTGCATTATCTTAGCCAGCATTTGTTTTGGCTTTGCCCATAGAACTTGAGAAGTTTAAACCTTCAGAGTATTAACCATTATAAGCATAAAGTATGAACATGCTTGTAAGGTTTATTTAAGAAAAGTATAGGGATTTGTTAGATTTTTGCCCACCAGAATGTACATTTCTCATTTGAAAGAATGAGAGAGACTGTTTTAGGCAGGACTAAAGTTTTGATTCAGCTACAATTTAATAGACAAGCATCTTGATTTAATATTGATGCACACTTTGCATATACTTTCTTTTCTGTGTATTTGTATTACATTTTAAAAGGTAAGTGGCAGCTTTTTATGTACGTCCAAGCTGCTTCCATCAGTAATGGAATACTTGGCTTGGGCAGTCTCTGGAGTCCCAGAATTTCAGCTTAAACTTTCCATTCGTCCCTTCCAGGCACTAACTCTAAAATATCCTTTTTTATGGAGAAGGCCTCCAAAAGGTGCAGCTGTGTGCTGGTTTCATCTTGCACTTTGTAGCGGCGTTGGCACCATTTAACGTGAGGAATGCCACTATCTCCCACACACCACTGGTGCCCAGGGACTGTTCAGGCCTGTCCCTGTTAGTGATTTGGGAAGGGCCTAAGTCAGGAGAGAAGGCTCTCTTCTGTGTGACTCCTTGTCACCAGGGCAAAGGGGGAAAATAGAACTAGTGGAAAACGCAGCACTGATGATGTGTCATCAAAAATTCTTTCGACAACCTGGGACACCTACTTCATTGGTGTTCCTGTTAAAGACTGATTCCTCTCTTCTTTTGAAATGATACACGTCTTGGCTTCACCACCGCTTTTAGACCCTTTGCTGTTCTTTCTTATCTTCTTTCTCCTTAAGTAATACTGATTTCTTTTGATGAAAAGCGATTCAGCTAAGTGAAAAACTGGTGTTGGCTTGTCATAGAGGAATCTAAAATTCACCCAGTTTTAAGAGTGGACTTGGCTCTCCAGATGTGTACATCTGGCTACAGCAGGATTCAAAAACCAAAAAACATTCCTCATTCAGATATAGAAATCTGCCTGAAAGGTGAAATCAAATGAGAATTTACATGTAAACTTGATGAGTATCATGCTCTGCTAATTTGTGTCTTGTTTAATAGCCACCAGGTACAATCTCTACATTTGTGTGTGTGTGTGTGTGTGTGTGTCTATATATATATATATATTTAGTTCCGTTATGTTTTAGTGTATTGAACTGTATGATGTGGTACTTTATCATGGACTTTTCAAAGAACAACTTGCCAAACTTGGTACTTCCTAGCCATTGTCATTTCCTGTTGGAATTTTTTAAAATGGGATCTAACGGAAGCATAAATATTGACCTTGTGTATTTAATAAAATGAAAGGAATAGTTGATTTTAGGATTGTTGAAATAATTAATATTTTGCTTTAGAATGCTTTTTAGACTTTCACTGTTAATTGATCCTATTGCACGAAGTAGAAAATGTGAACTTTAAAAGCTTACTGGGTGAAGCTTCCACATCCCATATGTTTAAATATTTTCAAGGGGAAATGGATTGAATCATAGATATTGTACTAGAGAATAGGAAATCCTTGAATTGTTATTTTAAAAAACCTTGTCTCTTTGTAAAATTTACCTTTTAAAACTCCCATTGAAAAACTTTGATCAGTTATGATGCTTTATACATCTGGGTAATAAGCTTTTTTCAATATTAACAAAATTCAGTGGTAAATTCACTCGATATGTTACAAAGGAGTACCTGTACTTCCTAATATATACGTCTAGTTTTTATCTTTTTAAAGTATTCTGGGGTGTACTTTGAGAAAAATGTTCTTATAGATACCTGATAGCCATCACAATGCTTTTTAGAAACTTCATGTAGTACTTGTATGAGTGAAACAAATGATACTTTGCAGCTCAGGATATGCTGCATGGAAAGTAAGCTACCATGTTTTGCCAAAGAAACATTGAAAGGACTAAGGACAGGCTTTTTTTTTCCTCCTTCTTCAAGCTGAAGTGGCAGAAACAATTTTATATGTCGTATTTGCCAACCCAGTAATATAACAACTCTTGGGTGCATATTTCAATCACAATTAGGTGAAATCTTTAATTATCACTTAATTTAACTTTCACATCTGCCTGCAGAAATGATCGCGTTGATAAGATTCTGAAAGGAGATAACCCTTTATTAAGTAATTCCATTTTTAGTTGCCAACTTTAAGGGGTTTTTTTTCTTTTTTTAATTTAAAAAAATGCCTGTGTAATTTATGAGGGAAGGAAAAGAGGAACGAGGCATGTTAGTTGGATGAGTGTCGTGTGGATATGTGGGTTCATGCATGTACTGTTTAATCTTTAGCTTTTTGCATTTGGCTGTGCTGAGATCTGTAAGTTTGAGAGGGCTAAGAAGAGACGCTCCAGTGAGTCCTAATTAATAATATTTCTCTACACCATATCTCTGCCTTTATGTTTTCCTTCTGTTACATGTGCTGATAGGATGATATTTCATTTTGCTCAGTGTAGAAGGGCATCTGTGAGGGAGGCTATTTTTGTGAGCTGATAATCTAAGGCAAAGGGAAGTAGTTTATAATTTATCAGAGGAATGAGATGCTATGCTCTTTCATTTTATAGTATTTCTTTTTTTATTTTACAGTGCTTTTAACTAAAAAAAACTATGAAACTTTCAAGATATTTGTGTTTTTTATTAAAGTATAGTTGATTTACAGTATTGTGTTAGTTTCAGGTATACAGCACAGCGATTCAGTTTCGTATATATATTCTTCAGATTCTCTTCCCTTATAGGTTATTACAGAATATTGAGTCTAGTTCCCTGTGCTGTACAGTAGGTCCTTGTTGGTTATCTATTTTATATAAAGTAGTGTGCATATGTCAATCCCAACCTCCTAATTTATCCCTCCCCCCCACCCCAAGATATTTGTATTCTTAAGTGCTTTTCGGGTATACTCCTATTTTAACAGATTTGGGCGACGTCATTGCTGGATTTTTTCAGGCAGGGGGTGGGGGTCACCCGCATGGATTTGCTTATCATATATAGTATGTCCTAGAAGTTATTACTAACCCAAAACAGATGACTAGCTCCATTCCTGGATATTCTGATTCTGGGGGTTTGTAGTCGTACCCAGCATTCTGTCTTCCTGGCAAGTTCTCCAGATGATACATAGGCACAGGCCAGTGGGGGGGGGGGACCAGCGAGATGAAGTGTCCATTCAGCTGTCTGCATCGTGACTGTCTGGCAAGTCCGCGGCATATCTGTCCTGCTTTCATGAAGTGCGAAATGTGTTCAAGTGCTGTTGCAGTAGGACAAAGTGGCCCAGGAAACTGAGTGATAAATTTTCCGTGCCCTGCGTTCAGATGTTGATAAGCCCCGTGTCCAGATGCCATGTCCTCCAGGACAGCTTTCAGTGGGGTCTTTGTAGCACGAAGTCAACTCAGGAATCTTTCATCTGGTGTTGACAAAACTTGCCCTTGCTCAGGCTATAGGACTGCACTCTTCAATAGTGTGGTCACTAGCTACATACAGCTATCTCATTTTAAATCAATGAAAATTAAAAATTCACTTCCTCCGTTGCAATAGCTACATTTCAAGTGCTCAGGAGCACGTGTTGGGTAGCACAGCTAATAGAACATTTCCATCATCACAGAAAGTTCTTCTGGAGAGGGCTGCTATAGGATTTTCTTCCATAACTTAGCTCTTCTCCTTTTATCCTGGGTACTTGGAATGGCTAATAGCGTTAGGTGGCATGATCACGTTACTGTCTATCTCAGGAAATAGTGCCACCTAAAAGGGTCTTCTACTACAGGGTCTGGGTTTCCGAAATGCCGTAAATCATACTTAATTCTCTAAGGTCAAAATTTAACATAATCTCACTTGACTATCGTCTTGTGAATCTGTTGTTTTTCTATGCTGACTCTGTTAGAAAGATGGGCTTCATTAGAAATGTGCTTAACATGATATATGGCTTACAATAAAAATCACACCACGAAAATCTCATTGAAACAAAATTGTCAATATTTAGTCTTTCTTATTAGATTATATTAACTATTCCTAGGTGAGAGTATATACACAGCATTGAACCTTAAGTGTCTACAAATTATTTATTGATGGCTGATAAACAGACTGCACATGTAGGTATTTTCATGAAGACTGTCATTTCACCTATATTTTGCACTTTGAGAAATTTGAGATGAGTATATTTAGCTCCCTCTTCTGGTATATTATGAGAAAAATATTTGTACTTTACTTTCATATATTTTTGGAGTGAAAATACAGTTATCAATGTTATGTTGAAGGGCATTATTTGTGTCATCCAATTAGACTTTTTTTTTCCTTTGTATCATTTGGTAAAACATGTAAATAAAAGCGTGGAAACAAGTTCATGAAAGCATCACATTTCTTAAGATATTAACTGACCAAAACATATGTAAGCAAATAAAGGCTTTTCAAGAGTAGGTCCATGGGGATTTAATTTGAGTCTCAAGTGGCCAGGGATCATTTGTCCTGGCTTCGGATCTGATATTAAGCCCACCCCGCCATTTGTGGGGCTTGGGGCAAAAGTACAAAAGGAAGCCCAAGCAGCCTGTGTCTAAATATTTTAAAGTTATAAATCATATATTGATTGTTAACAGACTGTTCAATAAGATATGTTCCATTCTCCTACCTGGACAGTTATTTCTTCACAATGACCAGGAAGCCAGATTTGGATTTAGAGTTCTTGGGTTCTCAGTTCTGCCCGAGAGTGTGGCGATACGGGGAGAGCTGGTTCCCAGCCCACCCCTGGCTTGGCCCTGCGCTGCCAGGACCTTTGCACGTCCAGACTCCGTTCCATCCTGAGCCCCACTCCCCAGGTCCAAAGGGGCACCCCTGCAGGGAGGTTTGCCCTGGGGAGGATGGACCTGGGGAAGAGGCCCGAGAGGCCACTGGAGCAAGGGATTCCAAGCTTCTGGGAAGTGTTCTGAGTGTGTCCTAGGAGAGAAGCAGTGGGCGTGTCCCCTTGGCCCCCCAAACTCATCACACTGTGGGAAGACGCACAGCTGGGGGGCGGCCCGCAAGGAGCCTTCTAAACACAGGTCCCAGTACGGGCTCTCTCTCGTTCCGGCCTGAGGTTGCTGCCATCCCAGTAGAACTGCATGACCTTGTGTTCCAGTCATCTTCACTGATGTTTACTGCGTTGGATTACCCCCGATTAAACATAACCACGCAATTGTGCTTATTTGCAGCTTCGACTCTTCCAGACCTTGCAGAGCAGTTCGCCCCTCCTGACGTTGCTCCACTGCTTCTTATCAAGCTAGTGGAAGCCATTGAAAAGAAAGGTAATCCAGCTGGTAGAGGGGATCGGTTAACGGGTTATGGCCTGATTTCGTGGGTGTTATCATTTGTATTTGTCTGGTGGACATTCATTAAATACACTCCTTGCCACCTGTGCTGGACCCACAAGCTGTTTGTTGCAGTGACCTGGGGAGATAATCTTGGTCTGACTTCTGACTCTACACTAACATGTAGTTACTGTATGGAAACCGTTAACTTCTCCCTATTTTAATAAAGAGAATTAACTTGCTCCTCAGTGGCCAGGTGATGTTGCCAAAGTTATTGACATGCCAGATAAGATGAATAGTAGGAGTTGACTTCCAGGAATATTTGGTACACATCTAGAATAGACACTGGATGGAAACTGGAATGTCTCTCTGGCCGCAGGCTCACACATTCTCCAGAGAGCTGTGTTTTGCATACTCGGTCTGTTTTGTGTCCTAGGTCTGGAATGTCCAACTCTATACAGAACACAGAGCTCCAGCAACCCAGCAGAATTACGACAGCTCCTTGATTGTGGTGAGTGTCACAGAGCTAGAAATACACATGGGAAAGACGATTCTCACCTTTCTGTTTCAGGTAAAGCACAAAACATGTGAGCTTAACTGTGCAACATTCTCAGTTTGAAGGGAGCTCAGAAATATGCACACTTCCCTCTGCCCTGTTATGGTAAGAGGGCAGACCTCTGATGTTTGTCTCCTGAGTTGGGTTGGGGTGTGTGTGCCTGCCTGCCTGCAGGTACTTGGCTGTCATCACAGCCATGAGCCTCTGGGTGCTGTAGAAACTGCAGGGGAGAGAAGCATCTTGGGATTTCTCTGCCTCTGCTTATCTACCATCTTTCTCTGACCCTGCCATTGGCTACATCTAATTCATCTGGACCAGTTAAAAAATTATTTATAAGTCTATGTCATTTAACAAAGGTCTCTTCTGACCTTTCCCTTTTTCCCTTTCTCTCTCTTTTTCCTTTTCTTTTCCCTTTCTGTCTTCCTTCCTTGCTTGCTTGCCTTTTCATGCCATATTTACATCAAGTAACATCATGATATTGTTATCTTCTGTAATGTGCTGGTAAACCAACTCTCTGGGGGGAAAAAAAAAGCCCTGGTTTGTAGCATTTACCCACTTCTGTGGTGTAAATCTTCTCACCGTGGTTAATTTCAAGCTACCAATGCGTTATCACTGAACTCTTGGGAAGAATTGTGAGCCAGTACAAGTCGGCTCAAGCACACCATTGGTTAAATGACATCAATTAATTTAACCAAGTGGTGGCTTTATTATTTGTCCCTTCCCTCCTTTGCCATACAGAATAAAACTGTACAAATGTAAATTTACTGGCCATCATTCTAGCAAGTCATCTTCTACATCAACTTCTAGAATCTCTCAGATCCTTCATTCCCTCCCAGTACTTTTCTTTTTATTAATAATTTTTTGCCTCACACTATTTTAACTGAATTTGGGTGTTTGAACCAAAAGGAGTGAAACCCAGTTTTGGAAGAAGCACTTTCAGATGTGCAGTTATGCAAAGAATGCCCACATGACATTTAATAAACGAAAAAATTTGAAGTGTGAGGCAGCTTCAAAACGAGGCAGCTTATGAAAATTTCTAGAAAAGATGTTTCTGGGAAAAAAAAAAGGAGATTAGATCTTTATCATTCGATAGTTTTACTTGAAATGCACCGCCCAAATGTTTGAAGCTGAAAAAAAAATTTTTTTTTTAACTTTCATTTTTCCTTTGTACATGGAAATCAGTCTTACACGCACACAGGGCACATCCTCCTACACACATCCAGAGTAGGTCATTAGAAGTTGACTGGCAGAAAAATCAAGGTGAAAAGACTTGTTTTTCTTTATCTCTAACAGCTTTACCAGGGTGTTAAGGAAACACCAAATTTTGTCCTAGCCAATTGAAACAGAGATACATGTTTTGGTCAGAAAATTGGTCAAATCGAACATGTTAAAAGTCAAAGGAAATGTTTAGACTTCAGAGACCGATGAAATGGGAGTTATTTGCGAAAGAGCGGTTACGTTTTTAAGTGTGACCAAAAACAAAATGATGCAGTTGGGCTTTAAAAAAATCTTCACACCACCTGTGAGATGGAATAAATAACCCAAATTCACTTCAACAAGATATTTTGACAGACAGCTTTCTTTCCCCATTTGAGATCAAAACACACATAGAAAACTGGTTTCCCTTGGACTCTGTGCTATAAAAGTGAATTTTGTGGCAAAACAAAAAGAGTAAACATTATCTCAATTTAGGAGTGAGGATCCTCCAGGACTGTTTCCAGCTTGAGGATTTTTCAGTCTATAAAAAATCATAATATCCTGGAGGAAGCTCAAAGATAAGTCACTTACACTAAAAACAAAACGTATGGCTTTTAACCAACCCCATGAATTAACCAATGTCTGAAAAGGACAGACGGGGGTGGAGGACAACAGCCTACATTTAGTAGCACCTACTAAGTTATTTTATTTCATCCACACATCAGTCTTGTGATACAAATATTAGTAACTGCTGATGGTAAAGCCGTGACTTGCATCCAAATTGTTCTGACTCTCAAAGCCCTTATTCTTGTTTTTCCCCCACTATATTGCCCTAAAATAAAATATTTCTTTCTTGTTTTTTTTTTTTTTTAATTGTAATGGTGTGAATTATTTTCTTTCTCTCTTTCTCTCTCTCTTTTGGTTTCTCTTTACCTGAATCAGGCTTTTCCTTTAAAAGTTCTCATTACAAGAAACACCTATGTGTGTGACTCTGTGTGGTGATGGATATTAACTAGACTTACTGTGGTGATGGTTTAACAATGGTCTATGCAAACATCAAATCATTCTGTGGTACCCCTGAAACTGCTATAATGCTGTATGTCAAGATACCTCAATTTTAATTTATTTTTATTTTTTTTTAAAGAAACGGTAGAGTTTTGTGTTTTTTTTTTTTTTGGCCGTGCCACACGGCATGTGGGATCTTAGTTCCCCAACCAGGGATCGATCCCACACCCCTCTGCACTGGAAGCACAGAGTCTTCACCACTGGACCGCCAGGGAAGTCCCAAGATACCTCAATTTTAAAAATCAGCCTTTTGCAGCCTCAGCACTGTGGACATTTTAGGATGGATAATTCTTTGTCGTCAAGGGACTGTTCTGTGCGTTGTAGGGTTTCAGCAGCACTCCTGGCCTCCACCCACTAGATGCCAGTGAGATTTTCCCCCGGTTGTGACAATCGGAAATGTCTCCAGGTGTTGAGAGATGTCTCCTAAGGGTGGAGGTGGGGCAGCAAAATTGAGGACCCCAGTGGAGAACCCTTTACTTAGATAGAGATCAGACGGGGAGGGGGACTCCATTCCAGAGGGAGAAGGGGTGAAGTGTTGGAGAGTCTACTGGTTGCCAGTCAGGAGTAGACTCAGAAAAGCAGGGTAGAAGAGGGTGTAAACGCCCCAACCCAGACCTAAAGATTGGGTGGCTCTCTCTGAACTAACTTCCACAGTCATCACATGACAGATGTGTCTAGCTCTTGGCAGAGCACATTAGCATAGCTTTAATACAGAAAAGGAGACTGCTAGAATGGAAGTCAGAAACCCCAAGGAGCTTTGGAAGTTGTCTATAAATAAATAGAACATACTACATCGGCTCTAGTGGAAGTTGACATAAGGTGAGCTGATCCAAAGACTTGAAATAAGGTTATTTCATTCAAAGGTTATAAAGGCTCTTTGGAATACACCTCCTGTGTTGGAGAAGGGCTTCAGTGAATGAACATTACTCTCAGGACTTTGTGTAGCTCAGCTCACAAACATTCAACCAGCACATTCTCTGCTGAGCACAGAGGGATGTGAGAAGAGCAGGTGGGAGCCACATTCCGTGCCCTGGAGGGACTGTCAGTTCTAGGAGAGAGACTCGCAGTTACCATAGTGGGAAGTGTCAGGTGTCGTAGAGAGATGACTCCTGCCCGCAGGGGGGACGTGTGGAACCTTTAGCATCTTAATGTTTATACCTCATCGCCAAATGGTGTTTTAGGATGAGCAAATTAAGTAATAGGAATTGGCTGGGCAAAGTGATATTAAGTGAAGTATACAGGGGGCAAATTTGGGGGGAGGGGGCAGCAGCTTGCTGTAGAGTGGGTGGCTATGGAATGCTCCAACAGAGGTGCACGCACAGTTTTGTGTGACAGTCACACTAGTAGTTGCATTACTTTCCACGTGGACCCTTTAGGCAAAGACCCAGTCTTGCCCTTCCCCACACTTATCAGAGGTGTCATATGCCTCTGGTTTGTTCTTTGTGGGACATTTAAGTGATTTAAGCCCTTGCTTCTTTCTTTTCCTCAAACTAACCTATCCACATTTGCTACCAGCTCAGGACTTTCCTGAGCTTTATGGTATTGTACGATTATCTTTCATAGGTTCTGCCTGGTTAGTGGGACAGGTTTGGCTGATGATGACGATGCGTCCAAGGAGCTTTGTTAACTCAAAGCCTAAGTGCTTTGTAATATCACACCTGGTGCATGGGCATCCAGAATGCCACTTCTCCTCCTCGTGCTGAATACCTGCGAGTAAACTCTGATTCTCTCTCATCCTCTCCTAGGCCACAACCCAGTCCTGTCAATCTCCTGGTTAGGCTACTTCTTGATAATGTCTCACACGTTTCTAACGGTCCTGAAATCCAAATTACCACAAGTGGTATCAGTACTTCCAGCAGCGCTCCTTTCCGACTTATTTTGAACGCCACGATTAATAAAGCTGTTTAGAAATGCAGCATTTTGCTCGTCAGGTCCCCTGTTCTCCACTGAGTACATGCACGAGTCCCCAGCTAATTTCCCTCAAGTCATCTTTCCTGTCCATAGTGTGCATCCTTCAGCAGTGCCCGTCGTCCTCCCTGCCCGCAGCACCCCTTCTTTCCACCGGGCAGTGTGTCTCATTCTACCTCAAGTACTCAGCGGCTGTGATTCGTGCTACCCCAGGGTTGAATTGCCTGATCTGTTTTCCAGATGAAGGATTTACTGGACAGACTGCATGTCTTATCTTTCTTCTGAGATAGTTCAGTGCCCACCAGTTAGATTAGTAATACCTTAATCAGAATACCCTGTCAGAACTAGGGAGAAACATGCTAAAGATGTTCACATCATTTTTATGGCCGTTCTTGAGACTGACTGCTAAAACTCTGTAATAGCTTACTGTTTAATCAATCAGTCTGTACTTTATTGGGTTAAATTTATATTAATTCTGACATGCAGTACTGAGCAACTCAAATTTTAGGAAATCTATGGATTTGCACGTCACGTTTTCTTGTTGCAATTTTAGGAAGCATTTACTGTGTGATTCGCCATCCCTAGAACAGAACCCTTCTCACTCAGGGCAGAACCACCGTCCAGAACGTACTTGCAAACATTGTGGGGGGCTGCATTTGTTTGCTGTGGCTGCCATAACAACATCCCACAGACTGGGTGGCTTAAAAAACAGAAATCTATTTTCTCACAGTTCTGGAGGCTAGAAGTCCCAGATCAAGGCAGGTTTGGTTTCTTCTGAGGCCTCTCTCCTTGGCTTACAGATGGCCACTTCCTTTCTGTGTCCTCATATGGCCTGTTTTCTGTACGTGCACCCTTGGTGTCTCTTTGTCCAAATTTCCTCCTCTTATAATACCAGCCAAATTGATTAGGGCCCACTCAAATGGCCCCATTTTAATTTAAACACCACTTTAAAGGCCCTGTCTCCAAATATATTCATATTCCGAGGTGCTGGGAGTTGGGGCTTCAACATACGAATTGTAGGGGAAACAGTTCAGCCCACAGCAGGAGCACTGTTTTTTGTTGCCCCGAAGTCTGAGAATGTGTTCCTGGCATCGTGGGCCGGGGCCTTCATGCTAAATGTTGACAGGGTGGGGGACAGACCTACACAAGGGAAAAATGTTCTATTCGAAATGCCAGGAGCAACCCCTGCAAGAAACACTGCTCATAAATACGCAAGCATCTTACATTTGGCCTCATACTCTTCCTTTCGTGTGTCACATTGAAGTCGCACATTCAGAAAATCGGCCCAACCAATGCATAAAGTGTCTGAAAAAATTTTTTTGCATATTTCTATCATAGATGCTGCCTCCGTGGACTTGGAAATGATCGATGTGCACGTCTTAGCAGACGCTTTCAAACGCTATCTCCTGGACTTACCAAATCCTGTCATTCCAGTAGCCATCTACAATGAAATGGTTTCTTTAGCCCCAGGTGTGTTGTGTCTTCTGAGAACCTCCCTGAACGTGTATTGAGATGTGGATGTACTTGTCAACTCAAGGGCTGCAGATAAAGAGAGATTTCTTAGAAAACGTTAGGAGGGGTCTGCCCCCACCCCCATCAGCACAAATTCCCTCCCTTACCAGGGCATCCGATAGAAGAGCCAGATTCTAGTTTGCTTAGGAAGGCCGTCCACATGTTGAAATGGCTAATTGTTCACCTTTTATCAGTATTTTAAGGTTCACTACGTCAGCGAATGCCTCAGCGTGCCAAGTGCCATCACTGGATTCAGGGAACCGGACTAGGACCCAGTGACTGGGGATGTTCCCATCACCTTCCTCCAGTGGCCATTAGAAAATGAGTTGAGGGAAGAGGACTCTCCGTTTTAGGAGCTAATGCTCAGTTAAAGTGCTTTGGGGACAGGAAATTGTGGTTCGTAACCTTCAAAGTTAAAACCTGTGATACTTATCTGATGCTCCTCCGAATTAGCCAATCACACTTGAAGCCGCTCCATGGACGGCAGCACACAGAGAACTTCTTGTGGTTTTGTACACCAAGAGCTTCTTGCATTTCCATTTGACTTGAGATTTTGACTTTCTCATAATGCCTTTTCTAATGAGAAGAGCAAATGTATTGTCTGCTGTTTCTGACTCCTTCGTTTTAAATGATCCCTCTGTAGCTAGAACAGAAATTTTCTAGGTGTTTATTCACTAATAGCTAGAAACAGTCTCTTATTCCTTTTGCTTTCTTTCTTTCTTTCTTTTTTTAACCTGTAGAAGTGCAAAGCTCAGAAGAATACATCCAGCTGTTGAAGAAGCTCATTAGGTCGCCCAGCATACCTCATCAGTATTGGCTCACGCTGCAGTATTTGCTAAAACATTTCTTCAAGCTCTCTCAAACGTCCAGCAAAAATCTTTTGAATGCAAGAGTACTCTCTGAACTCTTCAGCCCCCTGCTTTTCAGATTCCCAGCAGCCAGGTAAGTGATAGAAGAGCAACCTGGATTTTGGGGTGATGAGGGTAGTCTGAAGTTTATGGGTCATTAAGCTTCTTCTGAAGATACCAGTTCACAAATGCATGTACATAGTTCCATCAGACACATTCGCTTGAATATGCAGAAATGAAAAGAAGTTTGTTGTTCAGGGAAAAAGGTGTCTAATGGATCTCTTTTTTTTTTTTTTTTAGTTCTGAGAATACTGAACACCTCATAAAAGTTATAGAAATTTTAATCTCCACCGAATGGAATGAACGCCAGCCTGCACCAGGTAATGCCTTCGGAACATTTAAAATTCCCTCACTGTTTATTTTTTAGAGCCTGAAAAATGGTGGCTTTCAGTCTCCTCTGAAGTGCCATAAGTTTCTCGCGGAATTGAGATCCATAATAACATGTTACCTTATGACTTGAGGGAAAAATAGCTGGGCAGCAGCGCATATGGTCAGTATTATACAGCTTTTGATATTTGTGGATTTTACATGGTCTTGGTTTCAGGTGAGGGTTGCTGGGAGAGCTCCCCGACCCCCTTAACTTGATGCTTCTGGTTGTTGCATAAATTATGGCGTAGATTTTCGTTGCTGACATTTTTGTTTTTCTTTCTCGTACTTACGAAGTAGGGGATTTATAATTACTATATAATTTAAAGTATTTTGGAATGTGTTTTTTGGAATCAGATAGGCTGAGAAATGTCTTGTCAAAATAAACATTTTTAATAATGCAAGCAGTATGAAACTAGGGGTCTACTGCAACAAGTTCGAGCAAGCCAGACACTTCTGTGAAAGCAGGCTGGCATTCAATTAGCCGTTTAACAAAGCGGGAAATGTAGACCGAGTTAGCAGTGGATTTCATTTAAACTGATGTATTTTTCCTCTACTGTGGAAAGTCTAAACAACCCTACTTTGCTGTATACTGGTTAAAAGTGAGCTGGTCATTTAGAAAGTGATGAGGGCCCTAGAAGTGAAGTGGAGTTTCAGGACCAGTAGAAGGTGTTGCTTGTAGGCTGAATTTATGTCTTGAATTTAATTAAAACATCATGAATTTATTATTTATTATAAGTAACTCATGCAAATTACCAAACTCATCTCTGTATGAGCAAACGTGGGGACCCAGATATAAGTCATGCAATGGCGGACTATGTTGTGCTTTTTTTTTAAGCTGTTCCATAGCTAGGCTTAGTTGTTTGCATCTGGAAGGGGCAGACAGAGAGGTGAGGGCCTAGACTTAAAACCCACCTGTAGGGATGGGATAAAGGATGGGATGGGTAACCACTCATGATACAGGTATTGGGAAGGGCTTCTGTCGACAGATCCAAAATACGGGATCCACAGGTAAGAGTGGCAGCATAAATACTACGTAAGGCAAGCCTGGTCCATTCCAAATGTTCCAAATCCCAGCAAGCAGGATATGTAACAGGGATACCCTGGATTGTAAACCGCATCAGAGAAATCTGTCAACGGGTACGGCCCAGGACTGGAGTCCCAGAGGGTGACCAAAAGGTGTCATATCATGTGACTGCTTGGGTCACTCGATAATGGATTTGGGAGCTCTGTGTTGGTGTTCAGAGGCTGCCTTTGGGCTCAGTAGGAAACGATGCAGTGATAGATTAGAAGTACCCTGTGGGGAGGGGACGGAGGCAGGTGTGAACGTGGCACTGGAGCCATTTATTGACCGCCCACTCCTAGACTGATCACGTGGGTGGGAAGGAAGAGGACCAGCAAGAACAGAACAGGACCCCCGGCCAAAGGATCGAGCTACGATCTTTCACTTCCTCCTGACCCGTGTGGAGGTCCGTCTCAGAGACAGGGAGAGCTGGGCCCTGCTTGCAGGGAAGGCGAGGGAGGTTCCCAGTCTTCTCAATGGCCAGCTCTCTGGAGAGGGGAGTCATGGAAGCTAAAAGCCAGACAGGGCTTGACGCATACCCACAAGCGAATTTATCCCATGGAGTTTTCGAGAATTTCTTCTACACGGGTTGTAGTAGAATCAGTGGTGGAGTTTAATGCTTCTGCTTCTGGTGTAAACTGGTTAAACGTCTTTCTCAGTTTCAGCCTAATTCCACCCAAGAAAAACTTCATCTGCAACTGTTTTGATAATGCACACTTAAGACTGCTTGCTATGTCATAGACCCTACCTACATCCTTCTACTAAGAAATTGGTGTATCAGTTTCAAAGGCAGATGGATTAGTCCCATCAGCTCTGTTGAAGAACGATCCATAAAGCCTTGAACGTTGCTAGACTATCCCAGAACACATGCAGCCTCTTCCAAACAATTGCATCCAAGTAATTTTTAAATCCTAGTTGGAGGCATTTCCCCCCTTGTGTGATCTCTGTCAACTATTCTGCAAATCGTATGGGACTTTTGGAATTAAAAGGTTGCTTCAGCGTCTCTCACCGGTGGAAACAGATTACCCAGCCCAGGACAACGTCCTCATTAACACCTTTGTATTCAGGAACGGCTCCAGTGCGGATGACTGGCAGGGCACCCTGGGTTAGAGCAATGACTTCTTTGGCCTGGTAGGAATGGGATGTTTTCATGGAGTCTTTCATCATTACCCCTGCACGTGCTCATCCCAGTGGGCTGGGAAGCACAGCACCGCGCATCTCCAGGGAACACTCGTAAACCATTCATTTGCAGTAACTTTGTCATGAATAGAAATGAGTGCTTGAATGATATTTGGGGGGTGGAGGACTAGCAAGACTATGATGGGGCAAACAGATACCTTTTCTAGTTGTTATCAGTTAGAACTTGAGGTGATAGGCAGGACTAATGATGTGTGAGGCAGCGTGTCAGTTGCAATAAGGCCCGTTAGCACACAGTGTCTCATTAAATTCCGGGCGGGAGGGTGTGTACTGTAAGTATAAAAAGAATTCGAGAGATCTGGTTGGTGACTTTTTAGTAGACAGGAAAAGCTCATAGGAAAGAAAAGGACTTGAAGTGGGCTGCGAAGAATAGGTACAATTTGAAAAGGGGAAGGCGAAATAGCATCTCAGTTCAAGGAGTTTCAAAGATTTCTTCAGAATAAATTGGAAAGGACAAAAATAACAGCTTGATATTTTTACCGGATTTGAAAAAGCAGTAAATATTTTAGGTGACAGCGTCATGAAAAGCATCACTTGAGAGCTGAATGCATTGTCCAGCTCTCCGCTGACACGTGAAGAAACTGAAGACCACAGAGCTTGACGGTTTCACGTGGTGCCACCCCAAGCAGTGTGAGCCGGAATGGGTCTGCCGGGGGTGGGGGCACCCGGCCCAGACACCAGGGCTGCTGCTCTGTCTGCTACCTGGGCTTCTGGAAACTTCGTGGGCAACGGGACTGCCTGTAGTGTCCAGTCAAAAAGTCCTCCGAAGTTTCCAGCAAGCAACAGACCAAGGATAGGTGATGTTTGCTCCTATGGGTCACATATAGTAAAGAGCCCCAGTGCAGTTGTTGTAGCTTTGGGGGTCAGGCTCAAAGTCGCTCCGTTGTGTGTCATGCAGTGGGAAGAACAGTGCAAGTCACGTCTGGGTGTGAATCCCAACTCTTGCTGCTTACTTGCCGAGTTCATCACCAGGTCATTCAGCCTTTCCAGACGGTGTTCCAGTCTGTGAAATGGGAATAACGCCTCTCTCCTGGGATGGTTATGAGCGTTAAATGAGGTGAGGAGTACTGAAGCTCACGACCCTGTAGTATGTCCTTAGTGTCGTTGTGTCAGCTCTGGTGTTTAAGGCCCTGCCGGAGCTGGCCTCGTTCAGAGCTCCATCTCCTCGAGCCGCCTTCCTGGTTAGTGTCGTCTGAATCCTACCAGGCCGTTCTCTCCGCTGGCCCCACGTTCCCATGTTCCCGACCAGCGGAGCCTGGCCTCAGGATGCCTGGAGGGGACTTAACGCAGATCTGAAAAGGACACTCAGTGGGCAGCTGCTGCATTGCTTGGAGGGAGGAGGATGCCTTTGTCTGACGCCCTTTGCTCCGTGTGTGCGACTCAGGGAGTGGAGGCGCCTGGCTCTCAGCACCAGCCCCAGCGCCGCCCCCCCCCCACCCCCCGTACCTTGCCCAGGTGCCTTTACGCAGTGCACACGGTGCACAGCCGTCCCCAGTGGCCCGAACAGTGCCATCCTCTTCATCTGCACTCAGGGAGCTCCTCCCCTGCTTGAGGTGCAGGGTTGTGACCCATTCACTACATTTATGTCCTTAAGCCCCTCGTCCTCTTATATGTAACTGTTCTGTAGTTGTTCTGCTAGTTTCATCAGCTTAGCTACATTTCTCAAGGACAAAGCCTTCTCCTTTTCAGCTCTTCATAGCGTAGAACTGGGCACAGCATAATAATCATCCAAATGAGATCTCAGAGAACTCTCACACCAGCTCATTTAATGCATCCAGCATACCTGTGAAGGAAGGCTTCTCCCCCTGTAGGGAGGGAAACTAAGGTTTGAAAGGCTAAGCACAGAGTAAGTTCTCGGAACTTGGTTGACAGTTTGCTGTTCTCTGTGTTACTAAAAGTCTTTAAAAGGGTTAAAGCTGAACAGCAGGTTTTCTTGAATCACTTCGTGTTATATTTACCCTACTGATCCTTAGGTCGCTAAAGTAGATTTCTATAGGGCAACTAAGGTAAAAACGGGCCATTTAACACTGAGTGCCTTTGAATGAAACCCATTATAAGTGTATTTACATATTTCAGATTTCATGGATATATTCAGAAATATTAATGTAGCATAATTGAAGTCTAATATTGCACCCTCAAGCCCAGAGGGAAAATAAATGACTCTTTCTCCCCCCTGCCCTTCTACACCTGTCAGAGTTAATTTTTAACCGCTGGTGCATTTGCAAAACATTCATCCTGAAGAGCCCGATTCATGAATCTTGTTTTAAATGCTCTGGGCTTGGTTTGCAACCAAGACTAAAGCAAGCACTAAGGTAGAAGGAAATGACTTTCAAAGAGTTTTACTCTCCTCTGATTTATTTTATATTGGGTTTAAAATGTGGTCTGACATTAGAAGGTTGTTTCAAAGGTGAGAAGTGAAAGTTTGAAAAAGCTGCACGTGTTTAGAGCGGCAGGAGTAAGCAGGCAAGGCGTGTACTAGGTTTTGTCAAAAAATAGGAAGTTTTATTTGTGCTCTGAACAAGGAGCATGTGTTGGAGGGTATAGTTCAGTTTTACTTTTGTTTTCACAGTGCAGCCTTCTCTTTCTCTCAAGGGACATCTGAGAGGGAAATTGTGGAGAAGGGGTCCTTTTTTCTGCTAAGCAATGGGCGCACCTTTTCAGATACTTTGTAGAGTGTATCACTTTTATGCATCTGTAAACCTGAGTTTATTTATAAACTCAAATGGACATTTTTCTTAGTGCAGGGTCATTAAGAGCCCTGGATGTGGACTAAAGAATTGGCATCATCCTGAAGGGCCCTTCTGGCCTAAGTTGTCTTAAGTTAAAATTATGAAAGGAGGCATTAATTTAACCCCTAAAAGAAGATTTTGGCTCATTTATTTTTTTCTCAAATGGGCTTTTGTTCATAAATCATGGCCCTTGACAAAAAACCATTTAAGAAGCTGTGCAGGATGAAAGCTGCTCGTGGAGCATTTGCTACTTGATGGTGATTGGCACGTATGAGATACAGTGTTCAGTCTGTAACTTTCACACTATTTTAATGATTAAGGGACATTTTCCTGACTAGATCACACCTGCTGAGAAATGACACATGGCCTATTTTTGCTTCTGAAATGAGTTTTGCAAAACTTTGAGAGAGAGGAAAGTAGTAAGACTTAGTGTTTTGAAGAATCTAGAAGGTAAAGATAGTTTTCAATTAGGTAAGTTTTCCAGTATGGTAGAGGCTTTGGGTTTCAGAAATTAAAATACAAGTTTTCTTACAAGAGCTTATTAGCAGGCATGTGAAAAATATTTCCAAGATTGTTATGACATTTGTGCATTTGATTTATTAGTGATTTCTTAGTGAATCATATAGATTAAGTGACAGTTGGGCAATTATGTTTATTTTGTGTGAACTTCTGGACATAGTGGGAGATCAATGAAATACGCAGAAAGTTGATTGTTTTCTCTGGAGCAGAAGTTACTGATTCTGTTCTACCAGCAGAGGGCTCCCTTTTTAAGCTAATGAAGAGCATGTGTTTTGCAGATCACTAAATTGACTAAAATTGGGAAAAGACTCAGCTCACACTTTGAGTAATATAATAGAACTTCTAGGGTAAATGATTGTACATATTGTGAGAAATTTGAAGCAAAGTTTTCAAATCTATTTTAAGACTTTCTCTAAGTAGAGAGTGTGCCACTTCCCAGTAGATAATTTTCTTCTGAAACGGGAAATAGACTGTCAGAGAAGAGAACACTTTAATCTTAGAAGGTTTTGACATGACATATCCTGTGAATCCAGACAGGTATGCTTAAGTGACTGATGTTTCCAAGGTTCCCAGCTTTAGAAAGACTATTTTTTAAAGTAGGGCAAGATTATGCAGGTCAGGAGGCAAGGGTATTCTGTGAACTAACCCTATGTCTGTGATCAGCTGGCAGGAGCTGAGTCTATTCACTTATAGACTAATTTTTTCCGAATTGGAAAAGTAGGTGTTTCGTATTACCTCAATTGCACCAAAGGAGAGCTTGTAAAATCGCTTTCATTGTGAGTGTAGCAGCACTTCCCAGGTATTGCAAATAACTCTGAAGCTGGTTCCTGCCTGTGTGGACTCTGTGTCAGCACCTAGATCTTCCTTTGTCACTGCATGTGACCTTTGGGTCACCTTGTCATACAGAGTCTGAGTGTATTATAGACTGAACCCGTGTTTCTTCAAAGATAATTAGAAAGCAGCTTTTTTAAAAAAAAAAATTAAACTAAAAATAGAAAACAGAAAAAGTCAGTTTTGTTGTAGGTGTGAAATTTTTTGCATGTGGCTTAAAAGAAATTAACTTCAGTTTCACTTGTTAATTTTTACTTTCTCTGGCAGAGGCAAGTAAAGAGCAGGGCAAGTGGGTGGAGAAAAAGGAGTTTAGGACCAAACATCGGAAGTCTGGGTTCTGGTCCTAGTGCTATAATATTATGCAAACCACTTCATTCTGGGTGAGAAGCGTACGCGCGCGCGTGTGTGCGTGTGTGTGTGTGTGTCTGTAGCACGAGGGAATTGAAGTGATCTCTAAATTTTTTTTCTGGTTTTAAAGCTAGTGATTTCGTGATTTTACATTGGGTTAAGGTTCTTGGGATAACAGTAAAGCCATCTATGCTGATGTGAGTGGAAATTTTCTTTGGCCAAATTTTAGTTCTTTAAATAGTAGCCAACAGTCCTAAGTTTGGTTCCTTGCAACTTTGTCGAATAAAGGGGAAAAAAAAGTTCTCTAGAAAGGTGTGCCATTCTCCTTGCCCTCCCGTCCTTTGCTCCACGTAGCATCTGCACCAGCCTCACGCAGACAGACCTTTTATGGCCATTTTAACAGGAGTTGAAATTGACTTCATGCAAACAGCTGCAGAGTAGAGTTTTTATCTTGGAGTGTATTTTTAATACAATGGAGCTTAGCGTACCCATGCCGAGGCGCAATACTCTTCCCTAGGAGCCTCCTCCGGGGAAACGTTTGTAAACCTGTTCCCTGCAGGGTGGCTCTGCCGGGCTCTCCTGTGACACCTGCGGGGCTGTCTGCGCTGGTATGTGGGAGGAGGTGGACGCGAGCAAGGCACGGTGTTCTGGGCAGCTCTGAGAGGTTCAGGCCTTTACAAGCAAGGCTTTGATTCTATTTTTTGCTGAACTAGCTCAGCCACTTCCTGTGTTTGGCAGCGCCTAGTGCCTCGCTGCACTGTGGCCACTTGAGCCCCGCGAGCCTGCGAGCCGCGCGCCGCCGCAGCCGGTTCGAGAGCCTATTTTAGGTCCCCTGACAATGGCCTTCTCACTTCCTCGGCGAGGAGGAGGAGGAGGACCCGGGCTGGCACTGGCCACTTGTTAACGATGATGACAACTTCGACTTGGACTTGGGCTCCCCTCCCCCACCCGAAATCCCTAGCTCAGCAAATATTTGAACCTGCCCAAGTTAATCATGAAGCCGCGATCGTTATCTGAGAGGGACGTGCGAGCGCCCGGGCTCCTTCCCTCCCCGGCGCAGCCTCGGCCCCGGCGCGCGGCCGGCTCCGGCTTCTGCACGGGCGGCGGGCGCTGAGCTGCTCTGCTGCCGGCGGCGCGTGCGAGCCTCGGGGTCCTGCGCCGCACAGGCTGGAGGAATCGCTTTTTGGATTTTTTTTTTTTTCCATTGTTGGATACAGGCATTTCTAAGGGAAACCGTTGAAATGCATAACCTGCAAAGTAAGTTGCCTTTCGTTTGGGCACTGCTCTGCCCCTTGGCTGTTTCACTGTTTTGGGGGACTTCTGTGAAAGGTTCATTTCTGCAGTTTGTCTTTGTGTGTGTGTGTGTGTATGTGTGGAGAGAGGGAGAGATAGTAAGTAAGCGCTGCCTGGGGAGGGCAGATGAGAGATTAGGGGAGACACCCCCATTTCCTCGAGGGGCACAATGTGAGGGAAAGATGGGGCTTCGGTTGGAAATGGGGAAGGAGGAAATTACCAAGTGCTGGTCTGGAAGTTGGGGCCTGGCCAGGCCTGGGAGAGACGTGGAAAGTCACCTGTCTCCCTGCCCTCCTCCCGGGGTCTACCACATGGGTTCCAGCAGCAGGACCGGTTTGCACCAAGTGCTCCCAAAGGCATGGGGGACGGGTCCCCTCCGGGCTGTCGCGCTGTCCACAGCTGCTGGGAGGACTTGGGTCAACATTTGTATTAAATTAAGATTTTTTTTTTTTCTGAATCTTTTCTGAGGACATATCCCCACCACCACCATTTTTCTTTGCATTTAGGGTTACTTCAACCTTTAGGCAAAGAGAGCCTGTGAGTGGGAGAGGGTGGGAGGGTATAGGTTGAATCTGCCTTCCTCCTTAGTGGGAAAATGAATTAAACTGGAAGAGAGGCACGTGAACAGTGCTCAGAGGCTGTCTTGCCTTTGCTCTATTTCTATATATTTTATGATGCCAAATTTGACAGAACGTCTAAGAATAAATTTCAAGGGCTTCTGTGTTCTTTAAATTGTCACAGAAATATGTGACATGCACATGTACGTAGATCACACAGCCCACTCTAGTTTTTTAAATTAACTACATTTACATGGGTGGGGGGAGCCTTTTTCTCCCTTCCTCCCCTCTCACTGTAGGAGAACTAACATTAATTTAGATTTATAGGGGAATTGATTTCTTCACATTAAATACTGCTAAGAAGGAATAATAACATTTCTTCCCAAAGTGAGGCATTTGAGATGGAGGGGACAAAAGCCCCCCCCACGCCGTACACACACACAAGTGATTACATCACCCCCCCCCCACAAGCAGTATTTAGCCCAGTAAATCTGAAGATGGGTTCATCAGCGAGAAATACTTAGCAAAGATAGCTCTGCCTGTACTCTGCATTCTGATATATGGCCTCTCTTTTTTTTGGATTTTCATTCCATATTCTATAGTTTTAACTGCAGTGTTTAATAGAGGTTTTTGCCTCTACATTTTTTTAATTGTGCTTTCTATAATGTAGCACGTTTGTGACAGTGTATAAGTTCTGAGTTTGCAGTGAATTATGAGGACTGAAATTAAATATCCAGAGTTCTTGATCCTTCCTACTTTTAATATATAATATCGGAGGCATTTTAGGACTGTAAAATATATCTTGAGTATACTATTTGGATGCCTTTGTAAGATTTTTAAACCAAGAAATGACCGGGCTATCTATAAACCCAGATGCACTAGGAGGAAAAAAAAAAAAAAAAGCTACGTGCCGCAGCGTATCAGCTTTTGTCAACCTGCCAAGAGCGGAGCGTACCATGCTGCACGGAGCAATAAACAAGGAATTAGAAAACTCACGGCTAGAGAAAAACAGTCAGATTAAACACCTTTTTGAAACGAAGAGCGTGTATACATTGCAGTTCTGTTAAATGTAGGCTCTTCGTGAGATTGGGGCTGTGTTAAGGCTGGTAGAGAAGAGAAATGATGAAGCAGGAGTGGTCTGGTGACATTTTTCTGACTTGATTGGCTGGGGTGTGTGATGTCATAGGTTACAGTGCAGCCCCTTATAGGTTTTGAAATGAATTCCAAGACACCATTACAAAGAAAGCCGGACTCTTTTCTTATAACTGAGCTCAGCCAAGGAAACTCTCGCACAAATGTACAACACTGTTTGGAATATGGAAGACCTGGATTTAGAATATGCTAAGCCAGATATAAATTGTGGCACAGACTTGATGTTTTATATAGAAATGGATCCACCAGGTAATACTGCAGTATTCTTGTGGAAAGCTGGTTAATGTTGTGGCATTTAATTTTTTTGACAACTACGGTTAACGGCTCCTCTTTGGAGGTCTGTTTTTATTCATTTGTTCTAATTTAATGAGTTTGCTCATAGCGTGAAAATGAAACAAATGGTTTGACTGCCTGTGGAAGCAAGTCAGGCTGTGTGGGGTAAATGCTTATTCTTAGTTGAATGGATATAAATTGGACTCCAGTTTTTCACTGGTGTGTTTTGTTACTCGAGCTCATTTGCTGTTTGGGGTATATTGTTGTATGTCGTTCCTTTAATGAAAAGGATGCAACCTTGGTGCTGCTTTCTCTGTTGACAGTGGATGAGGACAGTGTGGCACTTGGCAGTGATAACACTCGGTACTTTAGAAAGCATGTACCAGTGCTGCTATCGAATGTAGCAGTGATTGCAACTCAGTGCTAGGTGCCCTGAAACTATTCTGAATCAAATGTTGAGACTTTGTCTGCTCTCTCTTCTATTAAGATACTGCAGTGAGAGAAGTTGGCTTCCCATTAATTGAGTCTCGGTCTTTATAAAATATACCTGCTAGACTCCTGAAATAATTTTTGCTTAAAATAATAAAACAGTGCTTTAAAACTTATGACTTAGAATTTAGCTAGACATCCTAGACTTATTTGGCTTTCTCAATTATTTTCGCCTTCCTCCCAATTAAGAAATTCAGAAACACTGCAGTCTTTCTTTATTTGTCACCAGTTGGTACATGAATACTGATTTGACATTGAGGAAGAGGGATATGGTTTTTAATCACTGTTGGCATAATATAGAGCACAGTTATCCAATAGAATATTATCATGAATACTAAAGAGATTGAGGTCACAGAGGAGTTTCTTAAAGTGGCTTTTGGCAGAACAGTGCCTGAAATACTAAGATTAGAGAAACCCAATTCCGCCTCTTAAAACATATTCCTGTAGATGAGCTTTTTTATTACCGCAGCAGCATTTGTGGAGGACAGAAACCAAATTTGTCTTTTATAATTAAATAAGAGGAGGAAATTAAAACAAAGCCATGTGATTCCTCCTGCTATTCTCTTTGTGGTCTCTTACTTCAGATAGATTTGACCAGATATGACACTTTAATTCAACTCAAACCTGAAAGTAGAAAATGTCGTGACTGACTGACTGACTCTGGATTTACTTTGAAATTCATTCACATGGCCAGCCCATTTTATTTGTTGGTCTCTAAGCTCTTCTCTTTTTTTCAATTATGGTCTAGAGTCAAAGATTTCTGATATTTTTTTTTTTAAGAAAAGGTTCATGGACTCGTGCATTATTGCTGTGTTTCACAGTTGAAAATGTTACTTATCTAAAGGAACTTGGGTCGACTTTTAAACGTTTATTTGTAGTTGGGACTGCAAAAACTTTTTCTTTCTCTTTCATCTACAGCACTGCCTCCTAAACCACCAAAACCCACTACTGTAGCCAACAACGGTATGAATAACAATATGTCCTTACAAGATGCTGAATGGTACTGGGGAGATATTTCGAGGTAAGGCTACAGAGACTCTTTGAGTTTTTCACCAGAGCTAGGGAGTTTTAGATGAAGAGAAAGAAAAGCAAAACGCACCAGCTTGCTAAGTTCCATTTTTAGGCTATCATCCAACATAAGCATGAAGCACAGTTGGTTCCCTTCCAAAGACGACCACAGAAGTCACTGAGCTCTGGGGAATTGTGGGTGCTGGATGCCACAGGAAATTAAATACCCGAGAAGTTTCATTACTGACAGAACTGTCAGGGGGGCAGCAGGGTGAAGTGGCACTGCCTCAAGGCAGAGTGTAAAGTCACTCTCTTTATTAGACAAAAACTCTAAGAATTAATGCTATCAGCTTAAAGTGGCATTTCTAGTCTAAGCTTTTTTTTTTTTTTTTTTGAGGGGAATGAAGAGTTGGGAGGAAACCTTTTGGGGATCACGACTTTCTGTGCTGATTTGTCAGAGTGACTTGTGTGTTAAAATTCTTAAGGTCTGAAAATACAATTAAGGAAATGTAACACGAGAATCACCAAATCCACTAGGTGAGCATTGTCTCATGTTCTTTTCACTTCAGGGAAGAAGTGAATGAAAAACTTCGAGATACAGCTGATGGGACCTTTTTGGTACGAGACGCATCTACTAAAATGCATGGTGATTATACTCTTACACTAAGGTGAGTCAGGGCGTGTGGCTAAAATTGGCGTGTTAAAGGTGATGGGAGAACATGCTTTTTTTTTTTTTTTTTAAAGAGAATTCTAATGCCATTATTTTTATATTGCATTTGCAGGAAAGGAGGAAATAACAAATTAATCAAAATATTTCACCGAGATGGGAAATATGGCTTCTCTGACCCATTAACCTTCAACTCTGTGGTTGAACTAATAAACCACTACCGGAATGAATCTCTAGCTCAGTATAATCCCAAACTGGATGTGAAATTACTTTATCCAGTATCCAAATACCAACAGGTAATCACATACTCATGTTAATATTTTAAAAAGATACTTTTAATGTTTAGAAAATATTTTGAAGCAGATGAATTGCATGTAATCAAGCTTGAAAAACTTTCAAACTGTGTAATTTTGTGATCACAAGTGTATAGTGGCTCAATAAAATACTTTCACAAAATAAATGACCATTGTTTGAGGATTTTCCCATGTCAGATAAGTACCTTATCAACTGAATTTATATTTTTTCCATTTTCTTCTAATCCTTCCAGGATCAGGTTGTCAAAGAAGATAATATTGAAGCTGTAGGGAAAAAATTACATGAATATAACACTCAATTTCAAGAAAAAAGTCGGGAATATGATAGATTATATGAAGATTATACCCGTACTTCCCAGGTGAGTTTTCTTTGAAAAAATCACATTAAAATTGTAGAGCTCTTAGATACTAGAAGCTAATGCATGTTATATTCAGCTTCCGAAAAAGAATTTAAAAGGTTGAGTTTTTGCCAATAATAAAGTGGGGAGAGAGATCATTTATTTGTGAATCGTGGATTATTCTAATAATTACTTACTTTAAATGAAGCCTGTAAGTATCAGCATAATAAAGTAAGTAAGTTGGATTGGCATAACTGCAGATTGAAGAATTCTTTTTGGAGTGAAAGCTAATAATAACTGGAAGTTCCACAGACTTGTCTAATCTCTGAAATGGGGATTTCACCCTGATATGCCCTTACTATGAAAGGTTGAGGCTACATTTACTGCCTTGTTTTCCTAGAGGCTTTAATCTCCTCTGGGCCATCACGTATCTGGGACCGCCAGAGGGAGCAGGAGGATGGCATAAACTGCTGATAAAGTGGAATGGTTTTTAAAAGAGATGAAAACTGTAGAAAACTGTCAAGCAGTCATCTTCCATAGACTGGGAACATTCTCCAGAGGAAATGTGCGCTTCTGTGATACTATTTTAAGGGGTTTTATGAATTTGAGTCCCACCTTGCTAACAAAATACTTGCGTGCCAGATAGTAGCGCCGATCAAATGTCCTGGTAGTGTCTTGCCGTAAGAAGTTGTCTTTCTTTTCTGTGAAAGGAATGACCTTGTCTTATTAAAATTGTGTTGCAGGAAATCCAAATGAAAAGAACAGCTATTGAAGCATTTAATGAAACCATAAAGATATTTGAAGAACAGTGCCAAACCCAGGAGCGGTACAGCAAAGAATACATAGAAAAGTTTAAACGTGAAGGCAATGAGAAGGAAATCCAAAGGTTGGTGACCCAGGAGGGTTTCCATTGCCCATGTGCTAGAGATCACCACAATTCTCTTAAACTGTTTAAAGGTGACCTCGCTTTCTGTGAAACAACAGGGAGAGAGAAAGCATTCTTTACCTGAGGAAAACTGCTGGGAAGCAATACTGCAACCTTGGGGGAACGTTCATGATGCTCCAGGTAATTGTGGATGCACTTCTCTTGCCTGCAGGATTATGCATAATTATGAAAAGTTAAAGTCTCGAATCAGCGAAATTGTCGACAGCAGAAGGAGACTGGAGGAGGACTTGAAGAAGCAGGCTGCCGAGTATCGTGAGATTGACAAGCGGATGAACAGCATTAAACCAGACCTCATTCAACTGAGAAAGACAAGAGACCAATACTTGATGTACGTACTGGAAATGGAACCCTGCACGTGCATGATCAGTAATTGCAAAAATCAAGGATAGGTTCTTAATGCATTTTCCTTTTAAACCTCTTTTCCAGGTGGTTGACTCAGAAAGGTGTTCGGCAGAAGAAGCTGAACGAGTGGCTGGGCAATGAAAACACTGAAGAGTAAGTAGTTAGCACAGATGGGAGGTAGCAAGGGTGTTTTTTTGATTTAAGGAAAATGCACAACTTGCTTCGTTTGCAGAGCAAGTGAGGAATGGAACGTCTCGTAGGAGAAAATATTCTCAGTCTCATTACCCAGCATTTTAAAAAAGGAAAGTTTAGCAAAGGAGAATGCGGATTTCCTTTTCCCCCGTAGGGCTTTGAAGTGACATTGTGTCCGTGATGATGTCCTGGAACCGTCTAGAAAATCCCAACATGTTTTGGGACCAATGTGGGCGGGGGGAGGAGGGGTGTTGGGGGAGACAACCCTGTTTAGCATATTTTTAAAGCTTAAGTATATGTTTTGTTTCAATTATTTGAAAACTGGTGTTCCTCCTAGTCAATCAATTTCCTGATCTAAACTGGACAAACGGGATTGTTTAATACCTTGTTCTCTGCCGCAGGTAGCTGAGCGTAGGTGCTGACTTGAGAACAGGAAGAGTATCACTTAGTGCTACTAAAACTCTTTGTTCGGGGCGGGGGTTGAAGGCTAAACTCAATGAGGAAACTCAGGCCAGAGAAGCTGGTTGAGTCAGACCCGCAATCGCTGGCCTGACTTGCTTGGAGGAGGGGCAGGAACTAGATCGAAGTGAGGAGAGGGCCCTTTCTCAGAGGGGCAGGCTGCTGGCTGCCATGTACTTCATTTAGAAACCTTCTCTTCTACCTTTTTAGCCAATATTCGCTGGTGGAAGATGATGAGGATTTGCCCCACCATGACGAGAAGACGTGGAATGTTGGAAGCAGCAACCGAAACAAAGCCGAAAACCTGTTGCGAGGGAAACGAGATGGCACTTTTCTTGTCCGGGAAAGCAGTAAACAGGGCTGCTACGCGTGCTCCGTAGTGTATGTACCTCCAGCCGATTACTTGTCTCGTCAGACATCTCAAGGAGGTGTTTCATTCATTCAGCCAGCCAACCGTGCGGGCAAGGATTTGGAAAAGTACTCTTTCTTTAAGAGTGTTACAGTAGGACAACAGTGGAGAAGAGGAAATCAAACCTCATATTTTCAATTCTAGGCAGGAATAGCTGTCGAGTAGAAAGAAACCTGCTGTTTAGGTGGAAGACTAGGGCTTGGGAGAAGTCTTGTTTTTCTTTTTCATCTTTTAAATGGAAATAAATTAGCCACACTTGCTGCTTTTTGCGGGGGGGGGGGCTTCCGTATAGTTAGAATCTGAGGTGATTCACATGGAAGCACCACCCACAGGTAAAGTCCCCATCAGGGACAGGTCAGAACAGTAAGAGAAAGGACCCTGGTCACTGTCCCTGAGATAAGTACACCCAAGAGAAGACATTTCCATCCTATGGCCTATTTTCCTTTGTTTATGTAATAGTTTGGGGGTACTTTGAAGAGTGAGGTTGGATCACCGACAGACATTATTTCAGAGACGGAATGTCCTCTAGGAGAGAAAGGGTCTCCAAGTATTTTATAGCCCGTCATCTCCGTCCATTTAAGCAGAGAAATATTGCTACAGGAAAGGAGTGAGAACTTTGAGTGAGGACAAGGGAATAGGAGAATAGAGAGTAGATGGAGAGGTATGTGGACGATCCCAGGCCTGCCTGAAAGGAGGAATCCTGTTAATAATTGTAACAGGCTTGTACGATTATTATTACTGTAATTGTAATGGTACCGGTACCACTCTGGGCAGCAGCGCTCATGGTAATGGCTGAAGTCACCCCCCGTTGCCTGCTCACCGCCTTCTAGGCATCGAGCAAGCCCCTCCCATACATCGCCTCATTTCCCAAAGCTCCCCTCTTACAGATAGGTTACCACTGTCTCCCTTTTAATCCATGCTATAGCTGACAATCCAGTGGCTCAGTGAAGCTGGGTTACCTCCCGAAGTTACTCAGCCAGTAAGTGACAAGGGACAACTCCACGAGCCTAGGGCTCCCCCAGGACTAGTCCCCATGTGGAGGCTGGCCTGCATCGGGGATTTTTCACGATGCTTTTACCAAAAGCGCCTCGTCCTGGCCCAGCTCACCCAGGCCCTTGTGCTCTCTCTCCGTGTGCAGGGTGGACGGTGAGGTCAAGCACTGCGTCATCAACAAGACGGCCACGGGCTACGGCTTCGCCGAGCCCTACAACCTGTACAGCTCCCTGAAGGAACTGGTGCTCCACTACCAACACACGTCCCTCGTGCAGCACAACGACTCCCTCAACGTCACACTAGCCTACCCGGTGTACGCGCAGCAGCGGCGATGAAGGGCCGCCCTCCCGCCTGCTCCTCACCTTCAGCTCCCCGAGGCCTCCAGCAAGCACAGGGCTCCCCCTGCAGCCCGAGCTGGGAACTGAGCTGCGGACACCCAGCCGCCTGTCTTCAGATGTGACTCGAGCTTTCGGTCACACGGCAGTAGGGGAAGACACATACGCGGCGGGCTCGCACGGGGCGACGACCACCACCATTCCTCGTCTGGAGTGCTTAATTAGCCTTCCTTTCTTTCCTCTTTCTTTCTTTTTGGTTTTGTTTTTTGGATTAATTTAAAGAAGTCACAACCACACACGACACCAAGAGAAAAAGAAATGCAAAAATCTCTGCGTGCAGGGACAAAGAGGCCTTTAACCATGGTGCTTGTTCGTGCTTTCAGAAGCTTTACCAGCTCAAGAGTTGGGACCTTGGAGACCGGAGCGGGGAACGGGCTGACGAGCCCTGGCCTGGGGTCGCTCGGTCCAGCCTGGGTGGTGCCGTACACGGTGGCCCCAGACACATCGCACTGTGGATTATTTCATTTTCTAACGAAATGAACCGATATGTAGCAGAAAGGCACTTCAGCTCACAGGAGACACTTTGGGGAACGTCCGCTCGTGTACGTTCAGAGGAAATTCTGTTGCAGCAAAGTGCCAGAAAGTGTTTGTTTCATTAAAACTCTACAAACCAAGAAAACCCACCAACAGAAAAATGGAGCTTGGAAAATAGGACTTCAAAATGACATTTAGTATATAAAATATGTACATAATATTGAACGACTGACTAACTATCAAATAGATGGATTTGTATCAATACCAAATGGCTTCTGTTTTGTTGTGCTGAAGGCTAAATTCACAGTGCTATGCAATTCTTAATTTTCATCATTGTTACCTGTTTTAAACGTTCCTTCAGAATAAGCTTCCCCTGCCCCAATTTTTGTTGCTTGAAAATACTGTCCCGATTTTTTTTGTTAATATTCATTTTGTTACTCGTTACCTTTTTTTTTAAAAGAAGAAATGTACAGGATGCCAGTTTAAAAAAAAAAAAATGGCTTCAGATTTAAAAGTATGAAATATTTTACAGTTTTTCTTGTACAGAGTACTTGGCTGTTAGCCCAAGGTTAAAAAGTTCATAACAGATTTTTTTTGGACTAAATGTTTTGTTGGGCAGTGCCTGATAAGCTTCAAAGCTGCTTTATTCAATAAAAAAAGAGAAAGATATATGAATATGACAAAGTATGGCTGAGTTCAACAATGTTGTTTCAAGACTTACGATACGGTACCTGGCAATGTTTGTTTCATAAAGAATTGTGAACTTCTTGAATCTAGGGAGGGGAATGTAGCAAAGGGATGTACAGGTTGGGGGGGGGGGTGGCAGGATGGCATGCACTTTCTCTTTCTTGTGATTGATTACAGAGAAGTGGATCACTGCAAAGTGAAGTCTTTTCCCACTTTGATCTGCTACTTTACTTACTATACCCTCATGACAATTACAAACCTACCGGAATGCTAGGTCTTCTTAGGAAGGAAGGCAGGCAGGCAGGGTCCTGGAGCAGTGTTCACCCTTGTTGGAAACACTGATTTCAAAGTATCATTGCTGCATTTAGAAAAACCTGTCTCTCTTTAACATTAGACTACCCGTTAAAAACCAACCAACATCCATTGTAGAAAAAGCATGATCTGAAAAGATAGATAGATATTTTTATCTGGATATCTGCTATTTTCCTAGCCTTCCATTCAACTTAGATCAGAAAGCAAATAGACATGGTCATAATCGTTCCTGCCCTGATTGTGGGGAGCTTGTTCAAGTCATGGCCATTGTAGGAATCATAGTAACAGTCCTCATTCATTCACCCAAATAATTGTATGTGTTACACTTCACTGTGGGGAAAAGGAAGGAGTTGTTAGAGTATTCTTTCCAACTGAAGGCAACAGCAAGAGATCCCTCTCCCCAATTTACATATGCAAAAGCCTTTGGGTTCAGTGGGAACTGTACCTGTGGTGGGAGGAATAAAGGGGAGATTAAAATGGACACTTAACAACTTCAGTTTTCCTTGCTCAATATTACATTCACCACAGCTTTATTTCTCTTTCCTTCAACTACTGGGGGGGTAAGGGGGTTTTGTTTTGTTCTTTAATGTTCCTTTTAAAATTCTTTTGAAAGAATCAGTCTAGTGGCTGACTTAATCAACTGTAGAATGTATTTTTTTTTTTTCCTTTTTACATGAAGCTACTCATATCAATAGCAATAGTCAGTCTTACAGCCGGACTGTCAGCCCTCAAACTTGACTGTACTGACCTGACCATCTCCCTCGCATCTCCAGACAATTGATGATTCCCCTGGTTTTATTCTCTGAGTGTCTCCTTTACAACTATCCTTCCATGTCATACAGAAGCCCAACCATTAGTTAATAGTAGTTTATCAACTAGGTTTGGTGGTTTTTTTAGTAGCACATCCATGTATGCTATTAAGGAACTTTAATTTCTAAAATATAAGATCTGAGATGGAATATTGCATTAAAAAGCTACCATTCTGTTCATGTTTTTGCTTCAACACTTCACAAGATGGCATGGTATTTAGGCACTTGCCTTATTTCTTTATCTCACGAGCAGAAACGCAATAGGTTTTTCTTTGACCAGCAAAGGCAGGATTCATTGTTTCCTGTCACCATGAGTCACAACTTACCTATGAGGCTTCGCCTGTGCCCAGTACCCTTCTGACAGCGTGTGGCATGCCATCACATCTGTCCTTGTAGATGTTTGACCAGCAGGGCTCTGAGTCCAATCATTCATCTCCTAACCACACTGAGCGGCTTATGATTAGGGATGGATACAGCAGAACCCCTCCTGATACGTGCTTACATCCATGCATTGATTTTCCCCACCCAATGCAGCATCCTGAAGATAAAAGCCAGAAGCTAAGCTGCAGAGAGGCTGTGATGGGGCTCTAGAATTGGGAGCACTGGGATCTGATATAATACATGAGGGAAAAATCATAACCATGTTGAAAAGGCAAAAAGCCTGTGTCTGCAACATCTGACGACTTCACGGCCCTTGATATGTGTATATATGTATATGTGCATGGACTGTGTTTCCAGTACACCTTTCAGCCAAAACAGATCCACAGTCGTTGAGTTCAAGTACACAACAAGCCAATGTCTAGTACAATTCTTGTATGTGTGTACGGGTTTTTTTTTTTCCTTTGAAGTTGCTTTGTTTTGTCTTATAAAGGTGAAAAGTGTTTGCAAGTGAAGTGAGAAGAAGTTCATAATTCTTTGGCTTGTTTCTGTTGTTTAAAAGTTACTCCTTTTGGGTAGCTGGTCTATGTGACTCGCTGAACTTGGAAATCCTCGTTTTCAGTGTGTCAAGTCAAAATGTGTTTATGTGAGCTGTCACTGTGGGGAACCAATTGCTTTGTCATATAGCTGGTTATGAACTAGTAACGTGTTTGGGAAGTCCTACTGATGTTCCTTTTTGGGAGAAAAATTCTGCTGGTTCTAACAACTGTGCTTTTGCTATGCATGGTATCCAAGTCAGTTGGAGAGCAGACCCTGAAATTTGAGTTCAGGGTCATTTAAGAAAGGGGCAGTTTATAGCACAATGCCTCACATGGGACAAAGTTCTGAAATGCCAAATTCTTATTTTTTAGAAATCTCGTTATATAAATTACTAATATAAATTACTAGTATTATGAACAAAATTGGGTTCATTGGAAACACTAACCAACTTAACATTGAACTTGTCACCATGAGATAGCATTAGCTGCCCAGGATGCTGCTATTTAAAAAAAGAAAAAAAAAAAAAAGGCAAAACAAACAAAAAAAACATTTATATGTGTGTATTTTTTAAAGCTACAATCTCTTCGATGTTTTTACAAATCTGTTTCTATGACATTGTTAAAATAAAGTTGGTCTTTTGACGAGAGGGAGGATGTCATGGTCAGTTGTAATTTTGCCTTTACAAGGCACCTGGGGCGGGGGGCGGGGGGACTGTGCCTCCTTGACATTTGTTCAAGCTATAGATTCAATGGAGCTATGTCTTGTTGTTTTAAGTTGCTTTAATGCATTGTATTAGGTCTTCAAACAGAATAAAGTTTGTTTTGAAACTTAGGTTACGGTTTGAAATTTCAGTGATCACTGAAGACATATGTTCTCTTGCTCTTTTGGTTAATAATGTTGCTTCTCCTTCTGTAGTCTCCCACCCACCCCCTTTCACTGTCATTACATTATCTCATTTTTGTCAAGTGAGAAGAACACATGAATGATAGCTCAGTGTCATTTACATCATTTCACTATATCCTTAATGATGAAAAGAAGTAGCTCTAGGTGATGTCATTGCAAGGCATGTTCTTGCTCCAAGAAAATGTGACATCCACTGTCCCTCAATCCCTCCCCTTCACCATCCATCCCCAAACCTTCAGAATTGTTCTCTACAAACTATGGTTAGTGAATGTATCTGGCTTTGTCTCTCTGTTCTACAGGCTGCGTGTTTGAAACAGGCACAGTGCAGGGACACTGTGAGGCACTGTGCAGCAGGCAGAGGTGTGACATGGGGTTCTAGACAGGGAACAAAGATTCACTACAGATTCTGGTTTCACACTCTAGCATCTAGTCATATATGCAAACCATTCTTAATCTAAAATAACTTTCCCATTTGTTTTGATTGCTGAATGAATTTATAATGAGGCCACTTTGCATGTACATGGCACTCAACACCTAAGCACAGTGAGGGTCCTAGACATGAAGGCATGGTCTAGTGATGGCGATGAGAGGGGCACATAAGTAATTAGTCATGGCAACAATGACTAATATACCATGTATAGCAGTAACTCTTGAGATTCATTTACTGCTTTTCCCCTGCTCTGTTCTGTATCACAGAGAACTATATACTCAGGGTCTCTTGCCCTCTGGCTTCTAGGTAGTGAATCTCCCCTGTGGCTCCAGTTCCTGCCAGAAAGACTCTTTGGAATCTGAGCAGCCCTACTATGCTCCTCTCTCCCTCTCTGTTCCTCTGGCAACAGTGCCTCCTCCCATTTTTATCCTAAGCCAAAGGGTAGTTGCAGCTTTCTGCTGTTGCTAAACCTCTGGTTTCTCTCACCACCCCCAGTTTGGTTTCTGAGTCCTTCCATCACCTGAGTAACCAATCCTCTTTATTCAGGTCTTTCTTTAAGATCTAGAGTCATTTCTTTTTTCCTGACTGGTCTCTGATTGATAGACCAAGTGATTATTGTTCATTTAAACTCTTTGTATGTGTTATCTGATTTAATCCTTCCACAATTATGAGTTAGAAGACAATATCTCCATTCTACAAATGGGGAAACTGAAGCACTGAGGCTAAGTGACTTATCCAAGATCATGCAGCCATTAGAACACAGAATAGAGCACCTAGGCCGTTTGACTCAAGCCAGAGCTCTCCACCCCTAAGCAAGTGCTGGAAAAGGCACTAGGAAGGTCAGAGAAAAGTTCACTAGTTGCTCTTCCTGCTGGGGGATCTAACCACGTGGCCCTCAATTGGTGGACAGTATACAAGTGGCACATAACAAATAGCAGGAAACCGTATGGGTTTGCTTTAGACCACCTAGGTTCCCAAAGTGTGGTCTCCAGGCTAACAGCATTACCATCAGGACCACTTGGAAACCTGTTATAAAGGCCTACTCGAGGGCCCCATCTACTAACTCAGAGTGACACCATCTGTTGCAGCAAGTTCTCTGGGCGATTTTAAATGTATACTAAAATTTGAGAATCACTAATATCACCAGATTGTTGAAATATTACTTCTAGTATTTTAATTAAAAGCCACTACTATTAATGAGTGATATATATTTTACTTTATGATATAATTTGTGCTCACAGTATAGATTCTATACAGGAAAGATAATAGACCCATTTACAGCTTAGGAAGGCCTAGCTGGGTCTTAGCTCTTTCTTTAACCAGCGATGGGAATTAGAGCAACTCCGTTTACCTGTCTAGACCTCCAACTCCGTACCTGTGAAGTAAGGTTATGAGTCCAGAAAGTCTTCAGGACTCCTAGAGTATATACTGTGGTCTGGTGTACTGAATGAAACAACTCAATCCCCCAGTTCTCCACTTCTAATCTGGCCAAAATGATAACCCACAACGTGACTTGTGACTACAGACCACTGAAGTTGTAGTACCGGCCCTTTATCAGTGAAAATGGCCAAGAAGCATTAGCCAAATTAGAGTCCCCTTATCTTGTTGATGTCTTAAAGGTATACTTCAGGAGAATCAAAATGGTAAGCCAAGTTCTCGATAATGTGGAGTACGTTGGAAATGACACTTTGTCCACCTATCTAAAGCACGAGGCATGGAGTCAGAGAACTTGGCCTACCAAATCCTCTGGGACATGGTGGGAGTGAGGTAAGTATAGTACATTAAGACTTTAGGGACTTCCCTGGTGGTGCAGTGGTTAAGAATCCTCCTGCCAATGCAGGGGACACGGGTTTGAGCCGTGGTCCAGGAAGATCCCACATGCCACAGAGCAACTAAGCCTGTGCGCCACAACTACTGAGCCTGCGCTCTAGAGCCTACGAGCCACAGTTACTGAGCCCACGTGCCACAACTACTGAAGCCCGCATGCCTAGAGCCCATGCTCCGCAACAAGAGAAACCACCGCAAAGAGAAGTCCACACACCGCAACAAAGGGTAGCCCCCGCTTGCTGCAACTAGAGAAAGCCTGCGTGCAGGAACAAAGACCCAATGCAGCCAAAAATTAATTAATTAATTTAAAAAAGACTTGATACTGCTTGATACTGTGTCAACTCAATAATTTTTTTCCGAACTTGTCCCTTAAAAAAATATATCTAAAAATAAGAATACTGTAAAGACTTAAATGTAAGAACTGAAACCATGAAACTCCTAGAAGAAAACATAGGGAAAAAGCTCCTTATATAGGTCTTGGCTATGATTTTTTGGATATGACACCTGAAGCACAAGCAACAAAATCAAAAATAAACAGGAGGGACTGAATCAAACGAAACAGCTTCTGCACAGCAAAAGAAACAATCTACAAAATGAAAATACAATGAACAGAATGGGAAAAAAATATTTGCAAACCACATATTTGATAAGGGGTTAATATCCAAAATATATAAAACACTCATGAAACTCAATAGCAAAAAACACACAAATAATCCAAAATGAGCAAAGGACCTGAATAGGCTTTCTTTTTAAAGATACTGAAAAGGCCAACAGGTACATGAAAAAGATGCTCAACACCACTAATCATCAAGGAAATGCAAAATGAGCTAACACCACAGAATGGCTATTATTGATAAGTGGCATGTCCCAAATGGTGACATAGGTCATTCCTGACTTCACTCCCCCTCACAAGAGGAACAATTAACAACAATTCATGGACAAGACACAACTAAGAGAATCCTAGAACAAGGGAGTGAGGCTAAAGCATCCCCCTGTGCTTCAGTAGTAGTCCCAACCAGCGGCTTTGCTCATCTGTAGAACCAAGTCGATGGCCCAGTCTGACTAGGGTACTTGGCAGGGTACAGGTCTATCTGATTCAAGTCCCCAGTGGAGGAGTTTTGCTGGTCCTAGAGCCTGGTCTGACCACTCCCAGGCAGAAAAGCTGAGTCACAGCCCTACCAGATGCAGAACATGGCTCCCATCCCCATCTGACAGGAAGGGCTGGTGAGAACATCTGGAAGCCGTGTAACCCAGCAACACTTGAGCTGAGAGGCAGGTGGACAGAGCTGATCGCCCCCAGAGTAAAGCAAGTGGCCCTGTTCAGCCAGGGAACTTGGGGCATGGGTCTACTCGAGTCAGGACCACAAACAAAGAGCCTTAGTGGTTTTGGAGCTGCTTTTCTCACTGTGACCAGGCAGGGAAATGAATTCATAGCCCCGCTCATTGCTGAATACAGCCTTCAGCCTGCCTGACCAGGGAACCTAACCAGAGCACACAGGAAGCTGCACAGCCCATCCAACAGTCCTACTTACATTGGAACTTCAACAGAGCATAGCCCATGCTTTCCCTGTCTGCAGAGCAAAACTGGTGGCCTCACCTGACCAGAATATTCAGTGCACACTGTTGCCTGATTCAGGTCCCCAAACAATGAGTTGTGCAGGCTCTGGGTCCCGTCCTGCTGTCCTAACAGGGCAGGGAAGCTAATTCATAGCCCCACCTACTCTTGAGTATATTACCCAGTCCCTGCCATCTAGTAAGCCTGACCAGAGAATCAAGGCAACTGTGGAGCCCATCCTATAGCCTCACATGGTCAAGGAACCAAGCCAGCAGTCCTTTCCAGCTGTTCTCAGCTAGTGGCATACACCCCCACCCCTGACCTCAGCTTGAACAGCTGCCTCACCCCAAAATAAACCCTAATAGCAGGCTCAACCTGCCCAAGGACATTACTAGGAGACATGTCCAGAAACCCAAACTGAACTAACTGGTGAAGAACTGTCTCTGCCAAAGTAAACATGCAAAGTCTGGAAGAGGAGACCACATACTCAAATGCACAGATACCAATTTAAGGAATCAAGGATCACAAAAACATCAGGTAAATATCATACCACCAAAGGAAACTAATAAAGTGCTAATAGCTAACCCTAAAGAAATGGAAATCTATGAACTGTCAAAAATTTCAGAATAATCCTCTTAAAGAAGTTTAGTGAACTACAAGAACACAAAGCCAAACAGCTAAATGAAATTAGGACATCTGCATGACCAAAACATGAAGTTCAATAAAGAAACAGAAACCATAAAAAACAAACAAACAAAAAAAAAAAACAGACATCCTAGAGCTGAAAAATAAAATAACTGAACTGAGAATTCAACAGAGAGCTTCAAAAATAAACTCAACCCCACAGAAGAAAAAATCAGTGACCTAGAAGATAAGATGTTTGAAATTAACCAGTCAGAGGAGCAAAAAGACAACAACAACAACAAAAAATGACAGAGAAGAAAGCCTACAGGACTTATGGGACACAATAAAAAGAAACAATATTCATATTGTGGGAATTCCAGAAGGAGAAGAGAAAGAGAAAGGGACAAAGTAAAACTAAAGCAATAATGGCTGAAAAGTTCCCAAAACAGAAATAGATATCCAGATCCAAAAGGCCCAAAGGACCCCAAATACATTGAACCTGCACAGGACTGCACAGAGACACATTATAATTAAATTATCAAAAGACAAAGAATTTTATGAGCAGCAAGAGAAAAGAGAGAAATTACATAAAAGGGAATCCCCATAAGATTATCAACAGTGTTATCAACAGAAACTTTTCAGGCCAAGAGAAAATGGGATAACATATCCAACACACTGAAAGAAAATAACTGTCAACCAAGAATTCTACACCTGGTGAAGCCATCCTTCAGAAACAAAGGAGGAATAAAGACTTTCCCAAACAGACAAAAGTTAAGGGAGTTCATTACCACCAGACCTGACTTCCAAGAAATGATAAAGGGAGTTCTTTGAGTGGATAGAAGAATGCTAATTAACATAATAAAAACAGGATTGGAAGACAACATGGCAGAGTACAAAGATGTGAGCTCACCTTGCATGAAAACACCAAAATCACAACTAACTGCTGAACAAACATCGACCAAAAAACACTGGAACCTACTAAAAAAAGATATCCTACATCCAAAGACAAAGAAGAAGCCACAAGGAGATTGTAGGAGGGATGCAATTGCAATAAAATCAAATCCCATACCCACTGGGTAGACAACCCACAAACTGGAAAATAATTATATCACAGAGGTTCTCCCACAGGAGTGAAAGTTCTGAGCCCCACATCAGGCTCCCCAGCATAGGGGTCTGGCATCAGGAGAAGGAGACCTCAGAGCATGGCTCTGCCCACCAGAGGGACAAGACCCAGCTCCACCCACCAGTAGGCAGAAACCAGTCCCTCCCACCAGGAAGCCTGCACAAGCCCTTAGACCAGCCTCATCCATCAGGGGGTAGACAGCAGAAGAACTACAACGCAGCTACTTGCAGAATGAAAACCACAATCACAGAAAGTTAGACAAAATGAGATGGCAGAGGAACATGCCTCAGATGAAGGAACAAAATAAAACCCCAGAAGAGCAACTAAATGAAGTGGAGATAGGCAATCTGCCCAAAAAAGATTTCAGAGTAATGAGAATAAAGATGATCCAAGAGCTCAGAAAAAGAATGGAGGCACAGACCAAGAAGAAACAAGAAATATTTAACATAGAGCTAGAAGATCTAAAGAACAAACAAACAGAGATGAACAATAAATAACTGAAATGAAAAACAAACTAGAAGGAATCAATAGCAGACTAACTGAGACAGAAGAATAGATAAGCAAGTTGGAAGACAGAATGTAAGAAATCACTGCCGAGGAACAGAATAAAGAAAAAAGAATGAAAAAGAAATGAGGACAGTCTAAGAGACTTCTGGGACAACATTAAATATACCAACATTTGCATTATAGGGGTCCCAGAAGGAGAAGAGAAAGAGAGAGGACCTGAGAAAATATTTGAAGAGACAATAACTGAAAAATTCCCTAACATGGGAAAGAAAAGTCACCCAATTCCAGGAAGCGCAAAGAGTCCCAGGAAGGACAAACCCAAGGAGGAACACACCTAGACACCCAGTAGTTAAACTGACAAAAATTAAAGACAAAGAGAAGATATTAAAAGCAACAAGGAAGGGACTTCCTTGGTGGTGCAGTGGTTAAGAATCCACCTGCCAATGCAGGGGACACAGGTTTGAGCCCTGGTCCGGGAAGATCCCACATGCCACAGAGCAACTAAGCCCGTACGCCACAACTACTGAGCCTGCGCTCTAGAGCCCACGTGCCACAACTACTGAAGCCCTCATGCCTAGAGCCCATGCTCCACAACAAGAGAAGCCACTGCAATGAGAAGTCCATTCACCACGATGAAGAGCAGCTAGCCCCAACTCACAACTAGAGAAAGCCTGCATGCAGCAACGAAGACCCAACACAGCCATAAAAATTAATTAATTAATTATTTTTAAAAAGGCAACAAGGAAAAAGCAACAAAAACATACAAGGGAACTCCCATAAGGTTATCACCTGATTTCTCAGCAGAAACTCTGCAAGCCAGAAGACAGTGGCACAATATATTTAAAGTGATGAAAGGGAAGAAGCTACAACCAACAGTACTCTACCCAGCAAGTCTCTCATTCAGATTTGACAGGGAAATCAAAAGCTTTACAGACAAGCAAAAGCTAAGAGAATTCAGCACCACCAGACCAGCTTTGCAACAAATGCTAAAGTAACTTCTCTAGGAAAAGAAAAGGCCACAACTAGAAACAAGAAAATTACAAATGGAGAAGCTCACCAGTAAAGGCAAACATACAATAAACACAGGAAATCATCCACACACAAATATGATATGAAAATGAGAAATTGTGAGAAGAGAGTACAAATTCAGGATATTGGAAATGCATTTGAAATTAAAAAACCAGCAACTTAAAACAATCTTGTATATATACAGACTGCTATATCAAAACCTCATGGTAACTGCAAACAGAAAATCCACAGTAGATACACACACAAAAAAGAAGAAGGAATTCAAACACCAACATTAAATTTAGTCGTCAAGTCACAAGAGAACAAAAGAGGAAGGGGAGAAAAAAGACGTACAAAAACAAACCCAAAACAATTAACAAAATGGCAATCAGAACATACATATCGATAATTACAATAAATATAACTGGACTAAATGCTTCAACCAAAAGACATAGATGGGCTGAATGGATACAAAAACAAGACCCATATATATGCTGTCTACAAGAGACCCACTTCAGATCTAGAAACACATACAAACTGAAAGTGAGGGGATGGAAAAAGGCATTCCATGCAAATGGAAGTCAAAAGAAAGCTGGAGTAGCAATACTTACATCAGACATAATAGACTTTAAAACAGAGACTGTTAGAAGCGACAAAGAAGGACACTACATAATGACCAAGGGATCAATCCAAGAAGAAGATATGACAGTTGTAAATGTATATGCACCCAACATAGGAGCACCTCAATACATAAGGCAAATACTAACAGCCATAAAAGGAGAAATTAACAGTAACACAATAATAGTGGGGGACTTTAACACCCCACTTTCATCAATAAACAAACCATGCAGACAGAAAATTAATACAAGCAGTTCTAAGAGGGAAGTTTATAGCAATACAATCTTACCTCAGGAAACAAGAAAAATCTCATCAACCTAACATTACGCCTAAAGCAATCAGAGAAAGAACAAAGAAAACCCAAAGTGAGCAGAAGGAAAGAAATCATAAAGATCAGAGCAGGAATAAATGAAATAGAGATGAAAACAATAAAAAAGATCAATAAAACTAAAAGCTGTTTCTTTGAAAAGATAAGCAAAATTGATAAACCTTTGGTCAGACACATCAAGAAAAAAAAGGGAGAGGACTCAAATCAATAAAATTAGAAATGAAAAAGGAGAAGTTACAACTGACACTGTAGAAATACAAAGGATCATAAGAGACTACTACAAGCAACTATATGCCAATAAAATGGACAACCTAGAAGAAATGGACAAATTCTTAGATAGGTACAATCTCCTAAGACTGAACCAGGAAGAAATAGAAAATATGAACAGACCAATCACAAGTACTGAAATTGAAACTGTGATTTAAAAATTCCCAACAAACAAAATCCAGGACCAGATGGCTTCCTAAGCAAATTCTATCAAACATTTAGAGAAGAGTTAACGCCTATCCTTCTGAAACTATTCCAAAACATTGCAGAGAAAGGAACACTCCCACTCACTCTATGAGGCCACCATCACCCTGGTACCAAAACCAGACAAAGATACCACAAAAAAAGAAAATTACAGGCCAATATCACTGATGAACATAGATTCAAAAATCCTCAACAAAATATTAGCAAGGGATGCAAGGATTCTTCAATATATGCAAATCAATCAATGTGATATATCATATTAACAAATTGAAGAATAAAAACCATATGATCACCTCAATAGATGCAGAAAAAGCTTTGACAAAATTCAACACCCATTTATGATAAGAACTCTCCAGAAAGTGGGCATAGAGGGAACATAACTTAACATAATAAACACCATATATGACAAACCTACAGCTAACATCATATTCAACGGTGAAAAGCTGAAAGCATTTCCTCTAAGTTCAGGAACAAGACAAAGATGTCCACTCTCACCACTTTTATTCAACATAGTTTTGAAAGTCCATAGTTTTGAAGTGACCAACAAGGGATTAATCTCCAAAATATACAAACAGCTCATGCAGCTCAATGTCAGAGACAAACAACCCAAACAAAATATGGGCAAAAGATCTATATAGACATTTCTGCAAGGAAGACATACAGATGGCCAAAAAGCATATGAAAATATGCTCAACATCACTAATTATTAGAGAAATGCAAATCAAATCTACAATGAGGTATCACCTCACACCAGTCAGGATGGCCATCATCAAAAATCTACAAACAATAAATGCTGCAGAGGCTGTGGAGAAAAGAGAACCCTCCTACAATGTTGGTGGGAATGTAAATTGGTACAACCATTGTGAAGAACAGTATGGAGCTTCCTTAAAAAGTAAAAATAGAGCTACCATATGATCCAACAATCCCACTCCTGGGCGTATATCTGGAGAAAACCAGGGTTCGAAAGGATACATGCACCCCAATGTTCATTGCAGCACTATTTACAATAGCCAAAACATGGAAGCAACCTAGATGTCCATCAACAGAGGAATGGATAAAGAAGATTTGGTACATATACACTATGAAATATTTTCAGCCATTAAAAAGAATGAAATAATGCCATTTGCAGCAACATGGATGGACCTACTGATTACCATACTAAGTGAAGTAAGCCAGACAGGAAATGACAAATATCATGATATTGCTTATATGTGGAATCTAAAAAAAATTATACAAATGAACTTATCTACAAAACAGAAATAGACCCACAGACATAGAAAACAAACTTATTGCTACCAAAGAGGAAAGGAGGGGGGGGCTAAATTAGGATTTTGAGATTAACACATACACACTACTATATATAAAATAGATAACCAACAAGGACCTACTGTATAGCACAGGGAACTCTACTCAATATTTTTTAATAACTTAAGGGAAAAGAATCTGAAAAAAATGGATATATATGTATGTATAATTGAATCACTTTGCTGTATACCTGAAACTAACACAGCATTGTAAATCAACTATACTTCCATAGGAAATTTAAAAAACACAAATGAGATATCACTTCATACCTATTAGAACAGCCATCCTCAAAAAGAAAAGTGAGAACAAATGCTGTCAAGAACATGCACTGTTGGTGGGATTATAAACTGGTGCAGCCACTATGGAAAACAGGATGTAGGATCCTCAAAAAATTAAAACTAGAACTACCATATGATCTAGCAATTCCAGTTCTGGGAATATATCCAAACTAAATGAAAACACGAACTCAAAAAGATATCTGCACCCACACTTCATAGCAGCATTATTCACAATAGCCAAGACAGAGAAACCACCTGTGTCCATTGATGGCATTGATGGATGAATGGATAAAGAAGTTGCACACACAGACAGACACACACACACACACACACAATGGAATATTTTCATCCATTAAAAAAAAAATAAAAAAGGAAATCCTGGCATTTGTGACAACAGGGATGGACCTGGAGGGCATTATACTAAGTGAAGCAAGTCAGACAGAGAGAGACAAATCCTGTATGATCTCACTTATATGTGGAATCTAATAGTAAAAAAAGAAAAAAACAAACTCACAGAAAAAGATCATATTTGTGGTTACCAGAGGTGAAGGGTAGGGGTAGGTAGAATTGGAGGAAGGTGGTCAAAATGTACAAACTTCCAGTAATAGATGAAAAAGATGATTAATGTACAACATGATGACTATAGTTAACACTGCTGTATGATATGTATGAAAGTTAAGAGCATAAATCCCAAGAGTTCTCATCACCTGGGAAAAAATTTTTTTTCATTTCCTTTTTATTTTATCTATATGTGATGATGGATACTAACTAAACTTATTGCAGTAATCATTTCACATTATATGTAAGTCAGGTCATTATGCTGTACACTTTAAACTTATACAGTGAGGTATGTCTGTTACATCTTGATAAAACTGGGGGAAAAAAGAATGGCCATTACTGAGCTTCCCTGGTGGTGCAGTGGTTAAGTATCTGCCTGCCAATTCAGGGGGCACGGGTTCGAGCCCTGGTCTGGGAAGATCCCACATGCCGCGCTGCGCCACAACTACTGAGCCTGCGCTCTAGAGCCCGTGAGCCACAACTACTGAGCCCACGTGCCACAACTACTGAAGCCCATGTGCCTATGGCCCATGCTCCACAACAAGAGAAGCAACCGGAATGAGAAGCCCACACACCACAATGAGGAGTAGCCGCTGCTCGCTGCAACTAGAGAAAGCCCACACACAGCAACGAAGACCCAATGCAGCCAAAAATGAAATAAATAAATTTATAGGAAAAAAAATGGCCATTATCAAAAAGGTAAGAAATAACAAAAGCTGGGGAGGATGAGGAGAAAAGGGAAGCCTGGTGCATTGTTGGTGGGAATGAAAACTTGTGCAGCCACTACAGAGAGCAGTATGGAAGTTCTTCAAAAAATTCAAAATAGAACTACCATATGGTCTAGCAGTCGTACTTCCGGGAATACATCCAGAGGAAACAAAAACACTGTGTCAAAGAGATATCTGCAACCCCATTGTCACAGTACACACATACACACACACACTGGAATATTATTCAGCCATAAAAAAAGAAGGAAATCCTGCCATCTGTCATAACATGGATGGACTTTGAGGGCATGATGCTAAGTGAAATAAGTCAGAGAGAGATAAACCCTGTATGAGCTCATGTATATATGGAATCTAAACAAACAATAAACAAAAAAACAAAAGAAAAAGCAAAACTCAAAGCAAAACTTTGTGGTTACAAGAAAGGGGGTGGTGGGGATTAAAGGCGGTCAATGGTACAAGCTTCCAGTTATAAGGCAAGTAAGGATGAGGGATGTAATGTACAACATGATGGTTATAGCTAACGCTGTGTGGTATATTTGAAAGCTGTTAACAGAGTAAACCCTAAGCACTGTCATCACAAAAACCATTTTTTTCTTTTTCTTTCTGTATCTATATGAGATGATGGATGTTAACTTACTGTGGTAATTATTTCACAATATATATGTCAAATTATTATGCTGTATACTGTAAACTTATACACCGCTGTAAGTCAATTATATCTCAATAAAATTAGAAAAAATAGCAAGAATCCTGTTGTGCTATCTTAAATAGATATATAATTGATTGTTAACCACCCAAGCTTCAGATAATCTTCTCAAAAGATAGCCGTTTTTATACCTCCAGCTTGGTAGTGATGTCATAAATCAGCTCAACAGAAAACTGCTGAGATGCTTTTGGGAGAAAGTAAAAGGGAGGGGCAGGGGATAAACCAGGAACCACCAACATGCTTATCTGCATTTACTTTCCAGAAGGAAATTCAGAAATTCCCTGCTCTGTGTAGCACTCAATCACAGCTGTCTGAAGCATGACCTCAGGTTTAACTTTCTCTTAAATAAAAACTTCTAAAGCTGTACCTGGCTTGACATGTGTAAAGGTTTGGTCTGTAAGACAAGACTAGGACAGTCAACCTCCAACCACCACCGTTTATCACATTAAGAGCAAAGTTACAGGATAGGTCCATTCATCACCAAGACTGCGCATTAGAATTATGGTTTTGACTGGGAAATACACCATACGTTCTATGACTAACCTACTGGAATCAATTTATTTATGGAGCTCTCATTTCAGAGCTCAGTGATTTATAATCCAAGCCCTGACAAACCAAAAAATATGGATAACTTCACCACAATGGAGAAAACGTGCTGGTCACTTTAATTCATAGTTTACTGTCATCTTAAGAGAGGCCGTGTGCCACATGATCTGGGACTTTAGTTTCCTTGACAGAGGGAATGCTGTTTCCCCCAGACCAGTGAGGATGAGATGTCTATAATGGCTTATTGATTCATTCGACGAAGCCTTATTAAGCACCTATTAGGTGCGCGATATTACGCGTCCCTCAGGCAGCCCAATGATAAAGAAGACAGGTGGCTGCCTTCAAAGACCTCGGTCCTCTGGGTAAGGCAAACTCTTAAACAACCGCCATCTATCGTGATAAGACATATAGCAGAGAGGAATGAACAGTAAGCCTCAGGAGGCCAGAGGGAGAACGAGTTAGGTAAAGCTTCAGAGAGGAGATATCTTAAAATGTTACCTAATTTAGAGAAACCAACCCTCCTCCTGGCTGCTCCCTGTCTTAGCTTGGACTACCATCACGAAAATACCATAGCTTATAGACAAGGAAAAACAGAAACATATTTCTTACCATTCTGGAGGCTGGGAAGTCGAGGAGCAAGGCGCTGGTAAGGCAGGCTTCACTCTAAGGCTTCCTCTTTCGGCATATAGGCTGCAGCTGACTGCTCACGTGCCCTCTGTGCGTGCGTGCAGCGCATGCGTGCATATGGGCGGGGCAGTCACTCAGGTGTGTCTTCTTAGAAGGTCATTAATCCCATCATGAGGGTCCCACACTCGTTACTTCATCTAACCTTAATTACCTCCCAAAGGCCTCATCTCCAAATACCATCACACTGGGGGATAGGCCTTCAGCAGATGAATTTGGAGGAAAAGAAACATTACTCTGATAACTCTCCTCCGCAGCCTTCATGAGAGCTACTACTGTCAAGGCTAGGCCACTGCACCTCTTGAATACAATCACTTTTCAGACGTAGTTTGTTTTTACTTTTTCTTTTAAGTACTGTCATAGGCATTACCTCCATTGCAAGTTCTCCAGAATTGAACATCTGCATCTGTGGTTCCTGTGCTGCAGGTGGTTTCAACAGCTGACATCACACCCTCTGCTCCAGGCAGGCTGCTGTCCTCCCCATGCATGGCCAGATGCCAGAGTGTCATTTGGCTCTGCCTTGGCATTGGACATGAACTGCCTGCAGTCGCACCTATTCCTTTTATTCTGAATTAGGAATTCTCAGCCCAGGCTGCATGTTAGAATCACCTGGGTAGCAATTTAATAGGAAACCTGACCCACTGAATTGGTGTTGAGGGGGTGAGGATTAAATAAGATAATATACAGAATGCACCTGTAACATGGCTGCCATCTAATAAATGGAAGCAGTAATTATGGTTGTTGGAAAGATTTCCCTATCCAATAAGATTAGGTTCTCAAGAAACTATAACTTTTGATTTCATGTAGTTTTTAGCATAGGACTGAACATTTGGTAGACCACTCGAAATGTATTTACTTAACTTCTAAAATTTTATACCTTTACCAACTTCCGAAAATATTTCATCGTTATACTTATACTGGATCAGTGGTACACAGCATTGGATTACTCATAACCTAACACACTAAAGTCACTGATCCACACATGGTTGGCTGTTCTATTTAGGTATTTATTCTGATAAACATATTGTATAACATTTTATTAATTACGAGTATGACAAGAGGAAAATAAAAAAGGACCAGCATAAAATAGATACAAAACAAGTAGTGAAGGGCAAGGGGAAGGGAAAAGTTATTGAAAATAAAATTAAGTCTAAGGAAATTTCCAATAATTGAAGGAAAATGGAGCTTCCTATTAGTCAGGCAAAAAAAGGACCACACAATGGTTTCATAGTCCTAACTCTCCAATAGGAGGAACTTGTTAGTTCATTGTGAGATAAACATTTCCCTTGCCCTGATACTTGAGAGGAATCTGTCAGAGTGGACTTTGTAAATGATAGTGCCTCTTACACAATGTTCTTGATGTTAAAAAACTGTTCATAGATATTCCCTGTATAGTACTTTCTTATTCACCCTGTGGCAGAAGCTAAATATTGTTCTCAAAAGGGGGTTCTGTGGCTTAGCTCTAAAGCCATGGTGCAACATGTCCATTTCCTAGCCTTCCATGGGCTGCACTCGCTTCAGCATGCCTGATAAAGCTGATCTGCAAGTTCTTCAGAGGAAAGGCCAACAAAATTGCAGACCACAACTTATATGCTAGACTGTTCCAGGCCAGAAGCTCAATGGTAAATCTCTCTTGCCACTTAATGATCATTTTGGCACATGGATAATAAAAGTTAATGCAAGATGAAAGCTAATGCAACTTTTCAAGAAGTCCTTATGACATCTCTGGCAGTGCCAGATCTCAAAGGTGTGGGGAACCAGACGCTTCCACCTCTTACCTGCACATCACCTTGATCTGGTCTGGAGCCCAACTTCATGTGGCACTACATCCTGTTCATCATCCTCTCACAGGATATACTAGTTCAGTTCATTTTTACTGTTCATTTTCTTTTTAACTTCATCTCTCAAAGATCAATTTCAACGATACATTTCAGCTAAAATAACACCCATGAATCTTTGCGAGTCCAAGTTTTCTGGACTTTTCCTGAGAGAAGGAGTTTTCATCAACACATAGAACTTTTGAAAAATTTCTGCAAACATTTGTGAGCACAGGACAAGATGGAAGGAAGTTCTGATCAGCCTATGATTGAAGGCATTAGAAGGATAGGCATCTCTGGGAAGTAAGGAGCTGTAAATCTTCAGCAGAACTCCATAGCACACCTCCCTCTCCCCTTAGTTCAGAGAAATTGATGCTAGAGGTAAGGGTGGACCAGCAGGCGTGTGGTAGAAAATGGTCAACCATCAGCTCTCCCTCATGCCACTGAATGTGGAGTTGGGACGTGACACACAGGAGCACACTGATACATAGCATTGCCACCATATGGATACAATAGGTGAACAATACCCTCAAGAGCACAGATAATAAAATGTTGTAAAACAATTAGGAAGTGATGAGTTTTGAATGTATATCTGATGGTAAGTTTATATGATTTAACTTGTAATGATACCTGTAATTATAATTTGTATGATTTTCAGTTAGTATCATTTACTTTTTAATAATAGCTGTGTAAAACAACCAAGTTGTAAAATACCAGAAAACATAGCCAGTGGATTTCTGTGTCAGCTCCAGCACACCCCTCGCAGTAGGAAGGGACTGATCTTAAATTTAAGGGTACTTTGGGCGATGCATCAGGTGCCTACATACACCAATTGGCTGTGGACCTCAGGTTCAGCTGCTGCTTGGAAGGATGGTTGCTAAGAAAAGCAGAAGGATCCCCATAGCAGGTTCCTAACAATATCAGTTAGGTAGACTGAACTGTGTCCTGGCTAATTTAGGGCTACAATACAATATGTTTACAATAACATGGAAAACAAATTGGAGCAATGACTATTTTTATTCAGGAGTTCTGCCTTATTTCGTCACAAAACAATGATCCCCTAGTCTAGAAAAATAGAAATTTTTAGATTATTAAAATTTTTATAATTATTTTTTTTAAATTAAAAGCTTTAAAATGTTCAAAAACATGTAGGTAACTCCCTCTATCCCCCACAATTTCAGGCAGAATCCATATGTGTTCTCAGTGATAAGCCACCCAGTCTGCCTGCTGCAGAAATTTCACAGCCAATCTCTGGGCCCATGAAAAGTTTTAGTAATTAAAACAAAGGGGATATTTCCGGAGGGTTAGAGCAAACATCTTCCATGTAGAAAAATTGACTATAGGAAACAAAACAAAAAAATCAAATTATTTTCTCAGTGAAATTTGATAAAACATTGCATTATGTGAAAAGGAAATAATTTGAGATCAGGTCTAACTGCTATCAGATGAAAAACACTATTAGCAAAGTATAAAATGGAGGGCTGTCAGTAGAAAACAGATTGGATGCAACAGAAACTTATACTAGTGAATTAGAGGAATAATTCAAGGTATCCTCTCAGAAATACAGAGAAAGAGAGAAAAGAGATGATCAAGGTAAGTGAAAAGAGAGAAGACCTAGTGACTAGACTGAGGAGATCTAATACATTTATACAGTTGACCCTTGAACAGCATGGGTTTGAACTGTGTGGGTTCACTTATAAGTGGATTTTTTTTTCAATAGTAAATACTACAGTACTACACAGACCATGGTTGGTTGAATTCGAGGATGTGGAATCATGCATACTAGAAGAATCACCTATATAGAGGGCTGACTATAGGTTATATGAGGATTTTCCACTGCATGAAGGGTTGGCACTCCTAACCCCCACCTTGTTCAAGGGTCAACTGTACTAGGAATTTCAGGAGAGCAGGGCAGGCAGAGAAGTACTAATGAAAGAATTGCTAGAAGGAAATTTCCTTGTGTTGAATAAGGATTGAGCCTACACATATAAAGGACCCACTGAGTAGCATAAAATAATTACGAGCCTCAAACTGCTGGTAGTTCTTTTTAAGACTCGAGAAGAAAAAAAAAAAAAAAACATTTTACAAGTAGCCAAACAAAAACGACAGACTATGCTAATAAAATATTTTTTAAAATAAGGTTAATAATGACTTTCCTTCTACCACTTAATGACAGAAAACAGTGGAAGAATATCTACAGTGTTTGAGGCAAAAGGATTGTGACATAATAGCCATATGACCACCAAATGATTGTTCATGTTTGAAGGCAAGAGAAATTCAAGACAAATAATGCCCAAGAGTGACCACTGTTTACCTTTTCTGAAAAAAAATTACTCAAAAAACCCTCTAGCCAAATGAAAAGAAAATCAAGAGAAAGAACACTACATGGAAAATTGTCTTTAAAAAATGGTAGACAACGGTGACAGCAATAAAAACACTATTATTCAAATTGTTGTTAACACATCTCTGAAAAATAATGAAAATGACAAAATAATTATTGAATAAGGAACATATGTAATGTAAAGGTAAATTAAGATGAAAAAGAACAATATGGATGTAAAAGTTGAAATTGTTCCAATAATCCTGAGAGTTGGGGGAGGGAATGGATAACTGAACAAGTGTGTATTTATATATGAGTAAGGATGCTTATTGATGTATTCCTTTTAATGGTAAATATTGTAATTCATCTGAATGAACAATAATTTGTTGAATAAAAGTATAGTATAGATCAGAAGGAAACCATCAGCAATTAAAAAGTTATATAATCTGATATCACTTATATGTGGAATCTACCCAAACTCATATAAAAGGAAAGCAGATTGGAAGTTTCCAGGGATGAGCAGTTGGGGGAAATGGGTGAAGGTGGTCAAAGGGTACAAATTCCCAATTATAAGATGAGTAAGTTCTGGGGATATAATGTACAGCACGGTGACTATAGTTAACGATACCATATTGTATACTAAGAAAGTAGATCTTACAAGTTCTTACCACAAGGGGAAAAAATAGGTAAGTGTGTGAGGTAATGGGTGTGTTAACTGACCTAATTGTGGTAATGGTTTTGCTATACATACATCAAACTATCTCGTTGTACACCTTAAATTTATACAATGTGTCGCTTATGCCTCAATAAAGCTGGAGAAAAATCTTTAAAACTGAAGTTTATCCTTCTGAATTGCTTAATGTTCCATTTAAAATTAATAATAAGTCAAGAAATAATATATCAGCAGTTTGATTTAGCAGTTACTTCAGGTATCTTTTGTAGATGTTTCAGTTTTATTAAAGTCCATTATTAGTCTCAGCCAGTTTACTCCAGACTATGGCAACTCTGAAACCATCACAGAATCTAAAGGTCACTGTTGAAAGTTTTGATCTTCTTGCCTTACATATTTCTTGTATCTTCTGCTGGGGAAAAAAATCACATGGTGAATTTTAGCTTAAAAGTCTATTTAAAAGGCTTAAAAATAATAAAATGAAATATGCTATTTATATACTCAAGGCAAATTTGCTTCAAAGAAATATGATTTCATAAGAACCTTCATTAACGCTTAAAACACCTTTGAGAAATGACATTCCCATATGATAGATGGAACAATTGGGTTCTAGGGGGTTAAGCAAGCATCCCTATGGTGGCTTGTAAAGATGTACAAAATAATATCTGATCACAATAATGATGATAATAATAACTACCACTCATGTTATTGAGTGTTGACTATGTACTGAGTACTATCTATGTGCTTTACATACATTATTTGGTTAATTTTTACTGCTCTGAGTGTACAGATGAGGAAGCCGAAGTTTAACAAAGTTATGTAACGTGCTGAGTCATGCAGCTAATTTGAGGTGGAGCTGGGGCTCAAACTCAGGTCTGCCTAATGCCAGAACCCTTGCTTAGACACATACACTGTACCGCCTCCAATGACACAAGATGTCCCTAGCCTTGTCACATCTTAGGGAACAGGGACCAACACAATCTTGAATTTAGAGATACGGATTCAGTGACAACCACAAATGGAGATTCTTGGTGCATCCCCTGTAGAATGCCATTCTTCCTTTCATCTGCTACATTCCATCTATCCAAGCATGTCCCAGTGACCCTGATTCCTCCAACCAGGCCTCTCTTACCTCCCAGCTCTCACTGAATTCACCTCTCACTGATCTTTCAGTGCATTTACTTTCTAACACTCTCATTTGAACTTCTCTCTTTCATATCACTTAGAAAGAATCTGAAAACAAGAGAAAAGCCACCCACAAGTGGCTTTAATGAATAAAGTGGCTTTAATGAAGTCTGGAGGTAGGGAGTTGGTGGAAGTTTGGAAAGACAACAGTGCCATCCATGACCAAGTTTCCCTTCATGCTTTGCTCTGCATATGGGTTTTCTGGCCTCATGTTTGTTGCTTCATGGTCACAAGATAACTGCCCTACTCTAGCCATCACATTCACATTCAAGGCAAGAAGGAGATGAAGGGGCAGTGCTAATGAGACCTCTCCTCACAGCTGTCTCTTTTATAAGGAAAGAAAATTTTCCCAAATGCCTCCAGCAGACCTTATGCCTCTTTGGCCAGGATTGGGCTATGTGGCCACTCCTAGCTTCCAGGAAAGCAAGTCCAGGAAAGCAAGTACCTCACTTCTCCATCTACTGTGCAAGGGGGGCAAGGAGAAGGTACTGAAATGGCTGCTGGGTGAGCCAGTCAATGGTGCCTGCCACTGTGGCTTTGTAGTTTCTTTCAGCTCTTTTTCTTTAATGCTTTGTCACTCCAAAAGGACCATAAGATTCTTGAGGGCAGAGTTTTTAAAATTAGTTCTTTTTTCACTGTGTCCCCTCCCCACTCTCACCATTATCTTGCAAAGTTCTGGGGCAAACTGTTGGTATTATATAAATACCTGTAAAATTGAATTTATTAAGTATAAAATGCATACCTAGAAATACAAGGAGTATTCTTTTTTAAATTTCATAGAATCTAGATCAAGACGCACAAAAGAGAAAGAAAACCTTTGAGCAATTCTGTGAAGATTTGATTGTATTTCATCGTTGTGGAAAAAAAAATGCAATGCTCAGAGCAGAAGGGAGGTAGCTGAACCTAATGCTTTCTGTTTTGGCCCCTTTCCTGACCATTTCTGTGCAGGCCAACCCCCTTACAGAGGCTGAGCAGGAAACAGCACAGGAAGTCAAGCTTATATTTGCTTTTTGTTGGCAGGATGGATGAAAGTTCTGCTGGGGTGGAAATTTGAAACTATTGGTTAAAGTTGACTCTGTTACTCTTCTGTCCTGCAACAGGCACAACGGGAGCCGAGCAAGACAAGGCTCAGTGTTCCTGAAGCTTTTCTGAGCCTCTCAACCCACCCTTATTCACTGCTCTTTTTATGTACCCATGACACTTCCTTGCCTTCTCTTTCCGATCATCTGCACTACCTCCCTAGCCAGCCTGCTCTCCCAAATGGTCTTTGGGAAGAAAAAGTGCATTTTGGAGTCTAAAGTTCAGAGAACAGAAGGAGGTGCTGGGCTGAGAGGAAGCCTGAATTTTAGCCAAGGTCATCACTTAAGTTAGAAGTAGTTCCAACTTACAGCAATATTCTCAGATGGAACAATACATCTGATGACATCTGCAGTATCCAGCTTATCAAATGGCTTCTAGGATGGCTCCAGTGGGTCTTGACCCCTGGTATTCGTGTTTCTATGTAGTCCCTTCCCCATTGAATAGAGCTGACCTATATAACCAAGAGAACGCCTGTGCTGAGGGAAGCCTGCTGGATGTCATGAGAATACTCAAGCAGTCCTACCAAGAGGTCCACGTGGTAAAGAACTAAAGGCCTCCTGCCAAAAGTCAACATCAACTTGCCAGCCATGTGAATGTATCATCTGAGAAACAGAGCCTCAAGCCCCAGTCACACCTTCAGATGACACAGTCCTGGCAGCTATTTTGACTGCAACTTCATGGGCATCCTCAAACCTGAGCCACTCTGCTGAACTGCCCCCAAATTTCTGACCCTACTGCAACTGTGTGACATAATAAATGTTTATTGTTTTTGGAAGCCACTAATTTTAAGACTAATATATTCGTTCTCTCAGTATTTTACTCTTATTTGGTTCACGTAACCACCCTATATAAGAGAAGGAAGAACAGGTATAACAATCTCCATTTCACAGATGAGAGGGCACAGGCTCAGCAAGATGGAGCAGTGTGTCCAGTCTCACATTGCTGATACACGTTGGGGCCTGGCCAAGGACCCTGATCGTCCGATGTCTAGTGTGGGATATTTCCTACCTCAGCCCTCTGCTATACCAGTGGGGTTTCAGGAAAGTGACAAGAGAGTCCTCATTTCATTCCCTGTCCCAGAGTAATGCATCATAGCAGAACTACTAGCCTGAGTTGTAATCAAGTTGACACCAGCTTAGATCTCCAACCTCTCACTGGGATCAAAGATAGTCACCTTACTGCCATGGGCTTCCCAAGCTCAGGAGCCTTGCTACCTGTGCTGGGTGAGGTACATGAGGAAATGCACATGGTCTCTCCAAATTTAATTTCTTTTCCTCCTCCCTTTTTAGGCCTCAGTCTTCCTCTGGCCATCTTTGTTTCTCTCCAAAGAAGGTTTTGAAGTTATGATGGGAAGATCTTGACTGTAGACGCTTGGTCTCAGCTCACAGTTATATTAGTGGCATGTCATTCTCACAAGAGTCAAGAGCTTCCCAACTATCTGGAGTGAAGTTTTGGGTAGAGAAGTAACCCCCATGCCTTCCATGACTTCGCCTTCCATATTCTCCCCATCATACCTTCTTTCCAATACCACCTCCATTTCCAGAAGATCCCTGGTTCCAGGATGCAGGAAATAGCACTTGGCCACTGAGTCAGGCCCACAATTTAGAAATCCCTGGTTAGAGGGCAGCTCTCAAGGCTTCAGATGTAGAACATGTTTTCCCAACACAGACCACAACAAAGAGAGAAGGAGCATGGAAATATGAGCTTTAAGCAATCCCTGTCTGCAGGAAAATAAAACAGAAATTTGGGCATATGGGTGTGAGCAAACCATTTCAGCTAAAATTTTCCTTCCTGCAGTTGAGTTCTCCCATCATGGCTGGGAAGGTCCAGCCAAAGTCTCTGGGCTACCCCAGATCACATGCCCCATGGGTCCACTTGTCCAACAGGAAGGCTTGGCTCCGTGTTTACAAACACAGATAGGGAGCAGATGTCTAGGGTCACATGGGACTTCTGTTTTCTAAAACACATTGCTTTTGTATAATTATAGGCTCTCATGGTTGGAAATGTTCTTGGAAGTAATATAGCTCAACCATTGCATTTTATAGGCTAAGAGATGAAGGGTGAAAGGATAATGAGAGGCACCTGGGGTTAACCATGGTCAGGACTGCAGCTCTATGTCTTGCACTCCTTCATCACACATTGCTCAGCCTCACCCATAACCTACTCACCTTGCTAAGAGATAATTCAGAAGAGTTCTTCTTCTGCCATCCCTGTACCTGAAGCTCACAGTTTAGGAATTGACTATATCACGGGTTTGGGAGTAACCTACCCTTGGGACCTCCTCAATGGGAATCAGCTATGGCCTTCACGTAACACATATACTACAAACTTTCACTTAACCTCTCTGTGACTCAGTTTCTTCATCTACAAAATGGGTACAAGAATAATATTTGTTTCGTAGGATGTTGGGAGAATTAAATGAGGGAAAAAAACTACGTAAAGAACTTCGCTCAGTGCCTGGCATGCAGAAAACTCCCAATAAATGTTAGCCAGCAGAAAGAAACAATCACAGAAACAAGACATCTCTATGGAGTAGTAAAGACTCACCATGGAGGAAGTGGGTTCCTTCAGTCAGAAGTGGAGCACTTATCAAAAGTTGTTCTGGCCACACAATATTACAAAAAGGCCAGATCAGGCCAAGGGGGGGAAATAGAGGTCACGGTAAGGGGAGGATCTGGGGAAGCAGCCAGCATATGGGAGAAGGGATGTAGACACAATGAAAGGGTGGGGGTGGGGGGGAGAAAGGGAGAGCCAGGTCCAGTTATCTCTCCCGTGCAGCTGAGAAAAGCCTTTATCCTCCTAACCATTCTGAGAAGGTGGCGCTAGGTCAGATGTCCGAGAAACCAGGAAGGGATGAAGGAAACACACAAGAGCGACGGCAGTGAAATCTGGGCTTCCCGCCTCTTACCAGGCTCTCGGTAAAGCAGGCCTAGGGTTGAGTACACCCTCAGGTGCTCAGGCCCTGGGATTCCCCCACTCACTTCTCCCTGGGCCTTAGCATTCACCACACCCCCTTCCACAAGGCTGCTGGATGACCCCCAGGTGCAGCTGTGGCTCGGCCTGGGAGGACGCAGAGACCCATTCTTCCTCACCCCTCCCGTGAGTCACACTCCAGGCTTGCCCACTTCCACTCACTTCAGTAGCATCTTCTTCCAGGAGGACAGAGGAGCAAGCAAGCCTGAACGTATGGCTTATTTGTTGGAAAGCCCTAGGGGTATTTGTGGGTAGTGACCAGATCTTAGCACCAACTTGCTAAGAAACTTTGGGTAGGTAACTTAGCTGCAGATGCCACATCCATAAAATGAAGTCAATTGGAATCTCCCCTGCTGTTATCCCAGGGAGGGGGTATGGATTAGTGAACTGTTAAAAGAAATTGCCTCGGGGTGACAGGTGTCAGCTAATTGCAAGCCATCCTGATTCATCTGATGAATCTCTCTGATGGACAAAAGAAGAAAAAGAGAGGAGAAAGAGACAAAGAGGTGGATGGGAGGAGAAAGGGGAGAGAGAAAGAGGGAGAGAGACAGAGGGAAATTTTTTAAAGGCTAGGGTAATTCCACATATAAGCAGGCTTCATTCCCACTCTCAAGCCTCAGGAGAAAGAAGACATTGGCTTTCTCTTCCCAAGAAAGCTTTCCAAAGAGTGAGGGGCTCCTGAGGGACTTTAGAGGGAAAGGTGATTTGATTCTGCCCAAGGTGAATTCTGCACATTCTTGCTCTCAAGATAATTCCCCTATCTGGCTTTGTAACTATTTTTAGGGTTGCCCTGAAGAGTTTAGGGTATGTGAGTCTATTTATTTGCTTGGAGGACCAATCAGCTCAGTGGAATAGGTAAGCCTGTAGGATGGTGCGGTTTGCCTGAAAGAAATGATGCTTCCTTAGAATTTCCTTATGCTCTCCAATGTTCTATATAAGTGGTTCTCAAAGTGTGATTCCCTGGGAACTTGTAAGAAAGTAAAATTCTTGGACCCTACTGAGACCTACCAAATCAGGAATTCAGCAATTTATAACAAGCCACCTGCGTGATCCTGATGCTTGGCAAAATTTGAGAATCACTGCTCCACACCACTGCTCCTTAAATGTTAATGTACACACAAAGCACTTAAGATTGTGTTAATCTTCAGGATTTGATTTAGCAAGTCTTGGTACTCCACACATCTACTGAGCTCCAGGTGTTGCTTATGTTCTGGTCTCCAGACCACACTTTGAGTAGCAAAGCTCCACATCAGTGATTCACATAAGAATTCACATGAGAATCAACTGAGGGGATTTTTTAGACTATCAATGCTTGAGCCCCACCCCCAGATATGCTAATTCAAGTGGTTTAAAGTTGTATCCCAGCCCCGGCATTTTTTATAAACCTCCCCAGGTTCCTCTCACCAGGGTGAAAACTGCTGCTTACACTTTCGACTTTATTGCATTCAGTTAAAAATACTTTGATTCCTGTTTGTGTAATACTCACTGAGGAGCACAGGCAGACCTCCGAGATATTGTGGGTTCAGTTCCAGACCACTACAATAAAGCAAATAATGAAATAAAGTGAGTCACACGAATTTTTTGGTTTTCCAGTGCATGTAAAGGTTATGTTTATATGATACTGTAGTCTATTAAGTGTAAAATAGCATCATGTTTAAGAAAACAGCTTACATACATTAATTTAAAAACACTTTATTGCTCAAAGGAAACCAGCAAAAAAACAAAAAGACAACTTACAGAACGGAAGAAAATAAATGATATGATTGATAAGGGGTTAAGATCCAAAATATATAAACAGCTCATACCTGTCAACATCAAAAAAACAAACAACCCAATTAAAACATGGGCAGAAGAACTAAATAGACATTTTTCTAAAGAAGACATACAGATGGCCAAGTACATGAAAAGATGCCCAACATCATTAATCATCAGAGAAATGCAAATTAAACTACAATGAGATATCACCTCACACCTGTCAGAATGGCTATCATCAAAAAGACCAGAAATAACAAATGTTGGTGAGGATGCAGAGAAAAGGGAACCCTCGTACACTGTTGATGGGAATGTAAATTGGTGCAGCCACTGTGGAAAACAATATGGAGGTTTCTCAAAAAGCTAAAAATAGGACTTTTGTATGATCCAGCAATTTCACTGCTGGGTATTTACCCAAAAAACACTAATTTGAAAAGATACCTGCACCCCAATGTTCATAGCAGCATTATTTACAATTGCCAAGATTTGGAAACAACCTAAGCGTCCATCACCAGATGAATGGATAAAGAAGATGTGGTGTGTGTGTATACACACACACACACACACACACACACACACACACAATGGAATACTACTCAGTCATAAAAAAGAATGAAAATTTGCAACAACACTTGGAGGGTATTATGCTAAGTGAAATAAGTCAGAGAAAAACAAATACTGTATGATATCATGTATATGTGGAATCTAAAAAAATAAAACAAACTAGTGAATATAACAAAAGAGAAACAGGCTCACAGATATAGAGAACAAACTGGTGGCTCAGTGGGGAAAGTGTGGGGGGGAGGAGCAAGATAGGGGTAGGGAATCAAGAGGTACTATCTACTATGTATTAAATAAATAAGCTACAAGGACAACACAGGGAATATAGCCAATATTTTATAATAACTATAAATGGAATATAACCTTTAAAAATTGTAAATCACTATACTGTATACCTAAAACTTATATAACATTGAAAATCAACTATACCTCAACAACAAAAAAAGTTTATTGCTAAAAAATGCTAACCATCACCTGAGCCTTCAGCAAGTTGTAATCTTTTTGCAGTAATATCAAGGATCACAAATATAATAATAATGAAAAAGTATGAACTATTGTGAGAATTACCAAAATGTTACACAGACACATGAAGTGAGCAAATGCTGTTGGAAAAATGGTGCCAATAGACTTGCTCAATGCAACGTTGCCACAAACTTTCAATTTGTAAAAAATACAATATTTGCAAAGTGCAATAAAACTTAAATGCAATAAAACAGGGTATGCCTGTATATGCATCTTAAGCACCCGATCATTGTAAATGTATATCAATGAGGTCATTGGTCTAGTGATATAAGGGCAGAGAGAACTTGAGGCATTAAGAAGGGAGGAAAGACTCTAGAAGAACTAGAGGCAGGAAGCTGGAAGTGCTGATGCCTGACTGTGTTTGTTACAAGACTTTGGAGTTGCCTAGTGTTTCTTTGATGATCAAAGGGAATTTTTCAATTGTAAGAGGTGTCAGGAAACATTGTGAAAGGCTGAAATGGGCAACAAAGGTTACTGGGTGCCTAGGATAGCCCCTTGGGTTATCTTTGTCTTTCAAATGAAACCACAGCTCCGTAAGTTGTAGAATATTGATAGAATGTAATAGAAACCATTTTTTCATAGAAATGCAAATTATGTGGAGATGTACTCAAGTTTTGTCCTATAGATATAGACCAATTTTATATCCATCTATAATTTCATTACAGCATTCCCGATGGCCTATGTATGTATGTGGGTTTTTAATTAACCTTTGAAACAGTTGTGCCATTTTACCAGTTCCTTAATTAATTGGTGTGTTAAATAAAATCTTTGACATGTTGATTTTATTTTGTATCTGTAGAGGGTTATGGCTTTGCCACTGGGGAAAAAATAGCCTTTAGCAAAGGGAATGAACTTCACTGCATAGTTGTGATAGGCTGAATAACAGCTCCCAGAGATGTCCACTCCCTAATCCTGAAGACCTCTGAATATGTTACCTTCCCCGGTAAAAGGGATTTTACAGATGTGATTAAATTAAGAATCTTGAGATGGAAAGATTATCCTGGATTATTTGGTGGGGAGGGCAATGTAGTCACAATAGTCCTTATAAGAGAGAGACAGAAGAATCACGTCAGAGAGGATATATGATGATAAAAACAGAGTTTCAAGTGATGAGCGATAGAGACCACAAGCCAAAGAAGCAGGGTATCTCTAGAGACTGGAAAAGGCAAGGAAGTGGATTCTTCCCTAGAGCTTCTTGGAGGAATGCAGCTCCACCTTGATTGCAGCCCTTACAACATGTTTTGGACTTTTGACCTCTAAATCTGCAAGATAATACATTAGTATTTTTATAATTTTTTATAGCAGCAATGGGAAACTAATATAGTAGTGATCAGAAGGCTACTTCCAGTTCCCTTTAAAGGCCACGAGTCACATGGGAGTGTTTGCTGTTTGCTTTGACAAGCAATGATGCCTCATGCTGTGCTCCTGCCTCTGGCTCTCCATGGTTGAAAGGAGAAGGTTTGACTTACACTCCCTCTAACCTTCCCTCCAGTTTGGTGTTCCAGCTTCCCTGGCTGAACCAGTAAATGCCACCCCACTTCTAATGACCTTTGAGTCAATTACCTCTTCTTTCGCCTCTCACTCAGGCTTACCAAAAATGATACTACTGAAGTTTAAATCCTCAGTTCTTGGGGGCTCTCAGAAGCATTCCTCAGCCTCATCTCACCGCTCTGTAACTTACTCTTATTCTTGTCAATCTTCACTGAGAATACTGAGGACCATGGCATGGGTGACTCACTGAGGGCCAGCAAGTAAGTGGCTGGGCCTCCCTCATCCTCCCAAGGGGCTCAGCAGCTCTGGCCTGACTCCTTCTCTAACGAGGTACTCTCAACATGCCCTTCACACTGCAAAGTGATGAGCTGCAAAAATGCCTCCTGATCCCTGAACTTGGTCTTCTTGTTCTCTTATCCCAAATCCTGGTCTTTCTCTTACTCTTCTAAACATGCTTTGAACTTTAGAATTCTTCCTCAGTTACAAAAGCAGCTATGGAAGCCCCTACCTGCTGTATCAAATGCTGAACCAAGAGAACAGCAAAGAGACGCACTCCTTGACCCTTGGGTGTTCATGAGTTAAGACATGGACAAGATAGCCACTTAACCTAAACCGGAGATGGTGAATAGACAAGGAAGAATTTACCCATTTAGGTCAAGGGTAAGTGCACAAAGGGGGAGGAGTGACTGGGGTGGGGAGGGAGGTGGGGAGGGCCCATGAGGTCCAAGCCCAGGCAGGAGGAAGTGAGAAGTCACTACATTCCAGCGGTCAGTGCTGGGAAGAGCTTTCATGGGTTTCATGGACGTCAATGAACCTCTTTGCAGGGGGTAATGCGTAAAAGAAGCTCTTCTCCAGATACCTGCAGTTCAATAGGTCCCCAGGGAGAACAGCCTTTAGGGGGGCACTGGTCTGAAAAGCTTCAGAGTAGAGTGAGTCAGCAGACACTATTCACTCCTAATAAGAGCCCTGCAGACAGACCTCTCCAGGAGAAACAAAATCAAGTTCCAGCCCTATCAGCTATTATCGTTGATTTTCAGCCAATTGCACCTAGAGTGAGCTGGAAAAGCTACCAGTTAGCTGTTGTGATGTAGCAGCACTCAGGAAAACAACCCGGAGCTCCCATCTTAACTTGTCATTTTCCCCTGCCAGGCAAGTGTAGAGGCAGGGCTGCATGAATCCCCACCGTCCCAAGCCTATGAAATAGGCACCCCCATCACAAGGAAATAGCAGGGCTGAGCCAGGGCCTGAGCTATTTCATCAGGAGAAATCTCCAGACTATTCTCTTTCCTATGTTCTAAGAAACAGACCTAGGAGGGGGGCGATTTCTACACCTTGAAGACTTAGAGAGGAAGGCTAATGACAAAATATTTGTAGAAAACACCTATTTTTAATAGATACATTAACCAGGAAGCATCATATTCTCTCTCTCCCTCTCTCTCTCTCTCTTTCTCCTTTTAGGGGAATGAGGAACTAGGATGTGGTTCCTGGTTGGTGTGGATAGAAAGCCTCTCAAAATCTCCCTTGATAGGGATTTGTTTGTCCTACCTGCTTTTTAAAAAAGTATTATTATTTTCTTATCAAAGTAATACATGAATATAAGTTTTAAAGTGAAATGATAATGGATGAGATTTATTGAAGACTTCCGATAGGCCAGACACCATATTAGGTCTTTTACAAGGATTATCTCATTTAATTCTCAACACACCCCATGACTATGTCATCCCCATTGTACTGATGTTAAAACTGAGGTTGGTGTATCATCAGTAACTTTCCCAAGGTCATGATGCTACTAAGTAGTGGCATTAAAATTTGAACTCTGACAGTTTTTCTCTAGAATCAACACATTTAACATTATGGTATTCTGCTTCAAGAAGGTTTATAATAGAAGTTTAGAGTCTTCAAAACTAAAAGCACCAGATTCCTAAAACACACACACACACACACACACACACACACACACACACACACACACACACACGCAACTCTCACTGTCCCACTCCTGAGAGGCATCTACTTTTAACTCTCTGCGGTGTATCTTTGGGTATACCCAAAACTACCACTGTAGTTCTAAATAATATTCATATACTTACATCTCTTGGTTTATAATTTTGCTATAATCTATTTAATTCTTATTATGGCAGATGAGCATTTTAGCTCTTTTATATTTTCAATATAATTATAATTATAGTTTTTGGTTAAATCCATATTCAGTGTTATATTTTTGACTACTGTTCACTTCTAAGCCAAGTAATGTACACTATTTACATTCCTTATGTTGTATAACTTTGTTTTTCCTGTAGTTAATTATTACCTAATTTTTTATTTGCTTAGGGTTTTTTTTTTTAATCAATGGCAAAAATCTTTCCATATCTTCCTATAGCTATGTACCATGGCTTTTAATACAATTTTTCTGATCTTCAAGCCCATCAGACGACTAAGTTTCGACATCTCTCTGGAGGCATTTTTCCCAGCATCCTCTTTTCTCCTTTTCCCCTTTGGGCTGGTGTTCTGTATTCTTGCCACACAGCTGTGGTTCGGGAACTTCCCTTTACCATCATCCAGGGAATTCCCTTTACCTGTTTCCTGCATGGATCTCCTGTTTCCTAAAACCCCCGTCTTCCTCTTTATTAGTTTATACCCTGTTATGGTCAGTATATCCTTCCATAGTTTCCTGAAAAAGTGGCAGCATAGTCCAAATAACTTTTATGTAGCTTTTAATCACCCCCTTCATCTTTTTCAGTCTCCCCCACCCAATCTCTTCCCATATTTTGCAATATTTGGTGTCTCCAATTTTGATGCCTTTCCAGAGTCCTGCAGGTAAATTGGCTAAATTTAGTTCTTCCTTTATAGACCCTGAGTTTTGACCTTGAACTGTTTTGTTAAGTCATTTACCAAACTTCCATCTGATTTTATCTCCATATCTCATGTTTCAGGGTTTCATTTGGCTTCTAGTATCATGGAAGGCAGTGTTGCTGTTTCCTGTGATTCTTGTTATTAAGGGGATGGGTTTTAAGAAGGGAATGGGCTATTGTTATCCTGCTCTTGTTAAGCCCCATGTCTCTTCATCACTGGCTGTCTTACAGAGTTGGTATTGGGCAAGGTTGGATCATAAGATGATCAATGCTCTTGACTCAATAAATGTCCCACAAAGCCAGTTCGTTATTACCTCTGTGGTCAATTGATGTCTTAAAGGCCTAGGAATTGGGATAATTTTGTCAAGCCTAAAGGCTCAGGCTAGCTTTTGTCCACCTGCAAGTCCACTTTGATCCTGGTGGGATGCTGTTTTTCTTTCTTTCTTTCTTTCTTTCTTATTGTAGTATAATTGCTTTACAATGTTGTGTTAGTTTTTGCTGTAGAACAAAGTGAATCAGCTATATGTATACATATATCTCCTCCCTCTTGAGGGGATGTTGTTTTTCAGTCCTTGGATGGGTGGTAGACTAAGTGCCTAACAATCACTAGAGAAAGAAAGAGGCTTTCCAAGCCTCCCTTTCCCCATTTATAAAGTCATGATAATAACAGTATTATATTTAATAAAGTTAGTAAGGATTTAATGAGCTAATACATAAATGGTGTAGCATAGTACCTGACACAAAGTAAGTATTCAATAAACATTAGCTCTTATTATTAAATCTTTTTGCTCAAGTTTCTGACCCAGATGGAATTTTGCATAAAAGCAAAAGGATGGATAACACTGTCAAGTTTTAATTTTTTCTCATTTGGTCTCCACTTTAACCAACTACAAGCTTGTTTTTTCCCCTGTGAAAATAGAAATATCTTGATTTATAAACAAATAATCAAATCAGCCTTCTATAACTACTGCAGCCTGTGGGAACCTCTTGACCTTCTGTAGCATCTTTATCTACATTACTCACTTGGTACTTAATCGAACAACCAGAGGCCACTGAGGCCATGTGTTGGACTTCTGAACAAATTCTCTCCAAACACCTCCTTTCCCTTCCTGCTTGTGAGATCCTTAGGGATCTTAGAGAACTGGTTTTGTGTTTTTTTCTGAAAGTCTCCAGCACAAGTAGGTATCAAATTGTTTTATGATGAATAAGAATTGTCATTCTGAGGATATTCTCATCCAATACAAAAAAGAAAGTAAGAGCACCAGTCATTTCATTATGACCTCTTCTTTCTAGTAACACAGGCTGGACATTGGCTTTTGTCCTGCCCTGAGCACCAGAAGGCCCTTGGGGTCAGTTAGCACCAATTAAGCAGAGGCCCCTCATATCTGACGGAATCCACAGGAGAGTTACTTTTTCGGCTGCCTTACCCTACTTCAGACCCTCACACTTGACCACTGTTGTACTGCAAAAGCCTCAGGTTAGTGGATTCCCATCCTCCATGCCAGCAAGCCAGTCCCTGTCCCATGATGTTTCTAACAGCACCACTTGCACCAAGGCAATAAAAGCCTTTATTGGCCCAGACCTAAGCTTCTTCTAAACTAACCCTGAACCACCTCTACCACTTTTCCTCCCATGTCTCCCCTGCATGAACCCCCTGCTCCAGCCAGAATGGCCTATTTATTGCATCCTCTTCTCCCCTGAATACAGGACACTTGTATCTTGGTCTTGCCGAGATACACCCCATGACCTCCTCTCCTACATATGTATCAAGACTCCAGTAAAACCCTACGTCCTCCAGGAGGAATTCCTCCATTCTAATTCACAGAGATCTTCCCTCTCTCAATTTGCTGTAGTTACCATTCTATATTTATTATATGCTGCCTTCTATTGGCAGTTGTATTTTTATGTGCAGATATGTTATTTCCCCTTACTATAACTTTCAGGTGTTTGCTTTGTGCCACTTACTTTATAAATGTCTAATTAACTTAATTAATGTCTAAAATTAATTGCTAATTTTTATAGCAAACATATGAGGCAGGTCCTATTATTAGCCCCACATTAAATTAGGGAACTGGGACAGAAAGAGGTAAAGGAGGTTAGTAAGTGGTGGAGCCGGTAGACCCAATACCTTATGTACTTAGCCACTATGCTATGCCCTACACACAAGAGTCACTCAATAAATATTTGCTCATCAATTAATTGTTGATTTTCCCACCCATTCTCTGACCCAGGCCTGCCTACACTACCTTCTCAAAGAGAGCCCAGCTTGGGAAGATGACCAAAGGTCTTCATTACGTTGACCTCCCTGGGATAAAATATACCAAAAATAGCTGAAACTCTGTTATTTTGACTCCATGTTTCATCACTGTGGTTTGAGATTCCACTCTGAAATCCTTTGTTACCAGAACCCCCAGATATATGGCCTGTTGTAAAGTTGTTATTTTTGATATCAGAAAGTTTCTATTTGAAACATTGTCTATTTACATTCCTCAGCCCAAAATAGTATGAAGTGTCAGTATAATGTCTTCATGTTTCTAATAGAATGTGATAATGTTACATCAATAGTCACAAGTCCCAGTGAGGTAGTTTTGCCCTCTCTAGCTTTTGGGAAAGTGTATTATGATAATGAGTAAGGTCACATTTATGAAGTGATGCCAGTATATCTTTCCCCAATATGAGAAGGAAGATAGAATATGTATGGAATTAAGTTGTTGGCAACGCACAGGAATAAGTTGCCCTCATTAGAGCAGAAGTTCTCACAACTCCCTCATTACAATGTCATGAATCGGCCCACTCCTGGTTTTATCCTGGCCCCCAAAAGAAAATCACGTGTCCAAGGCCACTCCTGCGGGATTGCAGGACCCAGGACCCATTATATTACATGAATGCCTTCATCTTCTCCTATTGTTATTATTGAGATAAATTCCAGTTACAGTGAATAACATCAAGGACGATCTGCAGGAGGAAAAGTCATACAAATTCATCCTGATGGTGTGTGAAAGGGGACGAAGGAGGTTTGCTGTCAATCATTGTCACATCACAACTCTATTCGCCTGCTTTCTGCATGCTCGTGATTTTAGCAAAAAGCCAAGAAAAATGTAGAGGGTGGTGTATTTGTTACTGTCTGGTTTTAAAGCAAACGTATCAGAACTTGGTCATTTATATCAACGTGTTCTTAAAAGTAGTCACATTAGGAAGTTGGGTCCTCAATCTCCAAATCCTGCCACTGCTTACACATTTGCTTCTTCCTTTTTGGAATTGTCTTCAGGACAGGATATCATAATTTATCACCCAAAGTGGGGCACTTTGAGAGTGACAGTGGGTACTATTAATAATTAAGTTAACCAGGGAAAACTCAGTCTTGGGCAACTAGAATGGGTGATTACTTTGCTCTAGGGCCACATCAGAAAATCAGTTTTCATCATTTTTTGACCAAAATGTTCTTACTCGGCTGATATAGTAGAATATTATTTATAGTTTGTAAAATTACATAAATTAAAAACCACAAAACAATGGTTTAGGTTATTTAGAAATATGCATGTAGTAAAAGTGCATAAATAGACTGGATTGACACCAGATCATGACAGTGGTTGATCCTAGGGAGAAGGGAGGGAAATGGGACCAGGGAGGACAAAGGGGACTTCAACTTTGTTGGGGACACTTTTCTTAAATCTACAATGAACATGGTAAAGTTATTAACACTTACAAATTGTTCATAAATTTTGGCAATATTATCTCTTGAAGCTTTCTGTTATTTTTTCAAAATTAAGGGAAAAAAATTGAGGTTTTACTGAACATCTCTTGAGGAAGCTTAAAAGAAGGGATGAAACACACATCACAGGTACAACTTTTCAGAGATGCTCCGTATACACCTTCATCTGAAGTCCCACCTGCCAGCCTCCTCTCCCCTCTCCCTCTCTGTCCTGCTGCCTTCTAATATGCCAATTCTGTCCTTTTCCCTCCTTCCCACATGAAAGAGCCACCTGATCTATTCTCAATTTCTGCCTCAGTCTTTCTGGGGCAGAACGTGTGAAGATGTGGGCATTCATCCCAATCAGAATAACTTGGGAGCTGGTAACTGGCTTCCTTAGACAGAGCTTCTCAAACTTTAATGTACTAGGAGGCACTTGGGGATCTTGCTGAAAGGCAAATTCTGATTCAGTAAGACTAGGTGGGGCCTGAGATTCCTTTGGTCTACAGAGCTCCCTTGGTGCTACTGGCCCCTGGACCATACTTGGAGGAAAGAGAGCTTGGAAACTGAGTGAAGGAGGAGTAGAGGAAAGGACTGGTGGGAGCCTGCAATTACAGTTTAGTATTTTTCCCTGTGTTCCTTGTCACACACACACACACACACACACACACACACACACACACACACACACAATCTGCCACTCTGACCCCAGCAACACCCATTGTGGCCTCTCAATCTCTGATTTTTATCGCTTCCTTGAAACTTATTTTCTATACTTGCAAAGTAAATCTAAACATAATGTTGGGCTCTGTATCAAAGGGGGGGGGTGGGTGTTATCAGCAGAAGAACATTTACAGTAATAAACTCAGGTTGTCGGAGGCTAGATACTGTATGTTGATATTTATGACCCCGCTTCTAAAAAGAAAAGGTAAAAATAATTTGCTAAGTAGCATTTCCATTAGTATTTTTGTAACAATTAACTGCTATTCATTTATAGACTTGTTAAAATAATCTATAGTATTTGCCTCATCACTGTAGACTTTCTTGTTTTTAATGGCCTTAGTGCCTAGGACAAAGCCAGACCCAGAGACATGATTTACCAAGTGATTTAGGAATCCCCAGTAAACTTAATTCCTTTCCCATTCTCCTCATTTCTAACCCACTGAGCTGCTGTGACCTGAAACTTTTGGCCGTTTTTGTCTACAGGATGAAATTTAGAGGGTGACAGATTTCACCTCACCCTAGAAAAGCTCTTAAACAAAGACTGTTCTTTTACATATGCAGGAACCTATATATGGAAAGAATGCTTATACATTCATTCATTCCATGAATACTTAACATGGAATGGACACTCTGTTAAGTCCTTTAAAAATATTTAATACTCCTAATAATCCTAGAATATAGGTAATATTATGATCCCCATTTTACAGATGATAAAAACTAAGGCACAGAATTTAAGAAACTCACCCAGTGTCACATAGCTAGTGTCAGGCGTTGTTATTTCTAAAGCTCATATTCTTACCCACTTCAATGGAATAAATTGTATTTTAGTTTGGGTTCCCTCAAAATTAGAGCCTGAGGCAAGGGCTTGAATGCAGGCCATTTATTTGGGAGATGATTCCAGGTCACACAAAAAAGAGAAGGAGGTGGGGGTAGTGAGATTGGAAAGGAAGAGGAGCCAATATAAATGAGCATCATCCAAAGACCTCTGAGAATCTTGGCAAAAGGTCCCAGGATCATCCACCTAAAGGAAGGTAGGCTGCAGCATGGACCCAGGGCCACCTCCTCCCCCATTGATTGAAGGTCACCCCGAGGGCGACCACTCTACTTCTGGGCTGCACTTAAGCAGTAAGTGGGCTGAGAGAAGGTCATGAGCAGATGTGGAAATATGCGGGGGCACCAATCAGCTCAAAGCGAGTCTGGTTTGGGCCGCGGCTTAAATCAGAGGTGGGCCGAGCTGATGTGACGGGGCTCCAGCGTTATTTACAAGACTGCCTCTAGAAGCAGTGACATTCGGGGGTGAAGGACTGTGCCTGGGGAATGTTGCAGAGCATGTAGGCTAGATAATCCCTTCATATATGAAACTCTATAATTCTCTAAGTAAAAGTTCGTAGGAGCCATCACACTCTGGCAATAATAAAAATGCTATATCTTTAACATTATAATTATCAAGAGTGATGAGAAGTATAATTTAAGGGAATACTGTCAGTTGCAGCCAACTTCTTTTCATTCACATCAAGTACTATTTAGACATGACCCCCAAGTAGTAATAATTCCAATGGAGAAATAAGTCCTTTTGAAATATGTGTTAATGTACTCTGGCTTTGGTCAGTTGGAGGGGGAAATTTCCTGTAGACTCTCCTCCAGAGGCCATCATGACTAAGAACATGAGATTTCCAATCTTCTAATGATAATTCCAGGTCGGGAATATGTTTCACACAAGAATGTGCATATATGTTCTCTTGCTAAATCAACGCTCTCAGTTAACAATGGAGTTTTTGAAAACTGGAAGCTGACTTCCTGTGCTCAGTGCAATGCCATCCATCCTATCCATTTTGCTGAATTCCCAAGTAAGTACCAGAAGGACCCTTGGTGAAGACTCAGTTTTATCCACTGACTCACAGTTGTGGTTAAGGTTGAAGAAATTCTGAGTCTTCTGCCTCCAGGCCACTGGCCATTTCTAAGTTTAGAGGTTCTATTTGGTCAATTCAGGATGCTTTCTGAGGAATCACGTGTTAGGATTGTGGGGAGTAGGGGGTCAGCTCAGGTCACATCAAAGTGCAGCTCAGCCCAGCCCAGCCTAGGCAGCTGGTGAGGATTTGGCACCACGGGTGAAAGGATGGGATGGAGGTCAGCTTTGTTGGTTTGACCCCTCAGTGGACCTGTCATCTTGGTACAACTCCATGGCCACAGAGTGTAACCTCATTCCAAGCTGTGGTCTCCTTCACGCTTCCCTCCTGGCTCATCCAGGGAACAAAGGAGAGGCTGTGCATGAGTCTGTGCACATTCATCATTTCTACTGGGGTAAAACCTCAAAACTTTTGGATATTTTCCCAAAGGCCCACATCAACAGTCGGGAAACACATGAAGGCAATCAATGCCTAGAGAGAGTATTATTGTAGAATAAGGGCAACACCATTTTCTCTGTATTGTTTTCCTCTGTAAGTTTCCTCTGTAATATTGAGATCCTCAATATTCACTTTCCCTTTGCTTTATCTTTTGATCACTGGTGAGTTTTTCCCTTTAGTGATTTGATGATTATATTGTCTCCCTGCTCCTGACTGTCAACACACCCTTCCTTCTCAGGAAATGGAAAAGGAGAATGTAATTAGACTTTAACAGGGGACACGCAGATAGAATATAGAAGAATTATAGTCTCTTGGGGCAGCAAATTGTGTTGAAGGGCCCACTCTGGTACACTGGAGTTTTGCTTCCTGTGGGAAGGGTCACTGAGAAGAAAAAAGATAATTCTAGATTGCCACATGAGTCAGTCAAAAGAAAGGGCCATGATTGTAAGGACTCTGGCCATTGCAAAGGACAGAAACACAATTCAAATTAGCTTTGGCAAAAATGGGAATGTCTTTCTCACATCACTGAGAGATTCAAAGGGTCAAGCAACTTTTGAGTTCAAACGTATTCAAGGATTCAAAAGAGGTTGACAGGAGTTTTTTTCTTCATCTCTTGACTCTGCTTGCTTCTGATTGCCTTCCTTTTCAGATAGGCTCTCGCTCATGTAGTAAGATGGCTGTAGGAAGTTCCAAGCTCAAAATGTGCTTGTGGAGCCAGAGAAAGTGAGAGGCAAAGTCTTTCCTGAGAGCTCTGGGAAGTCTCAGGAAGCCCTCTTATTCAGCTGTGTATTAGTCAGCATAGGCTGGTTATGCTGTGGTAATAATTAATCCCAAATCTGAGGCTCAACACCCAAGTTTATTTCTTGTTCACATTACATGTCCCATGTAAGTCATTGGTCATCAGGGACCCAGGATGATGGATACTCCACCATTTTGTAGCTGCACAACCTGGGATTTAAGATTTCCTTTGCTGCAGCAATAAGAAGGGAAGGAACTAGAGAACTAGACATGAGTTTTCCGCTGCTTCAGCCCACAAGTAACCAACATCATGTCCTTTTCCTTTCTTTGGCCAGAACTAGCCCCATGGTCCTGCCTAACTTGCAAGGTGACTAGGAATGTGAGAGAGGATTTAGAATGTTCAACAAGTATCACTGTCTCTACTACATATGGCTTGGGTTATATGCCCATCTTTAGTTCAGGACTGCGGCCAGAGGACTAAATGCTTCCATTGCTGGACCTAAGCCACATGCCATCCCAGGGAATGGTGAGGAAGCTCAACACAAATCTCTGCAGAGATCCAGTAGCTCCAGGCCTAGTCAAGGGCTGACACTCCACCTGGAGCAGCTCTTAGCAATCAGATGTTGCTTGGAAGCATATTTCTAGCCTTGGGAAGCATATTTCAAGCCACGTTTCCCCAAAGTGAAATTCCCATCCAAGATGAAGTCTGGTGAACTGGTCACAGGGTGATGACTGAGAACACAGAGCTTGTGTCATCTGGAAGGGAGAGGACACTGGGATCCCTGGAAGTTGATTCAGACCACACGCCTGGGAAGACTGCCAAGGGAGCCGGATCATGAACGTTAACCAATGGCCAGAAGGAGGCAGTTCAGGAGGCTGCTGGAAGGCCAGCACCTGACCAGGCCTGCTTTTAGCAATGGTCCTGTGCATCCTCTGCCTTGTGGAAAGAGGGGAATGGAGTGTGGTCAGCAGAAAAATGCCCCCAAAGGCGTCCACAATCTAATCCCCAGGTCCTGGCAGTATGTGACATTATGTGGCAAAGGGGAATTAAGGTTGCTAATCAGCTGATCATGAGATGGGAAGATTATCCTGGACTATCCAGGTGGGCCCAAAGTAATCAGAAGCATCTTTATAAATGGAAAAGGGGGGCAGGAGAGAGAGAACCAGAGAGATGGCAGCATGGCCAGAGACTCAGCCAGACCTTGCTGGTTTTGAAGATGGAAGATGGGGACCATGAGCCAAGGAATGTGGGTGGCCTCTAAAAGCTGGAAAAAGCCATGAAACAGATTCTTCCCTAGCACCTCCAGAAGGAAGGCAGCTTTGCCAAACCTTGATTTTAGCCCAGTGAGACTTCTGTGAGACTTCTGATCTCCAGAATTGGAAATAATACATTTGTGTTGTTTTGAGCCACTAAGTTCGTTTGAATTTGTCACAGAAGCAACAGTCACACTATGGCTCAGACATTTAGCAGCCTCCCCCCAAAAGTGCATAAGAGAGAGGGGTTTAGACATGACCGAGACCCTCAGGATCAAGACAGAGCTGTGGACACCTCCTAGGCTGGTCTCAGGAGGTGAAAGGGGCCACAGGCTGATAAGGAGGGCAGATGCTATGGCTCCTGTGATGGGGAAGTAGACCAAATCCAAAGAAGGTACCAGGGAACACGGTTCTTCTTGACCCACTGTGTCCTTCCTGGGTTTAAGGCAGTTCAGACTTTAGCCATCATATGACTACCACTTTTACCTAAGATATGAATATCGAATTGGAACATATGAAAATCAAACACAAACACAAACAACTGGATATTTTTCCTTCAGGATCAGGTAGGTGGAGCATTGCAAGAACTCAAACTTTATAAGCCAAAAAGCTACAGCCAAACCCACAGACCTAGCAGTAAATGAGTCCAAGTTGAGAGTCACGGACAGCCTGGCCTTTGCTAATAATCCTCACATAAGTGGATCCTCGCGGTGTGCTCTCTATCATGGTCATATAGAAGGAGATGATAATGAAAGCAATATTCTTTTACGGTTAGCCGGTGAGTTTGCACACATAGCCACGCACCCATAGACACACAGAGACAGCTAAAACTTTTTTGTCTCTTCAATCAGCTTGTCTGTCAAGAAGAAGTAAACACTAGCAGGAAAGACTTGCCTCCTTCGAGTCAAATGGATTTTTCCCTCCCACCTTTGAGAATTGCTCCCGTGTGCAGGTAGACTACCAATAGGGCCAGAGGAATGAGGCTTCAACAGTGGGTAATGAGACTCAGGACTCATTGCTGCCCTGAGGGGAACAGCAAGTGAGTGCTGTGATCATTTCACAGAGGCTCGGGAGCCTGCATGCTGTGAGCTAATGGCCCCAGTCTTGTTCTTATGCAAGCACGTGTTCACATTAAGCTTGAACCTGAGTGCTCAGTCTATCTATTAGTTATCAGCATCTGAGTCATCCAGAGCAGACAAACCACTCTAACATTTGGATCTCATTAGCACCCTTCCTGGCAATTATCCTTACACGGCAAAGGCAGGGAATCAACCTACTTTCAGAAGCCAAAGTATTTTCAGAGCTCTTCCAGGAACGGTTCTGCTTCAGGACAGCTGAGGCTGAGAAGTGCTGAGATGCTTGGCCACCCGTAACGAGTACCCACTGTACCCGGTTTGTGGGCATGAGAAGGCTTCTCAACTCCAGGCTTTAGTTAGCAGATTTCATCAGGTAGACATTTGTCAATGTAACACATGAGGGAGAGGAAACCCACGCCTACAGAGCATCTGTTTGCCAGGCACACATCTATAATCTATTTTAATCACCATGCAACACCATGAAGTCGAGACTCTTATTCTCAGTTCTGAACTTGGGAAACTAATAAGGTTAAGTAACTTGCCCAAGTAGCAGAGCCCAAGCCTTCCCATGAGCTCCTTGGGCCATCCTTGCTGTGCACTAAAGTCTCCTTTTAAAAAAATCCTACTCCTCTTGCTGATTTTCTGTATTATCTGAATAAACTTTCTTTTCATCTCGGGGATACAATTTCCTAATAAGTGATTATGAAAGAGGAGAGAGCATATATTTTCACTGAGCATTTCAAAGATGAACACATAAATTTTAGAGTGGTCGGCTGGCATAAGTTCTGAATTTCAATTCAGAAGACAGGTATGTGAGGCTGAGGGTAAACCATTTAATCTCACTAATCCTTATCATAGTCATTTGTAAAATGAAGAAAATAACACCTATCTTCCATCACAGGACTACTATGAGGATCAAATGAAATAACTGACGCAAAATTCCTATTTACTTGTAGGGCGTTTTGAGCTCACAGAAGCAAGAATATACCCATTAAAACTCTGTATTGTTATTTTCGAAATCAGGATGACCAGACTACACCTTTCATAAGATTTGGTTCATCTTCAGACACTCCATTAATTTGGGAAATGAGTTCTAGAGTAGTTACCACAATATTAGCTACCATTTATTGAGAGCCTCCCCTGCATACATTATTTCCCATCCTCACAGCTCACTCCTTCAAGCAGATATTATTGTCCACAATTAAAATCTGAGAAACTAAGACTTAGAGGCTAAGTAACTTGCTCAAACAAGTGGCAGAAGCGGGATGGGAATCCAGGTATGTCTCATCCAAACTCAATGTTCTGTGCCTTGAATTTTGTAGGAAAAGAAGTCCCATGATGTTATTACTTTATAATATAATTTGCTTATCTATAAATTTACTAATTTATATAGAATCAATATATAGCCTCTGGGTCTGTCCTAAAGAGTCTGCACCGAATCCTAATTTCTGTTGTCTTTTCTGCCGATCCTTCATTTCTGCTTCCTCCCTTTTTAGACTTGGAGATGTGGACAAATGTTACATACAGGATAAAACAGGTCAGATCCTGCCAAAACCAACATAGCCAACAAAACCAATAAACCAACATGAGGTGGTCTGAGCTTGTGTCGCCGCTGACCCTTGCCCTGGTTGGCCGTGGCAAGGGGCTGCCTGTGTTCCCTGAGGTCAGCTTGGTGTGCAAGGCAAAGGGCAAACTTCATGGCAGGCAGGCAGGCAGGCTCATCCAGCTCTGCATGCAACTGCTCCAGCTCCCCTGCATCCTGCTGGACTTCCTACTTAGCTTTTATTTTAGTTCTTTGAATAAATGTGCAAAGAAGGGAAAGACTCCAGCTAGATCACAGGATGGAAATGCAGTGACAGTGCGGGATGGAATGTCTTCCAGAAGAAAGAAGTCCCATTGAGCTGCCTTGCTTCCCAATCCCAGACCTGTTCAATTTAGGAGGATGGATGGTGTGTGGAACTAGGCTGCTTAGATGAATACCTCAACCCAGCCACTTTCACGTTGTATATAGACAAATGTCTTAACCTCTTTGGACCTGTTTTTATCATCTTTAATGGGTGAATAACCCATAGAGTCCTTGTGAGGATTAACTTATCCATGTGAAAGACCCAACACCGTGACTGACACATAGAAAACAATACATTGGTTGGGTGGGGAAGGAAGTGAGTACATTCTCACGTAAACTGGAGAAGGCCTGGTGTGTTCCCGGCCAAGCACTGTGACTCTGGGATGGGCCAGAGGCATCGTCTTCCCACGGAGCAGTCCTGGTATGACCCAGAAATGCCTTTCTGGATTGCTGGCTGAGCTGTGACCAGATTCCCTCAGGAATGGTACCAAATCTCTGTTTATACAACGTTTTCTCAAACTGTGGAGTAGGGACCACTTGAGTCACAGTCATCTTGAGTGCCTTTCAAAATGCAAATAGCTGGGCTCTACCCAGATCTATAGAACCAATACCTCTTGGATGGGGATGGAGTGGGAATTTTCACCCTTGGTTCTCTCTTGCTCTAGAGGCAGACAGAATTAGCCAAGCTGAGGCTGGGCAAGAGGACTGAGGGAATGAGACTCCAGGGAGGGGATGGAGCTGAACATTTTTCTGAGAACCCCTCCACCTCCCAGCTCAGTAAACCACTGCCACTGAATTCCCAAGAGCAGAGTAGAGTCTGTGCTCTGCAACTTTTCTTCTGCCCACTAAAGAGAATCCTGCAGGACACTTTATGACAGAGAGGAGTTTTCCAGGCTTTTTCCTAATACTGCTGGGTTATTCTAATAATCATAATCAAACACTCTACAGGAAGCTCTACTAGGAGCTGGAGCAATAAGGAAGAATAAGACACAATTCATATCTGGAATTCTGTGGACGGGTGATCCATTGGCAAGACAAGGCAGCCCTTGATAAAGTAATTTAGGAGAGTATAGATTGTGACAAAAGGAAGGATTGTGGAAGGAAGAGGGAAAAACGTGGGGAAGGCTCCCCATCAACCAGATGCACACACTGAGGACTCTACTAGGACAGGGGTAAAGGCTCTGAGAAGAGGCATCTCCCTTTCCTCCCTAACTCCGCAGTGGCTGAAGTGGCGCTGGGCACTATGGTGATGGACAAGACCCTGACGTTTGAGTTTAATCCCAAATCTACTTCCAGACGCCTACTTAATTTTGAAACATGATTTCAGCCCTTCTGAGGTTCATTTTTCTCATCTACAAAACGCAGAAGATAATTTTTTACTACAGGTTGGTTGTAACAAATAAAATTTACATGACAGTGCTCTATAAACTCTAATGTGCCAGAGATTTATTTTAATTATTTTTTAGAATGCACAACTCCTATTCCACGTCATATAGTAAACATGTGAGGTGTCACTTTTGCTATTTCTCACAGCTAACAGGATGTCTTACCCATAGCAGATCCTCAGAATATGTTACCAGCCAACACTGATAATCCTCATGTGTTAACCCTTCAACAATGCAAAGAAACATCTCTGCTCTGGGAAGTTCTAGGCTAGGAGCTTGGGGGTTAGGAATACTTTGCAGAGAAGTAAACATTTCAGAAGACCCGAAATCATTAAAAACCAGCCTTAATTATCTAATTTCTTCAGGCAACAGGAGGCCTATCTTGGAAGAAGTAGGTCTGTGAGGCAGAATGGTCAGAGAAGGGCAAAGATGTGTGAATGTAGAGAGGGATATTTTCCTGCGAGTGGCATTTTCAGCTAAAAAATCTTTCAAGGCCTCTGCTCCTAACAGAGAAACCCAACCTGGGACCCTGGTGCATGGGGCCAGCCCTATGGTGCTTGGTGTCTGCAATTCTGCTGACTGGGGGTCGTCACCCACTTGGCCAAACAGCCAAGCATCCCAGAGAAGTGGGTCTCTACCTGGCTTTACAGAACCCCATACCCACCATTCATACTCCTCAATGCATGGGACTTAGGCTGGAAGGCATGCGGGCCCATGACAACTTGGTCTAGTTCTTGTGACCTCAGAAAGGCCATTCCAGAGGGGGTGGCACAGTCCATTGTGTCACCTGATTGGGGGGTGCAAGCTGCTCCTCTCTCAGATCCAGAACATCCTGGAGAAAAAGGTTGCAGGGATGTTTCCCTCTGCCAGGCAGTGACTGGCTGCCCAACTAGAGCTAGCGATAACTCCTGGCAACAGTGGAGGTTGATGAGTCACCAGAGAGGTTTCCAATCTATTCTTATACCAAGAACAGCATGGTTACCGATTTGCATCAGCACACCTCTATTTTGGGCAGGTCTTTCTCAGAGTTGGTGTTTCCTGCAGTGTGTGTTAAGTACTCAGTCTTTCTTGAGGTCCCTCCTCCCAGATTTGGCATCTCCAGCCTGTCGAGTCACCTTGGCAACACAGCCTATTCATAATGTCAGAGAGATGTGGGACTCACACACCAAGGTTTCCTTAATCACTTTCTTATTCAATTTGCTCAGATCTCATCAACTGAGATAATATAATTAGATGCTGGCAGCTCGGTTTCATGCCTGGGGCATGATAGAGGACACAGCAGTGGCAGTTCCATTTCCTTTCCCCTTTATGGAGGTGATGAGGTTGGAAAATCCAAAGGCACGTGTGTTTCTGTTCTCTTATCTATTGGTGGAAGCAGGCTGTTATAAGATGGCGTGATGAGCTCTGGTGAGCAAAGCTCTTGCTATTCGAGGCGTGGTCCACGGAACAGCAGAATCTCTTAGATGTGCAGATTCCTCAACCCACCCCAGACCTACTGAATCTGAATCTGCATTTTAATAAGATCCTGGGCGATGTGTATGCATGTTAATGTCTGGGAAGCACAAAGTTAAACCACTGCATGGGGGCTTGGGTGAGACTGACCACACAGCTCCAAAAGGAGTGACCTGGGGTTAGAGGGTAGGAGTTATACTAGGTAAATTGGTCAACACCGTCTCTCCAGGGTCCCACAGGACAGGAAAACAGGGTCTCCTCAGGCCACACTGCCTAATTCATTAGGGCCCTCAGACAAGTATTAATAATTTGATGCTACATCACTTGACTGACAGCCTCTGCAAGTCTGTGGAATAAAATAATGACCGCCAAGCACCTCAGACTTCTACAAGCTCTGGGCAGCCACAGGAGGTGGATCGGTTGCTCCAATTCAGTGCACAGAACTTGTCCTAAGTCATCAGATGCCAAGCAGCCATCATCGTTTTAACGACACCTATGGAAACCACACAGCTGTTTGAAGCAGTATCCACTCAGCTCAGAAAATCTGAATAGGGGCACAAGAAAAGATAAAGGGGGAGCATGGACCAGGAAGAAGGAAAACAAAAGAGGATCAGAGTGTTGGTAGGCAAGATTGCCTCCCTGTTTATTGTTTTGTTTGATTTGGTTTTTTTTTTTTTTTTACTACTTTTTTTTAATAGATCTTTATTGGAGTATAATTGCTTTACAATACTGTGTTAGTTTCTGTTGCACAACAAAGCGACTCAGCCATACGCATACACAAGGACCCATATCCCCTCCCTCTTGAGTCTCCCTCCCATCCTCCCTATCCCACCCCTCTAGCTCATCGCAAAGCACCAAGCTGATCTCCCTGTGCTATGCTGCTGCTTCCCACCAGCCAACTATTTTACATTTGGTAGTGTATATATGTCGATGCTACTCTCACTTTGCCCCAGATTCGCCCTCCCACCCCATGTCATCAAGTCCATTCTCTATGTCTACCTCCTTATTCCTGCCCTACAACTAGGTTCATCAGTACCATTTTTTATTTTTAGATTCCATATATATGCGTTAGCATATGTTATTTGTTTTTCTCTTTCTGACTTACTTCATTTTGTATGACAGACTCTAGGTCCATCCACCTCACTACAAATAACTCAATTTCGTTCCCTTTTATGGCTGAGTAATATTCCATTGTATATATGTGCCACATCTTCTTTATCCATTCCTCTGTCAATGGACATTTAGGTTGGTTCCATGTCCTGGCTATTGTAAATAGTGCTGCAATGAACATTGTGGTACATGTCTCTTTTTGAATTATGGTTTTCTCAGGGTATATGCCCAGTAGTGGGATTGCTGGATCATATGGTAGTTCTATTTTTAGTTTTTTAAGGAACCTCCATACTGTTTTCCATAGTGGTTGTATCAATTTACATTCCCACCAACAGTGCAGGAGGGTTCCCTTTTCACCACACCCTTTCCAGCATTTATTGTTCCTAGCTTTTCTGATAATGGCCATTCTGACTGGTGTGAGGTGATACCTCATTGTAGTTTTGATTTGCATTTCTCTAATAATTAGTGATGTTGAGCATCTTCTCATGTGCCTCTTGGCCATCTGTATGTCTTCCTTGGTGAAATGTCTATTTAGGTCTTCCACCCATTTTTTAACTGGATTGTTTGATTTTTTTTGATATTGAGCTCCATGAGCTGTTGTATATTTTGGAGATTAATCCTTTGCCTGTTGTTTCATTTGCAAATATTTTCTCCCATTCTGAGGGTAGTCTTTTTGTCTTGTTTATGGTTTCCTTTGCTGTGCAAAAGCTTTGAAGTTTAATTAAGTCCCATTTGTTTATTTTTGTTTTTATTTCTGTTACTCTAGGAGGTGGGTAAAAAAAGATCTTGCTGTGGTTTATAAGAAAGAGTGTTTTTCCTATGTTTTCCTCTAAAAGTTTTATAGTGTCTGGTCTTACATTTAAGTCTTTAATCCATTTGGAGCTTTTTTGTGTGTATGGTGTTAGGGAGTGTTCTAATTTCATTCTTTTACATGTAGCTGTCCAGTTTTCCCAGCTCCACTTATTGAAGAGGTTGTCTTTTCTCCATTGTATGTTCTTGCCTCCTTTGTCATAAATTAGGTGCCCATATGTGCATGGATTTATCTCTGAGCATTCTATCCTGTACCATTGATCTATATTTCTGTTTTTGTGCCAGTACCATACTGTCATGATTACTGTAGCTTTGTGGTATAGTTTGAAGTCAGGGAGCCTGATTCCTCCAACTCCTTTTTTCTTTCTCATGATTGCTTTGGCTATTTGGGGCCTTTTGTGTTTCCATATGAAATGTAAGATTTTTTGTTCTAATTCTGTGAAGAATGCCACTGGTAGTTTGATAGAGATTGCACTGAATCTGTAGATTGCTTTAGGTAGTATAGTCATTTTCACAATATTGATTCTTCCAATCCAAGAACATGGTATATTTCTCTGTCTGTTTATGTCATCTTTGATTTCTTTCATCAGTGTTTTATAGTTTTCTGAGTACAAGTCTTTCGCTTCCTTAGGCAGTTTTATTCCTAGGTATTGTATTCCTTTTGTTGTAGCGGTAAATGGGAGTGTTTCCTTAATTTCTCTTTCTGATTTTTCGTTGTTGGTGAGTCTCCCTCCCATCCTCCCTATCCCACCCCTCTAGCTCATCGCAAAGCACCAAGCTGATCTCCCTGTGCTATGCTGCTGCTTCCCACCAGCCAACTATTTTACATTCGGTAGTGTATATATGTCGATGCTACTCTCACTTTGCCCCAGATTCGCCCACCCACCCCATGTCATCAAGTCCATTCTCTATGTCTACCTCTTTATTCCTGCCCTGCAACTAGGTTCATCAGTACCATTTTTTTTGATTCCATATATATATGCATTAACATACGGTATTTGTTTCTCTCTTTCTGACTTACTTCATTCTGTATGGCAGACTCTAGGTCCATCCACCTCACTACAAATAACTCAATTTCATTCCTTTTTATGGTTGAGTAATATTCCATTGTATATATGTGCCACATCTTCTCGTGTTTCCCACTTAGAGAAGTTTCTTTAGCATTTGTTGTAAAGCTGGTTTGGTGTTGCTGAATTCTCTCAGCTTTTGCTTGTCTGAAAAGCTTTTGACTTCATTGAATCTGAATGAGATCCTTGCTGGGTAGAATAATCTTGGTTGTAGGTTTTTCTCTTTCATCACTTTAAGTATATCCTGCCACTCCCTTCTGGCCTGCAGAGTTTCCACTGAAAAATCAGCTGATAACCTTATGGGGATTCCTTTGTATGTTATTTTTTGTTTTTCCCTTGCTGATTTTAATATCTTTTCTTTGAATTTAATTTTTGTTAGTTTGATTAATGTGTCTTAGTGTGTTTTTCCTAGGGTTTATCCTGTATGGGACTCTCTGTGCTTCCCAGACTTGGGTGACTATTTCCTTTCCCATGTTAGGGAAGTTTTCCACTACACTCTCTTCAAATATTTTCTCAGACCCTTTCTTTTTCTCTTCTTCTTCTGCGACCCCTATAATTCGAATGTTGGTGCATTTAGTGTTGTCCCAGAGGTCTCTGAGATTGTCTTCAATTCTTTTCATTCTTTTTTCTTTATTCTGCTCCTTGTCAGTTATTTCAACCATTTTGTCTTCCAGCTCACTTATTCATTCTCCTGCCTCAGTTATTCTGTTATTGATTCCTTCTAGTGTAGTTTTCATTTCAGTTACTGTGTTGTTCATCTCTGTTTGGTCTTTAGTTCTTCTAGATCTTTGGTAAACATTTCTTGTATTTTCTCAATCCGTGCTTCCATTCTATTTCCAAGATTCTGGATCATCTTTACTTTCATTACTCTGAATTCTTTTTCAGGTAGATTGCTTATTTCCTCTTCATTTATTTGGTCTTGTAGGTTTTTACCTTGCTCCATCATCTGTGACATATTTTTTTGCCATATCATTTTTTTTTTTTTTTAATGAGTGGGATTGTGTTTCTGTTTTGCTGGTTGTTTGGCCTGAGGCTTCCAACACTGGAGTTTGCAGGCTATTGGGTAGAGCTGGGTCTTGGTACTGAGATGAGGACCTCCATGAGACCTCACTCTGATGAATATTCCCTGGGGTCTGAGGTTCTCTGTTAGTCCAGTGGTTCAGACTCAGAGCTCCCACTGCAGGAGCTTTGGCCTGACCCTGGGCTCGCAAACCAAGGTCCCACAAGCCACGTGGTGGCAGAAAAATAATAATAATAAAAAATAACAAAGTAAAAAATAAATTCAGACTAGGAAATTAACAGAGATGTTAGAAAGAATGTAAAAATAAAAATATAGATTAATCAACAACCAGAAGTTAAATCAATACCACAATAGTAAAAGAGAGGAGGAGGGAAAAGAAGAAAAAAAAAAGTTGGGGGGGGGGGTAAAGGCCCTGGCTGTGGAGGGTGGGGCCTAAGCAAAGGCGAGGTTTGGGTGGTGGGCGGGGCCAATGTTCAGGACCCACAGGGCTGGAAAAGGCCCTGGGGGCTGTGGGGGGTGGGGCTTAGGCTCAAGGAACAGAAGGGGCCCAGGCGTGCCCCCCACCCTGGTCTCAGAGGGCAAGGGACCTCATCTGGGAGCCCAGCAGACTTCCTGGGCTTGAGTGGGTGGGGCAAATGCCTGCTGCAGGGCCCCTCCCACCTGCCTCTCCTGATCTCCCCAGCCTCTCTCCTATGCCCCCAAGGACCCACGTGGCCTGGAGGAGGGTTTGGAGGGGGGCAACCAGCTTGGAAGTTCAGCAGGCTCCTTGGCCCCAGTGGGCCAGGCAATTGCCCTCCGCTCCTCTCCCACTCTTCCCAGAGAATCCCTCCCACCTGCCTCTCCTAATGTCCCCGGCCTCAGGGGCGCTGATCCTGTAGAGCCTCCACTTCTCCTCCCCCCTCAGTCTCCCTACGTCCTACCGGTTCACTCTGGGGTTCCTCCCGCCTCCTTGGGCGTCAGAGTCCCCCACCAGCGGCCGGCAGGTACCCTAGTTGTGGTGCTAACTAGCATTTGGAGGTGCTAACTCCATGTCTTCCCACACCGCCATCTTGACTCTGCCTCCCTGCCTCCCTGTTTAAAAAGTGAAGATTCGATTTCCTTTTACATTTCAACTTCCTTTCATTTGCAAGATATTTCTAGCATTTTCTCAATGGTTTTCCTAATTACCATTCAACTCATAAGACGCTCTCTCACCCGCGCACAGAAGCTCTGTGGCATTGCATGGGGGAGGGCCTGGACAGACAGCGCTGTGGAGAAGGTTGTGCTCTTGTTCAGATGTGCTAAGATTTCCCATTTCTCCTACCTGTCTACCTCACAGGATGCCCGAGAGCAGAGAATGTGTATCGGGAGCACTCTCATCCCTCAGAAGAGAAGGGTGAAATATTAAGGAGCATAACAACGTCATTGTAGTAAGAGCAGGTTTGTGTACCATCCTTCCTGGTAACATAACTGTTGCCACGAGCATCCATCTGAGGCATGCAGGCAAGCCTCGGACTTCTGGCGCACATAGTGAACTATAGCTCACACTCACAGAGCAACAACTTGGAGCGGGACGGATAGACAACCCCCACTTCATACTCATGACCTCTATGAAAAGACAAAGGGGGGAAATGTTCTTTTACAGGTGATTAGACTGGTATAAGATTTACCGAATAACCTCTTCCTCTGTCATGGACAACGACACGTTTTTTGAGGGCTAACTGTACAGATAGAATTCGCATCCTCATTGAGTTTATGTTACAGAGATATGAATTAAAATCTTTCCTTTATTATTATATCAGATTGGGCAAAATCCCCAAGGAAACAAATTATGGCCTTTAAAGGATAGCAAAATCTATTCTCTGATAACAATTCTTGGCTGGGCCATTTTTGTTAATAAAATTACAGATCTATTTATATTCAGAGAGATCAAATATTTATTTCGAGTCCAATTGGCCCAACTTGAGTGATATGTGTTCTCCTGGAGCAATCCAACTAGACCCAGGAGGATGGAATCACATAAAGAATGAGCTGTACAGAGGCCGGCTCCCTCAAAAGAGCCATGTGGTGGGGAAGAGTGTGATTCCCAAGATGTGGGAACTAGGAATACAACCTAACTGCTACACCTAGATGTCCAAGGGAAATGTTGTTGAGGGCTAGACAGGATTGCCCTGTTCTTTTCTTTTCCTTCATGTTCAAACAATGGAACATCACTCTTCCCTACCCTCCACCTCCAATTCTTTCTTTTCTTTTTTATCATAGACTTTATTTTTAGGGCAGTTTTAGGCTTATAGGAAAATTATGCAGAAAGTAGAGAGTGCCCATACATTTCTTACCCCCAGACACATTTCCCCTATCATTAACATCTTGCATTGATGGGGTACACTTATTATAACTGATGAACCAATATTGATACACTATTATTAACTAAAGTCCATAGTTTATATTAGGGTGCACTCTTTGTGCTTTATTGTTCTATAGGCTTTGACCATTGTTTGTCATGCCTCTATCATTACAGTATCATACTAAATAGTTTAACTTCCCTAAAAATCCCCTATGTTCCACCTATTCATCCCCCCTTCCCTCCAAATCCCTGGTAACCACTAATCTTTTTACTGTCTCTGCAATTTTGCCTTCCCCAGAATGTAACAGAACTAGAAACATATGGTATGTAGCCTTTTCAGACTGGCTTCCTTCACTTTGCAATATGCACTATAATGTTCTTCCATGTCTTTTCATAGCATGATAGCTCATTACTTTTTATTGCTGACCGGAATCCATCAATAAATATAGTATCAATATAATTCCATTATATTGATATACCAAACTTTGTTGATCCATTCACCTATGGAAAGACACCACCATTTCCTTTTTAATTCTCTGTCCTTAGATTTCCACTTCATGTCTTTAATGGGCCACTATGAACTTCCTGCCCCTTGATATTAACTTATGCAATTATTATACACTATGCCTATATGAAAATGACAGGGCTTAGAGTGTCATTTTGGTTGGCAACTTGGGTACTAGTGGTGTAGCACCTGTTTACTTGACAAGTGGTACTTGAATATGTACCTAAAGCCAGTGGAATATGTGTTTAAGGTAGAATGCCCACATTAACACAATGAATTGGCTACTCAGGCTGAGAGTGACTTACTGGATATTTGAAGAAGTAGTGAGACTTCAACCACTAGAATTTGAAGTTAGGTATCTTCAGGAATGGAGTGGAAGCCTTGTCACCATCTGTGAAATGGAAATAGATCAAATAGTAACTAAAGAGGATTTCGCCCACCAACAAGCCAGTGGTATTGGCCACACTGAGTTAGTACCAAGAAAGGTTGAATAGGGTCAGAGATGTCAGATTTAGGCAGTGCTGGAGACAAATACACAGTTTAATTGATTTATCCTTAAAATGTATAAAAATGGTTTTATCAAGGAATGTCATGAATATTATTTGGTTCCCTCATCCACATGGCTGTTTCATGGGCGTGGACCTCTATCAGGCACAGTCTTTAGGTGATCCATCCCCCTGGCTGCAGTTGGATCGGTCCAGGAGAGGACATGGACTCAAGCTGGGTCAGCCAGATACAAAGGAAAAATTCCATTTCTTTGAGTGTGGCTAGATTTGGAACAATTAAACTTCCATGCTATTAGAGGTCATATTTTATGCCTTGGACACTAAATTCTCTTTAGAATGAGAACAATGATATAGATGTGTATGAGAAAGAAACACAGACTCATCCTATTTTTTGCTCCTGTTTCCAAGCATTTTATTGAAGAAAACATTATAGTTGTCTCCTCAACATCTGTTCTTCCTTCTTTTGGTAACTGCCTCAGTCTTCACTTTGATATGCACGGCTACCCCAAGCATACCTTGGAAATAGCTTAAGTCCATAGTTAAATGACTATGGCCTAAGTTTATCATAATCCTCATGCGTGGGCACAGGTGTTGATTCAGAGATAGATTGGGGCCACCAAGTGGAGCCAATGAGACAGAGGAAGGTAACTGTTGGAAGATCTGAGGAAAGAGGCTTCCTTACTCTTCTGGAGCCACTTCTGGAAGAGATCCCCACCCCATATGGGGGTGATGTATTGGACTCAGTTTATGTGCCATCCCAGATCCATGCACTTGCCTTGCTTATAGAGCAGCAAGGCCCTAGTGACAGTCTGCTGTTCCCGCGATTATGGACCCAGATCATTGCTAGAGGTGGAGAAGCCACGTACTCAGGGTCACCTGGCGAAGAGAGATTGCTGAGTCTGTGCTCTGGCCCTACTGTTCACGTGGGGGCCTCGGCTTTATCAGTAGCAACCTAGAGAAGACTAGGGACAGAACTAGGAAGGGAGGGGGAGTTAGGTCCCATGAGGATGACTGATTGGTGGAAGATGGGGGCCAGGACGTTGCTGATAAATTCTTCTCTCTTTCTGCACCCACATAGCTGGTCCTGAGTCACAGTAGCTGGTGCATCCTTTCTGAAGGCTCCCCTTTGAACTTGCTCTCTCCCCTTTCCCACCTCATTCCCTCTTTCCTTCTCCTGCTTCCCCAAATCGCACTCCAGTCTCAAATAAAGTGCCAACACATCAGTCTTTCTGGGAACCCAGGCTAAGGCAGGAGGATATGACCTCATGGACTGCTGGCATCTCTCTTATGGGAACTAGCGAAAGGATTGAGGCCAGTAGTGTGAAAGACACGTGGAGAGCTGACAGAAACATAACATCAATGACCAACCTGGGAGCCCTTCTTACCTCTGGACCTCCAGTTACCCGAGTCAAGAAGTCCATTATATCTAGTTTTCTGTGAAGGGCAGCTGAATACATTGTAACTGATTACCTTCTCTAGTTTCACCTATATTTGCACATTCTGGGAGGGTCTCCCTTGTTTCATAGCCTTATAATAAATCTCCCTTTTGATTTCAGTTAACATAAGTTGATTCTGGTACCTGCCAGCAAAAAAATCCTAACTGATATCCCCACCTCCATTTTGATTCTGATGAAAAACCATTAGAGCCCCTTGTTGGAATTCTGGTCCTTTTCACCAAAGAAATAAAAATCAGTTAAAATGTATAAAGTGTATGTATAGCCTTGCATAAATCACAGGTTATTTCTGTTTTAATTAAAAAACAGGCACGCACATATCAAAATTTTTTTTAACAATTCTGGAAGTTTTCCCAAATAAAAAGCAAACAATACCCCCAAATAAGAATAGTTTAAGAATTAATCTCTGCCACGCCAGCTTCCCCCCAGATGATGGATTTGTTAGTTAATCATTCTGAAGCCAGGATTAGAGCACAGTGAACAGTTTAATAAACCATTCATTTCCTACAGTGCTGAGTAGTTTCATGGGCTTTTTACTCGCATGCCATAAACAGGACTATAAATTGTATTAGTAATTGTTTTTGAAAAGGATGTCGAGACTTCTGTTCCAAGATGGCGATTTGAGCCTGCACATTTAACTACTCCCTTTCTTCCCCAGTTCCTATGGAAATGACCACAAACATATTTTAGAATATGGTTAAAACAAACAAACAGAAAAAAAAAATCTTTATTCTGAAAAACAGTGAAAACTGCTACCAACTGGGAGGAATTTGGCAAAATAGCAGAGATAGAAATAGGTAGCAGAAGACCTACTAGCCCAAGACTTGATGAGTGCAAGGAAAAGCCTCCCTGCATTTGAGCAATCTAGCAGACCTCCTAGATTCTGATCCTTCTGGAGCAGCAGGGCCTGGGGGGCGAGGCTGGGCAGTGGAGTATTTGGTGCCTGTAATGCAAGGTCTTTGCTAAAACAGGCTCCCATTGGGGGTCATTCTGTCCCTTAGAAAGGAGAGAGTGGACCAGCTAACCTCAGGTCACTAAAACAAACACAGGAGAAATAACAATAATAAAAGAGGAAAAAGAAGAACAGAACATCAGGGACCTATAGAGACGCTGAGACCCTGGCCTCCTCCAGCTGCATTCACTTCTTGAGGTCGTTGTCAGAAACTGGAAAACACTTTCCAATCATGTGCCAGAGGCTGATGGGCAATTTTCTTCAATCAGGAAGTAGTTTGAGCTTTGTCGATTATATGAAAACAGCAAAGCCGTATTAAACCTGAAGGTCTCCGGAATAGAAAGGGCCCTTCTGCCATCCAAAGGTTAAGGTACTAGGAGCTAGGGAACGGATTGAAGTTTATTGACTTTCAATTGATGAAACATTGACAACAGCATCAGATAGTGAAATTACACCTCTCGGCTCAGAGAATATTGTTTCTTGTCCCAGATTCATTGTTGAAGTTGACAACTAAATGGCTTTCTGGTAAACATTTATTCCATTTTTCAATCTGGACACCAAATTGACGTGTAGCAATAATGTGAGGGTAATTACAGGAGTCTGAAGGACCTGAAGTCTTGCAAAAGCCTCAATGTTTTCGAAAGCAGGCTGTTTCTTTTACTTACCAGTCGGCATTAGATTGCTCAAGAGGAAAATGCATGCCGAAGAACTGGATTCAATTCAAAAACTACGTATGTGGGTTTTCTGGGAGGGGAGATACAGAGCTTAAGGTGGCACTGACGATGTGTTCTTTCTCATCATCTCCCTATGCTCTCCTTTAAATACCTTCTCATTAATTCTGTAAAATCCACCAGACAATTCTCCACTCCCAGGGGCTTTCTCACCTCAGTTGAAAGCAGCTCTTCACAACAGATGATTAAATTTTATTTTCCCCTTGCTAAAGGGGTGGAGGTGAGGAGGAAAGGAATTATTCCTCTAAACTAAGATTTCTCAACATTTCACATTGCCTTCCTCCTTCACATTCATGAGCCACCGTCTTCCCCCTTCATTTCTCATTAAGAATGTTCGACAGCAAAACTCTAATTAAAGAGTACCTTACAAGGGAGAGTGAGCCTTAAACCTCTGAGGCTCAGTGTCCCTATCTGTAGAATGGGGCTATTAAGGGATCCCTTGTGGGGTTATGTGAAGAATTAATGAGAGAATTTATATGAAAGCATGTTTTAAAACAAAAGCACCATAGGGGATACAGGGGTAGAGTGAAATTACAGAGTGATGGAGAGCCAGGAACCTGGCAGGCCCATTTAATGTGTGACTCTGGGTGAATTATTTAACCTCTCTGTTCCTCGGCTTACCTATCTGTAAATGGGGATATGGGTGCCCACTTCAGATAGTCTTTGTGAGAATTAATGAGTTCTTAATGAATATAGGCTAATATAAAAATAAAAGACATTGTTCTTACAATTTCAGAATAATCCTGTCATACGTAAGAGGTTTCCTATCTCCTCCACAAAGCGATAACTTTTAATATAGATATTTGATGGCCTGTCTGGGGATGTGTGGTGTATGGAAGAAAACACACATCCAGATACAGAGTCAACTCTCTGTATTCAGTAGAGGTCTGAGTTTATATGGAGGTCAAGGGAGAACTCTCTGGCATATTTCATGGAATTAAGGGGAAGATATTTAAACCGGAGGATGGAAGTGAGTAAGTACAGAGGCTTAACTCTACACAATGAAGAGGTGCATGCTGCTTACCTCCTCGTTTTAGGACCTTTCCCAGCCTGAGCTCCTGGTGGCCCAGATCCTCATCTCATAGGTTGTAAATTTTGGTGTCTACCATCATCCCCTAAACTGGGGATTAACTACTGAGTTAACTACCGAGAGACTATTATCATCCTAGAGGTATTGGCAAAAGTTCTTAAACTTGCAAAGAGGGATCTGTATTTGTGGAGTTTTAGGCACAACGATAGTCCAAGGAGGGATTTTGCAAGAGATAGATGGTGATAGGCTAGGAAGAGTTGCAAGACATTCAGGGCCAGATCAACTGTTGGAGGCCCTGAACACTAATAACATTTTGGTACTCATTAAATCCCATATAGTTCATAGTAAACATTATATAAAATCGTAAAACATAAATACCATACCCACATGTACGCTGAAAAAGAAATACATTCATTTTAGATTTCCTGATTTCAAAATTCTGGGTAAGTTCATCAGAGCTGAATCCATACAATCTCTCTTCTCTCTCTCTGGCCCTGCTTTCTGGTGACCTCGCCACATCCTCAGGCTGCCCGTCAGGCGTCCGAGCTCTCCCATCTCCACTTCCTTCTGCTGTGGTCACCAGCCAAGCCATCTCCTCCAGCTCTCCGAGGAGGTGCCTCAGGAACTCTCGCCAGGCTCTGCCACCAGGGCCATCCTATCTCCTCCCCCGCCACCACCACAGAGCTTCCAGCTCTTTGTACCATTGACGGTTCTCCAACTTCGCTCATAAAGCCCAGCTCCTTGAACTCCCACTTCAGAGAGCTGTGACAGCTAACACCTTGTCTTGTTTGAAGTGTATGCTGTATTGGGGAAAAAATCCAAGAGAGTGGGTTCCCAGGAATTGCTTTCCTGCCTCTTTGGGGACAGAGCTGGGGCCTCTTCCCAGTGTGTGGGGTGTTTAATCCCAGGTTCTCCAACAAAGATGGCAGACAGAACTGTGTGGTAGGGAACAGCTGGGGCATTAGAGGCAGAAACACCTGAGTTTGTATCCTACTTTAGGCACTCACTACCTGTGTAAGTCTACTTCACCTTGCTGAGCCTCAGTTTCCCCCTGGGAAAATGAATGAGAGTGTCTGTCAAGAGCACCTACAGTGATGTAGGCTGGCACCACACCTGGCTCAGAGCAAGGGCGTAATACATGGGAGATTTTATTTATAACAAGGCCGGGTCCTGTGACTCAGAGACTGTGGCAACTCATCCCTTGCATGTACCTGAGATTCTCCTGTTCCTCGGGGTGAATCCCCTAGAGAAGCAGACTGGAGACTGACTTGCACCATCAGAAAGGGTACCTCACACTCCACTTTATCGACCTTTTATCCACAATTTGTCACCAAGTCAAGGCTACATTAGAAGACACACACACACCTGATCTATGGATTAGGAGGAAAAGCAGCCCTGCCTTCCCCAAGCTCCTAGAGACCACCTAGCTTTCAGGGCCAGGTAGTGGAGGAAAGAAGAATATCCTCAAGGCTTTCAAGCAGGATTTTCAAAGTGAATCCATTGTATATAAAGAATTTCCTGAAAGCTGAGAAAGGCTCATTTGATGGGCTGATAGTGAAAATAGTGCCTCTGACAGTTTTGGGTCTGTGGCCTTTGTTTAACAATTTTTTTTAAGTATAAAACTCAGGTAACTCCCATCAGCATTTAGATTTCCTTGCTTATAAAATGTCAACTCCACAGTCAAGTGACTGTTTAAGAAATCTGCAAAAATGGATTCTAGAACATTTTGCATCCCACCTAGTGACTAGTCTGGGTCTCATTTATTTTCTCCCTTGGAGTCAGGGACATCAAAACCTTACAGGCCCCAGTCAGGACCTGCTTTCTGAGCTCATGACCTGTGCAGTCACATGGGGCCCAGTGCCTAGAATGGTCCTATAATTGGTTTGATGTTCTGCTGTCAGAACATTAAATTCTTAACAAGTATTATTCAATTATTAATAATTTTTGAACAAGGAACCCTGCATTTTCATTTTGCACTGGGCTTTGCAAATTATGTAGCTGGCTCTGGCCCCAGTACCCAGCCCATTGTCTGTTGTATAATAGATGCTTATTTACTATTTGAAGAAAATTAATGATCAACAATGTAATGCCCTCTCTATTTCTTCATTAGAGTATATTCAAGCTATGGTCCATAAAGCATTTGAAACCCTCCTATGTGTTATAACCTGCACAAAGGCCATGTTAAGTCTAAAAATTATACTTGAAACTTAGAAACCTAATGTGATACATGATATACCAGCTACCAGTGGATTCCCTCCCAAACAGGAATAATTTACAAATCTTCCATTTGCCTGATAGTAACAGCTTCTGCTATTGAACATCTCAAAGGAATAACAGGTCAAAGTGCTGAGTAGAGAATTCTGCCAACTCAATATGCTAAAGCTATCGAGGTGATGCTATTAAGTCCCAAGAAGCGAATATTCAGATCTCATTCAAATGAAGTTCTTAGGGGGAATTGTCCTTTATATAACAATTGATTTTTCTAAAGTGAATTACCAGTTATAGGATGTTTACTCCGGTTTGTTGTTTAGGGACTTGGGGATGTGTATGAACCACACTTAAGGAAAGAGAGCTGAAAAGCAGGGCAACGTGCAGAATTGTAATCAGAAAGTGGATGATAAAATCATTTAAAGAAATAAAACAGAAGCCAGCCAAAAAAACACAATTAAAAAACTGAGAAGTGAAATCCCCAAAGCGTGACCGTGGTGGGATCTGACACTGAGGTGATGTAATACGTTGAACTTCATCTTCTATTCCAAAGGATTCAATTTGCAAGGGCACCATCAGTGTAGGTTAAATAAAACACTCTTGTTTAGAAACAAGGTGGTGGTGAGCAGGGGTGACTATAATATCTTATAACAAAGGATAATGGGGAAAATATGTAACATTCCTTCTCCACACCTCTTCTTGTATCTCTCCACGGACCTTTATCACTGACACTTCTCAGCATTCTCTCTCAGACCTGGGCAGCTGCTGAAAGGTTTCAGAGCAAGGGCAACAACATGGGGAATAACTGCAGCATAAATACAACCAGCTACAGAGAAGGCCAAATAGGGAAGGAAATGAGATCAGTAAGACTCTTGATTTTAATAGCGAATTCAGGAATCATTTTGGATTACAATGTGCCCTGTGCTCACGAGACCTACATGAAGGGTGGCAGCCAGGAGAATATTTGACTGTGCTTCGCCGGAAGTACAGAGTATGTAACTCCTGAACGAGTCTTTTCCCACGTGGATTTAACCTGGAGGCGGTTCTCAGCCTCCCAAGCCAAAGGGCAAAGCACAGGATATAATTCCTCTCAGATGGAGAATGAACACCAGTAGGAGAAAAGAGCAAGAGGTGATTTTACACACAGGCGACATACTGCAATTTATGGAACTTGAACGATCGCGGATGGAAAGACAGAGTCCTCGGTAATTGGTGTTAAAGCTTTACAACAAGGAAATTCCATGTGGCCAGAAAGAATAAAAACGGGACAGAAAAGAAGAGGCTCGGGTAATGAGAAAGAAGAAAGGAAAGGATGCAGGCCAGACGAGGGCTGAGACAGCTTTTGAAGCCACAGCTTGCTTGAGGTTCTCACCAATTCCAAGGTTAAGACAGCGTGAGAGTTAACATCAGAAGCACATTATTTTATTTGTAGTTTTTCGGTGATACTTAGGTTAACAGTGGAATAAACTGTGTGTGATTCTCAGTTTGCCATAGAAAACAACATAAAATTTAACATTTGACTTTCTTGTCCTAAATTTCCTTGGCCACCCGTACCAGAGGAAAGTTTACACTGCCAACTGCTTCCCTGGGCCGCAACTGCTCCCACATAGCTCCCTCTCCCCCAACCCTCCCCAATCCATCCACTCTTCCTGTATTCATCTGAACGCCCTCCTACTGCTACGGGAGCTGCCAAAAGCCCACTGCCACATTCCTTTGCTTTTTAAAGCAGTGGGACAGAACACGTCTTTGTGTAAATGTCTTCTATCTAGGTGATGCCCGGGGAAGGCCACAACTTTCAAAGTGAAACAAGCCCTTTTGAGCACTTTTCTAAACCAATAGTGAAGTCTCACTCTAAAAGACATCCTACCTTGCTCTGGGACCAACAGTTCAAACACCAGGTGGTTCTTTAAAAATAATTTCTCCTTTTTTTTTCTTTATACATTTCTATGTTACTAGATAGTCCTCTAAAATATTATTTTTAAATGGTGGCATATCATTCAGTCCCATGGATGTGACACTTTTAAAATACAATGCCCTGCTGTTGGATGTTTTAATTTATTTAAGTTGTTTAATACTGTGGCCAATATTTTGCTATTATAAATAGGCCTAATATATATACTATGTGTATATTTTCATGCATGTATGATTTCCTTATAAATACATTGAAGTAGAATCATTATAAAATACTATAAATTTGAAGCAAATTATTCTGCAGCTTCTTGTATGTATTTTAAATGATATGCTGAAAGCTTTACAAATGTATAAAAGGCCTATGTTATTGCACCCTTAGCCACTCAGTGAATAAGTTAAAAAAGAAGTTTATAGCATTAGAATTATAAATGATTATCATAAAAATAAGTACATTGCCAGACAGTCAATAGTCATAAATAGTACGTACTGCTTGAGGTTTAAAGAAACAAGAAAAATTGAAACTTGACCAAAGGAGTTTCATAAGGCTTTTATGAAAAATAAATCACTCCAAATTCACTTCTTGCTGTTGATAACTATGGCTGACATCCACCTCAAGGTAACTGTGATTTGACATATTTTATAAGAGTTGGGTACAATAATTAAAAAGCTTTAAGAAACAAAGGCTTTGAAAGGGTTTTAGTATCAAAAACTTAGGTTGAGCAGACAGTTCCATTCATTTGCATTAAGGCAAGACTATTTTGAAGAATTATGAGTCAACACTGCAAGTATATATTGGCATATGCCATATTTAAAAACATACTTTCCCTACTACTTCCGTATACTTACCTTCTGCTCCAATCAAGGTGGTCAGATAATGCTAACAAAATGTTTTCTTAATTTTACAAGAAATATATGAATACTTTCTTTTAGAGATATTAAATGTTACAGATAGGAGACTTTCATTTCCAGCAATTATAAAGTAGCATGTATCAGATTAATCCTACACTTATGATCAACCTTAGTACATTTCAAGTATACAATATAGAATATTTACTAAAATTGACTATTTGCTCGGGCATAATGCAAGTCTCAACAAATTTCAAAGAATAGAAAAAAAGAAAAAAAAATACAGTATTCTCTGACCTTAGCGGAGTTAAGATAGAAACCAGTCAGCCAAAACTCACTAAAAATGTTTTCACCGTTTGAAAATTAAGCAACAAATTGCTAAATATTTCATTGATCGAAATAAGAAATCACAATGGAAATTAGAAAATATTTTAAACTAAATGATAATGGGAACATACTTCATATCAATACTCCTGGGTCAGGTTAGAGCTTATTTTAGCTAGCTTTTGCTGTGTAAAAAACCATCCCAAATTTTAATGGCTTAAAAACAACCACCATTTTATTAATATCAAGATTCTATGGTTTGCTTGGGTGGTTCTTCTATTCTGGCTTGGCTGATATTGTTGGACTCTCTTGTATCTATGGTCAGATAAAGGTTGGGGAAGATGGAAGACGTAGAATGGCCTTATTCACATGTCTGTCAGTTAGCGGACTTTCAGCCAGTATACCTTAGTTCTTCTCCATGTGACCTCTTCCCCTCCAGCAAGCTACCTTGCTCTCATTCATGGGGTGTTCTCAAGTTGTCAAGCACAATAAGAAAAGACAAACTTCAATGCTTAAAAGTTTTCCAAATCTCTGCTTGTTTTATGTTTGCTAACATCCATTGATTAAAGCAAGTCACATAGCCAAACCTAGACTCAAGGACAGAAACAACTTTTGATGGAAAAAACTGCAAAATTATATTACAATAGGTCATGCAGACAGAGATAGAAAAAAATTATGGTCACTTTTACCGTCTACACACAGCTTAAACAGTGCTCAGAGGGAAATTTATATCTTTAAATACATATATTAGAAAGTGAGAAAGATTTGAGTTTTTAATCTCACGAAGTTAGGAAAGGAAAAACAAACTAAGCCCAAAGAAGGCAGTAATAAAGAATAAAAATTAATGATAAAGGAAATAAACATACAATAGAGAAATTCAACAAAGCCAAAAGTTTGTTCTTTAAAAATATTGATAAAATTGATCAACAAGAAAAGTAAGAGAGAAGAGACAAATTATCAATAAAAAGAATAAAACAGTAGCCATTACGACAAGTCGGGCAGGTGTTACAAAGATGAGAATTTATAAACAATTGTTTGCCAATATCTTTGAACTTAAAATGGAAAAATTCATTGGAAAATACAAGCTGCTAAAATGGACAACAGAAGAAATAGAAAATCCTATATTTATGAAAGTAATTGTCATTTTATTGAAAACCCTTTCCACAAAGAAAATTCAGACCCACATGTCTTCACCAGTGAATTCTTCCAAATATCTAAGAAATAATACCAATCCTTCACAAACATCTCCAAAGAATAGAAAAATAGGTGACACTTCTGAACTAGTTTTACAAGACTACCAAACCGTCATGCCAAAACTTTAGGAGGACACTACAAGGAAGGAAAATTATAATAAAAATTCTAAATAAAATATTAGCAAATTGAATCCATAAACCACTTAGGCTTATTTAAGTTTACAAAAATTAGGAAATCAATCAATAAAATTAACCATATTAATAAAATAAAGGAGGCAAATCATGTGATCATTATTTTGCCAGATGCAGAAAAAATATTTTGATAGAATTTAATACCCATTCATTACTTCTTTAAACTTTTTTTTTTTTTTTTTTGGCAAACCAAGAATAGAAGAGACTTCCTTAACTTCTATAAAGGGTGTATTTTTTAAAACCTACATAAAACTTCATATATAATGATAAAATTATTTAAAAGGCCTTCCCAAGATTAAGAATAAGGAAAAATGATCATTTTTACTACTTATATTCAATGTTGTACCTGAGGTCTCAGCCAGTGCAATAATTTTTTAAAAAAGAAAAATTGATAGATGTAAGTACTGGAAAGGAAGAAATAAAACTGTCATTATTCACAATGACATAATTGTTTATGTAGAAAATTCAAAGGATAAAATTTCAGAATAAATAAGTGAATTCAGCAAGGTCCCTGGATACAAGATCAATATACAAAAGTCAATCATAAATATTTCTGTACCTTAACAATATACAATTAGAAGATAAAAGTTTTAAATTACATAATATAAAACAGCATAAAAATTTTAAATATCTAGGAATAAATCAGATTAAAAATGTGTAAAACATCACCAAAGAAAACTACAAAATATTACTGAAAGAAATAAAAGAAGATCTGAATAAATGAAAAGATACACCCGTTTTCAGATTGAACTACTTAATATTGTAAAATTGTCAATTTTTCCTAAATTAATCTTTAGATTCAACAAAATCCCAATCAAAAACTTCAGAAGACTTTTTTGTGTGTGTGGAAATTGCCAAGTGGATTCTAAAATTTAAAATGGAAATACAAACGGCCAAGAATAGCAAAAGACAAACTTGAAAAATAGTAGGGTGGAGGATTTATGCTATCAAATATCAAATTATTACAAACCTAGTTATTAAAACAAGAACAAAACAAACAAACAAAACAGTGTGGTATTGGTAAAAGGACAGAAAAGTGAATGAACGAAGGAACAGAGTCCCAAAATGGACTTATACATACACAGCAACCATTTTTAAAATAAAGATGTCACAACACTGTAATGAGGGGAAGGGGAACTTTTTCCCATAAATGATCCTTGACCCATTACATATCTATACAGAAAGAGATGAACCTTGAACTCTACCACACACAAAAAGCAATTCCAGAAAGATTATAGATCTAAATGTGCAAGGTAAAATAATAAAGCATCTAGAAGGTAACATAGCAGTGTATCTTCATGACCTTGGCAGTAGAAAATGGAACACCACCTTTATTTAAATATCTGGCTCAGATGTATTTGACATACCCAGTCTGCTCTATCCAGTCTTCCTAGCTCACTCCGATTATCCTCTTTTCTGAGCTTCTATTAATCTCTCTTACAGTTACTACCACATATGTTAGCACTCGCATTGTAAATCATCCCCAATTTTTGTCCTGTGTGTTGGTCTTGCAAGCTTTATGATGGCAGAGCTCATCATTCTCTGCTATTTTCAATATTGCCTGAGTTAGTGCTAGGCCCTCAATTAGTAACTCAGAAGTCCAGGTGGTCCTAAATCTCTCTGAACCTCTGCTCTGTTCTCTGTCCTTTCTAGGACACAGTGCTTGAGTCCCTTCATTCAACTAAACACTCCAGAAGTCTGACCTAAGTGTTACCTGAAAGCAAAACATTCTACCAGGCATCACACAGGCTGCAAAGTTGTGTAGGTATCAGTTAATGCTCTCAACAAGTTTATCATCTCTTAAGGGAGATATGGGGCAGAATCATTATTTTATACTTCAGAGAAGTATGGGATGAGTATCTGAAGAAGAGGAAGAAGAACAGAAGAGAGGAAGAAATTATTTTGCCCTGGCTAATCAGGAAGGGCATTTTGAATAAGTGGCATCTGAGATGGGTCCTAAAGGTTATAAAAGACTATTCTGGCAGAGCAAAAACTTAATGAATATTTTTTTGAATTGATGAACTACAATTCTTGGATAACTGTCTGAATAGATTTCTCCTGGAATAATTAAATTGACTTTCTATAACCACAGAAGAGAACTTGTTCAGGCTATGAAGCAAGTGCTCCTGGAAGGACAGAAAAGATGAAGTGGTTGCTTCTGTCTGAAGTCTATGGCTTTTAAATCTGAGCTGTCAGAGGACTGTGTTAGCAGAAGCTCTTATCTTTCATATACATAGATGGCTGTTTTCTGCTGCTTCCTTCCAGCTCAGGGGAAAAAGTTATTGCAACATGTCTGCTTTGGAACTTTTTAGTAAGTCTTCCACTGCCTTTGTGAAATTGAATGAAGAGATTGCATTACGCTTTTAAAAGAGTTGAAAGAATAAGTCAGAACAATAGAAGTCCAGATTAGCTTCAAGATTCATGTCAGAGATTAGTGGGAATTTAGGAACAGATGGGAGGGCCCTGAATTCCTTGGTGTTAGAATAACACAGTGCCTGTGTTGCAAATGCAAATGCCTACAGGGAGCATGGAGGTAAAAGAAGTGGGTGGGTGGATGGGCTGAATATAAAAATAGTAACAGCAGAAATGTGATGAGAAATGGCAATTCACACTTGGGCTGTAGTAAGGCAAATTCTCAGGCCCTACCCAGACCTACTGAATCAGAAACTCCAGGGTGGGACCCAGCAATCTCCAAATGGTTCTGATGGATAGTAACATCTGAGAAATACTGCAATAAGGAAAGTAAAGACAGAGGCAAACTGGTATGCTCACACCCCATGTAAAGGCCAGACATTTCTCTGCCCTATGTGATTTTTGCCTTGTAGGACATAGACCCTATGTTGCCAGCCTTTCCACTTTTGTAAACAGAGGTCACACCTCTGAATTTTTACGTGATATTTCTTGATTTTTTTACGTATAGTAATAGCCATGATTAAAAAACAAACAAACAAAGCTCTGGTGGCCAAATATAATCGCGGTCAACATTTCACCACTGAAAATTGGCTTGCGATCTCTAGCATAGCGATTAAAAGCATAGGCTCTAGAGTCAGACAGCTGTTAAATTCAAATTCCAGCTCTTCTTACTTTGTGGGTAATTGTAAAGGCAAATTGTTTAATATCCCCAAGCCTCGATTTCCTCCTGTGTGAAAGGGGCATAATAACAGTACCTGCTTCACAGGGTCCTTGTGAAGGTAGGGTGAGGTAATGCTTATTCAAGGGGCTGGCACAGTGTAAGTGCTCAATAAATGATACCATTATAATTACTCTGCTCAAGCACAGAACATGCTGGGTCTGTAGGGGAAAGGAAGGCAACTGAGATAGGGGAGTAGCGAACTCATTGATTTCTCTGGGCTGAGCTGGGTGGTCCTACACAGTGTCCAGAGTAAGTGGCAGCCTCACGCAGGGACCAGGCTGTGCTCAAGCAGGAAGGGGATGTATTTGATGGGTGTGACCCAGTAGTAGAAGATTCCCATAGTCCCACATGTCATTTTGGGCAATCTGCTCATATGTGGCCAGGACTCAGCCTGGGATGGGAGTAAGGACCCTGGCAAGTCTTAAATTTCTGGGATCCCAAAAGTAGGTTATGTCCCAAGCTTAAATGTAAGAACGGCCAGGTAGCCTGTACAGCAGCTCAGACCCACCCATGGGTCAGTACATCTGAGGGTGTCGGGGAAGGGGAAGAAGAAAAAAGATAAAAAGCGGTGTGCCCCGGAGGCTAAGCTGGCATCGAGGGCATATGCTAGGTAGAGTAGATACCAGGTCTGTGGGCAGCCACGATTACCTCCAGTCCCCACATCTGGAGGGGCTGAGGCAGCTGATATACTTCCTGTCTTAATCTAGACCAGCTCAGCTCCAAGGCATGAATGAGCCTGGAGGTGGGAGGCTTTGGAGACTCTTCCCGTGAGTGGCTAGGAAAGGTGAAGCTTGACAGATACAGATGCTGGCTTAGGCAATGGGGTATCACTCATTTTTTCAGAAGGCAAGAAATTATAGTACTAATTAAAAGGGTCAACTTTCAGTTGGTATATAGGATGCATTGGATGAGGAGTCAGGGAAAAAGGAAGACCATGGCACTTTCCTTGGCCAGTAATCTCAGCATTTGGACCACTCTCCTCTCAGTTATTATACTCAGGACAGACATCTTTAATTGATTAAAATATCCTCTCCTGCTAATATCCCTGACAAGACATCAACATCTTTTCAAAACTCTGCTCTATATAGAGTTACCATATGATCTTGCAATCCCACTCCTGGCCATATATCCGGAGAAAACTCTAATTCGAAAAGATACACGCACCCCTATGTTCATAGCAGCACTATTTACAATGACAAAGATATGGAAGCAATCTAAATGTCCATCGACAGATGAATGGATAAAGAAAATGTGGTATATATACAATAAAATATTACTCAGCCATAAAAAAGAATGAAATAATGCCATTTGCAGTGACATGGATGGATCTAAAGATTATCATATTAAGTGAAGTAAATCAGACAGAGAACGACAAATAGCATATGATATCATTTATTTGTGGAATCTAAAAATATGATACAAATGTACTTATCTACAAAACAGAAACAGACTCACAGACATAGAAAACAAACTTACTGTTACCAAAGGGGAAGCGGGGGAGGGATAAATTAGGAGCTTGGGATTAGCAGATACTCACGACTATATAAAAAATAGGTAAACAACAAGGACCTACTGCATAGCACAGGGAACTACACTCAACTATACTCAACATCTTGTAATAACCTAAATGGAAAAGAATCTGAAAAAGAATATATATATGAATAAGTGAATCACTTTGCTGTACACTTGAAACTGACACAGGATTGTAAATTAACTATACTTCAATAAAACAAAACAAAACAAAAAAACTTTGCTCTATCTAGACAGCTACTCCAACAGACAGAAATTAGCACTTAAAGTTCCTGGTTTGGGTGTCCATTGCTACAGGGTGATGACAATGGGGGTGAAAGAAAGGGGTTATTCAGAAAATGTTGTGAAATATCATCAATAGGAGTCAGTGCCTAAATTTTTGATGGGGGATGGGGGGTAAGATGGGGCCAGCATGAAGAAACCCAGGTGAAAGATCACAGTAAGTTTTCCAGTCTAAGAGTGGGCGACTGTTCGATGCTGTTAAGAAAAGGACCTTCCCTCCGAAAAACAAAAAAACACATAAACAACCAAGGAATTCAGAAAAATGAGCAGGTTGGTGGCGAAAAGATGATGAGTTCACCTTCTGAGGTCTGGCAGAATAAGGAGCTGGAGGTGTCAATGGAACAGTTTGACATGCTGGACTCTTCTCAAATCGTATCAGCTTTTAAACTTGCTGTGTGAGGCTTTGGGAAGATGTCAAGAATGTGTTGGATACTTTGTCCTTGAGAAGTTCAGGAGATAATGGAGGCGTAGGGACACCCACACATGACTAACAAGGAGTTGTATAACCAAAAGGAATCAAAGAGAAACCACACACATATTTAGAAAGGGGGATGAGTGGGGAAACGAGGCAAGTCATGGAAGCTGAGGGTGGATCTCAAATAAATTCTGAGCATGAATAGAACACTGGGGCCAGAAGATGATCCAAATTCTTCCTTAGACATGGGTAATTATTCAAAAAGGACATCTTCTTGGCCTGAGAATCCAAAAACCATCACTGATGCCATCATCATATGATATTTATTTACTAAGCATCAGCATATTCTCAGCATTATGCTAGTGGTCAAAAACGCTTTGCCCTATGAGGAACTCACAGACTTGTAGGTGAAAGATATGTACGAAGTTACTGCAATACAGCATGAGAAGTTCTGAGATACCTGTATACACAGAGAGATACAGGAGCATGTAGCATGTCTAATGCAGCCTGAGAGGAGCAGGGCAGGTGTCCTGCAGAGGATGAAGTTGGAGATGCACTGAAAGGAAACTAGAAAGATTGGGATGAGCAAATGCACACCACTATGTACCCATCCCTGTCCGTCTGCATGCCAAGTTTCCCCGGCTTTCTACGCAGCACCCAGCAGGAGCAGCAGAGAAGTGCGTAGGTGTGAAGTACGACTCAGGGTGGGCTCTTTAACGCAGCTTCTCAAGCTTGCTCTTGGAAAAAGGCCAGAGAGTTTTAAATCACCTTTTATTTATTTTGTCTTTTTTTTTTTTTTTTTTACAGCTAAACTACTGTAATTCTACTGTAATTCTTCTCTGCTGGCTGGCTTCCAGAATAAGCTGACTAAATAGACTCACCGTCTTTTGGGGCAGACACTCCAAGGCATCCTTCTTATATACTGATCTTCCCCAAAGTCTTTTCTACCAGGGAAATGAGAGGGAAGTTGATCTGAGAAAGTTGTTAAGATGAGAGGCTTTTTGGTTATTATTGTTTGTTTGTTGTATCACTGCTAGGTCTCCCATCTTTTAAAAATTAAATTTTATTTTTCTATCACTTTTATAATGCTTAATTTTGGGGAAAAAAAAAAAAAACATAACAAAGTTTACTACCTCAACCATTTTTAAGGGTATGGTTCAGCAAGGTTAAATACAATCACATTGTTGAGTAACTGATCTCCAGAAATGTTTTATCTTGCAAAACTAAAACTCAGGCTTCCCTGGTGGCGCAGTGGTTGAGAATCTGCCTGCCAATGCAGGGGACACGGGTTCGAGCCCTGGTCTGGGAAGATCCCACGTGCCGCGGAGCAACTGGGCCCGTGAGCCACAACTACTGAGCCTGCGCGTCTGGAGCCTGTGCTCCGCAACAAGAGAGGCCGCGACAGTGAGAGGTCCACGCACCACGATGAAGAGTGGCCCCCACTTGCCGCAACTAGAGAAAGCCCTCGCACAGAAACGATGACCCAACACAGCCAAAAATAAATTAATTAATTAATTAAAATAAATAAATAAATACTTTAAAAAACAAAACAAAACTAAAACTCTATACTCATTAAATAACTTTCCATTTCCTCTTCCCCCAGTCCCTGGTACCCACCATTCTACTTTTTGTTTCTATAAATTTGACTCCTTCAGATATCTCACATAAGTGGAATCATACAGTGTTTGTCTTTTTGTGAGTGGCTTATTTCACGTAGCATAATGTCTTCAAGGTTCATCCATGTGGTAGTATGTGTTATAATGTCCTTGCTTTTCAGAGCTGAATGCTATTCCACTGGATGTATACATCACATATTATTTATCCATTCACTAGCGGCTGAACATTTGGCTTGCCTTACATCTTGGCTATTGTGAACAATGCTGCTATGAACATGAATGTACAAATATCTCTTCAAGACCGTGTTTTCAATTCTTTCAGATATTTCCTGGAAGTGGGATTGCTGGATGATATGGTGATTCTATTTTTAATTTTGTGAGGAACCACCGTACTGCTTCCCATAGCAGATGGACCATTTCACATTTAGGTCTCCCACCTTTTAAGGAGGAATTTATAACCTCTGATATCAGGAGGACCCCCCAGGACTCCTGGACCCCCTTTACCTCGTGACCAGGTTAAGGCCCTATCCTTGCACCAGTCCTTTGTTGAGAAGGAGGCAGCTGTCCTCAAATATGGACAGAGAAGTTAGGACGCCATCAACAGGTGAGGCAGCAATTCTTCAGAGCGATTGGATCACAATGTGAGGCCCAAATAGAGGATGAAGTCACCCACCCAGCACCATGACCTGCTGAACTGCCAACTGACCTCTGCTTCTGCCAGAGAACAATCCATCCATGTATCTGGGAACCCTGCTTTGAGAGTATGCTTTGGCTGATGTGATACCTTTAGCATTTGATGACACCATGACCCTTGATTTCCAGGGATAAGCAATATTGTGATTTATAAGAAATATATATTTGGACATTGAGATATCCAAAATATCTTTCTCATATGTGGTTCCTGGCACACAGCTACTAAAACCCTTGGAATTTCCTAAGTGAGGAGAGCAATAAAGGTGACTTTTGTTATGTTAATGAGGTGACTTTTCAAAAGCACCTAAGGATGGAGGTTCCAGGGAAGGGCTCCACACACGATAACTTACAGCGTCTGAAATTCCTCCCCATGTGGCCCTCTGCTCAGGGAAGCTGGGGCCCTTCCATGGCTCTGAGCGGGGGATGCCCACCTAACCAGTTCTGCTTCAGTTTTGGTTCCCAAGTGCTTCTGACAGTGAGCATGTACCTGTACCAAGTGTGGTTTTCAGATTTAACTGTAGTTTTCATTGAACCTGGTTCCTGGACTGCACTGACGAAAGAGTCACCTATTCTAGTGCTGGAAGGAAAGCTATTTGTGCTGGATTTTTCAAGACATCTCACGTCAGTCTCTGGCATGGAGCCCTTCTAAGGGGAGGCTTGTGTAATTTTCATATGACTTTTGCCTGCTGATTAGACTTTAGAACTCATGCCCAATGTTTGATGCAATTCTGCTGAAATCAGCTGGGTGACTCTGAGAGTGTTGTTGTCTTTCTGAAGCTGTTTTCTCAAGTGTGTATGGAGAGTTAGACCAGATCTCAAATATTCCTTTAACCTTCAGTCATTCCACCAGAGTAGAAGAAGCTGTAGAAAATACCTGTCATGGGGAAACTGCAGAAGAACTTCTGCCCTTTCTTGCTGTAACTCCCTCCTTGCATGTACCTGCTAGACAAGCAAGAGCTGGGAGTCCCAAATGAGAACACACGCTAGAGAGCTTCAGGTGGTGGTGTCGAGCGGTCCTCCAGCGTCTGCTTGACAGTTCCTGAGGCAGGGTCTCGTGGTCGGATCGCTCATGGCTCTTCCTGATGAAATGGAGCAGGACCCTTTGGGGTCCTCCCAGGTACAAATCCTTTCCGCCCCCACCCCACCCCCACCTCCCCCGCTGTTTCTTGTTAGTAGGAAATAGGCTTCATTCAGCCTCCTTGACCTTTATGAGTTCCAAAGGGCAGATTCAAACAGTTGCTTATCAGGGAAGGGAGGAAAGGCAGAAACAAAGGAGGAGAAATCAAGACACAGTAGTGCAACATTCAAGCACGTTCCTGGTTCCTCTTCAAGGAATATACGTAACAATAGCTGAGTTCTCCTGCAGGAACTAAGGCCCCACCCAGGTGGAGGATGGTAACTTCAGGCTGAGCACAAGATTCCTGGAACACCGCCCTGTTACCTCACCACCAACCAATCAGAAGAAAGTTTGTACACAGTGGAAGATAATAAAGACTCTGATCCCCTCCGCAAAGGATTCTCCCTTTAAAAACTTTCATGGTTGGGGCTTCCCTGGTGGCGCAGTGGTTGAGAGTCTGCCTGCCAATTCAGGGGACACGGGTTCGAGCCCTGGTCTGGGAAGATCCCACATGCCGCGGAGCAACTAGGCCCGTGAGCCACAACTACTGAGCCTGCGCGTCTGGAGCCTGTGCTCCTCAACAACAGAGGCCGCGACAGTGAGACGCCCGCGCACCGCGATGAAGAGTGGCCCCCGCTCGCCGCAACTAGAGAAAGCCCTCGCACAGAAACGAAGACCCAACACAGCCAAAGATAAATATAAATAATTAATTAATTAAAAAAAAAAAACAACTTTCATGGTTGAGAATCTTCAGAGTTGGATCTTGGACATGAGTCCGCCGTCTCCCCAGGTTGCCAGCCTCCTGAATAAAGCAACATTTCTGTTCCTACCAACACTTGTCTTTGGAGTGTTGGCTTTGGAACAGCGAGCAGCCAAACCTGAGTTCGGTCACTTAGAAAAAGTCTTCTTGACGTTAATCTTGACTTGCCTCCCTGTACCTTTCACCTATTAATTCAAATCCTTGCCACTAGGATTATATAGAACAAAGCTACTGGCACAATTTGCGTCTTGGTGCGGTGAGTGTTTTGGTGAGGTGCCTGTGTGTGTGCACATATTAACACCTTCATATTGGGTCCCTAGAGTTGTGTGTGGTCCATCGTGGGGTGGGTCTTGATGCCCTGGTATGCCTTATGATACCAGAAAGACCAGTACTCTGAGTTAGGCTGATGTAATTTAGTGAACTATAATTTATGGAAACAATTTACAGGTTAAATGGGGGAATAAAGAAGATGGTTAATAAAGGCAAATTGTCCACTGACACATTCCTCTTGTTAAATTGACTTGTAATCAACAGTGCATTTATTGCAAAAGTCCATTTCCTTTACTGAAGAAAATATTTCCCTCAACTTACTTTCTCTCTTCTCTCTTTCCCCATGTCTCTCTTCCTGTTTCCAGATCAGGCGTAGGCTCAAAGCTAGTCTTGGTTCTACTACCAAGTAGTTTTGTGACCCTACACTAGTTTCTGAACCTCTCTACTCCTTGGTGTTTCTATCTGTGAAGGCAGACTAATGCCTCCCCAGCAATGTCCGCACCCTAAATCCTGGGAACTGTGACTATGTTAGGTTACGTGGTGAAGGAAAGTTAAGTTTGCAGATGGAACTAAGGTTGTTAATCAGTTGACCTTGAGATGGGAAGATTATCCTGGATTGTCCATACAGGCTCAATGTAATCACATAGGAAGAGGAAGGCAGAGAAGGTCAGAGTGACATGATGTGATAAAAACTCAACCCAGCCTTTGCTGGCTTTGAAGATGGAGGAAGGGAGCCAGGAGCCAAGAAATGTGAGTGGCCTTTAGAAGCTGGAACGGCAAAAAACCCCGATTCTTCATTACAGCCTCCAGAAAAGATTACAGTCCTTCTGACACCATGATTTTAGGCCAGTGAAACCGCTGTCAGACTCCTACAGAACTATAAGATAATAAATTTGTGTACTATTAAGCCACTAGGTTTGTGGTAATTTGCTACAGCAGCAATAGAAAACTAATACACTATCTATAAAATCCAGTTAATAATGGTATTTGTCTTAAAATGATTACTGAGAAAAAAATGAAAAAACAAAACACTTGCTGCCTGATACGTATCGAGTACTCAGTGTACAGATGCTATTATTTTTAATCCTCCTCCCAACTTGCCCCCTTCTTCTTCCAAAGCCCACGGTCATGGTACATTCACTGGTGGCTCCACTGCGCCTATGAATGGGCCTGCCAGCAGCAACTCTCCCAGAGGCCAGTTGACAGCAGGAGAAATCACAACACTTTCAAATCCATTTGACCAGGGCTGAATGTCTGCCAGAATTCTAAAGGAATTTTCATTTTTACATTAAAGTGACAGATCTTTATGACTGTGGGAGCAGCTGCTGGCCAAAGAGCCACCTTTGCTTCTTCTACATAGTCATTCCTATTTTATTTTACTTTATATGTTATAAGAAGAAGCCATGGATATCTCAGCTTTAAAGCAATGCCCTGTCTGTAAGCTTTTAAATCCTTACTTGGGGAGAACAACAGCTCATATCATGGACGAATTCAACAAAAAGAGACAGTATTTCCGGTTAGGTGGAGAATAGATCCAACAGTTTCTGGGAAACTTCTCTCTTGGCTCTTTGCCTAACCACCAGACTCTCCACTGCCCCCACTTTTACAGTCACCCCAATATTCCAAGAAATTGCCCAATTCTTTCAAAACCTTAAATCAAAGTCTGGCTCCATATGTCTTAGGTATAGGCAACAAAACTCCTTAGAGGACAACTTGTCTCCCATGGGTTATGCAAAAAAATGTTAATGTAACATTTATGGTGGAGACTTTACATGCATAAAAGTCAGAAAAGCTTTATTTATGGCCTGCACAGCTGCTGTAAGGTACTTGCCTCCTTCCGATTGCTTGGGGATTATCATACAGGCCGTTAACCTTAATGCTATGTTAGCCCTTATTTGGACTCTTCTCATCCCAGTTCTATCTCGCCATTTGCATTTGTTGTCTTTGGCAGAGAAAAGAAAAAGAAAGAGAGAACCATTGTTGATTGCACATTCAAATAAAAACAGCGCTCACACACACTGGGGTGTGGTGGCAGAGGCATATAAAGAAGTCTGGTTTGGTGATGGGTCCTGGGTAGCCAGGGGAGGTCTGCTGCCTGATCTGAATAGGGGTTTTCCTTCTTTCTTCTTTTTTTTTTTTTTGGATGGGTCAAATGTTTCAATTCCTTTCATGCTGTTGGTACATGCACGTGCTTGTTCATGCAAGATCAGCATTTCAAAGAATGGTATGATTTTCCTATTTTATTTCTCTTTTTTTCAATAAGGAGAAGCAATGAAAAAGTCTCTTGAGATCATTTGATTCTTCTCCCCCACCAGCAGCCTACTTAGAGCGCTGTGAGCATCATAGGGACTCGTCATCTCTAGACCCAGGCAGGCCACCCTTTATCTGCTTACCCTGCTCCACAGAGCCCCACAGAGACGGTGGGACAGAGCCAACTAGGATGAACAAGGGAAGCAGATAGCAAAAGTGAGGAAAGGTTTTGGAAGTGAGCCATACCTGGAAGGAATATGGGAATGGAACCTAATTGTATGGAAAAGAGAAGGGCTTTGTGAAGAGGGCCTAATTATAGAGTGGAGGGTGAAGAGAGCATTCAGTGTGCATTGTCTGAATGACAGAGCTCACCCATGCCCTCCTCCAGAGGACCTAGTCGGGAGTAGAAGACTCAAGCAGCAGGAGGATGGATGGAGTTGAGACATAAAGAATCTTCTGACCATAAGGATGGAAAGGGATGGTTTTATTTCTTTTTCCAGATAACTCATCTATATTTTAGATGGGCAACTTTCTTTCTGTCCTGTCACAATGCACTTCAAACTAGATAGGAGGAATGAATTAGGATCTCTCAAGAACTCTTCCAAACTTTTTAGCCAGAAGCCTGAATTCCATATGAAGTTCCATCTTTAATAATATTTATGTATTTTTTTTTAACTGAAGGAAAATTAAGACATTTTATCAACACAGCATGCTGGAAGAGTTTATTACCTTCATTTTTGAAAAAAGGGAAACTGACGCCTAAAAAGCATTAGTATTCTTTTCTTTTCCTTCCCATATAAACAGAATAAGACCATTTTTCTTTTTCCCAAGGTTTTCTAGGCATACGATTTCCTATCATTGACTCTGGATTTGGCCTCTGAATGTGGAGAAAACATAAAATACAACTTATGTTTTAAAATTGCCTTGCCTGCATCTTTCTTGATTATACTCACCTCTATTTACTTTCACTAGGAATGATTAATATTCCGGGCAGTCTTACAGATAACAATTTTCTCTTTACCAAGGTGAACCGCAATACCTGAGTGACACAATATTGTTTATTTCAATCATGTTACTGACTACGGAGGGATGCAGGATGGAGGGATCTGAGATGAATTCTGAGATGGTGGAAAGGCTGGTAAAAGTTGGAGTGGTCAGAAAAATGCTGTACTTATTGTAAGATTATGGAAAGGGTTTGTTGGAAAAAGTGGCTGCACTTATAGTCAAGGCTTCAACATCAGGGCTTCAAAATCAAGTCCCATTTACTTATTAAGTCACTATTGTTTATCTTCAGAAGGAAACCAATATAGCTGCTATCAGAAAGCTCAGCCTGCGAAACAACTGGAGGGCAAAACAAGACAGGATTCCATCCTCCCTCCTTCTCTGCACTCCAACTGCAGTGTTACAACACTATAGATTTGCCCCCCTGCCAAGAAAATTGGAATGCAGTGGCCCTTTGCTTCCAAAATAAATAGTTTAGTATCCCAGCATTTCCCATCTTTTCCAGGTTCATTCCAGGAGCTTGGTTTTAAACAAGATTAAACATGCACACAGCTGAAATCAAACTGGGTCCTATGGAAATGTTGAAAGAGTGGACTTAAATCTCAGCTCCTCAAGACAGTCTAGATTCATCCCACAGCAAATGTTCCTCGCAGCTGCTGCTCTTCTGGTAAACAGAAGAGAGAAGAAAAAAAAATAAGTTATTTTCTGCCTGTTGAAACTATCCCAAACTTAGGTAGTATAGTCGTCATGTAGCATAAATTTATTTTATTTTATTTTTTTATTTTATTTTTAGTTTTAGTCGACCAGAACTGCTGCCTGTTGGAGAACTCCATGTTCTAAATGAAGAGAAAAATAATTTCACTTATTAAAAACTTGATTTTGTTTCTTCTTGGACATCTCTACAGCAGATTTAAGACTGGATTCAGTGTCTTTCCCAAATCTGAACTCACCATTTACTAAGGTTCTCTGTATTGTTGGCAACTGTGATACAGGAGAACCATTTTTATATCTAGCAAGAGCTCTTTGTCTTATCTTTTAAGGATAAGATTGATTTAGGATAGAAGAGAACCAGGCAATGTACATTTGAGAAATTATCATTACCCTCCAAGTCCTGGGTATCTAAGCCCATGGACGATAACTGATGATCTGATCTCAACTTAAAACACACAGACACATCAGGTGGAAGACACCTCGGAGACTGGCTACCTCTAGCCTCTTCATTTATTACAAATGAGGAAGCTGAATCCTAGAGGGGACATCGTGTCCTTCCAGCATCTTCCTAGGGGGAAGTCACTTTGGCTTCCTTCCTTGTGACTTAAATAAATCAAGAAATCCTGCAAAGAGCCATGCCCAGGTAAGAATTCCATGAATACCATGGCTGCCTGGTATTTATGGCCACACTGGGCACCAAGCCATACAGAGGGTGTCTGGATGGGTGGTCTGAATTGTTGAATTCAGCTAAGTGGTCAGAATAGGAGGATCTTGGCCCAGATTGCCTCAGGAAGGTGACATAGACTCAAAATCAGAATTCCCTGCTCCCTCATGGACTATTTTTAAGGGCCAATGATTTAGAAAGGAGCACAGATTGAGAAGTGCTCCCATTTTAAGATGTTCCCAGGTATTGGTGGTGGTTTATTCCTGATATGCAAACCCTGGGTTCTAGATGAATCTCCTAAGCAAAGAAATCTAGTTTGCTTGTGTGTGTGAACCACTCTCTTTCTCTGCCACTGGTTACATCTATCGTTACTGTGTCACCTGGGATTCAAGCTCAGTTAGGGTCCAGGCTGACCGATGAGGAGTGGAGGAAGTAGTCAAGAGATAGTCCTGGCTGATTTGGGGTTAACAGCTACACACTGCTATGTACAAAACAGATAACCAACAAGGACCTGCTGGATAGCCCAGGGAACTATATTCAATATCTTGTAATAACCTATAATGGAAACAAAACTGAAAAAGAATATATATATATATATGTATATGTTCAGTTTCATATATATAAATGAATCACTTTGCTGTACACCTGAAATATTGCAAATCAACTCTACATCAATATAAATAAATTAATAAATAGGAATCGAGAGAGAGAGAGAGAGAGAGAGAGAGAGAGAGAGAGAGAGGGATAGTCCTGGCCAAGATGGAAGAAAGCCAGAAGGCAGTGAGTGGGGTCTGATTTGGCCTTGCTACTCAAAGTGTCCCCTACAGACTAGCAGCATCAGCCTCTTCTGGGAGCTTGTTAGAAGAGCAGAATCTGCAGGGTCACAAGATCTTCACGTGATGCTCATATGCATTAAGCTTTGAGGCAGTGCCTGGTCCTACTCCCAGAGATTCTGATTGAATTGGTCGAGTTTGTGGCCTGGGCATGGAGAATTTGACAGGCTCCCCCAGGTGATTCTAAAGGGCAGCCACAGCTGACAACCACTGCCCTAGAGGGCTGGGCTGTGGCCACATGCCCTGGACAAGAAGAGGGCACTGGGCAAGTGCTCTTGATCCAAGGAAATTCAGCTTATTTTTGCTGTTGTTACCTTTCCAGGCAGAAATCTCCACGGCAGTTTAGAGAAAGGACTTTTTAAGAAGAAAATAATGGGGAGAAGGCAAACCTAAAGACAGTTGGGGAAAGAGGAAGGAAAGATGGCTAGAGCATAATAATTGGGATGACATGAATTAATGTAAGCAAATCACTTAGAACAGCAGCTTAAACATAATCAGGGCTTTAGAAATGCGTGTTATTGTTACTTCTATTGTTATTCATAGAGAATGTGGACTTGAATAAAGAGGATACTACAATAGCTACTTTTCATTTTAGTATCTCCTAAGTGCCCAGACTTTCATATTCATTATCTCATGTAATCCTCATAACGACACTTTCAAGAAGGTATTATTACCCCATTTGGCAGGTGAAGAAGCTGAGGCTTAGGGAGATGTCTTAGTCTGCTTGGCTGATGTAACAAAATACTATAGACCAGGTGGCTTAAACAAACAATACTATTTCTCACAGTATTGAAGGCTGGAAAGTCCAAGATCAAGGTTCCTGCTGAGAGCCCTCTTTCTGGTTTGCAGACAGCAGCATTCTTGCTGTGTCCTCCCATGGTGCAGAGAGAGAGGACGCTGGGTTTTTCCTTCTTCTTGTAAGGGCACTAATCCCATCACGGGAGTCCCACCCTCATGAGTTCAAACCCAGATATACTTGACCCTAAAGCACCACTCCATTTCAACCAGGATGAGGATTATCATTGTATGCTCTGGGAATGTAGAGGATGGAGGTAGGTGAGTAGAGGCTGAGAAAACTGGGAGGAGAAACAGAGATGATCTTGATAAATTCCAAATGTTATCAATTTACTAGGCCCTGCCTCCTCTCAATTCCCAGACCCTCACTCAGCCTGCTGTCCAAAGAGCAGTTATGAGTTTTTGCCTTTGGAATAATGCAAAACTTGGTCATTCTAGGGAAGCTCATCTCCATATTCAAGAGAGACATCTTGACCCTAGCTTAGCACACCTGGGCTGGGTTCCAGCTAACGAACCTCCCCAGCCAATTACAAAGGAGGGTTGAAAGGCTAAGAATTAGAAAGGCGTGAGTGCCAAGCCCAACACATTTTATTACTGAACTGTTAGAATTAGAAGAGGGCGTCTATCAGATTGGCTAAGAAAACACTAGCAACCACTTGGACCGTGGAATTGCAAAAGGATTTGCAGTAACAGAGTCTGATAAGATGTAGCCAGTGTGGATTTGTGTGGGCAGGCCTAGCTTGAAAGAACTCGTTGGGTTTGTTTTCGTTTTATTTTTTTAAAAGGAATTACTGTTATAGGAGACAAAAGAAAAAAGAAAGTCTAGGATTCTATTTACCTAAAATTTCAAAAAGCATTTGATAAGGTTGCACTTTAAAGCTAATTGCCCCAGGTGAGAAATCATGGTAGGGGGTAAAACAGCTCACCATGAAGACAAGATGCTGCCCAAACAGGAAACCAAAAACGAGTAATAAAAGGTAATATATCTAGCTGGAAAGGGGTTACTTGTGGGGCTGGTTTGATCTTTTCTCATTTACACGACTTAATCAGGAGACAAAGACTCTGGTGGCTTTTCATTATTTTTGGGGGGGTGGAAAAGAAATTGAACAAGGATATTGACTGCCTGCCACCATCAAAATCTACCCTCAAGTCCTCTTCTCCCCAATTCTTCCTCCAATAACAATTTATGGGATGCTTCTGCAGCGTCCGGCACTGTCGTAGGCCCTTGGGATAATCAGTGAACCAAAAAGACAGAAATCCCTGCCCTCCTGGAGTTTGCAGTTGTAGTGAACAGACACTAAACTGTATACACAGTGCTGTTCAGTTTGGGCTTAAACACCTATGTCATAAATGTAACTGAATTCCAGGAATGTTGCCATGGTTCGGCTCAGAAGAATCAAAAGGAAATGATTGGAAAAATTGAATGATTTGTTAGAATTGTCACATATCCCACCAGAGGCTACATGGTAAGACTTATGGAATCCTTTCATTTCCAGGTTAGGATTAAGCAGTACTTAAAAGTATTCAGTTCTTGATGGAAGTGTATTCATGCACCTTTTCCCCAGCACAACTTGGAGGTCCTTGAGGGCAAGAATCATGGTACCTCTTCTGTTTCCCATATCTCTGTCTGGCTCATGGGAAACAATGAATTCTCAACCCTGCAAATGTCAATGACTTTTAACTTCATTACCAGTTTTCATAAAGTAGAGAAGGAGACCACAGAAACAGTTACAGTAGCATCTCTAAGCCCAGGAAAGATTATTAGTGTTAAGACTACGGCAAACAGTTCTCCATCTCCACAGAGGCCAGGAAAAAAAAAAAAGCAGAGGAAGTGAAAGTTGCTTAGTGCCAGAACAGGTTGATAAAGACATCAGTAGAACATTTTTCCTCTAGGGATGCTTAAAATGGAAAGGATTCCCATGGGCCTAATAAGATTTGGGGATGGAAATTTCTAAAAACAGACAGTGGTAATAATTGTTTATGTCAATTCTAACTTGTGATAACAACCTAAAAAGCACGAGGCTAGCACTGGGGAGTTGAGTTCACAGCAGGACATTTAAGGATTGAGTCTCCCGAAAAGGATCCTTGTCGGTGGGGAAGACACAAGGTCTCTCTGGGAGTTAGAGCCTTGGCATGTTATAAACCCAATGCTTGAGCCAGACTATTCAGCGGATTGAGTGAGCTTTGATCAAGTATGGTGACTCTGAAGCCTTAACTGGCCAACACAGGATAGCAACGATAATGGGAGACTAAAGCTATCCTCAAGGTACGTCCTAGAAGAAGTCTTCACCTTGGAAGACAAATGTTCAAAAGAATGTGGTTGTGATCCACCATTGTTCTAGCAAAGTAGCCAACAACCACGGCTTGTCAGCTTAAAGCAACAAGATGAGTGTACCCGAGGACAGGGAGGGTTTCCATCCATTGTTTTTGTGGGTTGTGATGGCAGAAGACACGCAAGACTTCAAATGATGCTGCTGAGCCAAAGTAGAGCTCCTGTGTACCAAGGCATGGTGGTCAAGTGTTGGCTTTCCCCTCTCCTCTCACCCCTGCTGTCCTCCTTGTCCTGCTAAACACATACACACACCCAGATGAACAGCTGAGTCCTTGAGAATCTGATATTTCTTTGTTCAGTACATTTAGGCAGGTTTCCTGATCACTTATGACTTCCTGATATCCATTTGTATCACACTTCAAAACAGCAAGTCTGCCCAAAATGATCTTGTCTTTGAAACTGTCAGGTTTATGTTAGGCCTTGTAATTTTCTTGTGGCTACTTTTGAAGACTGCAAACTTCCTACAACAGGGTGTGTAATCCAAAAGAAATCTGCTATGAGAAGCGCATTACAGTTTTGACTGATGACCTTGCTTAGATTCCAAGTGTAGAGATACTTCTAAAATTCTCTCTTCTGAGTGTTTCATGTGTCATATCTTTTGCATCATCAGAGGAGGGAATTGGAGCCCAAGTCTTTTAGAACTCAATAGCCGGTGTTCTTTCTTCTATATCACAGTGCTTTCAAAATTAGCAACATTCTCCTGACATTCCTTGCTAAATTAGAGTGCATTTCTTAGTCACTTCTTTCTGAGCCTAACTTTCTCCTTCTCTTACAATTTTTATTTTTCCAATCGCATATTGGCAAGTCACCTCTGCCCTCAAGCTCCAGGTCCTAGAATCCCATGGATTTGGCTTCCAAAGGACCTTCCTTGTGCTGTTCTTCCAGACCAGGAACAAACATTGCTCTGGACCTCTCTGTTAGTAAAATCATGGGCTGCCTGGGTTGGTGAGGCCCTCAGAGATCACCATGTTAAATGCCCACATTTTACAGGGGTAGAAATTAAGTGCAAGGGAGCCCTCAGTTATACTGGGCATCTGACTCACAACCTACGTCCTTTCTACCTCACCAGGCCATCCTTAACAAGCCCAGCTTCAACTCAAAATTGTCCAGAGCACTTTCTCTGTGCTCCCTATTCTCTGCTGATTATGACAGAAGTACTCAGAAAAATTCTAACTGGTGCACTTTCCCAGCAATAGATTGTCATTCTGAGGTGACAGTGTCTCAACCCAGTAAACTATGTTATTTTACAGATGAATGTTGTGATATGAAATGAATGGTGGGAATTCTGGGTCCTGAGGCAGACGGGAGAGAGACTATGGGTTGAGTCGTTCTGTCGGACCCTTGCATCACACCTTCAGAACTTGTGGACGGTTGAGAGAGGCTCCCTAAACCAAAGGTTCCCATGCTGTTTCTTTCTAAGTGTAGATAAAGCATGATGTCCTGAGAAAGGGCAGTGAGCCAAGGAACCCCAGCTTCTCCTTTGCCACAGATTTTCTGTGAATTTTAGTCACATTTCAATCTCTCTGGGACTAGTTTCCTGGACTAGTTAATCCTAGGGACTCCCCCAGTTTTAAAATGTTACATTTTATGATGATAGTAGAGTAACCTCTAGGCTAGGATTTGCAAACTCAAATATCTAGTGGGCCAGGGAGTTAACATAAGGAAGTAGGATGTTTGTATATCAAGCATTTTATTTACTATTAAACGTGTAGGGCAGCTCTTCTTCCCTATACAATAGACTATGCTGGTCCAGTGTTGCTAGAGCCTCTGACTTTTATCAAGAAAAGCCCCAGGGACTTCCCTGGTGGTCCAGTGGGTAAGACTCCACGGTCCAAATGCAGGGGGCCCGGGTTTGATCCCTGGTTGGGAAACTAGATCCCGCATGCATGCCGATTCCCACATGCCGCAACTAAGACCCTGCGCAACCGAATTAAATAAGTAAATAAATATTTAAAAAAAGAAAAGCCCCAAATCCAAACTTACATATGGAAGTCTTGATTTTTAATGTTGGGAATTCAAAATTTCACAACAAAAGAACCTGTGGGGACAGAAAACATCTCGCAGCCTCAGGCTGTGAGCAGCCCTGATTGGCCACTGGGTAACTAGGGCAGTCTGGAGTCCTATGTCCGAGGGATGCTGACGGGTACTTGGAAGTGTTATAAAGAAAGTTCCTTGCACCTTGGAAGTACATTTCTGTGCAGGAACAAAGAATTACTAGGCCACGATTTCTCCCGCAGGGGCTGGGCACCGGTGGGAGGGCTCAGAGATCTGGAATTCCCTACCTGGGTGGTCCAAAGAGCTCAGACCGGTTGGGCTCTGCTGCATGCCCCAAGGCTCTGAGCGTTCACAGTTCAAGGAGCGCCTATTGTTAGATTACCGCTCTGCTCAGAGGAATGTGAAAGTGCCTAGAGGTTATCACTTTACAACCCAGAGAAAGGAAGAGGACGCCATTCCCTCACTGCTTTCTGGGGGAGAAGCTGGCCACAGCCCCACCGTGAAACCTGGGCACAGAGAGAAGGCTGTTTAGAGAGGCAGAAAAACGTCGATGGAGTGGGGCCCACAGACGATTAAGGCACCGAGGACCAAGCTCGATAATAATAATGATACTAATCCCAAATACTATGCATTGACCTCTGGCTCTGAGTGAGAAGCACTTTATAAGCAAGATCGCACTTAATTCCTATAGCAACGCGACAAAGACTAAGTCAGTTGCCCAAAGTCACCCAGGAAGTGGGAGAGCCCAGATGCAAAATCAAGCTCAGGCAAAATTTCTGAGCTGGCTATTAACTTGCAGAATAAAAACACTGCTTAGAGGGTTCAGGGGAAATTCAATATGGTTTGCTGTCCCTTAATCTGTTTGCCCTGACCCTCCTGGAACTGTTATAACTGGTTTTGATTTTCTGGGTGTCACCAACTTCTCCTTGATTTTATCAGAAGTTGGCTTTTCTCCCTGCGATTTTGTCTTATTTTATCCAAATCCTTTTCTCTGCAAACATTTTTAAAGGAACAGAATGTTCGTAAATAGTTTTTTATCTTGTCCAAATCCAATAAAAGCTCAGGTAAAGAGCTGGTGGCCAGTGTAGTTTTGAGAGACAGTGACGGGTCATGTAGAGTGGCTGGTCTGTCAGTGAGGAGAGCAAGCTGCGTGTTTCCATGAGAAAATTCATGTTTCTTTTTTCCACAGAGGAGACCCCAATAGCTTCAACTTTCTCCCTGGTCAAGCTGAGGCTGCTCTCTTCCTAAAGCTCCCCCATTTCTCTTTGTCCCTAGAAAGTAGACTTTAATGAAACTTTTCAAAAGCCAACTTGCTTGCCTGTCTCCCCAGACCTACAAGGAGGCATCTTCTTATGTGTGTAGCTCATCACATGATTCCAATCATAATGAAAGAGCCATGGACCAGAGAATGACCTGATTTTTCTGAAAAGCTTTTGCTGATACAGTAACTGATTTTATTTTCCTATTAACAATGAAATTGGAAAGCTGTTTTTAGCAGCTTGCTGCATGGATGACCATCACCTCGGTCCCAATCAACAGCCATATTTTTCAGAGGAAACAGTACCAGCGAGGACTGCAAATGAACCCAGTGGACAGGCCTGGCACCTCACGGCATATTACATTATTTGACATTGTTGAGGTCTCCACTCCCTGCCATGAAATCAATCTTTCTCTTAATCAGAAAAGGCATAAAGGGTCACAAGTTCCATTTGAGACAACGGTTAAGGGGGCAAAGGAGGAAAAGGGCCCGATGATTTATCTTTATGTGCATTTATTTGATGGACATTTCCATGCATCTTGCTATTATCAATCCACAAAGCAGACAGAGGGAGGGAGGATTTAAAAGGGAAGAAGGGGATGAGGTGACGAGGGACTCACCTGGGAGAGACAGCTTAGCCACAGAGGGCAGTGAAATAACATGGTGAATTCAGGAATCAATCCCACAGTTAATCTCCAGTGTTTTGGCTTTGATTGCTTAAATATGGACCCTGGAATCTTAGAACTTATCCACAATCCGGGCACCTTCATCTTGAGTTTGGATGGGTGTGTGCTAAGAGCCCTTGACTTGGCTGATTCATTAGAAGGAACATTGTCACCATAGTCAATGCGGCAAAAGCAGTTCAGGTGCTTAGTGACCACTTAGGGTGGGTCTAGGCCCTGCTTGCACTAGAGTTGAGAGGAGGAGAAGTTATAAAAGCATTATATCTGATCCCTGCTCACAAGTTTATACTCAGGGAAGAAATAATGACACAAGAAGCATCCAGAGGAGGCCTGAGGATATGGACCAAAGAATATTATTTAAACAGAAAATGCCGCCAGTAGAGGAAGAAGAATGAGATGGGTGTGGGCCCGAGTAGCTTTACAGCATTATTGGCTCAAGAACTTAATGTTTAGTGAAAAGTTCCTAATTCCAGTTATCTTGCCTATTTCCCCCAGCCTATGATGGGCCATTATAGTACATGTGGAAGGAGCTTAAAATGGAAGAGGCTATAAAAATAAAATATTTTTAATTTTTCTATTGTGAACTAAAAAGCCAGCAGTTAGTTACTGACCTGTTGCTGCTTGTATTCTCACTGGGTATTTGTAGAGAAGAATAAAAATGTGGGATCCAGACAATACATAATTATTTGGAGCTTCCACCTTCCATCATTCTGAAAAGACTTTATTAAACTGATACAGCCACTATGGGGAAAGGTATGGATGTTCCTTAAAAAACTAAAAATAGAGCTACCATATGATCCTGCAATCCCACTCCCAGACATACATCCAGAGAAAACCATAATTTAAAAAGATACATGCACCCCAATGTTCATTTCAGCACTATTTACAATAGCCAAGACTTGGTAGCCACCTAAATGTCTACCTACAGACGAATGGATAAAGAAGATGTGACATGCATATATATATATGTATATAATGGAATATTACTCAGCCATAAAAAAAGAATAAAATAATGCCATTTGCAGCAACATGGATGGACCTAGACATGATCATACTAAGTGAAGTAAGTCAGACAGAGAAAGACAAATATCACTTATATGTGGAATCTAAAACAAAAAACAAAAAAAGATACAAATGAACTTAAACACAAAACAGAAACAGACCCACAGACACAGAAAACAAACTTCTGGTTACCAAAGGGTAAAGGAGGGGGAGGGATAAATTAGGAGTTTGGGATTAGCATCAACACACTAGTATATATAAGATAGACAACCAACAAGGATCTACTCTATAGCACAGGGAACTCTACTCAATATTTTGTCAGAACTCATAAGGGGGGAAAAAAATGTATGTGTATATATATAAACTGAATCACTTTGCTGTATACCTGAAACTAACACAACATTGTAAATCAACTATATTCAATTAAAAAAATTAAAAAGTCTTTTAATATGAGTTCTGCTTTATCAGACAGGAGTTAAATACCACTCTTTACGTAGATCATATAACGCAGGAATTGTGCCTCTAGGAGTCAGATAATTAATGTGAATGCGTCATAGGGTAGAGGCAAGTAGGACAATAGGTGAGGATTCTAGGGCCCTGTAGAGGAGGGCAGGCTCTGTCAAAAGTATTCACTACTCAGCAAAACCATTACTGCCCTGTGGGGATATGCCACCAATGTCTGCAGTTTTTCAGAAGAAGAAGAAGATGAAAATGGTAGTTTGTATGTGAAATTTAGTGATGTCTAAGTCATTATTTAGCTCACACACACACACTCCAAGGCTAAACAAAACAGAACTCACATCTGGATCTAGTCCATGGATCTCTGGTGTAGAATGCCTGATTTAGAGCAACCTGTTCATTTTACAGATGAAGAAATAAGATCCATAAAAATGAGATGACTTGCTCAAGGTCACACAACTAGTTCAAGAGCCAAGACTCTGTTTTCCTGAATGTTAAATCTCAATTGCTTTCATCATACCATACTGTCTTACAAAAAATAAGTCTTAGAGGTTATAGAAAGATTCAAACTATAGAAGGCCTGAGAAGGACTTTCATTCTCCCCTACCCCTCATCCTCCATTTGAATGATTAACCACAAACATTGGTTAGTGGAAGGTCTGGGACCTCCATGTGGCTGCATCTCAAGTCCTTCTCAGCTGAGTGTCCCTTTAAGATTTGTCTTGACAAAGGGAATATGCGAATGATGGAGCCATCTACAAAGAAAGGCAAAGTACTGGGCCTTGACAGCTCACTGAGGAGTTTCAAAAGAAAATTCCCCAGTGCTTACAGTTTGCAGGATGCAACCTAGGACCAGCAAACTCTTCCCAGTTTATAAGTGGGAATCAGCAATGGACAGCAAGTCCTGGTTTCATTTCCCACCAGGAATAGACAAAGTCTCCCCAAGAAAATCATCCCTTTATGACTGATAAAAATAGAATTGCAATTTATGCTTCCATCTACTCCCTCTGTCTTCAGGCTCTTAAGGTGTATTTTCCATTGTAATGGCTGATTTAGATGGACTTCCGGGGTGCTGCATCACTGCTGATGACATTAATGGTCTTGGGTTCCTGAATTTTGATTGACTGGTATGATCTGTGAAACTATTTCAGGACCTAGATTTATTATTATTAAGCCTATAAAATGGTGTCAGCGTCAAACAAGCCGATGATGTGTGTTGTGATGCAAATATGGCCAAGGGGTGGATGCCACCATTTAATAGATGTGAGTAGCTGGAGCAAACCATGCTTCATCCTCTACTCAGGACCTGCCTCTAGGCCCTCTCCCAAAGGCACAGTGGATTTAGGTCCCGATTGTATGGGGCGGAGGGTTGAGGGCTGGGGAAGAAGGAAGATAAAATGGGTATTACTAATTATTCTCCTAAATTGTTTAATTCCTTAAAGAGGTTTTGAAGATTTTATTTTTTTTCAGCTCATTTGGAAAGGACTAAAGATTTCCTGTTTTTTTTTCTCTGACTTGCAAATATTATCTAGCTTTCCTAGCTCAAACCTGTTGTTTTTGGAGTCTGAGAGAAATATTGATGCTATCTCATTCAACCTCTATCAACGAGAGAAGAAAAGACTAAACAGGGAATTATATGACTAGCCATTTATCCTTTCTTCCTTCCCTCCAGAAAGCTTGGCTCCAGTATTAAGAGCAAGGAAATGGACCTTATATTAGGCTGGGTTCCAGAAAGATATTCTCAAGAACACCATTGCGAACTCCGTTTTGGAAAGGAAGGGGTACTCCATAAAATAATAACCCATACTTTCCATATATATATGGGATATAGAAAGGTGAAAAGAGCTCCACTCTTACAACAACAAAAAGTCAGACTTGCATATTCACAACTTTCTGTAAATTTATCAGAGAGCTGACGTTACTAGGCAACCAACTAGCTAACCAACTAAAACTAACTAAATCTAAGGAAGACAGATGATTGCAAGCAGAGATGGGATGTGAGTACTTTCTTACCTTGGGCTGATGCAGCTGGACACCCAAGAATAATAGGGATTCAGCTAAAATTATTAACAAATTGATTTGTAGTGGCCATGTATGAGCTAATGGGACAGTATAGAATCCTGGGGCCACAGATATAATGGGAATTCATGCTGACTCTTCTCCACTGACCTCAGAGGGCACTCACAGAAAAGACTGGTGAGAGTAACGGGAAAATGTCCCTGCAGGTACAGACTGGGAGAGAGGAAGGGCAGTCACCATGAGAAAGCTTTGAAGCCTTGCCCAGATTCTTCCCCTGCATCTCCTCTGTAGAACAAAAGTCTTAAAACTGCTGTAGGGAGAAGGCAACAGCCAACTGCAACTAGGGTGAGAAAAAACGCTCTGACCTCTGGGATAAAGAGGAACACTGCATACTGATAAAGGGATTAGTCATCCAAAAGACAACATCCTAAGCGCACCTAACACCAGAGCATCAAAATACTTGAATCAGAAACAGACAGAAATGAAAGGAGAAATTGATCATTACACCTAAGGCTTCAACATTCTTCTCTCTGTCATTAATACAAAAATAGGTAGAAAATCGGTAAGAATAAAGAAGATGTGAAACTTGAACTAATTGAAATCTATAGAATATTCTATTTAACAACAGCAGAATACACATTTTTTTCAAGTGCACATGGATCATTCACCAGGATAGGCCATATTCTGGGCATAAACTAAATCTTAACAAATTAAAAACACTAGAAAATCATACTAAAAAACATTCTCTGACCATAACAGAGTTAAAATAGAAATAACAGAAAGATATCTGCGAATACTTTGAAATAAAGCTATGCCTTTCTGAATTTCCCAGGGCTCCAAGAGATATTCTCAAGGGAAGTCAGAAATACTTAAACAGAATAGAAATAAAAACAAAACATGTCAAAATGTATGGGGTACAGTTAAGGCAGTAGTTATAGGGAAATGTATAGCACTAATTGCTTATATTAGAAAATGGGAAAGTTTTCAAATTGGTTATCAAAGCTTCTACTTTAAGAAACTAGAAAAGAAAGAGCAAATTAAAACCAAAAGAAGATGATGTCAGGAAATAACAAAGAGCAGAAATCAATGAAATTTGAAATAGAAAAACAATCGGAGAGTGCTACCCCCTTTTTTAGCACTTATTGTGCTAAATAGATTCTATTATCCTAAAACACCTTGAAGAATTCAAAGCTATCATTTCCTTAGAGTGGCCCGTAGATTCCTATGAGACTGATCTTCCCCAGAAGTCAGCCAGGAATGAAGAGTGTGGAGGTCAATGTCTGCTTTGGGCACCACCCTCTGTTAGCCAGCAGTGCAGGACAGCTGCAAGGGATTTCTTTAACAATCGTAAACAAAATGTCCCCTGTCTTCAGAGAGCTGCCAGACAATCACGGGAGACAGATAAGCAATGCCTGTCTCTGGTCCAACTGAGATGCTCCCCGGGTCCTTCAGAGGCTGTGCTGACAGCCATCATAGCACATTGTAGCGTCATTACGGCATTGTTTACCTGTCTCCCATGACTGAGAAAGCATCAGCATGAAAAAGAAGTAGAAGAAGGATCCACACAAAACAACTGGTATTTTCATGTTTAACATAATAAGTGCAGTTTAATGGAACAAAACATGCTAAACTGAAAAATCTTTTATACTACACTCCTCCAAATTCTGTAAGTAGGGTATTTCATTCTTCATTTAAGTCACTGCTAGAGTCCTGTGCCTTAGAATTTTGTGAATGCTGGCTTTTCAGCAACTCATTTAAATCTGTTTTTCTATTCTTTTTTTGGTAATTATGTAAGAGACATGTATAGACAACTAAAAAAAATTAACCCTTTTGGGGGGCTTATGAGGACCAAAGGACTCAGAAGACAAGTTAAGGTGATAATTCACCATGTTTCAGTACATTGCTGAATGGATACTTGCATAATGACATACACATATCAGTAAACAAAGAAGTTGCACATCCCCACTAAAATTCAGTGCAACAAGATACCTAAAAGTCCTGAAAAGTATGTTTTTAGGCACTATATATATAATAAACCAGCTCCTAACACACTGAGTTCAGATGTCTGTATATCCAATATTCTTGATATGAGATGCAGTTATGTTTAGACTTAAGTCTTATTAAAAGCGTTCTGTAGAAATCAAAGTCAGCTTTTAGAATAACCCCATGTAAGTGGAAATTCTATGGCTGTGTGTATGTGTGTGTGTGTGTGTGTGTGTCTGGAAAGTCTTCCCTGGAAAGGCTTCCCCAGGCAGATAGATGGTTTGGCCCCAATTAAAATAAGGGGCAGTGATGAGAGGTGAGACTCAGGGAGGCCACAAACCTATCTGGGGCTGGAACAGGCATTTGTTCTGTCTCAGAAAAAACCAGGAACTGAAACTGTGAGAGTCAAGGAGCTCTAGGGAGGAAGAGAACCGTTAGAGCTGAATTAAGGTTGGAGCCCAGGCTATGCTTCCCAAAAGGAAGTTAAATGCCTTCTGAAAATGTCACCTACTCCATATCTATTATACCAACATATTCTAGTTTAGGTTTTTGTCCTAAATAAGCTCTATCCTTGTCTCTTGAAGAGTTTGTTGCCCTCTGGTGAGCACATAGCTTTTCTCCTGAGGCCTCTTAGGGGCCCAGCCTAGGCCCAGACTTGCTGGTCTTGATAGACAAAGTAGCGAACTCAACCAAGGACTCTAATCCAAAGGGTGATTGTGGATGTGTGTTTCCGGAGGAGTCTGGGGCACTGTCTCAACCCTCAGCTTTGTCTATAAAGCACTATCTCCCAATCTTGTTCTAGTCTTTCCCGTGGTATGGACCAGACACCTGGATTTTTCAAAACTTCCATGATTTTGTTCTTCAGTTCCATGAGAACCATTATATTAGATGGGGATTTCTCAAAGGACAAAGACTGTATTTTTCTCTATTTATTCGACTAATATTTGTTGAGCATCTCCAATGGGCCAGGAACTGTTAGTGGATGGCTATAGGATAGTGAGAAGAGGGGCATCGTCCCTGATCTCATGGAATTTTCACTGGGGGAGTTAGACACTAAACAAATAATTATAGTTAATTAAATATTTACAACTGATTTAAGAACTACAAAAGAAAGACAAACTTCTCTATCCCAGGCACGTGGCCTAGCACAATACATACGCATAATAAGTATCTGTCGAATGTCTGCTACTCTGTGGGTACCTGCATTGACATTAAATGCCCGAGTATATTCTGGTAAGAGTTACTAGGCAAGAAAAACTCTCAGAGAATGTTGGGGAAGCCTGGTTTAGGCAAAGTCAAACAGGCTTCCTTAATGTAGGATTTCTTCAGACTTTAACCCGCTGATGTGTACTGTGACTCTATAGCAGCCCCCTGGTGTGCGTGGGGTGTCACAGGCACTTGTACTCTGCAGTGTGTCAAGGAGCCTAATCATCTGGAGACACTCTCTTGGAAACACTTTTCTGAGTGTTTTCAGGTGGAACTTCAATGCTTCCTTTCCATTGCTGGCAGTTGAGCCCTAGAGGGTCTGGCGCTGACCTGGGTCTTTTTTTCGGGTAACACCATCCTGCCCCTTGTTCAGGGAACACTCTCTATGGCACCCAGATACAAGGGGAACATTGCTTTCACTTAGGGTTGCATGGAACATACTTATACCAAAAGATTATTTGTGTTTATCTGAAATTCAGATTTAATTGGGCACCCTGTATTTTTAACTTGCTAAATCTGCCAGCCCCACTTTGGCGCCAGCCTGCTCTGTCTACCACGAGTTCTGCCCGTGGGGTGCTGGACTTTGAATACAAGGGGCCGAGGAGGCTGCCCTGCAGGTGCCACCCTGGCCGAGCCAATAGGAACCCAGTCCAGCTGCTGTGCAGATGTGCAGGACAGACCCTGCCGGGAGGCACTCCTGCTGCTGCCCTACTTGGCCAGGGTCCACTGCTGGCGAGCAGGTCAATTTCACACTTCTCATTTCAAAACCAGGAAAATGATGAGTTCTGTCAGCAAGTTTCTGTGGCGTGGAATAGACTCCAGCGGTGATTCTTAACCAGGGGCAATTTGGCAATGTCTGGAAACAGTTTTGGTTATCACAACTGGGAGGAGGGGACAGTGTTACTGGCATCTAGTGGGCCAAGTCCAGGATAAACATCCTACAATGCACAGAGTAGCCCTTGCACCCAAGAATGACCCAGTCCAAGACGGCAACAGTGCCAGGGTTCAGAAACCCTGGACGAGAGGAAGCATTACCACGTTTCAGAAGCAAGGCCAACCCTAAGGAAGTTTGTAAAGAGGAGAAAGTTTTAGTCCTCTATCCCTGACCTTATTCTTTCAATAACACCCGCTCTACAAAGAGTCCAGTGTCCCTATGTTGCCTTTGGTTCTTTTAGTTGAGGAAAACAATATCTGCATACCGCGCCCCAATTTTCATGACAGTATTAATGACACAACATGCTAATATTTCAAAACATGTTCCTGTTCAAAACACCATTCAAGAGATGGTGTGGCAGACATTGCTAATTCCTTACTTCAGAGCCAACCTCCCCTTTCTCCTTCCTAAGAGAATATCCAGCTTTGTCCAATGAAGTGAGGTGCCCATTTGAAAATATGGACCCCCTCAAACTTCCACTCAGCTAGAGGTGGATATGAAACAGGATAGGAAGTTTGCTGGGTGGAGGTTTCAGAAGAAGACTGCTTGTCTAATAAAAGTGGACAGACTTAGCTGGCACTGAGCTTTGTTCCTTTTGTTCTTTCTCACCTAGACTGAGGGTGTGATGCGAAACAGAGAAGCAGCTGCCATCTTACAAGCGTGAAGACATAAGCCACACCCAGAAGGTGCTTGAGCAAAAGAGCTCGAATCCTGGGTGGTTTCCTCCAGCTGGGGCATCACCCTGCACTAGTTATCTCCAGACTCCTTGCTACAAGAGAAAAACAAGCAACTTGGTTCAAATGCTTAAGTTGGGTTTCTGTTCCATGTAACCCAACTCAGTCTTAATGGAGACAAAGGCCTGGAGGGGAAAATGTTTAACCCAAGCATGGAATCTAGTGGTGAGATGCTGGGAGCCATCAAGTTCCTCAGGAATGATGAAGTATTGTACTTAGGGACGGGAAACTCTCCCACCCCTCCATCACTCACACAGTGTAGGTTCCTCTGCACATAGGTAGCTGCTCTAGTTCTGACCCAAGAAACAGATTATTTTTGTTGTTGTTGAAGTAGAATTGATCTACAATGCTGTGGCAATCTCTGCTGTACAGCAGTGACTCAGTTATACACATATATATTCTTTTCCATTATGATTTATCACAGGATATTGACTATAGTTCCCTGTGCTGTACAGTAGGACCTTGTTGTTTATCCATTCTATATGTAATAGTGTGCATCTACCAACCCCAAACTCCCGGTCCATCCTTCTCCCTCCCTGCCTCCCCCTTGGCAACCAAAAGTCTGTTCTCTATGTCCGTGGGTCTGTTTCTGTTTCGTAGATAGGTTCATTTGTACCATATTTTAGATTCCACATGTAAGTGATATCATATGGTATTTGTCTTTCTCTGTCTGACTTACTTCACTTAGTGTGATCATCTCTAGTTGCATCCATGTTGCTGCAAATGCATTATTTCATCCAAGGAACAGATTCGATAAACACTTGGCTGACTATTAATGGTGGCAGTCATTGCTACAAAGCGTGGATACAATTCCAAGGAGATAAAGGGTTACAGGAACGGCACTTGGGAGTCCACCAGGGGGCCCAGTGCAAATAATTGACCAGCCTTCATTAGGACCCTATCTCCTCACACTCACAACCAGGAAGATGCTTTTGATGGTACTGACTTTTGAGACAACAAGGCCAGCATGGTGCCAAAAAGAGAGGGTCTGGGATCGTCCTTAAAATTGACACAAGGTATTCACTCTCTTTTCATATCCACTTTAGGTGTGTTTGGGGGGGAAGGATTATGATAAAGAAAAGGCCTTCCTCAATATTAATGGGCTGTTTGCAAAGCTCAGTGTTCACACCTACCTTTGGCAGAACTTGCCCAGCTGTCTAGCCTCATGGGGACGGAGCCTGTGATGAGGTATTACATCATCCTGACATTATGGACATAATCAGAGAAATGGCCCCTCACCCTCAATCCACACCCCTCTTCATCTCCTTCCCCTCCAGGCCCTTGTCAGTGTGTCCCGAACAGGACTATGTTGGGCCAAAGAGAAGAATGGCTAGGTCTGAAGCCCCTCCTTATTAGGATATGACCTTGGCCTCGTTTCTTTTTTTTTTTTTTTTTTTTTTTAAATTATTTATTTATTTATTTATTTTAGTTGTGTTGGGTCTTCGTTTCTGTGCAAGGGCTTTCTCTAGTTGTGGCAAGCGGGGGCCACTCTTCATCGCGATGCGCGGGTCTCTCACCATCGCGGCCTCTCTTGTTGCGGAGCACAGGCTCCAGACGCGCAGGCTCAGCAGTTGTGGCTCACGGGCCCACTTGCTCCGTGTCATGTGGGATCTTCCCAGACCAGGGCTCGAGCCCGCGTCCCCTGCATTGGCAGGCAGACTCTCAACCACTGCGCCACCAGGGAAGCCCCTTGGCCTCGTTTCTTGATCTCTCTGTTCCTGAAGCTTCCTCATCGGCATAAGTGGTGTCAATGGCAGTGCCTATCTCCTAGGGTCCTCGTGAGGATTAATAGGAATAATTCTGAAAAGGGCCAGGCACACAGCAGGGAATACTGGCTTGCATTGTATTAGTATAAACCTTACTGGAGTTTCATGAAGCTGCAAAGAGGCAAGAGGATGTCTCCTCCCTCCGTGTAGGAAGGTGCATTGCTGCATCCTCCTTGGGGAAGCAGACACTGTGTTGTTTTATTATCGGATCGCTCTATTGACTGATCTGTAGAGAACACAGAGCAATCCAGCCCAGCTCTCAGAGAGGAAGAAACTCACACCCAATAGGCACTAAAGCAGTTACTTCCTTCGGGAGCGGGTGCTGCTGTGTCCTGTCAGGTCTGAGGTGCCCACTGCCCCGCCTCTCAGGCCTCGTGATGCTGGCTGGACCTGAGCCCCAGGGCCCTGAGGGCTTGGAGTCACATGCGAAGCCAGCAGTGGCTCCAGCAGGAGGGGGCAGACAGTGGTTGACTGAGGAGAGTGACAGGGAGGGGAAGGCAGGCTTTGCACCCTAGGTTTTAGGGGTGCAAAGCCTCCCTTAAATGAGGTCGGTCTGCACAGATGGTCAAGGAGTCCTCGGGTTGCTCCTGCCAAATGTGAAGTATATATTTAAATTGGAGGACACGACGTGTGTAAACCATTAACAGGCCTCCCAACAAAGCGACAATGATACAATATGGCCTTGTTGGGAGGCCTACCTGAATTCTGCCTTTGTGTAATATAATCTGGGCAAACTGCCTCTGGGCTGGGAGCCACTGTGAACAGGCTGGGTCTCACCTCAGGTTTTTATCTAAAAGCTTTACCTAAGAAACACAATAGCCCAAGTTGACCTGACGGGATTTCTTTTCAAGGTGTGTGTGTGTGTGTGTGTGTGTGTGTGTGTGTTGAGGGGGAAGGGAAGCAGGTAAAGGAACCAAACTGGAACTCACATGTCAACTTCTCACTTGTAAAATTTGTGGGGGAATAAAGATAAGGGCATAAAATACAGCGCTTAACATTCCACGTGGAGGGGGATTCAACCAAATGCGGTCACACAGTTGCAGGTTGTGTGGTATTTGGACGGGACATTTGTCTCATTGGCAAGGCCTCAGTTAAACAGTAAATAGGTTCTAGGACTTTGGCTTTTCGCAGAAGAGAAGAGGCTGATCCTGAGCTGGGCATTGCTGGGCAGACCTGGTCACCCACCCAGCTTTCTCCAGGGATCCTCAAGCAGTCTGTCAACATGACCTCACTGCTGAAGCAAGCTCACTGCCCACTGACATGGTCAAGAGGGCCAGGAAAGAACCAACAAGGGCTCTATCCTATTCCCTCCTCGGAGTTACCTTGGGTCCCCTCACAAGCCTGAAGAGAACACTGCTGAAATATTTCAGCTGGATTTCAGCGCCTCTATCACTGAGAGAGAATCTCCAGGTCAACAGCAACGGGCATCCCTGACATCCTCTCTTAGGCTCCTTTGCTTGCTTCTACCCTCAGCAGAATCTCACACACCCTCCTTTTTCTCAAGGTTTATGCCTGTATGAAATTTTGTAGGCCATTTCAAAATATTTTGACGACTAATTTTAAGGAAAAGCTACAAATAGAACAAACTAATGGTTCATCAATAGGACAGCCATTTAAGCATAATCTTACCATGACATACTACACAGCAGCTTTTAAGAATAAGGCTATGCTACATTGGTTGATATGGAATGATTTCTGTAGGAGGTTGAATGGTGGCCCCCAAAAAGGTATGTCCATGTCCTAACCCCCAGAACCAGTGAATATGACCTTATCTGGAAAAAGGGCCTTTGCAGATGTAATTAAGGATCTAAGATGAGATCACCCTAGATTATCTGGGTAGGCCCTAATTCCAATGACAAGAATCCTTAATAAGAGACAGAAAATGCGAAGACACCGACACAGAAAAGGAGAAAGACAGAAGGACATGTAAAGATGAAGGCACAGATTGGAGTGATACAGCCACAGCCAAGGAATGTCTGAAGTTACCAAAAGCTGGGAGACCCAAGGAACAGATTCTCCCCTAGAGCCTTTGGAAGGGGCATAGCCCTGTCACCACCTTGATTTTTTTCTTTTTAATTTCCTTTTTTTTTGTGCCACCTTGATTTTCGACATCTGCCCTTCAGAACTGTAGAGAACACACTACTGCTGTTTTAAGTCAGCCAGTTTGTGGTAATTTGTTACAGCAGTCCTAGGAAACTAATATAATCTCCAAGATAGATTTAAGACTAGAAAACCAAAAACAGGAAACAAGGTGAAAGACAGTATATACAGTAGATAGTGTATTGTATTTCCTACTATTAGTATTTTTAAGAAATATGTCTTTAGAAACACGTTTGCATATGCATAGAATATGACTTAAGGCTATAAAAGACACTGGTAACAGTGCTGCCTCTGGGGAGAGAGGCACTTTTGTTCTGCTCTAAGTAGCATCCCCTGTGGAATTCCCTGGCGGTCCAGTGGTTAGGACTCCGTGATTTCACTGCCGAGGGCCTGGGTTCAATCCCTGGTCAGGGAACTAAGATTCCACAAGCCAAAAAAACAACAACAACAACAAAAAAGCATTCCCTGGAGCTGGGCACTCTGACTGGCATAATAATGGCCCCCCACTAAGACATCCACACCGCAATTAAGATTGCAGATGGAACTAAGGTTGCTAAATGTTGACCTTAAAATAGGAAGATTATCCTGGACTGTCCAAGTGGGCCTAGGAATAACAAGAGTCTTTAAAAGTGGAAAAGGGATACAATGGAATATTATTTGGCAATAAAACGAAATGAAGTGCTGATAGATACTACAACACGGATGAATTACAAAAGCATCATGCTAAGTGAAAGAAGCCAGTCACTAAGGATCACATATTATGATTCCATTCATGTGAAAAGTCCAGAATAGGCAAATCTATAGAGTCAGAAAATAGATTAGTGGTTGCCAAGGGCTGGGAAGGAAGAAGAGATTACAGGGGAGGTGATGGGTACAGTGTTTCTTTTGGGGGTGCTGAATACGTTCTAAAATTGATGGTGGTTATGAATTTACAACTCTGTGAATATATTCAAAGCCATTTAAGTGAGTCAATTGTATAGTATGTAAATTATGTCTCAGTAAACTGGCTGAAAAAAAAATGTAGAAAAGGGAGACAGAAAGGAGTCACAGTAGGAGAAGTGACCTATCATTGATGGCCTTGAAGATGACAGGGGCCCATGAACCAAGGAATACAGGCAACCTCTAGAAGCTGGAAAAGGCAAGCAAGCCTCCAAAAGGGATGCAGCCCTGAGACACCTTAATCTTAGCCCAGTGAGACCCATTTCAGACTTCTGACTTCCAGAACTCTAAAAGAATAAATTAGTGTTGGTTTAAGCCACTAATTTTGTGGTAATTTGTTACAGCAGCAATAGAAGACTATTATAAGTACTTCTTATACCCTTTTTTCCTTTCAGATTTTGTGATGTGTACATTACCTACTCAAAATTTAAATCAAAACGAAGCAAAACGCCTATTCAGGGCAATAATTTGATGTCATTTCGGAAAATTCTTTAAGTATCTGTAACACTCCTCTTCGGTAGAAATACAATGCAGCCACAAATGTGAGCCACATGTGTAGTTTTAAATTTTCTGGTAACCACATTTAAAAAAAAAAAAAGAAACAGGTGTAATTAATTTTAGTAATAAATTTTGTTTAGCCTATTATATCTAATACATATCATTTCCACATATCAATATAAAATTATTAGAGATATTAAAATTTTTTTCTCATATTAAGTCCTTGAAATTGGGTGTGTACTTTAGACTTACAGCACATTTTCATTCAGGTGAGCCACATTTCAGGTACTCAACAGCCACGTGTGGCTAATGCATGACACAGATCTACAATATCCATCTGGGGTACAGGGTAGGTTTTTTACCTTTTGAGCATGCTACATCATGCCTAAGAATGTGGCTACAAAAATATTTCTTGGAGCATTGATCAAAAGGTAAAAAAATGAAAACAGTCAAAACACTCTCCACTGCAGTACAGGCACACTGTGGATATTATGTAGGTATTAAAAAGAATTAGTTAAAGCTACATGAATTGACCATAGAATATTGACCATGATCGTGGCATATTACTAAATGAGAACAACTAGGTGAGCATTGCTTTTTGGGTAAATTTTTGTTAAGAAAACCAAACAACATATAAATACGATATTATTTACATGAAACTGTTAAAGTTGGCTACTCTGCGAAACAGTACTGAGGTATTACAGATACTATCGTTAATTTTCTCCTTGTACACGTTTTGTTGTGTATTGCTTTGTAATTTTTTAAAAAATTCATGGATGGATAGAGAGAAATATAGATAGATAGATAGATAGATAGATAGATAGATAGATAGATAGATAGGTAGATGATTAGATAGATAGATAGAGTTGCTAATCAAATCCTTAGGAGGTTCCCAGGGGTCATACCATTGCCAAAGCATAAGCAACCACATCAAAGACTCTTTCCCCACCATAACCCTACATAGGATTCACCTTCCTTTTACCAGGTACTTTTTTCTTATTAGAGGGAGCATCTCAAAATATGCTCTATGTAACAATACTTCTAAACATACAAAGTTACTATGCCTGTAGAGCCTACCAATCTGCAATAGAACCAGTATCTATTCTGCCATTCAGAGAAGCAGTTTTCATTTTCCCAAGCTCACACTTCCCCAAACCCATCCAATACCCAGATAATAATGAGTGTTTTAAGAGCTTGAGTTTGCAAGGGAAAAAATATGGGGGAGGGAGCCATCATGGACTGCATATCAAATAGAAAGCAAGAAGTTCCACACATGGATTAAAAGAAAATTCCAGAAGGTTTCAGACTTTGGGGTCTCTTCCACATTTGGCCTTGATCAGTATTAGTTACATGGCACCTTCAGTCTGGTACAAGGTCTATTGTCCTGTATTAGTGGCATGCAACAGGCAACTCAGGCCCTACAGTACCCCTGTGCAGCCCCCAAAGTCCATGGAATGAGATCCTTCTAACTTGGGTAATTCAAACACAAGTTTATTCCTACAGCACAGTGCCCCTGTGAAGTGAGCCATCACCTGCTGCCTTAAGAGTCTGTCACTCTAAGAGTCCTATTCAGGAAGAAGCATACATGTGTTCCTTGGACTGGTCTGTGTGACCAAGTCCCTGAGAGTATTCCCTCCAGGCAAAGGATGACCTGGTAGAGAGTTTGGCCAAGACCCAAAAGGTTGTCATAATACTTTTGCTTTATGTCCTTTTTTTTCCTATGGCAAGTATCATTCAAAATGTTAGACTTTCATTTGTTTTCTTCCTTTCCTGCATTTTAAATATTTGTACTGGGGTATGTGTGGGAAGGACGGCTGGGGAGAGGGGAACCCTCTGATGCACTCAAAAGTGGGTGCTGGCACTTACTGACCTTCTTCCCTTGGCCCTACAGACTAATTACAAAATGGCAGAGAGTATCCAGGAGATAACAAATCTAACTTCAACAAATGTTTATTGGGGGCTGTGTATGTCTTAGGCACTGAGACACAAAGATGATGATGTTAGTTGAAATACAGATTTCATGGCTCTTAAGCTATTTGGAATACTTTAAATCATTCAACAAATAAACATTGTCAAGAAGAGAAAAGTAACCCAATTAACTAAATATAAGAGTATTTCAGAAATTCTTTGAATATTGTTTTAAAAAAATACATTTGAAAATATAAACCATATATTGAAACATGAGGCAAATATTTATATAGAGATGGAGATAGAGTCAGATGTTTATTAATATTAATTTTGTACCATCTCTATTTCAACTATTATGTAAAATAAGTTATTAATTTAGAAACCTTGCTTTTTCCTAGCTCATGAAATAATTTTATTCAAACTTTTATATTCACTTTTTAAAAATTTTAATGCTTGCATATTTTTCATTATAGCTATCCTTGTGTGGCATTCAATTGCCATGAAAGTTTTTTTTTTTTTTAAGTTTCTTTGAACCTCTTCTTTTTTTAAATTAATTAATTTATTTGGCTGCATCAGGTCTTTGTTGCAGTATGCGGGATCTTTCGTTGTGGCGATTGGGCTTCCCTCTAGTTGTGGTGTGCAGGCTGCAGAGAGCGCAGGCTCAGTAGTTGTGGCGCGTGGGCTTAGTTGCTCCATGGCATGTGGGATCTTAGTTCCCCGACTAGGGATCGAACCCACGTCCCCTGCATTGGAAGGCAGATTCTTAACCACTGGACCACCAGGGAAGTCCTTATATTCACTTTTAACATTACTAATTTCATCATTATTTAAGCTGTGTAGATGATTTTGTATAGTTTCTGGAAGATATCATGTTCTATTCTGTGATCTCTAAAATACTTATTTTCAGTGACCTAGAACACTTCTCTGTGAAGCCACATCCCCAGGATAATGACTAAAACTTTGTAAAATTTTTACTTCTTTTTCACTGATCTTATCAGCTAACCTCTTAAGCATCTCCAAACAAGCAAGTACTGACTTTGTTTCAGGTTAGTACATGTTAAACAAACAGTACTTGGTTGTTCAAAATAAAGTAGCCCACTATATGAGAAATATAAGGACACTCACTCCCTCTTTTCTGAGGGACAATTTTAGGGAAAATATATACTTCCCATATTCAGGCACACACAGTATAGAACTTAAGACTGTGTTTGGCACACAGGATATGTGGTGGACTCACACTGTTCTTAAAGCTGAAACACCTTCACAGGACACGCATGGTAAACTGTATTCTCCAGAGATGCCTCCACCAATACATCCTATTCCATCTGCTCCTCTTATATGATGTTGACACTCCTCCATTAAGAACTGAGAGGTTTATGTTCCCTTTCCTTGAATCTAGACAGGCTTGCAATGGTGGCAGAGGTAATACCACATGATTTCTAAGACTGATAAGAGTGATAGAGCTTTCACCTGGCCCTCTTGGGACTCTTGCCCTTAGAATCCAGCCACCATGCTGTGAGGAAACCAGGCAACCACATAGAAAGGTCACATGTAGGTGTTCTGGCTGACAGCCCCAGCTGAAGTCTCACCAACAGCCAGCATCAACACAAGTGGATGCTGAGAGGAGCAGAAATGAGCTGACCCCACCAAGCCCTGCCCATATTGCAGATTTGAGAACAAAATAAGTCATGTCATTGTCCTAAGTCTCTAGGTTTTGAGGTGGTTTGTTATGCAGCCATAGAAATCAGAACAACATGGTTTCTCACAACTGATACACACAAAAAGTATTCTTACAAACTTAAATAAAAGACCTTTTACTTATTTCTGTCAGTCCATTTAAGATGAAAACTGCTGAGATTTTTGTGAATTGTTATTCTGTCATTCATATACTACTTCTGTTTGTGTTTTCTGCAGATGTTCCATATTTAGAAAGCACGTTAGGCACTCATACCTTACTGGCAGAAGTGTAAATTGGGATGCTCTTTCTGGAAGATAATTCATACCCCTTCCTCCAAAGATGGGGCAAAACTTTAAACGTGCATCTCTTATGTCCCAGAAATTTTACTTCAGGAATTTGTTTTAAGGAAATGATAATAGATATATGCAAAGAATAGCTACAAAAATTTTTATGTTTTTAATGTATTGGAAACAATCTAAATATCAACATAGAATTGGATAATAAGTTACTGAATACTATTTGGCCATAAAAGATGTTGAAGATGGAGATGTCCTGACATGGGAACAGGTTGAAAATATATCATTAAGTGAAAAAACAAAACTGTATATAATTCCATTTTCACAATACTAAATATATAAACATGTTCAAAGATACAAAGATCTAAAAGTATTTGCGCCAAGGTTCTAACAGAAATTAACCAAACTTGGTGGGATTATGGATTTTGTTATTGCCTTCCTTCCTTCTCTCCCCCGTTCTTTTTAGCTTATCTCAATTTTCCACTTACTTTCAATAAAGTTGCATTGCTTTTACAACAACAACAAACATTAAAATAACCTTAGCTTAAAAAATTTTTACAGCTGTGTTATTAGGGTAGTCCAGAGGAGAAGAACCAATAGGATAACCAATAGTTTGTGCGTGTGTCAGTATAAAGAGATTTATTAAAAGAAAGACTGATGCTATTATGAAGGCTGACAAGTCCCAAGATCTGAGGGTGAGTTGTCAAACTGGAGACCCAGCAGGGCCAATGGTTTCATTCCAGTCCAAGTCTGAAGGCCTGAGAGCCAGAAGAACCACTGGTGTAGCTCTAGTCCAAAGGCCAGCATGCTCGAGACCCAGGAAGAACAGATGTTTGAGTCAGAAGGCAGAAAAGGGCCTCTATCCCAGTTTGAAAGCAGTCAGACAGGAGGAATCCCTCCCTTACTGTGGGGAGGTCAGCCTTTTGGTTCCATTCAGACTTTCAGCTGTTTGGTTGAAGCCCACCCACACTAGGGAGGGCAATCTGCTTTACTCAGTTTACAGATTCAAATGCAACCTCATCCAGGAACATCCTCACAGACACCCCAGAATGTTTGACCAAAAATCCAGGCACCCTGTGGCCCAGTCAAGTTGACAGACAAAATTAATCATCACAAATGGAAAAAAAAAAGTGCAATGTAAACTTCAATTGGAAAATTCATGGAGAAATCCAGAGAAAAAAGTGGATTCTTTTAGGACAAAGTCTTTTCTGAGCCTCTTTAAATCACTTGTCAAGTCAGATTATTTGAGTTAATTTTTTAACTTTAACAAAGTTAATATTTTTTTGTTTCAGAACATTTATTTGACTTGATAGGCATTATGGTCTGTGTGTGTTAGGGATGAGCAAAGCATGTGAAGTCTGTTTTTCCTCCGTATTTTTACTATATTTGTAATTTACCTTTTAGGAGACGTACTCACAATTCCAAAGGCAGTGCCTGACTGGTCTGCACAGCCAGGGGAAGGAGGTTTCAGGGGTGGGGGTGGTTCCTTCCCTCTGTGTGCTCCCATATCCCCGAGTGTTGACCTGTCACAGCACTTAATCTTATCATCCTGACCCGTGTGTTTAGGTCCTTTATGCGATGGTGAGCAGCCCCAGAGTTACTCAGAGCAGAGTGGCGCTCAGCACAAAAGTTGCGCCCAATGTGTTGAATGGAAAAAAAACATCTCTTCATCCAAGTCACTGATGAAAATGTCCAACTAAGCAGGGTGGAGTATTGAGCCCTGTGATGAATCACAAAACACTTGCCTCCATTTACAACCGCTCCTTTCAATTATCTGCCTTTGAGCCAGGTTTTTCAGTTAGATAATATGTTTTATTACAAAGTCTTAAAATGTAGAATTCCACACTTATCATTGACTTGCCCCACCATCCAGCCCAGCATTTTCCAAACTGCAGCGGCACGACGGATTCAAAGGTTGTGAAACCAACTGAGTGGGTTCTTAGCAGTCCTTAAAAAAGCTGAACAGAGGGAATTCCCTGGCGGTCTAGTGCTTAGGTCTAGTGGTTAGGACTCCATGCTTTCACTGTCGAGGGACCAGGTTCGATCCCTGGTCAGGGAACTAAAATCCCACAAGCCACGTGGGGCAGCAAAAAAAAAAAAAAAAAAAAAAATTGAACAGAAAATATCAGAGAACCTCTCACCTATTAATAGTAAATATTGCTGCAGGAAATATTTGTTTCAGATCTATATAGGCCTGCATGTGTTCTGAGTCACAATGTAATATGTACTTCTTGCTGTGGCTGGAATCAAAAGCATTTGAATGTCACTAATCTAGCCCATATTTTTCATAGTAGACAGATGTCTTGTTAAAATTAAGATAAAACTAAGGTCAGCCTCATGGGCATGAGACCCGTTCATTTGATGAATTCAGTTGCACAAGGCTCTAGGCCTAGAAGGGCCCGGTGCTTGGTTTAGTGCTCTGTTGTCATTGAAGAGTTCTTAATTCTTTGGTATATCTCCTCTGCTTACATGAATATACACACACAATTCTGATCCAGCAGCAAACGCGTGGGCACAGCGAGCAGTGTGCCTGACGGTTGACTGGGTCTTCCTGTACACAGGAGCAGCCTCAGGGCACTTGGGCACCATGGACCCAGAAGGGTTGGCTGGGGCATGACCTAGACCCAGATTCACGGCAGCCACAGCAGCAGCAGAAGTAGCTGGGTCCCAAGCCCAGGAAAAAGGAGGAGACCCGTGGTGGGAGGCCAGCTTGCCCACTGGTCCCCAGAGCCTGACCTTGCTGTGCCTGCACAAGTACTAACTCTCCCACCTGAGCACCAGAACAGGAACCACTGGTGCTTGGGCAGTAAACTTTGAAAGTAAATTATTACAAAACAGAAGCACATACAGGGACATCGTAGTAGAGTTTCCTATGGAGTTATTAGAATTCAAAGGGTTTACAATCTCCAGTTTTGGAAATTGCTGCCAACATTGCAAAGAGAATGTCTACAAACTTAGAAAGAGGAATTAATAAAAGTATTGTAGCATTGAGTAGAAAAAACCAACACTATTTTCATATGAAGCTTTAGATGAACAGATTATTAACAAGGAAAACAACTTTAAAATTCAAATTTTCTGTTTAACTGAAGATAAGGCAATAGAATGCATAAATATGTTTCAATCTATATACAAATTATGAAGTCACTTGTTTCTTGCACACCCTCTACAAGCTTACAGTAACTATCAGAAGACACATTAAAAGGCCATTGCATGAATTTACATATAAAATTAAATTCAGGCTGACACAAAACTGCTTTGTATAGTTAAATCTTTTTAGAAAAATTGTTCCACAAGAATTAGTTCCAGATGTGTGACAAATGTATACTTTGAAATTATCAGAAATGTACCCTAATGTCACAGTCTATAAAATACTCCTAACTCCAGTAACAGCTGCAGATTTCTCAAAATTAAACATTATCAAAAATTATTTTCAACATTGAATTTGTCAAGAACTGACATCATTTCCAACATTAAAGTATAAATATATCAATATTGTTAAAAGTATAAATTTGATGACCTAATGAATTTGCAGAAATTGAACCAATAAATAATCTTGTGAGGAATCAAGATATTGTATTAATTTATGGTATTTATGTATTCTATAAAATTATATCACCAAAAGTACCTTTTTGTAAATTAAGTTTGTGTTATTACTTATGCATTGCTATTACTCCTATTATGTTTCATAATAAAATATTTTTAAGAAAAAAGTTTTATATTTTAGTACCTTTAATGGCACTATTTTCCTGCTTTTCAAACATGGGCCCTACATTTTCATTTTGCACTGAGCTCTGCAAATTATATATAGCTGGCCCTGGATACAACATTGCATTCAAGTCAACAAATGTATATTGATTGAATTACAGGTTGTATGAATCAATAAAAGGACTGATCAAGATGAAAAAGATGGGAGATGCAGCTTCAGGAAACTTACATTCTAGGATTCTAAGTCAAATAATTTTAATATATGGTAGAATCTAAGTACCATGTAATGAACAACAAAAGTATCATAAGAATATAGAGGGAAATTAAATTAATCATTTAATTTATGACCTCTTAGGATTTTCAAGTAGCTTTAAGGTATAACTCAAATGTTTACAACCTAAATTGCTTTTTGACTTCTTCAGGAGGCTTAGGCCCATGTCCCACGTTTCAGTTTACCAGTATTCCTAGTCAACTGGCAATTATGTGGTTGGTTGTATCCAAAGGAATAATGCCTTCATTAAGTCCTTCTTCATTACCAGTATCATGAAGATGAATTGTGAACTGAGTCCAGATCTGTCCTGGTCCATGCTGCTATACCTAAGTGTAGAATATACTATTTGATACCCTTCCATTGAAAGTCCTCAGAAGTTTGGAAGATAAATGACCCCATCTAATTTATGCACCACTCCAGATCTTCCACTTGCCTTGATTTTGACCTTGAGAGGAGCAATACCTTGGGCTTATAGAGTCAGGTCCCTGCTGCCTTGGCCAGCACCACAGGCTGCTTCGGTGACTGCTCACCTAGACCCTCGAATCGCTCCCAGGCACAAGCCAACAGCACCTGTCCACAGCCCACATCTCTGGCCTCTGGACTTTTCTGTTGCTGTCAAGACATGAGTTGTCTTAGGACCCACTTGGCATCCATGTATGCATGCATGCATGCACAACCCAGAAAGTGTATGTGAGTTAATATCCCTTGGGACAGACTTTGACCAATGGGTGTGAACACTGGCAGATAAACTCTTCTTTTGTTCTGCTGAATGGACTGTTCAGAGATGCAGTAGCTTCATGTGGCTTCTCTGGAGACATCCTCTGAGGCCAAGCAATAGTTCCTGAAAGCTATGGGCAGCTCAGAAACACATTTCTTCACATTTGCTTTTTCCTCCTGCCTTGACTTCCTTTTTTTTCCCATCATTGCTGCTTCCTTAGGATTTCACATCCAAATAAAGTGTTAGCATGTAAGAATTTTACTCGGGCCTAATTTTCTAGGAAATGTGGGTTGAGATATTAATATGCTGTAGGTGTATTTCTGACATGAACACTTAAGCAGCAGTATAAACTGGTTAAGGGCATAGACACAAGCTGGGTTGCCTGGGTTCCAATTCCAATTCCTGCATTTAGCACCAGTGTGACACTGGGCAAATCACTCAGTCTGTGTTTTCATTGTTGTCTGCAAAAATGCATAATAGTAGTAGCTACCTCAAAAATTTTATGTGAGATTTAATATTTATAAGGCACATAGTAAGAGTTGTATGTGTTAAATAATAAAAGGAGTAAAAGAGACAGACTATCATTGAATTTCCCTGCTAAAGAAACCTCCCAATCAGCAGATTCCATCGACGGACTTCACCTTTTGACCAAATTGAATTCAAGGAACCAAAGATAGGGGAACCTTGGGGGGTAAAACTTGGAATGAAAAGAACTGAAGCTGAGTCCTACCTACTATGTACAGTGGTGTGGGAGAGAGCTGATTGTTAAATATTCAGGAATTTTTGAGCAGCTGTTCAACTGTTGTTAGCTTGAAACTGGCCACGGTAGTATTTACACTGTGGAAACTGGCAAATGCTACAAATTGGGCTTTAAATTTTTTCCTGATTCTCAGAAATGCCGTGAAGAGTAAGTGGAAATATTTGTTAAGCTATGAAGTGCTACAAAAATTAGTATTAATATTTGCCTCTCAAACTACTTGATAAGGGCTTTGAGGTCTGCACTGTTTGGCTCCACCCAAATTGTGAGCCCTTGATGCTTCTGGTGACCCCTCATTTCTCCCCCAAGAAAGGAAAGATGCCTAAGAGACAACACAGGGCTTATTAAGAAGTGTGTTATTCATGATCTCAGTTTCAATCACCTCACATAACATGCATTATAAATTTCTTCAATTTGTGTCACAGATTTTTCAAAGCATTTAAGTATAAATTTTATCTCACATTTGTGTATGACTGAGAGACTTGAATTACAGTCATTTCCTTGTTCTCAATCCCTAACCTCACCCTTTCTCACTAACGTTGCCCATGTCTCTTCTTCTGTAGTGTTCCCTCCTCCAACATTCTTGTTTCGCCCTTCCCCAGCCTCCCACATTGCCAAATTCATTTTTCTTTAACGGATCTCTGTTCCCATATCACTTGGGAACTCTCCTAATCTTCAGAATTAAGGGAAATGCCTTTCTACCTGTTCCCATTGTAGCCTCCACATACCTCATCTTATCTATTATTGCTGTATTAGAAAAGCCAGCTCATTTTCTGGTCTCCCTTACAAGGCTGTGTATTTCTTGTTTATTATTGTATTCCCACATTTAGTGCAGTTCTTGGCTCACAGTAGGTATTCAAACACTAATAAATTTCTGCAGAGCTTTAAAATTATTCCCCCTAATTCCTACATGAATACTTATATTTCCATAGAAGACCAATTTTGTTATCGAACAGTTTACTAGAGTGAGTAGAAAATTTGTAAATGTATCACATATAGTTCAGGAATCTACAAGCTAATGTCTAACAGGAGACAGATACATGGATACATTCTAACATAAATCACCCATTCTGGATTCTCAAACCAAAAAGTATCCATTTCCTAATAAATAATGGAGAGGAAAGGAGGCTGAGAGCAAAGTGATCATTTCTGAAGTCTCTGATCACATGCAAGGACACAAGGATCCTCAGATGTCACCATAACCCTGGATTTACTCCTGAGTAGAGCTGCTCATTTTTATTAGATAGGGAACTGTGATCCTCTGTCCTCATATATTTCAAGTAATATTTTATTTAAAAGGTTTTCAGCATGTATGAGTTAGCTGTGCATACTGAAAATGTAATTTTAACAGACAAAAAGTTTCATATACTCTGTGGCTTTGAACCAAGGAGTCCATCACAAACGGAAACTACACCCAAAAAACTATCTTTAGATCTGAAACTTAGAGCTAATGTATATATTTACACTAATAATTTCTCTTCTTCATTGGGCTTTTATCTTTGGGTTTCTTCAGGAACTTCTCATTAGTCTCTTTATTATCCATTTTCCACCAAAACAGAAGATCATACACTTCCCTGGATAAAGTAGAAAGTCATTAAATTTGGTCCAAGACCATACTACAAACGTACAGTAATCAAAATGGCATGGTATTGGCACAAAAACAGACATATGGATCAATGGAACAGAGTAGAGCCCAGAAATAACCCCCCACACCTACAGCCAACTAATCTTCAACAAAGGAGGTAAAAATGTACAATGGGAAAATGACAGTCTCTTCAGCAAGTGGTGTGGGGAAGTTGGACAGAGGCATGCAAATCAATGAAGTTAGAACACACTCTTACACCCTACACAAAAATAAACTCAAAATGGCTTAAAGAGTTAAACATAAGAAATGACACCAAAAAACTCCTAGAAAACATAGGCAAAACATTCTCTGACATAAATTGTACCAATATTTTCTAGGTCTCCCAAAGCAATAGAAATAAAAGTAAAAATAAACAAATGGGTGATTTATGTTAGAATGTATCCATGTATCTGTATCTAATTAAACTTAAAAGCTTCTGTACAACAAAGGATACCATAAACAAAACGAAAAGACAACCTATGGAATGGCAGAAAATATTTGCAAATGATGCAACCAACAAGGGCTTAATTTCCAAAATATACAAACAGCTCATACAACTCAATAACAACAAAAAACAAACAACCCAACCAAAAAAATGGGCAGAAGAACTTTTAGTTCTTTTAGACATTTCTCCAAAGAAGACATACAAATGGCCAACGGGCACATGAAAAGATGCTCAACATTACTAATTAGTAGAGAAATGTATATCAAAACTACAGTGAGGCACCACCTCACACCAGTCAGAATGGCCATATCATTAAAAAGTCAAATACAAATGCTGGAGAGGGTGTGGGGAAAAGGGAACCCTCCTACACTGTTGGTGGGAATGTAAGTTGGTGCAGCCACTATGGAAAACTGTACAGAGGTTCCTCAAAAAACTAAAAATAGAGTTGCCATATGATCCAGCAATCCCACTCCTGGGCATATTCTGGACAAAACTATAATTCAAAAAGATACATGCACCCCTCTGTTCATAGAAGCACTATTCACAATAGCTAAGATATAGAAACAACCTAAATGAATGGATAAAGAAGATGTGGTATATATATACAATGGAATATTACTCAGCCATTTAAAAAAATGAAATAATGCCATTTGCAGCAACATGAATGGACCTAGAGATTATCATACTAAGTGAAGTAAGCCAGAAAGAGAAAGATAAATATCACGATATCACTTATGGGGAATCTGAAATATGACACAAATGAACTTATGTGCAAAACAGAGACAGACTCACAGACATAGAGAACAGACTTGTGGTTTCCAAGGGGGAGGGATGGAGTGGGAGTTTGGGGTTAGCAGATGCAAACTATTGTATATAGAATGGATAAACAACAAGGTCCTACTGTATAACACAGGGAACTATATTCAATATCTTGTGATAAACCATGGAAAAGAATATGAAAAGGAATATATATATATATATATATATATATATATGAATCACTTTGTTGAATAGCAGAAATTAACATTATAAATCAACAATACTTCAATTTAAAAAAATTTGGTCCAAGATGTTTTCAAAACTATGCTTAACGATGTAAATCATATCATTTAATTCCTCTGCTTAAAATACACACACACATTTATTTTTTCTGCCCAATAAGAAAATTCTAGCTTCTAAGTCCATAATGGCCTACATGGACCCACATGATCTGACTACTGCTCATCTCTCTGGCTTATTTCCTCCCATTCACCCCCTACCCCTGGACCTCTAGTCATACCGTCATTACTGTTCCTTAAGTATACCAAGCTTACACTTGTTTCAGGGTCTTTGCATTTACTGTCCTTATGACTGGAAAGATCTACCTGGTTGACTTTTTATTTGGATCTCTGTTCAGATAAATCCTCTTTACCATTGAGGTCTTCCATGGCACCAAACCAAAATAGTGCTCACTTTGCCTCGCAGCACGAGTCACTATTACAATTCCTGCTTTTTAAGAAATACCATGTTCACCAACTTCAGACTATACTACAAAGTTATAGTCATCAAGACAATATGGTACTGGCACAAAAACAGAAATACAGATCCAATGGAACAGGATAGAAGCCCAGAGATAAACCCATGCACCTATGGTCACCTAATCTAAGACAAAGGAGGCAAGGCTATACAGTGGAGAAAAGAGAGCCTCTTCAATAAGTGGTGCTGAGAAAACTGGACAGCTACATGTAAAAGAATGAAATTAGAATACTACCTAACACCATACACAAAAATAAACTCAAAATGGACTGAAGACCTAAATGTAAGACTGGACATTATAAAACTCTTAGAGGAAAACCTAGGCAGAACACTCTATGACATAAATCACAGCAAGATCCTTTCTGGCCCACCTGCTAGAGAAATGGAAATAAAAACAAAAATAAACAAATGGGACCTAATGAAACTTAAAAGCTTTCACACAGCAAAAGAAACCATAAACAAGATGAAAAGACAACCCTCAGAATGGGAGAAAATATTTGCAAATGAAGCAATGGACAAAGGATTAATCTCCAAAATATATGAACAGCTCATGCAGCTCAACATCAAAGAAACAACCCAATCAAAAAATGGGCAAAAGACCTAAATAGACATCTATCCAAAGAAGACATACAGATGGTCAAGAGGCACATGAAAGGATGCTTAACATCTACTTATTAGAGAAATGCAAATCAAAACTACAATGAGGTGTCACCTCACACCAGTCAGAATGGCCATCACCAAAAAACCTACAAACAATAAATGCTGGAGAGGGTGTGGAGAAAAGGGAACCCTCTTGCACTGTTGGTGGGAATGTAAATTGATACAGCCACTGTGGAGAACAGTATGGAGGCTCCTTAAAAAACTAAAAATAGAACTACCATATGACCCACTACTGGGCATCTACCCTGAGAAAACCATAATTCAAAAAGAGACATGTACCACAATGTTCATTGCAGCACTATTTACAATAGCCAGGACATGGAAACAACCTAAATGTCCGAAGACAGATGAATGGATAAAGAAGATGTGGTACATATATACAGTGGAATATTACTTAGCCATAAAAAGGAACAAAACTGGGTCATTTGTAGAGATGTGGATGGACCTAGAGTCTGTCATACAGAGTGAAGTAAGCCAGAAAGAGAAAAACAAATATCATATATTAACGCATATATGTGGAATCTAGAAAAATGGTACAGATGAACCTACTTCCAGGGCAGGAATAGAGACACAGACATAGATAACAGACATGTGGACACAGTGGGGGAAAGAGAGGGTGGGACGAATTGGGAGATTAGGACTGACATATATACACTACCATGTGTAAAACAGATAGCTAGTGGGAACCTGCTGTATAGTGCAGGGGGCTCAGCTCGGTGCTCGGTGATGACCTAGATGGGTGGGATGGGTGGGTGGGGGTGGGAGGGAGGTCCAGGAGGGAGGGGATATATGTATACAATGATTCACTTCATTGTACAGCAGAAACTAATACAACATCGTAAAATTATACTCCAATAAAATAAATAAAAATAAAAAATACCATGTATCATTATCTGAACTCATGTTATACATATAATTGTTTATTATCTATTTCTCCCTTCGCTTCCATAAGATGGAAACAATGGATGATAAGAACCATGGATAAGAGAAGAACTTCATCTCTTATTCACATTCCTAGAGCCAAGAAAACATATAGGAGCATGAGAAATAAAAATGGATGACCCAATCAAGGCACTGAGGTCCTTCTAGCCACGTGGTCACCTATCTTTTCACAGAGACTGAAGCACATGTTGCAGCTTCACCAGGCCAGACTCATTTGAGCAAAGGGCACCCCCGCATACTTGCAAGGGAGCTTTTGTGTTATAAAATGCCCTCCATGTGCCCGGGGTTTAAATACAACTGCAGAGATGAGCAGATCAGAGGCTCAAAGGCACAGAAACCTCCTGGCAATATATTGGGTAGGGTTCTTGCTTTGAGGTTGTGAACTGTTCTTGGAAATCTTATATGGAGTCAAGATTCAGAATATTCACCAGTTCCATTCAATTTCATGAAGGTGCTATACTTTTCGAAGTACCTTTGGTTGAGATGGAGAAGTTTACCCAAGAAGCAATCCCTCTCTAAAAGAGAGTAATTCACATTTCTTGGGAGATAAGATAACTTAAAGAATTGGAAGGAGGAAGGTGACAGTGACATCTAAAACACCTTTTTTATGTAACTTAACACATTCTGTCTGATAAGCATCATTAGTCCAAATTTCAGAAAATTGAGAGGAAGAGCCACACAGAATTAGATTCAAATCCCAGTTTCTCAGCTGGGATGGGATGGCCTTCAACTCTGGCTCCAAAGCCCTTTCTTCTGCATCATAAAACCTCTCATGAGGTTCTTGAATAGCAGCAATAAAGGGTTCAAGAGAGGGACACAGGCAATTATATCACTGGTCCCTTGGCTCTTGACTCAGCCCCAATATACGCTATGCAGGAAATGGTTCAAGGGCTCCATTACTATTAAATTTATGTCACTCTTTAACAGGTTTTGGGCCAAAACTTATCACCTCAGTGTTTTGAAAGCTCTATGAAGACAACTTCACTGTTTACACTAGTGTATTCTTTATCGTAAGAATCCTAGATTTGGCCTCCTGTTCTAATTCATATTACTCCTGGTTTTTAAGTTTTTAGGTTTGTTACCATATCACTGTATTTATTTTTGCTATAAGCCACCTCAAAGCCATTGTGAAATAAAGGTAAGTATAAAGAAATAAATTACACACCTACTGTACACTTACTGTGGTAGATTACAAAAATGGTAATACATTTTCATGCTTCTTTATATCCATGATGTTTGCCATATGGCTTAGCTCCTCCCAGAAAGAGATAGAGTCTATTTTCCCACCCCTTAAATCTAGACTGGCTCTGTGACTTGCTTTGGGCAATAGAATATGGCAAAAATGATAGGGCACCAGTTCTGAGCCTAGGCCTCCACACCTTGCATACTTTTCTCCCTCTTGGGTCCTTGAGGCCACCAAGTGAATAAGCCCAGGCTAACTTGTTGGAGGATGAGAGACATAGGGGACCACTGGTTCCACTGTCCCAGTCTAAAGGCAGCCACACTCCAGAAGCAGAGACACTTAGGTGATCTGTCACTAACTCCAGATCCATAAGGGAGCCCAGCTAAAACTAGTAGAACTATCCAGCTGAGTCCAGCCTAACTAAGCAAAATAAATGATTGTTTCCTTAAATAACTAAGGAAGCAATCGCTACCTGTACACCTATATTCATAACTGCCATGCATACGCACTCATATGTAATAAGTGATTTACTTACATAATCTCAGCCATTTTACGTTTGGTATTGTCCTCATTTTATAGCTGATCCTTACACAGGTTTAGAAACTGGCCTTTCATCTTCGGTAGTATAAAGCAGATCATCCTATTGGATTGTCATAATAGGAAATGTTAGTTAGACTATTTGGCTAAGTTAGTTCCTTAGCCATGAGCTTTAGATTTTTAATTTCACTTATATACCTTCCCATTTGGGCCCCAATTAAGCAGACTAAAAAATGAAGCTTGAAAAACACAAATTCTTCACATTTTTGCTTCTAAGGTAAACCTTAGATCATTGAAAAGAATGAAGTCAAACTCTACAGAAGAACCACCTTATCAGGGAGGTTTTGCCAAAGTCCTTACAGCTTTGGGGAAGTACTGAGGAAGCCACGTACTCTCTGAAGGGTCCAGCCTGTCCCCGGGTTGCCTGAACATCCCTGAAGGTTACTCTGTAGATCACTCCTCAGAAGGCCTTTGAGAATACAAATTACTCTCTGGTAAGTTTATGGGATGATACGTCTCAAGAATGTCTTTGAAGGTACACAAATGAACATTCTGTTTTCCTGACTACAAAACTCAGTACCAAGTCATGGGCCAAATTCTGTTTATTCTATTTGTCTTTGTCCACTAAGCATCCCTTCCCAATGGACAGACATAAATCAGCTTCCCAGTGTCAGAGTGTAACAACTTCATGAGATTGAAAAGAAACAGTGTCCTTTCACATTGGCTCTGCAATCTGTAACATGCAAGAGTCCAGATCTCTTCCAGTAAAAGAGATAGTGTAGGTATTCCAGTGGTTGGCTGAAGGTTGTATTACGTAAGAATGAAATAAGGTGAGAGAATAGAAAGCTGCTCAGTTATCCCAGTTGTGCTCAGAAGGGCAAATATAAATTCATAAACTAAAATTAGAGCAATTAAAAAAAATTTCTACTTGATACTCAAAGAAAACAAGATGCATTCAATTTTTCTCACTCTCATCTTGCTTCTGGTTTGTGTTTTGCCTTGTTGTTGTTCTTGAGTATTTTATATACTCTATCAATCCCTTCCTTGCCCAAGGATTGTATGTGTGTATGTGTGTGTGTGTGTGTTTCTGTGTGTGTGTCTGAGTGTACACACACAGGGGCAGTAAGCTTTGGGGACAATGGAGGCAGGGATGGATGTACCCAGGGAATGAGAAGGGGAAGAATTCATAAAGTCAAGGAAAACTAAAAGCTGTTTGATAATAAAAATATATATATATATACAATTGGGCCAAAAATTCAATTTATGAGCCTTAGGAAAGACTCAAAATTATAATGGGCCACATTAAATTTGATAGTCACAAATTTTCCAGAGAACCCTCCTTATACCTCAGCTCCTACAATGACAGTTCTAACTCAATTTATTAACTCCTAGCCCTGTAGGATTGGCCCTCTGCCAACTAACTCCCCTTATCATCTTTGCTTTCTGGTGCTGAATATGATTTCTTGCACCTTGTTTATTAGACTAAGCTTTTGACATTTCTCTAGTCGTTATTAGGCTAAAAGTCAATCAGGCTCCTCTGCAGAAACTTTGACTTTGAGTGAAACGAGGTTCAGGCTGATTGGGTACAACTGTGGTGCTCTTGAATGACTGGGTCAGGAAGGTAAATGGGCCTGAAAGTTCAAGTGGGAGATGGTACTGAAATGTGGACAAAGGGAGACATGAAAAACTTGCCTCCTGGTTCTGCATTTTGCAGACTTGTTTTATGGTCTCTTTTTAAAGAAAACCATTCTGAGGAGTTTTAGTGTTGAGAAATGTTTTATCATTTTACTTCAATAATTATGAAAAAAAGACAAATACTGAACATATGTATATAGCTTTAGAACTACACTGAAATCCTAAGAAATGTTCACTTATAAAACTTTATCAATTTAAAATCAGTAAAAATAATTTAAAGAAATGCGGGATTTTGTTTTTGCTGAAATAAAATCATCCAGACTGTATTTAAGGATAGAAAGATGTATTTATATACTTAGTGCCTCGGTTTTTGACTTGATTCTTTTGCTTTGGATAAGCTATTGTTTGACTCATTATTGTTACTTTTTGTTAAAAAAAAGTTTTAGTCATCAATTTATTAGGTTGACGGGCCATTTAAAACTGTGTGCCAAAATGCAATACTGGAAAAAAAAATGTTAAATTCCATGTAATAAAAGGTTTTCCAAGTGTTTTTATAACTCCCTGTACTGTCTGCTTATGAACTGCTCCACGTGCGTGAATAAAAAGATGGGGGCCGCCATCACGCTTGCCAGCAGCAGTCGTGGTGTTGGCTGCTACGACGGAGGGGTTTTTTTTGTTTTTTTTACGACTGAGGTCTTTTTGAGCTAGGCTTGTCTAGGCTGCTATTTCCTGAGAGTATTGACTTTTTGGAAACAAATGCAAATTCAGATATGGAAATTGAGTAGCAGGGCTCAATTACAAGGTAACTGCGTAATGTCTAGAGTTGCTTATAGTAACTTGTATGACAACACAAAGCTAAAATGATCACAGAAAATCTGCACCTTGGAGAACACATTCAATGTCTGCAAAACATCATCATGGTTTACTGTTTTGCCTGGGACAATCTGGCCTTGCTAATAGACTTCCTATCAAAGCATCATTAATAAAATAACTTTTGGGGCTTTAGAAATGTGGTAACGAGAACTTACTCATATAGTGGGACTTGAGAAGGACAAGATATATAAAGGCATCCAATAATTGAAGGTAAGAAGATTTTTTAAGAACTGTTCCTAATTTTTATTTACTTTTCTGCCTTAGATAACACAAAATAAGTTAAAAACGTTATTACTTTTTAAGAACATAAGCTTTTTTTTTTTTTTTTTTTTTTTTTTACTTAATATATCTGCAAACCAACATTCAAAGACTATTTTCAAGTGTTTTTGTTTCTGGTTTTTCTGATCAAGCCAGAGGATGCTCCCTCATGCCATTTTAGTATCTCTTGGGGGGGAAAAAAAAAAGCCAAATCCTTTGTTTTACACAGAAATGAGCAAAAAACAAAATTAAGCAAAAATATTTTATGTCCCCTTTTAAAAGTTAACCTAAAAACGCAAAGATTATTTTGAGTTCTATTAGATAGAGACCATCACCCAAGGGATAGGCTTGTCCACAAGGGTGCTAACTATTCTTTATTAAGCACCTTATTTCACCTGATGCTCCATGTATCTCACATAAACAGATGTCCCACCTGTGCAATTATTCCCTATACATATGGGCCTTCCCCACACCTTGCTGTAATTTGTGTCAGAGTCTCCCCCCAATATCCGGCTTCTTCCATAACAGAATATGCAGACTTGGTAGCCACGGGGCATTGTTTCCTACCACTAGGTTGAAATAATCCTGGCAACGGGGACCCCAGAGATTTCAGAGATTTCACCATCTCATTGCCTGACAGAGCTGCTTAGGTCACTGGCCATCTTAATGGTTCAGAGGATTATTGCATCTTGGGGAAAACATTTTAGGACAAGTCATTATTATTTACAGAAATAGCTTTAAAATGTTCCCAATATATAACTGTCTACTTGACTTAAGATATTATGTAAGTAGTGACCTATATAAATTTCTGTGTTTGTATGTTTACCTGGATAGGTAATGACTTATATTCTAGGAGTAAATCATTTGGCTTGCTTTTTAGGAACATATATTCTTCATTCTACAAAGAGGACCCTCCCCCCCAATCTATTTTTAGAATATTTCCGGTAGAGGCTGCTCGTTGTCCTTGACTATCCTTTCTCCTTAATAATACGCCTGTTAGCAGGCACACGACTGTCCTGAAGAAAGGCCATGTTACCCAACCTCCCTTGTGGCTAAGTGTGATCCTGTGATTAAGTTGCGGTTAATGAGAAGTAAGCAAAAGGATCAGAGAGCAGCTTCTGGGAACCTAACATGAGATTTGGGTGACATATGGCCTTTGCCTCTCTTTCATTACTTCACCCCTCCTGATGCCTGGAAGCAGATGCCACCTTGACCATGAACATGAGGTCATACCATACAGAAAGCAGCCCAGAGAATTGTTTAAGGACTTCCTGGAGCAGAGCCACCCTACCAGCCCTGCACTGCTTTTGTCTGCTTTTACCTGAGAGACATCTCCTCCTATTGCTTGATCTATTTTGTTTAAGTTTTTACAATTTTTGGATTTTGCTGTTACTTGGACATAAACCTAAAGTTACAGAATGCAATTTGGTATAAATCAAATTGCTAAGTTCCCAACTTATAGCACTGATATATCACAAAGCTATGTGAAAACACAAGAAGAGGCAAGAAATCTATCCATGAACGATAAAGAATTTCTAAGGCATGCACATTAAGGCTAAGTCGATCATTTGGATAGCTAACTGGGAGAGGAACCATGTTCTGAATCCACATAGGATAGGGTGAGGAAAGGTCATCTGCTTGCATAAATGCTTGAAGGTCAAACATCAAGAGTTGTTTGAACAGTTGTGGGCTAAAATGAGGTAATCCAGACCCATGGCCTCTTGGGAATAAGCTTAGCCATTGAGTGGGAAGACTAGACAGAAGGGACTTTGAAAAGGTACGTGGGCCAGGCTGACACCAGCCCAGCTCCCTTTCCCTGGAGCTGACGCAACCTGCCCTACTCCACCCTAACCTCTGACCTCCTGTACAGTCCCACACAGAGGAAAGCCCTGGGCAACTGCGCTCTTGTTCCTTTTCCACCCCGGCTGCAAAAATAACCCCCAGCTGCTCCAGGAGTGCCGGAGGGCATGGGGACGAGCCTGACCTCACACTTGGAGTTCTGAGAGGGAAGACAGCCCACTCAGGCAAGCATCAGATGCCTGAAGATCCCTCTTCCTTCTCCAAGCGTGGCAGCTGCGACGAGAAAGGAGGAGACCCTGAGAATGCTCAGTCCTACGTGCTTGGCCTGGATAGCACACAGGAATTGCAGCAGAGGAGGCTGCCATTCCTGGGCACCCGGGCTCCACTCAAGGGGGAGCGAAGAGGCCAGGGGCACAGGGCTAAAAAAGCCCATGGAAAGCCCCCAGCCCTGGGCAAGTCAGGGTGCCACTGAACAGCTCCGGTCTCGCCCAGTGTCAATACCAGGAAGGGACAGCTGGTGTGACCTGGGCATGATAACAAGAAACCAAGCTGAAACCAAAGCAGCAGGAAGTGGAGCCCAGCTCTGTCAAATAGACATGGAAGCCACGTGGCCCCTGGGGAGAACAGGGCAGGGCAGGAAGGACTAAGCCATGGTCTACATAAACCAGAAAAGATGTAGGTTTTTAAAGCTCCATGCTAATTCAAGGTAAAGGAAGTTTTATTTATAGCGGTTGAGTCAAGCCCCTGCTTCATCATTTTCTTAATGGGACGCAGACATCTTCTCTGAAGGGATGACACACTTGGATGCTCTGGTGCCCCTTTATAACATGACAGACTTCCCCCTTTTCAGTCCTCTAGATTCTCATGCTAAGACAAAGACTTCCGATGCACACAACCCTTTCCATTTCTCAACCTGACAGTCCTCCACTCATTAATCTGTACACTGTTTCTATGAAAGTGACCAGAGTATCTCTGCCCGGTAGGCAGGATAGTAACCTAGAGCAAGGAGACGGAAATGCAAGGGCCACCAGCGAAGGGCTGGCGGAGTTCCCAACCCGGGCTGCCTGTGTCAGCTTGATAAGTCCTCCAAAGCACCGCACTATCATCATCGAGTAAGGACTGGGGTGGTGATGTTGATGATGCAAAATGCCGTTAACCTTGACTCGCCCAGTTCTTAGATGAATTAATTTGAGTATCTAGAGAGCTGCCTTTCTTCTTTCTCTCTCCTCTTCTTTCCCTTTAGTCAGCTCATAGCTTTTAAGCACTACACCACCTGAAAGCATTCTCTTAGATTCTCTCCAACAAATATATTCAAGGAATCCTTTCGTCAATGCTATACAGTATTAGATCCTATCTCATCATTGGACTAGTCTCTGCCCACTCCTCACCCCAAACTAAACTCTCTCAGATTTTCTGAAATTAAATCAACAAGTGTTGAGTCCATATTAAAGGTATCATGAGTGTAATGAGATGAATAAGACACAATGGCTGTCTTCAAAGAGCTCATATTCTATACGGGGAGGGTACATATATACACTCACACTCACTCACTCACACACTCACACACACACACACACACACACACACACACACACACAGTCATTGTTCAAAGACAACAACTCAGGAGACGCAATAGAGGTTTAGTTTGTTCTTTTCCCGAGTGAATGGACAAAAGCTGCTGTATTATTTAGATGAAGGAGGGTCTTTTAGACTAAGTTGCAGAGGAGGCTAAAGACTTCAGGAACCAAATAGGACTGTGATATCCTAGTGTTACAGGGTGAATTGTATCCCCCTCCAAACATTCCCACACTGAAACCCTAACCCCCCAGTACCTCAGAATGGGACCTTACTTGGAGATAGGATCTTTATAGAGGTAAGCAAGTCAAAATGAGGTCATTTGTGTCAGACCTAATCCAATAGGACTGGTATTCTTATAAAAAGGGGAAATTTGGAGACATGCAGACAGAGAAGACAATGTGTAGAGACACAGGGAGAAGATGGCTGTCTACAAGCCAGGAAGAGCAGTCAGTCTGGTATAGATCTTTCTCTCACAGCCCTCAGAAGGAAACAACCCTGCTGACACCTTGATTTTAGACTTCTAGGCTTCAGAACTGTGAGACAAGTTTCTAGGTGGTTTTTTAAGCCACCTAGTCTGTGGTACCTTCTTATATCAGCCTGAGGAAAAGAATACAGCTTGGCACATGGGTAAGACCTGAGTAAGTACAGGACAATAAGGAAAGCCTTACATGTCAGTGAAACAGCACAAACAAAATAAGCCAGTCAGAATGCCAGGCACAGTCTGAGAAAATCAGTTTACCTGAAGCAAAACATTCATGGAGGAGAGTGGTAAAACATATCTTGTTAGGTAAGGAGTCTTTGGGTCAGTGCATACCGGGCTGTGTTCTCCATTAAGGTGTTTGGAATGTATTCTAAAGACAGAGGTAAACTTTGGTGGCATTTCATCAGGGGCCATGTGATCATAGAGATGGTGGGTGTATTAGGAAGATGGTGAGCAAGATGGATTGGACAAAGGAACCCAGCAGAAGATTGTTCAGTTATGAGTGATTCACAAACATCACTGCAAATTAGAATCACCTGGTGTGATAGGCGGACTAATAGCTCCCAAGGATATTCACGGCTTAATCCTGGAAACCTGTGAATGTTCCCTTATATGGCAAAAGAGACTTTACTGTTGTGCTTTAGGATCTTGAGATGGGGAGATGACCCTGGATTATGCAGATGGACCCTAAATGTAATCACAAGTATCCTTGTTGGGAGGGAAGCAGAGGAAAACTTGACTTATAACGGAGAAGAAGGCCATGTGATAACAGAAAGAAGGAGAGATAGAAACAGGGAGAGAAAAGGTCACGTGATGTGCCAATGCCCTCAGCAGATTAGATGATGCCCACCTGCATTGGTGAGGGTCACCTTCTTTACTCAGTCTATGGATTCCAATGCTAATTTCTTCCAGAAACATCCTCACCGACACCCTTAAAAATGATGTTTTACTAGCTATCTGGGCATCCCTTAGTCAAATTGACAAGTAAAATTAACCATCATAAAGAAGAAATCATCAGAGTGGCAGAAGGAGACTCGTAAAAGCCCCGTGTGTGTGGAGGTGGGGGGCAAGCTTGGAAGGGAGGGGAAGTCAACACAGTCACATGCTGCACAAAGGTAAAGAGGAGGGTGATTAAGAAATGACGGCAGATTAGAGACCATCTGTGACCTTTGAGAAAGCAGTTTCGATGGTATAGAAGAGGTGGGGAGGGGAAGCAGAGACCAGATTACAGGAGGAAGCTGGTGGGGGAGAGGACGTGGAAGCAGTAGTAGAGGCCAGCTTTGGGGGCTCCAGCAATGAAAGCAAGCTGAGAAAAGGAGTGATAGCCTAGCAAACTAGACAGAGATAACTTAGCATAATGGGCTTTGGAGTCAGACCGACCCGACCCGCCCCGCCCCCGCCCCAGCTCCTCCATCACCTCGAATTTGCATTAAACAAATTGTTTAATTTTGCACAGACTCAGTTATCTTGCTTGGAAAATAGCTGTAAATAATACCTACACCAAAGAGTTGTAAGAATCAAATGAAATAGAATAGGTAAATTGCCCATTTTAAGTGTCTGGCTCATAGTAAGTGCCATAGGTTTCAAGGCAGAGATGTAAAAGAGCTTTGGAATCCTACTTTCTGATCAATAGGGTTGACAGGTAAAATATAGGATTCACAGTTAAATTTTAACTTCAAAATAGAAATAGTTTTAAATATGTGTGTCCTAAATATTGCATGGCCACACTTATACTAAAAATCTCTCTCTTTTATTATTTTCCTGTTGCTGCCATTAGTGAATTATCACAAACTTAGAGGGTTAAACAACCCCAATTTATTATCTTACTGTTGAAAAGTCTGACGCGGTTCTCACTGGGCTAAAATCAAGGAGTCAGCGGGGCTATGTTCCTGCTGGAAGCTCTAGGGGACAATTTATTCTTTTACCTTTTCCAGTTCCTGAGGCCACCCGCACTCCTTTGGCTCCTGGCCTTCTTCCGCCATCTTGAAAGGCAGCGATGTTGCAGCTCTTTGACTCTTCTTCCTTAATCACATCTCCCTCCGAGTGCAGTTGGCAAGTGTTCTCCACTTTTAAGGACTTACTTGATTAGATTGGGCCCAGCTGCATGATGTCAGGAGACTCTCCCCATCTCCAAGCCCATTAGCTTAATCACATCTGAAAGTTCTTTTGCCATGTAAGGTAACACATTCACAGGTTCCAGGGATTAGGAGAGGAACATCTTTTGTGCAACGTTATTCTACCTACTCCATTGTCAGTCTAAAATTCTAATGCGACTAGGTGACCTCTTGTTGTTCTTTGCTAAATCTGGCGACTGTGACCCCACCTATAAAATGTTCTTTGATTAACTGGAAGGAAAAATGCTAATTTCCCCTGCTCCTACACATTTTATTACTACACAGTTTATTACTTCCTCTTTCCATTCTACGATTCCCCCACATGCATCTCCCTCCATGCTACGTGATGTGAACGTGTTTGTATCCAAAATTTTACGAAAGAGATCCGTAGCTGTGTAAAGAGAAGAAAACTGTGTAAAGAGAAATGATACTTTATCTTGACTTCCATTATAAAATGAAATTTAGGCTTATGCAATAGGAATTAGTAAGAAAAACAGAAACCGTCTTAGGTATTTCAGGCAACAGAAGGAATTTAACACAAGGAACTGGATGCATACAAAACTCCTGGAAGGTCTGGAGGAGGGCAGGTCAAGGAAAGCAACAAGCTTTCAAGTTTGCTGCTAGCTTTACAGACACAGGAAGCTTCAGGGACTACAGGAAAGGGCTGGTGATGATTTCATCTGCTTCCAGCACTGACTGAGGTGGATGATTCAAAGGGAAATGTCTGGGATCTAATACAAACTCTGATGTCTGTTGAACCCCACACATCTGCCCACTTCTGACAGAGGAGCAATAATGCGGCGTCTCCCTCTCCTCCACCTTCCAAATCCCATGCAAGTACCTCTGGTTGTCAGCATTAGACTCAAAACTCTTCAGGCAAGGGATGCTGAGGAATGTAGTGCCTTCCAGCCTTAACAATTAGAAGGAATTGCCTAACAGGCAAGCTGGCCTATATAGTTAAAGAAAGAAACACCCCCAAAGGATTGAAGGGAGAAAACTTTTGACAAAGGAAAAGGCAAAATAAACACCAGTACTCAGATTCCTAGTTACTGCGAAATACCAAAATCCCTATGTGTTTTGTACCCATCTGCAACTTTTTCTTTAAAAACAATACTTTGTAAATTTGCTGTGTCTGTCCCATTGTCTTCTGGGCTTACCCTAGCCCTAGGATTTCACTGACTACAAACCCTTGGCCATCAGAATTCTGTTTTCTTGTCTAAGGTGGCAACATGTGAAAAGAAGACTCTTAGTAAACATATTTGTTTCCAGGGCTAATTCCTGAACCATAAGATATGACTCTTTTAAAAATTATCTACTGCTGTGGAACAAACTACACTCTAAAATTTAGTGCCTTAAAACAATAATTCCCTTTTTTTCAGAATTATCTGCTGGGCTCTTCTGCCCCCGTGGTGTCAGTTGTGTCACTCACTCAGCTAAAACATTCAGTTGGTGGCTGGCTGGGCTGGAAGATCCAAGAGGGCTTCTCATGCATGTCTGGTGCCTCGGTGCCCCTCGGGTGGCTAACTTAGGCTTCCCCACAGCTCAGTCTCACGTGGTCAGAATCTGGCTGCCCAGAGGGAAGAAGTGGAAGCTGCCAGACCTCTAACAGCCTGGGCGTGCAAGTTGTAGAACGTCACTTCCACCACATCCTATGGGTCAAGGAGAGTCACAAAGTCCTGATTCAAGTAGAGGAGAAATGGGCTCTACCTCTCAAAGGGTAGAAAGCTCATGCATACAGAGAGGGAAGGAATTAATCAGTGGCATCTTTGCACACTCATTGGATTCCATTCTCCCAGATGCAAACTTTGATACTAATTCTCTGATTCTATCCTCACTTCACAATTCGGAGCATGCAGTTGTTGACCTTAATTTTTATCTTTTGCTTCTTCTCCATCAATGGCCTCAACGTTTTTTGCTTATATAGCCAATGAATAATAAATGTTTGAGTAAGCATTCCATATATGTATCCATAGACAACAGGTTGACTGTCCTACATCATTTTATACAAGGGACTTGAGCATCCACTGATTTTGGTATCCATGAGCCAGTCCCCCGTGGATACCGGGGGAGGACTGAATATGTATATGTAACCCCCCTTGAACAACACAGGGGCTAGGGGCAGTGACCCTCAGTATAGTAGAAAATCCATGTATAACTTTATACCAGCCCAGATCATGTAGTATTGTAGTACAGTATTTAGTGAAAGAAATCCTTGTATAAGTGGACCCACGCAGTTTAAACCTGTGTTGTTCAAGGGTCAACTGTAATACACATTTACGTGTATATTACATATTATATAGTAGTATATGTAGTATACACATATACTACTGCCAATCTATTTGTTAAATATTAGTAAAGTTTAATGTCTTTTTTATTTTTAATAAGCATAACTATGAACAGAAGATCGTGTACTATTTTTTTTTATACTCCACTCTGAAGAGCACTGATCTATCCTTCTGTCTTGGTCTCATCATTGCTTTCTTGTGTTTTCTCATTAACTCCCTACCCTTGCAAGCTCCTTCTACTACCCTCAAGGTGACACTGAGATTTTGCTCCCCCTTTTTATCCTCTTCCTGTTGCCTAGATATATCAAATATCAAATAGAGCTCAGCGTTGTTCCACATTTCACAGTAGATAGCTAAGAAATGTGTCATGTACTCAAGCATTGTGAAATCTGAAGGCTTATAGTCGGGTAAAGCAGATTTACTCTTCTTTTCTAAATGCCGTCAGTTACAAGGTTAGACCCCCAGTGTTTGTATAAATATCAATATATACGGGTACTCAGGCACCCTCATCCCTCTGGGGAAAAAAATCATTTGAGGATTAAGCATTGATTAGAATTATGTTCTCTCAGAGAGTAGAAGACTGAGAATAATCTCAATTTACAGGAGGCAGGTGTATGCCTTGTCATCTCTGTGTCTCCAGAGTTCTAGCACAGGGGCCAGCAAACGATAGGTGCTTAATAAATGTTTGTTATACCAAAGGCTGGCCCCTTACATATAACTATCCAAGTACAGATTGCCTTTTTTAGTGTGCAAGTGGAAATGTACAGTTTGATTTGCAAGTAGTTACCAAGAAACTCAGAGACACACAAATAGGTACATTTTATAATACACAAACTAAACTCCGATCATCACATAAAATGTCAGATAGAAGGCAAAGCAGAGAAAAACAAAGGTTGGACATTGTAGTTATGAGTGCTCCACCCTTTTAATTTTGAGTACAAATTAATTTCCTTCTAATCTTTAGAAAAAAATGTGTGTGGGGTGTGGAAACAGAAGGGGAGACTTGAGGTAGCGAGCAAGGGTGGAAGGATTTTAAGTGATCCGTTGTGATCCGCAGTGCGTATCTTGGCCAGGATTATCTCCAAACAGGCCTCAGTAGAAGAGAAGATGGAGATGGAGGCCAGCTTCCTTTTTAATCAAACATGAAGCTGCTGTGTGCACAGCCCTGATGTCCGGGCCGCTGAAGGCTCTGATAGCTGAGGCAGAAGCAAGGGAGAGGCTGATAATGGGGCAGGAGCCGGGGAAGCCTGTGGGCTGCCCAGGGCCTCCCTTGGGGTGGTTCTAGTGCTTCTGGCTGCCAGATGTAATGCATAGCTCAGGGGCCTGATTCAAGGCCTGGAGGTAGTGCAGGGAGGGGAGTTTTGCCTTTCTCAGCTTGTCTAATTTAACACAGTTTTCTGTCTGACTGCACTCAGCTTCAAAAGGGAGTCTGCAGTGCTTGCCTACATGACAAGAGTCCTATGGAACTTTCTCAGTCGGTATTTCAAAATAAGCACTGGAGGCAACATGTCAGGCAAGTGCTGAGAAGCAAGAAATATGTGCAGGGGTGTGTGTGATGGGGGGGTTTGCAAGGGAACCTGGGCTCTGACTGGATGCCATTTGTTCCTTTCATTTCAGGCTGCTGTTCCTATTGTTTTTACCAAGATATTTTTCTCCCCCAGATGCAAAAGCTAGAGCTGTATGACCCATCCATCCCTGGCCCTTTATACAAACAAACCCTGGGCTGCACTATGGCCAGGAAGCAACAGGCCAGCTCCCCGCAGAAGCTGCTGACAGCTCACCTCACGGCTCCCTTCCAGCAGGCAGGCAGGGGCTTCTGCCACATGGCACTGGATAGTTACCTTTATTGAGACCGGAGGGAAAAAATCAGGATAGTGTTAAGCAAGTTTCAGGCCTGCCCATCAGTCGGTTACAGAGAAGACATTTCTTTTAGGTTTTTCAGAGCTTGTGCTCCCTAAGCTGGGTCATGCCCCCCAGCCTCTGGGCCCCTCACCCTGTTTCGTGTGTGAAACGAAAAGGTTGGGCCAGAGGGTCTTCAAAGCCCCTTGCCGCTCTGACTTCCTCTGATCCCATGACCTTTAATTGCCAGGACGATGGAGACCAGCGGCCTGGAAAACCCAAAAGAATGGAAAATGCCCAGATAGATATTTTTTCACCTTGGAGTATCATCCCTTGAATGCGCATTGTGCTACCTCATGAAGCCCACGTAATAAAGATCTGACTCAGAAGGTTTCCCTGTTTCTCCATCCTGACCCCTGAAATCCTGAAAAGGTCTGTTTACCTTTCCAAAGAGACATAACTGCCTGCTTAAGCCTTAGTTGCTCCCCTACCCCCATCCTGACTAGTCTTTCTGGTTTCTCTATCTAGTTAGCATTTTCTCTGACTGGGAGAGGGGGTGATGCTTGGTTTAAAAGCCCTCTCTGCAGGAAAGTGCTGCACTTTCTCTCTGCATCCCTCTTTTTTTTTTTTTTTAATGACTGCACACATGTATTTAACAGTGCAGTTTTACATAGAATGCTAAGAGTACTTTTCTTCATACTTTAAAGAAGGCCTTGAAACATATGGACTTTCTATTAATATTCATACCATAGCACAGCCAATTCTAACTCCTAAATAGATGCATTACAATTTGTTTAGAGTTTAAAGGTTTAATGGCAAAAATGAGGGGAGAGAAAAGAGTAAGCGTATTTTACATAATTGAATGAAAAATACATTCATGAAATAGCAAATAAAATTTAATACGGTCTCAGGCACCCTGAATGAGATGGTGCCTGATTTGGAGGGGTGATTGCTATGTCCAAATAATCTCCATTTGGAACTTCTGTGACTGCAGCAATGAACTGCAGTTTAAGTTACATCTTAAACAGTGCACAGAGAGAGAAAGAGACACCAACCAGGTTTTGAAACAACAAACATGATACACCACGCCATCACTCGTTTTGTTCCTCTTACAGCTCTGTATACATAGGCTAGGTATTATTAGCCCCATTTTACAGGTGGGAATACTGACTCTGAGATAATTGAGTTACTCAAACTATCAAGACTGTTTAAAAGGCCAAATGAAGACTGGAAACCAAGTCTTCTGATTCTTAATGCCCCTCCACAGCACTGTTTAAAATATGGATTCTCTTTCTGGAGGAAATGGCTTGACCTTCCATACTCACCTGTCTCTGGATTGAAAGAGTGGAAAAATGGAAGAAGCGGGGGAGAGGTCAGCTCAGGATTGAAACTCTTCTCAAAGTGATTTGACTGTTGCCTTGCTGTGCTCAAAAGCTGCTTCTGCTTCCAGGATTTGCCCTGAAACCAATACTCACAAAACCTGTAGCTCCTTTTGTCACGTGTATATGCTTAAAAGTGTGCAGGCAGAGTCCAGTCCAAGGGTCACCTTTCTGTTGTCCAAGATGATAAAGCTGCAGCATTCATGAGGTATTATGGTGGGTGGGACACCCTCTCCAGTAGCATCATATTAGTGGCCATCTTCCTTGCTTTGACCACATCCCTTAGTAGATAAAGAAGTGTTAAAACTCTTGCTGCCGACCAGTGGGATTTTTTCATGTTTAATGTGAAAGGGAGAGAAACTAAGAAACTTGAGCTAATTGCAATATGAGTTTGGAAAATATATTGATGTGCACATTTTTTCTAATTCAATACTTATGAAAAGGTATAATTTCAGTTCTGATTCTGCATAATTTACTCATGGTTTCATGGGGCGAAACTCATTTTGATTTGTTTTAAAGTTCAGTTATAAGCATTTTGTTGATGTGTTTTATTGGGGGTTCTTGTCAAGGAATTTTTTTTTTCACAGTTCTGTTTTGTTGAGGTCCTGGAAAGGTCTATGAATATTCAGAGTATGAAGTAGATCTAAAAAGAAAAAAAAATGCCTCGAGAATGCTAAAATTTTTTGAAAAATACTAAACAATAGGCTTCTGATGGTCATGATTTAAACAAGATGAACTGAAAAGTTTGTCAGTCCACTTTGGATTGAAAAATTGCAGACCCTTCTTTTTCTAAATTTCTGAAACATCTCCTTTACAATGTTTTTTTATGCCCAAAGCATACCATTTCATTCTCTGAAGACCTCTGTCCTGACGTGAACTTTGAACTGACATGGCAGAAGCAGTTTCTGGTTCTGTATTTTGGAGGGATTGCTGGGGGAGGTTTTGGGGGAGGTCACATTGAAAAATCTGAAACGTCCAAGGGTATATGAGCAAAAGTTTTCCCCGTAACATGGAGGCACAGAACCTGAACAGCAGAACCAAGAGGGGGATGTGCAAACAGGAGGCTCTGTTCCAGGGATGTCCCTACCTTTGGCCAAATGGTTCATTTTTCACACAGTTATCTGGTGATATTATTTTGGCAAAAACATTGTGGAGGTTTTGAGTTCTTTTAGTATCACTGGTGGGGTTTTTTTTTATTATAAATTTATTTATTTAATTTATTTATTTTTGGCTGTGTTGGGTCTTCGTTGCTGCGCGCGGGCTTTCTCTAGTTGCGGCGAGCGGGGGTTACTCTTCGTTGTGGTGCGCGGGCTTCTCATTGCGGTGGCTTCTCTTGTTGCGGAGCACGGGCTCTAGGCACACGGGCTTCAGCAGTTGTGGCACGTGGACTCAGTAGTTGTGGCTCGCGGGCTCTACAGCGCAGGCTCAGTAGTTGTGGCGCACGGGCTTAGTTGCTCCGCGGCATGTGGGATCTTCGCGGACCAGGGCTTGAACCCGTGTCCCCTGCATTGGCAGGCGGATTCTTAACCACTGCGCCACCAGGGAAGTCCGTCACTGGTGGCTTTAAATGCCTTTTCCAAAACCCAGTGTAGTTCTAACACAACATTTCTTAGCCACAAAAGAGTTCAACCAAATGCCTTAGAAAATGAACACTTCCTTTGGGCTCTTGCCCTTCTCCATCATCATTACACATACACACACACACCCCCTCATGGGAAACTTCCCATTTCTTCTATTCTTCACCCCAATAGAGCTGGTTGTTTGAATATTATCATCGACTGAATTGCTTCATTTTGGTTGCAAATCATTTACTGTAATCACTGAAAATGTCTACTCATTAGAGGCCTATTAAACTGGCAGCTTTTATTTAATTTTTTACTTGTATGTATTGTGTTTTTAAACTATTTAAAAATTGAAATATAGTTGATGTACCATTTTATGTTAACTTCAGGTGTACTAAAAGTAGCAGCTTTTAAATCAGATTTCAAAGGCTTTTCTGTGCCGCAGTTTTCTCATCTGAAAAAATGAGGATGGTAATAGGACCTCACTCAAAGGGGCTGAGAGAATTATACTGAGAAGATACCAGTGAAGCCCTTGCTAGGTGTTCTATGAGTGTCTGATGCGATTCTCCTAACTTCAGACAGGCCTCTTTCATTCTTTGGACCGGGGTCTTGCTGGACTGGGAAGGGGGCCGAGGAGGATGCTGAGACATGCACACCCGGACACGTCTGAGAGGAGGTGGGAGAGAACTCAGGGATTCGGTTTACCGTTAGCCGTCCTTCAGGGAACTTTCCAGTCTCCCTCAACTTGTCCTAACTGCAGAAGTGCAAGCGTTTCCTTTCAGATCAAGGAATAAAAAGGTGCCCCAAATCTCCACTTCTTCTCTGCCAATCCCAAGCTCCACACTGGCCTGATCTGTGAGGGGAAAACTTAACCCTCCTCTTCCACGTTAATTTGAATAGCTGTGTTCAAGCCGCAGACAAAAAGAAGGCTCTTCTCTTCACTTTGTAAGGTGGCCACTCTGGAAGGAGGAGAGAGACTAAGGATAAGACTGGCACCTAGGAAGAGGATAAGACCGATTGGTCTTGATTTACGGAAGCACCTGTACCAGCACCATCTTGCCAGGTGAAGTGAGTCACAGGCTCTCTCTCCTGTCCCTTGTCATTGGGGGAAAGAAGTGACAGGGGCATCTCCCAGGCATCCTGGGATGCTGTGTGTATTTGCAACTTGAAGAGGAATTTCCCACCCCTCCCTTGTTCTCTTTCTGCACGCCTACTGCTAAGGCATCTCTGACACAGCCCACCTGTAACGCCTTCCAAGACACTCCTCCATGTTGTCCCAGGAGCTGCTTTTTTTCCTTTTTGGTTGAATTTTTTAGGATCTGAAAAGGCTCTAGCCAAAGGTTTGTTTGTTTTGGTCATGTTCATGTTCTCACATTTTTGTCAAATATGGAAAATGAGGAAGTTAACTGCTTGCTCCCTCTCCCTCTGGAACTCAGCCAGTGCCAGATGAACATGGAATTAGGAGTCCTGAGCTCAGGACCCATGCTTTGTCTCCAAGATCATCCAACCTGTAACGAACATCAGAACTTTCCTGAGATCCCTGCCAGATGGACATAAAAATCAATATCTCGCATACAAGAGGTGGGTTCTACATCAGATTTCATAGAGTAATCAATGAACTAAACATATTCCCCTGCCTTCAAATATCCACTTGGAAAAAAAATATTTATTCTTACCCTGAGTCACAGAGGTTAATGCTTAAGAGGCAGTCTGATTGGGTGTACACTTCACCACCTGCTGGCTACATGACCTTGAGCTCAGGACTTCACCTCCCTGCACTGCAGTTTCCTCATCTGTAAAAGGGAGACAGGAATTGTATGACTGGCAGGGTTCATGGCAGGCACACCTCCCGGCAATAGTAAAGACTGATGATACGGGCCATCAATCACCCTGGCACAGAGAAGAAGGAGCTTCCAAATTCCAACTTAGCTCAATATTTAGGTTCGTATAAATAAGCCCAATGCATTCTCCACTCTGCATCTTTGTCCAAGCTTCTCATAACCCTGGTTCCTCTCCCCGGGACCTGCTCCCTGTCTTCTGCCTCTTGCCCATCCCCTCCCAGCTTGAACTCCCCATGTGCTTCTGACCAAAGAGATCTCTCCTGCCCCCTCGCTTGTTTGCAACCCTCATTCTTGCTTTTCATTTTACTGCGTCCTCCTGTACATTGAAAGCAAAGCTCCAGAACGATTTCTTTTGAGCCACCCATAAAGGCACGCACATTGCTGGGCACACGCTGGAGACACGCGGTTGATGCTCCTTGGAGGACGCGGATATGCCTGGCCTAAGGAGACCTTTCTTAGAAACTTTCCGACCTGAGCGCAAGCCACCTTGTGATCGCCCAGGTGGAACCTCGGGCTGCGCAGAGATTTGCAGATCCTGAGCACAGGACTGTGAAATCCGGGAAGCGAGCGTGCGCTGCGTGCCGAAGCATTCCAATAATAGTTGCGGCTGGGGAGGACGGTGCGGTGACTCACGTCCCGGCGCACGTCCCCAGGCAGCGGCGTGGGCGGGGCCGCGCACCCCGGGCAGAGGGGGATTTACCTGCGGAGGCCCGGACGGCCGCCGCCTGCAGACACTGACTCTGGAGGGAGCCGGGGTCACGAGGGCAACCGCTCTGACTCACACGGGAAAGCCAGAGGGCGATGACCAAATTTGAAAGAGCAAGTCGCCTCTGTCAGGGAAGCTCTTAGAGAAACAGGAAGCGTGATCAGCTGCTACCAAGCTCAGAAGAGGAAAATCAGCTGTCGTCGTACCTCTGTGCTCGCTGAAGTTTATCACGATGGGCGTCTGCGGAACGCAGCACTACGCTTCTGAGAAGTGAGACGCATCACTCCCACTCAGCGTGGGCCCCCGTCCCCAGCCCCATCCCCGCTCATCCGCAAGGCCTGCCGTGGCAGAAGCCCGGTTCAAGCTCATTCCTACCCTCACGTGGAACTACCATAGCTAACATCTAGTCACAGCCTCCGTGGTGGGTTTTATGGGCTGGGATCAGCTGAAGGGTGGCCAGCTGAGAGGGTACTCTGCCCACCAAAATAACAGCTCAGGCACCAGCCTGAGCCAGCCCAGAGGAAAGGGCCTCTTCTCTATGTGTCTACCCAAAGGAGGACAGCTTTTTTTTTCGAATTAGCACGACATTCTACATGCTGGCAGTGGTCCTGTTTACTGAGCACTTACTGTATGCCTAACTCTGTGTTAAGAATTTGGTGCACACTGTCACATTTAATTCTTATGACAATCCTAAGAGGCCAGCTCTCTCAGTATCCTTTTTAGGGATGAGGAGATGCAAGCACAGAGAAGTAGAGCGATCTGCCTCACACCACACAGCTATTTCTGTCAGATTTGGACTTTGAACACAGGCCATGCTCCCATCCAATATGATTTTGTTTAGTCCTGGTTGATGATGACGATGATGATTTAAGTCTTGGGTCCTTGGGATGCCTTTTTTGTAGGCTGTGTTCTCACAGGTTTTGCAGTCAGCCTGCTGTGCCTTTAGGGCGAACTGGGAAGGCTGAGTGTTGAGGAATTCTAGGAGAGGTTGGCTCTATCCTTCTAGGGCCAGGCTGCCCCAGGGCCTACCTAGGGGTAGGATGAGGCTTAAGTGTCCCTGGCTGAGTAGCAGGTCTGTGTGGGAGGTCCCAGGCAGCACAGGGCAGGGAGCCCCCTTGATGAATGTAGACTTGCCACTGCCCTGTTCCCTCAGTGCCCTGAATGGGGTGGACCTTGCTGCTGTGCAGGGGATTAATATGGCGCTCTCCATAAGATGACAGCCAGGATAACCTGCAACTTAAACGGAGCTGTCGCTCTCAGGAGAGAGAACAACCTTTAGTTCAGAAGCTCTCAAGCATCAGTGCCCTTAAAATCATATTCCCAGCCTAAGAATTGGCATGCTAACAAGTTCCCCAGGTCATTCTCTTGTAAGTAGTTCTAAGGACTATTCTTCATGAAACACAGCTTTGGGTGTTTTATACTGTAGGATGTAGGCCCTCTTCCCAGTTAAATAAAATGAGGAAAACTAACACTGAATGTCCCCTTGTCAGATGAAAGCCAACAACCCTTGGTGTCTTGGCTGGCCACCGTAAGTTTTCAGGATACTTTTTTTTTTCCACCAGCAAAATTAGTTTATTTGGGAATAGCAGAGGAATTACAATTTGGGACATGCAAACTATGATGAACCATAGGCAGGTCCGAGGAGACAATGGGAAGGTCAGCTTTTATTAGGTTTTTGGAGGAAATCAGGAGGGCTGTGGTGGTTCTTGTTGGTGGCAGGTGGTGGGCGACTTGTTGTTGGATCAGAAGGAAATCTTTCTTTCTGCTAGGGTCAGTAAGCTGCAGTGAGTGATACAAGTGTGAGAGCTTCCTGACTCCATTTTAAATAGTTTATTTTCACAAGTGTCATACTACTACTACTGGGGGTGGGGGCAGGAGGAAATACTTCAAATGCACCAGCTCGTTGCTGATGTCTTAGCGAGTGAAAGCCCACTCTGCTTCTGCAGACCATGCACGGGTGTTAGTACTATGCCCCATTCTTAGAGACTTCACATCTTCTGAAGTCACCACGGGCTGGTTGTGATGCCTCTCTTCCTTTCCACCGCCAGGGCACGTTTCTCTCTTTTGTGTCTGGCTATATATTTAATATAGGATAATTTAATTTTGCAAAGGAGCTGGAAACAGTTTGCTTACAACCACAGGTGAAGGTTCTTAGTTGGGTGGCGGAGGTAGTAGGGGGGATGCAGGTCAACCTGTGACGCCACGAACTGCCCTGAAGAAAATCTTAGGGAAAGAATATGTAAGTATGAGTGGCCTGGGCCATATTTTTTGAGCATGTTTCCCAATGGTTCTGCTAAACAAAAGATTTTCATGTGGAACAAAACAAAAGATTTGGGAATTGAGGGCCGATAAGGATTTGTGTTTCAGAGGGTAGCTTACACCTCCCAGTTCAGGCATGGAGGGTTCCTCGGGCCAAAGGGTGAGATGCCTCCTCTGATTTCCCACCCAGCCTCCCTCCTGCTTACAGAAGTAGCAGGCTTGACCTGGGCTGTGATATGAAAAGCAACGTGAAGGTGTGTGGCCCAGAAATTTCTCTCTAACCTGTGTGACACTTTATCCTTACATGGTTTCCCTCGGTCTCTGGAGGCAGTGGGAACTATAAGACTACCCAGATGAAAGTGCGTGAGAGGGGACGCCTTCCTCCCTTTGGCTCTGCCATCTTGGTAGGGATTTACACACCCTGGCAGCTGGCTGAGAGAATTAAGGCAGGTAAGGAGGCATCAGATGGCTAACGGGATGGGATGGGAGGCTGCTAATGAGATCAGTCAGGGCACCTAAAGAGGGGAGTGGGGTCTTCCGTGTCAAAGACCAGTTCTGCTAACTCCCTTCATCCTTATGATTAGAGTTGGAATTGTCCCCCCACCAAAAAAAAAGCTATGAGTACCCTCTCCCCAGCTTGCCCCATTCCCAAGAGGCAATACTCTAGGAGTCTAAACAGCTGACCACGTCATATATTTTGCCTCCTTCCTTTTACAAAGGAATAGGGCATGTGTGCCTTGTGTGTGTGTGTGTGTGTGTGTGTGTGTGTGTGTGTGTTGGAAGGTGTGTTGGGCTCTAGAACTACAGATTCTCCTCTTTTTGTGCCCCTCGGGCCTTTTCACGGGGCCACCAATTTGGAGAATCTCAGGAACTGCACAGACAGGCAGCTGGATGGGAACCTGTTTCCTGTGGGCAGACAGCCCCTACATGGAGCTGAAGCTGCAGCCAATCACCCTGTGAAAGGAGCCGCCTCCCTGTAAGATGCAAAGGCCAGACCTCAGCTACCTCATACCGCCTCACAGTTCCCTGTGTTTGGTTCATCAAGTCCGCAGGCCCTCGATGGGCAGAAACAAAGAGAAGCAGGTTCCTGTTACTTTCCTTAGGAGCAAACCCTCGGAGTCACAAAGCATCAGTGAAGATGGGCAAAGGACAGCCTCTTGGGGCCTCTGTTCCCTCAGATGTAAAACAAATCACAGCAGTTCCTTTCTGTCTCTGAAGCTGTGTTGTTCTCTAACACATAACCGCTGTTAATTTGGCACACATTTAGACATGTGCATATGTAGAGAGACACCCTATAGGTGTTTAACTGATGTGAATTCAATTATATAAGTGCTGTCTCTTTTACATACTTAAACGTTAAAATGCTGTAAAATTACATTTTGCATACACACAGGTGGGGCAGGGGCTAGCTCACCTCCTGAGGCTACACACCCACCCTCACGCCCCCCTGCTTGCCCTCACTGCCAGCACCGCCTGCTGTGGCCAGTACTAGGAAACACGGAACAAATTCAGAAAAGTTGTTGGTGATTTACAGAAGTCTGATTCCCCTCCCTCCAGGGAGTGTCTGCTTTATCAAATGCAGAAGGAAAGAGATATTGGTGGAGGCTGGGGCCCTCAGGCCATTCCTCTGTCTTTCACCTCTGGCCTCTTCCAAGGCTTGTTGAGCAAAATTTCTGGTTGAATCAGATGGTGTTGGTTGAGAAAACGGAGGGTGATAAGTGAGGGAAAGGGCTCAATGATTTTCAAATGGCATCATTCCAATCTGATCAAATACACCAAGTAACCTTCCCTTCCAAGTGCAGTGACTTATGAAAACTCCCAGTTCCTCCCCTACCTTGTCCTGCACCATACATGCAAGCTACTGCTCTTCTCCATTTGGCAAGACACAGGCAGTTGGCCAGCTTCCCATAGAAAGGACACCTTTCCCCCTTTTAGCTAGCATTTCCCTTGAAGGATCAGAAAGGAACAGGCATCAGTATTGCATGTCTCCATGACTCCTCCTGCACGTTCCCATGACTGGTATCTGCTTTCTGTCCGGCACCACGTTCACCTGTCAAGCAGAGCCCAAGTGACACTTTCTGACCACCACTGCATTCCAGCTGCCCCCATCTGGAGAGTTCTGGCTTGAGTTTCTCTCTGTTCCTAGGCTATCTTTGACACAGTGACCCATTTTACCGCTTTCTGTCCAGAAGTGGCTGTTCCTCAAAGAGGAATGAAGCACTTTGTATCCATAACAATGCAAGTGATTCCCAAACAGCAGATGCTTTCCACTGGTTCAAAGTTTTGAACAGGCATTGAAGGAAACTTCACAAGGCAGTTACCCCTGGGGTAACACCTGGTAGGAGGCTGTACAACCTGAAATGTAGCTTTACAAACCACCTCAAAGCCATTGGAGGCAAAGATTTGGAACAGAAAAACCATTTCTCTCTAAGTAGTCCAGTATATTTCCTTCCAGCCAAGCAATAAGCCCAGTGTAACAGCAGAATTCCAGCATCTTCCTGAGTTAACACAAAGCCGCCACGTTGACTGGCTCCATTGGAGCCCTTTCACCAGTCGGCCTCATTTTACCATATCTAAGAAATGAGGTAGGCTTCCCTGGTGGCGCAGTGGTTGAGAGTCTGCCTGCCAATGCAGAGGACACGGGTTCGAGCCCTGGTCTGGGAAGATCCCACATGCCGCGGAGCAACTACGCCCGTGAGCCACAACTACTGAGCCTGCGCGTCTGGAGCCTGTGCTCCGCAACAAGAGAGGCCGCGATAGTGAGAGGCCCGCGCACCGCGATGAAGAGTGGCCCCCGCTTGCCACAACTAGAGAAAGCCCTAGCACAGCAACGAAGACCCAACACAGCCAAAAATAAATAAATAAATAAATAAAATTTTTAAAAAAAGAAGAAAAAGAAACGAGGTAGAGGCTGGTTACCTCCTAAAAGATGGAATTTGCTTTGGTTCTCTATTCCACATGCAAGCAAGCAGTAATTTATAATTGCTTGGAAACCAGTAGCACAGACGCTGATGAGTAAGTACTCAATTGAAGCCAAATTCCCCCTCCTATTCATGAAAGGAACTTGGATGCCCACTTTCAAGTGTCAGTCATCTTGAATCACACTGGTATTGAATTGAGCTACTGTTTTTTCCAAAGTAGCATCTCCCATTGAGCCAAACGATGCCTTCGGGCACATTATTCCTTTAAAAGTGTACTGTATTTGAATAGAAAAGAACTCAAATGTGAAAAAAATGTAAGTCTATTTGGGTGGTTGGTTATATCACCAGGGTTAAGTGTTTGTACTTCAAGTTACTATTTTGAATCAAGAGTTTTCATGTAACGACAGCCTAAAGGAAACCATAGTAAAAATTTGAACCAGAAATTTACTTACTGTAATGGATGATTACCAAAGAATAAATAAATCGCATTCAGGAACAGGAAAGAAAGAAAAGTGACATTGTTAAAAGCTGTCAACTTTGCAGAGCAGAATCCCTTCCCCACAGCTCCCCTCCCCCACCCCCTCTCAACTCCCCTTCCCATCTCAACTAGGAGCTCAGTGACTTTACGCACTTCCTCACCATTTCTCTCTTTCCAAACTTGCCTAATGGAAATAATCTGAAACTCATTTTCATTATGGTATAAATGATTGATAACTTAAGTGTTACATGTTTTCAGATTATTCATTTATTTTAACATGCTTGATAATGCTTTAGTCTAAAGGCAGGAACTCTAATGGGAATTTGAGCAGCCAGAGCATAGGTGAAGGATTTTTGTCAGTGAGGGCGATGGTGTTGGGGGAATGCCTTCCCAACCCAAGAGAGATCTTAATAGCAGAGAAGTTTTGGAGCTATTAATGAGGGTTTATCAATGAACACGGGCTAAGACAAAATATTTGACAAGCATATTTTTCAAAAAAAAAATAGTTGTGTGCCAGGAATTTAAGTGGCCTCAGCACATACGATTTGGGTGTTTGGTAAAAATAGCAAGATATGAAGATTGAGAAGATACATACACACACACCCCACACTTTTAAAGAGTTTACAAAGAATGTATGTTGGCATAACTGAGTCACTTTGCTATGCAGCAAAAATTAACACAACATTGTAAATCAACTATATTTCAATAAATTAAATAGATAAGAGTTTACAGTACCTCCTCTTACATTAAGGAGGTAGAAGAGGAATGGGGCAGAGCCCTGAGGTTCTTGGAGGACCTGGAAACTACGGGACCATGGGACCCAAGGCCATTGCTCTCAGAAACCCAGACATCTGGGGAGGAAGGAAACTGGGGAAAGGCTGTAAAACTAGGTAGCTAGTAGGTCACTGGTGACCTTTGTTGAGGATAATTCTGGAAGCCATTGTTCTCATGATAAAGACCAAATATCGCAAGACCCTGGATAATCTGCCTCCTGCCTACTTGTCAAATCTCTCCACTTCCTCCCAGCCCCAAACGGCTTCAGCCAAGGATCTTTGAACTTGGCATTTCCCAAGTCTGAAACACTCTTACATTCCTCTAACTGCCCCAGTTAACTCTTACTAACCCTTCAGGTCTCAGCTCAACAGTCATGTCCTCTGAGAAGCCCCTCTGACTCCTCAGACTAGACAAGGTTCCCTGCTCTCATAACTACTATACTCTCCTTTTAAAACTACATTTCCTAGTTTACAGTTATGTATTTGTGTGACAACTGATTTATGTCTCTCTCCCCTACGGCTCTATAAACACCATAAAGATGGGACCATATCTCGCTGGTTACCTTTGCGTCCCCAGCGCCAAGAACAGTGTTTGGCACATAATATGTGCTCAATAAATGTTAATTGATTATGTAAATGAATCAACTGATTATGTAAAAGAATCAACAATTCTTCTCATCAGTTGCTTTGTACTGAATGTTTATGTCCCACCAAAATTCGTATGTGAATTTTGAAGCCTAATCCCCATTGTGATGATATTTGGAGGTAAGGCCTTTGTGAGATAATTAGGTCATGAAGATGAAACCTTCGTGAATGGGATTACGGCCCTTATAAGAAGAGGTCTCTCGGAACTCCCTGGTGGTCCTTGCTTCCACCGCAGGGGGCCCAGGTTCTATCCCTGGTTGGGGAACTAAGATCCCACATACCAGCCATCACGGCCAAGAAAAAAAAAGAAAAAAAGAGATCTCTCTCCACCATGTGAGCACCCAGCAAGAATGTGTCCATGTGCGAACCAGGAAGAAGGCTCTCACCAGGCACCAAATTGTCTGGCATCTTGCTCTCAGACTTACCATTCTCCAGAGCTGTGAGAAATAGTTTTGTCGTTTAAGGCACCAATCTGTGGTATTCTAAGACATCAAGGCAGCTCAGGAGAATTAACAAGCTAGGAACCTTAAGCAAGTAGCTTATTTTCTTCAAACTTCAGTCTCCTTACCTCTAATATGGCATTAGCAATAGCACCTATTTCTGAGGATTGTTTTGAGAATAAAGTGAAATAATACATGCAAATAACTTAGTACATATGTAGCACAGAAAACACACTCAATAAAGTTTTCTTATTATTACTATTACAGCTTTCTCATCTATAAACTGATGGTTTTAAAGGTTCCTTCTGCTTTAAACATGCTATGACTCCTGTTTAATCCTAAAAGAAAAGTTCTTTGTTTTCTGGATTTGTCAACCTGGCAATTTTAACAATCAATGTATTAACTTTTTTTTTCCAGTAAAATAATGCTACAAGAAGCAGCAATGATTCGTCACCCTGTAATAATATGCATGAATTTAGGGCAGGGCCATAATTATTTTACGAACTTACATTTAATGTACAGAAGTCTTCCTTCATCTCACAAGATTCCAGGAAGTACAAAGAGGGGGTGATTTGGAATGAAAAGCTCCCTTTTGATCTACAGTTCTGAAGAGAGGCATGTTTTTTCTTTTGTTGGTCTAACAACAGGGTAGATATATATGCCCTTGCTTAAGAGAGAAGAAAAACAGAAAACCAAAAGTTAAGACATTCATATTACACAAGCCAAAATATTAAACAGAAGCCTGTGTGCCACTCTGTGATTTTCTAACTCTGTTGAATATCTTTCTGGATTTAAACCCTCATGAAAGAAGTAATGTTCATTACCTAATAATGATAAAATATGTATGGCCTTTTACTTCCAGTGAAAAACATGATCTTCTTTGCTCTTATAAGGTGTAATGGAGAGTTTTATGCCCACTTTATGCATGGGAAAGTTGAGGATCCATGAAGGAAGATAATTACCTAAAAAATCACATAGCTAACCAGGCACAAAACCAATGCCAAATGAGCCCAAAGGTTTAGGCCTCATGATCAGATACCCCACTTCCCTTTGCTTACCTGCCAAGTCCCGTAAGTGTGAGCTATACTTCATGTTTGTTTCCCATAAATACATCCTTATTGATAATGTCAATAAAGTAAATTTCATCACCCACTTGGAATGGCTCCGTCTTCATCCTGGCAGTGTTTTGCCTTCCAGAAGAGTAGAACAATGCACCATAGTTTCCAAGTGCCTTTCATTTGTCACTGGGACCTTTGCTATTTGGATCATACTTCCTCCTTGCCAGACCTTAGCAAATATAATATCTTGGTCCAGATAATTATCTCTGTAATGGAGGTAATTGCAATGGTAAGCATCTTTAACCCAAATTCCCATGTTTTTTCAGTGCTTTATTTTAGGCTGACCCATACTATCAAAAAGTGTTCCGGCGACGGCTAAAGCTAGAGAGGGACAAGGTATTAACCAAAAAATTATTAAGACCAACAACCAATGTTTGTATAAAGCTTTAAAGTTTACCAAGTTTCAATCCAGGGAGGTAACTAGGGCCGGTCTCATTATTCCCATTTTATAGATGAAGAAAATGAGGTTCATTCAGATCTTTTTATTTCAAATTCCATGCTAGAGCTACAATACCAATATCACAATACTACAATTCCTGAGCGCTTCACTATTATTGTTATTATTACTCTTACCATTCAAAACAAGAGGGCGTTTGCTTGAATTTCCCCCGACATGAGCAGTCAGAGAAATCAGAATTGGGATCATCAACCAAATTTTACTTAAAATAATTTACTTATTATTTTCCAGACATGCTTTGGACAAGTTATTTTAAACACAATTGCACATCAGTAAAAGTCCACAGGAACAATGGTCCCTCCACAGGCTTCTAATGGAGAAAGTGAATTCAGAACAGACCTTGTTACGGTGTCAAAATGAAACAATGCCTGGGCAAGTTCCATTACCATTCCAAAAACAAAACTAAGGAAATGGGAGAAGAAAGGAGAAAAGTAAAGTATTATTTATGTCCTGCTGGGCTTTAACTCTGGCAGGAAATTCTGAGTGAGAGCTCTTGTAGGTGCCCTACCACTTGACCCTGAGATTGTGGGACCTTTGCATGGCCATCTCCAATCAGGTGTGTGGTTGGCTCCTTCCACAGACTTCAGAGGCTGAAGGGGCCTGAGCCTCACTCAGCTTTTCCATATCTCCCCAAACCTGGCCACTGCATATGTAGGAGAGCTTCCCTTCTTGCTCCTACAAGCCTTGTAGACTTCGAGTTTACAGCAGGAAGAACTGCTTCTCTCCCCTCACCCTTTACATCACTTCTACATACATCATTCACTGATCCCTGTCTTAGTAAGTCTTTAAATAAGTGCTTATCACCTATTGACTGGGAACAGACAACTTGAAGAGACATGCTATGTGCCAGACACACAACAATAGTCTCAAACTTGATTACATAAGAATCCCTTGGAATGCCCATTTAAAATGCAGATTTCTGGATCCTACCTCTGGAGATGCTTATATGGTAGGTTTGGGATGCAGCCCAAGATCTGGATTGCAATCAAACACTCCAGATGATTTTGATGTAGGGGATCTAGGGTCACTTCGAGAAATACCATAGTAAGTGCTAAAGAACTGAATAAAAGAATGAATGAATGAATGATAATATCATGAATGAGAATCGATGGTTGAACTGTGTTTCCCTCATTTGCCTTGCCATGAGGATCATTGGTACACATTAAAAATAATGATTACTAAGCCTGCCCCAGACATAGTAATCACAGTCTCCAGGGAAAGAATCTGGGAATCTGTATTCTTAAATAAGTGCCACAAATGAGTCTTATGAAGAGGCACCTTTGAGGAATACTACCACATAGGCTGTGGTCTCTGTAGTTCCCACAACACTCATTTCCTGTTCTTTGAAGCAGTAACTTGGAGTGACCACATTCAAGCAAGTACCTGAAGTTCTTACCATCTTGGTAAAACTGCTCCTTCACTTGCCATTTTAGAAAAAATCAGACCCTTCAGCCATACCCCATATGATGCTTCCAGTAAATAGTCTACAGCTATGGATCCAAATGGGTTTCAATATAATCTGGCGAGACTTCAAAATATTTAATAATCAGTACTGTCTGGGCACCAACTAATCCAAGTGGACAAAGAGTATACATAGTAATATAAGCAACCAATGTCTACTGTCTAGATATTAGTCCCTAGTGTAAGACTTTAAATGATAGTTTTTTTTTTTTTTTTAATTGAACTGTAGTTGATTTACAGTGTTGTGCTAGTTTCAGGTGTACAGCAAAGTGATCCAGCTATATATATTTCAGATTCTTTTCCCTTATAGGTTATTAAGAAATATTGAGTATAGTTCCCTGTGCTATACACTAGGTTCTTGTTGGTTATCTATTTTGTATATAGTAGTGTGTATATGTTCCTCCCAAATTCCTAATTTATCCCTCCCCCCCTTAAATGATAGTTTTTTAATTGTGTAAGCTTAATAAAGCTTGGGAAGACTGGTGTATTTTCAAGAATCCCTTCTAATTTATCTCTTGCACCCCTTTATAGAAGGCCTGAGTTTGGTAAATATATTGAAGGTAATGCCTGATAATTTTGCTCAGGTTTGGTTAATACATCTTTCCCTGTTTAATTTGTTGCATGCTCCATGCCCTGACGTCTTATTCCTTACCAGACCAGAAGTTTTTTAATGTGCAAGCCTATTGTGCCTAGGGAAAAATGTTGAACTTTTGCCTTTGTAATAAGATATGCTCCAATGACCAACTTTAGCAATTTAATATAGTTGAATAATAACTGAATGGGACACTTTGTCACTCAGTCATTATTCAAGCTCCTACTGGGGGTGGAGAGAGGAGTTGCTGAAGGCCAGATTATTCCCAAGGGAGCTCAGCCACGCAAATCAACACTGAGAGAATCTTTTCAAAAACAATGTTACAAAAAATCAAAAATTCCAGGAAATACAAGTCAAACTATAGATTTGCAAAATGCTTATAAGAGCTCAAGTTCAATTTTACAAAATGGCATAGTATTTAGTATTCATTTAAGATATTTTCATACATGTAAAGTATGTTGGAAGGATAAAGCAATCACCTGGATAATTCAATCTGAGAAGTGCTTTGTAGGTGGACATGATCCAGATAGATGAGATCATTTCCACATGGTCCAGAGGTATGTGAAAATTCCCCTTCACCCTACACTGCATGTTAAATCTGATTCTGAAGATATTCCAGTATTCATTACAAGCTTCAAGCACCTGTGTCTTGCTCTGATGTGTACAAAGACATTTCTGCTGAAAATTTCAAGGTCTCTTATTTTCCTGCAAAACTTGAGGAAGCCGAAGTTTTTGTTTATTCATTTTAGTCTGAGTTGTTCTGTTTTGTTTTGCTTTTTGAGATGTACTGTAAAGCCAATTTTTCTTTTTTCTATATCTAGGACCAGGGCTTCATTTGCCAGTGAAGAAAATACCACATGCAGACTTTTAATTTCTGTACTTAGCATATATAATGTGTTCTAGAGTCTCATGAAAGTTAATCAAGGGAAAACCCAGCTAGCCTGGCAGCCTTAGGGAACTAGGGTGTGGTCATTCGGGAAGGCTGCCTCTTCCTCCGAAAGACACCTGGTTGGGATTAGGCTGGGCCAAGGCTGTCCGGTCAGTGACAGCTGCCTCAGTGTCAGGATAGGAGGCTTTGAGAAGACATGGCTCTCTTCCAGAACATCTGAGCCCTGATTCCTACAATGCCACAGTCCTCATTTTTACTCCATGTGTGGATATCACTACCAAAGAGGTCACAGAAGCTCCCTGACCTCATATCTCTACCACAAGAAAGGCCCTCGCCTGCTGCCTAGACCAGGGACCTTTTCCTTTCCAGGCATTCTCAGAAGACTCCGGAGAGTTGCAGAAGTTCTGGAAAGAGTTCTGGAAGGTGTAGGAAGCCCTGAGAGACATGTGCCCCATCAACAGAGGGTCGGAGAGCTCATGGAAGTGGCTCCTCATTATTCATCTCCTCTCATACCCCTACCCTACTTTATGCCAATCCCTCGGGTTTTCATAAACCAGGTTGAGGGACCGGCCACAGGTCCAGAAAAAACCCCAAATCTGGGACTGATAAGTTCATTAAGGGACCTCAAAGGATTTTTACAATTGTTGATAACCTCTGACAGTCATACCTACTTATTGTTAACAAAATATTTTTATCCTTTCTGAGATGTTGTGGATAGAAAGGCTTATAGGCAGGGTAAGTGTTCAGTGCAGATGTATTTTCTTGATAGTAGATCTAGCCCAGTGATTACTCCCTAAAAGTCATCATAGAGAGAACTCTCACACGGATACAGACAGAAGTTGAAAAACACATTTCCTAAAGTACTGATTTTCTCATATCAAGACTCTGGTTAGATGCCCCATGGTAGGAACCTTTCTCCACGTTTTGCGAATGGACAGAGAAAATCCTAGTCTTTGCCTCAGATTTCAGCTTAGGAGACAGCACTGCTTATCTGGAAAGATTCAGTGGCCCTGGCCCAAAGAATATTCAGCTTTTGCTCCAATGGAACCAGAATCCTCTTTTCGATGTCCACCACAAACTGGGTGTTAGAGAAAACAGATTGACTGCCCCATAGTGGAGCTGCCAAGAGGAACTCTAAGCCAGACTTTGGTGAATGGAAGCTCCCATTAGCACCACGAGCCCCTGGGGAAGCACCTGGACTGATCTTGGTTACTGTCTTCATGGCCTTACCTGACTCCTCAAGTTCCCTCTTTTGAGCCTAATCCGAGGACCACACCTCTAAAATCAACACCAGCCTAAGGTCCTCATTCTGACCCCCATTCTTGCCATTTCAATGGCCACGCTCAGCCTCTGTTCCTGACTTTGTCCACCCGAACAAGCCTTAGTCTAACCTGCCTTAGCTGATTATTCAAGCTGAACACATGTCTGCTAGCCCAACGCAGGCCCAGGCCCATCAGGAAGGCAAACCTCATCCTAGGCCCTCGTTCTGGCTTAGTGCCTCCGATGTCTGTTGCACAATTGGGCACCACAAGGAGCACATGACTGCCATCCACAAAGACAAAGATGGAAAATATGAGCCATCCACTTGGCAACTATGTTGGCATCCTCCTCCATTCATGCTGCCAAGCCCTGACCAGAAAGATCTTGGACCGCTTATTGCCCAATGCGGTCAGTCCAGACTCAGGGTGGCTCAGGTCACGGCTGGTAGAACCGGCTATAATGACACTTATACTCGCAAGAAAAGGACAGAGGAGGGGACCCAGACTCCATATCAGCTTATGCCCGTCAGATTCAAGCTAAAGAGAAATCTAGAAATCTTCATGAGACTAAACAGGAAAGATTTATTATTATTATTATTGTTGTTACTGTTATTATTATTTAGAAAATGACCAAAAATAAACATATTCTACCTTTAAAAATTTTTAATTTGATTTCCATAGGAAAAACTGAATGCGTTTTCTGTCCACAGAAAGCATGTATGGTCTTTTTCCAGGAATAAGGGAAGCAGGAAAATAGGTGAAGAAGAGTAAGTAAATGATTAGGGTATAAGCTATAATGTAGGGAAGAGCTATGTCATTGTTGCCTACAGAGTACTAATCCTATGTCCCAAGTGATTTTGAAAGCACTTTAAAGAAACCAGGAAGAAAATTAAGTACTTGCCTATACATTTATCTCATTTTATTCCCTCCCCAGTTCTTTCAAGTGAAGATTTATTTCCCCCACCTTGCAAATAAGGAAACTGAGGCAGCCTCAAAGAAGCTAAGGGACTGCTCAAGGTTACAAAGCTACAAAATGGTTGAGATGGGAGTTGAACCCAGTTCACCAGATACCAAAGCTCACAACCGTCTTTCATTAAGGATTGTCATTAATTTAGACAACTATCTTCCCCCTGAAGCATATGCCAAAAGAAGTTTACCAACATTCCAAGACAATGTCATCAGGGAGAGCACAGTCAAATTACTATTGAAGGAGCCCTTCCAGTCCGTTTCCCAAAACTAGTGTTGGAAGTGTTGGAAGGTGAGTTTGGTAATTGGTTCACTTTTAATAGATGATTTATTTTAAGCTGCCTGGCTTGATGATGCAACAAGCAGGGGAATGAGCTTGGTTTGAAGATAGATTTCTGATCTTCTGGGAAGTGCTTCTACTTCAATAAGCTTTGACTCACCAAGGAAATTCCTAAGGACGTTTAGTCACAACCTGCTGAGCTGCCAACGCTGTAAATATACACATGCCCATATGCACACATATGCATAGGAATAGATAATTCTGTCGTCATGGCAATGAATGCTGCTTTCATCAGGGACCAAGCCATTGCAGTCAGCAGGGAGGAGACTGCTGGGGGGAAACTTTTCTTCTTCCAACTTGGGTCCAGTAGTTGGTGGCCTGTAAATTAACTGACAAGGGATAGGTTAACAGGAAAAGAGATGAGGTTTACTTAAGCCTACACACAGAACTACTCAATAATAGGTAACTCACTCAACACACTGGGATAAAAACTTTATATATAAATTAACAAAGGGGTGGTGATGGTGGTAGTTAGGGCTTCAGTAGGAAGATAGGGAAGGCTCTGTGGGACTTTTTGATGCTAATGGCTATGGGCAGTCTGCCTCCATACAGGCACCTAAATACATTGGAAACACCCATGGTGGGGGGGAGGGAAGGAGGTTAATGGCAGCTGTATATTCTGAAAGCTATGTTTGTGTCAGATAAAGGGACTTGAGATAAGATTTCTTCCTGTATCTTCTTTAGCTCAAATGTTTTTACTTTAAAATCAACTCTGGGGGGTCTGAGCGGTTCCCCACATTTCCCTCACCAGAAACATCCCTAGAAGTTTAAAAAAAAAAAGAGGCTAGGTTGATGGCTATGGGAAGAGATTTGGATTAGAAGTTGCAGGGAAAGAGATACACAAAGGGAAAAGAAAACAAAGATGAATGGTTGGAGCAGTTTCTGAGTCCACAGGGCAGCCAGTCAAGAAGATTTCTAGACGTTGGATTTTGAAGCACCTTTAGTGAGGATGGTAGTGGCAGTGTTACAGCCATGGCTATTTCCTGGAGCAGAGCATGGAAGATGCAGGTGTTCCAGTGAATTTTCTGAGTGGTCCATACTGTTGTGGTGATAAATCCTTTGAAGTTATAGCACTTCAGCTTCAGCTCGCAGGGCTTTAGGAAAAAGGCAGCTTTAGTTCTCAGTGATGCCAAGTCAGGAGAGTGAGAGAAAAATTTAATTACCAACAAAATGTGTAAGATAGCAGGTAGAATTCACAGAAATGAAAAGTAGCTTTAAGACAATGAACGGGACTCAAATCTGGTAACATACAAGGGTAGGTTATTATTTTCCACTGAGACATACAATTTCTTTCTACAATCACCCCCATTTTTTAAAAAATTTATTTTATTTATTTATTTTTGGCTGCGTAGGGTCTTCGTTCCTGTGCGCGGCTTTCTCTCGTTGCGGTGAGCGGGGCTACTCTTCGTTGCAGTGCGCAGGCTTGTCATTGCAGTGGCTTCTCTTGTTGCGGAGCACGGGCTCCAGGCACACGGGCTTCAGTAGTTGTGGCACGTGGGCTCAGTAGTTGTGGCTCACGGGCTCTAGAGCGCAGGCTCAGTAGTTGTGGCGCACGGGCTTAGCTGCTCCGCGGCACGTGGGATCTTCCCGGACCAGGGCTCGAACCTGTGTCCCCTGCATTGGCAGGCGATTCTTAATCACTGTGCCACCATGGAAGCCCCTACAATCACCCCCACTTTGAGCAAAGATTATCAAAGTAAGATTACTCTTGTTTACAAAATAAGTCTTGTCTCATTAAGTTTGGCCTGATCATTTACATAAGTGCAGCAAGATTGGTAATTGGACTATATAGGCCTTTTAAAGTTTGCTTGGCTGGAACTTTTATAAGGAATCTCAGATTGGACTTTTAAATGCCTCTTGATGCTTGTAAGCCAAGCCATGAACTTATCAGACTTCATCTGCAGTATTTATAGATTTGGTGATTTCCTTTCTTCTTGAGGTTCCCAAAATATTCTGAAGTTCCTGGGCCTGCCAGAAAGTGACTTTCCCTACTCACCTATAAAGGCCAGGAAGTCTGTAAGCCAGGTACCAGGCCAGTTTTTCCAGAACGGTTTTGTAAACATTGGCTTCATAAAGCAATCTTAATTCCTGAAAACTGTTTGGTCATAGATGATTCTGTGCACATGAATCTCAAATATGACATTCCAGTTAAAGCCTTGGTAATATACCCAATTTTCTCAATTATGTCCTGTTACAAAGAGAACAGATTCTTATTGAACTTATGCAAGCAACTATATTGCAATGAGAATAAAAATATTCAATAAGAGTTTCTGAATTCTGGAGGGATCAGTTAGGGAAACAACGATAAATGTTTCTTTTCAGTTTGCAAAGATATAATCTTCTTAATTGTTGTGAGTTATAGATAGCTTAGGAGAAAACAGAAAAGGCGTTCCTTATATCCAGAAAAACAAAACATCTAAGAACAAGCAATATTCCAAACAAATAAACAAAAAAATCCATAAAAATTATAATCATTTTTCATTTGCTCATTCAGTCCCACATAATAATTCTTGTTCCACTTGAAACTGGCTTAGCAGTTTTGTGAAGTCATCCGCTTCACCACTAGAGTTCTGGAAATCCTTAGTGGTATGATCTCAAATTTATTTAAGCAATGCCATCAGAAGCCTTTACCCCAGAGTACCTTAGGTCATAGATCTTTCTGTGGTTCTCTGAAACATCCCTTTTGTTGAAGACAAAGTATTCCGTCTTGTAGCTGATTGCAAGAGCTTTTAGGAAAGCATCAGAATAACACAATAACTATCTGTGAATGACAAAAAACTTAAAATGGCCACTGTTAAAGTTTGATGAGAATTCATTATAAAAAATAATGCAGTTGACAAATTTGGTTGTTTCTGTGCAATATATTCTCTTAGGATAATAACTGAAATTATGATTGATAACATTCTATCAGGACATATCATAGACAATGAGGGCACTGACAAATTTCTAGGAACTTCATAGAATTTCTGAAGTACTTATATCAATAACATTTAGGCATACCAGTATAACCTAGGGAAGGTTAAGCACCTCTTCCCATTTGACAATGCTTCCCGTGCAACTCAACTTATGACATAAACTTAATTAGTTAAATATCTCCCTTTTCACAAGGTGAGAGGACAAACCCTTTGAGATTTTCCAGGGACCCCGTGGAAAGTCTCAAAGTCAGTTCCAGGTCAAAAAGACTTCATTTAGAATTTGATTTTGGGAAGCTGTCCAAAACGTCAGCAGGTTTGAACATCTGATTAAATAGGATCACAGGTCAGTTTTTATTTAAGAAAAAATACTTGGTCTTCTTAAATAATCAAAAACATGGTTAAAGTACTGGAAATTATTCCAATAAGACACAGAATCTTTGCTTCCTAAGTAGATGACTTAAAAGGTAAAGAGAACCTTTTTACAATCTCTTATTAAGAACACACCAGTAATCCAAGAAACTTTGTCTTTTTAAGGGAGAGAAAACCAAACTCTAATTTTGCATCAATACATTACTGATATTAAAACAATATTGACATTATAAAACTTACAGTAAATCCATTCAGTCTTAGCCAGCCTGACCACGTGAGATAAGATTCTCTCTCTGTCCCACATCACCCCACCCCCCAACCTGTAAAACTTCCTGTATTTATTCATCTTTTTATCTCTCTTTTTTTTCTTTTTTCTTCTGGAACAATCTTTTTTTTTTTTTTGTGATAACAGAGCAGTTTTAATTCTAGCACCTGAAGCTATACAAGGATATGCTTTATAAACTTCGTGGAACTGTTGTACGCATTCAATAAAGTGACAACTCGCAATACCACTTAGTATCTCAAAATCAGGAACATACCTTTGAATTGTTTAAACACAATCCACAGAATGAAAAACAAAATCAGAAGTCACCCACGGTTATACTAATTGTCAATTAAAAGTTTTACCACTTACTACTTGATATAGCAGTCAGTATCTAGTAGGGGATATCGGAAGTGATTTCAGATTTTCATCCTGTCGTACTCTATTGGGAAGGTTTCTTGAGGAGCTATGTGACTGGCCAAAGGTGGGTACAACCAGGACCAGAACAGCATGTAAGGTTCTACCACAGTTTCTGTAGTTTTCACTTTTTTCCTTTGTCAGCTAAAAGTGAACAGTGAGAATTAAATACTTATCTTTACATATACACGAGGTATGCTGTGAGAGCATATTTGCTTACAAACATATAAAAATATTTGTTAACTAGTTTGATAAGAAAATAACGTATAAAAGTATATAGCAAAACGTTAATCATCTCTGACCCTGGAAAGATCAATTCCATATTTTATATTATAAACAAAAACAGTTTTAGTTTTTTTGAATCCCTTACCCAGAAATACGTGAAAAGGAAGACAGACAGAAATTATTTATTTTTACTCTCAACATGGCTGTGAAAAGAGTTAAATTAAAAAACCAAGAACACTAAAATGCCTAAGTCCAGAATGAGTCCAAATATTTGGCCACATAGAATATTATCTTTAGGAATAATAGTAAAGGCTTTACATGCAGTTTTTAACCTATAAATACAATAGGCATTTTGGTATTTTGGCCACTGGAAAACAAAGGCTATAGCATCAGTAAAGGTCTGAGATGTCTCACTTTTGTGAATTCAATTCAGTGTATTTAAGGTTAACTAAAGTTGACATCAAAATTTTTAGAGATAGGCAAAAATTCACATTTAAAAAAAACTCCCTATGTTTCTATTTAGAGTAACAGTAGGCGATATGATTCCAGAAGTTAAAAGTTATTTCACAACCTATGACTTCAGCTTGGCAAACAGCTTAGGTTCCAAAGCTGATTCATCCTTATTAAAAGTAAGCCCTTAAAAAAATAATGTGTCTGTGTATATAGATATCCATTTTAAAGGAATCAATCTTTGAAGCAGCCTTAGTGTTTCCTTTAAATCTGTCTTGAATGACCATTGGATTAGCTTCATGGAAAGGATTAGCCAGCTTCTTGGGCTAAGGCTACCACGGTGATCATTTATCTAAGGCTAGAAAGGTACCAACATGATGTAAACTGTAAGGAGAGAAGGAGAAGATGAGGGCTTTTCCTGGCAGTTTGTAGCTAAAATTCAAGGGATTCTTAGAAAATGACACAGTGGCAGCCTTTCTTGTCTTTTTCTTTCCGTGTTGGTTCTGGTGAAGGAGGACATTCCTGCTCTTGAAATTTCCTTATAACCCGGACAAGCTCATGGAAAGCTTGATCTACATTCATCCTAATCTTTGCTGACGCCTTCATGTATGTTACCTTAAGTTGTCGCGCTAACTGCTGTCCTTCTTCCTGCGTTACCTGTCTCTGAGGATCCAGATCTACTTTATTACCAATTAAAATCATTGGAAACTCATCACGATCCTTTACTCTGAGAATCTTGGAAACATAGATTTCTTCAAAACTGCCTCTATCTGTGACTGAAAAGACCAACAGGAAACCCTCGCCAGTTCTCATATACTGTTCTCTCATAGCTCCAAACTGTTCTTGTCCCGCTGTATCCAGAATATCTAGCCGCGCTGCCCGGTCATCTGTCACGCACTGCTTTGGGTAGAAATCCTCGACGGCTGGATCATAATCCGTTACAAAATAGGACTGGATGAACTGGATGGTGAGCGCCGACTTGCTGCGCCGCCCCCGCCGACCACCACGAGCCGCTCCTTCTCTTGGCCGGAGCCGTCCCGCCAGCCGGCCGCGGCCATGGGGACGCCGCCGAGCCGCCGCCCGCCCTAAGCCAGGCTCCGGGGACTTGTGCGGCCGGTGGGCCGCGGGCAAGCGGCCGGGCGGGGGTCCCGGGCCCCGGGAGATGCTGGAGGGCCCGTCCGGGCGGCAGCGCGGCGCCCGGGCTGGCTGGGTCCCGACCGAGGCGCGGAGAAGCGAGGTGACCGCGGCGGCGAGGGGCTGCAGCGGCCGGGGGGCGCACTCCTGCACACGTCTTCGCAGTGCCAATGGAACAATCTTTAAACAACTACTTTTGGACAGAATTACACTTTTTTTTTTTTCTTAACAAACACAATCCTACATTCCTTGAATACTTTGCATTCAGAGTTTTCTTCTTCACCCTTATTATTTCTAGTAGCTTCATTTACATATATTGATTATAATTTTGAACCCTTAGTAACCTTTATTTCCCAGAGAAAACTAGGAAGTAGACAATTGTGAACTGTCATAGACCAGCACTGTGTAGTAGATTAGCAAATTTATCAATACATCATCTCACAGTTTCTAGAGACTTATGCTGCCCTCATAGTACAATTTCTCAATATGACAAAAAGATCATCTTTGTTCATAGAACCAAATATCTTTAGTTTCCTGTATAAATAAGAAGTCAAAATAGATAAACTTAAAGCTATGTTTAGTAATTAATGTTTCAATATTTTATATTATTTGGAAATGATCTACATATTTAATGGATATCTATTATTTAACTTTGTATAACTCTAAGGTTTCAAGTTACCAAAAAGATTTTGGAAAGTACTTCTAAGCAGACATATAATAAAACACAATTCTTGTTGAAATAAAATTTGTAAGAGCAATGATTTAATTTGATTAAAATAAAATCTCTAAGGAATCTTGCTCCCTGACTTCAGACTATACTACAAAGCTACAGTAATCAAAACTGTATGGTGCTGGCACAAAAACAGACACATAGATCAATGAAACAGGATAGAAAGCCCAGAAATAAACCCACTCACTATGGTCAATTAATCTATGATAAAGGAGGCAAGAATAAACAATGGAGAAAAGACAGTCTCTTCAATAAGTGGTACTGGGAACACTAGAGAGCTACATGTAAAAGAATGAAATTAGAACATTCTCTACAAAAATAAACTCAAAATGGACCTAAACGTAAGGCCATATACTATAAAACTCCTAGAGGAAAATATAGGCAGAACACTCTTTGACATAAATTGCAGTCATATTTTTTTTCGATCTGTCTCCTAGAGTAATGGAAACAAAAGCAAAAATAAACAAATGGGGCTTAATTAAACTTAAAAGCTTTTGCACAACAAAGGAAACCATAAACAAAACAAAAAGACAACCTACAGAATGGTAGAAAATATTTGCAAACAATGCGACCAACAAGGGATTAATTTCCAAAATACACATCTTATATGGCTCACTATCAAAAAAATAAATAACTCAGTCAAAAGAAAAAAATGGGCAGAAGACCTAAATAGACATTTTTCCAAAGAAAACATATAGATGACCAGCAGGCATATGAAAAGATGCTCAACACTGCTAATTATTAGAGAAATGCAAATCAAAACTACCATGAGGTATCACCTCAAACCAGTCAGAATGGCCATTATCAAAACGTCTATAAATACTAAATGCTGGAGAGGGTGTGAAGGAAAGGGAACCCTCTTCCACTGTTGGTGAGAATACTGGTGCAGCCACTATGGAGAACAGTATGGAGGTTCCTTAAAAAACTAAAAATAGAATTACCATATGATCCTGTAATACCACTCCTGGGCATATATCCAGAAAAGATGAAAACTCTAATTCGAAAAGGTACATGCACCGCAATGTTCATAGCAGCAAAATTTACAATAGCTGAGACATGGAAACAATCTAAGTGCCCATTACAGATGAATGGATAAAGAATATGTGGTGTATATACACAATGGAATATTACTCAGTCATAAAAAAGAATGAAATAATGCTATTTGCAGCAACATGGATGGACCCAGAGATTATCATACTAAGTGAAGTAAGTCAGATAAAGATGAATATCATATGATATCACTTATATGTGGAATCTAAAAAAATGATATAAATGAACTTATTTACAAAACAGAAACAGATTTACAGACATAGAAGACAAACTTATGGTTACCAAAGGGGAGGAGGGGGGAGGGATAAATTAGGAATTTGGGATTAACAGATACACACTACTATATATAAAATAGATAAACAACAAGGACCTACTGTATAGCACAGGGAACTATATTCAATTTCTTGTAATAACCTATAACGGAAAAGAGCCTGAAAAAGAATATATATATACACACACACACATATATATATATATCTTTGAATCACTTTGCTGTACACCTAAAACATTGTAAATCAACTACACTTCAATTAAAAAAAAAAATCTACTCAGCCATAAAAAGGAATGAAATTGTGCCATTTGCAGAGACATGGATGGACCTAGAGACTGTCATACAGAGTGAAGTAAGTCAGAAAGAGAAAAACCAATATCGTATATTAACGCATATATGTGGAATCTAGAAAAATGGTATAGATGAACTTATTTGCAAAGCAGAAATAGAGACACAGCCATAGAGAACAAATGTATGGATACCAAGGGGGGAAGGGGGGTGGGGAATGGATTGGGAGATTGGGATTGACATATATACACTACTATGTATAAAACAGATAACTAATGAGAACCGACTGTATAGCACAGGGGAACTCTACTCAGTGCTCTGTAGTGACCTAAATGGGAAGGAAATCCAAAAAAGAGGGGATATATGTATACGTGTGGCTGATTCACTTTGCTGTACAACACAAACTAACACAACATTGTAAAGCAACTATACTCCAATAAAAAAAATAAAATCTATAAGTTTTATAATCTTAAACATATAGTAAATAATAGCTTATTTGATTAGTAAACCCAAGTAGTCTGAAAATATGTTTGTATCATAATGCTGATAACTCAGAAGAAACAGTTGTTTTTATTATTAAACAAATGATATTAAACTAGTCTTATTTACTAAAGATTTACCCAAATCATGTGAATTTGAAAAAAAATTTAGATTTCTGAGTTTTAGGAATATTTCATTTATATGTTTTTATTTTTCTCTAAGCCAATTAAAGTAGAGCTCTTTTAAGGAATTTTATAAATTAATTTGGCTATACCATCCAGGGGTAAGAAAATACCACATATACATATTACATACATAGACAGACATAAGCTTACATGCAGACACAAATAGAGATCTTATAGCTTTCATAGTAATCCAAAATTTATTAGTTTAGGTAAGAGTTAGTGTTTGTCTTTGCCCCACTTTTTATTCAGACTATGTTTCTAGCAGATGAAATGAGTTGTTATTTGTTCAACATACGGGCTAAAGCTTTTTACCAGTATTTGTGGGGGAGACCTTTAAGACCTTTTCTTTGCCTTGATGTATAATCAGTGGAGGCTGTAGTTCAGTCTCAGCTGGTTGTTTTAGTGGCCTGAGAAGTTACTATTTATTTATTTGTTTGTTTGTTGGGCTATGCCGGGTCTTAGTTGCCGCATGCAGGATCTTTTTAGTTGCGGCATGCAGGATCTAGTTCCCTGACCAGGAATCGAAGCTGGGCCCCCTGCATTGGGAGCGCAGAGTCTTAACCGCTGGACCACCAGGGAAGTCCTGAGAAGTTACTTTTTAAAGCCCAAGGAGTGCTAAGGAAAAGAGCACTGGGGGCTCATTAAAGGGGGATATTAATTGGTTTTTATTAAGAGGAGAAACAAATTTCTCATATTTTATGACAGGAAGCAATAGTACAATTAAAAGCAAGGGATCCCTCAGGCTGAGAGCCAGCCTTATTTCCTTGGATGTTTGCATTTTAAAGAGATGGCTCTCGGGTCCTGGAGAAGACGGTTCTGGGTGGTAGAAGATTTACATCTCAAAGAGGGAGAGGAAGAAAGAAACCTTTTAAAATAACTGCTCTGAGAGTGTTTTCAGGGGCATATTTGCCTATTACCAGATTTTGGCCGGGACAACAGCAAATTCGTCTGGTAGCACTGAGCCTTTGCAAACAGGCATTTTTAAGGGGGGGAGGGGGAGAGGGGGATGTAGTAGGTGGGCAGAATTATTTGTGTTGAGAGTCTGTAGTTTCTAATTGGCCCAGGTTGAGGCCTAGTTGCGAAGAGGTTTCAGAGGAGCCGGACTGAGGAGGCTGAGGTCTAGCGTAATTACTATTTGTGTTTCTTTTTCTTAAGTTCAGGTCAGTCCCTTTTCCAACATCCTGACTTCTTAAAGTATCAGCAAGTATCTTGAGATGAATAGGGGAGGCTTTGGAAGTGGTCAGAAAGATGGGTGTACTTTGGGTTACTTCTAGAGCCATATTTCTGATTTTATAAAGACTTGATTAGTAAGGTAAGGACAGATATTTTTAATTCTTCAAAGAATTGAGTGGCAGCCTCAGTAGTGATATTAAGGGGCTGGCCTACCCATCCAACTATATTATTTTGAATTTCGTACTTATATCAGAGAGAGTTCCAATTAAGGCAGAAACCAATATTCCTATGTTCCAGGGTTTCTGGATTTAGAGCTCTGTGTCTTTGTAATGTTTTTATAAATCGTTCAACAAAGGCTTTGGGATGTATTCCTTCCCTCTGAGTACTTCATTCCACTTTAGCCCAATTAACCTTCAGGGGAAAGGCCCCAGTGGGCCATTTGTAGCAGGGAAGTGGAGGAGGGGAGTTTACGGTGGATATAGATTTTGATTTCTGTTCTTTAATTTTGTTAAGGGAGACTTTTAAGCTAGCTGTGATCTTTCTTTATGTCCTTCTTTCAATTTGATTTTTCCATATTGGTAACAGGATATTTGTTTAGGGTGAGAGTTCTCTAAAAATTCTTACAAATATAAACTCTTTTTCAAATCAAAAGATCTGTTGTCTGGCCACTGACGACTTAGGATCTGCAAACGTATATCTATTCTAAAATGTGCCTCAAAACCAATGGACCTTTTTATGATTTAGCCATGGACACAAGAGGCAACCCCCCAAAAGGGTGCAGAAAATGAAGACCCATAATTTAGTCACTCCCAACAATAGCCAAAGAGAAAGAAAGCAAAGAATCTTATTTGCCACAGGTGATGAGAGTGGTGTTTGTGAAAACATGTGTCTCTAGTTTCCCATAAAAGTGAGCTACCTTGGGATGTCCCTGGTGTTCCGGTGGTAAAGAATCCACCTTCCAATGCAGGGGACGCGGGTTCGATCCCTGGTCTGGGACCTAAGATCCCACATGCCACAGGACAACTAAGCCCGCGTGTCGCAACTACAGAGCCTATGCGCCCTGGAGCCTGCGCGCCACAACTAGAGAGAGAAAACCCACGTGCCACAACAAAGCGCCTGCGCTGCAATGAAGGCCCCACATGCTGCAAACTAAGACCTGACGCAGCCAAAAAAATAAAGAAAATAAATTTTTTTTTTTTTTAAGTGAGACACCTCCAGTTACAGACCTTCCGATCTGTGTCTGACACCAGGCAGGTGATACCGGGATACGACTTCTCAGCACAAGCAAGGCAACGAGGAAACAGAGGATAAGGTCCTTGCGGACTAAGACCCTTTATCTAGACTAAGATGAACGCACTAAGAGCTGGTAATGGTTAGCAGAACACCAGCCACAAATGGGGTGCCCAGTCTGCTCACATATTTGTCCTGCAGTCTACAGATTCTCATGATCTCAACCTAATGTTTGGCTTCTTCTGAACACAGATCCAAAAATCTGCATCCCTGGGCAGACAGAAAACCAGAGAGTGAATGCACTTACTAGATCCAAACCAAGCTCTCAGGACACAAAAAGAGATGAACAGATAGGACAGAGTGGCTATCCCCGGGAGGGAAAGGATCTACAATAAGAGTACTCAAACTAGAAAAATGGTACAGATGAACCGGTTTGCAGGGCAGAAATAGAGACACAGATGTAGAGGACGGACCTATGGACACCAAGGGGGTAAAGTGGTGGTGGTGGTGGTGGTGGTGGTGGTGGGATGAACTGGGAGATTGGGATTGACATGTATACACTAATATGTCTAAAATGGATAACTAATAGGAACCTGCTGTATAAAAAATAAATAAAATTCTAAAATTCAAAATAAATAAATAAATAAATAAATAATATCTTCACAGCAAAAAAAATAAAAACCGAGTCACAATATACAAAGAACTAGTTCGTGTAAGTATTTTCTCCTGCTAATCTCAACCTTGGAAAGAAAAAAAAACGGAGATGCTCTTACTGCCTTTGCTCAACCAGACCCTGAGAGACCTGGGAGTCTGGCTGGTAAGGAAACTTACCTGTCAGCTTGGTCAGTGGTCCCAAGATCTCAGCTACAGTCTCTGGCGTGATCAGGGTGCCCCTACCATCCCGTCCTTATCACCAAAACTGTTGAACTGTTGAAGAAGGAAAACTTTTCTTCTTCCAACTGATGTCTAGTGGTTGAGGGCCTACAAATTAACCAACAATAGACAGATTAACAGGAGAAAAGACAAGGATTACTTATGCAGGCAGGTGGAAGTAGTCAGTGATGAGGAACTCATTCAACAGCCAGGGATTAACAGGTTCATGTACCAAATTTAACTGAGGGGTGATGGTGATTAGGGCTTCAGTGGGAAGGTAGGGAAGGTTCTGCGGGACTTTTTGATGCTATGGGAATGGATAGTCTGTCTCCATGGCAGCTGAATTTGCAGGAAACTCCCTGGGAAGGGGGTTAACAGCAGTTGTATTTCTCTGGAGTCTCTGCCATAGTCAGGTAAGGGCCATTTAGATAAGATTTCTTTCTGCCTCTGCTTTAGCTAAAATGTTTTGTCTTTAACATTATCTTTATACCAACTCTGGGGGTCTGAGTGGATCCCAAGACTCAAGACTCTCATCACCCCAAAATTTTAAAGAAGGAAAACCTCCTGGGTCCTTCCTGTGACAAGTGTTGAGATAGGCAATATTTCGATGATGGGCTTGAGAGCTTCCAGAAGATTCAGTGAAGTTCCTGGTGACAGACACATTGCTGCCTAATACAAAGGCACTGTGGGTTTATCAATGTAATTTCTGCACAGGCTGAGATCATCATGGGCTTCATTCCAACAACACAAGTCCTGGCTTCTGTGCCCACAGTGAGGGCTGGTATTTAACTTCATTAAGTCCCCAAGATTCAAAGTCCATTACTTGCCTTCAGAAAACCACTGCAAAAAAAGAAAGAAAGAAAGAAAGAAAATCACTGCACAGTATTTCAAGACTTAAGTGATATCAGTTTTTGAACTCTTTCTATATATAGTTGCTTTTTCCTTTTACCCACCACAGGCAGGAAAGGTAGACTGTTTATATTTTCAGTTACAAATTGATCTTATAACTCAAACACTGATGTCCAAGGAAATATTGTTATCCGTGGAAATATCTAGAAGAAAAGGTAAAATTCAATTCTAATTTCCAAAGGCAGTATTCCATATTCTCTATTACTTTTAGTATGCTATGATTTAGTGCTGTTTGGTTTCAGGAGAACAAGCTTCCTGTTCATTAAAGCCATTTTCACACCTTCAGAAACTCTAGTTATTAAGACAGATAAGGATATCTCCTAAAAAACTGTGGTCTCAAGTCCATCAATTCAAACTGCTCATTCAGAATACAAAGTATAGAAATTAAAGATAAATGAACCACCAGGTGATCTTTTCTTAGAAGATGGAAAACACCATAAAAAGAAAGTCAGGTATTTGTCTGTAGTATAGACTCTCGGGATGAAATTCTTGAGGATGGGCACCATGGATTTGGGGCTTACTAACCTGCAGGGATACTGGAAATGAATAGCAATGAGAATAAGAACATAGCCAGAATGGTTCAGAGTTTGAGATACTTCTATATAGAATGAATTTAGACATTGCTAATTAGTGGTTTGAATTCTAGCTCCCCCAAATATTATCAAAATAACCTTTTGATACTGGATAATTCTTTGTCAGAAGAGGGGGATTATCCTGGGCATTGTAGGATGTTTAGCAGCAATCTTGACCCTGACCCTCTAGAGGCCAGCAGCATCCCCAGTCATGACAATCAAAAATGTCTCCAGACATTGCTGCATGTCCTCTTGGAGGCAAAATCAGCCCCAGTTAAGAAACGAATGCTTTACAGGTAATAGAGATCACCACCTCAGCAGTCTTAGCAGAGGCTCAGCATAGGGAGGGCAAGGTTGGGAATAGTTTTGAGATTTTGAAGTATGGTTTTCTTCAATGTGTGTCTTTCATCTTGAGAGTGGGGAGGTCTGGTTAGGGCTGGGTGAGGACCACAATGTAATCTTTAGGATTAATGGACATAACAAGGTGAAGATTTTGAGGTGAGGGGTTTGAAAATGCTCAAATTGATGTAAAATTATCCTTTGATGTTTTCAGTAGATGAGCTGAAGGGTCTTTGGGGAGGTCTTTGGAGTGAACGATAAAGTCATTTGTAATTGCCATCTTCTTGGGCTTTCTGGAACAGTAAAGTTATGCTGATGAAGACCCATGGAATAGAAAAGTTATGTTAATGTAGACTGTGGGGATGGAAATGGTTTTGGTTCTCAGTAGATTTCTTGAGTTTTTTTCCCCCTCAGGTTGCTATCTACTTTTTTGCCCACTATTACCACATTCACAAAAGCCAATATATAAGATGCCAAACTTATTGTGCTGTGTCTCCAGCACAGACTCTGGAGTTACTGTTGGGGTTTCATCCTGGTTTTACCACATTACTTACGACCTGGGCAAGCAACACACTCTTGTCAAACCTCAGTTTCTCCGTCAATATACTAAAGTCAGTAATAGTATCTCCCCATCAGGTTGTGGTGGAGTTTGAATGAAATAATACATGTCTGGTGCTCTGAACATAATATACACTCAAACGGTATAAACCAATTATGCAAAACTATGAAAAAAATGCCATAGCAACAGTGTACCTATGCTTGGACCATCATGTTTTTGAGGACCTCCTTCATTCTCTTTTCCATAAGCTCTAAGAAAAGACTGGGTTGAAAAAGAAACTAAATGCTCTCTCTGCATCCTAGAAATATCATGGAGTGAGAGTGGCTAACTGTTCTAAGTTCCTCTACTCACGTTCTTAATGGAGCGTGCTCTTTGATCACCACTAACATGTGTGGGGTGACTTAGGCTATATTTTAGTTATGTCACCGCTGTGAAAGTTGGTGAACAATAAGAGCACCATGGCACTAGCTTGTGGTAGGTTAAAAGCTACTTTCCTGAAACTTATCCACTGGAATGTTCATCTAATCTATTTTCCATGGGTCATTTTAAAGACAATACCTTGCTTTAATAGCCATGACCTTGAATCCATTACACTGTGGAATTCTGCTTTTTGCTCTCTCCTAATTCTAATAACAGGTCATAGACTACAGGCACTGATCTAGGTACTTATAGTTTTCTCATTTAATCTTCACTTATAAGGTAAATACTGTAATGAGAAATCTGATACTCACAGAGTCAGAGTAACTTGTTGCAGAGACCTGGCTGATACATGAGCAGAGGCAGGATTTAAGCCTCTTTTAGGCTCCAAAGTTGACGATTCTCCTACTGTGGCATGATGCCACTACATGCCTATTTCTCAAAATAAGAACAGACTGAAAAGCCCAAAGCTAACACATCAAACATATCCTCGTCATGGTTTTACAAAGCCTGAGTCCATGTATAGTATTTGACCACATGAACTATTTTCTGGAATATTGGCAAGGAAGAGACAATCTTGCAAAGTGGTGGATCTAATCTGATCACAGGATGACTGAAATAACTGAACACCAACCTCAGGTAACCACAGCCATTGATGGGATTAAGAGGGGGAAAAAAAAAACACAAAACTCTACACACCATCCAGATCCCCAAAGCATTTTGAGGACTACATACATACATTTGGCAAAGAAGTATTTCAACAGCATAGTTTATCAGCAAAATGGTAACAGGCTGAGGGAATTTCACTGGATAGCACTGTGACTGGGGAGTGACATTGGAATGAAATGTCTTCAAGAAAAATGTCTTAAAGAGTAGGTTTTCTGGGATAGTGTCCTTGTTTTATGGTGATGGTGATGTTACTGTTTTCAGAAGAGGTGATTCAGTAAATGGACAACTAAATGCAATTCAAGTTTAGATCTCTGGAAGTTGTTTTTTTTTTTTTTTAAACATGGATCAGAATTCTTCATTTTCTAACACAGCATTGTAAATCAACTGTACTTCAATTTAAAAAATTAAATTAAAAAAAGCGATATTTTCACCTCTGCTTTAGTGCTAGCTGTGTGATTCTGAGCAAGTCAACTGATTTCTCTGGGCCTCAATTTCCTTCTCTATAACAAAGAGGGATCCATAAAGTCCCTTCCTGCTCGAGTCAAAAAGATGTTATTAACTGACTACTGCCCTCTACAGGCAACTAGCTCAGCAGTCTGAGAATTCATAAAGGGGATGTTGGCAAAATTCTCCCGGATGTTTAATGTTGTAACTTAGTGTCCCACAGAATATCTTGTTATTCAATGAACCATGGTTGTGAAGCAATTAAAATGTTAGATTTTGTCTAGACCTCATTTTACAGATAAAGGGTATGAGGACTCCCATGGCTGTGAACTTTCCCAATTCCTTAGGCGTAAGGCTTGAACGCAAGTCTCTTGATAATCAGTTCAATAGCATCCAATAAGTGACCCTTCCAGTCTTTCGCAGTTGTCTTCAAAATACTCTTCCCTCTCCTTGTCAGACAGCATTGGAACTCAGCATTTCCTAAATTTCCTATGAACTTACTACCCTTAGGAGTTGATGAACTGTGGATTTTTCCATTAGAGCAGGAAATAGTTGCTTCAGTGTTGACTGGAGAGCACCTCGTTGTCAGGTTGCTTTCTTGCAACCTTCCCTGCTCCTGATGGGGAGGTCGTTTACTGACATTGCCAGGAGAAAATGTATGCATGCTCAATACCTGATTGATTCCCTTTCAAGTTCCAGGACTGTTAAAATTTTTAATCCTTCACGCTGAGACCTGCTTAGAAGTTGGGACACACTATTCATTTCCAAGGTGGAGGACACACAAAAAATTTCCTGGACAGCTTTCAGTGAAAATCTGAGTCAGTTTAAGCCTACTTGAAACAGTTTAAAAATTCATTCATGTTTTAATTTTTATTATTACAAAAAGCAGCATTTGTGCCTTGTAGAAAGTTATAAATTAAGATTAAAAAAATAAGAAAATGATAGCACCATATTCTTACCACCCATAGATTACCACTGTTAACACACCTGTGTGTAGATCCTGAAAGCTTTTTCCATGCATATATAAATATACATATACATATTTTTACCAAAATGAGATGGTGTGCTGTTTGTAACCTGCTTTCTTTAGTTAATAATCTCCATCTTTCCTTGTCAATAAATTTTTTTCTTGTCTAAAACCCAATCTGTATTCAAATTTCCCCTCCTTGTCCCCAAAATGTCCTTTACAGTGGTCTATTCAAACCAAACTCAAACCTAGGACCCTGCATTGCACCTATTTATTATGTCCCTTAAAATTCTTTAATCTAGTGTTGCTTCCTCCCTCTATTATTATTATTTTTTATCAAATGCCTTGTTGAAGAGAACAGGGAAGGCTGAGGTTTTGTATGTTTTTCTTTTCTTTTTTCTTTCATATTTTATTCTGTACATAAACCAGATTTTTAGGAAATTGCCCAACTTTCTGCTTTATCTTCACCTAAAGAGATACTGCCTTAATGGTATAACAGATGGTCAACAGCTTAAAAATAAAGCTTTTAGTCTAAAATGAAATCTGTAAACCTGATCAAACATCTCTGTTTTTCTTGAATTTCTCTTTCCCACCCTATCTCCCAGTACCCAGAAAAAAGGAAAATTATTCAAAATGATCTCAGGCCCTTTGATAAGCTATAGTGATAAACAAAACAGGCATGATCCCTCATGGAGCATACAGTCTAATGGGGGAGTTAGATTTGAAATTAATCATAACATTAAATGCTTAATTAAATGATGACAAATACAAATACTGAGAAGGAAAAGTATAGAATACAAGGTGTCGGGGTGTGAGAGATGGCTCATGGAAGTATGTTTGGGAAGCTTTCTCCTGAGGAATGACCTTTAAATCATAGTTAGTTAAGGGGAGACCAGGGGAAAGACTGTTTCAGGCACTGGGAATAGCATTTGCAAAGGTGATGAGATTTAGGAGTAGTGCCTAACATCGCTGGGATGAAGAGAATATAAGAGGAAAAATGGAATGAGATAAACCTGGAAAGTTAGACAGGGACCAGCCCATTCAGAGCCCACAGGCCATGTGAGTCATTTGGGGACTTAATTATCTAGGCAAGAGGAAGCAATGATGAGCTCGAAGTAGAAGAGACACCGAGTCAGATTTAGGTTTTATTAAGATCTTGCTGACCATTGTGTAGAGAGCAGATTGAAGAAACAGGAGAGGATACAAAGAATCAGTTAGAATGCCACTATGATTGTCCAGCTGAGAGATAATGGTTTGGCCTAGAGTGATGATTGGAATAAATCAAAGAAGAGTGATTTTAGAGATATTTAGCTAATTAGGAAGTGGAATCAAAAAAACTGAGGGACTGGGCTTCCCTGGTGGCGCAGTGGTTGAGAATCTGCCTGCCAATGCAGGGGACACGGGTTCGAGCCCTGGTCTGGGAAGATCCCACATGCCACGGAGCAACTGGGCCCGTGAGCCACAATTACTGAGCCTGCGCGTCTGGAGCCTGTGCTCCGCAACAAGAGAGGCCACGATGGTGAGAGGCCCGCGCACCGCGATGAAGAGTGGTCCCCACTTGCCACAACTAGAGAAAGCCCTCGCACAGAAACAAAGACTCAACACAGTCATAAATAAATAAATAAATAAATAAAAAGAACGTGAATTTCTAAAAAAAAAAACAAAAAAAAACTGAGGGACTGATTGGATGGGGAGGGATGTGAGGGGGTGAGGGAAGGGGAGGCACTGAAGATAATAGAACTGTTTCTGCACAAGTGATTGCAACCCAATTCAAACTCGCTTAAGCCTGAAAGGAAATTGATTGATTCAGGTGCAGGAAAAGTCCTGGGAGTAGCTCAGATGCTTCAGGCATGGCTGGATCCAGGAGTTCAGACGATGCCTCACAGAGTAGATCTCTTTCTGATTCTTTATCTGCTGCTTTGGCTTCACCCTCTCTCTGAAAAGCTCTTTCCACATGCTGGCAAAATAGCAGCTGGCAGCTCCAGGTTCACATCCTCACAGAGTAGCAACTCCAGCAGAAGAGAACTTCTCACTGTTTTCAGGAAATATTCTAGAATTGAGTTTCATTGGTTAGTTTTGGGTATCATGTTCATTCCTGGGGCTGAAAGGCAGAATCTGTCCCTCTGAAGCAAATAGACACAGAGTGGGAAAGGAAATTTGAGGAGCTCTTACCAGTGCAATGGTGAATGAATGCTAAGCAGGCGAGAATGACAGTACTTATTACGGGTAACAACTAACATTTTTATAGGCACAACTGAGTGGATGGTGGGATAATTTGCTGGAGGAAGAGTACAGTGTTGAGGAGAAAGATCACAAGCTCAAATTTGCACCATGTTCTTTTTGAGGTCTATTAAACTTATCCATGCAGATGTCATGTAGACAGATGGATACATGTGTCTGAGGTTCAGCAGAAAGTTCTTGGCAGTAGGTCAAGGTTTGGGAGTTATCTGTGTACAGAATATGGATGAGATCACCTGAGGAGTGTGTCAAATGAGAAGAAATTTAATAGCTGAGTAGAAGAAGATAAGGTGGCTACAGAGCAGAGTGAAAAAGAAGGGCTGGTCAGCCAATTAAAAGAAAACCTAGGGCTTCCCTGGTGGCGCAGTGGTTGGGAGTCTGCCTGCCAATGCGGGGGACACGGGTTCGAGCCCTGGTCTGGGAAGATCCCACATGCCGTGGAGCAACTAGGCCCGTGAGCCACAACTACTGAGCCTGCGCGTCTGGAGCCTGTGCTCTGCAGCAAGAGAGGCCGCGATAGTGAGAGGCCCGCACACCGCGATGAAGAGTGGCCCCCACTTGCCGCAACTGGAAAAAGCCCTCGCACAGAAACAAAGACCCAACACAGCCAAAAATAAATAAATAAATAAATAATAAATAAAATAACTTCCCTCCAGAAGAAAACAATGATGTTCATTCCTCCAAACAACCAAATTCAAAGTCTACCAAAACAGAAACAAACAAACAAAAAAAGAAAACCTAGTGCAAATGATGCCATAAAGTCCAGAATGTTTCCTGAAGGTAAGTATGGAATGTCTAACTGTGTGTCATACATCTGAGAGATAAGATCAGATGAGGAAGTGTCCATCAAACATAGCAACATGGAGATCGTTGGTTAGTGGAACAGGTTTAGATAGAGTAATGGGGAAGGAAGCCAGGTTTGGTAAGAGGTTGAAGAGTGAATAAGAGTTTAAAAGATGGTAAAGATGAGAAGTTCGCTATGAATGGGTGGAGACTTACAAAATAATGGCTAGAATAGGAGATGGAAATCTAAGGAAGGATTTTTGTTTTGTCTTATTTTTTGATAGAGACTTGAACCTATTGAGGAAGAATTTGGAAATACACAAGCTGAAAGACAGAGGAACGTGGGATCCAGAGCACAGTGGATGAAGAGACCTTATAACAGAGAAGGACCATCTCCTTCACTGTAATTGGAAGGGAAAAAAAAAACAAATGCTGATGCAGGAACATATGTGGATCCCATGGCCAGAAACTGAAGCCATTTCCATATGAAATCTGTTGTCCCTGTGAAGTAAGAAGTCATCTCCTTTAAGTGAGGGAGGCATCTGAAGTGTAAAGAGTAGAAAGACTTGAAACAGAGTTCAGGAAAACAAACTGGAGATAGAGCAGGATCTCAGAGCAGAGCCTGAACTTGCCTTCACCTGGCCGATGGGTGATTTCCTCCAGCAGTTCTCGGCAGCCCAAGTGCTGAACCTGAGGTGAACAGTTGGCCAGTGGATGTGATGGAGGAGCACAGTAAAAAGGAGGTGATGGTAGAGTAAAACCCCATCATAACATGACGCATACGGTGTAAAATGGAGAGCCTTGTTATGCCTAGGTTAGTGAAATGAGAATGGGGCCACGTAGAGAATATCTACTGAATTCACATTATCACAGGATGGGTTCTCACGGGGTTTCACGGAGTGTACAACATAATGGATGAAGGGATGAGCCGTGGAATCCATGTTGGGTAGGGAAGGGGTGAGGAGAGGAGGGGACTGAAAACTGGGGTTGACCAGAGGTGGTCTCCAAGGCTGGAGAACATGTTTGAGAAATTCAAAGGGCTGAGCCTCAACAACACAGAGTCAGCCTTAGGAAGGAGAGGGAGTCTTGCGCCATGAAAGCACACTGACCTAGGTACTGGAAGGTCCCAGCTCCACCACTCATTAGTCATTTGGTCTTGCCTCTGCTACAGATTTCCAATTTAAAAATTGGGGATAATCGTATCTTTCCTGCTCTCCTCACTGAGCTATTGTCAGCAACCAGCTGAAGTGCTATTAAAGTGCGAGCTATATTAGAAAACAGACCCAAAGGTCTCTTTTTTCCATTGTGGCAGAGAGGGGTGTGTGGAAAGGGAGGTGGTTACCCGAGAACTCACCGCTGACTAGCGCTGACCTCACATGTGTGCTGTGCTTAGGTTAGGAGAGGAAAAACAAACTTTGCATGCTCTGCCTTGAGCTGTTGCTATTTACTAAGAAGCTGTTCTTTAGCAGTGCTGTGGTTCTATTTTTTTAATTGTCTGTCTTTATTCCATAACAATCCAACCTTCCTGGATCATTCACACATGTTAAAACACTAAATCACGGCCCGCTGCCTGAGGACTGATGCTTCAGAGTGATACTGTAGAGGAGGAGGTAACCCAGTCTCTCTCCAGCGTAGGCTCGATAGTTTTGACCCTTTATCCCCACTCTTCTCTCTTCATTCTCATTTTCCCATTAATCCCCGACTCTGGGGAAAACAAAACCAAACCCGCTTCTTCTTGCAGTTGTCTCTATGGCACCACTACTCACCCAGTTGATCAAGCCAAAACCTTGGGAGCCATTCTTGATTCCTGCCTTTCCCTGATATCCAGTTTATTGACAGGTCGGATTGACTCTAATTCCAAGAAAACTCCACTCTCATGATCTTTACCACCAATGTCACAGTCCAGCAACCATCAGTTCTCCCAGGGACAACAATGATAACCTCTTACCTGGTCTCCCTGCTTCCATGTTTGCCTGCCTGTAGTCTATTCTCCCACAATCTAGAGCCACATTTTTCAAAGCACAAATCAGATGTCACCTAGAATAAAATCTGTCCTCCTCCTCTACTTTGCTCAGACCACCCTAGCCCTCCTTTGAGTCCTTGAACTTGCCAAGCTTGTTTTAGCTTTTGTTCCTTTGCCACAGCTGTTCTCTTGCCTTGGAATGTTGTTCTCCCTGATCCTCACATGGCTGGTTCTTTCTTGTTAGTCAGATCTCAGATTGCCACCTCTCCAGACAGTCCTTCCCTGCCCACCCAGCCAAAAGTAGGATAACTGATTTCATCTGTCTCACAGAAACATATCCAGCCTTTTCCCTGTCCTTTCTTGCTTATTCCTCTTTCCCTTTTTCACCCTTGAAAAGGTCCCTTTCGTCTATATCTTAATTTAGCCTATGGTTTATAATAAACATCACTGAGAACTCCCTAAGTACCACCTGTGTGACTAAATTAGTGGAGTGAACATTGCCTTGGGGATCAAAAGAGATGCCTCCCTCCCCCCTTTTTTCTCTCTTCATCCCTCCTTTCCTCCTTCTCTCCCTTCTTCCTTCCCTCTCTCCCTTCCTCCCTTCCTTTACATCATTAACTCACAGGCTCCCATGATATATCAGAGTCCTATTTCTAATATAAAGGCAGCTATGGTATAAAGACTCAGGCTAAATTCTATTTTCCTCCTATTTATTTGTTTCTGAACTTCAGTTTTCTTATATTTGAAGTGGCAATAAAAAGTATTATTTCACAGGTTGTTGTTGAGTCAGATGGTGAGTGTATCAGTTATTTACTGCCACAATAATGCTGTGTAACAAATTACCTCATAGCTTATTGGCTTAAAAACAGCCATTTATTTTTTTCTCATTCCTCTATGAATGAGCTGGGCAGCTTTGCTGATCTGGCCTGGGCTCACGCACATATCTGCAATCAGCTGTCCACTCTCATGGGGCTAGCTGGTCTGGGATGGGCTTCAGCTGGGGTAACTCATCTCTGTCCCATATGGTCTCCTGTCTCCCAGCAGGCTAGTCTAGGCTTGTGTTTCTGGTGGCAGCAGGGTTCCGAGAGGAATCAGAAACCACATTTCAAGTTTCTGCTTCCATCAAATTTGCTACTATCCCATTGTCCAAAGAAGTCACATGGCCAAGCTCAATGTCAAAGGGCATGCATATAGGGAGGTATGAAAATCCCATGGCTAATAATACAATTAATCCACCACAATGAGATCAAATCATGATGACGTAGAGCCTTCTCCTCTGGGAAGCTTCCCTGACTTCCCTCAGCAGACTTGCACACTCTTTCTGATATGCTTCTAGTGTAGAAATTACTCATGAATATGTATTGAATCCCGAACATTCTCTAGACTGGAGGTGCTGAGGTGCTGTACACCCAGCAGTGAATGTAACAAAGTCCATTGCACTGTAGTGGTGGAGGACAGAGAGTAAATAACTATAAACACGTGAAAATACACATAATTCCACATACTGTTATGTGCTTTAAAAGTATTGTTTTGTAGCTCTTTATGAGCATGTCAGTCTCCCCCACTATGCTGGGATCTCCCTGAGGGCAGGGATCAAGTCTCTTCATCTTTGCGTCTCCAGTCCCTAGCACGGTGCCTGGCCCAGGACGTGCTCAATAAATAATGAAATTGCAAGTGGGCAAGAGAGCCCTGCAGAAGGAATCACCCATAGAAGGCATGGTGATGAGAGGTGTGAAGCCAAGAACCTTGCCATGGCAGTAGCTGTTCATTCTCAGGTGCTTATTTCATTTGATTCTTATGTATTCCCATGAGAAGACACAGGACTGAGTTTTCTCCCTGACACTCTTCTCTCTAGAGAAGTTTCCATAGAGACTCTCCTAACATGGATGTCTATTACTCAGCAGTGATTCTGACCAAGGGCTCTGGCATCATTTGCTTCGTTTTGCTTCTCTCCTAATCCAAAGAAACATTTGCTCCTCACTTCTCAGCACTTATATGTCCCATCACAGATGATTGTGGTGGCAAAGTCAGAGAGGACAAGGGCTACAGGGACCTGGGTGCTTGCCTCTTCCATTTGGGATTGTGAAGGCAGAAGTCAATCGCTTTGAGCAGAAAGGCTCCACATTATCCTACCTCTTTCAATGTGAAGAGAGAGAGACTTGGACTACAATTTACAAGTTTTGCTATTAATCATTAGAGTCCCTCTTCAACTGACTTGGTTCTAGACCCTCTGTTTATATGTTATTCAGAGCCTCTTTCTGAAGACTAATATGCCTACCTGAAGACACTGGTTGGCTGAAAAAGTACTGATGTGGCTACCTGACAGGTTTTTAACTGCTCAGCCACTGAAACATCCTTTTAAGGTATTCTCATAGCATGCATCTTGGCAGAAGGCAGAACCTGCCTCCCACTCTAGAAACTGAAGAGTCCAATTCTAGTTTTCTTTCTGCTCACTGGCAGGGGTGATGTGTGCATGAGACCAAGTCCAGCCAAGTGCTTCCACCTGGGGCAGTGGAGCATTCCTCCCTCAGTGATCTGGGTAGCAGGGGTAATAGCACCAGAAGGAAACAGGGTCCTATAAGTAGTATCGAGTGGGGCTATCTGTTTGGGGTCGAATTATGTCCCCCCCCCTCATTCTTATGTTGATTATTTTATCCCAAGTATCTCAGAACGTGACCTTGTTTGGAGATAGGGTCTTTGCAGAGGTCATCAAGTTAGCGTGAGGTCATTAGGGTGGGCACTAATCCAAAATGACTGATGTTCTTATAAAAAGGGGCAATTTGGACAGAGAGATATGCAAAGAAGGAAGACAATGTGAAGAGAAATACAGGGAGAATGCCATGTGAACATGAAGAAGGCCATCTATAAGCCAAAGAGAGAGGCCTGGAACAGATCCTTCCCTCACAGCCCTCAGAAGGAACCAGCCCTGCAGACACTTCAATCTTGGCTTTCTAGACTCCAGAACTGTAAGACCATAAATTTCTGTTGTTTAAGCCACCCAGTCTGTGGTCCTTAGTTATGGTAGCCTTAGCAAACCAATACACCATCCTCATCAGAAAATTCCTATAGCACGGTTTTGGCTCTGGTCCTAGCCTCTTTAGATTCTTGGTTCTCCATCTTCCAGGCTTTTCTGAAGCAATTAAATATGTCTTCAAGAAATTTTTTTAAATTAAAACTCAACCAAAGTTTGTTGTTTCCAACCAATACAAATACCATGTACTGAAGAGCTTTCCCTCCATAATGGACTCTGGGTTCATTTTTCTTCCTCTCTCTCAAAAAACAGTTCCTGCTTCTGAGCTCCCTGGTCCAGCCAAGCCTTTGTAGGACTGGCATATCTGCCCTTCCTTTATGGTCAGTGGGCTTTTAACAGATCTATCCCCACTCTTCCCTTCCTTCTGATAACACAAGTGCACTTTTCTTATATGACTCTTCTTAAGGTTGGCTGATTTGTTGACCCTCTTAAAACAAGCAGGATCAGAATACTAGTCAAGTCATACTACAGAGGGAGAGATGCGTCCTCTGAAACATGGCATATTCTGTAAATATCAGTAGGCTATCCCCAGCCACAGCCCCTCAGAGGTACATCCCAATTTTATTCCTGCTCTAAAGTGTGTTATGAGTAAGTACTCTGTTGTCTTTACTTTGGGTTTAGTCACATTAACAGCATAACTTGAACTCTTGGCTTGATAATACACTTTGATACAACATCCAGATTAAATCTACAGTAATAGTGTTCCATTCCTTATAAATATATGACACTGAGACTATGTAACCAGTGGTTGCATGAAACTGCCTTATCTTATCAAAGGTTTGCACAAGGTCAAAATGCTGGTGAATTGAACATTTATTTTCTTGGTTACTCTGATATTTCACAGTTCAAGAGATAAAGGAAAAAAAGAAAAAACACCTAACATAGAAGTATATTATTCAGCCCAGGCACTCTTATTTCAAGTTCAAAGCAGAGAAGAGGGAAAGAGGAAAAGGCCAACAGAGTATGATACCAGTTTTTGCCCCTACTTCTATTTCCTAAGAAAAGAAGCAGGGGATTCACTTTTGTTAGGGAAGAATGATGTGCTTGATATAATGCTGACTACTTCACAAATATCATCCAATTTAGTTCTTGCAACAACTCTCCAAAATCACTACTATCATTGTCATTCTCACTTTATAGATGAGCAAATATGTTTTCATACTGATAATTGGCCAAATCAGTATCAGTATCATATATTACTCTAAAGGATCTTTCTTTCTTTCTTTCTTTCTTTTCTTTCTTTCTTTTTCTTTCTCTTTCTTTCTTTCTTTTCGTTCTTTTTCTTTTTCTTTCTTTCTCTCTCTCTCTCTGTCTCTCTGTCTCTCTCTCTCCCTCTCTGTCTCTCTGTCTCTCTCTCTTTTTCTTCCTTTCTTTCTTAAGGATACTCTTTCTACTACACATGGAAAGGAGAACATGTTTCCAGCAACCCCTAAGAAAGCCCAGAAGTAATGGTGGTCCCTTTGCTCCAATGGAGTAGCTGGGAATAAACAGCACAGGAAAGTCAAGTTGCTCCTCTGAGAAGTCAACAATGCTGATTGCACCATCACCTCTCATAACTCTCTTCTTTCAACTCATCCCTGACAACATGGGTAGACCCATTGTCCAAGGGTCCTGCCTGTTCAACATCTAGGATTTGATTTGTTGTGTCCATTTTGAGTGTCCAGGCATTTTGTTTCTTTTCTACTCTCCTTCTCTCTGACTACCTCTTCTGTAGTTTATAGTGGAGAGTTTGGTGTATATATATTCTATAGTTATTGATGGTTATGGCTCCTTGTTCTCCCTGGAGAAAAAGATAGTATGGATGGCACGTAGGGCAAATAGTTATTTTCTTTCTTTCACCTTTATTCCCTCACACTAATAATGATCTAACGGAGTGATCTTGGACAAGTCAATTAACCTCTTGAAACCTTGGTGATTTCATTTTTAGAGTAGAGATGAAGGTACCTTGTGTGTCTGATGACATGGGCATGACCCAGACCATCTCTTGAGCCTCTCCTTTTTCCATACCAGGAACTATTGGTCGTAGCAAGTACACTCTCTCTCTCTTATGACATGAATAATTAATTGCTATTCCAATTACATGCCTTAAATAGGGACATCTTATAGTGAGCATTCTTCTGATTGGCAGTTATAATTGTTAAATAGCACCAACCTTGGGGCGGTAGGGATCAGACATCCCTGAATGCAGGTTCACTCTGCACATGTCACTGGTCACAGTCACCCAAATGCTGTATTTTAAAATTAGTTTCTCAAATCTTTTTAATTTCTAAATTACATAGGGAAAAGGTTTTGCTTTATAGCACCATTAACACCAGGGCACAAAGCACACTTTGGCCTAGAAGGGAAGGGCAAAGTCATTTGGGAAGTGAAGTTTGACCTGCTCTCATTCATTTTTTATCAAGCTCCTCTATATTGGAAATTCCAAAACCATCATGGGATATTCTCTAGGAAATATTCATGGTTGAGATATTTGAACTTACTGTTGATACATGAAACAGAAGTTATACTTGGCTTCTCTATTGCTGGAGTACAGTAATAGTCCTCCCACTGGGGGCACTTGTTTGGAGCATGGATTTGAGACTGTGAACCTGAAAGGAGTCTCTGGTGGATGTGAGAGGCTGCTGCATCTTGGTGAATGCTGTAAGTTCCCATAGTGCAGGCTGAAGACTTTTACTTCCTTTCTTTCCATGGAAAAGAGGAGGTGGAGTCAAATGACAGATGAATACTTCTCTATGTAGCAAGGGGAATAATCTACTGCTACAATTAAAGCTCTTTTATTAGACCTTCTTTCCTTTTGGAAAAATAGAGGAGCTCTAGGTCTTGCATGGAGATGAAAACCAAAAATATAAGCCTCCAGTGATGCCAAGTTTCCTAGTGAGAAGCTGTTAGTCGCTCTTAAAGAAGATTATGGTAGTGATAGTAGTAGGATTACCGATAACCACAGCAATAATATATACTTAACATGAGTGAGGCATGTATTATGGTCCACGAATCTTTAAGTGTTTTATGTGTATTAACTCATATCATTCTCACAATAACCATATCAGTTAGATGCAATTATTATCTACATTTAACAACTCTGAAAAGTGATGCACAGAGACCTTCCCCAAGGTCACACAAATCCTGGTAGAATCAGGATTTGAACCCAGGAAGCCTGGTCTGAAGCCCACATGTTTTAACTACTACACAGAAGACCAATGGTCTCCACCTCCCCCGGGATCTCCACAGTGCCGTCTCTGAGCCGCCACTCTCAGTGGTAGCTCTGAAGGTAATTCCTGCCAGGCTTACTGACCTCGCTGCTGGTGGCTCCTCCCCTTGGACACAGTCCTGTACCAGGGACCACACTCAGCAGGTGCTCCACTGGGGAAGTTTCTGTCATTGGAAGTGGCTTCATCACTACTTCTTGTCATGGTTGCTGCCAATGAATGGTGGTTTGGGGCATCCACTCCTGCCAACATCATTTTTAGGGCCCTCTTTGTGTCTGCTGCTCCTACAACAATATCCAGCTGCCTCAGTCCTTGTTAGCAGCACCTCTAAACTGTAGCTTACTGAAGCTTCAATGCCACACAGCTCTTTCAAGGAACTTATCTGAGTAGTACAATAGCTTAAATATGGCATCAAGAAAGCAAGTTTACTTACCCCTCCATCTCCCTTTTTTTCTTTGAGGCATAGCACTGGTCCACTTGGTTTATCAGATGCAATAATTAGACCTGTATATTATACTTGTATAGCTGTGTGTCTATTACTTTCGAATTTACTAAGTTCTTTTTAAAATTCATGATCTCATCTAATCTTTACACTGGCCCTGTGAGTGAGACTATCATGTGCCCCATTTTAGAGATGAGAAAGTTGAGGCTCAGAAAGCTTTCATGCCTTTCCTAAGATTTTATACTAAAGCCAGGAGTAAATCTAATCTTAGAGTGTTAACTTCACCACACCATTACCAAGGCTATTATCAGTCTTTTAACTCTTTAACTTTATGGGCAAAATAGTATCTTGTTGTTTTAATTTATTCTACTTTGATTATCTCTGAGGTTCTTTTGTACTTCTTTCTTGCCAATTGCCTATGCCAATTTTTTTTTTCTTTTGGAGGGCTATCTTTTCTGAATTGACTAATAAGAATTCTTGCTATCAGGGAGATATTGATTCTTTATCATGTTTGTCCTGTGCCTTTAACTTTTATATTTTTAGGATGTACAGAAATATAAAATTGTTAGGTTGTCAAATTTATCCACCTATTTCTTCATAGTTTCTGTCTTGGAAAAGGCTTCTCAATCCAAAATCATATACATGTTTTTTCTACTTAGTTTGTAGTTTTACTTTTCTATTTAATTTTTTAGTCCATACGGAATGCATTTAAGTATATAATGTGAGTTAAGGGTTCAACTTGACATTTTTCAAATGAACAAATAGTGATCCCAGCACTATTTATTAAATACTGTGTTTCTCCTACTGATTTGACCTTCATCACATATTAAGCACAGCATCTAATGCCTTGTCACCTGTTCCTCTCTAGATAGAAGAGCCATGATTCTGGGCCCTAAATCAGACTGCACGGACTGAAAAAAGATACTTCCTTCAATTATAAATGTGGTGTGTGTGTGCGTGTGTGTGTGTGTGTGTGTGTGTGTATTTCAGGACTGGTTCTCAGTATCCTATGGTTCTCCAAACTAGAGAGACATTTTCTACCTGTGACTTGTGTTAGCGAATACCTAGAATCTGAGGTTGATTTAGTGGCTGTTCCCATTCAGAGAACTCTTCCTTATTTAAGAAAAGTTTTGCTCCATTTAACACAGGGTTTTGTGGAGAAGATTTTATAACTCTCATTTCCTTTTAAGGTTGCAAGTCATGAGAAAATGTGGAAATACATGAGAGCTCAAGACCTAAGCTACTGCATGTATAGAAACAGAACATCAGTCTGGGGAGTCAGAGACCAAACGTACTGGTCTTTTAAATCCCTGTGAAATACCCTTGTTTGTGCTATTTATGGTCTGTTCAAGCACTGAAAATCACAAAATGTCACCCCTGAAATGGATCGTAGAATCTTCTAGTCCATCCTCCTTGTTTTCACAGATGTGGAACAGATGTGGAAACTGAGACCCAGAGAGCTTACATGACCTGCTCAATAGGTCAGAACATGGGTTAAAAGAGGGGGTCTCAATGCATTACACTCTGCCCCCACCCCTTTACTTAACAGCTCAGAGTTAATTAAATCAAGCAATTCAACTGACCAAAATTGTATTGACATCCAAAACTCAAGTCAGGACATAGGCTGAAAGTTCTTAAAATTTCAAGAACTGTTCAAATTTGAACAGTTCTTCAAATTAATCCATTGAAATACATCTTGGATTGAGAAAATATATACTGTAAATAGCTATGAGTAAACACTCTCCCTGCTTTCTTTCTCTGTCATTCTGTTTCACCTCTCTCCTCTCTCTCTTCTTCCTTCCTCCCTATCTTCCCCCTTGCTCTGAAATCTCTCCTGCCAGAAATAAAGTTCGCTGCACAGGCATCTTATTGGAGCCCTCACGGTACATTTGGCTGTAATGAATGTGCCTCTCCTGTGCAGGACGCAATTATTCTGCTGCCTCTTCTACCCAGCTGTGGTTCTAGGTCCCAGAATTCAGGCAGGAGTAAGGCAAAGTGAAGTGGGTTAAAGCAAAAAGGACCAGGGCATGCTTATGGATGCATAGTCCAACCCATCTAACCAGGACCTCAGACAAGCTAGACTCAAAGTCCTCGTCTGGCACACACCGTAGTCACCTTCGAGAAGGAAGGCAATGATGACTTCATTCACTCAGACAGAAAAGGGGACCAATGGGACTTGTAGTGCACAGAATTGGATGAATTTGAATGCTTGGTTCATGTACTCTTCCATGTTGGTTCTTGAATGATCTACTTTTATGTGTCTAGCTAATTCTTTAAGCAGTATTCTTAACAAGGTGGTAAGTACCCAGAACTGGTCGTTCAAAACAAAATCTCAGACGCTAATCTACACAAGGACACTCCCCTCACCCTCAGTCACTGTCATCCAAAGTGCTGTGCTTCTCAAGGCCTTGAGTTTCTTTTGATAGTTTTACTGCATGTACTGTATTCATGAAAATATTTTTTAAATTTTAGTTATTTTTAACATTATAAAAATGGTATTCTCTGATGACTGAGATTTTCTTCAAAATAATAAAGGAGGAAAATAATAATAATAATAATAATAAAGGAGGGCCGAAGCATATAGATGAAGCAAGATCAGCCAAGATGGAAGCTGAGTGGTGGGTACATAGAGAAAATTATAGTATTTAAAATTCTCCATATAAAAATTTCTCAAGTTATCAGGCTATATATAATACTTTGGGACTTTTTTAAACTAAGTATTTTATTGTTAAGAATCATTCATATCGTTACTTATTTTGATTTCTGTATGATGTTCCCGATTGTAAGTAGATCACAGTGTATTTGAAGTATTTTTGAATACAAGAATTGAAGCAAAAGATTTTAATTCACCTAAAAATCCAAAGCAAAAAATATTTTCCTTTTTCCCCCCGACTTTAGTTACCCTGATTTTTTCCACTCTTCTCCCCAGTTCTGTCCCCCTCCCAGATCTCCTCTACCACCTCTCAGTGTTCCATGAAGTGGATCCAGCTCACAGTGATCTCTGATCAGAACCTTGATGTTTCAACTTGACTCCAATTGGATTGGTTCTTAGTTACCATACAGAGCTTGGCTTCTTGGAGGTGTTACCTCCAGGTACCTTCTGCCTTCCCTGCCTCAGGCAGTGGAGGACCCAGAAGAGCTCTAAGGGAGGGTTGGGAGGGTGTTCTCAAATCTCTGCAGTAGCATTGACCCTTCTGCTACAAATAGCCTCACTCTTCCAAGACCCACCTCTGAGGGCTCCCTTCCCAGGAGCTGGGCCCCAGTCGGACCTAAACTTTCAGTCTTTCATGCAAAGACCGGTCTAAAGAAAATCCAGAGAAAACAGAATATGTCTCTCTCTCTCTTTTGCCCTACTCAATGACTTTTCCATCCTTTTAAATATTCATCCACGGAACATAGAACACCACTTTCAAATGCGCTTCTAGGCTGCCCTCAGACTGGCTCGCATAGAGACTTAGCAACAACCTTCTTTCCAGGGCATCACGCTTGTTGCATGTGACCCAAAATGCTAATCATTTCCTTCATTCACCAAATATTTATTGGCTGCCTATTATGTGCCAGGCACCACAACAGGCTTTGCGTGTACAGTGGCAAAGAGGATGCAGTCTCTGCTCCAAGATCTCCCCATTCGGTAGGGGACACAGAGAAGTACATGAGCAAATGTAACAGAGGCACTTGCCAAGTCAGGGCAACATTATGACCTCCATGGGCCCTAATACTTTTGTCTTCATTGGACCCTTCCCCTATAAAAATATTAAAATTATATGCAAAAGTTCTATGCTAATATTACATATTAAAACATTTCTTCTAATTTTAAAAGAACATTTTTATGGGCTTCCCTGGTGGCGCAGTGGTTAAGAATCGCCTGCCATTGCAGGGGACACGGGTTCGAGCCCTGGTCTGGGAAGATCCCACATGCCGCGGAGCAACTAAGCCCGTGCGCCGCAACTACTAGAGAGCTCTAGAGCCCGTGCTCTGCAACAAGAGAAGCCACTGCAATGAGAAGCCCGCGCACCGCAGTGAAGAGTAGCCCCCGCACCGCAGTGAAGAGTAGCCCCCGCTTGCTGCAACTAGAGAAAGCCCGGGAGTAGCAACAAAGACCCAACACAGCCGAAAATAAATAAAAATAAAATAAATAAATTTATTAAATAAATAAATAATAAAAGAACATTTTTTAAAAATTTTATTTATTTATTTATGGCTGTGTCGGGTCTTCGTTTCTGTGCGAGGGCTTTCTCTAGTTGCGGCGAGCGGGGGCCACTCTTCATTGCGGTGTGCAGGCCTCTCACTATCGCGGCCTCTCTTGTTACAGAGCACAGGCTCCAGACGCGCAGGCTCAGTAATTGTGGCTCACGGGCCTAGCTGCTCTGCGGCATGTGGGATCTTCCCAGGCCAGGGCTCGAACCCGTGTCCCCCGCATTGGCAGGCAGACTCTCAACCACTGCGCCATCAGGGAAGCCCCCTAAAAGAACATTTTTATGAGCTCTTAAAAGTATCATGAGTCCTAGACTATCTATCTACTGTGCTTAATGGGAGACATTGGCCTTGCCTGCCATATATATCATCTCTATTTTAGGATAACTCAGCCCCACCTCTTTATTCCTTCTATCCCTTTCTGAGAACAAGGATCTCCCATATGATGGTAATCCTACATTTGGTTTCCATCCACTGAAACTTTATATATTTGCAAAGAGTAGCGATGAAATCACATTCAAATGAATTTTTTTTTAATTTATTTTATTTTTTATTTATTTTATTTATTTGGTTGTACCAGGTCTTAGTTGCAACAGGCAGACTCCTTAGTTGCAGCACATGGGCTCCTTAGTTGTGGCATGCGAACTCTTAGTTGTGGCATGCATGTGGGATCTAGTTCCCTGAGCAGGGATCAGGGAACCTGGGCCCCCTGCACTGGGAGCATGGAGTCTTAACCACTGTGCCACCAGGGAAGTCCCTGAATGTCTTTTTAATTTATCATGATGGCAGCCACTTATATGTCTATCAAACAGTAACAATAGCTAAAGTGTGTTGACTCCTAAGTATGTGACACTAGCCCATACTAAACAATAGCTAAAGTGTGTTGACTCCTAAGTATGTGACACTAGCCCATACTAAACAATAGCTAAAGTGTGTTGACTCCTAAGTATGTGACACTAGTCCACATTTTGCAGAAATGAAGAAACGGAAGCACTCAGAAGTGAAATAACTTGTTCGGGGCCATATGACCAGTAAGAGGCGTAGCCAAGATTCAAACCTGTAAGGCTCCAGGGCCTTAACCACTATGTTAGTTGACCTAGGACACAACTGTATGAGACATATCATCCAGGCTATTTTCTACCCAATTTCTCATCCTTTACAAAACTGCAGACTGCCAGGAGCCCACAGTGCACAGGCTGGGAACCTATACTTAGGGCAAAAGTTCTAACTCTTTTTATAGCATTAAGCTGCCACTGGGACTCATTTACTACCTGAAATGTTTCTGTTTCAGGGAGCCTATTATGAAAATACAGGAGCCATGCTTCCCCCCGTGGGCCCTAGAGCTCTCTCCTGTAGCTGTCCACGGGCTAACTGAATGAGAAGCTGTGATTCCCTCCTTCCCAGTCCTCTGTACCTGCTAAAATAATTTAAAATATTTAAGTCCCCTGAACCTTTGTCCATATTCTTGAGCACTGAATTACAACAAATACTCCCCTGGGTTGTGTCCTCACCAACAATGTAGATTTACAGAAAAGGAATTTAGGTAAAAAAGATGATGTCTTAAATTCTAGGCCCACAGTGCCAGAACAATCCTTGTTTGCCAAGTAGAAATTTATGTAATCATAAGACTAAAGACACTTCTTATTTCCAAAATGTTACTGCAACCAGCATAATAGTTCTCCCTAAGTAGGTGCCAAAAGACTTTTTCCTGAGTCCTCCGAAGTGTTTTAAGTTGATAGAAAATTATCTTCTTGAAATTATACAGTCAGCTCCAGAACTATAGTTGTACAGCATGGGAAAGGAAGACAGGAAGGAAACATTTCAACTGAGATGTACATCATGGAGGAAGAAAAGACATAACATCCTGACACATATACACCATTTTCTGGTCCAGAAATATTATTTCCTTAACAAGAACTTCATTAGAGTATCAAAAGCAATGATAAAAAAATTATGATTTTTTTTTTCTGTCTGGAGGGACAAAGCTTGAAAGTTTGTCATATTTTTCATTCATACAGCTTAGGGCCAACAAACACGCTGTGACTGGATAATATCATGAACAATGAATGGAGGAAAATATGTGAAAGATGACCCAGAATAGTCCCTCCACAGTGGCATCTGGGTAACCAGTAACAAGCTGACAGATAAAAGATCATGTGACCATCTCATACAACATGGTCTCCTTTCTTTAAAAGACCCAAAAAGTTATGTGTTTTTTATTTTTATTTTATTTTTTTAATAAATGTATTTATTTATTTATTTATTTATTTTGGCTGTGTTGGGTCTTCGTTGCTGCTTGTGGGCTTTCTCTAGTTGCGGTGAGCAGGAGCTACTCTTCATTGCAGTGCTCAGGCTTCCCATTGCGGTGGCTTCTCTTGTTGCGGAGCACGGGCTCTAGGCTCACGGGCTTCAGTAGTTGTGGCACGTGGGCTCAGAAGTTGTGACTCGTGGGCTCTAGAGTGTAGGCTCAGTAGCTGTGACACATGGGCTTAGTTGCTCCGCGGCATGTGGGACCTTCCCGGACCAGGGATAGAACCAACGTCCCCTGCATTGGCAGGCGGATTCTTAACCACTGCGCCACCAGGGAAGTCCCAAAAAGTTATGTGTTTTTTAAACTAAGTTTAAATTCCATGGAAGTCTATCCCTAAGTCACTGGATTCTGGATAAAGAAGTGTCTGATCACTTAGTCTGAGGTCCTGGGATGGGATTCCAGGCTCGGGCAGTCTTCGGTCAGGGCACGTGGATAAGTGGATTTTCGCCTTTCAACACATAACTGTAACCTGATGCACTGTCTGAGTTTATTTTCAATCACATACACAAGGGCTTACTGTGTATAATAAGCTGTCCTCCAAACCCATTTCCAGGAAAAGATTCTCTGTGTGTGTCGCCCTGCATCACTTCCTGGGCTACACAGTGACTATGAGGACGTCAGGACCCAGGGCCAAGTGTCAAGCGCCAATAATGGGGCAGGTGTGGGGGGGTGACATTTCCGGTCCTTGTTACTGTTTGTTTTAGTGTCCCGTCCAGTCTGGTCTCAGATGCATCTTAGATGCATTACTCAGAATTTTCAGGCTTACTTCTACTTTCTCACCTGGAATGAAAACCAACACACATTTCACTGAGCCATCCTTACTTGTTAGAAAAGGAGGGAAGAAGAGAAAATTCTGTCTCACAGGTCAGGTTTCTATCTCAAGGTGGGAAAACTTGGTAATTTATACTTAAAAGTAAACAAGCTACACCCACATTCAGCTTATGTGGTGTGTAAACATAAAATGGGCGATTCTAATTTTATTCCTGGTTCTGTGTTCACATTCTGAGTCAACTCTTATCTTTATTTTGAAGCAAATGAAGGCAGGCCCCCAATTCCACCTGAGACCCTGTAATTCCACTGGGCTTTTCAGAAGCATTAGGGTCAACACAGGGACATGAATTTGAACAAACTCTAGCTATATGACTCCAACTAAAATGTGAGGCAGAGAACAGCTCTGAGATTCATGGATGTCAATTTACTTTGAGGAGAAGCTGGATAAAACTTTGAGTTTGGTCTCAAAATAGCCTGGACAATTTTAGTTTTCTGACAGCATTTGGTGGCAAGCCTGTTAAAGAACACCATCTTGAAATTTCCCATTTGTGTGCTGTAGATAGCAGATCATCTGGACACACCCAGAGCTTCAAAAGCATTAATCACCAAAGCACACCTGGCATGGAACAGAGCTACAAGGAGAGAAGGAGATAGAATTTTTATTTATTTATTTTATTTATTTATCTTTGGCTGTGTTGGGTCTTCGTTGCTGCGCATGGGCTTTCTCTAGTTGCAGTGAGCGGGGGCTACTCTTCATTGCGGTGCGCGGGCTTCTCACTGCGGTGGCTTCTCCCGTTGCAGAACATGGGCTCTAGGCGCACGGGCTTCAGTAGTTGTGGCTCGTGGGCTCTAGGGTGCAGGCTCAGTAGTTGTGGCGCAGGGGCTTAGTTGCTCCACAGCATGTGGGATCTTCCCGGGCCAGGGATTGAACCCTTGTGTCCTGCATTGGCAGGCGGATTCCCAACCACTGTGCCACCAGGGAAGCCCGGAGATAGAATTTTAGATGGACCTCATACCTTGTTTTTTGTGCCGCTTTGATGAGGTAACAACTTACCTCATTGCTAAGCCAGAGAGGCCTTAGGGTACAGCGGTTAAGACATGGATGGTGGAGTTACGAAGACTTGATTCTGAATCCCAGCTCTGCCATGTACTGGCTGTGTGAACACTGACAGGTTCCTTAACTTCTCTCAGCCTTAGCTTTCTAACGAGACAAAGTACGTCAGGACTAACATAGTATCTGCACATCTGGGGGCTCAGGGCTCTTCCCTTCTTCCTCTTTCCTTTTCACTGAGTATTAATAAGGATGATATGTATGAAAGTACTCAGCATGTAGTCAATTCCCACAAACTATCAGTGTGTCTTTATCACCCAATGACGTAGGACTTAAAATTATTATTTCATTATTACTATTTGAAAAAGGCCATTTTAAAAGTTGCTGTTTCTGATTCTAGCTATCAAATCACTTTGACATAGGCAATTTTGTTCTGGGCTGAGCTATATGAGAGGTTCAGTTGATGTAAGGCTAGTGCTCTCCCAGGGTTCACATGGAAGGGTTGTAAGAGGGTATTCCCTGACCTGACAAAGTCTTAGTGCTTGACTGCTATTGGCAATGGCATTAGACAGTGCACTCCTTTAAGTACCAATCTTGTATTTATAATGGGATTTGGAGGATTCTTTGGAGGTTGAAGAGAAACAAGACTCAAAGTCCTTGTTTTAGATACTCCAAGTTATTAGAACATCTCTGAAATATGGAAATGTTTTAAATTGAATTAACTTGGCAAGATAAGTCATTAGGGTGGGGCTCAAGGGGAAACTCACCATCAGGTACATTCAAGTGCCTTCAGTTCAAGAACAGGATCAAGATGGTCCAAGAGTAGAGCTAGTCTGGCACTGATATTGTCCTTTCCTGATTCAGTCATCTTCATACAGTGTCCATGCCCAGTGGAAAATAGCTGAGGATGTGAGAAAGAGGACTGATCACAAAGACTTCCCCTGCTGGAACCCCACTTGCCATGGCACGGAGCCTCATAGCTGAGCAGAACATGGCACTCTAAGGAGAAGCACTCTGCCCTGCTGACCTCCCTGACCCCAGATGATTGGTGGCGGCAGCCTTTCTGCTTGCACTAGACCGATGCACTAATGCTTTCAGTAGAGACACAGCAAGAGCTGTCATCATCTTCCCTGAGTGAATGTGGACTTGGGTCCTTTGTGGACTTGGGTTCTTAGTCTCCTCATGAGCAATGGCCAGGAAAGAAAGTATAGACTTCTCTTCTCAGTGAGCACAGGGGATTAAAGTTATTATAAATTGAACTTTCAAAGAAATGCGAGGTTATTTCATATTCCAAACTGATGAAGCAGGATATATTAGTGACGCCTAGGTGCATTTGAGTTGGCAGTCTTCATAACATCTGTTTCCAAGTCCTTCTGCAAATTCTTAAACTCAAGAATTTGTGAAAATTGAAAATCGCCAGGAGCTCACATCTTAGAATGAGTTACACCTCTTTACCTTACTGCCTTCCAGTCCAGATTTCCAAACGAGGACTGTGCTGAAATGGAGGTTAGGGCCGCAGGTAGGTTAACTTATCTTTTGAGCTGGATAAGTCATTTCCCTTTGGTGACTAATTTACAACCCCTTCCTCCCACTAGTTTGACCTTTGGCCAATTTCAATTAATTATAGAAACTTGTAATGTTTGAGGTTCCTGGTCTTAGAGACAGAAATGACATTGCATTGGAGTGATCCTGTGTCTTATCATTCTTACGGAAAGATCCAAACAAGCTCATTAGAAACAAATGTGGTAGATATTCTTGTGATGGTACCAGGAACAAGCCAAGAACAGGAACCTTCATCCCAGCTTTGTTTAATACAGGCTCAAAGATACTATCTAAATTGATTGGTTGTATAGCAAATTTGTCAGGTTGTGTATAACTTTAAATAAATGGCGTGACACAGGGAAAAACCTTTCTCCTTGTGTAAAGATATGGTCATAGAATTGGCAATTTTATAATCTGACCCATACAGCATTTTTTACCTGATAATTCAAAGCAATTCTCAGCATCAATACTGACTTTCATTATACTATCAGTGGGTGGGGAAAGTACCAAACATTTGCTCACCAGTTGTGTACCTTAGCTTCCAGCATCAGCTGTGAGAAAAAAAAATGGAAGGGAGATAGCAGAGCCTGAATTTAGACTCCTATCTCTCAATCCGTCATTCCCACCAGCATCCTTACATCAGTCTTGCTGGGCAGTTGAATGGATGTGATGTAGGGGAGGGTGTGTACTCTTGTGACATGTTTTCCTGGTTCTTAGAATTTGGCTTGGGGTGGGGCTTCAGTTCCAAGGGACACCTTCTTTCTGTGGGCCTGAGAAGCTGCAGCAGGATCAAGCTCTCTAGTCTGCTGGGCTTGCCCATTAGGAAGGAACTCCCAGTGTGACCACAATGCCATTAAGATATTGGACATTCTCCTATTCACCTATTAAAAAGTCTTGGGTCTCACACTTCCTAGATGCCCATTTACTAAGTTCTTTAGGGGATTTAGGTCAGACACACAGACCTTAGCAATCCTCTAAACCAAACCCCCTGTTTTACTGACAAATGAACTAGCCCAATGTCACACAGATGGTGAATGGCAGGTCCATGACCAAGATGGTTTTATGTTCCTTCTATCATCCTACTCTTCCCTATGTAAAGACAGATAAGATATGACTTTTGTCCTGGAGGGGTTCACAATAATGGAGGGGAAATGAGACTTCATGCAAACGAACAATGAATATCCCGGCAGGAGAATATGATAGAGAGGGGCAGAGAATTAACAATGCTCAGCACCTGCAACGTACAAAGGGTTTCATTGCACATTTTCTCACACAGTCTTCACATCAAACTTATGAGGAATACATAATCATCCCATTTTATTGATAAGGGAACTGAGGCTCAGAGGTTCTGCAATTCTTTATTGGCACGTGCATGGAACCGTGATCCATCTGTAGACCTACAGCTCTGGAGCCTCAGAGTCCGTGGACTCCCAAAGAGGAGTGGTCCAGTCGGAGAAGGCTGCTCAGAGAGGCGAGGCTGTTGGTTTATTGCACTTGCTTAGGCGCAGAGAAGCTTCAGCAGATGGAGGAAACACAGATGGCCTCCCCACGATTGCGTCACCACCCAGACAGGTTGGAACCAGTTACACACCCACTGCTCTGCAGTCTCCAATGTAAATTGCCTAGAATATCAAGCCTGCCGAAGAGAAAATTTGCATCTTAAACCTGCAGCGGCCTCATTTACAGATGAGCTATTTTGGGCAAGGAGTTACACAATCTATAATGGGGAGTTCCCGAGGATGTAGACGACCCTGATGTCCCTTTTCTGAGTTGTATCATTTCATGATGAATCAGCACAGCCATCAGTAAAGGGGCAAGTGATGGGTAGTTGGACACAGCTATATACAAGTGCCAAGGGAGAGTCAGGCTGAGCAGGGTGAAGACAGGGAGGCTGGCATGCATGTGCCAAGTTTAAGGAGGAGGAATATCCTGAGCGATGAATTTGAAGGATGTGCTTGGCAGAGAGCAGGGAAAAGCACTTGAGGGAAGGTTTTGAAATGAGAGAAGGAAATCCCATGTTTAGTTGGGACAGAGAACACAAAACAGAGCATGGGAGCTGGAGATGAGGCAGTTTGGTAAGGAGTATACGTTGGGAAGTTGAGAAATTTATAAATTCAACCACATTACCCTTGATCCCCTGCACACAGAACCTTCAAACCTCCTCAAGGACCCCCTTTCTCTTTGAATACCTTTGCATATGATGCCTCTGACACTGTCATATTTCCTTTATACATGGGGTCCTGAGTTAGTGGGGGTAAGTCAGGCCTGAGATTTTATCATCCCCTTTCCCTAATCGAAGAAGAGGTTCAAAGCAACACATCAACTAGACTCAAATAAAACCTGAATTTGAATTTTATGAAGGAGCTTCAGAACACACAGACTGTCAATGCAAATGTGCCCAGGAAATTAAGCTGTGAACTCTCAGTGGGCAGAATTGCTCTGTGAGGAAGCTCCATGAGATATATGTTGGATGGGATCCCACATCTCCTGAACTCCTGGTGGCTGTAAAGGTGCAAACCGGAACTGGTGTTTAAAGCAAAGTCTCTCATGCAGGAAAAAAGTGAAAATACTCTTCCTGAGGAAGCTCTGAGCAAAGGGAGTGACCCAGAGGCAGGTGCTTCAGACTGAGATGGTAAATATCCTGTTGAACAACATAAGAGACTTGGAACAGGTCAGTGGGTTCATTTCGGAAAAAAAATAATGTTTGTTGTGTGCTTTTCCTTTTTTCTGACTTCTTCTTCTGGTAGAGAGAGAGAGGAGGCCAGAAGCCTTGATCCCTGGGGAATGAGCAGGGTCATCAGGGGAATAAACAGTGGTGCAGGCTGTGTCCTGCACGGACGTGCCCGGGTAAGGGGACAACTGGGGGGCAGAAACCCAATTTCTCCCATTAAATGTAAGGTCCATGAAGGGTATGGCCTTGAGATCTTGGTGTCTTCCATATCTCTCGTATCTAGAACAGTCCTTGACACATAGAAGTTGCTCAAGAGTATTTGTTAATTGAATGAATAAGGAAATAAAGTGGTCTCAGCAATATGGTGTCAGGCTGGAGGAGCAGGAAGTAATGGCCAGGAGGCCACACCCCCGCGAGGAGGCAAGGCCACCACTGAGGCATTCACATTTGGTATCTAGGGTTAGATTTCCCCTGCCCGCAGTTAGGAGACCTGGCCTGGGTGGAGAAGCCAGAAGCAGGGGCTCACGATGAGGGATGGGAAGGCTGGCAGACACTGCTGGGGGCTCAGCTGCCATGCTCCCCTTTTTCCTTACCAACCCCATTCATATTTTGTTTCTTCAGGTGGGAATGCACCTCACTGAAACCCTTGCTTTCCCAGGCTTCAGGGAAAATACTGCCACTCATGTTGGGCCATTGAGACATACTTAAAAGTCTGCGGGGGATTTCTGGGAAAGTTTTGCTTTCCTGCTTCAGGTGTTGCCCTTAATTCTTTGTCCTTTCCTCTTTCTGCTGAGAGCAAAGACCTGAGCTTGGAAAAGGGACAGCCATCTTGTGACCATTAAGCAACAAGAATAAGGCAAGAGCCTTGTGTTAAGGACAGAGGAAAGAAATACTGAAGGGGCCTGGAACTTCAAAGACTTGAAGTGTGAGAAAGACATCTCTCCTTCTGTTTGTCTAAACCACAGCAGTTAAGTTCTGGTTACAGGCAGGCATACCCAATTCCTAACTAAGACAATAAGCAACCACCAGGAATGTAAGCCATCTAGGAATGTTTAGAAATACTTGAGGAAGAGACAGGACTGTTGTATCCAAGATGGAGACTTGGAATAAGACTGATGGCCATTCAAGGACCTAGTGACTCCTCATGACGCTGGGAGACTTGGGTTACAAAATAAAGAATTTTCCAACAGTGAAGCTTTAGGAGTTACTGAAATACACTCTACAGACCGTCTGTGGACTCTAAAATATGTGCTTTTGGGATTTCCATTCTGACAAGAGCAGAAATGATGTCCTAGTTGAGCAATGTCTGAAAGAACCATTTGCCCAGAACTTCATCAAGCTTGAGCTGGTACAAACCAGTTTGAGAACTTCACATTCTTTCTGTTGCCCAATGCCACTGAGTTGAAATGAACCAATTTATCTTGAATGGGTGCTGTAAATTTGAGCTCTAAACGACTGGTTGGTAATTTTAGTGTCCGTGATCGTACCCTATGATTGTAAGGAGGAACAGTTGATATGATCACTGTCATCAACATAACAACCTCATTTCACATGCTAACACCTTGAGTTTGTAACATTATTGGTAACTATGCTACACATCTATTCTGCTTTTCACAATACTGGTGTGAATTAGTGTCCTGAAGAGCTGTTGGCTCTTTGAAGTCTATTTGGAGACTTTTTCTGCCCTTAGCGTCCTAGAAACAACAGGGAGGTGTGGATTGGTAGGTATATTTTTAGTTGGGTTACTTCAGCCCCAAACAGGGAATGCTTCAGGCAGTAAGTAGCGAGGTACATCTGATTAGGACTCATAAACCTTGTTTAGGACTACTCATATAGCTAAGTAGCTAAGTGGCATGTCTACAGGTGTGTGTGTGTTTTGGTGGATGCCCTTAGGTGACCCACTTTCATACGAAAAAATCATATGTAATTGTGGCAGGCTACCATCTTTATTCTGTGGAGCTTCAAAATTTATTTTTCAAAAGGTTTTTCTCTTTTTCACCACAGGTCTGAGATGTAGTTAGATGTCCTATGCCAAATACCTTACTCACATGAGCAAACTGAAAGTCAGCTTCAGTATAAGTCCAGTTCTTGATTATTTTTGTAAAAGGGTCAGAAATTTATAAATTATATTCAGATTTGCAGAGGTAAACATAGAGTCTTCATCTTCTCTCTCAGATCTTACCTTATTCAGGAGCTCTTTGTTTTCACAGGTAGCAGAGAAAAGTTAAAGTTACCATTTCTGGGTCACTCTGTCTCTGCTGTTCCTTGAATGCTCTGGGCCTCTGACACCAGATGACCATTTGGATATTATTTCTGCTGCCCGTGCTTGTCTCTAGTGCGATGTAGCTTATCTCATTTGCACCTAGCACTTGAGGTAGAAGTTTGTGGTTTCTGCCATAGTCGCCTGACCTGAGGACTCTGCATCATGAAATAACCTCCCCATCTTACCTCTTGGACTTTGCTCTGTCCTTCTCTGGTTCAGTGGTCTATAGCACTTCTTGATTCTTTTACTGAAACACAGGAGGATTCTGGAGCTCCATCCTGGCCATGTAGGGGAGTTTGGGCCTTTCTAATTCTCACCCGGATGGTCCAGTGCTAGACTGAGAACAGGGAGCTCCCTTAAAGGGCTTTTGAATTCCCTCTATTTATCTTGAGATGTCTGGGCTATGTCAGCCTACTCTCAGGGTTTCTCAAACCTTTTTCCACCCAGAATTTTCATCCTGAAGGTGAAGTCACAATCCTCAATTCCATCTGGACTCTCTTTTTTTCTCCTCCTTCTTGGACTCCTCTCTCTGGAACCTGGTGGGTTTCCTTAATTTCCCTTTCAGTCAGGTGAAATTTTTTCTTACATCACATCTTCCTTCTTTCTTTTTCTAGGGCTCATAAGTAAAGCTCTGGAGTCCAAATCTACCAGGCTTGACTCCTGTTAAGTAAAGGGAAGCTTTACAATGTAGAAGGTTCTTTTCTTTCTCAAAAGCTTGGCTTTCAAGGTTACTGTCACACTATAGACTCAGAATGTCAGCTTTTCAACTCAGAGCTAAATGATAACTTCTGAGGAGTTTTAGTGTGTGCCCACCCTCTCTTTCCCTGTGGCAATCAACTGTAAAGGCCCAAGGAGTTTAGGGAAATGGGATTTGCCAGGGATTAATGTTTGAAGGGAAGAGGAAGAAAGACTAGTTTAATATTTAAAAAATATTCTCTACTGAGCTGATGGGAGAGCTAACTGTTGCCCGTCAACTATAGGCCAGGCACTGTGTTAAGTGCTTCTCATGCTTTCCTCCATTTCGTCCTCACAGCTCGCAAGGAGGTCTTTACTTATGAGGACACTAAAGCTTAGAGAGGTTATAGATCTTGCTGAAAATCACACAGCTAAACAGCAGTGGAGCCAGTATTTGAGCCCATGGGCTCTGCCTTGACAACTTGCAAGATTACTGACTTGTGACACTGTGTCATAGAGAGAACAGAGGGGGTGAAGATAAAGAAATCCACATCATGTCCAAGAGCATGCACCATAAATCTCATCACACCCTGCTAATTCCTGTTTTTCACTAAAACTTTCATGCCCCATGAAACATATCAGGCAAATCCAAATATTGCTCATTGGAAGACAAGAACTGGCTGATGGTTTGACAGGGGGAGATAGAAGGAGGAAGGCATAGAATGTTCACAAAATTCCAATTGCTGGGAAACAAACTTGCTGGTAAGTTCATTAAGCTTTCACCCACATAACTCTGAAGATGATTTTAATGAGCCATTTATTGGAAGTTTGTTAGGGGCCTGTATTTTGGGTGCTATATTTTTATTGGCTTCCTTTTTATAAAAAGGCAAAACCAAAGTACATAGTGTTCAGATGACTTTCTTAAAATGGGAGGCCATCTGAGTCACAGAAGTGAAGTTAAATTCTCTAAGCTTCCGGTCCCATAATATCTTTCTCTAAATACACTTTTGTCCTGCAGCTTCACTTTTTCAAGATCATAGGATGACTCTCTAGGAAGAAGAAAATCCATCTGACCTGCCTACACGACAATGAGGCAACCTCCTTGGAACCCGTTTCTTTTCACACTCCAAAGAAATCATGTTTCAAACAACAGAGGTGGCAGGAGTTTGGGGAAAAAAGTGGAAGTTTAATGTTATTTTAAATATCCAGAGAGCAGTGTTTCTTAATGTCCAGATCAGTAGTGTGAGCCCACATTTTAATATTGTCATGCTTTCTCATTCAGACTGGCTATATCTTAGTGTGCACCATGAGAAGGAAAGACAAGCAAGTCATCAAACTTGTCTAAAGATAAATGACAAAATGTTCCAGAAAAACAATGAAAACCATTCAGATCAATAGTTGTTCTTAGATGACTTAAGAGGGGTTCTTTTATATAATCAAAGTTGGTAAAAAGAGATGGAATGAAGACTCCAAACGGAAACAAAGAAGGGGAACTAGAAGAGAAAAACAGAGCAAGAATATTACACACGGAAACAAGAGGAGTTTAAAATACATAAAGTAGAGGAAGACAACAGAGCCAACAGACCTGTTGAGAGAGAACTCAATAACTTTTTTTAAGAAGTGGGAAAGATGGCTTGAGAAATGAAACGACTTCTTTGTCTCAGTGTGTGAAGCCGGATAAGTGGGGACAGATGCCAGAAACAGGCACACTTCCCAAAGGAGGAAGAAATAGAAAATTGGTTTCCTGCCAGAACAGGTGGCGTGTTGACATGTACACATCTGACAGGCAGGTTTCTGAAGCTCTCCAAGGGGGCTGAGCAGGCCAGCCCGAGGCTGTCTCTAAGACTTCAGGGAAAGGCACCACGGGGGAGCCCCAGTGATACGGTTTCAGATGTGTTTGGACGCAGGAGAAATAGCAGTGGTGGGTAAGGAAAGTCGTGGAGCAGCCTGCTATGAAGCACAAGGCTGAAGGCTGGCCTACACTCTCTCAGAGCTCACCGCCTGATATTTTTAAACATCCATTATAGGACGAGAGCCAAATGTCTGGTTAATTTCAGGAGCAGGCAGACATTAACTCTCTAAAGTCCCTTTGACCTTCTCAAATGCTGTGAGGACTTTGTTTTCCTTTCTTTTTTCTTTTTTGCTGGTGGTGGTAATAGTAGGGATTGAGTGGGAGGGGGGGTCTAAGACTGGGAAAGCATATGGGTGTTGGGGGTGAAAGGCTGATATTCAGTTTTCCTACAGAGTTTGGAATCTTCTTTTGTTTGAATAACTGGCTTATAATATGACCAGTGATTGGGACTCTGTAAATGGCACACTTACCCAATCATAAAAAATATTTAAATAATAATCTGGGGCTAGACCTGGGGTGAAGCTATCAAATGAAATAGTGATACCTTGAGAATAATGTTTCTCACCCTACTATATTGGGCAGTAGAATTGTGGTTACATGCATGGGCTCAGGGATAAAACTACTTGTTTTTGTAACCCCACTCTACTCACTGACTGTGTGATATTGTGTAGTGAACCTTTGAGCCTTCATTCCCTCGTCTATAAAGCGGGGATGATCACAGTATCTATCTGGGGCAGAAACACTGTGGTATGTTTACCACATGGTTTCTTTTCCTTGCTGGGAACAAAGGAAAATCCCATTTCCTATTTTCTCCTTGCATCTGTGTGGGGCCCTGTGACTAATTCTGACCATTAGAATGTGGGCGCAAGTAGTTATGTCACTACTGGGATGACCCCTCAAACCTCCCACAGGATCTTCCATGCTCTTTCTCCTGTCTCGTTGTCTGCTGGCCAATTACAGAAGATCCAGGAGACGATTCTGAGGACCCCATAGCTGTTACTGCCTCTGCAAATCATGATGTGAAAAGCCGTCTGCCAACCATCCAACTGACTGTGACCTAAGCACAAAATAAATCTTCTATTGTATGAAGCCACTAAGATTTAGGGGATGCTTGTTACAGCAATTCATCAATTCTAACGCTATCTCAAATATTAGTCACTCCTGAATAAAACTATATCATAAGGTTATTGTAAAGATTAAATGAGTTACTATATATAGAAACTATTAGAAGAGTATCTGTTATATAAGCTCCCAATAAAAAATGTTTCACATATCATAATCAGTACAGAATTGACCAGTTGGTTATTAATTCTAGGAAATATTATACTTTGGTCCATTAATTCTAAGAAATGATATTTGCATTTTCTTAGCAAATTTGAGCACAGACTGGGCCACCTATCTGTCATAGTTGTTAACCTGGTTCTATGATATGCTTTCTATAATCACTTTGGGTCAGACTGGGCAAGGCGGTGTGTTTGAATGGTTGGAAATCTGCAAGAACCTCTAGGTATAAGGCATCCCGGCTCTTCAGAAGATACCTTTCCATAGCAACCTAAGATTCATACGGACAACAACATGGCTTCTAGATTCTGATCGGGAATCCTATAAAAGAAGTCACACCAACTGAATACTTGTGCTGAAGGGCTGTTAGGTTTATAAGTAGTATATGCACAGGGGGTAGCACAGAACATAGCCCAAGTGCATGCTTGGTATCTAGTAAATGGTAGTAATAGTAACAACAAATAAATAATAATTGTCACTATTGTTTGAGTACATCTCTTTTTTCTTAGAATTTCAAAAGTCTGTCTGTTGTGTACTTTCTACCTGGGGCTCTTGGGAAAGTCATTTTACATCCTGATGCAGCTGTGGCCTTGTTTGTTACATAGTGCCATCTTTTCTAACATTTCATTTACTTTTCCCCTACTGCAGTCAGAGGCCATTACTTGTCCTTATGCTTGCTCGACCTAATGAGGCAAATTGGTCTCTACCCTCTTTATAACATCCTTTACTTATTTGCAGACTCCACACTTGTGTATCATTGAATATCAGGCATTAGATATGCAATGTCACACAGAGATCTCAGCAATAATTAGGCATTTGGAGGTGATTTTTTTCCAAGAAACATTAGTCTCAACCCTAAAATTCCCTTTTCTTCAGTAGGTCCAGGTCAATAGATAAAGACCTTAATGTTCCTTTAATGTGGAGACGAGCAAATCTGGCTGCTTTTGGGTCTGGCAAACTCTATCTGGCTATTTATCAAGCATTATACGGCTGGCAACTCCGCAGATGTATTCTGCCAAACGCTTTGTATCCTTACCCTCTAAGTGTGTATGTATTTCAGAGAGAATTCAAACCTTGAATTTCTGATTTATTCATACTTAACTGATCAAAGTTGCCACATCTGTCTTAGTCAACACTTACCGGTTCTAACTTCTGTTTCTTTGACCCAGGAAACTTGAAAAGGTTGGCAGCAACCACCTCCCAGAGAAGAAACCAAACCAGTTGTCTGGGTCTGGGAAGCAGCTAGTTCACATCTGTCCTTCAGGCAATATTTACAATGATTTTTTCCCCTCTGAATTCTAAGGCATGTGTAAAGAAAAAGGTGTGCTTCCAAATCTCTCTTAGCTGATATCAACCTAAAATGAAAGGAGTCTCAGAACACCTCAATGGGAGAGGTGTGGGGGCAGCAATCTAGTTAGAAGGGTGTAGGTGTAGGAGTCTTATCTTGGAGCCCAATTACATACCATTTCACGTAAGTCTGAGAAAACATCAACTGTCCATATTTTTAAAAGGGCAGTGGTAATGGGGAGGGGAGGGGACTCTCGGTACTCCCTCCAAGCTACTCCTTAATACTGCTTCTGACCTGACAACACCACACTTTGGATCTAATATCTTGGGGCTGATGTTTCCAGAAGCAAAAGGAACCACTAAAATACTAGCTAGGCAAAGAGTGGCAATAAAAGGCAAATCTTTGCTAAAAGGATACGGACATCAAGCATGTCAAACTCACAGGCTGGTTACATGCCCAGGTTATTTTGCTGTGATCCATTATTTTTCCTGGCAACATTTTATAATATTGGCTCTCCTCCCAAAGATGACAGAGCATCATGTGAGTGTGCACAGAGGACTTCACTCTGCAAATATTCCAGGGACAGCAGTCTCCTAGAAAGGCAGGTTAAGAAATTCCATAGATTTATTTTGGCTGCTATTGTATAGTACAGGATGGAGTGATCTTACTGCAAAAAGATAGGAGGTAGCCTTGGACTGTCATAAAAACCAATAACTGTGCAGATGTTTGTCAGTTTACAAACCAGTTCAAATTCATATAAAAAAGATGTACTTCCCTCTCTACTTTCAGAGGAAACCCAAAAAGAACAAAGTTTACATTTATAAAAGTAAAATATTTAAGACATCTGCTTATCAGCAACCACTGAATTTTATTACATTAGTAGGTTATAACCTCCAAAGACAAACATCTTTCTTTAATAAAACCAAGTGTGGTGGGCAGACTCTAAGATGGCCCCCATGACTCCTGGTCCTGTATTTCTGGCATTCATGCCCTTAGGTATTCTGCTTCCTTGATGTATGGGCCCTAGATTTGCATCTAACCCAACAGAATATGGCAAAGGTGATGGCCTGTCACTTCCATGATTATGTTGTGTTATTTAAGATTCTGTCTTGTTAGCAGACTGACCCACATGGCAAGAGGCTGATAGGAGCCTCTAGAATGACTTCCAGCTGACAGATGGCAAGAAGCCAGGCACTCAGTCCTACAGCTGCAAGGAAATACATTCTCCCAACAACTTGAGTGACCTCAGAAGAAGGTTCTTCCCCAGTTAAGCCTCCAGATGAGACTGTAGCCCAGCAGATAGTCTGATTACAGCCTTCTGAGACCCTGAGCAGAGGACCCAGCTAAGCTGTGCCTGGCCCCCTGACTTACAGAATCTATGAGGCAATAAATAATACACCAAATGTTTATCACAAGGTTTCTGCTATTTATAGGTTTCATACTGAAATAATGAAAAAGAAAGCTGAGCTGTGTAGTCAACTGATGTTATTAAACGACACAGCGAACCACAACTCTGCTACTGCCACATTACCACCAAAGTAAAATGAGATAAACATTTTGTCAGGGGTATTCCTTCCCCCTCCTCCATTTTAGCATAGTTAGAAAAAAAACAAAAACCAAACATAGTCGATGATCTGTCCCTCAGGCATTTGGACACTGGGTCAGGGCCATGTTTTGAAGGAACAAATAGAACCAAATACACTAAAGCTTTCCTTACACTAGAGGTCACTAGTAGAATTTCCTTAAGGCCCCCATCCAAAAATATAAAATAATTAGGACAGCCCACATACCCACATACATTTGCATTTGCATCATCAGTTGACTGTGAATTGCAGTTAGGTTACATGCACTTTTCAAAATTCCATTATGCCCACAATGAAATTCATACTCCTTACTGTGACATTCGAGGCCGCAGAGTCTGGCGCAGCCTTCATCTCTGACCTCTGCACTAGCCTCTTTGTTCAGTATTTGTCCCACAATGACATTCTTTCTCTCCATCAAGCACACAAACCAAAGTCATGTCTACCTCTAGGGCTTCTGTCTGGAACACTCTCCAGAATTTCCATGGCTGACATCTCAGATTTTAGTCTCAAGCATCCTCTCCTTCAGCAAGGCCTTCCCCAATTTTCCCGAAGGCCCCTTTCCTGCCCAGTCGCTCTCTTCCACATTAATTTCTTTTATTTCCTTCAAGATATCAATACTATCTGAAATGACCTGTTTATGGATCCACGTGATGATTCTGTGTCTCTCACTAGAATATGACTGCTGTGTAGTACGTGCTCAGTAAGTATCAACTGAATACATACATGAAATACAAGTTGATTATTACACCAAGACTGTCAGTTCTTGATTTAGTTTTCTTCTTTGCCCCTTGCTCACCCTTCCACATGTCTGAAATCCCACAGCAGTTTTGCTGCTAACTCAGCCAGCATGTTTCACATACCTGTACACACAGCACAAAACAAGGTACCTGAAACGAAACAGAAGTTGGAGAAGATGTAGTTCTGCCCTTAAGGACTCTACAGATTAACTGGGTGGGAAGATGCAGCATACGTAAATCGATTAAAATCCAACTACGAGGCACTCAGCACAGTAACTAGGCCAAGCTAAATATGAAATTGCTTAGGGAGTACAAAGGAAGGGATGATTAGAAAACTTCTTACAGGAGCTGATTCTGGAGGCAGGAGTGTCTATGGGAAATAAGGCAAGGGCATTCAGAGCAGGGGGAAAACAATGAGAGGAAGCCATTAAACCCCCAAAGTTTTTTTTTTTTTTTTATAATGCATCCATTTCTCAGAGAAAATGTATTTCTAACCCAGAGCCTGCCTGAGCTTTGGAATCACTTTTTTAAAAAACCAAACACTGGCCTCTACCTAAGCTGAAGATACCAATACTGGCCTCAACTCCAATTAAGTCAGAATCTCTGGAGGCTGGGCTTAGGCTTGGTATATTTCAAAAGGTCCCCAGGTGAGTCAATGTGCACCCAGGGTTGAGATCCCTTGCTAGCCTGAAATGCCATCACACAGTTAAATTGATGAGAGATGCCCCAGGTCAATAAAGGGAGACAGTGAAAGACAGTAGTTAAGGCTCTGGAGTAGAATAGCCTAGGTTCAAATCTAAGCCCTGCAACTTATCTGCTGGGTGACCTTGGGCAAGTGACCTAACCTCTCTGAGCCTCTGCTTACACATCTGTGAATAATAAATGTAGTTACATTTATTTTTAAGTGGAGAATTAAGTGAGATAAGGCTTATGAAACATCTGATGGAGAATTAAGTAAGATAAGGTTCATGAAAACATCTGATGAAATGCATGGTGCATAGTCAGATATTAAACTTTTTTCATTATCGTTATTATATATGTCCCAAATTCTCAATTTTTCATAAATGCACTGGAAAGTCCAATGTGCATTTCTGAAGTCTTTGAATCTATCAGCTTAAAAAATTATTTTAAGTCTGACCACAGCCTTAACCTAGCACATTGATGAATTCAAGCACATTTAAGCAGGACCACAAAGAAGACGGAGGCTAAGTCAACCTGGGAGCAAATGAGCATTGTAATGGAAACTGAAATCATGAGTGATGGGCCAGCAGCCTTGCCTGATGAAGAAACCAAGAGCTCACAATGTTAGAACAACCCCTTTTGTAAAAAAAAATTACAGGGCATTTAAATGAAACATAGCAGAGATTTTCCACATTACTTGGGTTAACAGTACCATCCTTCTCCCACCATTCATGTGGACCCAGCCCTAGAATAAAAATTGTATCCTGAATCACTCTCTCTCTACCTCACCCCAGGTCTGATCACTTGACTCCAAAGTTCCCGAATACGCGTCCCACCTAATATTTTTAGAACAAGTCATTTGAAAATTTCCTAAACTTCTCAAAAACTAGCAATTTGCCAAGAATAAAACCACTTAGATCATTTATACTTATCAGAGAAGCAGTTTATTTAAGTGTAGAGAATCCACTGCATAACTCTGTTTTCACATTTCTATACTATGTTTAAAATGCGTGCCTCAGGATGACGTAGAACACAAATTTGGAAATCTTGGGCATATAGACCTGAAGTCACAAAACAGAAGAGCTTTAGAAGCCACAGGTTTTAGAGACCAAGGAGCAAAAGGGCTGCCAGGACAGAAAATTGATAAGAAGCAGTAAGAGCTCAAAGAGATACTTCATCAACAATTTCAAATCCTCAGGAAAGTCAGGTAAAATAGGAGTGGAGAGGTTTCCTTTCAACAAAGCAATGTTGTGGTCTTTGGTGATTTTAATTTCAGTTATTATAGTTGCAAGTCCTAAAATATACATTTGGTTCTTCTTTTAGAGTTTAAAAAAAAAATGCATGCCTTGTATGTTCCTAAATGCTTAGAAAATAAAGCGTGGAAAAGTACCCTCCAATCCTTTGACAGTGGTCATTTCTAGATTAACATTAAGGGTGACTTTAAGTTTTTAAATTAGTCTCTTTAGTGGCATTTGAAATTTGTATATAAGCATTTCTTATTTTTGTACTACTTAAATGAAATTCTAGATGAAATAAAACATATGTTTTATAGCAAGACTCTGGCCCTTCTGGAAACAAGAAGTAGGCTACAAAAAATGCCAACCCCTTCAACTTAGTCAAGAAAGGGCTGTCACTGAGCATGAATTTTAAATATTTAGTGGGTTGGAAAAAGCCTTCTGCACTGGAAAGAGAAGATGAAAAAGACTCCTGGTTAGAAAAGGACAACCTTTCTGGCTCCCCCTGGGTGGTTTTGAGCGTCGCAGCTCGGCTTTCAAAGGCTAACCAATGAGGTGACAGCGAATACTCCATTGCACATGTTTGTGAAGCGTAGACCTCCAAGGCTGGCCGAGAAACGTCTTCCTCAGCAAAGACTTAGGTCTCCGTTTTACACATTGAATCAGTGCTTTTCATGATTCCGAAGGACTACTTTTTTTCCCCTCTCTTCCCTCATTCAACTCGGAAACATTCCTTTCTGTGGATTTTCATGAACCCCTGCCCAACACCAGGTGCAAATTGAAAAAATCCCACTGGCCAATTTCAGCATAGGGAGGCCTACTGTTCTTTCAACAGAGTCTCTCTTTCAGGCCAGGAGTTCAGATCTTAGCCCCTGGGCACACAAGTCAGGGGTTTCACTTTCATCCACAAGCGTCGCTCATGAAAAAACTCCTTCTCTGTGGCGGCCGCCTCTCCAGACCCCCCAGCCTAGAGGCTCAGATACATCTGCCTGTGTGAACCTGGGCATTTGTCAGGGCGGAAAGCCAGAGGGACTCCTTGCTGATCTTAACCTTTAAATGTACGACAGTCCCCGGCTCAGACATGTAATTTTCCACCCGCTGTGGTTTATGTGTGGTTGACATTATCATTTGGCAAATACTTTACAGCAAGGTACCCTCCTTGGCTTGCAATTTAGAGACTATTGGGTGGTCTTCCCCACTTGGGACACTCCACCGGCGGATCACATGTTAGCTCTGCCACCAGTGTCCCGGGAAGGACCTGGGTGCCTTCAGAAACTGGTGGGTTCAAACTAGAATTCAATTCTGGCTTCGACTCAGCACTCCACTGTGCTTGCAACTTGCAGAAACCATCCAATTAAATTCTATTTTACAGGCATGTACTGAGCATCTACTTTGGATTAATTATCTATGGCAACCTGAATTACAAACACCTGCTATTTAATGGAATTGCTACCACCATATTGGGCAGTGGGATTTGAAGATCAGGACTGGTTCTCTACATTGCCTCCAGACTCTATATAAATGTTTCCTCCACTGTTAGTGGGGATAGGGTACACCCAACTGTCAAAGTTCTACTGTTAGAATTTTCCTAATCTTAATTGACTAGATCTGTCACTGAGGACTCAGTAAGTAGACACGGCGTCCGAACTCCCTATCTGAGGTGCAAAAGCGGGGGGCTTGGAATAATGTTTTCTGTTGTTGTTAGCAGGCTGGGGCTACCTGTCTTAACAGCTCAAAGAAGCAGTTCAGATGGCATGTTGGAAAAAAAGATACCAAATTATCAGATTATAGATGTTACATAAAGTTCCTGAACTTACTCTGCAAACTAGGTGTATCATTCAGAGTCCTACAGGACACAGATAGCCCACTCAGATTGGGTAATTAGTAAAACAAATTAAAGACTGTTCACAAGGCCTGGGCAGGGTCTCAAGGAACAGACAAGGGCAGAGCAGTACTCCATGTCCAGTAGCAAGTAAGAGCTGCTGCTACCACAAGAAAGCCAAATAAGCAGGAAGCGGGAGAGGATCCCAGAGGCAGGACAGGGTAGCTATAGGGATGGGGCTGCCTGAAAGGAATTGTAGCTTTTGGTAGAAAGATCCAGACAAACCACAGCAAACAGGCAGGGGGGAGCCAGGGAATAAATACTTCAACTCCCTCGCATCCTCCTTTCTGGACTCCTGCCAGTGACTCCCATGAGCCAAATCCCACTGGGAGCTGGAGAACAAGGAGACCCAGAGTGCATATGGGCCAGGCTCCTGGGGCACAGAGAAGAACAGAGAAGGGAGGAGAGTGAGCCTAGAGGGCACACAACCATGTCTAGAATACCAAATTTATCTAAGTGCAATGAGAACACCACAAAGAGTACAATAAATGTGTTCTTTCTTGGAAGCTAAAAGCAAATGTATAATTAGGGAGTTGATGCTTGAGCTGGTTCTAGTACATGTAGAATTGTCCTCTAGATGGGAGGAGAATGCTATGGGGAAAGGAGCTTCAGAAAATAGCTGTGTGGCCAGAGCCTGCGGTGTAAACAGCTGTGGCAAGGTAGGAGGCTGGAGAGGGAGGGGACCAGGCTCTGGAATCCTATGTTATAGGTTGAGGCATTGGGATTTTTTTGTGTGGATTTTAAGCAGCGAAGTGTTATCATCAGACCTCCATTTTAGAAAGGCTGTCAGCTATATAGAAATGGGATGAATGGTGCTGTGGGGCTTCTAACCTATTTCTGCAAACAGGTAGGGCAAAGAGATTACATAATCACAGTAAGTGAAAGGATTCCTTCTGACTATGATGGTCCCAGAGATCTGGTCTTGGTAACAGCTGAGAAGGAGTCAGTACAATTATCCTCCTTCCTAACCCAAAAATTATTATGCTTAATTATCTTTTCCAAAGGATAGTCTTCCTTCAGGTTCTAATATTCTTTCACAGGATCTATAGACATTCTTTGCATCTGAAACAACGTCGAACATATCACACAAAAGAGCCAGGCCCTTTTTTGTCACAAGCTTGTGAAGAAACTTCCTTGGCACTAGAATGCCCCTCTGGCTGACTTTGTTGCTAAATGCTTATACCACTTTAAATGGCTGCCACATTATTTCACATTAAAATATGTACCCAGTGTAATTTTCTCTGAGTGTGTTGTTAATTGTGATTCATTAGATCGCAGCCTCTTTGAATGCACCACCCTGAATCCCACTGTGTGTTCCTCATAGCCACCCCGGTGCTAAATGTGTATTTGTTTTTTCAAGAGCCTATGGTCATTCTTTACCTTCGAAGCAATTTGTGCTTTGAAAGGAGGGGTTTCTTACACTCACTGGAGCGTCTCTCTTTAAAACAATCCATGCCTTTAAACACCATTGTGCAAACTTTCTGAGCCCAGGACAAGTATTTATTTAATCAGAAAAAAAAGTATTTTGAGCATCTATAGTATTCAAGGGCTGGCCCAGATAATCAATCAAAGATAATAATTTGAAACATAAAAATAAGGAAATTCAGGCTAATATGTTAGGGGCTAAAAATGGTCTACTGTGTAACCCTTTCCAAATAATATTTTAAAATTTGCAGAGATCTTCAAAGCCTATTCAAAGATGGACTATTACATAGGAGTTTTGAATGCCATAGAGGGGCTAGTGAGGAAGTTATTTTTGGTTGGGGAAGACTTTTGGCATTTGTCAGATTATACCAATCACAACACATACAGGGCTGCCGGAAGTCTGGGTTGGCTGAACTGTCACCTTCTCTGTGGAGGCTTTCCAGATGAGTCTCTGCACAGTCTCAGAGAGTCACTGAAACTCAGGGGTATTTCTACAGCTAATGCTTCTTAAAATGTGGTTTCCAGTCAGGCTCTTCAGAATAACCCAGGGAATCTCGTTAAGCCTGCATCCCATCGGTAGCATCACTGGTTCAAATCTTGATGTTCCACGTACATCTATCATTTCCATCAGACTGTGAACTTCTTAAAAATGGGAGCCATATATGAATATCAATATCCCCCCAAGTTGGCACAATGCCAGGAAAATAGTAGATTTTTTTTAAATTAAATGTGATCATTTTTGCACAACTTATAAGGTCCTTATGGGGCTTCCCTGGTGGCGCAGTGGTTGAGAATCCGCCTGCCAATGCAGGGGACACGGGTTCGAGCCCTGGTCTGGGAGGATCCCACATGCCACGGATCAACTAGGCCCGTGAGCCGCCAACTACTGAGCCTGCACGTCTGGAGCTTGTGCTTCTGCTACAAGAGAGGCCGCGATAGTGAGAGGCCCGCGCGCCGCGATGAAGAGTGGCCCCCGCTCGCCGCAACTAGAGAAAGCCCTCGCACAGAAACGAAGACCCAACACAGCCAAAAATAAAATAAATAAATAAATAAATAAAATCTAACCCTTTTAAAAAAAAAAAAAAAAGGTCCTTATGGGTCACCATATTCAGATGATACCTCCAAAGTATTCTATTGGTCAAGCAGTCACAGAGCATGTCCAGATTCAAGCTGAGAGGACACAGACCTCACCTCTCATTGAAGAATGTCAAAGAATTTGGAGCCATTTTAATCCACCACATAGCATATGCCGAAGCCCATTAAAAGAAGAATGGCTATAATTCTTTCATCTGGCTTTATGGGCCGTTCAAGGAGCTAAATAAGGAAACTGGACATTTCATTGGTGGTGAATGGAATAACTAGTACTCCTTATCAGAGATCGGAGCTAAGCTATGAAAGTGTTAGAAAGTCCAGGGTATTTAGCCCAGGAATATTCCGCTATAAGGATTCCCTTAGCTTGCACCTCTGGATGCAATTCTAAATGTAGGGGTTTGCTTCTCTGGATGACTCTTGATTGGAAAATCTCCTCTCCTTATTTTGCATACTGGCAGCTCTAATCCATCCATGTGTCTAAATAACACACATCTCATGATCCATTTCCCACAACAGAGAAATAGGACCTCACTACCCAATTCTATGTCTGGATGAAATGTATGACCAAACAAATACACATGGATCAACCAAGTTGGTCGGCTATCAGATAGTCAAAAGTGAAGAACTGTACTTGGTCAACACAGAAACTAAAATAAGTTGTCCTTGTGAAGCTGGGTGAAAATGGCATTTCAGCTAAAAGCGCTTTTGTTGAGCTTGAAAATTCTTGACTAAGGGGTGGGAGTCATAAAGTGCTTTATGAGTCATGGGAAGGTCAAAGATCACCTTTCAACTTCTAAAACTAGCCCAGGCTACTTACGGTAGCTCTCTTTCTTTCCCTCTTCCCCCACCCTCTCTACCAGCTTCATCATCTCTGTCCACTTCACAGTATATCTGTAATGAATTTGGATCCAGTTCAAGAAATACACAGGAAGCCTTCAGCTCCCCAAGCAGACTGCTCCGTAGGAGGGAGAGAGAAAAGAAAACACCCCAGGGTGGCTCTGTATTTCCAAAAGATTAAAAATAATTAAACAATAAGATATTCAACTTGGATTATTTCAGGATAGTGATTAATGGCGCTTCTCTCTCTAATGATGCCCTCCCCTCAGCTAATCCCTCCCAGTCTCATTTCAAAGAAGATGTTGGTTACCGCTTCATTTGTTTTTTTTTTTAATTAATTAATTAATTTATTTATTTTTGGCTGCATTGGGTCTTCACTGCTGTGCGCGGGCTTTCTCTAGTTGTGGAGAGCAGGGGCTACTCTTTGTTGTGGAGCACAGGCTCTAGGCACGTGGGCTTCAGTAGTTGTAGCATGTGGACTCAATAGTCGTGGCTCATGGGCTCTGGAGCACAGGCTCAGTAGCTGTGGCTCACAGGCTTAGCTGCTCCACAGCATGTGGGATCTTCCCGGACCAGGGCCTGAAACTGTGTCCCCTGCATTGGCAGGCAGATTCTTAACCACTGCACCACCAGGGAAGTCCAACACTTTGTTTCATTCCATGTACTCCTAAGAAAATAGGGGTATATTATGACCCTGACACTCATACCAACCAGCTGCCTCCCTCTCTCCCCTCTTGGAATAATTGAGGGTGAAAAGAAAGGAGACATTCTCAAAGGCATCAGTGCTTAACTAATTACTTATCTACCCAAGGCAATAAAGCATGGGGCACCCAATATGCTGCTGTTGGAACTAGAGTTCAGAGCGTGAGTGTCTCCCAGCCAATGGGCCCAGCACTGTGTCTACCACAAACTAACCATTCAGTAAATGTCCGTTGCATTAACACACTATAGAAACAATTCCTTGTCTTTTTTGACCTGGGAAAGTTTATCCTTTTCACGGGGACACAGACTGAGCAGAGGTGACATTGATGCTGCTGCTCACATAGGATTTCTCAGATATCATAATGGGCTCATATATTCGTTCAACAAGCATCTACTCAGCACCCACTATGTGCCAGACTCTGGATCCCATCTTGTGCTGTATCAAAACAAGGCTTGCTCTAGCAGAGGTGGCAGCAAAAATTAAATAAATAATTACCCCAGTTGACAGTAGGTAGCAGTTTTGTTGCACTTAGTGCATAGAACATTAAAGCACTCAGGGAATATTAATTGAATGACTAATAACATAGAAAAACAACAACCACACCTTATTTTAAGTGTAACATCTCCAAGCTCATGTCCTTGAATCTTAATGCAGCAATGTCTTGGCAGCCCAGTCTAGGGACATTTAATTTAAACTGTAAGAATATAACAAAAGCATAGATTTTAGCTCTTGTGTCTCTCCTTACGTTCACTATGGTCAGGCAGAGAGCCTGTTACCCTGGGAAAGTCAGAATGTTCTTTTGCAAGATGACAGTTTACCAAAATCATATGGAGATGGCTGAGATCATTTATAAATGTGGCAAGTTCATTTTCATAAATCATGATAAATTTAATTTGAAATAAAACCTTGACCTTTGACTTAATGATGAGATTAACTGCAAACTGAGCAACTTTTATTGCACATTTTCAACAGCTTCCCAAAAGGACGTTATCAGCTTCCAGTTTGGACTTCCTAGCATAAGGACACTTAGGTTTTTTCTATAGCTCCACCAGTTGACCCGCAGAAAATAAAGGTTCATTCTTTTATCAACACCATTTGTTACATCTTTCTTTATTCACCCAAGTCAGAAGCTTTCCATTTGGATAACAGTGACTCCCTTTTCTAACTTGTAGGAATGGAGAAAACCCTTAAAATGATGGGCCCAAGAAGACTGAATGGCCACACTGTATGTAAGTTAAAAAAAAAAACAAAAAACAACTTCTGTCCCACTCAGCTGCTGTCAAAAAGCAACTAAATGCAGCCTCTATGTAAGCTGGAGCTGGGCTCTTGAGCATCCTGTTCTGAAATGTAACTCCATGACTCTCTGACGGAAGTCTCTGTCCCTGCATAAGCAAGAAGCTGACCTCACCATCCAGAGAATGCTCTGAGGAGCCACAGAAAGATTTACCCCATCAGCTATGGCAAAGACTCTCATGGTACCATCCTCTGAACAACCACAGAGGTATAGGGCTGAGTGTCTTTTGAGAGTATTATCACTAATTTCTTTCACTAATAATACAAATCAGATATTTTTAAAGGGATGAAGCTTCTATAAAAAATAATCTTGGTATGTATACCCAAATGCCTACTTTCTTGGTGGCCACCAGTGCTCATCCAATTTGGGGAATTCACTAAGTAGATCAATAAAGAAAAACTGGCAGCTTCTGTAACAAACAACCCTAAATTGCAGTGGCTCAGCACAATCATTTCCCACTCGAGTCCCAGTCATTGACAGTTGGATGGTTCTCCTAGGTATTTTGCCTCCATATGATGACTCAGGGATCTAGGCTCCTTATAGCCTGGTGCCACTATCATCTACAGGATATGGATTCTTTATCTACATGGAAAAAGAAGAAAGAGCAAAGAAAATGGTCTAGAGAAGTTTCTGTCCAGGAAGGAGCATATGTCACTTTTTGTCCCATTCCAGGGCCAGTATGCAGCATGTATCTCCAACTTAACTTCAAGGGAGAGTAGGAAATTTAGACTTCCAGTCTGCCTTGCAAGAGGAAAGAGATCAGTGAGTATCTACCTAGTCTCCACTACAAGGTTTATGCTTTACAAAAATAAAATATGGAATGGGAGAAATAGAAAGATCCTAACATTTTAAAGTGCTGAAGAAAAGATCATCCTAGGCAATGCTCCCTGTGCTATACCAGCAAAATGAGGGAGAGTGGCTTAGTGGTTAGGAGAATGTGCTCAGGAGTCACACTGCTTCAGTTCATATCCTGACTCAAACATTTATTAGATATGTGACTTTGGGTAACTTGCTCAATTTCTGTGCACCAAATTTATCTGCAAAATGTTGATAATAACAATATTTACCTCATAAAAGTGTTATTGTAAGGATTAAATAAAATTAAATATTTGAAGCACCTGTCCACTTTGGAGCCTAAAAGAAAGGGTAATGAGGGAGTTTTGGAAGGAACCAACCTCTGAGATGCTATAAAATGAGAGGTGCTAGTAAATACATACAGCAGGAGGAAGGGAGTATTGAGAAAGCATCCTCAAATTGGACCAGGAATGCCCTGGATTTCCAATGACATAGGCCAGCCAGATGTCAGAGCAACTCAACTTGTTAAAGATGAAATTGCTTCCTGCAGAAGTAGAAGTGCACCCTTAAATGGATACAGAAAGCTCTCATGGATCTCAAGGACAGAGAGAAAAATGAAACTCAGAACTGCTGAAACTATGGACTAGAGGCCATTAGAGAACCAGAGTCCCTTCCCTCCTTCTTTAATCTTTGCTTCTCTTTTCACCTTTGCTTCCTTCTCTTTCCTCACTGCAACTGACTTTCTTTGCTTTGTCATGGTGGAAAATGGCTGCTACCAATATTTACGTCTCTTCTATAAAGGGGAATAACCAAACTGCTCCCAATTCCAAATTCCTGGAGAAGATCTGATTGGTCCGACTTGGTCAGGTACCACTCCTGGTCCATTCAACTTTGGCCAGGCAGGTGAGTTCATGCTACAAGAACATGGCTTCTACAGTAATCCTGTATATCAGGTCTGGGAAGTGATGCTTCCCAAAAAAGGAAGAGGGCAGGGTAGACTCTGTTCTTCAGGCTTCTGATCACATACTGCCTTCTAACTTTTTTTGTATTGACATTTCCATTATTGATTACCTTAGTTTTTCATGTGCTTATATCTTTTCTCCTCAATTAGGTTATACTATGGTATGAATGTGTACCCCTAAATTTGATGTGTTGAAGCCCAGCCCCAAGGTGATGGTATTATGAGGTGGCATCTTTGGGAGTTGATTAGGTCAAGGCTGGAGCCCTCACAAATGGAATTAGTGCCCTTGTAAAAGTGACTCTAGAGAGCTCCCTTGACCCTTCCCCCATGTGAGGATACAATGAGAAGGTAGCAGTCTGAAACTCAGAAAAGGGCCTTTACCTGACCATGCTGGCACCCTGACTTAGGACTTACAGCCTCCATAACTGTGAGACATAAATTTCTGTTGTTAACAAGCCACCCAGTCTATGGTATTTTTGTTATAGCAGCTCAAACAGACTAAGATAGGCTATAAGTAATGAAGGTAAGGATGCTGTGTACAATTTTTTTCTATTCCATAGGACTAGCACGTTGACCTATAATAGGTGTAAAAAAATGCATTGAATGAAAGAAGAAATGATTAACTTGGCGGGAGGGGAGGAGCAAGTCTTGCCAACTTAGTCGCTTTAAAGGGTCAGTGTAACACCCTTGGATAACTAACTTACTTAAAGAAAGTGGATGAATCATAAAGAGATAGGGCAGAGACGAAACTAATGCTTTCCAGCTTTTTTTTTTTTTTTTTTTTTACCATCCTTGCAAATGACTGATTCGGGGCTTAAAAAATTAACCTGCCACTGACTACTAATTACTTTCGCTTATCAATCCTTGGATGCTGCAGCTGCATTGAATATTTTGACCCTTACCTCTTCTTGTCATCACTCATTCCTAAAACTGAACTAAACAGAAAGAGTATTTTTCACCTTAACGTCACCGTTATGGACGCACATGGTAATTAAACTTAATTATTTAGTGCATTTGTTAGTATAGCACTAACACTAATAGTGCATTTGTTAGTATAGCACTCAATTCTTAACTCTTAACTCTTTAATCCTCCTTGTTGCTAATTCATTCATTCATTCACTATCCATTAAGTATCTCCCATGCACAATGCTCTGGGTTTACAACAGGATTAAGACCCAATGCCTCTCTCAAGGAGCTTACAGTCAGGAGAAGTAATTAACAGGCAGTTATTGAGGAAGCTAATATTCCCCTTTTTCATTTTTGCGGTTCTGCAGACAACAGTCAGCAAATGAAGAAACTTTATAAAAAAAAAAAACTTCTGTTCCATAGCATCTAAGTAAAGAGAAAGTCTACAAGTAGGTTGGGGTAAAAACATGTATCTTATTTAATGGATGAAATTTTATACATTCTCTAGTAGCCCCAGTCTATATTTCTTTCCATCTGTTTTCAAGTTGAAGTCTGACCACTGTGAACCTAAAGGGCCACTTCTTTTTTTCTTTCTTTCTAGTCTTTTCCATCTATTTATTCTCATTGGTGTGGAGTTCAATTCCCAAAGGGCATAGTAATGAGAGAGGGCTCCCTGAGGGCCTGGGGAGTGGTGAGTGTGGAATCGAGAGATAATTGCAGTCTTGAAAGGTCGGCAAAGAAGGGATCTGCATCTAATTCCACTCCCCTCCGTCATTACGTTGAGCCATCTGAACACCTACAGTGGCCACAAGGTGAGAAATTTAAGAGACCCGCTTATGGAGGGGAGTAGTAGTTGTTCCTTTTTCTTGGCTATTTAGCACTTATTCCTAGTATCCTAGTGCTTACTTAGCATCGTTCAGTAAGAAGGAAAGCCAATTGCCAATCCCCTCCACTGTCTAAATAATTGACAAGGCATCTCTTTGGAAACTCAATGGTACAGCTAGATTCATGGGAAAGATAGAGGTCGGTGTCAACCTCTTTCCCACAAATCTATCTAAACATGCCATTCCCCCATTACTTCCTCCAAATGTAACTGGGGAAGACACAACCAACCAAACAAAAAACAACAGAACAACCTAAATACAAAAGGAACAAAGATTCCTGGTGTTAGTTAGACTAAGGATTCTAATGTGAGACGAACTCAAGCTCCTCGTTGGAGCTCCAGATCCCCTTGTACGTGTAAACACAAGGTTTGGTTTTGTGGTAACTTGTGGATCTCAGAAGGCTGCAGAATTAGCAGTCTTTGTGTGAGAATGTGGTTCCATTATTTATTCAGAGCAAATAGTCACATAAAAGCCCACAGGAGCTGTCAAAGCCAACATTAGACAGGGCCTGCGGGCAGAACTGTTCTTTCTTACGTCTTATTCAAGACATAAGAAAGCATCACCACATATTTAAAACATGATGGGCCTGGTCTGACTTCATTTTGGGTGGTGCAAAACTTGGTCTGTTTTTTTCCAACTTGGGAAAACTGAAGTAGTGGCAATGCGGTTAACCTTGGGAGACTCACGACCTACCCCCCTCCCACGTTTATAGATTGTTCCATTCTTTCTTAGTTTCCTCTTCCAAAGAAATGTGGATTCATTGTTCTACCATTTCACTATTCAGCTTCTGCCAGTGAAGTGGTAACAAATTTCAACTCTTTCAGAGATGGGTTTTTTCTTTTTCATTTCTAGGGCCGTATATCACAATGCTTAGGTTAGTCACCATCAAATTACAGCTGGGACTTGTCTGACCTAGACCTGGGTGCCAAATACATGGAGAAAAGAACTTGACAGTAGTCAAGGGCCTTGGTGAGATCTTTGTGCACTTTTAAACCTTAGTAATTTAGGTTGTAGGCCCTGTTAGAAATAATCCGCAAGTGGCTTTTAGAAGGCCATTTATTAAGTTTAAAACAACTACATTCGATAAGCACACATAATGCATTTTTCCCCCCAGAATCCATGACAGATAAAAAAGGCTTCCATAGATAAGATAAATTGTGTCCTGTGGTGAGCAGGAGTAAAGTCCGTATCAGTTGTGAGAAAAAACTCAGTTTGTGTTTAAATGCCATTTATAACTTGTTTCTTTCACAGTCGCAGCCAAAGTTGTTAAACTTCGAGAGTTAAATGTTTAAAAGCTGCTCAAGGATTTTATGATGTCTGAATTCTTAAAGCAAAAGCACATTCACCTTTTACAGAATTACGTTTAAATAATTACATAAAAAAAAAAGTATGTGCAATGGGTGTGTTTAATAAAACCCAAGTGAGGAAGAGTCAAGGTCAAGTAATGGTTGGGGACCTTGAACCAGAGGTGCTGGGTGATGCTCTCTGCTTTTCTCTGAGACTCTATTCCTGGCGCTGTCGTGCCTTCCCCGCTGCCCCATCTCTACAAGGGTGCTTTGGAATCAGGCACACAATTCAGGAACCAGTTTTGTGGCCAGAAAGCACCTACACCTATTCCATATTCCATCGGGATGTGAGCTGGCAGCATTAGGGGCAAGATTTGGAAAATGGGGACTAAGTTTAGCCTTCCCTTTTCCAAGCCGAAGGACTGTATGTGGCACCTTCTACACAGAATAAAGGTCTCCCCGTGGGAATGATGCAGCCTGACTCTAAGAGGCATTTGCTGTTGGCATTGCCTAGATCTCCTGTCCAAGATGGGGATGTGGCCACACCCCAGCTCACTCTCTAAACCCCTGAGCTCTCATTTCAGTAGCCCCTCTCCCAATCAGAGTGACTCTGATGTTAAACAAACCTGAGTTCTAATTCTAGCTCTACCATTTACCAGCTGTGTAACCTTAGGCAGGTCACTTCTCCTTTCTGAGCTTCCACTCACTGATCTATAAAATGAGGATCATAATGGCACTTAATTCATGGAGCTGTTGTGAGGATTGATGAGATAATACATGCAAAATACTTCCTACAGTGCCTGGCATACAATGAGGGCCCAAAAATCACTTGCAGTTATTATAATAATCAACATGCATGTGGCCAAGTGTCCAGCTGCTTTGAGGTTAAAATCATTAAGGTCATAAATTCTCTCATTTTGACACAAAACACCTATTTAAAGTGACATTGTGAATAGCAGAGTATTTATCAGGCCTAAAATTCACTTCTTTTCGATGTTCCTGAACTTAGAATCAAATATGAATGTCTATGTAGGGTTGGAATATTGCCGCTTCCAGGCTTAAAGCAAAAATTCCCAGTAATCAAGGCAGCTTAAAAATCCAATAGTTCTCTCCTATGAGAGGTCTTAGCAGTGCTTTCTCTGAAATGGCTCTCGAATCTGTTGCTCCTGTGTCTGCATTGCTTTTGTAGAGTTAAGATGACCTCATCCTGATCTCCCTGACTCCATAGCTCTACCTCCAGGCAGCTGAGGTAAAAAATACTAGGTGGACTCAAGAACATAGTAGAGTTGACGCTTGAACAATGCAGGGGTTGGGGCCAACCCCCCAACATGGTCAAAAATCCCATAGGCCCATGACCCACCATATAGGCGATTCCCCCCACCCCTGTATTGGCAGTTCTGCATCCCTGGATTCAACCAACCACAGATCACGTAGTGCTGGAGTATTTCCCATTGAAAAAATCCACGTATAAGTGGACCCATGCAGTTCAAACCCATGTTGCTCAAGGGTCAACTGTAATTTGAAAATTCACATTCTAAAAATTTCTGTTGCTGTGATTTTTTTGTCAACACATTTACTGTATTTGATACTTCATGTAACTATAAAGGAGGAAATTAGATTTGGGGATTTATCAAAAGGTGGGAGGGTGAGTGAAAGAGGTCTATATGCTCTGCCTTAGCAAGGTTAAGGGCTCTGCATAATCTACCTCAGTGGGCCTTTGCAGGCTCACCTGTTCCAACTTCCTCTGCGACGTCTATCATCAGCCTCGCTGAATTACATACTACACGGCCTAGCCTCCTAAACACCTGCTCTTTCATCCTTTCTGTCTTTGCAAACTTGGCTGCCACTCTCTCTGGAATGACCTGTCTTTAGCCCCCTTCCACTTACAAAGCCTCTATTCAAATATCACCTCACAAGAGGGATACATTTGTAGTCAGAAGAATCTGGGTTTGAATCCGGGCTCTGCTGTGTACTGGTTCCATGACTCTGAGTAATAAATAACCTTCAGTTTTCTCATCTGTAGGTAGCCCAAAGAGCTCCACCAGGCTGGAAATAAAAATCTAATGACTTAGCAGAAATCCCTGACTCTCACCGGTTTGGCCACACTGATCCCCCAGTCAGTTTAAAGGCCATTCAGGTACGGGTGTGTGTGTGCCTTGTGTGCCTTGTGTGTGTGCGTGCGTGCATGTGTGTGTTTTAACAGATCCCCTCTCTGTAAGTATTTTTGGGAACTGTTAAGTGAGACTGTTGAAACCTGACTCTAAATCCAGACCTAGCTGGTCCACAAAGTACACTTGGAGGCTGGAATTTTGCCCTTATTGTTACTGCCACAGTCATCTCAGTCACCTAAAGGCAACTAACTTCATTGCCAGTTGGAGCAGATTGGCTGCCAGTCAGGAGTAAAATCCACCACCAACCTTGCCACCGTCTTGATCCTCCTTGCTCAAGCCTTTGGGCACCACCACTACTGTTTCTTTTCTTTCTTTTTTTAAAAAAATTAATTAATTTATTTATTTTTGGCTGCGTTGGGTCTTTGTTGCTGCACACGTGGGCTTTCTCTAGTTGCAGTGAGCGGGGCTACTCTTCGTTGTGGTGCACGGGTTTCTCATTGAGGTGGCTTCTCTTGTTGCAGAGCACGGGCTCCAGGTGCATGGGCTTCAGTAGTTGTGGCACACGGGCTCAGTAGTTGTGGCGCATGGGCTTAGTTGCTTTGCGGCATGTGGGATCTTCCCAGACCAGGGCTCGATCCCGTGTCCCCTGCATTGGCAGGCGGATTCTTAACCACTGCGTCACCAGGGAAATCCCACTACTGTTTCTTAACAGTTCCTTTGGAACAACAGAGATAGCTCTCATCTTACACGTTTTGGTCAGTCAAGGATTTCCCAAAATGATGCAACAGTGCTGATTGGGCCCCAAAGATTTACAGCTCTTCTTCCCCTCCAGATGGGGATGGATTGTAAATACAGGGTGCACCTGTATCCAAAAATTGCCAAACCTTAAACCTTGACCAAGTCTTTAACTGGGACAACTCAATGGGCTACCTAACCCTTTTGGAATTTACTCCCAAGGGTTCTCCCACTGTTCCCACCTGAGAGTTCATTGGTCCCACCAGAGAGTTTAAGAGCTCCTTAAACCTCAATACCTCCTATGCAAATCGGCTTACACCAATGGGATTGTGTACACTATAGGGATAGTATTTTATCCCTTCTCACAGAAGCTTCAGTTACCATTCGGGGGAATCCATGTGATGTGTAAAATTAGGATAAGACTATCTACTTAAAAGGATCTTGGAGAATGATAAATTATATTAAGTGAGACAACATATTCAAAGTGCTTGGTGTAGTTCCAGGTACATAGTTCATTCTTAGGCAGATGTAAGCAACCAGTGCCCCAAACTCCACAGTGAAAGAGCTCTCTTCTCTGTGCTCCCACAATGATTAGAGTGATTTTCTGTTTAGCCCTGACCACACTGTGTGGCAGCTGTGTTTCTCCCTGCTACACTGGAACCATTTCTTCCCATCTTTGTATCCTTATCACTGCCCCCCACCCTTGGCTTAGTACAGTGCCTCGCATATCACAGCCCCTTAGTAACTCTTGAATGAAGGTGTTAAGAAAAAAATGGACCTGAAACCAGTAGCTATTAATTTTCCTTGGAAAATAACAATTTCAGCACATCTTTTGAAGCCTGTGTGCTCTTTCCCAGCTGCCTTATTAGCAACTCTAGGTGAAGGTGTTTAGTTATTTTGTGAGTCTCTATTACCAAGCTCCAGTGTCCTACACATGGCAGACACTCAGTGGATATTTGTTGACGATGATAATTGAGTTACTGTTACCATAATTGTTCAACTCATGACAAAATCCTAGGCCTTATCATTAACCCAAATCCTCGAACACCTATCCCTCAAATAAACAAAATGTCTGCAGTGCCTTATTGCTGACCCCCATATATGGCTCTTCAGAGGGCCTGGACCTATGGAATGTCCTGTAGTGAAGCTACTCTCTCACCCTCTGTTCTCCCCAAGGTACTGTATTGGTCTAGAGTCTGAAAGAGGCTTCAGTTCCTAATTCAACTACCATTACAAGAGTGATTTCAAATTGGGAATCAGATAGCCATACGGAATCAGATGGCTACATAAGAACTGGAGAGGCACCAAACTAGTGCTTCCCACACTGGGATCTGCAGTATCACATGGAAAGTATATTTTAAAAATATAGACTCCCTCCTGTCTCCTTCCCCCCCCACCCCCACCCCCAGGTCTTTTATTCAGTAGTCAGGACATGGGCCTAGAAATATGCATTTTTCAAAAACTCCCAGGCAGGTCTGATACAACCATCTGGTTCCAGTGAGTGGACTCGCCCTTGGAAACAATGACTTGGGTCATCCATCAGGGCTCAGTTAAGACGTTCCTAAACTCATTGGTCCACTGTGTTACAAGGGATGTAGAACCAAGGCAAGGGCACCTGGGGGGTGGTGTGGCAGCATTCTGAGCTAAGGGGGCCTGTCAGGTGGAGGGATACATTAGGCAGAGATGTCTGCGGTGGAATAGCACCAGGGTGAAGGTAAGAGCATAAACCTAAGGTTGGACCAGGGAGGAATGCAGGATGTGAGAGAAAATGAAAGGAAAGGGTAACTCCAGAAACAGGGTTTTTGAGGGGCAAGGACAGAGAGGCAGGCGGGAAGCCTGAGGAAACCATACAGCAGTTCAGGAAAGGCTGTGGAGGTTCAGCCCCAGGGGATTTCCACTGCACAGGACAGGAGAGATTTCACAGGACAATAAGGGGTTCCAGCCAGAATGCCTAGAGATGGGGGCAAGGCTGGGCTCCTTTCTTGTTTCAGTAAGGAAAGCTGCGATGCCACCCAGGAGATACAGCAGAAGTTGAGGTGGCACAGGGCCACCGTCAGGCACCTTGGGTGTCTCACTGTGAGAGCGCCAGGAAAGGCCAAGTGAATCTGAAGAGCGAAAGCAGAGAATATGACTCAAAGAAATGACCTATTTAAGTAGAAAAACATTTGATGCTGGTATTTGCCACTGTTTCACTAGACCTCCTTCAGTGGAGAAAAAGATACCCAAATCAGGTTGTTCCCAGGCCTTTGATTGCACACAGAGGGCTGGGAGTAACTCCCTGAAGGCACAAGGTGATCCAGATAGGTGTTCTCTGCATGGAAGGAGAATCAAAAGCAGAAGTTGGGCACAAGCAGTCCTCTGACACAATGGAGTCATCTTGGGGATGGGCAGAGATCAGCCCCAGGATGGCAGCATGTGACACACATGAGTTGGGAATATTCTAAGAGAGAGGAGGAGTCTTATGTGTGAAAGTGAGATCCTACTCTGAACTCTGTGCTGGGTACTTTACACTCACTGTTGGTACTTCTCAGGCCTGTCTGTCCCACTTTGGCCCTCACCAGGGCATGTGGGAACTACTGGGGCCCTGTGTGCCCTGCCCAGGGAACGGGGAATCAGAAGCACCATTATAGGTCCATTGGCCTAGACTCCACCATTGCTCTCAGTGCTAAAGCGCACTAGATGTGGCACTGAGCCAAACATGGGCTTCCTCTGGAGACACAGAGCCACCCATGGTCACGCTCAGAGAAACAGGCCACTAACCCTAATATTCTCTAGTTTGCTTATACCAAACTGGATGCTTCAATATCTCCCCCATCCCAAGCCCCCTTCAAGGTTTGATCCTTCCCCTTTCTTTGCTTCTAACAGAACCCCAATCTTGTTCAGGTATCCATGTACTCAGAAAAAGCTGGCCTCACTCCCAGCCCCAGGAGTGGTCCTGATCAGAGTAAGGAAAGTCTCATTTTCCTTGTCATATTTGTTCAGGAGTGGTTATGTGACCTGATTCCAGTCAAAGAAACATGAGGGGAAATCTGAGCACTTCTGGAGAAACTTTTCAATCTTCCAAGAGAGCTGCAGGAAGAGATAGTTTTCCCTTTCCTCTGCAGATTGCCACGTCTGGATATATTGCCCAGAACTACTGTGGCCATCTTGCTGCCAAGCATGTGGAGGAAGCCAGCTCTTTTTTTTAATTTAACATCTTTATTGGAGTAAAATTGCTTTACAGTGGTGTGTTAGTTTCTCCTTTATAACAAAGTGAGTCAGCTATACATATACATATATCCCCATATCTCCTCCCTCTTGCGTCTCCCTCCCACCCTCCCTATCCCACCACTCTAGGTGGTCACTACGCACCGAGCTGATCTCCCTGGGCTATGCAGCTGCTTCCCACTAGCTATCTATTTTACATTTGGTAGTGTATATATGTCTATGCCACTCTCTCACTTCGTCCCAGCTTACCCTTCCCTCTCCCTGTGTCCTCAAGTCCATTCTCTACATCTGCATCTTTATTCCTGTCCTGCCCCTAGGTTCTTCAGAACCTTTGTTCTTTTTTTTTGATTCCATAGATATGTGTTAGCATACGGTATTTGTTTTTCTCTTTCTGACTTACTTCACTCTGTATGACAGACTCTAGGTCCATCCACCTCACTACAAATAACTCAATTTCGTTTCTTTTTATGGCCGAGTAATATTCCATTGTATATATGTGTCATATCTTCTTTATCCATTCATCTGTCAAGGGACACTTAGGTTGTTTCCATGTCCTGGCTATTGTAAATAGAGCTGCAATGAACATTGTGGTACATGGCTCTTTTTGACAAGACAGAGGAGCGATGGTGAGAACATGGGTCTTTTAAGAGATCAGGGCTGAGCAAATGAGTCAACTAACTCTGAAGTCCTGGACTTCAGATTTAGTCCACTCTGCCCTGGACTTCCAGTTACGTGAAATAACACTCCATTGTTTAAAGCAATCTGAGTCAAGGTTTCTACTACTTGTAGCTGAAAGCATTCTAATTGTTTAAGTCTCAAGAGGAAAGGGAAGCATCTGAATAGATCCTTTTCATTCTTTCCCAAACCCGTAAAGAATGGAAGGGTGGTTTCCACTTGCTATTCCAGTCCTCCCCTTTCCTGAATTGGTGTTTCTTCCTCTATGTGGCCTCCAGTATTTACAGCGTGTCTAGGACTGCTGTTTAACTGATGTGAATCCAAAAGATAGAAGTTGTTTGATGCAATGGGATGTAGGAAAGGAAATACGAGGGAAGTAAAGGTTATGGATGAAAGTTATGGATACTGTATAAATGCTTAAAATGTTTCACATGCAGAAGTGGTCATGGCATACATACCTACAATGCAAATCCAAGTCACCTTTCAAACTCAGTGGCCTGGAGGACCCCTTCTATAGAGCTGTGCTGTCCTATATAGTAGCCAAGAGCGATCAGCCATTTGTTCTAGCCACTAGCCACATAAGGCAATTTAAATTTTTAATTAAAATTAAATAAAATTTAAAATTCAGTTTTTTAGTCACACTAGCACATTTTTATTCTCAACAGCCACATGTGGCTACCATATTGGACAGGACAGACACAGAACATTTCTATCATTGCAGAAAGTTCTATTGGACAGAACTGTTACATAGGCATCTCCTTATTCAAAGTGAACTGATAAGCAGAGAACCTATTGCAGGCTTAGGAAGCAGGAAAGATGGACGGCACAGTGGCAAGGACACAGTTTTGTGATGAGCCCTGGATCTGCCGCTTACCTAACTTTTATGAACCTTAGTTTTTTCATAGTAGAAGTGAAGATAATAATATTTACTAGCAGGATGTTGTGAGGACTAGAGTTGATGTATACGGAACACCTAGGAAGGGTCTTATCACACTGTAGATGATCAATGATAGTAAATATTACCTCTGGTTTTCTTCCTTGGAAACGGGTTACACAAAATGTTGTTGTGTTTATACAACCCTCTACACCCTTGATACTCAAAGTGTGGTCCCCAGACCAGCAGCATTAGCATCATCTGGGAGCATGTTAGAAATGCAAACTCTCAAGCCCCACCCTAGAGCTACTGAATCAGAACTTAAATTTTAACAAGATCCCCACTTGATTGATATGCACATTGAACATTAGAAAGCACTGATCTATACAAGCAAAAATTCAAAATAAGTAAACTATGTGACCACATAAAAAGGATATGGATAGTAGATTATGGAACCTTAATCATAACTTAGATGCTTCAGTTTGAAGAGACTGTGAGAGACTAATGGTTAAGCCCAGCAATGATGGGGCCTTGGGTCAAGAATGAGCACCCAGGACAGAGAGCTCTTGTACCATCTTAGCAAGATAATGCTGCAAAAACGGAGAATCTCCCAGCTCCCTGGGTGGGTGATCTGGTGGCATCCCTGAATTCTCCCAGCAGGTAAGCTTTTGCTGCATAAATTACTCCCAAAAGTTAATGGTTTAAAACAACAATGCAGTAATTATTTATTCTCTCTCACAGTTCCTGCAGGTCAAGAATTCAGACAGGGCACCAGATCTGGGGCCTCAGCTGGAAGACTTACAGGCTGAAGCCTGGAATCATATGACGTCTCCTTCAACCACGTGTCTGGCAGTGATCACGCTGGCTGTCAGTAGGGGGCCTATTTAGCATTGTCAGCTGGAACACCCACACATGGCCTCTCTGAGTGGGCTGTCCTCCTCAGAAAATGGTGGCTGGGGTCCAAGGACAATCAGAGAGAGAGAGAGGAAGAAAGAGAGAGAGAGAGAAAGAGAACCAAATAGAAGCCATATTGCATTTTATGACCTAGCTTTGAAAGTCACACAGCATCACTGCTGCCACATTCTGTTGGTCAAGGTAATTACAAAGGTCTGCCCAGGTTGAGAGAGAGGAAACATAGACTTAAGGTACGTCAAGGTCATATTTGACATAATAACAGAGGTACGTTCCCACCCTGTGGGAAGTGATATTTTTGTGATGGGTATATAATTGAGGCCATCTTATTATGGCCATCTATGGAAAACCAAATCTGCCGCATGAAATTTTTTTTTGGTTCGAGTTATTTGAGATCTCAAATCACCACGCCCACCACCATTATCATAAACAAGTTACTATTTGGTGTCTTCCATGTGGAGGGCACCACATTCTGATTCATATTTACTTTATAGCAGGAGTTATAGGATGTTCATCTCCCTTTGGTGTACCTTATTCTTGGGAATTCTTTTTTTTTTCTTCCAAAAAAGGTAGCCTCAAAGTTAGTTTCACTTTCCATTCTGTCTTGTTCTTTTGCATTATTTCATTAAAGTCAAACTCTTTGAATGTGACATCAAAGAACTTCAAAAATAAAGTAAGAATAAGTGGCATTCTTAATAAGTGGTAAAGATAACGGCTCATTCACTAGTACTAAGTTCCAAAATAGGTTTTTGGCTGCTCTACAGCTTGAGATTCCTTGCTAATGGCAAATAAAATAATTACAGCAAAATGTGCCCATGCATTAAAATTTTGATTTCCATTTTTGTAGCTATCTAACTACCTTATATTTTCAGACTAAAACTTTTCTCTGTGTATTTTCATCTTCATAATAAAAGTTTCTTGGCAAGACTGATCTCAATCTGTTTGGTGGTTCTTAGAGTAGAATCAAGAAAGAGGGAGGATAAGATAGAGCTTTCTACACATGACAAAATGAAAAATGCTAGTGTTTGTTTCTCATTAAAAAAAAAAAAAAGCAAAAGCAAAAACTACAATTGGATCTGGCCTATAGTCATTCATCCTAAATAATGGAGGAAGAGAAACATAAGGCAACTGCATACAGACTTGACACAGACTTTTTAGGGTTTCTAGTTTTGTATAATCTTCTGTGTTCCCTTTCACCAGAAAGTCACATTGTAACTTCTTATAGTTAGAGGGTCTGCCCCTGTGATAGACCTTTCTCCCCACCCACCTCCTAAGTGCTATGAACATCTCAGGGCTCCCATTATTGCCTTCATGTAGAAATTTCACACACACACATAGACACACAATCATTCACCTCATATGTACACATTCACTCACACACAAACTCGCATGCACAGAGACCTATGCACAGTCACACAGTCATTCACATGCCCATGGTCACTCACACACAAAGTCATTCCCAAGCACGCGTGTAAACACACACACACACACACACTAGCCTAGCACAACCCACTTCCTGACTTTGACACCTATGCAACTACTTGAACACCCCAGCTCCACCTTTAAGCAGGAGGAAAACCTTCCATCTTTGGGGATCTTTCCACATGACCATAGCAACATTCACATCCAAGACCCACTCACCCAGGGTCCTGAACTTCTTCAGTGCCAACAATATATGACTCTACCCTATTCTTTTCTGTTAATCAAGATTATCAGAAAGCAATTAAAAGTAAGTGAATCTGTTCTAATGTATTTTTAATTTCACAAAATTCTATAAGTGTTATGTGCATTGGTTGGAAAAGACATAAACCAGGAAGAAAAAAGACTTCTTGGGAAGGTGAGAGTGTAGACATGGTCAGAGAGCAGAAGAAAAGATTCCAAATAAGAGAGAATAAATGTATATTAAAAGATGAAGGAACAGAAGCTTCTATTTATCATGTCAACTGTACCTATATGCCTGGTATGTCACATTTATATTGATATCTAATCCTAACAACATCTTTAGGCATGGGTGTCATGTCCATTGTAAGGATAATAAAACTGAAGCTCAGAGAGCTTAAATTATCTGCTCAAATTCACACAGCTAGTAAGCAGAAGAGCTAGGATTTGAACTCAGTTATGTCTGACTCCTAATCCTAACAGGTAGTGAGAACTCAAATATTCAATCACCCTTTAGAAGAACTGTTCAGATTTATCAGGATCAAGGAAGGAAGCTACATTCTTTGATTACCAACTTTAAATTGTAAGTAGCCACATCTTTTGCATTGCATATAATGGCAATCTTACTTTAAGGATAGACCAGCATGCATTGTTCAAATGATGACTTACTGAGAGCTGGGATTTAGGAAATTACCATGGCAATTTTCTCTCCTTCCTCCACAGTAATAAAACTCCCAATTTTTAGCTAGGGAGTTTTTAGCCACATTTCTTGGTTTCCTTTACAGCTAGATGTAGCCATGTCTCTAATTGTTGACCAATCAGAAATGGATGGAACTGTTATGTATTTTCAGGAACTTCCTCAAAGAAAGCTGATACATACCCCTTGCCCCTTTCTTCTCCATCCCTTCTTCCTGCTTGGAGCTTGGATCTAATGGCTTGAACTCTAACCACCATCTTGGACCCTGAGGACAAAGGCCTCTAGAGATAGCAGAGCAGTGAGTTGAAGAGTCCAAGTCTCTGAGGACTTTGTGAAGCAGAGTTGCCATTCATTCCTGGACTGCCCACCTCCTACTTGTACACAAGAAAGAAATAAATGTCTTGTTTGAGCTACTGTAATTTGAGTCTTCGTTACTTGCAGCCAATGCTAATCCTAACAGGTTCAACATAGAGACAGGGATTGCCATGTGCCAGCAGCTTCCCACATCATGGAGCCTTGTGTCCCTTTAAAAAAAATTCCCTGGGTATCCTCATAGACTCTCCTCCCTCCACAGAAAGCCTAAAGCCCTCAAGTCAAGTACTGGGTACTCAATTACCATCTATTGTCAACAAAGTCAATTAAACTCGTTTAAGTTTTATATTTTTCTCCATATCTTTATTTTTCTCAGTCACTGCTACTCTTACTTGCACATGCTTTTTAATATGGTTTGTCAAACTTGTGTCTTTGCGCTCTTTCAAAGCCTTCATCACAGTTTGCATGTTGAGAGATCATATAATGCAACAGCCTGATACTTTTACCCCTCCCCATTCAATGATGTAAGGTTGAAGGGTCAGAACAGACCCAAGGGCAAAGGGAAAATGAAATGAGATGCTCTCAGCAGTTCACCAGGAAACTTTGTCTAACTTTTTACCTAGAATGCCTCTGTGTTATAGCTTTGCTTTCTCGCATTTTTGATGAGAATACAAACCCACTAGGTTCACAGACATAGCAAACAAACTTATGGTTACCAAAGGGAAGTGGCAGAGTGAGGGGGAGGATAAATTAAGAGTATGGGATTAACAGATACACCTTACTGTATATAAAATAGTTGAACAAGGATTTACTATATAGCACAGAGAACAGTATCCAATATCTTAAAATAACCTATAATGGAAAAGAATTTTTAAAAAGAATATATATACATATACACATACATATATATATATATATGTATATAAAAAAACCGAATCACTTTGCTGTACACCTGAAACTAACACAATATTGTAAATCAACTATACTCCGATTAAAAAAAGTTAAAAAAGAACATAAACCCACTGACCAGAAACTCTCCCTTTATCTTCTATATGCTGCCAACATCTCATGAATATTTAATAAGCAATTAAGTATTCACAACAATTGAAGGGAAACCCCAAATCTGAAACTCTAATCTTCATTTACGATACTTTATTATTCCTCTAAAACCTGTTCTTTCATTCATTTGACCAGAAGTTGAAGGAAACTTGTTACTTCCACAGGAGGCAACCCAGAGGGGAGGATAGGAGAGAGATTGGGGCAGAGCGAGGGCGGTGAAGGAGGCACTCCACACTCTTGGGGGCCACCATTCCGACCACCCTGCATTCACACACAGTCCACTCTCTACCGTGGGCCAAAAGCTATGCAAACGCCACCCAGCAGCTGCCGCCTGACCTCCCTGTCTCTGAGCCCCATGGCAGTGTGACTGGGTGTGCCCACAGCACGGGGTGGGCAAGAAAGAGTGGAGGGAATCTCCAGAATTCTGCCCCAAGATGGGCAGCTCTCCTAAAGGACGGGCAGGCCAGGGAGGTGCTTCCCTAGAGTGGTACTGTTTTCAAGTTTGGTTTAGTCAGTTCTCCACAGCCACTCTGCACAGATGCACAGCGATGTCTGCTCCCCGAGGGCTGTATCTACCTGTCATCAACCCCACTCACTTTTCTCACTGAGAAAGCAGTGGAATGAGACGAGCCTACACTCCCTGGTACTATCTCTGATCTGCCCAAAAACAGATGGGCTTCCGGGGACTGTTGCTTGACCCCAAGTCCACCAAACACATTGCCTTCAAGGCTTGTCTAGAAGAGGAGCCCAATAAACCCTCAATGATATCAGCTGGCCAGCTCTCAGGATTTGACTGAGAGAAATATTTGGATGGAATAAACCAACTGCTACTGTCAAAAACTTACACGAGAAAACTTCTGGTAATGGAAGGATACTGAGTCAAAATGAAAAAGCAATGATCAAATAACAATAATAGCTAACACTTGGTGAGCATTAACTGGGCCAAATGTTATGCTATATAATTTAAATATTTTGAATAAAAGTCCTTTAACAGATATGTCTTTTGCAAATACTTTCTCCCAGTCTGTGGCTTCTCTTACTCTATAGGCAGTATCTTTCTCAGAGAAGAAGTTTTTTTGTTTGTTTGTTCATTTGTTTTTACTGCAGTCCAATTTATCAATTTTTCTTTCATGGATTATGCCTTTGGTGTTACATCTAAAAAGTCATTGCCGGGCTTCCCTGGTGGTGCAGTGGTTGAGAATCCGCCTGCCAATGCAGGAGACATGGGTTCGAGCCCTGGTCTGGGAGGATCCCACATGCCGCGGAGCAACCGGGCCCGTGAGCCACAACTACTGAGCCTGCGCGTCTGGAGCCTGTGCTCCGCAACAAGAGAGACCGCGACAGTGAGAGGCCCGCGCACCGCGATGAAGAGTGGCCCCCGCTCTCTGCAACTAGAGAAAGCCCTTGCACAGAAACGAAGACCCAACACAGCAAAAATAAATAAATAAATAAATTTATTAAAAAAAAAAAAAAAAAGTCATTGCCATACCCAAGGGCATCTAGATTTTCTCTTGTGTTGTCTTCTAGGAGTCTTACAGTTTTATGTTTTACATTTAGGTCTATGAGTCATTTTGTGTTCACTTTTGTGAATTGTGTAAGATATGTTTCTAGATTATTTTTTTTTGCACATAGATGTCCAGTTGTTCCAGCACCATTTGTTAAGAAAACTATCTTTGCTTCATTGTATTGTCTTTGCTCCTTTTCAAAGATTAGTTGACTACATTTACGTGGGTCTATTCCTGAGCTCGCTATTCCATTCCATTGATCTATTTGTCTGTTCTTTCACCACTACCACACTGTCTTGATTACTGTAACTTTATAGTAAGTCTTAAAATTAGGTAGTGTCAGCCTTCCAAATTTGCTCTTTTCCTTCGACGTTGTGCTGGCTATTCTGCATCTTTTGCCTCTCCATATAAACTTTAGAATAAGTTTGCCAATATCCACAAAATAACTTGCTGGGATTCTGACTGGCAATGCCTTGAATTTATAGATCAAGTTGGGAAGAATTGACATCTTGACAATACTCAGTCTTCCTATCCATGAACATGGCATCTCTCCGCATTTACTTAGCTCTTCTGTTATTTCTTCCATCAAAGTTTTAATAGTTTTTCTCATATAGATCTTAAGCACATTTTGTTAGATTTATACCTAAGTACTACTTTTGGAGGGGGGTGATATTAATGGTATTGTGTTTCTAACTCCAAATTCACTTGTTCATTGCTGGTGTCCAGGGAAGTCATTGAATTTTCTATATTAATGTTGTATCCTGTGACCTTGCTAAAATTACTTATTAGTTGCAGGAATTTTGTTGTTGTTGTTGTTGTTAATTTTTTTGAGCTTTCTATGTAGACAATCACATCATATGCAAAGACAATTTTATATCTCCCTTCCCAATCTGTATATCTTTTCTTTTCATACTGTATTAGCTAGGACTTCCAGTATGATGCTGAAAGACGTGATGAGAGGGGACATTCTTGTTGTGTTCCTCATCTTAGTGGGAAGTATTATACTATAGACTTTATATCCATGTCTCAGAAAATCCTTGCAAAGACCCTGTGAGATAAGAACTATCGTATTCTTATTTTTTCATGTTTGGATACCAAAACCCAGAGAGGTCATACCTCTCTGGTTACATGGCTTGTAAGTGGTTAGAGAAGAGATTTAGATTCTCAATTCCTGCATCCAGTGTTCAGGTTCTTAACCACTATTTCAGGCACTAAGACAGCCTGTGAAAAACTGTCAAGATCCAGAGATGCTCAGACTTTCAGCCAGTACACAGATCCACTGAGGTATAAAGATCAACGCATATTGCAAAAGTTACTCAATTGATTTTAACATTTAGAATCTATCTGAATTATACTTTAATATATAAAGCTCAATGGAATCAGTCTGGTTAATTTACCATATGCCTCTCTATTACAATTAACTTAATTTCATCATATACAAGCTCCTAGGCTTGACACTGTTAGCCATCACACAACATAGAATAATGTGACACTGACCTGGATCTCTGAGGTCCCTATTCTAAAATCCAATGGATATTTTGGAAGTACAAATACAGATAGTGGTATCATCTGAAATCATTTAACAACAAGAGCAAACCTGATGAGACTGAATATTGTCATCATAGGCAACATCCTAGGCTTGTGTATCCAGAAATGGCTTAACTTTTGTACTGGGTGGGAGAAGAAATAAATCACTCCTCATCCACTATGCCCGGAAACGATTTACAAGTGAGATCAGATTCTGGGAAGGGCGTTTCTTTAAGCAGGAAAAGTAGCCCTTCTCCTTTCTGTGTAAACTTCCCACTAAATGAGATTCAGTTGAATTTTGACTTAGAGGTGAAGAGCTGGGAGATAAATGATTGCTGAGTTTCTAAAAGTACACAGTTCATGGCACAGAGTAGGCTCTTCAAAAATAATTGCTGGGAATTCCCTGGCAGTCCAGTGGTTAGGACTTTGAGCTTTCACTGCCGAGGGCCTGGTTTCAATCCCTGGTCGGGGAATTAAGATCCTGCAAGCCGTGCGGTGCAGAAAATTTTAAAAATTGCTAAATGACTGAGTGAATAAAAGAAAAATACCACGCTGAGTGGCTTTTTTTTTTGGAATGGGTTACATTCTCCTGAATTTACATCTGTGTCCTGAATAGGGTGATTTGTGTAATAGGATCCAGAACGAGGGTCCAAGCTGTGGGCTTCCTATATATTCCACCATTCCACTGGGCATGAATAGAGAGCAGATGAGAGGCAGTTTATTCCCATAAGGACCCCAGGTATCTTGTGGGAGAATCAGTGATTAAATGCAACGAGGCTCAGAGATATGGCAGTTGTCGGAATTAAGTCTGCCTGAGCACCTCAGTCCTCCAATCATATTCACCCTTAGGGAGAGACTGTACATACTATATTAGTTTCCTGGGGCTGCTGTAACAAATTACCACATCCTGGTTAGCTTAAAACAACATACATTTATTCTCTTACAGCTCTGGAGGCCAGAGGTCCAAACTCACTATCACTGGGCTGAAATCAAGGTGTTGGCAGGGCTACACTCCTTCCAGAGGCTCTCAGGAAACATCTACACCTCGCCCCTTCCAGCTTCTGGTAGCTGCGCCATCCTTTGGCTTGTGGCCACATCACTCCAATCTTCACAACCAGCACCTTCAAATCTACCCTGGCTCTGGCTACAGATCATTTTCTCTTCTTTGTCTGGCAAATCTGCCTCTGCCTCACTCTTGTAAGGATACATGTGATTACATTTGGAGCCCACCCTGATAATACAGGATAATGTCCCCATCTCAAGAACTTTAACTTAATCACACCTGCAAAGACTCTGTCATATACCTTAACATTCACAGATGCCAGGGATTAGGATCTTTGACGGCCATTATCCAGCCTACTACAGGGACATGAGCCTGACCAAGGGGCCTGTGAGGGAATAGTCTCCTGGCCAGGTCCCCAGAAACTATGCTATCATTCTAGGGTGAGCGAGTGCTGCTAAACAATGGCTCAAATTTTAGTGATATATGTCAATCTGCTATTTAGCTGCAATTTATTTAGGTTGTTAATATAGCTAAGGAGATACAGATCTGCTCACTATTCAGCTACTTTGCATCATGTCGTCAACCCACAAATGATTTGGTTTTTGCCTGGAGCAGAATTTCAATTTAATGAATGCTGTAAAAATGAATGTGAGCATATTTATGTGGAATTAAGTTACAAAATGTTAAATTTAGTACTATACATTTTTCTGAGGTACAGCTCATTCGTGACTTCCGTTCCTATCATCTTGTGTTTGCACCGCTGGTAACTGTCAATTCAACATGAAATCGGTGTTTGAAAATCAGCAGACATTTCACTGAGGTTGGGGCTTAGTTGTCACTGCTGAATTCTGTGATGATCTATATTCTTAGTTTATTGACTTTGGGGGGCAGGGTAATTACTATGATGTCACTCACACAGGGTTCCAGTGTTCACCCACTCTGTCATAGCGCAAGATACTTGAACCATATCCAGAGAATTTTTTTTCTGGTCTAACCACAGAAAGGAACACTGATATAAGGAATAGGTATAATCCTGGCATTGGGAGGGGCTCTCTAAGAGTTCAGAGTTCAGCTACAGCTCTGATGAACCACAAGCTCAGAGGTCTGGGGGATGGGGGGCAAAGAATATTCCAGAAAGCATCAGAGTAGACTCTCTTTCTAACAACCATCCTCCTGTCAGTGAAGGCTCCAGTGCCCTTCTCTCTCACTCCTTATCAGCAGGTGGTGCCTGGCACATTCTTTCCTAATGGCCTAGAAAGAGGATCTCAGTTGCAATAGTGGCTGTGTGTACAGCTGGATAGGTCTTATGATGAAAAATCCAGCCCAAGTCCCTCTTCTTCAGTTTCTGAGAGGCTCAGGACAGCTTGTGAAGGAAAACAGATCTTCAGCAGCTGCCCTCAAGGTTACCAACAACAGCAACCCCTTCTCCCCATCAGCCCTGCCAACCCCTCAAAAAGTACGTATTCTCCGTCACAAGGACTCGCAAGGCCGCCAGTCAATGGTCGACAAAAATGGAAAATCGATTTCAGTTTATCTCTGCTGGGAATTAAGTATATTCCTTAGAAATAATGAGTTATGAGGTCATCGAAGGCTTGTTCTTTTTCCAGCTTGCAGAGACCTTTTAATTTTAGAAGAAAAAGTGACTAATTTAACAGGACATTCTAATTCCAGTGATGTGCTTTTTCCCATTTTAATGTCAACTGAACCACAAAAATGTTCATTTTTCTCTCTTCATTACTCCTCAGGGTTCAGAAAGAACAGTGTCGCCAAAGGGGAAAAAAACTGGGTAACTCCCACTCCCTCCACCCATTTTCCAAAAAACAAAATCCAGCTCTGGCCTCAGTCAGCCTATGTTTTCACTGTTCTTGGTGGGGCCATTCCACTCACCAGCAGGGTACCCACAAGGCAACATTTTCCATGCTTTTTAGATAGTAGCAGGACATAAGGAAGACCACGTCATTCAGAACACAGGACGTTTAACAAGGTGGAGAGAGTCTTGATAAGCAAAATCAAATTCTCTTGGAAAGTCTTCCAACAAACAAACTCACAACCCCCCTCCCCAAGTCCACAGATAGCATCTACTATGTGCCAGCTATGATGCTGATTCTGTTAAATACCTATGGACAGGCATTTTCTCACATGATCCTTGTAAGAGCCCTTGGATATCACACCAAATATTGCAGAATTGGGATTAGAACTGCATAACATAGTCTGCATTTTTCAACCCTCTGCTCTAATCTGGAGGTTCTCAAATTTAAGAGGACATCAGAATCACCTGGAAGGCTTGTCAAAACGAAATGCTGAGCCTTACCTGAGAACTTCTGATTCAGTAGGTCAGGGGTTCACACTTTGAGAACCATGACTCTAATGCCTCTCTCTGATCATCAACAATCGTATTCTAAAAGGACTCAAGGAAGAGCTTCAAATACAGAATGCCATTCTTTGGCTTTTGTTCCCTTCTATACTTCCTAAAAGAGAATCTGAGAAGGATGGCTGGTGTGCTCAAGTCCAGGTAGAGAAAAAGAAAAAGGAAGGAGCTAGAGACACCTGTTTCTCTTGTAACAATTTCTCAGCTCAAATAAAACTCTCTATAGTGGCCCAGGACCTCCATCCTGAAGACTGTGGCTTTGAAGTGAAGCTCCCCTTTGAAGTGAATGCCTCCTTTACATGGGCAGGACTTGACCCTATGGGAATGACTCTTTTTTTCCTCCACCATCCCAGGTCTTAGGTTGGGTTCCCATAATTTAGAATACTTTGCATTTTCCATGTCTCTTGAGCTACCCTGGTGCTGTCATTTTGACCCCACAGTGAACTCAGCCATTGAGGCACCCACACAGCTGCAACCTCATTACCAATGTTCTCTGAGAGTTTGAGTTTTTCTTTCTCTAAAATAGTGTGTCCCTCTCTCTCTCCCCGTCTTACACTATTGCTCACAATTTTCTCATGGAATAGCTAACCATTGGTTGATTCAATAGCGAATTTGATGCAGTGCAATAACATAAAATACCTGAAATAGAGACAGCCGGGTACTTTGATTACACTGTGCAAGGACCTAACAGGACTTCGTTCTTCCATTTTTTCTTCCCCAACAACTTCTGTGTTCTGGACCTTAGACAGCCTCCCTCCTCCCCTCTCCCATTCACTAGGGATGGTAGAGACTTTCAGAAAGGAGTATAATGATACAACTCCCCCCAGTGATGGCACAGACTTCTGTAACTTGCCTGAACCTATAGAACAAGAGCTGTCATACCTCCGTAGCTCTCACAGAGCATGGTGAGGAGGCTCGCTCCTCAAAGAGGACGTTTGGCATGACTGAAACCTACACACTAAAGATTTCTCTTCAGATGTTTTAATCCCAACAAGTCAGAAGATAACAGTAATGGGAGATAAGGCCTCAAGTTCCACTTGCCAGTATTGAAAGTCTCATGGGTAGTTATTTCCTTCCAAAGAATTTATAAAATGAATAGGGTTTGCCTGAAATGGAAAAGGGAACCTAACATTTTTGGACACCTACAATATACCAGGCACTGAGTGAGAGGTTCCAGCTATGCTGTTTAATTTAGTCATCATAATAGCTCTCAGAGCTTGGCTTTATTATTCCCATTTCGTAGTCAAGAAAGCTGAGGCTGAGAGGTTATGTAATTTGCCCAAGATTAAATTGAGCCAAGGCTGGAACCCAGACTTGTCTTTCTTCTATATTATATGGCTATCTTGGAAAGGATATAGTAAATAAAGACGGCGGAGTGGAAGACAAAGATAAGCAACCTAGAAAGGAAAATCAAGAAAGAGTGTACAATGGAAAAATATCAAAGGTATTTGCAAGGATTATGCAACCAAAATATTTCCCATTCTGACACTGATTCCAATGCGTGTTTTTTCAACCCACCACCAAGAAATTAACTCAATTCTCTGTGGATAGTGACCGCATGTCCCATAAATTTAACTCAATTCTGACACTAACTACCTAGAGATAATGTCAGATTCCACAAGGCTTAGTCCCACAAGACTACACCCCCGCTTCAGATACCAATTGCAAGTCAAGGTTGTCACCTGTGCTTCTGACTAACCAGCTACAAATCAGAGGTTCCCACAACCACCTCCTCAGGTTTGATTCATTTACTAGTGCAGCTCACAGAACTCAGGAAATTAGTTTACCTAATAGATTGCCAAATTGATTTCAAAGGATACTACTCAACATCCAGATGAAGATACCTAGGTCGAGGTCTTCAAGGTAGGAATTTCTGCCCCATGGAATTTGGGGCCCAGCACATGGATGTTTTCTGTTTGGTTCACCAACCTGGAAGCTCTCTGAAAGCTCATCCTTTTGGGGTTTTATGGAGGCTTCTTTCCACAGGCATAATTGATTAAATCATTGGCCATGGGTGGATGAATTCAATCTGCAGCCCCTCTCCCCACCCCAGAGGTCAGAGGGTGGGGCTGAAAATTCCAACCCTCTAATCAAGGCTGGTTCCCCTGGCAACCAGCCCACATCCTTTGGTTACCTAGGAGCTTTCCAAATGTCACCTCATTAACATAAGATGAGATACCTTGACCAATTGGTAGCTTCATTTAAGAAATTCTGAGGGTTTTAGGAGTTCTTGCCAGAAACAGGGAGGAAGGCAAAACATATATTTCTAATAATAAATCACAGTAACAACATTTAAAAACCATTAACAACAGGCAGATGTTTTAAATAAAGATAGATTTGAGAAGTAATGAGAGACACTAATAGAAAGTCTCAGGGTAGATGAGAGTACAACCTAAGAGAAGAGTAGGAAAGGAGAATGAGCACCAAATGCTTGTCCATGAATATATGAATGCACCATAGCAAAGACGCTGCAGAAATGTGACCGAGATGATGGAGAATAGGAGTGTGGACAACTCCAACTAAAATCCAGTATTCCTTTAGTCTTGTTTAAAAAGGGAGTAGAAAAGGAAATACAAATAAGACATTTTATGAATGGTAAACCCTAGAAATGTGTAAAATAATTAGAAAAATAAGTTGCCCAAAGCAGAGAGAGAAAAAGAGGAGGAGGAAGAAAAGAAGAAGAGGAAGGGAAGGAGAAGGAGGGGAGGAATGAGAGGAGGAAGAAGGAAGAGGAGGAGGAGGAGGGGGAGAAGGGGAAGGGGAGCCAGAGAGGGAGGCGGAGGGAGGGGGGAGTCGGAGGGGGAGGAGGGGAGAAAGAGAGAAGAGAGGGGAAGAAAGGGGAGAGGAGTGGAGAGGAGCAAGACACAGGAGGAGAGACAATTTTTTTAAATGTTTCTGAGGAACAGACGTGCAGTATTCTGATGTTTGTAGAAATACCGAGTTTCTCTTAATGAGGGAAAATACAAAATACCTCTGATAATTTCAAAATAAAACTAGAGACAGCCTAAAGTGCTAATACCAGCGAGGGGTTCTTCAGAGAAAGGAGCTATGTGAATCAGAAAGCTGGGCTCCACTTTTTTCTTCAAGATACCTGAAAAAACCCTGGTGAATTCAATTCCCTTCCTTTCCTTGCTTTTCTTGGCTCATTACTAAGGTGCAGCAGCCAGATGCTGTCACAACGCCCAGGCAATAAAGGGTTGGTTGGGGAGACACACCTGCTACTCTCTCTTTTATAGCTGGGAGCACACAGTGTTGTTTAGGATTTACACCAGGTCTGAAAATGCCCCAAAGGCAGCCCCCGTCTATAAGGTAACTCGCAGAGACAGTCCAGACTCAGCTACAGATCCCTCCCGGACCCTATTCCACGCAGCTGTCTTTATGGACTATAGGATGGTAACTGAGGTTAATTACCACTGAAAGATACACACCATATGATTTTTATGTCCGTTTAGTGAGATAGTTCCAGCATAGAGAGATTTTCCCAGGGGCACCACAGTGATTTGGTCTCCAGGTTTCTGTGCTCCTTACATTTACGGGTTATGCACAAGCTAATTGGGCTAATTATCAGTGCTCCAACCGAAGCTCCTTTACCATTTCCCCCTGCCTCCTGCCTAAATGTCAAACCCATTGTCTTCTTGGGCTCCAGTTTTTCCACATTTTGTAGTCTTCATCATTTAACTGCAGTTGGAAAGGGGGGAAAAAAAGTTACCACAACTGGAGGTTGGCAGCCTTGACTGTTGCTCTCTGCTCCAGAGAGATTTTGTTTTTCAAATCATAGAATAAAATGATTTAAGAAAAAGAATCCTCAGCGCTCAGGCTCTGCCTTTGAGCTTCAAAGCCTTTCACAAGCTGCAATTCATTAAACGCAATAAGCCAGCGGACCGACCTCTGCAGGGAGAGGGGCCAAGGCCTCCCACCCCACCCTCTTTCTCTTTGTGTTCCCGACCACGGCAGGCAGGAGGGGGCAGGATAATGGTGCTCCCATCGGGCTGCCGCCCATGGCCCTCCGCCCAGGCCTGCCTTTCCTCTCCTCCCTGCCAGGGCTCCACGCTCCACTTAGCCATTGGGTACAGGATCTTCTCTCCTCCAGGCTGCTTTTGTCTGTCTTTCTCAAAACAGTCTGCCCACATTTTTATTTCCTTTATATAAATGAAGAATTTCCTAGCCATGGGGCCCAACCAAGCCTGACATCAGTCCCCTGGGACAGATTCTTCCCTGCTTGACCACTCAAGGGCCAACAGCCAAGCGGTATCACACCCCTACGTCACCACGAGACAGGGCCAGTGTGTCCCTCACAGCAGGCAGGGTCCATTAGCCCCACATGAGCCCTTGGCATCCCCGCCAGATTCACGTACTCCTGGGCAGTTCCCCATCCTCTGCTGCCGAAGGGTTGCCTCTCCAGAGAGCGTGTGGGCACGATGGATAGTGAGTCTTTGGTATCAGGGTCACTGAAACAAGGAGTATGTGGTCTACTGAGCTCCCATGAGTCATTCCACAGTTTGCAAGTCCCATTTTGTTTGCTTTCTGTTCTTACACATGGACCCTACCCAGACCCTTTCTTAGAGAGAGGGGAAAAAAATAATAAAGCACCCACAAGGCCCAACCATAGCATATTAAATTTCATAAGGCAATGCCGAATTAATTTTTATGGTTCTTCTTTCTTTCCAGTTCCTTCCCGCTCCTCAACTCTGCCCACTAGTTTAAGAAAAAACAAGCCTAGTATCCCCTTAAAGTACTGCATTCATAATTCTAGTGTTAGAAGGCAGATTTGGTCTACTTTTAACTGCTGAGCGTTTCCCAGTAGTACTGAAAAACACTCATGAGTTTCATCCACAGATCAACCTTAGAAGCAAAAACTTGTGCCAGGATCTTCATGGGCCAGAGTTCACGTGGGGAAAAGATGAGTAACCACACTCCAAGCCGGGCCTGCCCCATCCTGTGCCTTCTTCACCATAATGCACCCAACCTCTCTGCCTTTTCTCCAGATCTGCCCCCAGGGCACGGGTTTTCTCCAGTGTTTCCTCCTCCTGACAAAAGGTCCATATCCTGCCCCACACTGAAGGCCCAACACCTCTCCCAGCACCTTCACCAATGCTTTTCTATTTGCTCCAGCACAAATGGACCTCCCTTTTCTCCAAAGTCTTAAAAATGTTTGTACTCATCAATGTTCAAAATCATAATTTTGGACCTGGAATGAGCCTAGACTCCCACCCTCTCCATTTACAGAATAGAAAAACTGAGTCATTGAGAGCTTCAGTGATTTCCCCTGTGTCACACAGCTGGTTTGCAGGGCAAGACAAGAATCTGAGTCTCCTGGCAATGACCTGCCCAACTTCCCCCTACAGAGGTTGCCAGAAACAGGGATACCTGCAGATCCTCAAGGACATTGGGCATTGGGCAGGGCACACTTAGTCCCCATAAAAAGCAATCGAGGCAAAAGGGCTACTGCTTTTGGCAGAATTCATTTCATTCCTCTGTCAGGCCACAGGCTGGGCCCCCTCTGGACGGAGAGTACTCAGATGTGGTCACTAACATATTCAAGGTTGAAAACTATCACTTTATTGTGATGTTAATTGGCAGCAACCTGACCATGAAGGCAAGCTGTATGACAGGACTTGGTTACAAGGAGGAGGTCCAGATGACTCAAAAGATATGTATGGGGGCTTCCCTGGTGGCGCAGTGGTTGAGAGTCTGCCTGCCAATGCAGGGGACATGGGTTCGAGCCCTGGTCTGGGAAGATCCCACGTGCCGCGGAGCAACAAAGCCCATGAGCCACAACTACTGAGCCTGCGCGTCTGGAGCCTGTGTTCCGCAGCAAGAGAGGCCGCAGCAGTGAGAGGCCCGCGCACCGCGATGAAGAGTGGCCCCCGCTCGCTGCAACTAGAGAAAGCCCGCGCACAGAAACGAAGACCCAACACAGCCAAAAATTAATTAATTAATTAATTAATTAAAAGAAAAAGATATGTATGTTAAACTAGTCTTTTCCTTTTAAAATAATTTCAAATTTACAGAAAACCTTCAAGAGTGTGAAGAACTTTTTTCTAAACCTTTTGAGAGTAAATTACTGACAAGATATGCCATGACCCCCCCAAAAATACCTGAGTGTACAATTCCTGCTAAAAGGATATTTTCCTACCTAACCACATTACAAACATCAAAATCCAGACACTCACACTGATACATTACTAGTCTCTAATTCACAGACCCCATTCAAGTTTTGCCAATTGTCCAAACAATGTTCTTTACGGTAAAAAGCACCCAATACAGGACTGTGTGTTAGATTTAGTTGTGATATCTTTTAATCCCCAGCAATCTAGAATATTTCTTCAGTCTTTCCTTGAGTTTTGTGACTTCAACTTTTTCGAAAAGATTACAGACCAATTATTTTATAGAAAATTCCTCAATTTGGGTTTATCTGGTATTTCTTCATGAATAGATTAGATTTTGCATTTTGGGTAGAAGTATCACAGAATTAATGTTCTTATTGTTTCTCAGGTGGTGTATCAGTTTGTCCCATTAACATTAACCCCTTATGAACAGAATAACACAGCATCAAAACACATAAAGCAAAACCCTGAAACTTATGAAGGAATTTACAGAAGTACAAAAACAGGGAAAGACTTTAACAATATTCTCTCGTTTTTTTTTTTGCCAGACTGGAGTCAGTAAAGAGAAAGAGAATTTGAGAAATATAATTGATACAGTTGGCTCATTTTATATATATTGACTTTTGGACCAAATAAACAGATAAATATTTTTCCCTATTCTTTACATGCTTTGGGTTACAGAGAAAACAGTAATAACTTTCCCAAATAAGACATTTTATATTTTATTTTAATAATAAAATTATTAGAAATTAAATCACTACTTGATTATTCAAAGATCCTTTTAGAAATAATTCTTGGGACAAATAAAAAAGCAAAACTATAATTAAAGAATCCTTAGAAAGTAATAATAATGAGATCATCATATTTTAAAATCTGTAGTATGCGATCAATGTAATCATAATTATATTTATAATATTCAACACAGTAAATAAAGACTAAAAAAGTGTACTAAAATTCACTGAAGACATTAAAAAGAAAGCCAAAATACCAAAATAAAGAAGGAAAAGACTCATTAAAGGAGACATAAAAACTAATAAGCTGAAATTGGAAGAAATGAAAAATAAATCAATAAATATAAGGGCAGGAAGAATCTATGATTACTAAAGTAGTGTGTATTGCTTCAGAACTGTACAGATAGATGAATGAAATTATATAAAGTGCCCAGAAACAGAGTTCTGTTTCTGTGTAAGATTTCATATATCAACAAGGTGGCATTTTGTACCAATGAAGGATGACTCTATTGTTTAATAAATGGTGCTGGGAAAATAGGTTAACCTCAAGAGGTCAGGGAAGGAAGTAAGATTTCTTCCTTATACCATGTACCCAAAATTACAAATGATTAAAGAGTTACTTTAAACATTTAAAAATTATTTCTAAATATTAGAAAAAAAGATGAATATTATATCCTACAGGAGAAACAATCTTCCGAGATAGCATCAAGCATAGACACTCTAAAGTAAAAAGATAAGTATATTTGATTACATGACATTTGAATAATTACAAACTAAAATTAAAAGAATATAAATTATAAAACTATTTACATTACATAAAAGAAAGAGAAGGCATCCTAATATATAAATAGCTCTTACAAAGCTATTAAAAATAGGGACACCCCATTTATTGGTGATATGTATGTATATATTTCATCGATAAATAAATGAAAAAATACTAAACCACACCAAAAATCAAAAAGATTCAAATTAGAATAATGAGATAGAACTTTATGCTTCTCAACTTGACAAAGATTAACAAAGATACAGTCTATCCAATGTAGACTGCAAGGAGAAACAGACATTTCATATACTACTTGTACAAATATAATTTAGAACAATTTTACTGGAGAGAAATATGTCCATGTGTATAAAAAATTTAACGTGGGGACTTCGCTGGTGGTGCAGTGGTTAAGAATCACCTGCCAATGCAGGGGACACAGGTTCAATCCCTGGTCAGGGAAGATCCCAGATGCCGCAGAGCAACTAAGCCCATGCGCCACAACTACTGAGCCTGCGTGCTGCAAATACTGAAGCCCATGCACCTAGAGCCTGAGCTCCACAACAAGAGATGCCACCACAATGAGAAGCCCACGCACCGCAACGAAGAGTAGCCCCCGCTCGCCGCACCTAAGGAAAGCCTGCACGCGCAGCAACGAAGACCCAACACAGCCAAAAAAAAAACAGGTTAAAAAAAAAATTTAACCTGTGTATTCCACTTCTAGAAATGTATTCTAAATATATACTTATAAAGGTGAGCAAAGACTTAGGTTAAAATTACAGACAACCTACATGCCCAACAATGGGGGATGACTGACTAAATTATGGTACATGAAAAAGATGGAATAATAGCTCTTAAAATCATTTTACAGAAAAATATATAATGCTGAGTAAAAAAGACAGGATGTAATACACATGATTTCCTCCTTTAGTTAAAAATATATACACACATACAATACATAATTTTATATATACTTAAATATATGTATATATTTGTACATATATGTGAAAACAGACCAGATGAATTTGTCAAAATGTTAACATATTAACAACAGTTATCTCTGTTTAGACGATTTTGGCTTTTCTATTGATAGTTTTTGTGTTTTTCATGTTTTGTATTCACTACAGAAATAAGGTTAACTGTGCATGGATGTTTTTATAAACAGGAAAAGAAAATCCACCATTTAAAAGAAAAAATCATTTGAGTCCTTTAATGACAATCACTGAATTTTTTTTTCCCCCAAAATTGCTGGTAATGAGCTTGGCTCAATAAGCCAAAGCCAGATATATTAAGGTTGCCTTCTCCTCCTCCATCACTGCTCATCCACCCCTCCTCCCATGACTGCATCCCCAGAGTGCTCCTCTGTACACCTTGTATATAAACAGCTCCTTCTTTGAGCCCTTTCCTGGGTTCCTGGAACAAGGAAGCATCTGGGAAGCCACACTGAGCCTTGGGGTTCCACAGCAGCTCCAATCTTCCACCCTAGACCCCTGTGGACAGTGTACCCTCGAGCAGATTCATCCCTACATGACTCTGCTGAGCCCCAGCCGGCCCCAACACAATGGGAACTTCACAGCTTCCACGGAAAGGAAGCCAAGCTAACAGCCCGGCGTGGTCAGAACAAAGTGTCCAAGCCTCAGAGCAGAGGGCAGCCTGTGGCGATTGTCACTATCCATGTGTCCAGGCTGACAACAGAGACCCACGGAACAGCAGTGACTAACAGAGCATCTGAGGCCAGCCTGGGATGATTTTATTCACAAGCAGACAAGAGATACATTACAATAATTGAGGTTAACTGTGCAGAAAAAGTCTAAAAAGACATTGCCACTGCTCCCCCAGGCACCTGGCCTAGGCAGGCCTGGCTTCTCTAGACTTCTCCAAGAAAAGAGGGGAGATGGACAGTAGATAGCGTGAGTTCCAGGCCACAAAAGAGTGTGATTTTGAAAGCTTCTGTTAGCCTCTAAGCCCCTCCCCACTAGCTTCTGTTGACTAAAATAATCTCTAGAAGCCTAAAGACAGTGAGTCCATAGTAGTCCATATGAGTAGACTTGCAGCCTTCTCCTTGGAAGGCCCATTAGAAACAGAATGGTGGCCAGGTGCATTCTGAGGAGAGGGTGGCAATGATGAAGGTGTTTCCTAAGTGACCAGATCTAGGAGACCATGAGTGAGTGATGCAGGGGCCACTGCAGGGCTCCAGGGCCATCAGGGAAGAGGAAAAACCAGAAAAGGGGAGTGTCTAAAGCAGGGTGAATAGGCTTGAAGACACAGTTTTCCCCATTTTTTGTCCTGGGCCAGCCCTGGGTTCGGGGTTTCTGCCTGTCTTCAATGTGGTATACAGGGAGAAAAGGGCTTCTTGTTTGATTTGCACATATGCCAGGCTTAGGATAGTGGTTCTCAGCTGAGATCCATCAAATTCTTGTTCTGCACTTGTTCTTTAATCATTGGTATTAGTTCGGTTATTTGCAAGAAAATTTAATATAAAATCCATGTGGATTTAACATTTTGAAGGGTCTATGTGTTTTCACATGTTTAGATCCGAAGCTTTGGCTTGAATGGCAAGCACTCAACCATGCCTTTGTATCAGACCTTTCTGTTTCCTTTGCCATTCATCATAACTTTCCTGTCCAGTGTCTTAGCTCTCCTGAGAGCTTCCTTCTGCAGGGAGTGGACGATGGAGAATGGCTGGCATGAGAGAGAAGCCAAGACTACTGAACATCAGGACTTCCCTGGTGGCACAGTGGTTAAGAATCCGCCTGCCTATGCAGGGGACACGGGTTTGATCTCTGGTCCAGGAAGATCCCACATGCCGCAGAACAACTAAGCCCATGCACCACAACTACTGAGCCTGCGCTCTAGGGCCTGCAAGCCACAACTACTGAGCCCACCCTCCGCAACTACTGAGCCCACGTGCTACAACTACTGAAGTCCACGTGCCTAGAGCCCATGCTCCACAAGAAGAGAAGCCACAGAAATGAGAAGCCCACGCACCACAACGAAGAGTAGCCCCCGCTCACTGCAACTAGAGAAAGCCCATGCACAGCAATGAAGACCCAACACAGCCAAATAAATAATAAAAAATAAAAAGAGCAATTAAAAAAAATAAGGGAAATAAATCAATGAAATAATAGAAAAAAATAATATGGAGTATCAGTGAAAGCAAAAGCTTAAAAAAAAAAAAAAAAAAGACTACTGAACATCAATGGGCTCCAGCCATGTACTGGCTCAAACTCACTGTAACGTGTTCCTGATTCTAGAGGTCGTATTATTTTCACTTAACCCAGTGGGTTAAGGAAGGGACTTAGATTGTAATGTTTCATGATGTGGAGCTCACTTCACCTATAGATACAGAAGGCCCCCAAATTAATTATAGCTTATGCCTATCCTCTAAGATGTCTCAGTGATCCCAGGCTGCTCCAGGCAAGAGCCATGAAGAGCCAAAGCCACATCTTCTCAACATGATTCCAGGAAAAGCCCATTTATTCTGTATAGTCAGCTCTGTGGCTTCAGTGAACTTTTCCTCTTGGTCTACGAGAAGCTTAGGAAACAGTATTCCCTTTGAGGAAACGATTTCAATACTCATGTTTTATCATGCATAATTCAGTAAAGGAGACTTCTCAGGACACATATCAGTGGACTTTGATAATGTCCATATGTCTTCTTTGTCTCATGCATGTTGCTCTAAATTATAAGTCATAAACTAAACTTGTTATATTGTTATCACTGTAAGTGGCATTTATGCTGCTGATGATATATCCATTTAAAAAAGGATCATGGAGGGCTGGTTCTGTGTCTAGACCAGTAACAGCAGATCCCTGACATGTTACAAATTGGAGGAAGGATGGAAAGAGTAAGAAAAAAGGAAAGCTAGAAATGAAAGTCTCCTCCCACTATTCTCCTTTATCAAAGTGGCTTTGTTTTTGTCTTTTTTGTTTTTAAGGAAAACAAGGAGTGTTTTTTTCATAAATCATAGTCTTTTAGAGACATCTCCACTAAAAATAAACAGAGGTTCTTACTAAATTGTTCCAAGTTTACATTCTTTGATGAGTTGGGCGGTCAGGAGAGAGAAATATTTTCCCTAAGTGGCCACCTGGTTCAGTTCTCCCATCTCCTGACCCCCTCTCCTGAGAACTCTCTTGCTTAATTCAAGTCTTGTATTTGCTTTGGGCTTCCATTCAATACAGTGGGTCTTTTTTGCAGGAGAGTCATTCCAGTCCCACAGACAGCCCTGGTTCTGGGTTCTTCCGTCATGTAAATCATTTGTTAAATCACCTATTTTCTCCCATTTCTGTTTGTGGGGAGGATTTGTTATTTTAAAAAATCTAGCTTAATGTCTTATGTCCAATTGCACTGACTCTCTTTAGACCATCAGAATTTCAGAAAAATCAGAGTCAGTAGTAAACATTGGCATAAAGATAGATATAAAGATACAACTGAATTGAGAGAAATAAACCTTTATATTTAAGGTCAATTGATTTTTGACACAAAATTCAATGAAGTAAGAACAGTCATTTTAACAAAAAATGTTGGGAAAATTGTATCTCCACATGCAAAAAGGTAAACTCAGACATCACACCATATACAAAAATTAACTTAAGATGGATCAGAGACCTAAATGTGAAAGCTAAAATATAAAACATTTGGAAGAAAACAGGAGAAAATCTTCAGGAACTTGGGGTAGGCAAAAACATCCTCCATACAACACCAAAAGTATGAGCCATGAAAAGAAAAAATTGACAACTTGGACTTCATTAAAATTCAAAATTTTTGTGGTTCAAAGACATCATTAAGAAAATGAAAAGATAAGCCACAAATTGGGAGAAAATATTTTTGCAAATTACATGTATGATAAAGGACTATTATCTAGAATATACAAAAAACTCTTACAATTCAAAAATAAGAAGACAAAAAAATCATATAAAAGTTGACCTAAGGTATGAATAAACATTTCACCAAAGAAGATATATGAATAGCAAATAAGTTCACAAAAGGAAGTTCCATCTCATTAGTCATTAGAAGAAAGGAAATCAAAACCACAATGAGATATCATATCATGCCCACTAGAATGGCTATAATCAAAAAGACAGATAATAGCAAATGTTGTCCAGGATGTGGAGAAATAGGAAACCTCACACAGTACTAGTAAGAATATAAAATGGTACAGATGCTTTGAAAAAAGTTTGACAGTTTCTTAAAACTTAAACATAAATTTACCATATGACCCAGCAATTCCAGACCTACTCATTTAACCAAGAGAAATGATAACATATGTCCACACTAAGACTTGCATGCAAATATTCATAGCAATGTAATTCATGATAGCCTAGCAGTGGACATAACCCAAATGTCCATAAACCAGTGAATAGATAAACAAAATGTGGTATATTCATATAATGGAATATTCTCAGCAATAAAAAGGAATGAAATAGTGATACATGCTACAACATTAATAAACCTCAAAAACATTATTTTGAGTGAAAGAAGCCAGACACAAAAGACTACATATTGAATGATTCCATTTATATGAAATGTACAGAAAATGCAAATCTACAGAAATGGAAAGTAAATTAGTGGTTGCCTGAGGCTGGGGATAGGATAAAGATTAAATGTAAATGGATATGAGAAATCTCACTGGAGTAATACAAATGTTTTAAAACGATTATTGTGCTTTTACACAACTCGGTAAATCTACATAAAAATCACTGAATTGCACACCTAAAATGGGTGAATCTCATGATATGTTATTTGTTAAATATATTTGTTAAAAGTCAGTAGCCACCAAAGGGAACATGACAGGAGATGTAAAGCTAACCTCTCAATCTCAACTTCAAATGTTTTCTATTCTTTATTAACCCTTTAAATAAAGAGAATAGTTCTCTAACTGCAAAGAATATAATGGAGAATATCTTTTCTGAAAGCATAAGATGATCCATTAGTAGAAAAGAAGCAAGTTCAAACTAACCTAGCCATAATCAAAGGGAAAGCTAGTTTTCTTCTATACATTTTCTTCGTAGAAGATATCCCATCTCAATATAAATGTATCCTGTCTCAAAAAGAATTAGTCCTGAATCCCATATTCTGAAGTCAGATAGATATTGGGGATATCGTCCATGATATTTCTCCCAAAGATCTTTTCCAACAGAACGAAAAGAAGGAAGGAAAGAAGGAGGGAGAAGGATGGAAGGGAAAAAGAAGAAAGAAAAGCCAAGTTCGAAGAAGAGACAAAATATTTGAGATTTGAAGACGCTCCAGTCAATCTCCAAGGTTGGAAAAATTTCACAAAGTTGGTGAATCAAATTCCCATGGTTCCCCACTCTTAGGGCCAGTTTTCAGGGAGAAGAGCCCAGTGCTACTCCACATTCCCCGCCCCCACCCCCCACTCCCCCTGCCAGCACACGCACACCCTCACACTCGATTCCTGAATAAATACAAACACAAGTTATACCAAAGGACTCCAAGCAAAACCCAGCTATCCCCTGAGTTGATTAACTCTAGGGTCAACCAAAGTGACCAAGTACCTTAACTTCTGACAGCCAGGAAAATACACAAACAGCTACCTCCTTATGGAAGTCCCCAATGCCAAGGAGAATGCAGCCTGCCCCAAACCCCAAGTCAGATTATTCTTCACAGGTTCCTGTGATCTCTTTAATAATCATGTTCCCTTTTTTCTTTCAACTGAGAGGTTGCTGAGCATTAGACAGTCAAGATTCTTCTAAAGAAGAAATACAAATTGTGAAGTTTCAGAACATGTGTCTGCAAATCCAAAACCTACAGCTGCTTCTGTCCAGGGTTAGCCCTGAAATGGAAACTAGAGTATATGTGTTTAACTTATTGTCAACTATGACAAGATCCTAATCAATGCTATTTTCTATTGCCTTCAGCCAGAAGAAGAATTCAAGTCGGGAAAGGCTTGTAAAGGAATGATGTTGGGGGAGATGACAGGGGTCTAGTTCTCATTTAAGAACTGGGACCCTTTCTTTGATAGGCTGGAGAGAAGGGTGTGGGAAATGAACCTCCTGCTGACACAAAGAAGGGGTTCTCGTAACTGTTTACTTTACCCACATCAGCTCTGAACATCTATCAGACAAAAGGTGGCTTGTTCCTTTGCAGACTCAGTGATATGTGGAAATGGCTGAGGTGGTTCCAAAAGGTGTTTGGCCAGTGCAAATGCATGAGCTTGAAGAAGGGCTTGCCAAGTCCTGTTAAGGTTTATAGAAGTCAAGAAGCCATGGCATTCCAGCTCTGGTCATATTTCTCCAGCTCGGCTTAAGTTTTGTGCCTGCAGTTGACTGGCTTTTTTGTATTTTGATTTTCATTAACACAGAAGGCTTGCTGTTGGCAATAACGCCTTGGAACGTCCTTGCTGGAGCTTAACATTTCAGCACATTTTGCATTGCCTAATGATGGGGTTGTGGTTTGCCAGGAAGGGACTGTTAACGCTTTCCTCCTAGAACTGGGTAGAACTATCCCTGTGCAAACCTCTGCTAGTTCAAACAAAGCTTCTGTAAAGGCAAAGCAAGAGAAAAGCTGCTATAAATGCTTTTATAGGCTGCATAGGTGATTTACAACCTGCTTTATTAATCCTATAAAAAGGCACAGCTGAACGCCTTTAAGTTACATGCATACAGATGACTAATTAAATACACAGTTAAAAGTCTTGACCCAGCACTATTCTGACCATTAAAGAAATAAGTCTTGAATTCCCCTCTAGGCAAAAGTTTTTGGATGAATTTGTGGGTGGAAGAGGATGGGGTGGGGTGTGGAGGGAGAAGGATGACATCCTAGATGACAGCAGGTGAGAGAGCAGAGGGGAAATTGAGTTTCTGCTGGTTCATGTTTACCCACCCTTCACAACACTTACTAACGGCAACACGGCAGCCGTATGACTGCCCGACACTGCCAAAAGCCACTTCCTCTGACCTCTTACAATGACTGGGCTACGGTTAGGTTGAGTGGGGGGTGAATTAAAGTGGCTTTGGATACAGAAAGAATAATAGAATCCTAACATTCAGGTTAGGAAGCATCTGAGCAGACTTGCTGACCCCAACTGGTTTATACCTTTAGAAACTGAGACTTGGGGATGAGAGGATTTTTTTTTCCATCACAGGACTAGTTATCAGCAAAACCAGGATGAGGACCCAGAAGCAACCTCTAGAACATTAACCTTTCCGAGACACCATTCATTCCTGAGGCTGTGTTGCCAGAAGACACAACATATTTTGATGGGGGAGAGAGGGGATTAGTTGAAGGCAAGTCAGGTAGGATACGATTCCAAAACTCTAAACGTTTGCCAAACCACTTATCAGAAACATAAAAGGCCCTTTCAGTTTTAAGGTTTTGGGGAGGGATTGGGAGAGGAGGGAGTGGCCTTTCCCATCAGGGGACAAGCCCCAGCAATTCTTCCCTCAGCTAAGTGGGGTTTTCTTTGTTGGCTGGCCCTCTCACAAAGTCTGGCTCTGTACAAAACATTTTTAGAAACTCCCAAATCAGGCTGTGAAAGTGTTGTGCAAGTACACTGGGGCAAAGGTCAGGAAGATTGGATAGCACTCCTGCGGGGCTGCTTGGGGCAGCCAGTGTTACTCCTCTTGCATTTAGCACTTGAGGTGACCCACCAAGGTCAAGGTCACCCCCACACCTACAGGCTGCCCAAATAAAGACTGCAGCTGAGAACTTTTTTTCCACTTGCACAGCTCTACCTGCTTTGTCTGCTTCCCTCATGACCCTGGAGCCAATTCCTCAGTTCCAAAATAGAAGACAAGTTTTCTTCCCTCTTTATATATGGAGCACGGAACCTAGCTGTTGCCTCTACACAGAAACATGGTCCTCTTTGCCCTTACTGTTTTTTATTTATCTTCCACCCCTTTCACCAGCTAATTCCTATCCATTATTCAAGTTTCAGCTCAGATGTCTTGAAAGTTCAAGTCAGAGAAGTCTTTCTGGATCCCAGGAGTAGATCCAGGGCTCCCTCATCTGCTCCCACAGGAGGCTTTGCATATCTTTGTCATAGAAAGCACTCATCACACTCTCTTCTAATTGTCTAGGTTCAGGTTGTTTCTATCTGCTGACTATAGGCTCCATGAGGGCAGGAACCACGTTCTCTTATTCACCACTGTATCTCTGGCATATATATATTATGGTGCCTGACATATAGAGGGATGCTTATAAAACACAAGCAGTTCTTAAGTAGACAAATGTCCTTCTTTCTTTCTCACCATCTCTCCATTGCTTTCCATATCTGAAAACAGTGTAATAGAATATAATTTTTCATTAAAATAAAAAATTATTTTACTTTAAACATAAAGAAGTGGAAGAAAATGACTCAATGCGGGGATTGGATTAGTTTCACAAGGCTGCCATAACAAAATGCCAAAGACTAGGTGGCTTACATGACAAAAATTTATTGTCTCGAGGCCAGAAGGCCAAATCAAGATGTCAGCAGGATTGGTTCCTTCTGATTACCATGAAGGAAGGATCTGTTCCAGGCCTCTCTCTTCGGCATGCAGATGGCTGTCTTCATGTTCACATGGCATTCTTTCTGTATGACTGTTTGTCTCCAAGTTTCTCCCTTTTTATAAGGACACCAGTTATATTGGATTAGGGCCCTCCCTAATGACCTCATTTTAACTTGATTACCTCTGTAAAGACCCTAATCTCCAAATAAGATCACATTCTGAGGTACTGGGGGTTAGGACTTCAAAAAATGAATTTTGGGGGACATGATTCAACCCATAATAGGAATAGTGGATGTCACTGCAACTATAGCTGGCCACTTGAAAGACTAAAATCACAATGAAATAAAAGTATCTCAACATTCTCTGTAGGCTGGATACAGTCACTTCTAATAGAGTTTTGAAAGCCAGGCTAGCATATTCTAGGGATATCATCTCCAAATTGAAGCCTTAGGATTTTCAAAACCCTCCACAAGTGTTCAACTAGAATATAAGGTGCTGTAGAAACACTTTGCTAAAAGAACCCCATGGATCACTTGTCACAGTCAAATAATTGCAGCCCTTTCCCCTCACAATCATTTCTGTGACCATGCCAAGAAGCAAAGGGAAACTAAGTTTCCCAAGGGCATTATGGGGTTTCCATCCCTTGTTCTAAACTTGCACTATTATTCCCAGAATAACTGTGATATTGGAATTTGATCCATAAACCCAATGAGTAATCAGCTAAGGTCACTTAGAGGTAAAACATGCCTCTGCTTGCTGATTCAGCATTTATTTTGTAAGTGCTCTTTATATATGAAGGAAGGTGGCTCTTAATGTGGCCCATTTTTTTCCCCAAGGTTCCAAGTTTCAGTTTTATTTATGAATTTTTCCCTGCCAAAATTTTAAATGCTTATGTAGTCAAGCAATAAGTCTTTTCCTTTTTATCTTTTACTTTTCCCATGTGTTTTCTTCTCAGGAGCCTTGCTGATTCCCTAGTGGCATCCTCCATCCCCTGCCTCCTACACCAGGAGTTCTTCATGGAGTCTTGAGGAACTGCACAGGCTCCTTAAGTGATAGGTTTTATTTTTTCAGAGGTGGCTTTGCAATATCCTGGATAAGACACATTTAATAGCATCAAATAGCACTTAGTTTATAGTGTTTGTCATACTTTATGTAATTGGGTAGATGTCTGTGTCTCCCACCAGACTGACCTCCACTGAAGACAGAAACTATGTCTTATTCACTGTTTTAGCCCTGGAACCTAACCTGTGTTCAACACAGGTGAATGCCACTGGTGAATACCTATCCAACATCTGTGAATTCCATCACTGGGGGACATCTCCTCTCACCTGGGTGCCCCTTATCCTTTAAGCGTCCATGTCTTGCATGTTAAATTCCCTCAGATTATTCAAAACTCAGCATCGGATAACATCATCAACCCACTGGTCACATGGTATTAAGTGGTCATGTGACCCCATTCCAAAACTAGTTTTATTAGCAAAAAAGAGCAAAGGACTAAATCCTTTGGAGTCACTCAAATTCTATCTCTAGGCCTATTTTGCCTACATATGAGGCTGAACCAGAGTGATACTTTCTCACCCAACACCTTGACTATTTAAGTTAACCTTTATCATTCACTCCTTCTCAGAGTCACGCAATCAACAAAAGCCCCCTCCTTAGTAGCTTCCATTTTGCTGTTACTGTTTATAAAGGAGAGAAGCTAGACATTTATTGAGAATTTGATGCTGTAAAAAGAATTCTAGATACAAACTGGGCCATTAAATAGAATAACAGAATAATGGGAATCTTTTTCTCAGAATACACGTGTGGCAACCACCACTCTCTCCCACTCATTTTTTCTTCCCTCACTTACCACTGCTGAAAACAGAGAAGACACAGGTTTGCTGAACTACTCTAAACCTAGGAAACCAAATGTAACGATTTTATTCAAGTCAAATAACCCCTCTTTGTGTTTCTCAGCTCCATCTTAGCAAATTTAGGCTGCTACTCAGGAGCTGGGCAAGCATGTGAAGGGAGAGAATGAGAAGAATGAAGTGGGATGCGTCTGTCAAATCCAGCATAAGTTTGCTTTTGGATTTGCTATGAAAGTGACTCATTTCATAAACAATACAGCTGCTGTAGGAGGCAGCCTTGTCAGATCTGACGGATGGCAGTGTATCTCTGGATCTTCTGCAGTTGTCGGGGCAGACAGGCTTTGGGGCCAAGCAACCATATCAAGTACATCTTGAGTCAATAAGAAATATGAGAACTCTTCCTACCAATGGTAAAAATAAGGCAAAGTTCTCTGAACAGTGGGACTCTGGATCCACTCTACACGCTGGCCTCAGCCTACCTTTTGAACACAGTTTCACATCTGACCTATCTAAGTGTCCCTGCTTTGCAAGGGAGTTCTGGGGAGTCACTCTCCCTTTCATAGAGCAAGGTCAATCTCAGTTGATCCCCAAGTAGGAAAGCCTGGGTCGGGGAATGGATAAATGATAGCTAGTATGAGGAAAGAATGGATTTCCGGCAAATGTGAGCTTGCAAGCACAAATCAGGGGGTTGGAAAATGAGCCTTCTTCCCTTTTTTAAAGTGTCAATCTAGCCTTATTCCTCATTTCTAGCAGAAATAAGCAAAGAGAACCAAGAATTATCACCCATGGGCTGTTTGCAGATAAGAGGGCGTGGCAGAGTTTTTCTCCACCCTTCTCCTCCACTCAGGCTTAAAGGACAATGAGCTTTGCTCTGATCTGACCTCTTAGCTCCTAGAAAGCCTACATTCTGGCCAGGAAACTAATGTGACAGAGGGAATGTGATTGGAAGAACTCTGGAAAAGCCTTCTCAGCCAAATACATCAATATACACCAATTCTCATGGTCTCTAAAAGCTCCACCATAAGATCTTTCTTTGCTTTTAGACACTGAAGACATCTGTGAAAATGCAATCACAACGGTAAAACATTAAGCCATTTCTTAAAAGACATTTCTAAAGGAACTTGATCCTGTTTGAATTTCTCAGGGCAGAGCTCCCACCTCCAACAGCTACCAGAGCACTCCACCATCTCCCTTCTGCGCTCAATTGTGTTCTCCCATCTTTTTTTTTTTTAACATCTTTATTGGCATATAATTGCTTTATAATGGTGTGTTAGTTTCTGCTTTATAACAAAGTGAATCAGCTATACATACACATATATCCCCATATCTCCCCCCTCTTGCATCTCCCTCCCACCCTCCCTATCCCACCCCTCTAGGTGGTCACAAAGCACCGAGCTGATCTCCCTGTGCTATGCGGCTGCTTCACACTAGCTATCTATTTTACGTTTGGTAGTGTATATATGTCCATGCCAGTCTCTCACGTCGTCCCAGCTTACCCTTCCCCCTCCCCATATCCTCAAGTCCATTCTCTACATCTGCATCTTTATTCCTGTCCTGCCCCTAGGTTCTTCAGAACTATTTTTTTTCTTTAGATTCCATATATATGTGTTAGCATATGGTATTTGTTTTTCTCTTTCTGACTTACTTCACTCTGTATGACAGACTCTAGGTCCATCCACCTCACTACAAATAACTCTATTTCGTTTCTTTTCATGGCTGAGTAATATTCCATTGTATACATGTGCCACGTCTTCTTTATCCATTCAGCTGTCGATGGACACTTAGGATGCTTCCATGTCCTGGCTATTGTAAATAGAGCTGCAATGAACATTTTGGTACATGACTTTTTATGAATTATGGTTTTCTCAAGGTATATGCCCAGTGGTGGGATTGCTGGGTCGTATGGTAGTTCTATTTTTAGTTTTTTAAGGAACTTCCATACTGTTCTCCATAGTGGCTGTATCAATTTACATTCCCACCAACAGTGCAAGAGGGTTCCCTTTACTCCACACCCTCTCCAGCATTTATTGTTTGTAGATTTTTTGATGATGGCCATTCTGACTGGTGTGAGGTAATACTTCATCGTAGTTCTGCTTTGCATTTCTCTAATGATTAGTGACGTTGAGCATCCTTTCATGTGTTTGTCGGCAATCTGTATATCTTTTTTGAAGAAATGTCTATTTAGGTCTTCTGCCCATTTTAGGAGTGAGTTGTTTGCTTTTTTGATATTGAGCTGCATGAGCTGCTTGTACATTTTGGCGATTAATCCTTTGTCAGTTGGTTCACTTGAAAATATTTTCTCCCATTCTGAGGGTTGTCTTTTTGTCTTGTTTTTGGTTTCCTTTGCTGTGCAAAACCTATTAAGTTTCATTAGTTCCCATTTATTTATTATTGTTTTTATTTCCATTTCTCTAGGAGATGGGTCAAAAAGGATCTTGCTGTAATTTATGGCATAGACTGTTCTGCCTATGTTTTCCTCTAAGACTTTTATACTGTCTGGCCTTACATTTAGGTCTCTAATCCATTTTGAGTTTATTTTTGTGTATGGTGTTAGGGAGTGTTCTAATTTCATTCTTTTACATGTAGCTGTCCAGTTTTCCCAGCACCACTCATTGAAGAGGCTATCTTTTCTCCATTGTATATTCTTGCCTCCTTTATCAAAATAAGGTGACCATATGTGCATGGGTTTATCTCTGGGCTTTCTATCCTGTTCCATTGATCTATATTTCTGTTTTTGTGCCAGTACCATACTGTCTTGATTACTGTAGCTCTGTAGTATAGCCTGAAGTCAGGGAGCCTGATTCCTCCAGCTCCGTTTTTCTTTCTCAAGATTGCTTTGGCTACTCACTGTCTTTTGTGTTTCCGTACAAGTTGTGAAACGTTTTGTTCTAGTTCTGTGAAAAATGCCATTGGTAGTTTGATAGGGATTGCACTGAACCTGTAGATTGCTTTGGGTCATATAGTCATTTTCACAATGTTGATTCTTCCAATCCAAGAACATGGTATATCTCTCCATCTGTTTGTATCATCTTTAATTTCTTTCATCAGTGTCTCATAGTTTTCTGCATACAGGTCTTTTGTCTCCTTAGGTATGTTTATCCCTAGGTATTTTATTCTTTTTGTTGCAATGGTAACTGGGAATGTTTCCTTAATTTCTCTTTCAGATTTTACATCATTAGTGTATAGGAATGCAAGGGATTTCTGTGCATTAATTTTGTATCCTGCTACTTCACCAAATTCACTGATTAGCTCTAGTAGTTTTCTGGTAGAGTCTTTAGGATTCTGTATGTATAGTATCATGTCATCTGCAAACAGTGACAGCTTTACTTCTTCTCTTCTGATTTGGATTCCTTTTATTTCTTTTTCTTCTCTGATTGCTGTGGCTAAAAATTCCAAAACTATGTTGAATAATAGTGGTGAGAATGGGCAACCTTGTCTTGTTCCTGATCTTAGTGAAAATGGTTTCAGTTTTTCACCATTGCGAACGATGTTGGCTGTGGGTTTGTCGTATATGGCCTTTATTATGTTGAGGTAAGTTCCCTTTATACCTACTTTCTGGAGAGTTTTTATCATAAATGGGTGTTCAATTTTGTCGAAAGCTTTTTCTGCATCTATTGAGATGATCATATGGTTTTATTCCTCAATTTGTTAATATGGTGTATCACATTGATTGATTTGCATATATTGAAGAATCCTTGCATTCCTGGGATAAACCCCACTTGATCACGGTGTATGATCCTTTTAATGTGCTGTTGGATTCTGTTTGCTAGTATTTTGTTGAGGATTTTGACATCTATGTTCATCAGTGATTATGGTCTGTACCTTTCTTTCTTTGTGATATCTTTGTCTGGTTTTGGTATCAGGGTGATGGGGACACTATAGAATGAGTTTGGGAGTGTTCCTCCCTCTGCTTTATTTTGGAAGAGTTTGAGAAAGATGGATGTTAGTTCTTCTCTAAATGTTTGATAGAATTTGCCTGTGAAGCTATCTGGTACTGGGCTTTTGTTTGTTGGAAGATTTTTAATCACAGTCTCGATTTCAGTGCTTGTGATTGGTCTGTTTATATTTCCTATTTCTTCCTGGTTCAGTCCCTGAAGGTTGTGCTTTTCTAAAAATGTTTCCATTTCTTCCAGGTTGTCCATTTTATTGGCATATAGTTGCTTGTAGTAATCTCTCATGATCCTTTGTATTTCTGCAGTGTCAGATGTTACATCTTCTTTTTCATTTCTAATTCTATTGATTTGAGTCTTCTCCCTTTTTTTCTTGATGACTCTGGTTAATGGTTTATCAATTTTGTTTATCTTCTCAAAGAACCGTCTTTTAGTTTTATTGATTTTTGCTTCTGTTTCCTTCATTTCTCTTTCATTTATTTCTGACCTTTATGATTTTTTGCCTTCTGCTAACTTTGGTTTTTTTTTTTTTAAACTTTCTGATTTTTTTTAAGTATTTTGTTTATTTATTTATTTATGGCTGTGTTGGGTCTTCGTTTCTGTGTGAGGGCTTTCTCTAGTTGTGGCAAGCGGGGGCCACTCTTCATCGTGGTGCGTGGGCCTCTCACTATCATGGTCTCTCTTGTTGCAGAGCACAGGCTCCAGATGCGCAGCCTCAGTAATTGTGGCTCACAGGCCCAGCTGCACCGCGGCACGTGGGATCTTCCCAGACCAGGGTTCGCAGCCGTATTCCCTGCACTGGCAGGCAGATTCTCAACCACTGCACCACCAGGGAAGCCCAACTTTGGTGTTTTTGTTCTTCTTTCTTTAATTGCTTTAAGTGTAAGGTTAGGTTGTTTATTTGAGATTTTTCTTGTTTCCTGAGGTAGGATTGTATTGCTATAAAGTTCCCTTTTAGAACTGCTTTTGTTGCATCCCATAAGTTTTGGGCCATGGTATTTTCATTGTCATTTGTTTCTAGGTATTTTTTGATTTCCTCTTTGATTTTTTCAGTATTCTCTTGGTTATTTAGTAGCGTATTGTTTAGCCTCCATGTGTTTGTATTTTTTACAGATTTTTTTTTCCTGTAATCGACATTTAGTCTCATAGCATTGTGGTCGGAAAAGATACCTGATATGATTTCAATTTTCTTAAATTTACCAAGGCTTGATTTGTGACCCAAGATATGGTCTATCTTAGAGAATGTTCCATGAGCACTTGAGAAAAGTGTATTCTGTTGTTTTTGGATGGAATGTCCTATAAATATCAATTAAGTCCATCTTGTGTAATGTATCATTTAAAGCTTGTGTTTCCTTATTTATTTTCATTTTGGATGATCTGTTCATTGGTGAAAGTGGGGTGTTAAAGTCCCCTACTATGATTGTATTACTGTTGATTTCCCCTTTTATGGCTGTTAGCATTTGCCTTATGTATTGAGGTGCTCCTATGTTGGGTGTATAAATATTTTAAATTGTTATATCTTCTTCTTGGATGGATCCCTTCATAATGTAGTGTCCTTCTTTGTCTCTATAATTGTTTTTATTTTAAAGTCTATTTTTTCTGTTATGAGAATTGCTGCTCCAGCTTTCTTTTGATTCCCATTTGCATGGAATATCTTCTTCCATCCCCTCACTTTCAGTCTGTATGTGTCCCTAGGACTGAAATGGGTCTCTTGTAGGCAGAATACATACAGGTCTTGTTTTTGTATCCATTCAGCCAGTCTATATCTTTTGGTTGGAGCATTTAATCCATTTACGTTTAAGGTAATTATCAATATGTATGTTCCTATGACCATTTTCTTAATTGTTTTGGGTTTGTTATTGTAGGTCTTTTCCTTCCCTTGTGTTTCCTGCCTAGAGAAGTTCCTTCAGCATTTGTTGTAAAGCTGGTTTGGTGGTGCTGAATTCTCTTAGCTTTTGCTTGTCTGTGAAGGTTTTAATTTCTCTGTCGAATCTGAATGAGATCCTTGCTGGGTAGAGTAATCTTGCTTGGAGGTTTTTCCCTTTCATCACTTTAAATATGTCCTGCCACTCCCTTCTGGCTTGCAGAGTTTCTGCTGAAAGATCAGCTGTTAACCTTATGGGGATTCCCTTGTATGTTATTTGGTTTTTTCCCTTGCTGCTTTTAATATTTTTTCTTTGTATTTAATTTTTGATACTTTGATTAATATGTGTCTTGGAGTGTTTCTCCTTGGATTTATCCTGTATGGGACTCTCTGTGCTTCCTGGAATTGATTGACTATTTCATTCCCATATTAGGGAAGTTTTCAACTATAATGTCTTCAAACATTTTCTCAGTCCCTTTCTTTTTCTCTTCTTCTTCTGGGACCCCTATACTTCTAATGTTGGTGTGTTTAATGTTTTCCCAGAGGTCTCTGAGACTGCCCTCCATTGTTTTCATTCTTTTTTCTTTATTCGGCTCTGTGGCAGTTATTTCCATTATTTTATCTTCCAGGTCACTTATCTGTTTTTCTGCCTCAGTTATCCTGCTATTGATTCCTTCTAGAGAATTTTTAATTTCATTTATTGTGTTGTTCATCTCTGTTTGTTTGCTCTTTAGTTCTTCTAGGTCCCTGTTAAACGTTTTTTGTATTTTCTCCATTCTATTTCCAAGATTTTGGATCATCTTTACTATCATTACTCTGAATTCTTTTTCAGGTAGACTGCCTATTTCCTCTTCATTTGTTTGGTATGGTGTGTGTTTACCTTGCTCCTTCATGTGCTGTGTGTTTCTCTGTCTTCTCATTTTGCTTACCTTACTCTGTTTGGGGTCTCCTTTTTGCAGGCTGCAGGTTCGTAGTCCCTGTTGTTTTTGGTGTCTGCTTCCAGTGGCTAAGGTTGCTTCAGTGGGTTGTGTAGGCTTCCTGGTGGAGGGGACTGGTGCCTGTGTTCTGGTGGATGAGGCTGGATCTTGTCCTTCTGGTGGGCAGGACCGCGTCCGGTGGTGTGTTTTGGGTTGTCTGTGACCTTATTATAATTTTAGGCAGCCTCTCTGCTAATGGGTGGGGTTGTGTTCTTGTCTTGCTAGTTGTTCGGCATAGGGTGTCAAGCACTATAGCTTGCTGGTCGTTGAGTGGAGCTAGGTGTTAGCACTGAGATGGAAATCTCTGGGAGAGCTTTTGTCATTTAATATTATGTGGAGCTGGGAGGTCTCTGGTGGAGCAATGTCCTGAACTCAGCTCTCCTACCTCAGAGGCACAGGCCTGACACCTGGCTAGAACACCAAGACCCTGTGAGCCACATGGCTCAGAAGAAAAGGGAGAAAGAAAGAGAAAGAGAGAGGGAAAGAAAGGAAAGAAAGAAAGAAAGAAAGAAAGAAAGAAAGAAAGAAAGAAAGAAAGAAAGAAAGAAGGAAGGAAGGAAGGAAGGAAGGGGAAAGAAAGAAAGAAAGAAAGAAAGAAAGAAAGAAAGAAAGAAAGAAAGAAAGAAAGAAAAGAAAAGAAAGCTATTAAAATAAAAAATAAAAAAATTATTATAAATAAAAAGAAATTAAAAAGTAATAAAAAAAAAAAGATAGAAAGAAGAGAGCAACCAAACCAAAAAATCCACCAATGATAACAAGGGCTAAAAACTATCCAAAGAAAAACCAGACAGGCAGAACCCTAGGAAAAATGGTAAAAGCAAAGCTATACAGACAAAATCACACAAAGAAGCATACATATACACACTCACAAAAAGAGAAACAGGAAAAAAAAAATATATATATATATATATAAAAAAAAAAGGAAGAGAGAAACCAAATCAATAAACAAATCTACCAATGATAATAAACTCTAAATACTAAACTAAGATAAACATAAAACCAGAAACAAACTAGGCGCAGAAAGCAAACCCCAAGTCTACAGTGGCTGCCAAAGTACACTGCCTCAATTTTGGGATGATTCACTGTCTATTCAGGTATTCCAGAGATGCACAGTACATCAAGTTGATTTTGGAGATTTTCAATCTGCTGCTCCTGAGGCTGCTGTGAGAAATTTCCCTTTCACTTCTTTGTTCGCACAGCTCCTGGGGTTCAGATTTGGATTTGGCCCTGCCTCTGCATGTAGGTAACCTGAGGGCATCTGTTCTTCGCCCAGACAGGATGGGGTTAAAGTAGCAGCTGAGTAGGGGGCTCTGGCTCATTCAGGCCTGGGGGAGGGAGGGGTACAGAATGCGGGGCGAGCCTGTGGCAGCAGAGGCCAGCATGACGTTGCACCAGCCTGAGGCATGCTGTGTGTTCTCCCGGGGAAGTTGTCCCTGGATCACGGGACCCTGGCAGTGGCAGGCTGCACAGGCTCCCGGGAGGGGAGGTGTGGATAGTGACCTGTGCTCGCACACAAGCTTCTTGGTGGCTGCAGCAGCAGCCTTAGCGTTTCATGCCCATCTCTGGTGTCCACGCTGATAGCCGCAGCTCGCGCCCATCTCTGGAGCTCGTTTATGTGGTGCTCTGAATCCTCTCTCCTCGCACCCCCTGAAACAATGGTCTCCTGCCTCTTAGGCAGGTCCAGAGTTTTTCCCGGACTCCCTCCTGGCTAGCTGTGGCACACTACCCCCTTCAGGCTGTGTTCATGCAGCCAACCCCAATCCTCTCCCTGGGATCTGACCTCCAAAGCCTGAGCCTCAGCTCCCAGCCCCCACCCGCCCCGGCGGGTGAGCAGACAAGCCTCTCAGGCTGGTGAGTGCTGGTCGGCACCGATCTTCTGTGTGGGACTCTCTCCGCTTTGCCCTGTACGCCCCTGCTACTGCGCTCTCCTCTGTGGCTCCGAAGCTTCCCCCCCACCACCCCCCATCTCCACCAGTGAAGGGGCTTTCTAGTGTGTGGAAACTTTTCCTCCTTCACAGCTCCCTCCAAGAGGTGCAGGTCCTGTCCCTATTCTTTAGTCTCTGTTTTTTTTTTCTTTATTTTTTGCCCTACCCTTGTACGTGGGGAGTTTCTTGCCTTTTGGGAAGTCTGAGGTCTTTTGCCAGCGTTCAGTAGGTGTTCTGTAGGAGTTGTTCCACATGTAGGTGTATTTCTGATGTATTTGTGGGGAGGAAGGTGATCTCCACGTCTTACTCCTCCACCATCTTGAAGGTCTCTCCCTCCCATCCTTTTTTACATCAATTTTTCTCTTCAGATAGGACTTATTCTTCAAAGTGTGACTAGGTTAGATGCTCATGACTCAATGTTTGGCCCAACAACATTGGTATCACCTGGGAGCTTTAAGAAATGTAGACTCTTAGGGACTTCCCTGGTGGCACAGTGGTTAAGAATCTGCCTGCCAATGCAGGGGACACAAGTTCGAGCCCTAGTCTGGGAAGATCCCACATGCTGTGGAGCAACTAAGCCTGTGTGCCACAACTACTGAGCCTGCGCTCTAGAGCCCATGAGCCACAACTACTGAGCCCTCGTGCCACAACTACTGAAGCCCGCGCGCCTAGAGCCCATGCTCCACAACAAAGGGAAGCCACCGCAATGAGAAGCCCGCACATCACAACGAAGAGTAGACCCCACTCGCCGCAACTAGAGAAAGCCCCCACACAGCAATGAAGACCCAATACAGCCATAAATAAATAAATTAATTCATTCATTCATTAAAAAAAAAAAGAAATGTAGACTCTTAGGCCCCACTGGAGATCTGTTGAATCAGAATGTGCATTTTAACTGGTGATGTATACACATGCTGAAGTTTTACAAGTCCAGCTTTAGGTACCCTTTCCAGAGACCCCACTCAAGAACTTTCATCCTCCATATCCTCAACATTTAAACCACTGTCCCTAGGGTTCTGGGCTCATCCAACCAACCTGTCAGTATCATCAGCCTACAGGTCACCAGATAGTTTCTCTCAGGGATTCATGGAGTCACTCACCCCTCAGTACAGAGAAGGCAGCCTTTATCTTACCCTGGGAGGTACTTTTATAAAGACGTTTCAAAGTTCCATGGAAGCCATGCATGTATCTCTTCTGGGTGACCTCTATTCCATCATAATTAGGGGACAAGGTGTTTACTTATGTCCCTGGGTGCTGACAGGGAAGAAAAGTGCAAACACCCCCCAGATTTACCAGTGGAATTGGGGCTGGTAACTCACTTCAGCCCTGACTCCCCCCCAGACCAAGGATTTGTACCAGTTGTTCTCTTAATAGGACTTCACTTGTGTAAACCAATATGGAGTATCCTTTACAAAATCCCTTTAACAATGTCAATGTTTCAGGAAGAAGAGGCATCCTAAGGGCTTGTCCCACATTTTTTAAAACCTTTTATTTTGAGAAAATTGTAGATTCACATGCAGTTGTAATAAATATTGGGTCAGCCAAAACGTTCGTTTGTTTTTTTTCCGTAAGACGGCTCTAGTAGCGCTTAGTTGTCTTTAACTTCATTTGAAACAATTTTGTTAGATTGTACTGTGACAGCTGCCATATCAGCGTGCATTAAAAAAAAAAAACTTATCAAAATCGGTGCAATTTTTGTGTAGCCATTTTAATATTGCAGATGGAAGGAAAAAAGCAACATTTTCAGCATATTATGCTTTATTATTTCAAGAAAGGTAAAAACGCAACTGAAATACAAAAAAAGATTTGTGCAGTGTATGGAGAAGGTACTGCCACTGATTAAATGTGTCAAAAGTGGTTTGCAAAGTTTCGTATTGGAGATTTCTCACTGGACGATGCTCCACGGTCGGGTAGACCAGTTGAAGTTGACAGGGATCAAATCGAGACATTAATTGAGAACAATCAACATTATACCATGCAGGAGATAGCCAACATAGTCAAAATATCCAAATCAAGCACTGAAAATCATTTGGACCAGCTTGGTTATGTGAATCGCTTTGATGTTTGGGTTCCACATAAGTTAAGCAAAAAGAAACCTTCTTGACCATATTTCTGCATGAAATTCTCTACTTAAACATAATGAAAACATTCCATTTTTAAAACAAATTGTGATGGGCCACAAAAAGTGGATACTGTACAAAATGTGAAATGGAAGAGATCGTGAGGCAAGTGCAATGAACAACCACCAACCACACCAAAGGCTGGTCTTCATCCAAAGAAGGTGATGTTGTGTATATGGTGGAATTGGAAGGGAGTCCTCTATTATGAGCTCCTTCCAGAAAACCAAATGATTAATTCCAACTGAAAGCAGCATTTGACGAAAAGCATCCGTAATTAGTCAACAGAAACGCATAATCTTCCACCAGGATAACGCAAGCCCACATGTTTCTTTGATGACCAGGCAATAACTGTTACAGTTTGGCTGGGAAGTTCTGATTGATCCACCGTATTCACCAGACATTGCACCTTCGGATTTCCATTTATTTCGGTCTTTACAAAATTCTCTTAATGGAAAAAATTTCAATTCCCTGGAAGACTGTAAAAGGCGCCTGGAACAGTTCTTTGCTCAAAAAGAGAAAAAGTTTTGGGAACATGGAATTATGAAGCTGCCTGAAAAATGGCAGAAGGTAGTGGAACAAAATGGTGAATACGTTGTTCAAATAAAGTTCTTGGTGAAAATGAAAAATGTGTCTTTATTTTTACTTAAAAACCAGAGGAACTTTTTGGCCAACCCAATAATAGAGAGATGTTGCATCCCCTTCACCCAGTTCCCCCCAATAGTAATATACTGCAAAACTATGGTTCAATATCACAACCATGGTTTATGCCCCTGTCTGCCATATGGCTCTCTCTGCCCACACTCACTTTGATTCTGCAGACCGCCTTCATGTTTCCCACTCCTCTGAGTACCTTCCAAATCGCTTATCAACATCAGCTGCAATTCCTTTGTGTCTTCTTCCGATCATAATCTCCTAATCCTCCCCAGATGCCATGCCAAGCCCAGCAGTGCAGCGGAGCCTGCAACCACAGCTCATGACTCAGCACCTCAGACAGAATAGCTGAGCCTCTGGCCCCAGGGACTTAGGCCAGCGCTAGCCACTCACTCTTTCCAAGCCCAAGGGACAATTCTGTCTCCATTCCTATTCTGCCAAGAATGAAGCAGAACTATTTCTGCAAGGCAGAAAGGCAGAGAGTGCAGCCTGAATTGAACAAGGTGAGAACAGGGGCCTGCTGATAGGGAAGCCCGTGCAGGGGGTGGACACAGCCTTAGCACTGGAATTTTTACCACATGGGCCAGGACTTTCCTCGGTTCTAAGTATCATGATGATAAGTATAACAATGCTAGTTATCATTTATGGAGTATTTGATGTGGGCCAGGAACTTTTAAAGTATAATTTCCATGTATCAGTTCACCAAATCCTCAGAGCCACTCTACTAGTGAAACAGGAGGGAAGGGGGCAGGGAACAACCTTTGAAAGAATGACATAGCCCGAGGACATGACATAAACTGCTTAGAACCAAATGGGTCCAAGATGGCAGACAAGTCGACTTCCACTAGACCTTGAGCCTAAGTATACGCTCACTGTAACACATCAGGAAGCTAAATGACACACCCACAGTCACCATGACAGTTCCAAGGCTGACCATAAGGATCAAAAAGTGGGTGGTGGCCCAATTCCTGGAAATCCCCGCCCCTTCCCGAAATAGCTGGAATACTCCTCCCACTCATTAGCCTATGAAATTACCCGCCCCTATAAAAAGTGACAACCTCTTTCCCTGGTGCCTTTTCTCACCTTCTGAGATGGCCCACACTCTGTCTGTGGAGTGTGTTTCTCTCTAAATAAATCCACTTATCTATCCCTTTGTCTCTCACTGAATTCTTTCTTCAATGAGACATCAAGAACCTGAGCTTCATTAAGTCCTGAAACCAGGTGTGTGATCTCAACTGGAAGACCATGGGTTTTGGCCGGGTTTGAGTCCCAGCACGTGAGTTGTTCAAAGTCCCAATCTGAGGTGTATGGTTTCACAAGGACAGTTCTATTCTCTTCTCCATTCTACTAGTAAGGAATCTGGGACCTGACATAACACAAGGGTTTAAAGCAGCCAACTTCAGCACCCAGTTAACCTCATTCCCTCTCAAATGAGTAGACATCTGCAGCTCCTGGTTCTACAAACATCAAGAGAAAGTCCTGTGTCCCCTTCCTACTAATGCAGACCCAAATCATTTGCAAGCAAGGAAGGAGAGTCCATGCGGGGTGGGGAGCATGTCACAGGCAACAGCTGTGCCACCTATTAATCAACCTTTAGTTCTTGTCTGAAGAGTTGGGTGGTGGTGCCTTGTCCACATAAACCAATGTCTTTCTGGCAGTTTACACATTCTACAATGAAGGAAGGCAACCAAAAAGTTGCTACCTGTACAAAAACGTTTGAGAGGATATGGTATGCAGCAAGCTTCAGGCAAGGGATGCAGGCAAGCATGGCTCTCATCCACCTGCTCATGGTCCTGTGGCATACCACAAACCAGCACGGACACAGTGCAGCTTCATGGCATGCCACAGCCCCAAACGCATATTTGTCACATACCATTCACTCTGACAACATGCATTCCACATGCCCCAGAATCCTGCAACTCTTGCTGTTTTGCCTTCAGATGCGAAAGCTTGCTCACAGTAGATACTTCTTGATAGAGGACCTCTGAGCCCAAGCTGAATGTTATTTGACCAATGTGTTAGATTCTTTTCCCCTCTCACTTTAAGCCACACCTCCGTATTCTTCACACACCCCCGCTTGCCTGGTCTGCTAAATATTTCGTACTGTCCAGAAGAGGACTGCCTTCTAGACAATTCCTTGTCTCCTTAACCCAGCCTTGTCATGGGACCTCCTGACACTGAGGGCTGCCAAGAACAACTTGGAATTCTTGCAATCAACACACTCCATGCACCTCCCAGCCTCCCCTCACACTCGGGGAGCCCCACCTTTCCTGGGCACATTCCATCCCCACTCATCCCACCCACCCTGCTCCTTCATTCCATCTTTGGGTGGTGCCACTCAAGCCTGTAAGCTGCTCTTTTCCCTTAGGCAAGGGATTTGGGTTTGACAGTTTTATCTACATTATGTGGTCTAGGGCAATATTTTAGGATTTAATAATCAGAAAGTTGGGGCTTCCAGTCCTCATGCTTATGCTAAGAACATTCCCAGGTATCAGTAATGTTCAAAATCACTGTGTTATCCACAATCCACGTGGACCTTAACATCCCTGGCATAACCTTCATTACCAGGTTGGGCGCAAAATTTTAAGGCATGGTGGGAGTGGTAAAGGTGACTTTACCCACCACCCCCAATTCCTTATTCTACTGCTCCTAAATAACAAATATCTTCTACTTAATGACCCCCTCTCTTGCTTGCTTTCTTTCTTTCATCTTTGCTTTTTATATATGCTGTTTTATATGTTTCGTGTATGTTCATAAACTGGTTTCAATCCTTTCTGGTTTTAAATGGTGGAAGGAAGGGAGAGACGGAGGGAGGGAGATGCAAACAAAATTAAGAAATTCCAGACAGAACTCCGTCCACAGCAAATAAGCTCAGACTGCCTTAGAAATTTAGGCTTTCCATCCACGCAAAGCAAGGGGCAATCAAGGGGCAGGAAGCATTTGAAATCTGATAGGTAAGCATTGAATAGCTCAAATTTCTTGTATTCCGTGCACGTCTTCATAAGTGTGTTAAAATTTATGATTCTCTTTCTCCATTTGTGAAATGAGGTGGGAATTATGAAACTAGACCACAATAACCAGCATAAGACAACCTCTTATAAAATATGGGCATTACAAATACAAAGTAGCATTATTAGGGTAAATTTAAAACTCTGTTCCAAGCAGTATAATAATTATGAATCATTTGTCACTAATGTCTAGGTAGAACAGCAAATGCTAATTCCAGTTTAGAAAAATCCTATTTCTGATAAAAAAAATACTTGATAATTATGGGAATGAGTACAAATAGCTTAAAGCACCCCAGCAACTTTCCTCACTTTTGATCTTAGAAAGAGCACCTTTCTTCAGTTCCTCTTAGAAAGAAATGACCCGGGAGCAATCTGTTTCACATTTCACATGCTCGGCCTCTTTTTGCTTTCTGTTGCTGGGTCCTCCATCTCTGTACTAACTGTGGCCTCTTCTCTGCTCACTTTACACCCTCTCCCTTCCAGTGTTTCTGTAATTCCTAATGGGGATACTATTGGCATTTTGGCTGGGACAATTCATCATGTGCAACTGTCTTTTATATTGCAGGACAGTTAGCATCCTTGATCCCCACTCAGTCCTGCCAGCAGTACCACCTCTAGTCACTGTGCCAACAAAAAAACACCCTTGTATATTTCAAAATGGCCCTTGGAGAGGCAGCACCACTCACACAGTTTGAGAATTTCTGTCTCGTTTTACCATTCCCAGTCCAAATATCTCCCCTATGTGTTAGTCCATTGTTGACCAGATAGTCTCACTTGGATGATGCAGAAGAACTTTAACCGCCTGTCTAAAGCAGAACCCATCATCTCCCACTTCCCCAAATCTGATTTTCCTCATGAATTCCTATCTCTGTTGACCACACGTAATTATCAAAGCCAGAAACCTAGGTATCAACTTTCACTCCTTCCTCTTCTTCAAATCCCACATCAATTAATCACCAAGTTCTACCTCTTTAATAATTTTGTATCCATCTCTTTCTCTCTCTCTCTACATAATAACCATTTCTTTCCCAAACCAGAGATCAACATAAGATCTTCAGCCTGCTGGTTAGCTGTGAAAGTCCTCCCAATAAACTGTGTAATGATCAAATGAGTTTAGAGGGAATCATTGGATAATAAACATCATAAGTATCTAAACTCATATACTTCTTATTGAGTAAAGATATAGTTCTATTCAGAATCTTTGTTTCTCTAAATTCTTTTATTACTAGACAGTGAACTTCCTAGAGTAAATGTGTTAAGGCAGCTTTTGTTCCAACTAAGTGAGCTAAGGTCAAAAAGCTTGTGCACCGCTATCCTAGACAATAAGTTCTTAAATATACTAACTTGAATCTCATCCTTTTCCTCTCTCTCTTCTTCTTTCCAAGTCTGTTCTCCTCTTTCTAAAATACTTACTTGCAATTGTCACACCTCTGCTGAAATTTGTTCAATGGATTTTTGTCACCTAAAACATACATCTTGGTTGACCTCATGTGAAATATAAGGTTATGGTCCTTCTCAACCTCTTCAGCTTCTCTCTCTCTCTCTACCTCAGTCTCCAAATTTCACATGAAGCTCTAGCAATGCCAAACTCTTTGAGTTTCAAAAACTACACCTTGTAGTTCTGTACCTCCCTACTTTTACACATGTAGCTCTCTCAGCCTGGAATTTCTTCGCATTGATTTGACTTCACTTATGTTTTAAAAGTATCAATGTTGATACTGTATAGAAAACAGACTTTAGGAGGCCAGAGTAGAAGCAGGGAGACAGAGCTGATTGACGGTGGCTTAGCCCATGGTGATAGCAGTTAAGGTAGAGAATAGTGGTCAGATTCTCATATGTTTTTAAGGTTTCCATTTTATATATCTTATTTAAAAGCCTATCAAAAATTTTAAACTAGTTGACATGTGGGAAAACTGAGTCACAAGGTAATCAAGTATCCTGTCAGTATTATACCTGAAAGTTCCATAATCCATTTTCTCACATAAAGAGATTCTCTATCAAAAAAAACTCTGATACTCTTTGTAAACTGAGCAGGGGTCTCATTTCTATCTCTCTTGAGGATCTTAAAAGATAAGTGCTTATCTTAATTATCTTGAAAATAATTCCCCATTTGAGGTTTTTTTTGTTTTTGTTTTTGTTTTTAAGCAATGCTCATCATAAGAAAAGCCATAAAATTAGTAAAGTTTCTCTCTGGCTTTTGGCTTTCTCTTCTTTTTCAGCACTCTTCTCTTAAACTCACAGTATTCCCATATCCTCATAAGGTTCTTCATCCTATTAACTGCATTGGTAATAGTAACAGTAGTAGTAGCAATAGTAGGAGTAGTGGAAATAGTAGTGATAATATAAATACATTAACAACATTCATGGAATCTTGCCATGCTAAAGGTTCATGCAGAGTATCTCATTTAATTCTTATAGGAACCCTAAGAAGTAGGTAGTATACTTACTCCCATTTTGCAGGTAAGGCAGTAGAGGTTCTGAAACATTATACAATTTGTTCAAGATCATTCACCTAACAAACTGTGGAGTGAAATTCAATCCCAGATTTCATGTCCTGTCCCCTTATCCACTACACCATATTGGCTCCCTTATAGGCATTTTATCTAGATTCCAATTATCATGTAATTATAGATTAATCTAATAAAGGATTTTAAATAATGTTTTAAAATTTAAAATATAAGTTTTTGTTTATTGTAGAAAATTTGGAAAACCTAGAAAAGCACAAAGCAGAATATATTTCTATAATCACATCACGCAGGGATAGCTATTAATATTTTTGTATTCTCTACATCATGCTTATAATAGGTTAATATTGTTGTGATTAAGCACACCTTTTTGTAATCTAATTTTTTCAGCTTAATAAAATTGTTAAAACATTTTCCCATATCACTAAGTTATATTTATAAAAAATCTTTTTCTGTAGTTAAATAGTATGTCATTATGTGGATGCACCATCAAATTTATTCCACCAATCCCATACTGTTGGACACTTAGGTTAAATTTTTTACTTACTATAAGTTAAATTTTTTTATTATAATTAATTCTGTAATGAATACTTGCATACATGTCTGATTATTTTCTCTGGATAAAGCCCTAAGAGGAAAATTGCTAGTTCAAAAATAGAAAATGCTTAAGCTTTTTTCTCATTTTGCCAAAATGTCTTCCTGAAAGATTGTTCAAACTTAAGCACCAACCAGTAGTTTTTTAATGTGGCCTACTTCCATACACTCTAGCTAATACTCAGTATTAACTGTTACTATTTTTATTATCTGGAGTTGTTTTCTTTTCCTTTTAATAGTTCATTCCATTTACTTTATTTTTAAAATCACAAAGGGAAGGACTTTTGCTTCCACTCATGAAGGAGTAGTAACTGTATGGTATTTGCACCCCTCCCCCCCATAACCCATAAACACTACAAAATTGGACAAAATGTATGAAATATCTGTTTTCAGGTATTAGATAACAGACAGTACAAATCTGTGATCCCTGAGAGTATAATTTGCACCCTAGAGCCAATTTATTTCCTAACCTTGGGGCAGAGCAGGAGAGCCCATGCAGAGCTTGGCAACTTCTCTGAGTTGAGGAGAGAGAGATAGGAGCTTGGAAAGGCTGAGGCAGCTAAAAATTGCAGGGAAGCGTTCCAGAGAGGAAAGAGCTACACAAAACAATTGCTCCGGAAAACTGCATAGGAGTCTCACTGAGTCTCAGGCTGAATCCAAAAGTGAACATGTGTAATGAACACCACAAAAACAGGCAAAGAACAATTGCAAGTGCTCTCTAACTGGACAATTCTCTGAGCTCACACTGGGTTAAGAGACATTCAGAGGGTTATCATTCAGAGTGGAAAGACCTCATTGAATACCTAAGCATTCAGTAAAACAGAAAACTCAAGCCTTAGTAGTGGGAATAAACTAGCCTTATATAAGGCTATTCTAGACCTGCCCTAACAAAGTTTAACAAGCCTCAAAAGGATCAAACGAATCACAAGTAACATAACTGATTGCCAAAACAACTGCCAATGCTCTCTAAAGGAAAACAACAAAATACACTCAATAATGTAACATTCCTAATATCCAACATCAAACAAAAACTTATCAGATATGTCAAGAAGTAGCAAAATGTGACCTCTAATCAGGAAAAATATTAGTCAGTGGAAATAAACCCAGAAGTGACAGAGATGTGGAACTAGAAGACAAGGACTTTTTAAAAGAGTTATTATAAAAACCCAACAATTTAAGAGAAAACGAAGACATGAAGAGATAAGAAGTTGAAAACATAAAAAGGAGCCACATAAATATTGTAGAGGACCAAGACACAATAGCAGAAATAAAACATTCACTTATGAATTTAAGAGCCAATTAGATATTGCAAAAAAAAAAGATCATTGAATTTGAAGACATAATAATACAAACTATCGAAAATCAAGCACAGAAAACAGAAAGGTTGGGGGAAAAATGAACGACACCTCAGTAACATGTGGGACAATATCAAGCCATGTAACATATGTGTAACTGAAGTCCTAGATCAAGAGATGGGAAAGAGGCAGAAAAAATATTTAAAGAAAAAATGGTTGAATATATCCCAAAATTGATTTAAAAAATTGAAACCTACACCTTCAACACATTGTATATCAACTATACTCCAATAAAAATTTTTTAAAAAAACCTATACCTTCTAAATGCTTGAAAAATCTCAAGAAGATAAATTTTTAAAATTCCACATCCATAAACATAGACCACATTCTGGGCCATAAAGCACATCTTACAAATTTAGAGGAATAGAAATCATACAGTGTCTGTTCTCAGACCACAATGGAATTAAAACAGAAATCAACAACAGAAAGATAACTGAAAAATACCAAACTACATGGAGATTAAACAACACACTTCTAAATAACACATGGGTCACAGAAGACATTTCAAGAGAAATTTTTAAATATCTTGAACTAAATGAAAATGAATAACTTATCAAACTTTGTGGGCTGCAGAAAAAGCAGTGCTTAGAGGGAAATTTATAGCACTTCATAATATAATTACATAATAATATAATTATAATAATATCTTAGAAAAGGGGAATCATCTAAAGTCAATAATCTAAGTTTCCACCTTAGAAACTAGAAAAAGAAGAGAAAATTAAATCCAAAGTAAGCAGAAGAAAAGAAATAATAATAATTAGAGCAGAAACCAATAAAATTTAAAACAGGAAACAGAAAAAATCAGCAAAACCAAAACCTGGTTCTTTAAAAAGATCAACAAAATTGATAAGACTCTATCAGGCTAACTAAGAAAAAGAGAGGACACAAATTGCTAATATCAGAAATCAAAGAAGGGATATCACCACAGATCCCATGGAAATTAAAAGGATAATAAAGTAATACTATGAACAACTCTATGCCCACAAACCTGATAATCTAGTTGAGATGGACCTATTCCTTGAAAGATACCATCTGCCAAAACTCATACAAGAAGAAATAGACAATACGAATAGAACTGTATCTAGTAAAGATAATGAATTAATAATCTTCCAAAAGAGAAAGCACCAGGCTCAAGTGAGTTTACTGTAATTCTACCCAACATTTAAGGGAAAAATTATACCAATTCTCTATAATCTCTTTCAGAGAAAAGAAACAGAAGGAGTATTTCCTAACTCATTCTACGAGGCCAGCATTATTCTAATACCAAAGTCAGACAGATATTGCAAGAAAATAAAACTACAGACCAATATCTCTCATGGACATAGATGTAAAACTCCTCAACAATATATTAGCAAATCAAACCCAACAATGCATAAAAATAATTATACACCCCACAAACAAGTGGGATTTATCCCTGGTATGAAAGGCTGATTCAACATTTAAAAATCAATTAATGTAATCCATCACATCAACAGGATAAAAAAGAAAAATCACATGATTATATCAATAGATTGTGGAAAAAACATTGGACAAAATTCAACACCCATTCATGATAAAAACTCTCAGTAAACTAGGAGTAGAGGAGATCTTCCTCAACTTGATGAAGAATATCTGCAGAAAAACTACAGGTAACATCATATTTAATGGTGAAAAATTTGAAGCTTTCCCACTAAGATTAGGAAAAAGGCAGGGATGTCCCCTCTCACCCCTCCTTTTCAACATCATACTGGAAGTTCTAGCTAATGCAATAAGACAAGAAAAGGAAATTAAAGGTATTCAGCTCAAGAAGGAATAAATTAAAAAAAAAAAGAAGGAATAAATAGAACTATCTTTGTTCATAGATGATATGGCCATCCATGTAGACCTGAAAAATTAACAAAAAAATTTCTGGATCTAATAAGCAATTATAGCAAGGTTTCAGGACACAACATTAATATACAAAAGTTAATGACTAAACAAAAAAAAAAGTTAATGACTTTCCTATACATCAGCAATGAACAAATGAAATTTGACATTATAAACACAATACCATTTACATTACCACCCTGAAAAATGAAATAGTTAGCTACAAATTTAACAAAATGTATACAAGATCTATTTGAGGAAAACTACAAAACTCTGGTGAGAGAAATAAAAGAAGAGTTAAATAAATGGAGAGCTATTCCATATTCATGGATAGGAAGACTCAATATTGTCAAGATGTCAGTTCTTCCTAACTTGATCTATAAATTCAATGCAATCCAAATCAAAATCCCAGCGAGTTACTTTGGGGTACTGATAAACTACTTCTAAAGTTTACACTGAGAGGCAAAAGCTGCAGAATAGCCAACACAATATTAAAGGAGAAGAACAAAGTTGTAAGACTTTTAAAGACTTACTATAAAGATACAGTAATCAAGATGGGTGATACTGGTGAAAGAACTGACAAATAGATCAATGGAACAGAATAGCAAGCCCATAAATAGGCCCAAATAAATATAGTCAATTAATCTTTGACAAAGGAGCAAAGGTAATATAATGGAGCAAGATAGTCTTTTTAATATTTGATGCTGGAATAACTAGATATCCATGTGAAAAAAAAAGAAGAAGAAATGTAGATGCAGACCTTACATCCTTCACAAAAATCAACACAAAATGGATCTTAGATCTAAATGTAAAATACAAAATGATAAAAAAAAAAAAAAAACTCTTAGAAGATAACATAGGAGAAAATCTAGATGACCTTGGCTATGGCAATGACTTTTTAGATACAACACCAAAAGCATGATCCATGAATGAAATAATTAATAAGCTGGGCTTCATTAAAATTTTTAAAAATTTGCTCTGAGAAAAACACTGTCAAGAAAATGAGAAGACAAACCACAGACTGGGAGAAAATATCTACAAAAGACATACCCGATAAAGAACTGTTACACAAAAATATATAAAGAACTTTAAAAACTCAACAATAAGAAAACAAACTACCCAATTAAAAGAAAGGAGCCAAAAGCCTTAAATGACATTTCACCAAAGGAAATATACTGATGGCAAATAAGCATATGAAACGATGCTCCACATCATATGTCATCAGGGAAATGCAAATTAAAACAAAAATAAGATACCATCAAATAGTTATTAGAATGGCCAAAATCCAGAACACTTACAACACCAAATGCTGGTGAGGATGTGAAGCAAGAGAAACTTTCATTCATTGCTGGTGAGAATGCAAAATAGTACAGCCACTTTGGAAGACAATTTTGTCTTCAATTTTTCTTATAAAACTAAACATGCTCTTACCACATGATCCAGCAATTGAGCTCTTTGGTATTTACCTAAAGGAGTTGAAAACTTATGTCCACACAAAAACCTACATACAGATATCTACAGCAGCTTTATTCATAATTGCCAAAACTTGGAAGCAACCAAGATGGATAAATAAAATAAATGGTAAGTCCAGACAATGGAATATTTTTTAAATATAAAAGAAATAAGTCTTTTATCTTAAGAGAAAAGACATGGAGGAAACAAGTGCATATTACTGAGGGAAAGAAGTCAATATGAAAAAGCTACATGCTGTATGTTTCCAACTATCTGACAGGGAAAAGGCAAAATTTATGGAGACAGTAAAAGGATCAGTGGTTGTCCCATCTTGTGTGTGTATGTGTTGGGGTTGCGGGGGGCAGTGAATTTGTGGAACACAGAGGATTTTTAGGCCAGTACTATTTTGATTTTTATGGTAGTGAAAATACTCTATATGATACTGTAATGATTGATAAATGTCATCATACATTTGTCCAAACCCATAGAATGTACAACGCCAGGAGTGAATCTTAATGTAAACTATGAACTTTGGGTGATTTTGATGTGTCAGTGTAGGTTCATCAGTTGTAACAAATGTCCCACTCCAGTGAGGAATGCTGATAATAGAGGAAGCTATGCATGTTTTGGGCAGGGGGGAATCTCTCTACATTTTTCTCAGTTTTTCAGTGAATCTAAAACTGATCTAGAAAAACCCAAAGTCTTAAAAAAAAATACCACACCAAGTGTGATAACCAATGTCCAAGATGGTTCTCAATGATCCTCACCTGCTAGTATTTATGCCCTTGTGTATTTTCCTTCCATACAAAACAGTACTGGCCTGTGTGACTAATTGAATATTGTGGAGATAACAGCATGTGACTTATGACTCTAGGTCGATATGAGTCTCTAAGACACACTGCAGCTTCTGCCTAGCTCTCTTTTGAATCACTTGCTATGGGGGAAGCCAGCTAACATGTCATGAGGACACTCAAGCAGCTCTATGGAGAGGCCTATATGGAAATAAACTGAGGTGTTCTACCCAAGTCAGCACCAACTTGCCAGCCACTTGAGTGAGCCATCTTGGAAGCAGATCCTTTAACTCCTCCAGAAGACTGAAGCCCCAACCAACACCTTGATTGAAACCTCATGAGAGATCTACAGCAGAGCCACCCAGGTAAACTAAACCTAAATTTCTGAGCCACAGAAACAGTGGGACATAAGAAATTGTTATTGCTATTTATTGCCATTTGATATTGTGGATGATATTTCACACAATAATGATTGTGTTTCTATTTGCTAGCAAAGGAAAGAAAAAATGAAAAAATCTTTTCAAAAGTTTACAATAGTATCAAAACAACATGAAATACTTAGAGATAAGTGTAACAAAATTAGGGAAAACTTCACTAAAAATTAGAGAGCATTGTTAAAAGAAATTAAAGAAGGCTTAAATAAATGGAGATATTTACCATGTTTATGGATTGGAAGATACAGTATTGTTAAAATATCAGTTATCCCTAAATTAACTTAGAGGTTCTGGTGTGACCTCAATCAAAAGTCTGGCTGTCTTTTTATAGGAACTGACAAGCTAATTCTAAAATTTACATAGAAATTCAAAGAATCCAGAATAGCAAAACAAGTCTTGAAATAAGAAAAACAAAGTTGGAGGCCTTATATTATGTGATTTATGAATTATTATAAAGCTACAGAGTTTAAGACAATGTGTTACTAGTGAAAGATGGACACATAGATTAATGGAACAGAATACAAAGTCCAAAAATAGACCTCACATATAAGATCAATTGGTTTTAGCTAAGAGTGCTAAGACATTTCAGTGAGAGAAAGAAAATCTTTCAACATATGATGTTGAAATCACTGGATATCATTGGTGAGAAAAATGAAAATCAACTTTTACCTCACCCCATACCCAAAAGTTAGCCTGAAATGGTCATAGAATTAAATGTAAAAGCTAGAACTACAAAATTCCTAGGAGAAAATCTTGAGATCCTTAGATAGGTAAAGATTTCTAAATACAATACAAAATCACAAACTATGAAGGAAAAACTGATAAATTGGACAGCATCAACATTTAAAACTATTGCTCTTCAAAAATTATCATTAAGGCATCAAAAAGTCAAGTCACGAAATGGGGAAAATATCTGCAATACATATATGGCAAAGTACTTGTATCCAGACTATATAAAGAACTCGTAACAATAATAAAAGGACGAACAACCAAATTAAAGATGGACAGAGGATTTAAACATTTCACAAAAGATGGTGCATGGATGGCCAGTAAGCACATGAAAAGGTGCTCAGCATCATTAGTCATTAGAGAAATGTGAGTTAAAATTCTGAGGTACACATAGCAGAATGGATAAAAATTTTAAATTGATAATATCAAATGTGGTGATGCTGTGGAGCAACTGGAGTTCTCATGAAAAATGGTACAATTGCTTTAGAAAACTGGCAATTTCTAAAATGTTAGACATGCGGTATTTACCATATCACCTTTGTACTACTAAGTATTTGTGCAAGAAAAATTAAAACACGTGTCCACAGAAAACTTGTATTGAAAGTTTATAGCAGTTTTATTAATGAAAGCCCCAAACCAGGGTCAACCCAGTTCGTGAATGGATAAACATAATGTGTAATATCTATACAACCAAACACCACTCAGCAATAAAAAGAAACAAGCTACTGATACACATAACACAATAGATAAATCTCAAAATCATCATGCTGCATGAAAAAAGACACAAGAATATATAAAGAATTCCATTTATACAAAATTCTAGAAAATGCAAACTAATCTATAGCAATAAAAATAGATCAGTGATTCCACTCCTAATTACGTGCCCAAGAGAAACAAAAATATATGTCCACACACAACACTTGTACATGATTATTCATAATAGCCCAAAATTAGAAGCTACCTAAATACCCATCAACTGACAAATGGATTAATAAAATGTGGTATCGGGACTTCCCTGGTGGCATGGTGGTTAAGAATCCACCTGCCAATGCAGGGGACATGAGTTTGATCTCTGGTCTGGAAAGATCCCACATGCCACAGAGCAACTAAGCCCGTGCGCCACAACTACTGAGCCTGTGCTCTAGAGCCCATGAGTCACAACTACTGCGTCCGTGTGCCACAACTACTGAAGTCAGCACACCTAGAGCCCGTGCTCCGCAACGAGAAGCCACCACAGAGAGAAGCCCGCACACCACAACGAAGAGTACCCCGCGTGCAGCAACGAAGACCAAACACAGCCAAAAATAAATAAATAAATTTATTAAAATAAATAAATAAATAAAATGTGGTATATACATACAATAGAATATTATTCAGCAATAAAAGGAATGAAGTACTGACACACATTACAACATGGACGAGCCTTGAAAACATTATGCTGACTGAAAGAATTGTCACAAAAGTGATTTCATTTATAGGAAATGTCCAGAATAAGCATATCCATAGAGACAGAAAGTATATTAGTGGTTTTCTAGGGCTTTCTACAAAATGGAGAGTGACTGCTAATGGGTACAGACTTTCTTTTTGGGGTAATGAATATGTTCTAAAATTGATTGTGGTAATTGTTACACAACATTGTGAATATACTAAAAACTATTGAATTACATACTCTAAATGGGTGAATTGCGTGGTTTGTGAATTATATATCAATAAAGCTATTATTTTAAAATTTGAACAGACCAGTTATTGCTGGAAGCCAGAAGTTTATTGCAAAGGAGCATGAGGAATATTTTGGTGGTAATAAAAATGTTTTATATCTTCATTGTATCAGTAGCTGCATGGTTATATGAAACTGTGAAGATCATTGAATTGTACACTGTAAATAAATGCAGCCTATTGTATGTAAATCAGTCAGACTGATTTTATAAAGAGTGTACACTGAAAGTCTCCCCTCTACCTCTGGCACCCATTTCCCATCCTCAGATGCAATTAACATTATCAACTTCTTGTATATTCTCCTAGACATACTTTATATTAGACATATGTAAGTACATTCTTAATACATTATTTTTACCTTCTTAAAACAAATGGTAGTATACTATACACACTCATACACCTGGCTTTTTCCACTTAATATATTTTGAAGATCATTCTCTAACAGAATATAAAGAACTTCATTATTCTTTTTTTACATCTGATTAGAAATGGGTGGTATGGATGCACCGTAATTTGTTTAATCAGTATCTTATTAATTCATGTTTATGATATTTCCAGTTTTTTTGATATTACATACAGTGTCAAAGTGGATAGACATGTGCATATGTAATTTCACACACGTATACATCTACCTAGAGGCTACATTTTTATCCAAAAGATTTCTGGAACAAAAGTTTACTTATTATATCTATCTGTTGATAGATAAAATAAATTCTCCTTCATGAGTATTGTATATATTCAAACTACCAACAACATTTACTGGTTTTTTGGATCTCTGACAATATAAGTAAAAACAGAATCTACTTTACTTGATTTTACGTATCTATAATCGTGAGGAAGATTGAATATCTGCTCATAGTTCTCAGAATCATTTGTATTTTCTTTTCTGTGAAACACCATTGGTAACTTTTACCTATTTTTCTGTTATATTCTTGGAAGTGTATGTATTTATTTGTAGAAGCTCTTTCTATATAAGCAAATTATTCTTTATATGTGTTGTGAGTTGCAAATATCTCCTCCAGTTTGTCACTTACATTTTGACTTCAATTATAGTGAATTTTACAAACATTTTAAAAACATAGTCTAAATTTATCGCTCTTTTATGACTTCTGAGATTTGTATTTTGCTTAGGTCTTTCCCATCCTATGATTATAAAAATACTTCTCCAGAGTTTTCTAAGGTATTTATGGTTTTATATTTTATGCTGAAACTTTCAATCAATTGGGAATATATTTTGGGATAGCATGCAAAGTTCTCAAATTTTTTCCAGATGGTTACTCAATTGCTCCAATACTATTTATTGAGTAATCCATCTTTTCTCCATTGATTTGAAATACCATCTCTATCATGTACTGCATAACCATATGGATTTGGATCTATTTCTACACTTTCTATTCTGTTCTACTGATCTTCCTGTCTATTCATGTAACAATACCAGATTGTTCTAATTATTATAGCTTCATAACAAGAGCTAATAGTAGGCTAGTTTCTCCCTCCTATTATCTTCTTTATCAGAATTTTTCCTAGCTATCCTTACTTGTTTATTTTCCATTTGAACTTTAGAAACAGTTTGTATAGTTCCACAAGAAAAATCCTTTTTATATTTTCATTGGGATCACATGAAATTTATAGATTACAGAAAATAGACATCTGTCTGATTTTAATGCTTCCTATCCATAATTAATTACAGTATGCCTTTTCATTTGTGCAAGTCTTCTTTTATTAGACTTCAAGTCTCTTACTAGCATTTAAGTTTTTTTCTTCATATAAATCTGGTAAATTTCCTTTTCGGTTGTTTTAATCTACTTCCGTTGGCTAGAATCCTTAGAGCTTATTAAATAAGACTGATTATAGAGTATATCTTTGTCTTGTTCTTAAATTTAATAGAAATGTTTCTAATATTGTCCTATTAAGAATCATACTGGTTGAGTGGAATATATATATATATATATATATATATATATATATATATATATACACATATGTATATACACACACACATATTTTATATTCACATACACACACTACATATATATACACACACACACATTCACATACATACAAAAACACAGGCTATTTCTATCGAGAGATTTTAAAATTCAGGAATGAAAACTGAACTTTATTAAATGCTTTTAAAGCCTCTATGGAGGTTTATAACATTATGTTTTATTTTACCTATTAATATTGTAAATTTTGGAATAACTTTTTATAATATTGAATAATTCTTGCTTTTCTAAAATAAACTTCACCGTGCTATATTAATTTTTTATGTGCTGCTGGATTCTGTTGGCAACTATTTTACTTGGGATTTTGTCAGTATACATAAGTGAAATTTATAGCCAGAGCTTTTGTTCAATCTTTGTCATATTTTGAAATCAATGTTATACTTGCTTTGTGAAATGTTTTGGAAGCTTACATTCTTTTTCTGTGATCAAGAAGAATTTTAATTGCATTGCAGTTTCCTGTCCTTCAAAGCTTTGGTAGAATTCCCCTCTGAATCCATCAAACCCACTGCTTCTTAGGAGGATATATATCTTGAATAGTTTTCTCTATTTTTCCCATGATAATGATAGGATGACATTTTTATCTCCTCTGGGTCAGTTCTGGCAATTTATACTTTTAAAGAAAATTAAACATTGAATCTGGACTCTCATATTTATTTTTATAAATGTGAACACAGAAAGTTGAGTAACTCCTCTATTTACTTCTGCATATGTGGCTATTTACTTGTGTCACTTACTTCCTACTTGTGCTTTCTTCCTTTTTCTCTTGCTTAAGTCAACTAACACATCTTTTTTTTTTTAGCCCAATATCTTTTTAATTTAAAAGATACTATCACCAAAGACCATATATATATATGTGTGTGTGTAATATATATATATATATATATATATATATATATATATAAAAGAAAACAAAGTCTCCTCCCTAAAATCCATATTATTCCATGATAGATTTTCACAGCGACTAGTATATACACCAATATATTTTTCAAATCTGTTCAGTTATCCATTCGGTAATGCTTTTAGAATAAAAAGATGCCATTATCATCGCAGTCTGAACATTGGACCATTAGGGAGATGTGCTTAGAAATGGTTCAGTGTTTTGTTCATTATGATGACTATTTACAAACATGTCTATTTATGTTAGCAATAAATAATCCTGATATCAAAAGAGATAATGGCCATGCATACACCGAGGTGGCTGTATGCTCTTAAAATATTTACATGTAGTATTTACATGTAGTTTTTCGGTTAGGGCTTTCCAATTAGCAAGTGAAAGTGTGCTCCCTTCAATTTTCTCCACATAGGTCTTGCTTCTGGGGAATGCATCCTTCCATCTCTACAACTTCAGGCCATCCTTCATATTTGTTTGTGTCCTTATAGTTCTTTATGTGCTGTTCAAAAGGGCTTTTTGTCTTAATGCCTTTTCCACCACATAAGACCCACTTTCTCTAAAACCAAGATGAGTAATAGATGTACTCCTCAATTCAGCAATGAGCTGTCAGCCCTCATCATTGAGTTTGGTTGCTCCATCATCATATGTTCCCATTAAGACTATGGTACCATCTTGTATGGCCTTCAGAAACTCAGTAAATGGGGCCACATTTCCTCCCCACATGTCAAAATATCTGGTGTCTATTACATCTCCTGTTTTTCCACTTACCAAGGCAACATTGATCTCTCTTCCAACATTATTCTTTTTTTTTAACACCTTTATTAGAGTATAATTGCTTTACAACAGTGTGTTACTTTCTGCTTTATAGCAAAGTGAATCAGCTATACATATACATATACATATATCCCCATATCCACTCCCTCTTGCGTCTCCCTCCCTCCCACCCTCCCTATCCCACCCCTCTAGGTGGTCACAAAGCACCGAGCTGATCTCCCTGCGCTATGTGGCTGCTTCCCACTAGCTATCTATTTTACATTTCGTAGTGTATATATGTCCATGCCACTCTCTCACTTTGTCCCAGCTTAACCTTCCCACTCCCCGTGTCCTCAAGTCCATTCTCTACGTCTGCATCTTTATTCCTGTCCTGCCCTTAGGTTCTTCAGAACTTTTTTTTTCTTTAGATTCCACATATATATGTTAGCATATGGTATTTGTTTTTCTCTTTCTGAGTTACTTCACTCTGTATGACAGACTCTAGGTCCACCCACCTCACTACAAATAACTCAATTTTGTTTCTTTTTATGGCTGAGTAATATTCCACTGTATATATGTGCCACATCTTCTTTAGCCATTCATCTGTCGATGGACACTTAGGTTGCTTCCATGTCTTGGCTACTGTAAATATAGCTGCAATGAACATTGTGGTACATGACTCCTTTTGAATTATGATTTTCTCAGGGTATATGCCCAGTAGTGGGATTGCTGGGTCATAGTGTAGTTCTATTTTTAGCTTTTTAAGGAACCTCCATACTTTTCTGCATAGTGGCTGTAACAATTAACATTCCCACTAACAGTGCAAGAGGGCTCTCTTTACTCCACACCCTCTCCAGCATTTATTGTTTGTAGATTTTTTGATGATGGCCATTCTGACTGGTGTGAGGCGATACCTCATTGTAGTTTTGCTTTGCATTTCTCTCATTATTAGTGATGTTGAGCATCCTTTCATGTGTTTGTTGGCAATCTGTATATCTTTTTTGGAGAAATGTCTATTTAGGTCTTCTGCCCATTTTTGGATTGGGTTGTTTGTTTTTTTGATATTGAGCTGCATGAGCTGCTTGTCAATTTTGGAGATTAATCCTTTGTCAGTTGGTTTGCTTGCAAATATTTTCTCCCATTCTGAGGGCTGTCTTTTCGTCTTGTTTATGGTTTCCTTTGCTGCGCAAAAGCTTTTAAGTTTCATTAGGTCCCATTTGTTTATTTTTGTTTTTATTTCCATTTCTCTAGGAGGTGGGTCAAAAAGGATCTTGCTGTGATTCATGTCATAGAGTGCTCTGCCTATGTTTTCCCCTAAGTGTTTGATAGTGTCTGGCCTTACATTTAGGTCTTTAATCCATTTTGAGTTTATTTTTGTGTATGGTGTTAGGGAGCATTCTAATTTCATTCTTTTACATGTGGCTGTCCAGTTTTCCCAGCACCACTTATTGCAGAGGCTGTGTTTTCTCCACTGTCTATTCTCGCCTCCTTTATCAAAAATAAAGTGACCATATGTGTGTAAGTTTATCTCTGGGCTTTCTATCCTGTTCCATTTATCTATATTTCTGTTTTTGTGCCAGTACCATACTCTCTTCATTACTGTAGCTTTGTAGTAGAATCTGAAGTCCAGGAGCCTGATTCCTCCAGTAGCCATCTAAAAAAGGTTGTTATGTCAACTCCTTACAATTTACCAGAATTTACTGAAAATGGATCAAAGACTTAACTTACATGCAAAATTAAACCATAAAAGTAACAGAAGAAAACGTGAGTAATTTTTTTTGAATTTTAAAATGAAAGTGGCCTTCTAGATTAAAACAAAAAATCCTAAAGCCATAAAAAAAGTACAGATAAATGTAACTACATTAAAAAAAAAACTTCTTCATGGCAAAATTATCATAAACAAGGTCAAAAGATAAATGACAAACTAGGAAAAAATAGTTGCAGCTTATACCACAGACAATTTCTCTAGTGTTTAAAGAGCTCCTAGAAAGTGAAAATAACCAACAGTCAAATAGAAAAATGGAAATGTGATAGGAATAGAAGTTCACAGAATATGAAACATGAAATACAAACAACACTTAAAAATACAAAGACGTTCAACATCAGTAAAAGGAATGCACATTATACATTATATGCAAAAGACATGATACTATATACTGAAAACCTTAAAGACTCCACACAAAAACTACTAGAACTGATAAACGAATTTAGGAAGGTAATAGTAGGATACAAGATTAATATACAGAAATTGGTTGCATTTCTTTACACTAACAACCAAATAATGGAAAAGCAATATAAAAAAATCCCTTTTAAAATCACATCAAATATAAATAAATAAAATAAGATACTTATGAATAAACCTGACCAAGGAGGTGAAAGACATATGCTGAGAACTATAAAACATTAATAAAGGAAACTGAAGATGATTCAAAGAAATGGAAAGATATCACATGCTCCTGGATTAGAAGAATTAATATTGCTAATATGGCCATACTACCTAAAGCAATATACATCAAAAATACATCTACATGTGGAACAAATCCTACAGAACCCCTACTGAATGCTGACAGAAGAACTCAGACTTCACAAAAGAAGCTTGAAGGAGACCTACACACAGAGGCAGGGCCAAATCCAAAGCTGAACCCCAGGAGCTGTGCGAACAAAGAAGACAAATGGAAATCTCTCCCAGCAGCCTCAGGAGCAGCGGATTAGATCTCCACAATCAACTTGATGTAACCTGCATCTGCGGAATGCCTGAACAGATAACGAATCATCCCAAAATTGAGGTGGTGGACTTTGGGAGCAACTGTAGACTTGGGATCTGCTGTCTACAACTGATATGTTTCTGATTTTTATGTTTATCTTAGTATAGTTTTTAGTGCTTGTTATCATTGATGGATTTGTTTATTGGTTTGGTTGCTCTCTTCTTTTTTATTATTATTATTTTTTTTTTTCATTTTACTAATTTTTTTAATTATTTTTTTTCTTCCTTTTTTTCTCCCATTCCTTCTGAGCCATGTGGCTGACAGGGTCTTGGTGTTCCGGCCTGGTTTCAGGCCTGAGCCTCTGAGGTGGGAGAGCTGAGTTCAGGACACTGGACCACCAGAGACCTCCCCGCCCCAAGTAATATCAATCAGCGAGAGCTCTCCCAGATATCTCCATCTAAACGCTAAGACCCAGCTCCACCCAAAGGCCAGCAAGCTCCACTGCTGGACGCCCCATGTCAATCAACTAGCAAGACAGGAACACAACCCCACCCATTAGCAGAGAGGCTGCCTAAAATCATATTAAGTTCACAGGCACCCCAAAATACATCATGGGATGTGACACTGCCCACCAGAAAGACAACATCCAGCCCCACCCACCAGAAGATAGGCACCAGTCCCTTCCACCAGGAAGCCTAAACAAGACACTGAACCAACCTCACCCACGGGGGGCAGAGAATAAAAACAATGGGAACTACGAACCTGCAACCTGCAGGAAGGAGACGCCAAAAACAGCAAGTTAAACAAAATGAGAAGACAGAGAAATATGCAGCAGATGAGGAGCAAGGTGAAAACCAACCAGACCAAACAAAAGAAGAGGAAATAGGCAGCCTCCCTGAAAAAGAATTCAGAGTAATTATAGTAAAGATGATCCAAAATCTTCGAAATAGAATGAAGAAAATAGAAAAAATGTTTAACAAGGACCTAGAAGAGCTAAAGAGCAAACAAACAGTGATGAACAACACAATAAATGAAACTAAAAATTCTCTAGAAGGAATCAATAGCAGAATAACTGAGACAGAAGAACAGATAAGTGGCCTGGAAGATAAAATGGTGGAAAGAACTACTGCAGAGCAGAATAAAGAGAAAAGAATGAAAAGAATTGAGGACAGTCTCAGAGACCTCTGGGAAACCATTAAACGCACCAGCATTAGAATTATAGAGGTCCCAGAAAAAGAAGAGAAAAAGAAAGAGACTGAGAAAATATTTGAAGACATTATAGTTGAAAACTTCCCTAACATGGGAAAGGAAAGAGTCAATCAACTCCAGGAGATGCAGAGATTCCCATACAGGATAAATCCAAGGAGAAACATGCCAAGACACATATTAATCAAACTATCAAAAATTAAATACAAAGAAAAAATATAAAAAACAGCAAGGGAAAAGCAACAAATAACATACAAGGGAATCCCCATAATGTTAACAGCTGATCTTTCAGCAGAAACTCTGCAAGCCAGAAGGGAGGGAAGGGCAGGACATTATTTGAAGTGATGAAAGGGAAAAACCTACAACCAAGATTACTCTACCCAGCAAGGATCTCATTCAGATTAAATGGAGAAATTAAAACCTTCACATACAAGCAAAAGTTAAGAGAATTCAGCACCACCAAACCAGCTTTACAACAAATACTAAAGGAACTTTTCTAGGCAGGAAACACAAGAGAAAGAAAAGACCTACAAAAACAAACCCAAAACAATTAAGAAACTGGTAATAGGAATATACATATCAATAATTACCTTAAATGTAAATGGATTAAATGCTCCAACCAAAAGACATAGACTGGCTGCATGGATACAAACACAAGACCCATAAATAGGTTGTCTATCATAGACCCACTTTGCACGTAGGGACAAATACAGACTGAAAGCGAGGGAATGGAAAAAGATATTCCATGCAAATGCAAATTAAAAGAAAGCTGGAGTAGCAATTCTCATATCAGACAAAATGGACTTTAAAATAAAGACTAGTATAAGAGACAAAGAAAGACACTACATAATGATGAAGGGAGATCCACCAGAGGCCAGACAGCAGAAGCAAGAAGAACTACAATCCTGCAGCCTGTGGAACAAAAACCACATTCACAGAAAGATAGACAGCATGAAAACGCAGAGGGCTATGTACCAGATGAAGGAACAAGGTAAAACCCCAGGAAAACAACTAAATGAAGTGGAGATAGGCAACCTTCCAGAAAAAGAATTCAGAATAATGATAGTGAAGATGATCTAGGACCTTGGAAAAAGAATGGAGGCAAGGATCGAGAAGATGCAAGAAATGTTTAACAAAGACCTAGAAGAATTAAAGAACAAATAAACAGAGATGAACAATACAATAATTGAAATGAAAACTACACTAGAAGGAATCAATAGCAGAATAACTGAGGCAGAATAACGGAAAAGTGACCTGGAAGACAGAATGGTGGAAATCACTGCTGTGGAACACAATAAAGAAAAAGGAATGAAAAGAAAAGAAGACAGCCTAAGAGACCTCTGGGACAACATTAAATGCAACAACATTTGCATTATAGGGGTCCCAGAAGGAGAAGAGAGAGAGAAAGGACCTGAGAAAATATTTGAAGACACTATAGTCGAAAATTTCCCTAACATGGGAAACGAAATAGCCACCCAAGTCCAGGAAGTACAGAGAGTCCCATACAGGATAAATCCAAGGCGGAAAATGCAGAGACACATAGTAATCAAACTAGCAAAAATTAAGGACAACGAAAAATTACAGAAAGCAGCAAGGGAAAAATGACAAATAACATATAAGGGAACTCCCATAAGGTTAACAGCTGATTTCTCAGTAGAAACTCTACAAGCCAGAAGGGAGTGGCATGATATACTTAAAGTGATGAAAGGGAAAAACCTCCAACCAAGATTACTCTACCCGGCAAGTATCTCATTTAGATTCGATGGAGAAATCAAAAGCTTTACAGACAAGCAAAAGCTAAGAGAACTCAGCACCACCAAACCAGCTCTACAACAAATGCTAGAGGAACTACTCTAAGTGGGAAACACAAGACAAGAAAAGGACCTACAAAAACAAACCCAAAACAATTAAGAAAATGGTCATACAAACACGCATATCGATAATTACCTTAAACGTGAATGGATTAAATGCGCCAACCAAAAGACACAGGCTTGCTGAATGGATACAAAAACAAGACCCATATATATGCTGTCTACAAGAGACCCACTTTAGACCTAGGGACACATACACACTGAAAGTGAGGGGATGGAAAAAGATATTCCATGCAAATGGAAATCAAAAGAAAGCTGGAGTTGCTATACTCGTATCAGATAAAATAGACTTTAAAATAAAGGATGTTACAAGAGACAAGGAAGGACACTACATAATGATCAAGGAACCAATCCAACAAGAAGATATAACAATTATAAATATATATGCACCCAACATAGGAGCACCTCAATACATAAGGCAACTGCTAACAGCTATAAAAGAGGAAATCGACAGTAACACATTAATAGTGGGGGACTTTAACACCTCACTTACACCAATGGACAGATCATCCAAAATGAAAATAAATAAGGAAACAGAAGCTTTAAATGACATAAGAGACCAGATAGATTTAATTGATATTTATAGGACATTCCATCCAAAAACAGCAGACTACACTTTCTTCTCAAGTGCACATGGAACTTTCTCCAGGATAGATCACATCTTGGGGCACAATTCAAGTCTCAGTAAATTTAAGAAAACTGAAATCATATCAAGCATCTTTTCTGACCACAAGGCTATGAGACTAGAAATGAATTACAGGGAAAAAAAAGTAAAAAACACAAACACATGGAGGCTAAACAATATGTTACTAAATAACAAAGAGATCACCTAAGAAATCAAAGACAAAATCAAAAAATACCTAGAGACAAATGACAATGAAAACACCACGGCCCGAAACCTATGGGATGCAGCAAAAGCAGTTCTAAAAGGGAACTTTATAGCAATACAATCCTTCCTCAAGAAACAAGAAAAATCTCAAATAAAAAACCTAACCTTACACCTAAAGCAATTAGAGAAAGAAAAACAAAAAAAACCAAAGTTAGCAGAAGGAAAGAAATCATAAAGATCAGAAATAAATGAAAGAGAAATGAAGGAAACAATAGCAAAGATCAATAAAACTGAAAGATGGCTTTTTGAGAAGATAAACAAAATTGATAAACCATTAGCCAGACTCATCAAGAGAAAAAGGGAGAAGACTCAAATCAATAGAATTAGAAATGAAAAAGGAGAAGTAACAACTGAAACTGCAGAAATACAAAGGATCATGAGAGATTACTACAAGCAACTATATGCCAATGAAATGGACAACCTGGAAGAAATAGACACATTCTTAGGAAAACACAACCTTCAGAGACTGAACCAGGAAGAAATAGGAAATATAAACAGACCAATCACAAGCACTGAAATTGAAACTGTGATTAAAACTCTTCTAACGAACAAAAGCCCAGGAACAGATGGCTTCACAGGTGAATTCTATCAAACATTTAAAGAAGAGCTAACACCTATCCTTCTCAAACTCTTTCAAAACATAGCAGAAGGAGGAACACTCCCAAACTCACTCTATGAGGCCACCATCACCCTGATACCAAAACCAGACAAAGATGTCACAAAGAAAGAAAACTACAGGCCAATATCACTGATGAACGTAGATGCAAAAATCCTCAACAAAATACTAGCAAACAGAATCCAACAGCACATTAAAGGGATCATACACCATGATCAAGTGGGGTTTATCCCAGGATGCAGGGATTCTTATATGCAAATCAATCAATGTGATACACCACATTAACAAATTGAAGGATAAAAACCATATGATAACCTCAATAGATGCCGAAAAAACTTTCAACAAAATTCAACACCAATATATGATAAAAACTCTCCAGAAAGTAGGTATAGAAGGAACCTACTTCAACAGAATAAAGGCCATATATGAAAAACCCACAGCCAACATCGTTCTCAATGGTGAAAAACTGAAACCATTTCCTCTAAGATCAGGAACAACACAAGGCTGCCCACTCCCACAACTATTATGCAACATAGTTTTGGAAGTTTTAGCCACAGAAATCAGAGAAAAAAAGAAATAAAAGGAATCCAAATCGGAAGAGAAGAAGTAAAGCTGTCACTGTTTGCAGATGACATGATACTATACACAGAGAATCCTAAAGATGCTACCAGAAAACTACTAGAGCTAAGCAATGAATTTGGTAAAGCAGCAGGATACAAAATTAATGCACAAAATTTCTTGTATTCCTGTACACTAATGATGAACAATCTGAAAGAGAAATGAAGGAAACACTCCCATTTACCATTGCAACAAAAAGAATAAAATACCTAGGAATAAACCTAAGGAGACAAAATACTTGTGTTCAGAAAAATGTAAGACTGATGAAAGAAATTAAAGATGATACAAACAGATGGAGAGATATACCATGTTCTTGGATTGGAAGAATCAACACTATGAAAATGATTATACTACCCAAAGCAATCTACAGATTCAGTGCAATCCCTATCAAACTACCAATGGCATTTTTCACAGAACAAGAACAAAAAATTTTACAATTTGTATGGAAACACAGAAGACCCTCAATAGCCAAAGCAATCTTGAGAAAGAAAAACGGAGCTGGAGGAATCAAGATTCCCTGACTTCAGACTATATTACAAAGTTACAGTAATCAAGACAGTATGGTAGTAGCACAAAAATAGAAATATAGATCAATGGAACAGGATAGAAAGCCTAGAGATAAACTCACGCACATGTGGTCACCTTACCTTTGATAAAGGAGGCAAGAATATACATTGGAGAAAAGACAGCCTCTTCAATAAGTGGTGCTGGGAAAACTGGACAGCTACATGTAAAAGAATGAAATTAGAACACTCCCTAACACCATACACAAAAATAAACTCAATATGGATTAAAGACCTAAATGTAAGGCCAGACACTATCAAACACTTAGAGAAAAACATAGGTAGAGCACTTTATGACATAAATCACAGCAAGATCCTTTTGGATCCACCTCCTAGAGAAATGGAAATAAAAACAAAAATAAACAAATGGGCCTAATGAAACTTAAAAGCTTTTGCGCAGCAAAGGAAACCATAAACAAGGTGAAAAGACAACCCTCAGAATGGGAGAAAGTATTTGCAAATGAAGCAACTGACAGGATTAATCTCCAAAATATACAAGCAGCTCATGCAACTCAATATCAAAAAAACAAAAAACACAATCCAAAAATGAGCAGAAGACTTAAACAGACAATTCTCCAAAAAAGATAACAGATTGCCAACAAACACATGAAAGGATGCTCAACATCACTAATCATTAGAGAAATGCAAATCAAAACTACAATGAGGTATCACCTCACACCGGTCAGAATGGCCATCATCAGAAAATCTACCAACAACAAATGCTGGAGAGGGTGTGGAGAAAAGGGAATCCTCTTGCAATATTGGTGGGAATGTAAATTGATACAGCCACTCTGGAGAACAGTATGGAGGTTCCTTAAAATACTAAAAATAGAACTACCTTATGACCCAGCAATCCCACTACTGGGCATATACCCTGAGAAAACCATAATTCAAAAAGAGTCATGTACCACAATGTTCACTGCAGCTCTATTTACAATAGCCAGGACATGGAAGCAACCTAAGTGTCCATCGACAGATGAATGGGTAAAGAAGATGTGGCATATATATACAATGGAATATTACTCAGCCATAAAAAGAAACAAAACTGAACTATGTAGTGAGGTGGATGGACCTAGAGTCTGTCATACAAAGTGAAGTAAGTCAGAAAGAGTAAAACAAATACCGTATGCTAACACATATATATGGAATATAAAAAACAAAAAATTGTGCTGATGAACCTAGAGGCAGGACAGGAATAAAGACGCAGACATAGAGAACGGACTTGAGGACACGGGGAGGGGGACAGGTAAGCTGGGATGAAGTGAGAGAGAGTAGAGTTGACATATATACACTACCAAATGTAAAACAGATAGCTAGTGGTAAGCAGCTGCATAGCACAGGGAGATCAGCTCGGTGCTTTGTAACCACCTAGAGGGGTGGGATCGCGAGGGTGGGAAGGAGATGCAAGAGGGAGGGGATATGGGGATATATGTATACGTATAGCTGATTCACTGTTATACAGCAGAAACTAACACAACATTGTAAAGCAATTATACGCCAATAAAGATGTTAAAAAAAATTACGAAAGTATGTTAATGCATATGCACCATGACCTAGCAATCCAGTACTGGAGAATTTATTGTCTGAATATATACGTACATGTGAAAATATTGTATTCAATATTATTTTTACAATATTATAATAGCAAAAATTACCCAAACATCACTATGACTGGCTAAATAAGCAATAGTATAGTACATGAATTGAAAGAATACTATGAAGCTAAAAATAATGAGGAAGCTATATATAGATAGGAAAATATTTCTACAATGTATTAATTAAAAATTCAGGTATGAAATTCGTTATAAATATAATAATGTTGGGTTTAGAGTTAAATATGAATGTGTATTCATATTTGCTTATATAAAGATACACTGGAGGGACATATTAAACATGAAAAATAGAGGTTATATTGGTCGGGAGGGCTATATGAGTTAGGCACAGGGTGAAAGGAATAAGTTATTGTTAATTTTTAAATATTATTTTAGATTTTTCAACTAAATGAATTTATTACCATCTCAAAAGATTAAATTTAAACATCTTTTCTTTTTACTAAATTCTGTGAATAGGATTTACAGATTAATTTAGGAAAAAATTATCCTTACTATAATGAGCCTTCCTATGCATAAAGAAGGTATTTTCTTTCATTCTACTCAAGTTTTCATACCTACCTATGTTGTCAAAATTTTCTTTGTGTCAATCTTAAACATTTTTTAATACTTTTACTATTAAATATTTTATTATTATAGGTTGTGTTATAAACTGTACTTTTTTCTATATTATATTTTCTAAAGGACTGTTTTTTGCATAGAGAGACTGTCTTAGTCTGTTTGGGTTGCTATAAGAGAATACCATAGACTAGGTGACTTATAAATAATATAAACTTATTTCTAACAATTCTAGAATTTGGGAAGCCCAAGATCAAGGCATCACAAGATTCAGTTTTCGTTGAAATCTTCCTGGGTCATAAACAGTCATCTTTGCACTGTGTCCTCAAATGGTAGAAGGGGTGAGGGAGCTCTCTTGGGTCTTTTATAAGGGCATTAATCCTATTCGTGAACACTTCACCCTCATGACCTAAGCACTTCCCAAAGCCCCATCTCAAAATACTGTCACATTGGGGATTATGTTTCAACATATAAATTCTGGAAGGACATTCAGTCTAAAGCAGAGATTGTTGATTTTATTATATTAATTTCATACTCAGACATCTTTCTGAATTGTTATTTTTTATAATACTTTTACAGTTGAACTTTTTGGATTCTTTCCTCTTGTTCCTTTACATCAGTTTGAACTCTGAAACAGTGAGCATTAAATTGTAGCATTAAATTGAGCATTAAATTGTAGCAGCAAGCATTAATTGCTTTGTTCATGACTTTAATGGGGAATGTTTCTTATGTTTCACACACACACACACACACAGTCATTTAATGAGATTTTATAGCAAAGAGAAACAATATTTTGGAGATGTGTGGTCAGGACATGATAGACCAGGTACTGAAAAACTACATCCATAGACCAAATCCAGCTTCCTGCCTGTTTTTATAAAGTTTTATTGAGACACAGTCACATTCCCTTGTTTATGTACTGTGCATGGCTGCTTTCACTGAAAATATTCACTATCTGCTTCTTTACAGAAAAAAATTTCCATCTCCAGGGCTAGACTATGTTTCAGTAACAATTCCAAAATATTAGCTGCTCAATATAGAAAAAGTTTATTTTTCTTGCTTAAACTGCCTGTCCAACATATGGTTTGTGGACTCAATAACCTGTAGCTGCACTGTCTAGAGCACACACTCTTCTGGTGACATGTATCACTTCCTCGCATGTCCTATTGGCCAGAACTCATCACATGGTACTATAATTGGAACTATAAGGATTAGAAAATGGAAGAGACTCTTAGTTTTTCTCTTGGGGGTTTACAGTTTAATAAGGAAGAAATAAGGGAAAAGACAAGTAATCAGCTGAAATCCAAGTTCCATCAAAAGAAGCAAAGTTCTTAAAGGAGGCAAAAGCAGGAAGGAAGTAATCAAGCTCTTTCAGAATAAGAGCAAAAGCTTTGAACAGGAGTAGCACTCAAGACCTCCTAAATGAAGATATGGAGTGGGGGTATTTAAAAAGAAGGGGCACTGTGAATAAAGACCAGAGGCCAAAGTACTAGAGGTGCTTAGGAAACAGCAGAGTCTAGTTTGATTAAAATATATGGAATATTTAGGAGAAGAATGGGCATTATGGCTGGAATGACAGACTGGGGCCATATTGGGAGGATCTTGAATGTATTGGGTATGAAGTCTTTTGCCAACAGGTGTAGAGGTGTAGACTCTTCAGTCTCAATGGTTTAGCCCACCATTGTATCCTCAGCACTAAGAAGATCTGTTGGCACATGCAGGTGTTCAATAAATATTTATTTAGTGAATGAAAGAATAGGTAACTGCTTTCCTAATATTCTCTTTGTTATTTTAGAATTTGCTGATAATGCACAATAAAGAAAATATATCAGTGAAGATTGATAATGCTGCTCACTCTTTGATCTTATAAAGAACATCTTCAATAAACAATCTAGGCATATTGGCCTTCTGCAAATAAATACGGCTCAAAGTAATTATTTTCTCCATCTTCCTGCTTTAAACCAAGTTTCATCCATTAATTTCACAGCACCCGCCCCCAATTCCTTTTTCCCTCAACTCTCGGCTCCACTCTCCCAACCAGACAAGATCTCATCCCATTAATCCTAGTGACTTCCTACAAGTACTCAAATTCTTCACCTTAAAGTTACTTTTTCCAAAAGGAAATTCTAAATTAAGAATCACTTTAAATGAATGAAAAAAATGCTTTCTTATAGCATAGACCAAAATCAATTCCAGATGGATTAAAGAGTAAACTGGTTAAAAAATTCAACTCATAGAAAAAAATGGAATCAGATAACTATCAAACAACTGAAGAGAGAAGGCCCTTGTAAGCTTAGAAGCAAGAGAAGTTATTTTAGGAGGGAAAAGTCAACAGGCTTACTACTAAATCCTAACTGCCTATAAATGAATAAAAAACAAATAAACAAATACATTAAAAGAAGTCACAGACCAAAGAAATTACTTATAACATATATAATGTACAAATGGATAATATCTTTAAAGTAAAAATAGAACAAATTATTGAGAGTTATCAAGATCTCTGAATGGGCAAAGGAAAGACAATTTAAGATAGAAAAAAATTAGAGAGGTGGTCAGTCTTACTAGACCACCAAATTAAAAATAAATAAAGATACACCTTTACTGAAAAAATGATCAAAGATATATAAAATCCAATGCTGGAGAGATATAGTAATAGTTGCACTTTTATCTATAGCTATGTTTGTAATTGGTGCAGCTCTTTAGGAAAGTAATTTGGCAATATGTATGAAGAAAAATGTAAATGTAGTTACTTTTTGATCCAGTAATTTCACTTCTGGGAACCTGTCCTAAGGAAACAATCCAAAATATAGAAAAAAGTTCATTTACCAAGATGTTCATCACAGCATTATTTGTAATTATGAAAAAATTAAAACTATCCAAATTTCCAATAAGGGGATAGTAAAGTAAATCACAATGCATCATTTGAGAAATTTTATGTGGCCATTAAAATATAGTTAAAAAGAAATTAAATAGGAAAATGCTTATTCTATAATTAGAAGAAATATTCAAAACATCAAGTAGAGTACAATATCCGATTAACAAGAGTTGTCATTTAAATGGTAAAATGATAGTGTTAACCCTCTACGCCCCCTTAGAAAAATCTTTGGTTATGAGAGTTTCCCACCTAAAATATCCTAATGATCAATTCCTTTCTTAGTGAAGACATGGGAGGGAACTGCAGTTTATGTCTCATTGTGCCACTCTTAGGTTGTTTTAAAGCACTATCCATCCTGCTCATCCTGAAATTCTCCCTCTCCACTGCTATATAAACCATTCTCTTACTTCTGAGCTATTGATCCATGTGAAGAAAGCTTAGTGCTAGTGTGTCTTTCTGTCAAGCTTGGACCCTACCTGGCCTCAGTGAGCTGTGGAGAGGCAATCAGTTTAGGATAGGAAAGGAACTGGAGGGTCTCTCACCACAACGACGAGCTTCTCGTAACACCCCTTCTACAGAGGAAAGAAGGCTAATGTCTGCTCCCCAGATTATCCTAAGTATTAGGAATGTATCTGTGGCATGTCACCTATGTAGTCAATTATGCACTAAACTGTACAAAGACTAAGCAAGTTTGACCGTCTTTGGCCTTTCCTAAGTTAAGAGTAGACTCTCAGTAGCATGTCTATGGTGTAGTTATATTGCTGTATAATCATTTTTAATATGAACTAGAATAAATAATTTAACTAAGCTTCAAGTGCTTAACTTGGGCTTGGCCCTAAGTGCTCAACATGTATTAACTCATTGAATATTCACAATAGCTCCACGAGGTATGTGCTATTATCATCCTCATTTTACAGATGGGAAAACTCAGGTACAAAGACGTACCCAAGGTCACATAGCTAGTAAATGATGAAGTCAGGAATAGAACCCAGGCAGTATGGCCCCAAAGCCTGTATTCTTAACCACTGTTTTATAAAGGCCTCTGACAATCCAGTTCCTACTACTTAATTCATTTTGATACTCATTTATTAGGCTTTTGAATGCTAATCATTGACAGTGAAGAAAACCATGAATTCCACTTGTATTTTCTTAATCCTCCTCATTGTAAGAGGTATCTGTTATGGGTTGAATTATGCCCTCCAAAAATTCATATCTTAAAGTCCTAACCCACAATAACTCAGAATGTGGCCTTTTTTGGATGTTGGATCTTTACAGAGGTAATAAAGTTAAAATGAGGTCATTAGGGTGTGCTCTAATCCAATATGACTATTGTCCTTATAAAAGGGGGAAATGTGGAGACAGGCACACAGGGAGGATGCCGTGTGAAGATGAAGGCAGAGATGGGGCAGTGCTTCTACAAACCAAGGAACAACAGAGATTACCAGCAAATTACCAAAATCTAGGAGAAAGACATATAAATAATTCTCTCTCATATTTCTCAGAGTGAACTACCTCTGTCAACATCTTGATCTTGGACTTCCAGTTTGAGACACTTTGTTATTGGATCCCTAGCAAACTAATACAGTACCTTTCCCATTTTTGTTATCATTGTCTATCTACATAATGAAAATTATTTTTTTCAAACCAAATAGCTGAGGAAACGGATGTTGGACTCAAATGAAGAGTAGAGATTTGGGATAGGATGATTTAGAGCAGTACTTTTAAAACTGCATTTCATGAAACCTTGCAATTCCAAATACAGGTATTCCCCGCTTTTCGAAAGTTCACTTTACACCAATTTGCTTTTATGAAAGACCTACATCAGTGCCTGTACATTAGTACATTAGCGACCAAAAGAAATCAAAGAAAAGTTTTGCTTTAATTTAGAAAGGCAAAAAGCAAAAATAGTGTTCAGTGTTTGCTTCACAAGAGCACGTGCCCCTAGCAGTGAGAGTGGCACTGCCAAGCTCCTTCCCTGGAAACTACAGTCAGCGTCTCAGCATCAAGTCGCCATAGCTTTGAACTGTGTCTGTGAGCATCTGTGCTTTCTCTCAATTTATTTTGTGCATCCACTAGCAAGATATGTTCTAAGGTCATTGCTTCTTTGTTTTATGCCATTTTGGCTTATGAAAGGCTTCATAGAAACACTCTACTTTCAGACAGTGGGGGAAACAGTAGTTACCTGAGAAGCTTCCATGAGGTCAAAGGAGGTGAAGAGAGCAGGGTTCTGGAACACTGTTACCTTCACACACACCTCAACTTTAATAAAAGCCAGTCTACTTTTCTCTGTTGCACAATTTGTGTTCAGACCAAGATGTTGTTCGAAAAAATTTTTCCATTGCATTTTAAAGGTCAAGAATTCCTATTTAAAAGCAAAACTTGTTTAATTTCTTCACTCAATACAATTTTACTGAGCCACTACTATGTGCCAGGCAATGTTTTATACCCCATGGACCAAATTTATTGCCCCCAGGAACTCTGTGTTTTAAAAAATAGCGGGATACAAGATTAACAGACAGAAATCTGTTGAACTTCTTTACACTAACAATGAAATATCAGGTAAGGAAAGTAAAAAAACAATCCCTTTTGAAATCACATCAAAAAAAAAAAAAAAAAAAGGAATAAACCTGACCAATGAGGTGAAAGACTTATATGCTGAGAACTATAAAACATTCCAAAAAATGGAGAGATATCCCTTGCTCTTGGATTGAAAGAATTAATATTGTTAAAATGGCCATACTACCCAAAGCAATCTACAGATTTAATGTGAACCCTATCAAATTACCCATGACATTTTTCACAGAACTACAACAAATAACCCTAAAATTTGTGTGGAACCACAAAAGACCCAGAATTGCCAAAGCACTCCTGAGGAAAAAGAACAAAGCCGGAGGCATAATCTCCCAGACTTCAGAGAATACTACAAAGCTATAGTAATCAAAAAAGCATGTTATTGGCACAAAAACAGACATATGGATCAATGGAACAGAATAGAGAGTCCAGAAATAAACCCACACACCTATGGTCAATTAATCTTTGACAAAGGAGGCAAGACTATACAATGGAGAAAAGACAGTCTCTCCAGCAAGTGGTGCTGGGAAAGCTGGACAGCCACATGTAAATCAGTGAAGTTAGAACACTCTTTCACACCATGTACAAAAATACACTCAAAATGCTTAAAGGCTTAAATATTGGACATGACACCATAAAATTCCTAGAAGAGAACATAAGCAAAACATTCTCCGACATAAATCGCACCAATGTTTTCTTAAGTCAGTCTCCCAAGGCAATAGAAATAAAAGCAAAAATAAATAGGACCTAATCAAACTTATAAGCTTTTGCACAGCAAAGGAAACCATAAATAAAACAAAAAGACAACGTATGGACTGGGATAAAATATTTGCAAATGATGCAACTGACAAGGGCTTAATCTCCAAAATACACAAATAGCTCACACAACTCAATAACAAAAAACCCCCAAGCAACCCAATCAAAAAATGGACAGAAGACCTAAAGAGACATTTCTCCAAAGAAGACATCCAAATAGGCACATGAAAAGATGCTCAACACTGCTAATTATTAGAAAAATGCAAATCAAGGCTACAATGAGGTATCACCTTACACCAGTCAGAATAGCCATCATCAAAAAGTTTACAAATAACAAATGCTGGAGAGGATGTGGAGAAAAGGGAACCCTCCTACACTGTTGGTGGGAATGTAAATTGATGCAGCCACTATGGAAAACAGTATGGAGGTTCCTTAAAAAACTAAAAATAGAGTTACCGTATGATCCAGCAGTCCAATTCCTGGGCATATATCCAGAGAAAACTCTAATTAGAAAAGATACATGTACCCCAATGTTCATAGCAGCACTATTTACAATAGCCAAGACATGGAAGCAACCTGAAGGTCCATTAACAGATGAATGGATAAAGAAGATACGGTACATATATACGATGGAATACTACTCAGCCATAAAAAATAATGAAATAATGCCATTTGCAGCAACATGGATGGGCCCAGATATTATCACACTAAGTGAAGTAAGTCCACAGAGAAAGACAAATATCATATGATATCACTTATATGTGGAATCTAAAAAATGATACAAATGAACTTACTTACAAAACAGAAACAGACTCACAGACATAGCAAACAACTTTATGGTTACCAAAGAGGAAAGGGGGGAGGGGGAAGGATAAATTAGGAGTTTGGGATTAGCAGATACAAACTACTATATATAAAACAGGTAAACAACAAGGTCTTACTATACAGCACAGGGAACTATATTCAAAATCTTGTAATAAGCTATAATGAAAAAGAATATTGGCTTAACCAAAAAAATTGAAATTTTAAGTAATAGTTGACTAATGTGCTCATTTATATTAATCAAAACATGAAATATCCAATCAAAATTTATTTAGCTTTTAAGTAAAAAATGATGTCACTTTGTATAGTCTTAATAAGTCTAAGATTTTGTTTTGTTTGAAATATTGAGAAGAGATGGTGGTTTCCATTTTTTACTTTTCAAATCCCTAAGATCTCTATTCTCTTGGCTTGGAATAATTGAGTGAGGGGTCTCAATGGAATTTAAAATATGAAGAGGGCTTCCCTGGTGGCGCAGTGGTTGAGAATCTGCCTGCTAATGCAGGGGATACGGGTTCGAGCCCTGGTCTGGGAGGATCCCACATGCCGCGGAGCAACTAAGCCCGTGAGCCACAACTACTGAGCCTGCGCGTCTGGAGCCTGTGCTCCGCAACAAGAGAGGTCCGCGCACCGCGATGAAGAGTGGACCCCGCTCACCGCAACTGGAGAAAGCCCTCGCACAGAAACGAAGACCCAACACAGCCAAAAATAAATAAATAAATAAATAAATTTAATAAGTAAATAAATAAAATATGAAGGTTTTCTATTAAATAAAGAGTAAACGGAGAAACCATAGGGATTGGCTTGTCTCCATTCTTTTCAAAAAAGCAACCAACAAGATATTTGAGCTTATAGGTCCTTTAGGAAGCTGAAGTTTGACAGTTTGGGGTTATGGATGGCCTGGAAGGAAGGAGGCTTCAAAGTATGAAATACATAATATTCTGGAACACAATTGCCACTGAGATGGTTTTCAAGTCTGCTGAAGATTAACTTGAAGTTTGGGCATTTACTCAGCCTCAGAAACAGATGCATCATTCTGTGGTCAAATACTTACCTAGCGGAGATGTGTGTGAGACACTGCACTAGGCAGAGGAGGCCCAGCCCAACAGTGGAGCAGGAAAGCTGTGGGAAGAACTGGTAAGCGTTGTAACCATTAAACAGGATGCAGACGTGGCTGGCCAGCTCTGTTCTTTCCTGCTCCTGGCCTGCACTATCCCCACTCTGTCAGGAGCTGAGGGCCCCTTTCTCTTCACTCACTGGACCAAGAGATGTTTCCTCTGAGGTTTTTTATTATTATTATTATTGTAATTCAAGAGAAAGATGACTTTTTATGCTACCACAATTGTCATTAAAACTCAATCTTTAAAGATTTGGCTTCCATATTATTGGACAAGAAACATCCAACTGTGTCTCTCCACTTCCTTTTAAATAATGCACTAGGTTCTGTGGAGAAATATGAAAAAGAGAAGCAGCTCAAGGAGTGAGACTGTAAACTCATGAGCCTGATTTTTAACAGGAGTCCCAATATTTTTATCCAAACAACTATTGTTTTCCTTCACAGAATGCACCCATAAGCTATAAACATTCTCATAACAATGCCATTGACCAAAGATGACCAAGAAATACTTTTGGAATTGCCTTCCAGAGTCTGAAACATTTTCTTTTAAACAACCTCAGAGGTGATAAATCACTTTGAGCAAGTTATTTAATTTCTTTGTCCACAAGTTTCCTCACAGTAAAATGGTGATAATGATAGTATCTACACCTCACTGGGTTTTTCTGTGGGTTAAACGAGAAAATCTACAAATAGTACTTTGCACAGTGCTTGGCACCTAGCAAGCATTCAGTAAATGCTATTAGTATTATTAGTACTATAATTATCATTGTCACAGCTCCTGGAGGATGTGTGAGTTTTTCAAAGTGTTGAAAGGCTTTTGCAAGTAAGTCTTAAATCAGATGGGTGATACAACCGGGTAACAGTTTTATGTCAGCAGCAAGCGGAGACAACAAAGCAAGAAATATCTTTTATTTTTGTAGTCTAATAAACTGGACTTTTAAAAAAATGTGTCAAATAATGGCAGCACACTTAAAAAAAGCACTATCTTCCTAATGTGACTCCTCTGAAAGAAACAAACAGGCTTCTTACAATGGAAACTTCATGGAAATGTGTTACTTCACCATCAGTCACTGTTTCCAGAGTCATGCCTGGTTCAATCTAATGGGAGTTGACAAACATGAAGATGGCATGTGCAAATTGAAATAATACAAACAAGCACATGTGCACTTGTGCTTTGTAATTCTCTCTAATTTTATCTCCTCCATGTGTTATTTGTCTCTCTGTGAGCCTTTGAGGACAAGGGAAAGGGGATTTTCTTAGAAGCTTCAGGTGTCTGTGTTCTTCATGTTTATGTCATTACACGTTTAAAACGGGGCATCTAAATTGTTCATGTGGCAAAGAACATAGATAGGGTTTTTTTCTCCTCTCTTCAACTTGCTACTAGTCGCACAAGGTTCAACTCTTCAATTCTACTTTAATTCTAGAAGCATTTATGGAGTGTCTGTTATGTGTGGGGCTCTGTAAATATGGTTCACATCATCAAGGAGCTTCCTACCTGATGGGACAGACGAGATTTTAAATCCACTTGAAACAGATAAATCATGATACCAGGCAGTACTAAAATCTCAGAAACAGATAAATGTTGTGGGATATCAGTAGAAGACTGATCTGATAAATGGTCTGGAGAAATATCATGTAAAAGTGGGATTTAAGGGAATTTACATTCAATATTTTGTTTGCAGAGGAGGAGGGGAGTTGGGGAAGGACAGTCGTCCGTTCATTTAACACCTGGGTTTGAACACCCCCCCTTGTTTGCCAAGAAGGTCTCGATGCAAAAATGAAAAAGCACCTTCCCTAACTGGAAGGAAATTTAGAATCTCGCTATATAGAAAAATGTACACAAAAATAAATAAAGAATAAAATGTGAAATTTGCTATGAGGTGGAAGAGTATTCAGATGGTTTAAAAGAAAAGTAATTCCATATTTATGTGTCCTCAATAAAAGTCCAGAAAGATAGATACCAAACTGTTAACTGGGGTTGTCCACTTTACATATTGTGAATTGTTTGAATTATTTTTCCAATGGACACGTGCATGTATTATGTGGGTTATTTTCACAAGGTACTATGAAAAAGCCTTTGGAAAAAAAGAAGAGGGTGCTGACTTTGGGGATTCAGGGAGGTTCCAGAGGAAGACAGCTTTTAAGTTTTGTCCTCAAGGATGGCTGGGATCATAATAATAACAATGCCAACACTTCTTGAATATATTTTGTGTGCCAGATTCTACGCTAAGTGATTTATAAATATCTTATATAAGCCTCAAAACAACTCTTTTGAGGTATTTTATCCTTATTTGTAGAGCTCAAGAATCTGAGACTTGGACTTCCCTGGCAGTCCAGTGGTTAAGACTCTGTACTTCCACTGCAGGGGGCATGGGTTCCATCCCTGGCTGGGGAACTAAGATCCCACATGCCGCGAGGCCAAAAAAAAAAAAAAGAATCTGAGACTTAAGGAATTCACACATTGACAGCCAAAGTTTAAAGACAAGTTGTCTAGCTCTAGAATCTATCCACATAACTTCACATTAAACAGCTTCGGGTGGAAATGGAGGGCATAATTCTCCAGCTGCAAGGAAGAGAATTAAATAAAAACAAGGAAGTGGAATAGCAAGATATATGTGGGGAATTCTGAGCATCTTCGTGTATGAACCATTATCCATATTAGGAACTTTTCCTTATATGGGGTAGAGTTACTCTATAAAAGGCTATGAATATTTTTAGGGCTCTTGATTAATTATATTTTTCCTACTTAGCCTCCCTGCCTCTAATATTCTACACTTAGAAGATGTCTTCCACACTAATTCCAAATAAATAATCCTAGAGCAGTTACTTTCCCAGTTAAATACATCAATGAATCCCATAGTGTGTAGAATCCTTCCCAAATTCTTTATTATGTAGATCAAATTGCTGCAACATCTGGGCCTAACCAATCTATTAAGTTCCCAACACACCTTACATTCCAAATCAGAGGTTCCAGGTCTATTTTTTAAGTCACATTAGTTAAGGATTATCTTTATTTCCTCATTGAAGGAGAATGGAAGACCACTATCAGAACAGTATCTTTTATAGACAAATAACCAAGCACAGTAACCAATCAAGTCTTCCTATTATGAGTGCAAAATTATGCTTTCAAACCAAAATTGATTAATTTTCTTGTAAAAGGCAGAGAAGAGATCAAAATTGCAGGTGTGTCATTCAAAAGCTGCACTCCTCGTAACAAAAAGAAGTTCAAAGTCACAATATTTCCAAGAACTTTTACAACCAGCTACAAAAAAGTTGTTGGCAAAGGTTTCTCAAATTCCTGTATCAATATTGCTGATAAGGGTGCTCACAGTAATTTTTGAGATGAAAGATAAAATGAAAACATTTCTTTATGACCATTATCTTGAGTGGTGTGTATCAGTGATACATGCAGTATCTTAAATAGGTTGAACCCGTTGCTTTAGGATCAAACTTTCACACAGTTTTTAGTGTTGTACATAAAATATCAGAATTTCTTAAGACCAAATGGTGACCCAAACAGCTCACTCTCTGAGCTTGTGTCTTTTCAGCATTGGATGATTTTCTTCACTCAGCAGAAGCAGAAATCTTGGAGTATATCACTGAGAATATTTTTCAAAAATCACATCCACATTCTAACAAAGAACATGGAAAAATACAGAGGCCAACACTACCAGAGAGTGAATTTGGAATACATTCACCCACATCTTCCAAGTTGAGTTACTCAACATTCAATTGTCCTACTTTTGAGTGTAATAGACTCATCAACTCAACATATGATGAAAAACCCAAAGTAGTCTTCAGTGAGAAATTGCTCCATAATTTCTCCATCTTAATACCCACAACTTGCTGCCATTTCTAAGGATCTATAATTCCGTATTACGATTTTGCAATTAAATAGAAACAAAAAGTAAAAGGTAAGCACCTGGATGTGGAATCTGGCGTAAAGCTCAAACAATCTGATGCTGAAGTAAGGCTATTCTTATTCATATTAATTTTAAAATACATTTTATTTTTAAAACATCATGATGGGGCTTCCCTGGTGGCGCAGTGGTTGAGAATCTGCCTGCTAATGCAGGGGACACGGGTTCGAGCCCTGGTCTGGGAAGATCCCACATGCCGCGGAGCAACTGGGCCCGTGAGCCACAATTGCTGAGCCTGCGCGTCTGGAGCCTGTGCTCCGCAACAAGAGAGGCCACGATAGTGAGAGGCCCGCGCACCGCGATGAAGAGTGGCCCCCGCTTGCCGCAACTAGAGGAAGCCCTCGCACAGAAACGAAGACCCAACACAGCCAAAAAATAAATAAATAATAATTAAAGGTGCTAATAATTTAAAAAAAAAAAAATCATGATGAATTTTTTTCACTTGTTGGACATCAGTAATCTATTCCTTAAGTGGTTTCCAAATGTCAAACTTTTAAAACTGTGCCTTATAGAGTCCTGTCTTACTAAGGCTTATTTCTCTGCTTCAAATTACATCGTATCTATACTTTCCGTTCATAACTTCAAAATTGCTTTGTAAGTGGCTTGCTCAGCATTACTTAAGCCCAAGTGGGAACTCTGTCTTTCCCTGAGTAAATGCTGCCAAGCAATGGTAATATCACTAGAACATTAAAATCAATAATCCTGAAACATCGGGGGTTTTCTTTATTTAAAAACCATGTCTTTTCTGGTTATTATATCTTTTCCCTTGGAATCTAGAGTCTATTAGAAGTTCCTTACCTATAGAGAAACAAAAAATAAGGGATGAGGGATACAGTGAGAAAAAAAAAATACAGTGCCTAGCCCCCTCAATAATGAAGGTCCGTTAAGAGAAAGCCCAAACTTTGTGGACAAAGGCTTGTCTTTAGTGCTCCCATATCATAGCAATGGCTCCATGTGAGGATACACAGATTCTCAACTCCATACCCTAGTTTCCCAAGGGCCAATGTTTGTCTTTTAGTGGCAGAAAGTTTAGGAGACTCTCTTAGCAACTCTAAGCATGAAACTTTTGTATGTACCAAGAAAAGAAAAGTCTATATCCTGTCTTGGTGGGTATACTGCTGGGCATGTGAGTAAGGAAGATTCTGAGGCAGATGTGAGACAACTGGTGGTCACTGATTACATTTTTCTTCTGAACCTAGCAACCGATTTCCCAAGTGAATTAAATCACAAGCTAGAAGAATCTTAGAGCTGTAAGGGACTTGAGGGATCTTCATTATGCATACAAAGAAACTAAGGCCAAAACAGGTTATGTCACTAACTCAGAGTCGAACTAGAGCTTGTTTCTGGGTCCAAGTAAGGAAAGAGTTCTCCAAACTCGCAGAACACAACACTGTTTTCAGCTCTTGCTTTTTGATTCTTAGTTTCCTTAGGAGAGAGAGGCATCTCACTACCTACCACCTGTGCCCACCAGATCTCACAATCAGCTTCATTAGGGATTGCCTTACATTACAGAGATACAGAACACATTAGCAAGGAGTTTGTGGGTCTCTCTCTAGACAGTTTGAAGAAGGAGAAGGAGCTTTCTATTAAGGGAATATTTGAAGTGCAGTCCTTACTGGAAGCAAAGGCACAGAGTAGCAGTCTGCTGAAATTCCTTTCATGTCCCATGATTCTTTTATGCAACGTTCTCTATGAGAAACATAAAGTATTGAGAAGCCTCCCAGCTGGTCAACATCAAAATGAAAATTTCATCTCAGATAAAAGCAGAACTGATCTTTGATTTAATCCTACTAAGCCCTGTGCCCAGTTTCTTCAGGTTAATATGAGTCCAATAGAGACAGAGGTTGAACTAATTAGAGCACACACTGACAATGAGGGCAAGTTTTCAGAGGTATTTGAAGACTGTGTCTACCTTGTCAGCTCAAGGCTTGCAGCGAGTAAATAAACTTAACCCTAGATTAACCCTCGATTAATCCAAAGACAAAAGAACCTTCAGACAAGAGACTAAGATAGGGCTGAGGGGGAGGGGGAAGAAAAATATGCTATGTCCTAATCACTGGGAAAGAACAGGCTGTCCAAGCCAATTCTGTTCTGATCTATAATGAGATCAATTGCATCTGGAGCTCTTGGGGCACTGGCAGCAGACACAGGGACGGCAGGGCTGCTCCGAGGAAGGATGACCTCATTGAAGAGAGCAGCCAAGGCTACCAACCTCCCTTTCTGACCCTCCCTCTCTGAGCCTGCCCTCCCTCTCCTCAGCCACCAGTGGACTGCCAGTTGCCCAGTGAAGCACAGCTAGCCTACGACGTAAATATGTCAATGTATTGAAACTACAGTCTCTTTTCCAATCAGCCAACGAAGTGTCTTTCTGTCCTGATCTATCTTAAACTTTAAACCAGTAGAAGCTAGCCAGCTGCTTTCAAATGGTTGGTCTTCTTTCTTTGCCCAAAACTCTCTGTTGGAGCTACCTCTACAGATCATATTTAGGGGGGACTTTTAACCATCTCTCTTGTCCCCCTTCAGCACTGAATACATCTGCATAAATGTGGGAAGATGGCTTTTCATTCCTCTCCCTGGCCCAAGAAGACGCAAGTTACTTTGCAACTAGACTCCTCCCCAAAGGAAACGCTAGGATCTTCTTCTTTCTTTCCTCTCTTTTACTAATTTCCTCCCCTTCAAGCAGCACAAGAAAGCAAAATGGATAATGTCTCTATGAGCCACTTCAATCAGTGATCATACCAGAGTAGAACTGGTATGGAATGGGAGTCAGAGAAAGGGTACAGATAAGGCTTGAGTCAGATAGGAACTGGGAAGACAGAACTTCCCTATTAGCAGGGGAAAAAACTGTGGGGGGAGAAAGGCTTACACTGGCTTATTAAAAAAAAAAAATGGCATAGAAGGGCTCTTGGACTTCAGATAACTCTTACAAAATATTCTGATGGATTGAGTGCAAAAAGTGAATCAAACATATGGATTAAATTTTCATTAAAATACAGATGGGTTTTTTATTGTTATTATTAAATTAAGCAAAATGTTTGGCAAAGTAGATTTGGTTTTGGCCAAACCTAGGACATTTGAAAAATAGTTCTGAGATATTCAGTGAACTGAACACAAAGCCAGGCTTACCCATCCCTAGAGTTTGGAAAAATGAAACTTGGCTCATCAAGGTTTGCTTCAATGTCAAATGTATTTGTGGGGAAATAAGTTTCTGAAGCACCAAAACTGCCTACGTGCCTTGGGAGTGCAGTGGAAATGCCCAATAGTTATTGAATAACTCAGCCTGCCCCAGCACCCCAAAAGGCAGCAATCCATTGACCTGAGAAAAAGGTGAGTTGTTCCCCTCCTCCCTCACCAAGATATTAAGAACTGAACCAAAGCCAGTGTGCTGTCTAGCCTAGAAAATGAGCACAAAGCAGCAAATGAATAGGAAATGCTCATTTGAGAGGAAGGTCATCACCATAGCTGGATGGCTGACAGGGGGCTTTTATTATCTGCATTGACCAGAAGAATTTAGAAAAGCAAGGGACAATAAAAGTATTGATGAAAGGTGAGGTCACATTGTTTGGAAGTTTTTTCCAGACGTTAAAAACTTCATTTTATTTTTTTGGAAAAAAAAAAAAATTCCAAAGGAATGCATGGAAATTTTTGGCACTCTAATGCCATTCCATTTGAATATCTTTCCATCAACCCATGGGTTACTGGAAAATTTTTTTTAAATCCATCTATCAGCAACCCATCTGAACATGACTATACATGAAATTTCAGTTTAGCAGTCTTTGATTCCTGCATATGGCCATTGTGAAACGCCATTCTACCCATGGTGAAACTTTAGCTTTCTGCCAGTGCTTTAGGGGAATGAGGTCACCTGAAGAACCAAGTTTTCTAGGCAACTAAATGTTCTAAGTATCAAGCCTCAGCATCAAACTACTGGAGGTTTGTATTTAAACCACTTTGAGTAGAAATACTTGTCAATCTATGATCTACCCATCTGTATTCTTAAAGGACCCCACTGTATTGCAACAATGTTCTAAAGGTAGTTGAGGCAAATAGGGCTATTTGCCTCTAAACTATATGATCTTAGCTTGCAATACTTTTTTTTTTTTATTTAACTATAGTTGGTTTACAATACTGTGTTAGTTTCAAGTGTGCAATACATTTTTAATACTTGTATTTTCTTTGTATGGTGTATGAGTTAGGAAAACAGAATCACTCTAGGTATTTAAAGCACGACAGAATTTAATATGGGGATTTAGCAGTATATGCAATCATTGGAAAGGCTGGGTGGTGCGAAGATCAGGGATACCACTGCTAGCACTGAATAATTCAGGAAATGAAGGCTTCATAGGAGACTGCTCCCCATGACCTTAACTAACTGTGGTACAAGAGCAGGTGATTCTCAAGAGGTTATCTGGAAGTCCTTGAAAAAACTTCCTTTTGCTGTCTGCTGATGTCCACATGCCCACTCAAGCTCTGGCTAGAAAATAGCCTCTCCTTTTTCACATTCTGTGCCTTGTAGGAGCACCTCTCATTGGTAAAACCAAAACCTGAACCCTCCTAGTAAAAGGAAATGTAGTCTCCAGACTTCCAGTGCTTGCACATAGGAGAGAGTTTGGAAGGGAGACAATGATGTCAACAGACATCTCATTGGTACATATGGTTTTCCTGCTTTTTTTGGCCAGTTGCTGAACACTCTAACACTTACTCTGAGTGTTTGCCCTAGCTGTGCCACTCCATTCCTTTCCATCTTTTATTTTTGTGGCACTTAACAAGGTACTGACTTGAAAATCTGATACGTAATTTATTAAGAATAAACTGTCCTGGGCTTCCCTGGTGGCGCAGTGGTTAAGAGTCTGCCTGCCAATGCAGGGGATGCGGGTTCGAGCCCTGGTCTGGGAAGATCCCACATGCCGCAGAGCACCTGGGCCCATGAGCCACAATTACTGAGCCTGCGCGTCTGGAGCCTGTGCTCCGCAACAAGAGAGGCCGCAATAGTGAGAGGCCCTCGCACTGCGAAGAAGAGTGGCCCCCGCTTGCCACAACTAGAGAAAGCCCTCGCACAGAAATGAAGACCCAACACAGCCATAAATAAATAAATAAATAAAATTTAAAAAGAAAAAAGAAAAAAAAACCCAAAAGGTTGCCAGTAATCTTAAAAAAAAAAAAAAAAAAAAGAATAAACTGTCCTGAGTGAGGACATTGAGACCTTTATAATGAAAAACAGTGTAGTTGAGTGGTGGGTGCTGGGCCAGATGTATTAAGCCTGCCAATTACAAGCTATGTCATATTAATATGTCTATCCATAGGCTTCCTCATCTGAAAAATGGGAATGATATCAACTGCCACACTCACCTTTCCCAAAGACACTGCGAGTATCAAATGATTTATGCACATGAAAGTACTTCACAAATTGTAGAGTACTATAAAATGTAATTCATTCTCTAACTCATTCTTTCAACACATTTATTTAGTGCTTATTTAGTTAGTCTAAGGCATAGACTTAGGTATTTCAGGAGTATAATAGAAGGACAAACAACTGTCCCTGTACCCTAAGAATTTACCACTCAGTAGCAGAATAAAATATATTAATAGAAAGCCAAAATACAAAGTAGAATGTCATAAGAGCCATAAGGACAATTATAACAACAACAATTATAAACAACAACAATTTAGTCTAGGAAGGAGCTGTTATTTCCATATGGAGCAATTAGGAAGGGTTTTTTTGACCCAGCTCTCTCATCTGCTTGTGTATTCTTCTATTTGATTCCTGGACCCCGACTTTCATGTACTCTCTATGTCCTATAGATTCCATTGCCTAAATGTCATCAGTTATCCATCTAATTCTTTTTTCTCCTTTCCCTGTGTAATTGTTTTAGTTCAGAGTCTTATTACTGTTTGCCTGCTCCGTTGCAATACCTTCCTCACTAATCTATCTGCCCCCAAGCTTGCCCACTCCACCTCACCCAACCCACAACCTAATATAAGGTTCATCTATCTCTGCCACTCTCAGAATGATCTATCTAAAATGCAAATCTAGTCACATAATAATCTACTTAAAATCCCTTCAAAAAACAACCGCTAATCTCAGGATGAAGTTGAAATGCCTTCACTTAATACACAAAGCCTTCCATGATTTGGCCTGTTTGTCTTTCTAATCTTGATCTACTTGGGATGTGACTTCATGCACTTTGTGACACCTATTTTCATGACAGCTCCCCCTCCCCCATTCATAGTTCATGATAGTTTAAGTTAGTCCTTAAAATAGGGATTAGAATTGGGAGATTGGTGGCCTGGGGAAAAAAGAGCTGGCTGGAGAAAATAAAGAGGAAAAAGTGTAATAAGGGGGAAGGAAGAAAGGTAAAACCTGCTGTTGGTGACATCTGGCTTACATAATACTGGATGTAGGAGTCAGGACCCAAGCTGACTGTCAGTTACCAGAGGATTTACCGGGGAAAGGCTCTCAATACTGTGACCACACAGATAAGATCGTTCTCTATGTGAAGGCCTAAGTCAGGAACTCTGAATCTCTCTGTGGAAGAGGAATCCATTAGAGAGGAGGCCATACTAGATCACATGATGCTCCACTATACATAATGTTCTCCAAATGTTTTCTAGTGGGACGTGGTTGTTGCACTTATTGTGATGATTGCCTAACATTTGCATAGCACATTACAGTTTCCCAAATGTTGCCATAAATATCTCATTTGAGGATCAAATTCTGGGCCCTCCAAATTAAAGGATAGAGTTTTCAAAGGATACCTAGGCTAACTTGCAAGGTTAACTAAAATGGTTATCAAATACTATATTTTGATGGAGCCTTTGAACTCTTGGCAAAACTAATGTGTTGTATTGGGTGTTACTTGAAATTAACATGGCAACATGATAGAGTCACAAAAATACTTGAATGAATAATCACAAACCTTTGTGCTGAGAACCTAGATCATCTCTTTAAGAAAATCAGCTAGTGGAGAATGGAAGGTTAAAGAAAGTAGGTAGTGTAAGAAGACAAGGAGGCTGGTGTTGACTGCTGACTTGCCTTTCTTTGCTCTCTTTATGTGTCAGACTGGTGTGGGTGTGCCGTTGTGTCTAAGGGGGAAGGTGAGGAAGAGATATTCAGGGAGGAAGAAAAAGATACTTTCATTTTATAATTAATGGATTAACTAAACTTTTCTGAACATTTTTCCTTATTTAAAGATTTAAAGGCCCACGAGTTTAATCTTGTGTTACTGAACTAGTGATTGGTTTATATCAAGCATATTAAAAATTAACTTTTTCACAAAACCTTTCTCCTTCTTATTCAAACACCAAAGGTCTGTCAATATCAACTTAGAGTAATGGAACTAAACAAAATGTGTTTTAGACCCCAAACTGAAACTTGAAAGGATAAGAAATTCTAAATGTAAACAATGCTTTTCAGTCACTTCACAGATCATTATCCCTTCCTTTTCCCTCTCTTCTGAAGATCACTTCTGAAATAACTAGATCTTTGTGTTCTGAAGTTTCTGGCAGGATCCATAAGACTTGATTCAGACCACAGGACAAATACCCTGCTGGGGCAAATTGAAAACCAGAAGTGTTTTCATTTGGGACATCTGGTCACCTAGTCTTATGACTTCTTTCTAAGAGTAGTGTAGTCCCTAAAGTTATTAATATCCTCCTGGAGAATCAGGAGGACTGCTTCATGTACATCTCAATCTTATAGACAAGAAGAGACTACTTCATGGCTTTGGGCTTCTTTGTGGAAAACTAGGACTGTTACAGTGGCCTTAACTTAAAGATCTTTCATGCTCATGATGGCTCTCTAATTAGGGAAGGGATGAAAAATAACATTTGTGAAGTGCTCCATGGCTGCTTTTCATAGTTTTTGTATCTGCTTCCTGTTCCTTCTGTAACAAATCACCACAAAGTTGGTGGCTTAAAAAAAATGCACAAAATGCACATTTACCCTTTTATAGTTCTAGAGGTCAGAAGTCTGAAATCAGTTTCACTCGGCCAAAATCAAGGTGTCAGTAGGCTCTAGAGAAGAATCTGTTTTCTTGACTTTTCTACCTTCTAGAGCTGTATTTCTTGCAGTTATTGGCTCATGACCCTTTCTGGCATCTTCAAAGTCAGCCATATGGCATCTTGCTTCAGTGGTCACATTGCCTTCTTCTGTGTCAAATCTTGCTCTGCCTCCCTCTTATGAGAACACTTGTGATTGTACTGGGTCCATCCAGATAATCCAGGATAATTTCTTTATCTCAAGATCCTTAATTTAATCACATCTGCAAAGTCTCTTTTGCCATATAAAGTAAAATTCACAGTTTCCAGGGATTGGAACCTGGATATCTTCAGGGCCATTATTATTCAACCTCCTACAATTCTGTTTTTAATTTTCATGACAACACAATCGCACAGACATTGTTATCTCCATTCTAAAGATAAGGCTACTGAGGCAGAGACAGGTTGAGAAATGTATCACTGTTACAGGTAATGAGCAGCAGAGCCAATTCTTCTAGATTTATGGAACAAAAGCAGGAAAATCAGAGATACAAAGAAACATTGATGATAACTTTTTAAAATCTTTTTTCTCAAATTTCCTCCTCATCTTCTCCCTATATAGCAGGGAAACCTAAGATCTGCCCTCTATATCTGCCTGGCATTGGCAGAAAAAAACTTTCCATTTCCAAATGTATGGTTGGAAAGAAACGATCACTGACAATTGATGGGGATTGAATTCCATATTTTATCTAAACCTATTTTATGACTTTTCTTATCTTTCAACTTTTATTATAAAAACAATTTTTAGTCCTTTCTATGTGCCAGTCACTGTTTTATATATTTTTATGTGTATCAACTCATTTGACATCCCTATGCTGTCGATGTTATCATTATTCTTATTTTTTCATTTCACAGATGAGAAAATTGAACCATACTGTGGTTAAGTAATTTGGTCAATTTTTCACAGTTCAGGATTTAAGCCTAGGCATCTTTAACCATTAGGTTCTGTACTATACTACTTATAATCTAATGCTTATATATTTTTTAACCTCTTTGTACTTTGCAGTAACAGGTTTTATTCTGATTCTCCTTTTTTTCCATATCACTAAGTATAGTTTATTATACATAATAGGCCTTTAAATGTTGAATAAATTAATGAATATTGATTGTGATTATATTTCTCTTTTTTCTCATGTGTTTACTCCTGAATGCATTCCTTCAGAACCTTGTTACTCAAAGTGTGGTCTCCAAAAATGCAGCATAGGCATCACCTGGAACCTTAGGAGAAATGGAGATCTCAGGCCCCACCCCAGACCTACTGTATCAGTAAGTTTCCCACATGATTCACAGAACATTAAAGTTTGAAAAGCACCTTTTAAAGCACATATTTAGATTTTACAAACTTATTCCACTATATCCACATGGTTCTCTCACCTGCTTATACACTTGAATGCCTTGGCTCTGGCCTCTTCAATTCCATCCCAAGTCTAAGGTTCTATGATATGGCCAGTTCCACAAAAGCTATTCCTTTTGTAAGCACTTGTTTCTTTGTGAGATGAGCAGAATGACTCAAGGAACACATTAGTAGCTAATTTTTTGGTTTTTGTTTTTTGCTTCAAAGCAAGCACACAAGAATCTCCCCTGCCCTTCCCACCAGCCCCCAACACACACAGGGACTGGCTTCCACAGGCTGCACTGCAGGTGAGCTGGAAAAAGCAGCACCCCACGTGGAGCAAGGACTCACAGCCTCTCCCTGGTACAGGGAAGGACGCTTCTCATCAGTGTGACATAACATTAAGACCCTAAATAGCTCATATGTCTCAACCATCAGGAGGGTTTCATAATAACACATTTTATCTTCGCACACTCATCTCCAGACCCTGTGGCACCTGGCTGTGGAAACTTGTGAATTAAGGAGATATTGATATAGAACATCCAAGGCAATGCTTTCTAGTGAATCTAAAGGGCATTTTGTGGTCCCAAGATTGAGGCATCTCTTTCTAAACTAAGAGTTGATATCAGCACAAGAATGATAAAAAGAAAGTCCTCACTCAGCATGAAGGGAGAGCAGATAACTGTGGATCTCCACTATTGAAACTGGAAATCAAGCTGATTCATAAAGTGGGGTAGAAAAATTGAACTGTAAAGAAACCAACAATGTGCAGACAATCTATCCTACTTCTCCTTCAGAACTCAACAGATCTAGACTAGGCTTTGACTGTACTAGACTTCTTGTTTTAATATTTTAATCTCTATCTACACACACACAAAATGGTGGATTGCTACAATTAACATGGTATCCTCAATCTATAAACACAGACAATGCTGATACACCACCATTGGCAGGGTGGGTATTTTTGAGCATCTTAGACCCCAAATTTTGGAGTTAGACAGTGCCTAATTCCAAGTATTTAACCGAGGACTTCTGCTTCTGATCAAGATGGAATAACAGCAACTGAATTTCCCTCTTTCCTGAAACAAACAAAAACTACACTAAATATGTGAAACAACGTCTTTCAAGACATAAAACATGAGGCAACAAAGGACAGTGATCTCTGAGAAACATTAAACAAATTAAGTGAGCCCCAATCACCAGCTTACTTCCTGGACAGAGTTTCCAGGCTGCAGTACAGGGAGAAAGAATCCAGGCAGAGTCTGACAGTCTCCCTGAGTTGAGGTAACAGAGTTGGAAGTTTGGGGAGGCTAAAATTTGCTGAGCAGTGTGCCAGAAAGGAGAGTACTGTTTAAAGAGAGGACTCTGAAGATCTTCTGAAGGACCCCCTTGAGTATTTAGCCAAGTACTGATCAGCACAGAAATGTGAGGTAAGTATCAGAGGCCAGGGAAACGACCATATAAGAGGATAAGAGGAAACAAAACTCAGAATACACATGGAATAGGGAATAGTGTCTGTTTCCACTGACCAGAAATGGAAAACCTCAATTTGCAGGATATTGGGTAGGCTACCATATTAGTTTTCTATTACTGTGTAATAATTTACCGCAAACTTAGCAGCTTAACAGTACCCATTTATTATTTCACAATGATGTAGGTCAAAAGTCCAGGTGGGCTTGACTGGGTTCTCTGCTCAGGGTATCATAAGGCCAAAATCAAGGTGTCCTTTGGGCTGGGCTCTTATCGGGAGACTCTGGGAAAGAATATGTTTCCAAGTTCATTCTGGTTATTGGCAGAATTTGGTTCCTTGTAGTTGTAAGACTGAGGTCCCCATTTTCTTGCCAGTTGCAACCAGGGATTGCTCTCAGCTCTTAGAAGCCTCTCTCAGACCCTTTCCAAGTGACTCCCTACATTTTCAAGTCAGTAATGACACATCAAATTCCCCTTGTCCTTAGACTATTTGATCTACTCTTCTACAACCACCCAGAGAAAAGTATCGCTTTTAAAAAGCTCATATAGGTTAGACCCACGTGGATCACCTCTATATCTTAAATTCATCTTGTTGGTAACACTAATTATATCTGCAACATCTCTATTTCCATATATCACAACATAACCATGGGGGTAACACCAAGGGGAAAAAATATGGAAGCCATATTAGGATTCTGCTGGCCAGAAGTACTCAGAAGGGTCTTGTTTCACTAGTGGGGTAAAACTAGCCCTCCACTAAATGCTGTCCTTATCCAGATTAACACAGTTTAAAAGCAAGACCCAAAAGGATCAAACTGCTTCCAAGTTACTTAACCATATCCCAGAACAAAACTAGGAGTACCTATAGGAACACAGAAATATCTAGCAGTCAAAAGAATAAAACTGACAATGTTTAGCATATACTAAAAAAATTACCAAGTATGCAAAGCAGCAGGAATGTTTGACTTATAGTGAGGAGATAAATCAAACAATCAAAACCAACTCAGCACTGACAGCAATAATAAAATTAAAGACAAACATCTTAACATAGTGATTATATCCATATTCATATGCCCAAAAAGCTGCAGGGAAGATGGACCTGCAGAAATATGAAAGACATATATTAAAAGACTCACAATGATCTCTTAAAGATGAAAAATACACTAAGTAGGATTGATGTCAAATTAGACACTGCAAAAGAAAAGTAAACTGGAAGAAACCACAGTAGAAACTATCCAAAATAAAACACACAGAGGAAATTTTTTTAAAAAGAATAAAAATAAATAAATAGAACATTCATGAGATGTAGTCAATTTCAAGTGCCTAACATATGTATAATTGGAATCCTCAAAGGGCGACAGAAACAATATAGGAAATAAGAGCTGAAAAACTTCCGAATTTGTTGAAAAACTATATACCCACAGGTCCAAGAAACTCAAGCAACCCCAAGCAAAAGATGTATGAAGAAAACTGTTCCAAGGCACAGCATAACCAAATTGCTCAAAATCAGTGACAAAAAGAAAACTTTAAAAGCAGCCACAAAAAAAAGTCAAGTCATGATATGTACAGAGGAACAAAGATAAGGATTAAAGCATATTTCTCATCAAAACAAGGCAAATGAGAAGATAGTGGAACGTCTTTAAAGTACTGAAAAACTAACTGTCAACATAGAATTCTATACCCAGCAAAATCTTTTAAAAATGAAGGTGAAATACTTTTTCTGATATACAACAGCTGAAAGAATCCATCACCATCAGACCTGCACAACAAGAAATATTAAAGGAAATACTTCTGTCACAAGGAAAATGATATCAAATAGAAATATGTTTCTACACAAAGGAATGAAAAACATCAGAAAGGTAACTGCATGAGTAAATATGATTTATTTATTATTATTGGAACATCTTTAAAAGATAATTGGTTGTTCAGAACAGGAATTGGAAAACCTTTTTCTGAAAAGGGTCAGCAAGTAAATATTTTAGGCAATGTGAGCTGTACAGTCTCTGTGACAACTACTCAACTCTCCTGTTATATTATGAAAGCACCCATTAAAAAGCATGTAAATAAATTGGTATGGGTGTGTTACAGTAAAAACTTTATTTACCCTTAACAGGTGGCAGGCTGGTTTGGCTATTGGGTCTTAGTTTGCCAATCCCTGATTTAAAGGAAAAATGATAATAATGTAGTATAGGATTTATGATACATGTAGAAGTAAAAGGTGTGGCAATTGCAGATTAAAGTCCAGAAGGTGAGAACTGGACATATATTACTATAAAGTTCTTATACTATATGTGAAGCATAAAATGTTACTTGGCGCAGACTGTGCTGAGTTAAAAATTTAAGTGTACTATTAATCCTATTGCAACTGTTAACATAATAAAGAGTTATAGTTAATACACCAATAAAGAAAATAAAATAGAATTGTAAAATACCCTTCAAAAGAAATCAGTGCAAAGGAGAAAGAGAAAAAAGAACAAGTGGGATAAACAGAAAACAAGTAGCAAGAAAATATAACACACTGATTAAAATATCAAAGACAATAATGGAAGAGGGAAAAACACACCAGAACAGATGGGTAATATTAGTGCAGAGATGAAAACTGTAAGAAAAGAATCAAAGAGAAATGCTAGAAAGAAAAACACAATCAGAGATTTAAAATGCCTTTCACGTGCCCATCAGTAGACTTGACACAGCTGAAAAAGTCAGTGACCTTGAAGATAAGTCAATAGAAATAACTCAAATAAAAGCACAAAGAAAAAATAGTGAAAAAAAGAGCATCTAAGAGCTGTAGAATAAATGTCAAATGGTCTAATAAACTTAATGACAGAATCCAAACCACAGATTCAAGAAGCTCAGAAAACATCAAGTGAGATATTTAAACTATGAAAACAATAACAATAAAGAGAAAATCTTGGAGGCAGCTAGAAGAAAAAAGCCATAGTGAGTACAAAGAAACAAAGATAATAATGAGAGCAGACTTTTCATTAGAAACCATGCAAGCCAAAAGACAATGCAGTAATGTCTTTAAAGTGCTGAAAGAAAAAAAAAAAAACCATGTCAATTCAGAACTCTAAAACCCAGAGAAAAGAGTTTTCAAAGAGGAAGGAGGAAATGATGAACTTCTCATACAAACAAAAGCTCAGCTAATTCATTGCCATTAGATCTTCACTACAAGAAATGGTAAAGGAAGTTCTTCAGGAAGATGTAAAATACCAAACAGAAATCTGAATCTACACAAAGAAATTAAGAACATTGTAAATGGAATAAATGAAGGCAAAAATAAAATTTACTTTTTAAATATTGCTTGCAAAGGTAACTATCTAAAGCAAAAGCAGTGGGAATATATTGTGGGTTTAAAGCATATATAAAAGTAAACTGTATGTTAACAATGACACAAAGGATGGGGAGGAGGAACTGAAAATAGACTTTTACAAGGTCTTTATGGACAGGTAAAATGTTATAACATTATTTGAATTCTGATTAATTAAATATGTCTACTGTAAATCCTAGGGCAGAAACTAGAAAGGATTTTTTTTTAAGAAGTGACATAAATAAGAAATCAGTAGTGGAGATGAGATAGAGGCAAAAAAATAGTCAATCAAAAAGAAGAAGCAAAAAAAAAAGAATAAATGATACAAATGGGAAACATTTAGCAGGAAGGTAGATTTAAAACTGACCATATTAATAGTAACATTAAATGTAAACTAAACACATCAATGAAAAGACAGAGATTATCCAATTAGACAAAAATTAAACTAGACACAACTATATACTTTCTACAAAAATCAACTTTAAATATAAACTAATAGCTAGGTTAAAAGTAAAATAATGGAAACAGATATGACATGCAAACACTAATAAAAAGAAACCCAGGGCTTCCCTGGTGGCGCAGTGGTTGAGAGTCTGCCTGCCAATGCAGGGGACACGGGTTCGAGCCCTGGTCTGGGAGGATCCCACATGCCGCAGAGTGGCTGGGCCCATGAGCCACAACTACTGAGCCTGCGCGTCTGGAGCCTGTGCTCCGCAACAAGAGAGGCCGCGATAGTGAGAGGCCCGTGCACCGCGATGAAGAGTGGCCCCCGCTTGCCGCAACTGGAGAAAGCCCTCGCACAGAAACGAAGACCCAACACAGCCATAAATAAATAAATAAAATTAAAAAAAAAAAAAAAAAAAGAAACCCAGAAAACTAGACTCTTGGTGGTGAGCATGCTGCAGTGTATTCAGAAGACAAATTATAATGTTGTACACATGAAACATACAATGTTTTATACCAATGTTACCTCAATAAAAGTAATTATACTTTGTGGGGAAAAAAAGAAAGCTATATTGATATCAGGAAAAATAGACTTAAGAATGAGAAATATTACAGGGGATAAAGTGGGGCAATAAATAATGACAAAGAAGTCAATTCTCCACAAAGACATAACAATCCTAAATATGTATCCACCTGACAACGGGATTTTAAAATACATAAAGGAGAAATAGACAAATCTACAATCATATTTGAAGTTTCAACACTTCTCTTGCAGTAATTGTTACAAACAGTGGACAGAAAAGTAAGGATATAGAAGAGACTAACAACACAACCAACCAACCTGACTTAATTGACATTTATAGATCACTCCATCCAACAACAGGAGAACACACATTCTTCTCAAGTGCACAGGGAATATTCATCAAGATAGATCATATTCTGTGCCATAGAACAAACACTAACAAATTTAAAAGAATAGCAGTTGTACAACATATGTTTTTTGAACATAGTGAAACTAGAAATCAAAAACAGAATATCTGGAAAATTCACAAATATCTGGAAATTAAACAACAAACTTCTAAATAACCCATGAATCAATGAAGTCTCAAGAGAAATTTTGAAATATTCTGAACTTAATGAAGGGAAAAATATAACAACAAAAATTTTAAAATTAAACATACACCTACCATACAACCCAGACATTTCATTCTCATTTACCCACAAGAAAAAGAAAGAAAACTATGTCCATCCAATGACTTCTCCATGAATGTCCTTAAAATTTTTATTTGTAATTGCCAAAATTTTGAAACAACCCAAGTATCTATCAAAAGGTAAATATATAAATTTTGGTATATCCATATAACAGAATACTACTTGCAATATAAAAAATATAAACAAGTTTTGGTATATTCATACAATGTAATACTATATGAAATAGAAAGAAATGCACACATATGGGTGAATTTCAAAACTATTATGCTGAGGGAAATAAACCAGACAAAATGGAGTACATACTGTATGATTGCATTTATATAAAATTCTAGAAAATGCAAACTAATCGATAATGACAGATCAGTGGTTGCCTGGGAATGAAGAGTGGGGTGGGGAGGAGAGAGAGGGAGGGATTACCAAGAGATCCAAACTTTTAGGGGTGATGGCCATGTTCACTATCTTGATTATGGTGATAATTTCATGGGTATATGAATATGTCAAAATGTATCAAAACTGTACACTTTTAAATATGTGCAGTTATTATATGTCAACCTGACAAAGCAGTTAAAAATGAATCAAGGATATTCATGTGAACTTGTACAATTTTAGTTGACTTCAAGTAGACATCTTGTGGAACATGGGACCTAAGAATAACCACCCTCCAACCCTCCACCCCGTTCTTTCCTAGCACACATAAGAATAAATATGGGGGATTTTTTTCAGAGCTTGACTTCATAAAATTCTGTTTAAATGTCTACAGTTTAAACTGATGTTACCAGCTTCAAAAAATTTTCTTCCGAAGAGGAAAGTCTTAAAGATAAATAATAATTCAAAAGAATAACTATCATCCCTAACTTTTACATGTAGCACCTTTCAGCCCATCTACTACTTCTCCCTCTGGACCATAATTATCAGCAATGGCACCGTGTTCTCTCTATGGCATAGTGGTGTGCCATAGGATCTTTTTTATAAAGTTGTCTGGATCCACTGTTAAGATGCTGTGTTACCTCATGATGAAGTAGTTTTCACTTTTTATTCACAATAAAAAGCTTAAACTGGGCAGTTTTATCACTGTTTATCCCATATCTAGGGAAAAATCATCCTCCATTTGGCAGCAAGAACAGCTACTAACTTGTTTTAATGCTGCAACAGGCCTTGCCTGCTAGGGGGCACACCCCTTCTTTAGGAGGGCTTAGGATGCAGGAAACTCTTAAGAGCACCATGACTCACTCAAATAAAACAACGAACCCGGCCATGAGAACTTAGAAGAAAATGTATAATTTTGCAGCCTATCCCCATCTGTTCAATGATATCAGCATTCATGACCAATATATTAAATTGAATATCCTAATGATATTTTGCCATCCCTGGTTTTGAGTTGATTTCCTTAAAGAATTAGCATTTTGTTTTTCTAATTTCAGAGAATATTAAGAAATGTTCTCTATTTAACTAAATCCAGGATTATGAATGCTTCCTCCAAACAAAGCAGCCCCTATGCCCCTCCACCCATTTGACAATTCAGTTGCTAAGAAAATAAAGCTTTTCAGCTCAGTTTGCATGTGAGGCCTCGTGAGCCTCTGAGCCTTGCATCCCCACCTTTCACACAGGAAGAGTCCTGGTGCCCTGGTGCTCTTAGGCTCTCACTGTTGGGCGAAGGAAATAGTCTGTGGTCAGCAGCCACACAGCAATCCCTGGCAAGTGGTTATTGCCATTTCGAACCCCAGGTCTCAAAGGCGTATTTCCTCTCTTTTGTTTATTGTTACTGTGGGAGTTTCATCTCATAGTTTGTTGTGGTTATTATTATTTTTTAAAGCCACAGGAAGTTGCTATTGTCTCATTTTGGTTGAGTTTCTTCAGTTCGTTCTTTCTGTTGCCACATTATTAAAGGCGCCAGAAACTCTGTATTTATCTTCTAAATGTCAGCTTCCCCTGGGCCCCAGCTGCTCAGGTAAGTGGAATTTTCCAGTACAAACCTCCCCTAGTCTTCTCATCCTTGATTTGGCAGCTAATTGACCTGTCAATCTTCACTCTGCGTAACTTATTTGCAATGTCTGGAACATTTCTGAAAAGTAAAATAATGAGGCCTAAAGTCAACATGTTTTAAAAGAAATTTTAAGTTCTCCTCTTCACTTTACCAGAAAGGGGGTATTGAAGTGATCTGAAGGCAAACTATGTTTCCACTTTTCTGAAAGAAAGAATCCCTTTGGATGGGTTTATTAGCCACAGAAACTCAGGCATCACTTCTTCAGAATGTTCCTTTAGGTTCTCCTGTATGATTTTCTTATTGGTATTAACAGAATCAACCACAGACTCCTTGCTCAGTAGTTTATTAGGAGTTAGTATAACTCCGACTTGAAATTTATCTCGTAGTGCATTTAACCAATTACTTAGGAACTATCACTCTGCTGACATTGCACAACTGCCTTTGGCTGCCTAACTCCAGATTTCTTTTATGAGAGAAATAAATGTCTATCATAACCCCTGGATTAAGATATCTCAATCCCTGGTCCTAATCCCTCGAACCTGTAAATGTTACCTTGGGTGACAAAGATTCTGCAGGTATGATCAAGTTAAGGGTCTTTTTTTTTTTTAAGTTTTTGTTTTAAATTAATTAATTAATTTATTTATTTTTGGCTGCTTTGGGTCTTTGTTGCTGCACACGGGCTTTCTCTAGTTGCGGCGAGCGGAGGCTGCTTTTCGTTGTGGTGCGTGGGCTTCTCATTGCGGTGGCTTCCCTTGTTGCGGAGCATGGGCTCTAGGTGCGTGGGCTTCATTAGTTGTGGCACACGGGCTCAGTTGCTCTGTGGCATGTGGGATCTTCCCAGACCAGGGCTCGAACCTGTGTCCCCTGCAATGGCAGGAGGATTCTTAACCACTGCGCCACCAGGGAAGTCCAAGTTAAGGGTCTTGAGATGAGAATATTCTTAATTATCTGGGTGGATCCTAATTGCCATCAGGTGTTTATAAGAGAGAGGCAGAGGAAGATTAGACACACAGGGCAGAAGGTGATGTGATGATTGGAGTGATGTGACTACAAGCTAAGGAATGCTGGATGCCACTAGAAGCTAGAAGAAATAAGGCACATTCTGCCTTAGCCCCTCCCAAGGGAGGGTGGCCCTGCTCATACTTTGATGTCAGCCCAGGGAGACTGATTACAGACTTCTGGCCTTCAAGACTATGAGATGATACATTTCTGTTGTTTTAAATCAAAAACAAAATAAAACAAAACAAAAATTTAAGGACTGTCAGAACAGGAGACACCTCCAGGACTTTCTGAAATCTCCATTTGTTGTTAGGGATTTCGTGATAACATAAAGGGCAGCATCATTTACTCACACGTGAGTGTCTCAGACTGAAATCGTCCCAAATATATGTAGAATCAGCGACCTCACTGTATGTCTGTACTCCTGACACATAAGAAATTAAGTTGGGCATCCTGAGAACAGGGCCAAGCAGACATTTGTTAAGAGAGGGCTACTCTGCGTGATAATTTCAGAGGTAGGGATAACTCACATCTCTAACTTCCCTTTCCCTTCAAAAACATAAATCAGTGGACCTGTCTTTCTTTATCTAAACTTTTCTTGACTCTATTTATATGTTCAGCCAGTATGAACTCCTGGGGTAATGAATCTGAGAACCACTGTTTAAGAGGATTGATTGTGTTGCCCATAGGAAAATAGAACTGGAGTGAAGATGGATCATTCAGGCAGAATCATTGTGCTGCAAGCCAGATCAAAAGGCTCTCTGAGCCTACCTGTGTACACGTGCCCCTCCTGCACTTATAGAGCATCTGGCCATGCTCAGCCTTGGTGGGCAGGAGAAAACATAAGCTCTCACCACGCCAGCTGTGTTTTCCATCTTAGTTTAAAATTCACACTGAAGCTAGAGCTAATATGCTCAACTGGGCTATGTAGGCCCTTAACCTTTCTTTTTAGAAAGGGCTATTGATATCTTTCTTGAAAAAATATTTACTACTCTCTGGGAAGCTGCTTTGTGCTAGTTGTTGTTTAGGGTAAATTTAAAAGGTGTGGTTCTTAACACTTGGAGCATTCAGTCGGTAAAAGAAGCAAAAATAGTCAGACAGAAAAAAAGAAGTTTATGGTAGATATAGGAGATAGGATAACTATGCAGAGACATCAATGAATTAAGAAGAGAGGATTAAACATTTACAATATTTACCAGAGTTACCCCGCCCTACAAGTACCAAAATGGATGGATGGAAGGATGGATGGATGGATGGATGGATGGATGGAAAGAAGGAAAGATGGATGGATGGATGGACAGATGGATGGACAGAAAGACAGACACAGACAGTCTCCACATTTGCTCAGGAACTGGGAGAAAATTTAAAGAGGGTCTCTGACTTGATTGTTCTGAATCTGATAATATTCTGATAATCTCTTCATTAAGAGATGGTCAGTACTCAGTAGAACTGCCACAAGAGGAAAGTTCATACTGGGCACCACATTTTTAAAAGAGTTAGTCTGATAAGGAGAATAGGCAAAAAAAATAAAAATAACCACAACGGAAATGGAAGAGATGGAGGGAACTGGGGCAGTGTGTATGGGAGAGGAGAAGATAAGGAGGAAGGATTTGGAGGAGAGATTTCTGCTGAAAATTTTGTGTGTTGGGGTGACGTCTGGAATTTTCAAAGCTCTCCAGATGATTCTAATATACAGCCAAGTTTGAGAACCACTTACCTATACCACCCTACAAATGGCCACCAGATCAGGGTTTCAATTATTTTCATTTTATTATTTCTTCTATTAAAAGATCTCACGTTTCCTTCCCAATTTTTGAGTAGGTATCATCTCTTCTTTTATACACTCTTATATACAAATGACCTGTAATAGCTATAGATAACTACTTTATTGCTTGGAGTCTTGGGCTTCAAATGGTAAAATGAGAATAATAATGCCTACTTTGCCTTAAAGATTAAATGAGGCAATGTTTACAAAGCACTTAGCCCAGTGCTTGGCACATAGAAAACACATATAAACAGTGGCAATTACTGTTACTCTCATTATTCTCTGACAAATGGTTTTGCTACAGCCTTCGCTCCACCCACTGAAAGCATCAGGTACCCACTTCCAGATCTTTGCTCCTGCTGTTCTTTTCTCTGGGTAAAGACCCTGTTCCTCTCAGCCTAAGCCCTGCCTATCTGAAGTTCTACCTCCTTCAAGTCTTTTTAGATAATCTCTCCTAAACAATCCCTCCCCACTTTGGGATTCCTAAGGACATTTTTCTCTACAGTAGTTGGTTTAGAATTGTCTCTTCATTTTACTGTGATGTTAAGAATTGTCTCTGCTGTTCTGTTGCAAATTTCCTGAGCTCAGGCATTTGGTTGTGTGTACACATCCTTGTGTGTACCCATGGCCGTGCATGCAGAGCCCACTTAGTGTGTTGAATAGTCATTCACATCTAGGAGACACCCAGTAGATTGCAAGCTCTGGGAGGGCAGGGGCCTGGTATGTGAGATTCATCTAAATCCCCCAAGGACCTGGAATAACACCTAATACATAGTAGGTGCCTTGTATTAGTTCTCTAGGGCTGCCATAACAAAGTACCACAGACTAGGTGAGTTAAACAACAGAAGTGTATTTTCTCACATTTCTAAAGGCAAGAAGTCCAAGATCAAGGTGTTGGCAGGGTTAGTTTCTTCCTAGACCTCTATCCTTAGTTGGTAGCTGGGCTTCCCTCCTTGTGTCTGTGTCTTAATCTCTTCTTCTTATAAGGATACCAATCATACTGGATTAGGGTCCACCTTAATGGCATCATTTTCACTTAATTACCGCTTTAAAGACCCTATTTCCAAATATAATCATATTCTGAGGTACTGGGAGGTAGGACTTCAACATGTGAATCTGGGGGCATTGGGAGGACACAATTTAGCCCGTAACAGTGCTTAATAAATATTTGTTGAATGAATGAATGAATTGCATGCTGCCCAACATGTCCTCACCGCCTAATCCAGTGTCACTGCTTAGTGCAGTATGACATTTATTAAGCAACTATTGTCTTACGTGGTTGTGGTAGGGAGATGAATAAGCTACGGTTTCTGCCTGAAGGACCTTACATTATAATGAAAGAGACCACTGCACACAATTTCAGTAAATGGAAAATAAACTAAGTTACAAGTATGCACAGGGGGATATGTGAGACAGAGAGAACCATCTAACCCAGCAGGGGTTTCAAGGAAGCCTTGCTTGAGGAGAAAATTTCTGAAGTTTTAAAAGATAAATGATAACTTTATAGAAAAGAAAGACAAGAAGGAATTGATTTTAGAATTAGATGATTACACTGTTTACAGAGTGGTAGATGGATTTAAAGGGGAGTATCTGCAGCATGGAGAACAATAAAGAGATGATTATTATAGACCAGGTGAGAGATGAAGAGGGTAGGAATTTGATCAATGGAAGTCAATGCAAAGAAATCAGCAGGTGTGAGAAATGTTTAAAGGGTAAAATCTACAGGACTTCTTGGTTAACTGAATATGGTGGTGAGGGAGAGTAGAGGTATGGGGTAGCTCAAAGGGAAGGAGGAGTGTTGAAGAATTTGTGGCCATGTTTTAAGACCACCACAATCAGCAGCACATGGAATCTTATGGGAAATGCATGTTCTTAGGGTCCACTATAGACCCACCAAGCCAGACTCTCTAAGAGTGGGACCCAGGAACCTATGTTTCAATAAGCCTTACAGGTGATTCTGATACCTGCTAAGAGGCCCTACTCTAAGGATAAGAAACATTCTCTTTGTATCCAGGAATACATATTTGGTCCCCTTTGTTTCTTTCTAATAACTCTCATTGAACTATTTATCCTCCAGTCCTTGGTGACTATCTCAAAACCAATTAGTTGAGGGGCAGGAGAAACTGTGGGGGTGGTAAGGTTATGTATATGAGTGTGAGTATGTGCTGGGAAGAGCACTGGGGGAAACGTCCAAATATCAATACAAAGGATCTCTATCCATCAAAAGGTTTCCTGAAATCTGGTGTTCAGCACTTACAAAATCAAATTTAGCATATGACCAAGCTTTAGGAAAATATTTTCTAGTAAGGTCACCAATCGAAAGAAAATGTAAGCACATCAAAGAAAAAGGCTACAGTCTGGGGAGCAAGATTTGGAAAGCACAATTTTTTTTTGATCACCCAATGTGTTACTTGTGCCCACTAAAAGAGAGAATGCATTAAAATAACTGGTCAATATCCCAGTCAATGATTTAGTGGAACCCCATGGTGGAATCAATAATGGTGACCTGAATGCAATGACCTTTGGAGCTCAAAACTCTGCTGTCTCACAGGTTACTTCCAATCGACTTAATAAAAAATGTTCAGGTGCAAAACCAAATGGTTCGATTCCTGGAAAATCATTAGTAGTCAAGTAATTAAACAATCACTCACTTATTAACTTTTCCAGGTACTTTGGTCACGCTTGGCAACACCAAGATTGCCTAGTAATTATATAAATTATTCCTTTTCCCCATTCAGTAGTTACCCCCAAAAATATTTTTTTATGAAAAAGAAGATAACTTTCAAAGCATGGGGAGTGGAAATAGGGTGCTAAGTTCTCCCAAGGACAACTACTGACTCAGAATATATGTCAAGAGCAAGCAGCATGGAGTGATGGAAACAACAATGATTTATTTCATGAATTATTTGACATTTTAATAAGCATGAGCATTTCATAATTATAAATAATGAAGTTATTTTCTGTTTAAAATAAAATTTAAAAAGAAAGAAAAGATCTGCATGAAGAAAAAAGTACAGGTGTCGAAGTCAGAATGTGTTGGTTCAGTTCCTAGTTCTGCAACTTACTAGCTATGTGACCTTGAGCATGCTACTTAGCTGCTCTGGGCTTCTGTGTTCTTCTCTTTAAAATAGAAATGCTTACCTCAGATGGTTTCTGTCATATTAAAAGAGCTAATAGATGTAAAGCACTTAGCACAATACCTGTCCAGATGAATTCTCAATAATATTAACTTTTGGTTGCTGTTTCTAGCTTTGGACTCAGCTCAAATCAGAGTTCAAATCCCAGCTCTTCTATTTACTAGTTATATGCCCTTGGGCCAATCACTTCCCCTCTAAAAGCCTTGTTTGTTGGTTAGTTTTTAAGATATGCAAGATGAGGACAAGATTATATATCATGTAAGATGTTGGAGGACACAGAGTAGATACGTAACAAATGATGACTATTTTACATTAGCTCTTCAGAATGGATTTTATCGTCTACATCAATTTTCCTCAGACTCTCCTGTTACTTAAGCTAAGTTCAGTCCTTAGTACTGCCCTGTTCACACTGACATTGGCATGTCCAAACTGGGAATGGCAGAGGACCCTCTTCTTAAAGAAGAGATGGTTCTCTTCATTTTGTGTGTTTGTAGAAAGGTGATCTTACATATGCCTGCCCTCAGACTGTTCAGGAACCACAGCATGGGAACCTCACAATCTATGGGGAAAAAGACAAGAGTGATGCCTCTGAATGAGAGAATAGAGATGATCTCAGACACATTTTCTAGATGTTTCCCCATCCTTACGAACATGGTCCCTTGTCTTATTAAAATGAATTCTTAGCCATCTGGCATTCACCCAAGCCTCAAATTCAGTGGGACACAAGCAATGAGACAATATAATCAGAAATGAAGCGAATAACATAAAAATACAAAACAATGAACAAAAAGGTGATTAGACATGACCACTTTTTTTTAACCTCTCAATGACAGAAAGACAACATAAAAAATTAAAAGTGAAATGATATGTGGAAAAAACATTTGCAATAGGTATAGCAAAGTGTTAACACCCTTAATATATAAAGTGCACTTATAAATCATTAATATGAAAAAGACCAGTATCTCAATAGAAAAAAAATAGGCAAAGGATATTAACAGAATGTTCACAAAAGAAGACATATAAAGAATGAATAAATAGATGAAAAACAATCAAACTACTAACAAGTAAAAGTAAATTTCATCAGATGATCAAAGGTTTTATAAACTGAGGTTTCCTAGTATTGGTAGGGTATGGGAAATGGTACTTTACATACTGTTGACAGACCTTTCAGAAGGGCAACATGTATTTGGCAACATGTATCAACAATGTGTATATCATTTGATCTAGTAATTCCACTTTTAGGAATTTATCCTAAAATAAATGGTCAAGATGTATATAAAAGGATGTTTGTTACACAGCTGTTTATAATAGAAAAAAAGTTTTGAAACAACCTAAAATCTAACAATAAGTCATTGGTTAAAAATAAAAATGAATCAATGATTCATCTATATGAGAGAAAATATACTTACATTTAATATACTGTAGACCCATATCTCTTAACATGGAAATCTGTCCATAGTAGGGGGGATGGAGAGAAGCAATGCAGGCAGAGAAACCAGCTTGTGCAAAGGCTCTACTATAAAGGGAAGGGACTCCTGGTCCCCATGGGGTTTTGAAATCAGCTTCACCATTCTGGGAGTCCGCCTTAAGACTGGGAGTAAAACTCTACTAGGCAGGGCCCCTCCCTGTCTTGTTCACTGCTGGATGACAAATGCCTGCACAGCCCCGGTACAATAAATGTCTGTTAACCTGAAATGCATGCCATTTCTGTAGAAGTGTTTCAGTGTGGGTATATACAAGGACATGTGGAAGGATGTTTGCCAAAGTGGTGATCTCTAGGTTGAAGAATTTGAGGTGATGCCTACTTTCTTCCTTATATTTTCATGTATTGTTTGAAGTTTTAATGATAAGCATGAGTCATTTTCATAATTAGAGATAGCTAATCATATTATTGTCACTCAAGAACTTCAAAAAGGAAAAAAAAGATCTTAATGAAGAACGAAGGACACTGCTGGTGATCAGACTCAGACACGTATGATTTATTTCCTTCAGGTAGCCCCTTACTCTGCTGTCAGAGGCTACAAATGAGGCAACCACAGCTCACTGTCGGTGGCTGCAAAGTCAGTGATACAATCGAGGGGTCAGCAAATGTGTCTGCCCAGCACTCAGAGAGATGGTTCCACAACCCCAGCCTTGCAGTTTTGGCTGCCCCTCTGTGGAAGGGCGTGTCCTTCTTTTATTTTCCACCACCTGGAAGCAGCATACTTCTCATTCTTCAATATCTTGCCTCCTCTGGAAACTTCCCAATCCTGGCACTTTTCCTGTGTGTCCCCCACAATACTCTCCTTCTTCCTCTTGTGTTCTCTCCTGGGCTCTAAATGACCCCCTGGGCTCTAAATGATCCATTTACTTGCCTGTCTCATCCATTCACATGAGCTCCTGGAAAGCAGGAAGCATGTTTTATTCAGCTGCTATTTCCGGACCCAGCATAACATCTGATACATAGCAAAAGCTCAATAAATGCTTGTGAACAAACCAGCAGACAGTGGCTGCTTTCTCCTGGGCTTTGCCATACAGCTGTTAACTGTCCCCTAAGAGAGCTCCCACACCCCCAAGTTGTCCTGCAGCTGGCTTGGTCTAGCAGCCCCCCAGCTGTGCCAGGCCCTCAGCAGACACCCATTCACATGGGGCAGCCAGGTCTGAGGGATGGAGGTGGTCTATCTCCCAAATACCCTGAAAGCTATGGGATGCTGCCCTTGTGTGTACTGTGACTTCCTATACCCTCCTGTGTTCAAGCAAAAACAAGATGGACTACTGGTTGAAAGTCATGTGTCCAGGCACCAAAGCTTTCTGACGAGGAGACAGTATTTCTCCAACCCATGTTTTACCAGTGGGTGAAGAACACAATGCCTCTTTTATCACACTGATCCTCATCACACAACAGAACTTCCTCACAAATGAAAGGGCTCTAAGCAGCCCAGCGCTAACACAGTCTCCCTCCAGACCCCTCAGATGTGGGTTACCAGGTGGGTTTATACCAAGCAAGCACTGAGCGGCTGGAGGTATATAAATGCTATCTGAACAAGAGAAAGAATGAAAACTGGGAAGTTATGTATGACACATTGGCAATGTTTTTATCTGATTCCGTAAGTTTTTCTCCCAGGTTTAGCAGGAATGCAAACACTAATAAGCTGTTCCACCTGAGCTGAGCTTTTTAAATGTTGCTGCCTTGGAACCAGAAATGTGGGAAATGATCACGTTTCCACTAACAACAAGAACAGTGTTACAACAGTGTCTTTCCAGTACTTCAAAAGGCTGACAGGGTTTGGGGTAAGGTTCTCAAGAAGTACTTGGCGACATTCAGCTTCTAGTACATTCTCTCCACCTCCCCCTTCCATGCCTAACAGACACTTTAACTCTGGGTCTGTATTTTACGGAAATAATCCAAAATGTGGGAAAGAGAGTCTTGCCTTATTTGTATAAGAAGGGAAGGAAGGAAGGAAGGAAGGAAGGAAGGAAGGAAGGAAGGAAGGAAGGAAGGAAGGAAGGAAGGAAGAAAGGGGGAAGGAAGGAGGGAAGGAAGGAGGGAGGAAGGATGGGAGGGAGGGAGGAAGGGAGGGAGGAGGGAGAGAAGGGAGGGAAGGAGGGAACAGCCTAAAAGCCTACTATTGAGAGATATTTAAATAATTGATGGAATTCTACTGCAGAGATTATTGTGAATCCATTAAAATGATTTTGGAAAATATGCAATAACATGGAAAATGCTAACTGTATGACTGTAGGAGGAAATGAAGAATACTAGTATTATTATAACCACACAAATTTGGGGAAGACAGCAAAGTATAAAGACAAATGTAAAACAAAAAATGAATAATCCAATCACTCATAGAACTACTATTAATACGAATGTTTTCTTTCAGTCATTTTTCTGACCATGTATGTAGGTGTATTTTAATAAAATAAAATGGAGATCTCAGGCTATATACTTATTTTTATATCCTACCTTTGTTACACAATAATTATTCATGAGCGTTAAATATTCTTTAAAAATATGCTTTTCAATACCTGCATAGAAGTCTATCATGTGAACCTTCCACAGTTCATTAGGTTGAACCATAAAAAAGCTGTTTTGTACGTCAACATTTGTCAACTGTCAGTAATTTCATATAGTTCAATTTAATATCTATCTAGTTCCCATTTGGAGCACTTGGGTTATGTTAATTACTTATAATGAAATCAGTTAAAATAAATATTTAGTGTCTCAATTTATTTTATATGGATAAAATTTCTAGAAGGGTAATTTGCAGATAAGCACATTTTTAAGTTTCCTCAAATATTTTTCTATATTGCCCTTCAGGAAATTTGTACCAATCTACATTCCCATAGTAGTGTCTGTTACTCTGTTTTTACTGCACTCCAAATGAAAGAAACTCTTTATAGTTTCTTTTTAACACATAATATTCTTTAAAAAATTGCCATTTTTTCTTTCTTTCTATTTAAGATGTCTCCCCAGAATAGTCGCAAATAAATTATCTCACAAAGACTGTTGGTATTGAGAAACAAAGTTTCCTGTTGAAACACCCTCTCTAGGCAGATCAAAATTGGAAATCAGCTCTGAAGTCTAGAGCGAGAAACACGGAGGATAGTTTCTGAGGTAAACACCACAATGGGCAGAAACAGAGGGAATGTGAAATTCCAGAGTTAAGTTCAGAATTCCCAAGGCTAGAGTCTAGAGAAATGATGAAAACTCACCAGTTCAGACTGGAACAGGATGATGCTCAAGAGTATGATTGCTTTATCAACAAAATTAAAAGGCCACCTACTGAATGGGAGAGGATATTTGCAAACAATATATCCAATAAAAGGTTAATGTCCAAAATAAACAAAGAACTCATACAACTCAACATAAAAAAAAATACTGATTAAAAAATGACTGAATAGACATTTTTCCAAAGAAGACATACAGATGCCAACAGGAACATGAAAAGATGTTCAACATCACTAATCATCAAGGAAATGCAAATCAAAACCACAATAAAATATCACCTCACATCTGTCAGGATGGCTATTATCAACAAGACAACAAATAACAAGTGTTGGTGAGGATGTGGAGAAAATGGAACCCTGTGCACTGTTGGTGGGAATGTAAACTGTTGCAGCTACTGTGGAAAACAGTATAGAGATTCCTCAAAAAATTAAAAAGAGAACTACCACATGATCCAGCAATTCCACTCCTGGGTATTTATCCAAAGAAAACAAAAACACTAATTCAAAAAGATATATGCATCCCTATGTTCATTGCAGCATTATTTACAATAGCCAAGATATGGAAGCAACCTAAGTGCCCATCAATAGATGAGTGGATAAAGATGTGGTGTATATATATATATACAATGGAATATTATTCAGCCATAAAAAAAGAATGAAATCTTGCTATTTATGACAATATGGATGGATCTAGAGGGTATTATACTAAGTGAAATAAGTCAGATAATGACAAATAATGTATGATTTCACTTATATGTGGAATCTGAAAAAAACAAAACAAATGAACAAATATAACAAACCAGAAACAGAGTCATAGATACAGCGAACAAATAGGTGGTTGACATAGGTGAGGAGGTGAGGAGAGGAATGACAAAGATGAGGAAAATTAAGAGGTACAAACTTCCAGCTGCAAAATAAATGAGTCATGGATATGAAATATACAGTAAGGAGAATATAGTCAATAACTAAATAATATCTCTGTATGGTGATATAACCAGACTTATCATGGTGATCATTTTGAAATGTATAGAAATATTGATTCACTGTGTTGTGTAACAGGAACTAAGATAGTATTGTATGTCAATCATAAATATAATTAACACTGCTGAATGTTATATATATATATGACATTTGATAAGAGAATAAATCCTAAGAGTTCTCATCACAAGGAAAAAAGTTTTCTTCTATTCCTTTAATTTTGTAACCATATGAGATGATGGATGTTGACTAAATTATTGTGACAATCATTTCATGTTGTATGTAAGTCACCTCATTATGCTGTACACCTTAAACTTATACAATGTTGTATGTCAATTATATCTCAATAAATCTGGAAAGAAAAAAAGAAAGAGTATGACTGCCTTTAAATGAGAGGGCTTGGATGTCTTTGGTGTCTGACTGTGGCCAGTGATGTCTCCATTGCTGTGGCCAGATGATGTCTCCAGAGTAACCCTACATCCCAGAGTAACCCAACATCCCAATCAGCATCCATTTTACTACAAAGACCTGAAACACTGGCTGTCACAAAATCATATGGTGACATAGTATTGGGTAATGGGTAAAGTTTTGGGGATCAGAAATTATAAAAAGACAAGAGGAAAATAATTTAGAGTTTGCCTTCCTAGGGGGATTTCTACTCACTCCTCTTAATGCAAGCAGAAAATCACTCACTTATTCAGATAAATATCTTTGCAAGGGTAGTAAGTAAATCCTTGGCAATTCTGACCATCTCCCCTCAAAAAAAGAGGCGAATACTGGGAGACCTACAGAGGCTTGAAGGGGTCAATACAGCCTGGGGGTTGCTGGGACCTTTGTAAAGGGAACTGAAAGAGTGACTTTGTTCTCCAGAAAACAGCCTAAAGAAAAGGCAGAAATTCTCTAGCCAAAGTGACCCCAGGCCAACTAAAACATCAAGCTGAATAAAAATATGGAGACCTTTCAAGGGGAGGCTCCATAATGAACAATTGCAAAAGTTTCTTTGAGTCACGGCAAGCCCCTGGTTTCCAGTAAAATTCTAGACCTTCCAAGTTTGCCTAGCTGGGGACTCCTCTAGGAGCAGAACACAGAGCTCTCCTGGAGCCTTTCAAAGACCTTTTCATGGACTGCCACGTCCCCACCAACAGCAAGTACACCATCAGTAGAGATGCTTAAACCGGTAAACCAGCTTGGTCCAGCTCATGAATGCACCCAGATCTAATTTTCCTTTTCCAAGCTCATGGGCTATAAAGACACTCAGCTGCAATAATTTAAGTTTTTCACATTACCAGCAACTAAATTTTATACTTGTCAAAGATTAATTAATTGGTTTTGAGCTGTCGGTCAGGGTTTAGAACTGACCCTAGTCCCTGTACAGTTTCCCTCCCTTTTAGCCTCTCAGATTCCTGTCCTTTCCAGATTGTCATTGGACAATCAGCAATGAAACAGACTGGAGACAGAAAACGGGCTACATTTCAGAAAAGATCAAGAAACTCAGCTTTCCTTTCTCTTAAAAAGGTTCCTCCTACTTCTGATTCAGAAGTCATGCATGCAGACCTAATATATATCCCATATAGAACTCTTCAATTATATAAAATAACTTTTCCATTCATACCTTCTATTCATGTTTCAATAGAAGTTTAAACCAGTGGTTCTTGCATTTGTTCCACAAATACTTCTTTGGGCATCTGACATATCTCCACAGATAACTATTTCCCACTGCCATCACTGGATTCATGTACATTAGTACTACTTTCTCTCTCCCCACTCTATAGCCAGTATTAGAGAACTTCATCTGAGATGAGCTTTGGGGGTTTAGAGTTCCAGGAAGAACCACTTGAAGTCTTAGAGAATATCAGCGGACTAGTACCTATTTTCAGAAGCTTTGGACGAATCTTCTCTCATCTATTCTTAAATGTTACATCTCACAATTCATACTAGGCTCCTTAAATACTGTTAATGAGCTTGAAGCGGAATTTTATCTGAAGTATTTATTATACTTTATATTTATGTTTACTTGTTTACATAGTTTTCTGGTAATTTTTACATAGTAGAGTTTAACTGGGTTTGTATTCTTTTCCAAATATACTCTTAGCACCAAATTTTGAGATTCCATGGATAATGGGTAGATCATAGTTGTTCCATCTTAGAAGGGAAGAAATTGGTTTTATTTTAAATTATGTTTCCACTTCTAATATGACCAAGAAAGCTCCTACCAGACCCTAGCCTATGACAGATAACTGTAAAACATGGATAAAATATGCAAATAAAAATCAAATATCCAAAGGTGCTAGGGGGTAAACTCAAGCAGTCAAATTCTGGAGAGGAGCTGAGATTTCATAGAAGGGATTGGTACAAGTGAGTTAATAATTTGTATGCCTTCTGTCTAAAGGCAGGCTGAAGTCAGGGTCACTCAGGGTGAGAAAATCTTTAATATAAAAATTAAGTCTTTTTTGAAGAAAAGGACCAAAGAGCAGAATGTAGGGCAACCACAGCTACTGGAAAGTGAGCAGAAAATTTCCTACAAGGAGTGATTCAGAGAGGCAGAGCCCAAAATTTGTACATACACTCTTCCCAAGTATCTGGATGACCAGTGAATTACACATGCATATGGTAGACTCTAAGCACACCAGCAAAGAAAAACAAACAAAAAAAACACTAAGGTTTGAGCTACTATACAAGAGACAGAGTTTGCAGTTTCAGTCATCAAATTAATTATATTCTGAAGCAAAACAACAACTATCTTCAGAAGAAATAATAGACTGCAGGATATCTACAACCAATTATTCACAATGGTCAGGGTATAATCCAAAAATGCTAACCATATAAAGAAACTATCCTCAACAAAATAAAGAAAAATATCACAATGAATGAAAAGGTAGAAAATCTCTGCTGAGAAATGAAAACTATTTTTAAAAAAAGAACTAAATAGAGAACTAAATAGAAATACTACAACTTAAAAACACCATAATTAAAATTTTTAAATTCACTGTATGTTCTTAGTAGTAGAATGGAAAATACAGAAGAGTCAGTAAACTTGAAGACAGATAAATAGAAATGATCCAATCTAAAAGACAGATAAGAAAAAGACTGGGGAAAATGGAACAGATTCTCATGAATTCATGGACCTGAAGAAGAAGAATAAAAGTCTAACATATGTATAATTGGTGTTTCATGAGGAGAAGAGGTACAGAATAGGCATTAAAAAATATTAAAGCTATAATGGCTGAAAATCTTCCAAATTTGGTATAAGACTTAACTTTACCAATCCAAGAAGCTCAGTGAACTCAAAACAGGAAAACTATGTCCAGTTTCACTGCAGTCACATTGTTGAAAACCAAACCAAAGATAAAGAGAAAATCCTGATAGCAGTCAGATAAAAACCCATTACACAGAGGGAAGCCATGGTGCAAACTCAATGATTTTCATTGGAAATTACAGAAGACAGTAGAGAGTGTAAGAAGCAAACAAAACATTAATCCTAAATTCAGCATCCAGTGAAAATATTTTTCAAGAATAAAAACAAAGACATTGTCATATAAAATAAAACTAAGAGAACTGTCAGCTGATCTGCACTTTTTTTTTTCTCCTCCTCTTTTTTACTATTGTGGTTCTGTTTTACCTTCTGGGTGTTGTTTCATCTATATTTTTATATTTTTTTCTAACACAGCTGTTAGTTTCCTACTCTAATTTTATTTTTTACTTTGTTATTGTCCTCCTTTTCTTTTTTTTTTTTTTGGCTGCCCCACACAACTTGCAGGACCTTGGTTCATAAGCCAGGGGTAGGGCCAAAGCTCCTGTAGTGGGAGCTCCGAATCCAAACCACTGGAGTAAAAGAGAACCTCAGATGCCAGGGAATATTTATCAGAATGAGGTGTCCTGGAGGTCCTCATCTCAGCACCAAGACCCAGCTCTACCCAACATCCTACAAACTGCAGTGTTGGAAGCCTGAGGCCAGACAACGAGTAAGACAGGAACACAATCCCACTCATAAAAAAAAGGAAAGAAAAATGAGATGGCAAAAAAAATATGTCACAGATGAAGGAGCAAGGTAAAAACCTACAAGACAAAATGAATGAAGAGGAAATAGGCAATGTACCTGAAAAAGAATTCAGAGTAATGATAGTAAAGATGATCCAGAATCTTGGAAACAGAATGGAGTCATGGATTGAGAAAATATAAGAAATGTTTACTGAAGATCTAGAAGAACTAAAGAACACACAAACAGAGAGGAACAACACAATAACTGAAATGAAAAATACACTAGAAGGAATCAATAACAGAATAAATGAAGGAAAAGAACGAATAAGTGAGTTGGAAGACAAAATGGTGGAAATAATGGCCAAGGAACAGAAAAAATAAAAAAGAATAAAAATAATTGAAGACAATCTCAAAGACCTCAGGGACAACACTAAATGCATGAACATTCGAATTATAGGGGTACCAGAAGAAGAAGAGAAAAAGAAAGAGTCTGAGAAAATATTTGAAGAAATTATAGTGGAAAACTTCCCTAACATGGAAAAGGAAATAGTCACCCAAGTCCAGGAAGCAGAGAGAGTCCCATAAAGGATAAACCCTAGGAGAAACACACCAAGACACATATTAATAAAACCAACAAAAATTAAATTCAAAGAAAAAATATTAAAAGCAGCAAGGGAAAAACAAAAAATAACACACAAAGGAATTTCCATAAGGTTATCAGCTGATTTTTCAGCAGAAACTCTGCAGGCCAGAAGGGAGTGGCAGGATATACTTCAAGTGATGACAGAGAAAAACCTACAACCAAGATTATTCTACCCGGCAAGGGTCTCATTCAGATTCAAAGGAGAAATCAAAAGTTTTTCAGACAAGCAAAAACTAAGAGAATTCAGCATCACCAAACCAGCTTTACAACAAATGCTAAAGAAACTTCCCTAGGCAAGAAACACAAGGGAAGAAAAAGGCCCACAAAAACAAACCCAAAACAATTAAGAAAATGGTAATAGGAACATACATGTCAATAATAACCTTGAATGTAAATGGATTAAATGCCCCAACCAAGAGACACAGACTGGCTTAATGGATACAAAAACAGGACCCATATATATGCTGTCTACAAAAGACCCATTTCAGACCTAGGGACACATACAGACTGAAAGTGAAGGGATGGAAAAAGATATTCCATGCAAATGGAAATCAAAAGAAAGCTGGAGTAGCAATACTCATCGCAGGCAAAATAGACTTTAAAATAAAGACTGTTACAAGAGATAAGGAAGGCCACTACAAAATGATCACAGGATCAATCCAAGAAGAAGATATAACAATTATAAATGTTTATGCACCCAGCATAGGTACATTTCAATATATAAGGCAAATGCTAACAACCATGAAAGGGGAAATCGACAGTAACACAATAATAGTAGGGGACTTTAACAAAACACGGTGCCCTTCAAACCAATCAACCTTCCAAATCAAGCTTTGGTCTTGGGCCTCTGGTCACTCAGAGTATAAGTGGACAGTTGAATGTGATAAAGTGGTAACTATTTTGGATATAAGCTCAGAGAAATCCAAAACAATGAAGGCCTTTACAAGTATCTTGAGCGACTTTGCCTATCACAAGCAACTTTACAATCGAAAATTTGGTTTGCTTGTGATAGAATTATTGGTGTGTACATCTTGCTGATAAGGAAGAAATAAAGTCACAAGAAAACAAACAAACGAAAAATAGTAGGGGACTTTAACACCCCACTTACACCAATGGACAGATCATCCAAACAGAAAATAAAATAAGGAAGCACAAGCTTTAAATGACACAATAGACCAGATAGATTTAATTGATATTTAAAGACATTCCACCCAAAAGTAGCAGATACACTTTCTTCTCAAGTGCACATGGAACATTCTCCAGGATAGATCACATCTTGGGTCACAAATCAAGCCTCAGTAAATTTAAGAAAACTGAAATCATATCAAGCATCTTTTCTGACCACAACGCTATGAGATTAGAAATGAATTACAGGGAAAGAAAAGTGAAAAGCACAAACACATGGAGGCTAAACAATACGTTACTAAATAACCAAGAGATCACTGAGGAAATCAAAGAGGAAATCAAAAAACACCTAGAGACAAATGACAATGAAAACAAGAAAATCCAAAACCTATGAGATGCAGCAAAAGCAGTTCTAAGAGGGAAGTTTATAGCTATACAAGCCTACCTCAAGAAACAAGAAAAATCTCAAATAAACAATCTAACCTTACACCTAAAGGAACTAGAGAAAGAAGAACAAACAAAACCCAAAGTTAGCAGAAGGAAAGAAACCATAAAGATCAGAGCAGAAATAAATGAAATAGAAACCAAGAAAACAATAGCAAAGATCAATAAAACTAAAAGCCGGTTCTATGAGAAGATAAACAAAATTGATAAACCATTAGCCAGACTCATGAAGAAAAAGAGGGAGAGGACTCAAATCAATAAAATTAGAAACGAAAAAGGAGAAGTTACAAAAGACACCGTAGAAATACAAAGCATCCTAAGAGGCTACTACAGGGAACTCTATGCCAATAAAATGGACAACCTGGAAGAAATGGACACATTCTTAGAAAGGTATAACCTTCCAAGACTGAACCAGGAAGAAACAGAAAATATGAACAGACCAATCACAAGTAATGAAATTGAAACTGTGATTAAAAATCTTCCAACAAACAAAAGTCCAGGACCAGATGGCTTCACAGGTGAATTCTATCAAACATTTAGAGAAGAGCTAACACCCATCCTTCTCAAACTCTTCCAAAAAATTGCAGAGGAAGGAACACTCCCAAACTCATTCTATGAGGCCACCATCACCCTGATACCAAAACCAGACAAAGATACTACAAAAAAAGAAAATTACAGACCAATATCACTCATGAATATATATGCAAAAATCCTCAACAAAATACTAGCAAACAAAATCCAACAACACATTAAAAGGATCATACACCACGATCAAGTGGGATTTATCCCAGGGATGCAAGGATTCTTCAGTATACGCAAATCAATCAATGTGATACACCGTATTAACAAGTTGAAGAAGAAAAACCATATGATCATCTCAATAGATGCAGAAAAAGCTTTTGACAAAATTCAACACCCGTTTATGATAAAAACTCTCCAGAAAGTGGGCATAGAGGGAACCTACCTCAACATAATAAAGGCCATATACGACAAACTCACAGCAAACATCATTCTCAATGATGAAAAACTGAAAGCATTTCCTCTAGGATTAGGAACGCGACAAGGATGTCCACTCTCGCCACTATTATTCAACATAGTTTTGGAAGTCCTAGCCACAGCAATCAGAGAAGAAAAAGAAATAAAAGGAATACAAATTGGAAAAGAAGAAGTAAAACTGTCACTGTTTGCAGATGGCATGATACTATACATAGAGAATCCTAAAGATGCCACCAGAAAACTACTAGAGCTAATCAATGAATTTGGTAAAGTTGCAGGATACAAAATTAATGCACAGAAATCTCTTGCATTCCTATACACCAATGATGAAAGATCTGAAACAGAAATTGTGGAAATACTCCCATTTACCATTGCAACAAAAAGAATAAAATACCTAGGAATAAACCTACCTAAGGAGACAAAAGACCTGTATGCAGAAAACTATAAGACACTGATGAAAGAAATTAAAGATGATACCAACAGATGGAGAGATATACCATGTTCTTGGATTGGAAGAATCAATATTGTGAAAATGACTATACTACCCAAAGCAATCTACAGATTCAATGCAATCCCTATCAAATTACCAATGGCATTTTTTACAGAACTAGAACAAATCATCTTAAAATTTGTATGGAGACACAAAAGACCCCAAATAGCCAAAGCAGTCTTGAGGGAAATAAACGGAGCTGGAGGAATCAGACTCCCTGACTTCAGACTATACTACAAAGCTACAGTAATCAAGGCAATATGCTACTGGCACAAAAACAGAAATATAGATCAATGGAACAGGATAGAAAGCCCAGAGATAAACCCACGCACCTATGGTCAACTAATCTATGACAAAGGAGGCAAAGATATACAATGGAGAAAAGACAGTCTCTTCAATAAGTGGTGCTGGGAAAACTGGACAGCTACATGTAAAAGAATGAAATTAGAATACTCCCTAACACCATACACAAAAATAATCTCAAAATGGATTCGAGACCTAAATGTAAGACTGGACACTATCAAACTCTTAGAGGAAAACATAGGAAGAACACTCTGACATAAATCACAGCAAGATCTTTTTTGATCCATCTCCTAGAGTAATGGAAATAAAAAGAAAAAAAAACAAATGGGACCTAATGAAACTTCAAAGCTTCTGCATAGCAAAGGAAACCATAAACAAAATGAAAAGACAGCCCTCAGAATGGGAGAAAATATTTGCAAGCAAATCAACGGACAAAGGATTAATCTCCAAAATATATAAACAGCTCATGCAGCTCAATATTAAAGAAACAAACAACCCAATCCAAAAATGAGCAGAAGACCTAAATAGACATTTTTCCGAAGAAGACAAACAGATGGCCAAGAAGCACATGAAAAGCTGCTCAACATCACTAGTTATTAGGGAAATGCAAGTCAAAACTACAATGAGGTGTCACCTCACACCAGTTAGAATGGGCATCATCAGAAAATCTACAAACAACAAATGCTGGAGAGGGTGTGGAGAAAAGGGAACCCTCTTGCACTGTTGGTGGGAATGTAAATTGATACGGCCACTATGAAGAACAGTATGGAGGTTCCTTAAAAAACTAAAAATAGAATTACCATATGATCCAGCAATCCCACTACTGGGCATATACCCAGAGAAAACCATCATTCAAAAAGACACATGCACCCCAATGTTCATTGCAGCACTATTTACAATAGCCAGGTCATGGAAGCAACCTAAATGCCCATCGACAGATGAATGGATAAAGAAGATGTGGTACATATATACAATGGAATATTACTCAGCCATAAAAAGGAACGAAACTGAGTCATTTGTTGAGACGTGGATGGATCCAGGGACTGTCATACAGAGTGAAGTAAGTCAGAAAGAGAAAAACAAATATCGTATATTAACGCATGTATGTGGAACCTAGAAAAATGGTACAGATGAACCAGTTTGCAGGGCAGAAGTTGAGACACAGATGTAGAGAACAAACATATGGACACCAAGGTGGGAAAATGCGGTGGGGTGGGGATGGTGGTGTGCTGAATTGGGCGATTGGGATTGACATGTATACACGGATGTGTATAAAATTGATGACTAATAAGAACCTGCAGTATAAAAAAACAAAGAAACAAAAAAACCAACTAATACTAAACTTTCTTTGGGTTATTTGTATGGAAATATGTTAATATGTTTCAGACATTACATGAAATTTCTAAAAATCTTATATGTTCTGGTATAATGTTATAAGTCATAATTCTAGTTATTACTTTAAAATGTGTATCTCAGAAATAACTAAATTTCCTTGTCAATTGCATTATTATGAACGTTCATCAAATCTTTAACTATAATCATTTTTACATCTTTTGTCATTTACAGACAGTTCTGGGTGTACTCTGATGCTTCTGCAAAAATGTTTCTATAAAAGGGTTTCATCTTCAAGGAATTCATGGAAAAGACTCTGACAAGTACAGGTTTCTGGTAACTGACTATACTGCTGACCTGAATGAATAAGCATTTTCAGAACTCTAATGGAAAACTGATGAATTCATAAAAGTGCTAACAAAAGATCAAGATGAAAAATAAATTAATTACATGGAACTGAGTGAACTGATGAGGATGATTATAATTTTTGTGACTTTCTGTTTGAATAAAAAAAAAAATCCCACAGGGACTCAGAGGCAAAAAATATACAAATCAATTTTCACTGCAAAGTAAAGGAGCTGTTACAGTGGAGGATTACTGGACTGAATGTCAATATTATGACACAGTATAAGTGTTTCATGTTTGGTAATTGCAATCATTGATGCTTTTGTTGTGGTCATCCATTTACAATGCTTGGTGTCAGTTTATTTATCTCTTGTAAAAATAAAATACAGTGTGTGTGTGTGAAAAAAATTAAATTAAATTAAATTAAAAAAAGAAAGAAAGAAACCAAGAAACAAAAGAAAACCTGTCCTGTCTAAACCAAAAAACAAAAATAAAGCAAAACTATGAAGAAAACTTGACAAATCTACACAAAAGTCTGTGTTTGAGAAAAGTCTCTGTCAACTTTTTGAACTTTATCGTCAGAACAGCAGACAGAATTCACTGATTTTAGCCAGATGCCAAGATAATTTTCTACATTCAACCCACCTCCATTAACATATAATTATTCTACCCAGAAGTGAGACATCACTAGTCTTATTCCCTTCCTTCTAACTCCTCTTTGAGTAAACATGCTCCGCTTCTCCTCAAGCCTAATCATCAGGCAAGGTGTGTGCACCAGTTTTCTTACACACAGTCTCAAAAATTCTTGATCCCAGCCCAAACTCTTTACTTGAACATTACAATCTTTGTTGCATCTTGAGAGGAGGTAGGAAAGGTGGTCTCTGAATGACTTTTATTTATGAACTAAATCATATCAAGTGGCTTTCATTCCATTATCTATTTTATTGTTTTCTAGATAGCTAGAAGTTTAACATCCTCTAATTGCCAATCATTTTCTCCTCTTCCCAAACAATTAATTGGATGTGATTCTCACTGAGAAGTTCTCCTCTGCTGAAACAATCCATGACCTCAAGATGATGCCAGTGTGGACGAACGACTTTTTGTTATTATTACAGTGAATTAGGTATGGAAATCTATATGCAAGAGTAAACTTAAAAAAAAATTTACTAGGGATGGAACATAAGTGTTTTGGGCTTGAATAAATCTCTAGCAAGGGGAATTGTTGATTTGAATGATTGTTCCCTTATAACTAATGTTATGATAAATGACAATCTGAGGAGAACTAAAACCTTAAAATGTGAGATGCAGGGTATGAGATCCATTATAAGACACGCATAGATATTAAGCTAATACCATTGCACAGAGCTATATGCCCACAGTTGTTCTTAAGCACAATGGCTAAATGAAATGTCTCCCCTTTTGCTTTGGAAAGATGAGCTGAGAGTATGTTGAGGGAGGAGAGTGGTTTGACAATCATGGTGGCCATATAAAAGTCAAACACAGGGAAAAAATCAAATAGTGAAGAGTAGTAAAAGTGAAAATATAAAATTCCTACTTTTGCCCTTCTTGGTCTCTTTCTGTCTGTCTCTCTCTCTCTCTTCATTTCCCATGCCCTCCCCCCGATCCTGCTTCTCAGAAGTAAACTATATTAACAGTTTCTTGGCTAGACTTCCAGAAATTTCTGTGCATGAGTGTGTTATCAAAACCCTCCTTTGCCTTTTGAAGATTAACTTCAAAAAAATAATTTTAGATTTACAGAAAAGTTACAGAGAATTCCCATATACCCCTCATCTAGGTACCCTTATTGTTAACATTTCACATAGTCATGGTACATTTATCAAAGCTAAGAAATTAACATGGAATCATTACTATTAATTGAACTACAGATTTCATTGAGATTTCACTCGTTTTTTCACTAACGTCCTTTTTACTGTTCCAAGAGTCCAACCAGGATCTACACTGCATTAAGTTGTCATCTCTCCTAATCTCCTCTGCTCTGTTTTCTGGTCTTGCATTTTTATCATTACCACTGGCAGTTATGAGGAGTATTGGTCAGATATTTTATAGAATGCCTCTCAATTTGGATTTGTCTGGTGTTTTCTCATGATTACACTGGTGTTATGGGTTTGGAAGCAGAATACCACAGAGTTGAAGTGCCCTTCTCATCACTCTATATCAGAGGGTACATACTATCAACATGGCTTATCACCATGTTGATAATGGTGATATGGGTAATATCTACCTATTTTCTCCTCTGTAACATTAGTATTGTTCCCTTTCCATACTCCATTCTTTGGAAGTAGGTCACTTACTCTGGCCCACACTCAAGGAAAAGAGAATTAAGCTCTACCTCCTGAGTGGGTGATATCTATATATGTTATTTGGAATTCTTCTGAAGGGAAAAATCCTTTCTTCCTTATTTATTTACTTATATCAGTATGGACTCATGTATTTACTTTATACCTTGGGTTATAGTGTGATACTATGCCACTATTCTTAATATAAATAAAATCATTTTATGCGAATAGTTCTGAAACTTTTTGAATCTCATAACCTGTACTTTCCATATCCGCATTGATATTTCACTGTAAAGATGTTTCGTGTTCTATTTATTTACTCCTATTTTGTAAGATATTTAAGTTGGCTTAATTTTTATTCTTATTCAAACAACGCTCAATTAAATTCCTGTGTATATATTTATGTATTGTAGATCTATTATATATCAATAAGATAAATTCCTAACAGTGGAATTGCTGAGTCAAATGTATGTGCCTTTTCCAATGCAGTAGATATTATCTAATTGTCTTCCAAAAGAGTTGCACAAATTAATACTCATGATGGGCTTTCAATAGGTCACTGCACTTGCAGCAGGGGACCTGCTTCCTTTTTGTAATTGTGATGCATGGCCACCTTCCCTAATTACAGTGGGATGCTATCTTTGTATTTCTTGCTATAGAACCTGTAGCTGTGGGACCTAAGTTTTAGTCTTAGTTGTTGATATGTTCTGATGGGCAAGAAATTGACAGACTAACGCCAGAGAAATAATGGGAGAAATATCAACTTGAGGCTTGCTGCAACATGGCAGCAGAAAATAAAAGACAAGAGAAAAGTGATCAGGAGGGGAAAAAGCACACACATACACACACACACACATATACACACACACACACAAAACAGAAAGAGATAATCAAAGAGACTGTAATTAATTGGCACCAGGGCCTGACAAATTGGGGAAACTGACCAAGATTTGTTCTTGAGAAAGAGACTATTTCAAGAGCTTCTTGACATAAGATTCCAAGAAAATGGAATAATCAGCTCTGAAAATAGGGCTAAACGTAGAAGTCATTCTTAATATCCCCCCAAAGAGGCCTAAGGTACTAGCAATTGTCTGTTTTCTCAGGGATTAAAAATTGAAAGAGGTGGTGATTAAAAAAAGAAAATTGAAATCAAAAGACTGGGCTTGTTTTATGCAAGAGATAGCTGAATTCTAAAATGAGGTATTTTGTTTTGTTTTGTTTTGTTTTTTCCCCTTTAATGAGCCCATCCTTAGGATTTCTTTCACCATAAATCTTTTGGCAGACAGGATGCCTGTCTGCTGTGGCAGACGCTGCCCATGAAAGAGACTTGACATGACCTCCACATCACACACAAGAGAGAAGCCCCTTCTTTTATTTCTTGGGAAGCACCTGTGAATTAGGACCTTAGCGCAGGATTGTACTGTTCCTCTTGAAGCCCCTTCCTGGAGGTTTTCCAATCATTTTTGCTACAAGTAGAGTCCCCAGCCTCTCCCTCCTCCACGTCACCACTCCCGTAGCACAATAAATATTAACACATTTATAACAGAGAAGCTGCCTCTTTCTTAATCACAAGTTAGATCTGCTGACTTGTTCGGAGCTGGTTAGGGTTGAGTCACTAAGAAGCATATGAGGTTACGGCACTCGTCTTTTTAATAATGATACAGAATCCCCGTGTCTCTCAAATAGATATCAAGCTTGGGAGCCATTCATTTTCATTACCCTCTCTCCCCATAGGAAAAACCCAAGAACACAGTTTATGTACTTAAAACAATAAGCTGAATCACTGTTGCTATTTAACATCTTATTTATTAGAAGATGTTCATTCTTTGTTGCTGTGCCTGAAGCCAATGCAGCAAAGGAAACAGTTATTTTAAAAATAGAAGAGGGACTTCCCTGGTGGTGCAGTGGTTAAGAATCCACCTGCCAATGCAGGGGACACGGGTTCGAGCCCTGGTCTGGGAAGATCCCACATGCCACGGAGCAACTAAGCCCATGCGCCACAACTACGGTGCCTGCGCTCTAGAGCCCGCGAGCCACAACTACTGAGCCCACATGCCACAACTACTGAAGCCCATGTGCCTAGAGCCCAAGCTCTGCGACAAGAGAAGCCACCGCAATGAGAAGTCCGTGCACCACGACAAGGAGTAGCCCCCGCTCGCCTCAACTAGAGAAAGCCTTCACGCAGCAACAAAGACCCAATGCAGCCATAAATAAATAAATAAATAAATAAAATAGAAGAAATAAACAGAATAATACTAACTTGCAAAAAAATTTAAACAATCCCCTACACGTTGTTTTTGGACAGCTCTGCATCATCCCAAGAGATCAGTAGGTAAATAACATCCTATTTTCTGTTCGCACAACATGCATCACAGAGGGAAGAGGGGATAAAATAACATCCTTGCACCAAACAGCTTGGTCTCTCTAGTTTGCAGCTAATATATAATGAGTTTGCAACCCATGGATTTTGCAGGCTGTTTCTCTGTGACCTAAGGAGTCACAATGACAATTCCAAAGGCTATACTAATTCCTTTTTAAAATAAAAGAGCGAGGCGTTGCTGAGGGTGGACATTGGGAACTGAGCTATTTCCATTACCCTATTTTAAGAAAAGCGCTAGCTAGATGACCCAGGTGCCAGCTATTATTGACCCTTAACTTCAGAAACTCATTTGCAAGGAGCTTTGCACACCGATTTGGATGGGAAATGTATATTGCTTCTCTTTGCGAGGCTATCAGGAAACACACTTCACAAAATTCCCAAGGGACACATAATCATTCTTTCAGGATAGCAAGTTGGCTATAGCAGGCTTCTGCCCATTCAGCTAAGCAGGTCTGTGAATGGTAATGGAGATAGCTAATGCCTCTGGGTTTTCTGGGCGTGGGAGGAATTTACCATGATATGTAATTAGGAAGAAATAGCAGAAGAAGACAACTTGTAGAAGCCCAACTGAAAATACACTAACAAATAAGTCTAAACTATATTCATTGTGCCATTTGGGAGTAGGGGTAGAGGATAATTTTCTAGTGTCAAGAACGTCATAAATCTGCCAAAGTCATAAATCAGCAGGACTTTACAAGGGTCTTGAAAGGAGAGAGGGAGACCCTGTAAGAAAATGACAGATGCTCTTCCACTTCCATGATCTTTTTTTACCTGCTAGCTCTTTCTTCTCAGTCAGTATATCTGGTATTTCCACTTCCCCCAACAACAACAACAAAAAAGATTCTTGATTATTAGACTTTGGATTACCTCTGCTAAAACGTGGTAGAAGTGACAGTTATAAGAACATTTCGAAAGCCTGCAGCTTTTGAAGCAGACCAAGGCCGGTAAGGGCTACCTGAGAGAGGAGATGGAGGCTTTGCCTCGCCAAAATCTGGTTACACCTCATCTCCGTGCTCCCCAAGGGCCCCACCCCTGGATTCTCCCAGGAAGCCCTCCAGACCTTCCCTGCTGCCTCCAGACCTTTGCTCTCCTGTGTGTCCGGGACCGCCTGGGGTGCCCTTCTTCTAACCCCATCCTTGTCTAATTTGAACTCATTCCTCAAGGACCAACATCTTTCCAGTGTATAGGTCTCTTCCTCTCATCCAGCCTGCACTGAGCTCCCACTTTTCTGAATTCTTGTATTCTTATAATCTATATAATGATAATATTTTATGCATGCACATATGTATTGACTACTCGCTACATACTAGGGCCTATATTAAGCAGTTCATATATGCTATCTTATTTAATCTTCATAGCTACCACAACCTATTTTACATTAGAGGAAACTGTGGTGACAGAATCAGTGAGTGGCAGGGATGGGATTTCAACCCAGATCTGTCATCTGTAAAGCCCATGCTCTTTCCCATATTCCATACTCCATTCTCTGGACTACCTCACAATATACATGCATTGTATCCTTTTATACCTTATTCTATGTGCTTATGCCTCACCTGGACAATGGCATTTACTCCACTGGTGAATGGGGATCACATGTTATATTTGTCTAGCATGGGGCAAGGCACTTAGTAGGTGCCTAGTATTTGTGAATGGATGTAGAATGAATGGATGGGCATATTTCTTCAAGGTTCTCAAAGGCTTTATAAGAACGATCCTGATAGACTGTGATGGATGGAGAAGAAAGGGCAGGGTGATGGTGATGTGTGGAAAGAGCCCCTAACAGTTGATAAATCCTCTTGCTTGGGTTCACTGTGGTTCTCTCGGCCCCTCAGTAACAGGTGGGGCCATGTGAAACCTGGCACAGAAGTAGTGTCTGGGAAGTTCCCAGGAGATGTACCACCTTGGCCACAAAAGTAGTGTGACGGTGCCAATCATTGTTCCTGAGGTTTCTCTAGGGAGCCAAGACTCATTCAGCCAATCAGCTCCAGGACAGAACTTCAATGTCTTACTGGGCTCCCTTGCGAAGCTTTAAATGGCTTAGTTAGATCATTGGGAACCGGTGCCAAATAAAAGCCTGGCCATTGCATTATAAACCTTCAAAGCTTGAGCCATAACATAATTTCAAATGCAGTATCAAGAGAAGAGTTCCAACACGTAGTAAATAAAATTTAGGACATGCATAAGAATTAAAGGGAGGGTCAACTAGTTTGAATGGCATACAAATTTAACGTTAATATCATAATCTGATGGAAAACCTCAGGATCCGAGGGGGTTCATATCAATTCCATCATTGCCCTTCATAGAACCTCAACCAGATTACTTCACCTTGCTGTGTGTCAGTCTCCCCATCTGTACGATGAAGAACGCAACCTCTTTTATTCCCTAATTACCTTCTAGATATCATCTGATATTCATTTGATGGCCTGAGTTTCCTTTCCCAAGTCTCATGTAAATATACACTATGTTTCTAAAAACCTCTCTGCATGCACACCTCTGTTACAAGAGTGTATCACTCATAAGTTTCTGTCAGGGCAACCAGCCCCATTACAAAAAACAACAACAACACAGAATAGGAGGGTAGAGTTATTTTCAGAGTTCGAGAAAGCAAAGCCAGAAACAGTATAGAAATAGGTTCCAGATAAACAATCTGCTACTCATCCATTAAGCCTTGTTACTTTCCTTTAAGAAAAGAGTACTTAAAAGAATATGGTTCTACCTTAGTTCTCATCAAGGAGAGCAATACCTTTGTAATGACTTACAAAGTGACTTGAGAAAATCCTTTCTTCTCACAAATTACCATAATTTTCATGTCAATTAAAAATTAGGAAAATGCTTAGTGCATTTTTCAATTGGACAAAATGCCAGGAAAGCAGAATCCAAGACTCACTGAAGAAAGGAAAAACTCAAGGTTCTTACAGAATCTCTACCTCCAGCCCACTTGGCCAGAACTTCCTTATGTTTTAAATTCTAGTGTCTGCTTCTCATGGGTCTCCTCTTGCTCTTTCCCTGCTGCCCCACTGACTGCAGTCTCTGCTGGTCCCCTCTAGAAGCCAACTCCTTCATTCCTTCCCCTTTCTTTGCTTCTTGCAGCTAACATCTGGGGGCTGAGAAACAAGAGACCCAAACTTATTAAAATCAGGAATAAAGTTACAAGTCTAGAGGGGACCTGAGCTGCCCCCTTGAGGAAAGGGCATGAGCTCATGTTACCTGCTAGTTACTAGGCTCTAAGTCATAGACGGGTGAAGCTATTGGATTTCTCCCTTTCAGAATAAGGAAGCTTTTCTTCACTCAGAAGGCAACATCATTTAGCTTTCTGTCTCAGCTTTGGGAGAAGGAACCCTCCTTGATACCACAGAGTAGTTAATTCTTACTCCATGGGACCTGTAGTTAAAGCACTATGCTGGGACACATAACGAACAGGGTCCCTTTCCTGAGAGGCATCTCTGGTAAGATCCTTTATGAGACAGACAGTGTGACCTGGCCAAGCATCAGTGACCAGCCTAGTCCTACATATAGAAATAACAGAAAGTAGGGATGGGAATCCGAGCTTGGTCAAGTTGTCATCTAATCTTAGGGGCTTTGATAGTAAATGGGATAAAGTCCTTTGGAGACCACACTGGGTGTTAGGGAATAAAATGGTTCCTTCTTCAAAGCAGCAGCTAGAAAGGAAGGATCCCAGGCTACATCCTAAAAGGCTATACCCTTTGGGACTCAATTACAGTCATCAAAATCCCTATCTTGGAAATGAATTATTGATTGTAATGATGATACCAGGCCTTTCATTTGTATCCGTTCCTCAAACCTCACCCATGAGTTATGCCCTCCAGGAAGCCTTCCATAAACCCCTCCCCACCTGTGGGGAGAGGAGTGGGTTAGATGCCACTCCTCCGCCCCACAGCCCCCTATCCTAGTACTGAGTTACTCACTATACACACTGTACCATATCAGTGTGCTTCTCCTCACCTGGAGGCTCCAGCTCCGTGAGGACAAGGCTTACATCTCTCAGCTCATAACTTTAGCGCTGAGAATTGTGCCTTGTGCAGGGTACATGTTCACTATAAGCTTGAATGAATGAGTAAATGAATGAATGAACCTTTGTATCTTCTGTAATATAGTTCCTCCTCCCACCAAGGAGCTAATCTTGGTGCATTCCCATAATCCCGCAGGGGTAGGGCATTGTGACATCACCCTAAGACAAGCCAAAAGCATTAGCAGGAGCTGTACTGAGCAGAGTCCAAAGAGGCTGTCCTCAGCAGTCATGGAAGTTTCTCCTTCTCCGGAGAATGAGTGAAGTAGCCCAGAGGTATTTTCTTAGCTTCCCATTGGGCCAAGCTGACCCTGGATCGGGAGATGATCTGTGACCTTGAAAGCACATCCTCCTTTGCTATGGGGACCCAAAAGAAACAGGACTGGGCCGTGGACAGGTCTGGCCTCCAACGCCTGGGAGGATAAGATTGATGTTCCACACTGTGGCTCCAAGGACAATATAATCTGTTCTTGAGTACAGGGTGAGTGAGACCTCAGCCCCCTTGGGACCCACACAGGAACTCAAGCTCTGCACTGTGAAGTTATCTTATACTTTTCCTGAGCTCTTAATTCAATTTTCAGTAGGAAAAACAAACAAACAAAAAGAACAGCTGGCATTTTCCATTGAGGGCTCTGAATAAAACCGGAAATACTTCGTGCTGCTGGGGGGCAGGGGTAAGATGATCTACTGAACTGTAATGGTTCCTTAAACAGGCCATGTAGCCACAGGAAAAGCCATCTAGGAAGGTATATTTTTCTTAGTCCTTCTTTTAAAGGCTTACAAGATCTTTTAAAAACCACATGAATTCTGTTTTTAACCTGCATAAAGGCCTGCAGTTAATTTTTATGAGCAGATTTCAAATCCCTGAAAAACAGGTTTGGTAAAATCTCTACAAGACTTGAACTGCAAGGATTAGGGAGACCTCAAGAAAAAAAAAAAACAAAAAAAACGACATTTTTATGTCTTTTGTACATTTTCCATAAAAAGTTGGGTCACATTTTCAGTAAATAATATTTAAAAGACAAAAAATCTTGCTTAACAACTTAATTCTAATCCTCCCATGGAAAATACCAACAAATGAGTAACTTTCTGAATTTTAATGGGCAGGTACAAACTAACAGAACCAATCACTTTCAGATTAAGAGTTGTTTTGGTTTCTTTTTCAAAAAGAATAAAATATATTCTTATTTATTTTAAAGATAAATCAATAGCAAATATTCAAGAGTTGCTTTCTAATGTTGAAAGAATATTCCATAAAGCACACCATCAACTTCTGTCCCCCTCCCCAATCCCTAAAACACTTCACCCAATGGAGACTTTCTATTAATATTCCTCAAATTGTCAGAAGTTATGAAATGGCCAACTGGAACTTCCCATGCATCTGCCTGGACCCTGACCTGGTCTGGGTCCACACATGTAGGTCGATTAAAGCACACACATTAAAAAAAAATTTTTTTTTCTAATTTAGCCACATAACTGATTAGTATCCTTAGTTTCAATAAGTTGTTTAATTCTGATTTTTCCCCAACAATCTATGGTTTGATTGAAATTACTGGAGTGATCAAATGATCCTCTTCACAGGTTCCTGTCTATATAAACACATTATAAAGGGACTAGTCTTAGGACCTGAAGACAGATGGTTTTTTTTTTTCCTCTCACATTTTCCTTAGTCTAATCCCAAAAGAGTGAAAGGCCAAAATGTGGAGTCCTGACTATTTCTGAAGAGCCAATCCATCATATACAATATATCTGCATGCCCTTCTCACTACCAGGATAAAACAATGGTTCAAGAGGCCAAAACCAGCAGACAGCCATGATCAAGAAGCGAAATTGAGGGCTCAGAGCCAGGACACTGGGTCTATGTCATGGCGCTAGACACAGGTCACCAGGAAATGCCCAGGGCTTGCATCCAGCCAGAAACTGAGGCTCAGACTCCCCTCTATAACCTCCAGACCCTTCCATCCTCAAGCCACTTCTCCCTACATTTGCCGACCTTCTCTAGCCTGGAAGCCCAGCCCCAAAACAGGCTGTATCTGGAGACTGCTTAGCTTGTGGCCAGGATGTGAAATATTTTAAACACCCTAACCCAACAACAACAGTGATCAGTGGTTTCATTTTACAGCTACCCTGAAGTGTGAGGACCCAATATCAATAACTTTTTAATCTCAACATTAGTCCCAGAATGACAGGAGGATTTATTTTAGGATTTGGGAAGAAGGAGATATTGTTAAGCAACTCAGAGGAACCAAGGTTGGGATCAGGGAGTAAATAAAGGTCAATCCAAGAAGGATCGTCCTAGCTTCTGCTAGAATACCACGGACACAGCAGACAAACGTATCTGGGTGAGCTGACACTTTCCTCCACAGTAGAGTCTGAAAGGATAGCTTGAGAAGAGGGAATCAGGCCATTATGGAAAGGGCAATGATGTTCTTCCTTCCAGCCAGATTGGAGGAAGCAACCATGTCAGACTTGTACACCATCCCCTTTTCAATCATAAAAAAAAATCCAATATACACATTTTCCAAGCATTTCTCCCTTGACAGCAACTTACTGCATTAGAATCCTGAAATCCTAAAATCTCTGATATAATCCATTCCAACTTTTTCATTTGACAGATGGAAAACCTAAGGTCCAGAGAGATAAAGTGACTTCCCCCAAATTATTAAAGTTTTCTGTTCCCCTAAGGATGTAATAATACAAAAAGCAATAATCTATCTATGTGACGTGGGGCAGGGAGGCCAATGTAATGTAGTGTGTTTGGATGTTTGCCAACTGTGTGATCTCAAGTAATTTTGTTCATTTCCCTGAACCTCAGTTTCCTCATTTCTAACAACTGGGATAATAACAGCGACCAACTTCAAAGGGTTGTCGTAAGAATTAAATGAGAAAATATATTTTAAGCATTGAGTGTAGTGCCTGGTAACTAGCAAGTATCGACAAAGTAATATAATTATTATTGTTGTTGTTGTCATTATTATCTTTGCTGATAGCATAACAGTCTATGGAACTGTGAAGTCAGGAGTCAAAATAACTTTAGTTAATAATGTCATTGCTTTAGTAATGGCAATGACATTATTATTAGAACAATAATATGACTAGAATTTCTTGAGTATGTGCCTGCACACTTTACTAATTGCTTTAAATACATTATTCCATCCCCATCCTCCTAACTGTATAGATAACTGCCCCTGCAAGAAACTTAAAATTTTGCTCAAAAGCTGGCAAATGATGCTCCTAGGACGTGAACTAGGTCTCTCAGACTCCAGAATGCACGCTGTTATTCTGAATTAAGATTAATCACCTACAGATAAAGGAGAAGCAAAAGGGAAATGTTTGATTTCATAAGTGAGGTCTTTGACTCTTCGCCCAACTGAAACACATGAAAGCCTGCACTTAGAGCAGAATGGGCCGTTATCAATCACTTCACTTAACCACGTCAGACTTTTATAATAAATGTTTTGGCTGAGTGTGAGGTCACTCAATGTCAGCTCAATACCCCTTTAACAGGGAGCTATAAGTCAATCCTGCCATCCTGAGAGTTATCTCTGATGTACACTAAAATTGGTTGGTTTTCTACTGATTGAGCATTTGAGATACAAAAGCTTGAGAATTGGCTGCTATTTTATTTGATGTGTTCCTGTATCCATCAAACTTGGAGCCACGTTATCTGCTGTTTGAATGTGTCTTGAAGCTTCCCAAATCTGGCTTCCATAATTGTGCGGAAAATGGCATTTGTTTGGAAAATGGTGGTAAATTGTGGGCTACTCTTTTCCTACTTGTGGATATTCAGAGATTTTATTTACGCAAGCTGTTAACCCGGTTAATTTTACCCACCCCATCCCTAGGGAGGAGGTAGGAGTCGGGGTGTGGGTGAGGCATACTTCTTAAGGATGCTCAAAGCCTTCTCAAAAAATTATATCTTCAGTCAAAAGGCCCACATGTTGCAAAATATTGAAAGGAGGGTGCCTTAAATTGTGAAATCTTCTGTGAGGGATCTCATTTTTCTGGAACTCCCTGACATCTGAGCCCTTGTGCTGCTGGAAGGGTTCCAAGAGCACCATAAAATTAGGGCTGGTCCTGTCTGAACTGAGTCCAGATCATTTCAAAGTGACTCAAGGCAGGGAAATAAATATTGAACCTAGTTAAATGTTGCTTGAGATTATGCTTGGCACTGGGTGTCCAGTCACTGATTTACTCTTAGGTTACATGGGTTATTTTGAGCTCAAATGGATACGCCAGGGTGGATTCATTCAATAGCAGCAATTATTTGCAAGTGCAGTTACATTTCTGACACATTTAGTGGAATGTAATGTAAAGATTTATGGGATGGTATTGGGTGGGGGGAGAAGATGTCAAAGACCTCGGTTTCACGCTATTTTATTCAACTCTGGATCACACTGTTTTCCCCCATTCTTTGTCTTCTTTTCCTTACCTTCCTTGAATAAACTTTCTTTCTTTCTTCCCACTTGCTTTCTTTCTTTCTTCTTCCTTTCCTTTTTCAGGCAGTAACTTATAACTTATGAATGAACAGTAAGAAATCTGGATCAAAGAGTTGTAATGATCGGTAGCTCACCCCACCCTTTAAACTGCCCAAATACGTGGGGGTAGCTATTTGGAAAAGAAATGTTTTAAGTGGCCAGTTATGTGTGTAGTGAAGCAAAGGTGTCCCATATATAGCACATCTGCCCTATGTACACACCTGCTTGAACCGGCCTGTGGCATTTTCAGTTCGGGACTGATGTTGGGTTTGGTACCTCAGTGCCACAAGATAGAAGTCGCAGGCACTCCCAGCCCTCTGCCTCCCCTCCCTTCAGCAAGAGGAGAACACTCCCCAGGGCCAAGTTTGATCTTGCCGTGTGATCTGAGGCTCTGGCTGCCGTGTCCAGTCCCAGCCCGGCCAGGCCCTGGAGCAGCATTCTGCTAAGAACCACCTTTGGGGTCAGACAGACCCACATGGGACTCCTGATCTGTACTATGTTAGCTGTTGACCTTAGACAACTGACCTAAAACTCTCTAAGCTCAGTTTCCTTACCTGTAAAATGAGGTTGATAAGACATCCTACCTTACAGGGCTATTGTGAAAATTTAATTGGGGTAATGCATGGAAAGTGCTTAGTTCGGCACCTGGCATACAGTAAATCAGTGGTAGGAGACTTCCCCGGTGGCGCAGTGGTTGAAAATCCACCTGCCAGTGCAGGGGACACGGGTTCGAGCCCTGGTCCGGGAAGATCCCACATGCCACGGAGCAACTAAGCCCGTGTGTCACAACTACTGAGCCTGTGCTCTAGAGCCCACGAGCCACAACTACTGAAGCCAGCCCGTGCGCCTAGAGCCCGTGCTCCGCAACAAGAGAAGCCACCGCAATGAGAAGCCCGCCCACCGTAACGAAGAGTAGCCCCCGCTCACCGCAACTAGAGAAAAGCCCGCATGCAGCAACGAAGACCCAACACAGCCAAAAATAAATAAATAAATTTATTTATTTATTTATTTATTTATTTATTTATTAAAAAATAAAAATAATAAGTGGTAGAACTTATAATAATTCTCTAAATGTCAAACCACCTCTCTTTCTGAAAGGCCTGAAGACTCTGGGCACAGATGTAACCACAGCCCCCAGCCTCTACGGACGTCAGTGTACCGATGAGATAGTTCAGAGGCCTGGCAGGGGTGCAAGATGGGGGCAGAGGAGGGGACCCATCATGGCAACCAGTCAGGGACGGTCCTACAAGGACATACACCTGTTCCAGACAGGACTGCTCTGGCTCTGAGCAGTTTCTACCTTGGCTCGGCAAAGTGCAGGGCCCTGCCCAACACGATTTAAAGCACAAGCCTTTTTAACTTGCCTGTCTTTGGAAAAATTATACATAAGACAACAAAATATAGATTAAATCCTGTTAGGAGAAAAATCAATAAGAAATATCTGTTGAACAAAGCTCTAGACTTAGACTGTCTTCTTTCAAAAACTATTTGATCCAACTTAAGTCCAGGACTCACACAATTTGCGCGTGTTTAAGACTGTACAGTTCCCAAGGCACTTCCCCACACCTCATCTTCCTTGAGCCTTCCCAAAACCTTTCAAGGTGGGTATTACAATATTATCTCCACTTTACGGATAAGAAGCTTATGCTCAGAGAGTTTTAGGTCAAGTCCAGTGTAACTCCGCTGATACCTGGTTATTTCTTGATCGCAGTGTTCCTGGCATTACACTGTTCAGCTTTTTCTACCCACTGAGGCTTGGTCATCACAACCGCTACCAAACTTATGAACCTAATCTGGCTCTGATTAGAAACACGTCCTCTGTATACGCTCTGAAGAGGGGCTCCACTTAAGTGGGGCATGACAAATCTCTGCTTTTAAAATCTAGTCATGAATATGCACCATATACTAAGGGACTTTCAGGAAAGAAACAGAATCCAAGAATTTCTGGGGGGCTCTTCACTGGGGAGCTTTAAGAAGCAGACTGGACATGAGGGCTGATTTACTTCTGAGCCAGTTGAATATAAATACCACGGTAAATTTAATGACGGTATGTCCTCAAAACCTCAGACAGAAGAGTCTCACCACAGGCACAAATGAAGGGGGATTCTATAAACAGAGGCAGATCAGTTCCTGTGCTTCTCAGCCACAGTGAATTATTTCTGTCCCTCCAAACACAACATTTTCAGAGGGTCCCCATGGCCCCCTTCTTCGCTAAGTGGGAAAGAAAGACCTGAGCTGGTCAAAAGAGCAATGCTCACAAAGAGAGGCAAACAGACCAGTGATGTTGGTTTCACCCTCCCCTTTTCCCACCACATGGAACACGAAGGCAGACAACGATTAATGACTCCCGGTAACCATGTATGGATTATTAAACAGAGAAAGCATGATTTGAACCATCGCTAGGAAATGATTATTTCAAAATGCGCCAACATAGCCCTTCCCCATCCCACCTGAAACTGTGAGGGTGGAGGTGGACACTCAGGGTGAACCAGAGCCGATACACAAAGCTCCCAAAAGAGTCCAGCTCCTTGACTCTGTCACGGTGGGGAGCCCAGGGACCAGGCCTTGACTGAACATCAGCTACTTCGGGGAGCCGGAGAAACTGTCTTTTTTCGGGTATGTTCCAAAGGGGTTTTCTTGCCTCATTTTTAGCCCAGAGTAAAAAAGGTTGTTTCCTATGCAGAAAGCACACCCCTGCCTTCCACATGGTGAGAGAACACTCAGCAAACACCCTCATTGAGCTAACTTAACTGATGGGGCTCTCGCTAAGCGGCCATTGGACTATAGCGGAGGCCAGCTAGAGCGTGTCCAGTGACGTCCGTAGATCCCAAGATTTGGTTTCATTAATCTCTGTAGACAAATCAGCTGGGCATTTCCTGGCAGTGTTTAAACTGCCACGGTGGGTCCGATTAGGAAGCTGCTAGCACTACGAGTCCAAAGGTGACCCAGGGAGGGTCTTAGCTTCTACTGAGGGTAAGTAAGATCCCATGGCTGCTCTGAAGGTGACCCTACCAGAACAGAGCGAGGTCTCTGCTGGCGAGCCCACCACCCTCTCCGGATGGTGCGTGACCTCCTGCCACCACCAAGACACACACCTCTCCTACAGCCAGAGACAGCTGAGGCGCCTTGGACTAGAGGCAGGGCTGGGTGGCCGCAACCAGGACCTCCTTCCAGGAAGCTTGACAGACTTCTCCCCGCAGGTGCTCCTCCTCCTTCCAGCGCAGCGGGAGGGCGAAGGGCAGGAGCTGAGAGTCAGGCTGCCAAGGTGTGAACCCCAGTTCTGTCCACAAACCACATGACCCTGAGCAGGTCACTTAACCTCTCTGAGCTTCAGGCTCCTCTTCTCCTGAAGGGGACAATCAAAGCTCCCACACAGCATCAGGAGGTAGCTGAGGGATCAACTGCGTGGCTGGTATAAAGATTTAGAACAGGACCTGACTCTGAGTAAACGTGGAGTCATGTGAGATAGGATTTTCCTCTTCCTGGGCCCTAGGCCCACCATCTTCCCCTGTCCCCAAGGCTCCATCCTGTCTGCCCTGCGGGGCAGTGTTTATGCTCCAGGTCACTCCTCCCTTCATCCTTTTGAAACCTGCTTTTAGCTGCCATACAAGAAAGGGTCTGCAATCCACAGAGCCACACCACGCTTAATGCGTTGCCCTATCAGGAGCATTTGTATTCCTCATGAGGGCAAAGCTTTAGCCACAAGGAACAAACATCTAGGAGGGAATCTTATATATTATTGGTCTGCAGGTGGAAAAGGTTTTTTGTATCCTGTAGGAGAGTATTAAAGAATAAAGGAGAAAGCAGACCAGGGCCTTAGAACCTAGACATTGCTTTTAGCATATACGACAGGTTTTATAGGTAGAGTCAAGGAGGACAGAAGAGATGATACCACAAATTGCTTCACAGAAAAAATAAGGTTGAAGGGGACCCAGTATCCCCAGATGGGGGCCAAGATGTAGACATCCTGTTTATAGCACTCACAAATCCAGGGCTACCAGGCTACCAGGCTAGCCCATGGGCCTAGGGCCTCCTGAGTCCTTGATGAAGGATGAATGAGATAAAATTTCACCTCCTCGTGTTTTCTCAAATCCAAGGGTACAGGCAACTGTACCCTTGATAGGTCTGTGCTCTGCAATTGTCTGGTGTCAACCCAACCACATTATCTCTCTGTCCCTCCTCACCCCACTTACACCTCCTCACACATTCACACACACTCCCCCCTTTTCTAGCTTTGACAAAATGAGACTACACAAAACACAGACTCTAAGGACCAAGCAAGGACAGGTGACGGGGACCGGGAGGAGTCACACGTGCCCACGGGTAAAGGCAAGATTTATCACCAAAGCTTCCACTTCCTGTGCTCTCTGAAAACCATCTGTCTTCTTGCAGGTGGATGGTGACGTCAACTGAAAAAAACGCACAACCTGAAGTTGAGAATTATGTTTTATTCGGTGGACATACTGAGGACTTAAGCCTGCAAGATAACTTTTCAGATCCCTCTGAGGGACTGCACTGAAAAGGTAAGGGAAGAGCCAGGACATACAGTTGTTTATCAAAAGAAAACAGATAGATGGAACATCAAAAGGTTACTGTTAATAAAAGAAACCAGACATCTCAAATTAATGAATTTAGTTAGCGCTCTTCTATGTATGGGAAGATGCAAGAGTCTGGGCTCATTGAAATCATTCCTTTGATATGCACCTTAACTGTCTAGGACCAGTATCCTGATTTTCTCCACCCTGAATCCCCTGAGGGTGCACAGCTGGGGGTGGCTGCAGGGGCTGCCGGTTTGATGGCCGCAACATCTTTTGTTTACTGACATGGCAGGCAACGTTTCTCATCCACTTGACAATCCCACTCCTTTCCAACTCATACTCAGGCCACCATGACCCCGTGGCTGGCCACATGGCGGTGAAAAGGTGATGAAAAGGCCTGCTGGTCAGAAGGGGCTGAAGGGGAATGAGGGCCGCCAGGCACTCCCCACACCCCCTTCCCACCCCTGACAGGACACTATCCTCTGGTGATCGATGTGAGGGCTTCTCTGTGACCTGGGGAGCCCCTGCCTCCTGCCCATGAATGAGGTAGTCCAGGGAGGGCTCCAGTTCCTGGAGGGAGGGCCTTGGCAGGTTTCAACAAACTTCATGCAGCACTAAGCCCAGCCCATCTCTGCGTAGCTCCAGGCATTTAACAAACGCTTTTAATGATGATGATGCAACCCTCTCAGCCTAGATCTGTCAGGATCCCTAAGGCATGAAATGGTCCCCTGAGAAACGTACATTATCCGAAGCTTTCCCTTTTGCTTAATTATATTGTCCTAATGTTCTTTTTCCACAGGATTTCTCCTCCCCCAAGTCCTCCACCCAAACCCAGCTTCACTGTGGGTTGGATTTACATAAAAGACCAGCACATTATAATTGTGATGATTGATCACTGAAGTTTCCTTGGGTTCAGATTGTTTCCTAATGTGGGTCATTTTTCATCATAAAGAGTCGGCTGATAATGATGTCATTTCCACTGCTTGAATTTTGAGGCAGTGGCCACATCTCACAGAGTTTAAATGACTGTCTGTCTATAGGGCAGCAAAATCATGTCATTATCAGTTTAAAGCAGTTGCTGCTTTACTCCTAGGGACAAAACAAGAATTGGTGCCTCCCAGAACCCATCAAACAAGAGCAGGATGCCAGGAATACAAGTCTGTATTGGGAGCTGGGGCGACTGGTGCTGAGGCAGGGGCGGGGTGGGGAGGGGGTGAAGCAAACCTGTTTTGTGTGAAGCTGTGTGGTAAGTATCAGATAAAAAGGCCGAAGTCATACCTGACAGAAAAGAAGCCACATTGCTGATCACTGGATATCTTAAATGTACTCTCCCACAATCATTTAACTGTGATTCTACAGCAAGATTAACGAGAAAGAATTGAAATCACTCACGAAAGGAGCTTTGGACTAAAACCCATCCACCAGACAAGCCAAGAAATGTGCCTCCCATTGAGTGAGTGGGCCTGGGACAGACCTGGAACATGACCTCAATTTTTGTGTGTGAGATATGGATATGAAACGACATCATGTTATATATGTGTTTAAAACAAATAGCTGCATCAGTAAAATCCCAGGGCTTGCAGGTCCTAAATCACTGCTGCCCCAGATGTTCTGTTTTCTGCTGTTTGCCTTGAACCACCTCCCCCTGCAGCCCTGCCTTCTGGAACCCCTCTAAGATGGCCCGCAGAGATTCAAAGTTTGCAACTTGACCTCAGGCCTGCCTGCCATGGCCTTTCTCATTTAACCCAACATGTTCTCCCTCCTCTCCAACTTTTTATTTTGAAAATTTTCCAACTTAAAGAAAAATTGTAAGAAAAGTATAATGAATAGCTCACCTAGATTCACCAGTTGTCCATACCATCCCAAATTTGCTTTATCTCTCTGTATACATATTTACACATATTTTTATTTAACCATTGAGAATTAGTTGCTTTAGCTTTATAACTTCATGACATGTCCACCCCTACATACTTCAGGGTGTATCTCAAAAGAACAAAAAGATTCTCTTCATTCCCATAATATGATTATCTTATTCAAAAAGTGTAACATTGATACAATACTATCATCTAATATATAGTCCTTGAGTTCTCCAATTGTCCCTATAAAGTCTTATGTAGCTGACTGAAATGTATCTGTATATAAATATTTAAATTATATATGTATATATAGGTATATAATATAGGGATAATGATACATAGAGTTATATCTCCAGGATTTAATCAAGGATCTCATATTGCATTTATTTGACATGCCTAGTTACTTTGGTTTCCTTTTTGCTCTGTTATGGTTTGAGTTTGTTTTTGTTTTGTTCTGTGATACTGGGTTGGTCTTAGGAGTCTCAGTATAGAGTCACAATTTTTTCCAAAAAAGTATTTCTTCGTATAATGGAGATATGTCAAGAGGACATAGGATCTAGCTTGCAGGAATTCCCACTGGGAAAACTGGCATAATTTGAACATCACAATAGCTAATGACAGAAACAACTATAACACCTTGGTGGGTGGGGAGGGGAAAATATATTCTGATATGAAAACAATAAAGTGGGAAGAAAAGGAAAAGAAAGTCCTTTACAGGAGAAAACCAACTAATAAATGAAGAAGGAATTCAGAAAATTACCATTTCATAACCATCAGAGTACTATTCAGACAAGAACCATCATAACCCATTCCGTATTTATATCTCCCCTCCCCCATAGTAAGAACCCAAGTTCCCACCATCCCCAGTATTTGTACTCATTTGTTGGGTCCTGCAATACACACAACAGTTTCAAGATTGCTACACAATTACCACTACCAACAGCGTAGGTAAAGTTCCAGGTTTCTTTGCAATTTAATTTTTTCTTAGAAAAAAATCATATTGAGAGTACACAGTCAGAATACTGTGTTTAAAAGTGATTTGAATAACTTCTCTTATGTGAGATTTTTACCTATTTGATATAAAGTTAGGTTCTTTTTCTGTTTAAATTCAATATCTATCTTTTTTTCATCTTTGGTAATTTAATTTTATTTTTTGGAAACAGAAACCATTAACACAGCTTAAAAGTCAAAACCAAGTCAACAAGTACAAAGAGAGGTCCCTACCCCTGCACTTGGTTCCCACTCAGCCCTTGTAGATAATCAATTTCATTAGTTTCTGCCTTATTTTTCTTGGGTTTCTTTTGCAAAAATTAGAAGCTTTGTCAATAACTTTTTAAAGCCACAAACATTTGTATCCATTTTGTAATAACTGTTTTCAAATTTTGGAAAAATATTATGAGAAAACTCGAAAAGACAGATTCATTCCAAGAACATTCCCTCCCATTTCCTGCTTGGAGTTAGAGGAAGTATCTTTGTTTCCTTTTCAAAGGACATCAGAAAAGGTGGACGGTAGGGAATAGGGAGAATGATGGAGGCCAAAACCAGCCACGTGACTTAGGGAGCGAAGCATCATCAAAGTCCTCAAAATGTGTATTTTTCTTTTGTCTGAGCAGCAAATGAAAAAGTAACTAACTTGCCCCACTTCTGATTCTCTTGCCACTGATACGATCAAAACAACCAGCCCAGCTACAGCACTTCTTAGGCTAAAACCAAATCTGATCATGTCATTCTCTAGCTTAAAACCCTTCCCTGGCTCCGCATTGCCATCAGGATAAATCCCAAACTTACAAAGTCTTCAGAAGGCTGCCCTCTCCAGCCTTGCATCACGTGTACATACACGCACGCTACTGATTCCCAACTGCTTGGTTCTTTCCTCACCCTGCTCTTTGCTTTGCTAAAATGGATCCCACTACTTGAAATGCTCTTCCCCACATGGGCCAGTAAGTCCGCTGGATGGGCTTCACTTTGATCAGCCCCATGAAGCAAGTCTGTTCTTTGAGCCCTCGGGAAGCCTCTTACACTACAAAGCTCCCCATGTCCACAACTTGGGAGTTGGGTGTGTAACAGGACCTCCTGAGATTGCAACTACTTGTTGTCTAACATAAGAGAGAGACGTGACAGGACACGAGGTTTGCGAGTTTAACTTTCAAGCCAAGGACAGGCAGAGGAAGGCTCATGACTGTGACAGTACAGCACTTAGCTCCAGCCTATCGTGTCCTGCGCTGTGCTGCACCCCTAAGCCCTCCTGATGGTGAGGTCCACTGTCTCCCACCCAGTGCCTCTCCTGCCTCAGGCCTTCCAAGTTCCCAATCCTGTAATCTTATGGCTCTATCTGCCTCACCTCTGCTTCCCTTTTTTGCATTTTCAACCAGGCGAGTAAACAGTCTCCTGAGAGATCTCTTCCTTTGACTGCTCTTCTCACATTCTTATTTCCTGGATCCTACATCAGATGCAACACAGCACTCTAGTAATCCCATAAATCCTGACATTTCATCTTGGTCTGGTTCCTTCTATTGTCTTCCTCTCCTTCCTCCCACTTGAACAGATGCTAACAGAGCAGTGATTTTTAGGCTTTCCTGTGAAAAAGAATCACCTAAGGAATTTCTGACTCAGTAGCTCATGGGTGGGGCCCTAAGATCTGCCATTCCCAGCATGGACCTGGGAAGGTGGTCCTAGGACCACTTTAAGAAAAACAGTAAGTAGACTATCTGAGTGCTTTATGTCACCCTTCGCCTTAACTGGGCCCTCTGAATGCTAGAGATAGTCTTTCTCCTAATTACTCAAAACGACCATTCACCAGACATCATAAGTGGAATCTGGGCAGACAATCCATCTCACCAGAACAACTGCCCTCAGCTGGTCCAGGCAGGAACTACAGCTCTAAGACACTTGCAGCTCTTTACCCCAATTAGATCCTTACCTTGAAATAAATTTACCTTTGAGATATGAACAATATTTTATTTTCCACTCAAGTAATAGAAATTATTCTGCTGCCTACTTATACTCTATTTGTTTATTCACATCAATGTGATTTTTATTAGAATAGAATAATAATGCTTATCTATGTATTTCATTTTTAAAGATATTTAGATAGTACACATATTTAGAATTCATCACCCAACTTGCAGAAACAATTCCACTAACATCCATCTAATCACACACTACCTTCCTCAAATATATATTATAATAGCAAATTGGGCTTGACATCTATGGAGTTGATACAGATTAGTGAGAATTACTACCACCTGGTACATGCATGGCAACTAGAAGTGGTGGAAAGTGTCAGGACCAGTCATAAACAGAGTCTGAAGGAGGCAATACAGAGCCAAGTCCAAAGGAGGCACAGGATTGGGGCTGGGAATGGGGAGCTGTTTTCCTCTGGCCTTTGGGACATGAGCATGCTTATCTTCTGAGAGTGTCAGAAGCTATTTTGGCCAAAAATGCACGTGGTTTTACATGTAAAGATTTTTTTTAAGCGTCTTGAAAAAAAAAATCAGAAGAAAGAGATTTCCGAGAGGTAGATAAGGAATCGAAGACTACAATAAGACTTTGGAAAAAGGAAGTGGAGTGCGTGACACAGACAGGGGTATAAAGCCTCCGTATCACGTGACCATGGCAGGACCGTGACTTGCCACACCTCACACGGGCAGTAGCAGGTGTGGTTGGTTACATGTGAGGTTCTGGGTCTTTCTGCTGGAGTTTTACTCTCTGCCACTTGCCAGGTGTGATGTCGGGTGAATTATTTAGTCTCTGAAGCCTTTTCCATCCACCTGAAGAGGGACAGTTTTAACTCATATAACTGTGGTGATTGACTAAGGAATTGTTTTTTGCAAGTTGGGTAATGGAAAGATAATTGTAAGTATGTATACTATCTCAGTACCTGTAAACATTACCATTATTTTTTATTGTGGTTAAACATACACAACATAAATTTTATAATTTTAACCATTTTTAAGTGTACAAGTCAGTGGCATTAAGTACATTCACATTTTTGTGTAACCATCACCACTATCCATTTCCAGAATCTTTTCATCATCCTGAACTGAAACTCTATTATTTTTCTGATCCATTAACTGGTTTTGGTCACGTTCATAAATTTTTTAGCATGGTACCTAATACATATTAACTGTCAGCATAACATCAGGGAACATGGGGCTTCATTTTAGCTTTTGAGTTTCTTTTTTGAGCAGTTCTATTTGTAGGAATTAATGTTTTATTGTTTTTACTCTTTTAGAAGTCTTCCAAAGAACAAAGAGAAAAACTGCTTTTTAAAAAAAAGAATGAAACTCATTGTATCTTGAATTTTTGTAAGTTTAAGATACATTATGGGATGTTAGCAATTTTATTTTTCCTATATCTTAAAGTATTTTGCTATTCATCATCTTAGGCATTATTTGATATTACTCATCAATTATTCTCAACTATGCTAAAACACACTAAAATAATGTGAAATGGAAAAATAATGGAATTGCCTAAAAGGTTGATGCAATAATGAAATAAACCATCACTATTGCATCACCCTTCTGTTTTCCTGTTGTCTTGCCCCAAGTATTGCAGCATCTTTCAAGGATTAAGATAAGACAGGGGATACCATCTTTGTTGTTTTTTAAAAATCTTTCAGTCAACACAGTTGAGAATTTATAATTTTTATTTTCTCCCCATAATGGCAAAAATAAGGAAATTTACAGAAGTTGTTTCACAATCATTAAACAAATCGGAAGATTAATGCAATGAGACTTCATGTAAGTAAAATCTCAGACTATGAGTCTTCAGATGACGATCTCCTAGGTGAATTTTCTCAAACTCTCGAATCATTGAGTGGTTACTATATTTCTAAAGACAAAAAGGAAATGCAGTGTTCTCAATGAGCTAGTCGCTCAGTAAGAACTTTATTATGTGATGTTTTGCTAAAAAATGAACTACCATATTCTTTCATCCTTATGATGATCGTACACCAAAATTTTGCTTGATATAGGTCATAAGTGGACAAGGCAGATATGTATAAAAGGGTGGATGAAAGAAAACATAATGTAAATGTCAAAAATTCTACTGATCACTCTAATTCATGTTTATAAATCTGAAATGTTTTGCATTTATGGAACAAAGATGGCTGTCCTCTCAAAATTATGAGCCATCAAAGTTTTCAAAAGTATTATATTTTGATGACGTTAACAGCAAAGAAGATAAAATCAGAAGAAATGGTAAGCTAAAACTTTTAGAGATGTATTTGAAATCTGGAATCAGATTTACACAACGGATATGTTCCAGAATCATACATGACAATCGATGGTCAGTTAATAGTGTTCAAAGGAAGTTGCCCATTTTTGGTATATGTACCTTCTAAACCAGGAAAACATGGAATAAAAAACTGGGATTTGCTATGCTGAAATTTTTATTAAAATTTCTAATAAAGTTGTTTTTCACTCTACCTCTGATTTTACTTCTGTAAATTACTCATAAAATGACTTAAAAATATAAAAGCATAAAAAGGATTCTTTGGAGGCAAATGGTAAATATTGACAAATATTGCTGGTATACCAAGGATTAAGCAAGCACTCAGTAAACTGTTGTTATTGTCACTGTCATCATCATCATCAGAGTCTACAGAGTCTTAGATTTATCCTGAGAAAGAAACCACATCCCATGATCCATGAAACAATAAGAAGGACTCATGAGCACCAGCAGGTTTGAGGTATCTTGTTACCACAGCCAGCATAGAAGGGTGCCTAGAGTGCGCTCCCACTGTGGGTACACAAAAGGCCTGATGTGGCCATTCACAAGGTGAGCCTTCTTCCTGGAGTGTGTGTGAGACACAGCGCAAAGCCTGCCAAGATGCGTCACTCTCCCTGACCACCACCCACTTCCGCTGAGTCACACAGAACTGAGCAGCCACCGAAAGACCTGGTAATGTACCTTCCATGACTTTTAAGAGCTCAATCCTTTACAATAAAAAGAAAAACTTGTATCCCAAGTTCTTTTGATCAAAGGCTGTGACTCTGAATGAAGAAGAAGACCATGAGAAGTGACCATCTGGGGGCTTCCCTGGTGGCGCAGTGGTTGAGAATCTGCCTGCCAATGCAGGGGACACGGGTTCGAGCCCTGGTCTGGGAAGATCCCACATACCGCGGAGCAACTAGGCCCGTGAGCCACAACTGCTGAGCCTGTGCGTCTGGAGCCTGTGCTCCGCAACAAGAGAGGCCGCGATAGTGAGAGGCCCGTGCACCGCGATGAAGAGTGGCCCCCGCTCACTGCAACTAGAGAAAGCCCTCGCACAGAAACGAAGACCCAACACAGCCAAAAATAAATAATAAATTAATTAATTAATTAAAAAAAAAAAGAGTAAAAAGAAGAAGTGACCATCTGGCTGAAGGAGGGAGTATCCATAGGAAAAATTCACACCACTGATTCCAGAAAAGGACACCACGAGGGTCACAGAAAGGAAAACAGAAATGGAGGAATTTTTTTTAGTAACTCTGAAATGAAAAACATAAGAAAGTGGTTAAGGAAGAAAACTTGGAGATTCAAATCTCTGTATATATACGTATGTATGTATGTATGTTTCTATCTTATCTATCTATCTACCTATCTATATAGATCTATGTAATTTTTTTTAAATTAGTAAATGTGACCTCCTGGGTTTATCCAGTACAAGGAAGAACTTTCCAGTCACAGAGGGATCCTTTAGTGGGGAAAAAGTGATCAGAAGACTGTGGTTGGTCCCCAGGTAGACATATAGTCAAGTAGTGGCCAAAGGACCACCCAAAAAATGATTCCTGAGCAGGGAATACTGGATTCCCTCTAAGGTCCCTTCCATCTGAACTGAGGATAACACAATGGTTAAGAGGCTGTGGGTCCTGGAATCAGAATGTCTGGGTTCAAATTCTAGCCCAGGCTTTACTGAGAGACACCATTTAACCTGACTAAACCTAACTTGCATTATCTGTGGGCAAGTGGGGCCCAATGATGACAGTGGTACCCACCTGGGCACGATATGTTCTGTTTGCTCCTACAGATCCCCTTGCATGCCTCACTAGCCCCCTTTCTGCCCAGGAGACTGGCCTGGATGAAATTCCTCAACAGACTCCCTTGTTGGGTGCAACAGGCTCCTGCCCCAGCAGGAGACTGCAGGGAGGGAGAAGGATGAGGGTGGGGCAGTGATGCCGTTGGCTCTCTCCTTCTCTCTATCCTATCTGACTGGCTGTGTCCTTCAAGTGAAGGTCCCTGCGCTTTCCAGGCAGCCCTATCTACATAACTCTTTCCTTCTGGATTCTGGGAATTCCTCCCCTCCCTCAACCCTCCAGGCTCAGAGGTGACTAGCCCAGAGATACTGCACTCTCTCTTGTGGATCCCTATACCTGCTTTCACTCTGAAAATAGTCTACTTATTAAACCCTCTTCCAATGATCTTAATGTGAAGTTGCATCTGTGCTTTGCTGGGACCCTGACTACTTTAAAGGTTGTTGAGAGGGTTAATGTGCCTGACACTTAGAAAACAATCATCACAATGATATTTGTATCCTCCTTTCTCTTGTCTCCCACTCCTCTTTTCACCCAGGATTAACCCTTCTATCCAGTTCCCCTTCTGATTCTTTAACAGAGGAGTCAGAAAACTTCTTCTGCAAAGGCCCAGAGAGTATTAATATTTTAGGCTTCGTGGGCTACACAGCATGTCACCATGGCTCAACTCTGCCCTTGTAGAACAGAGCAGCCACAGGCAATATGCAAACAATAAGCGTGGCTATGTTCCCATAACATTTTATTTATGAACACTGATATTTGCATTTCATATAATTTTCATGGGTCATGAAATGTTCTTCTTTTGATTATTTTTCAACCATTTGAAAATGTAAAAACCCATCTTCAGCTCTCAAGTTATACAAAAACAGGCAACAGGATGTCTTTGGACTATAGGCCATAGTTTGCCAACCCTTGCTTTAACAGAGTTCTAAGATTTAGCATTTATACCTCAGCAGAGAGCTTTTATGCTCCAAATTATTATTTTACTTTTTTTTCTACTTTCCTTTTTTAATTTAAGAAGACTACAAATTGATTCTTTGAAGCCAAAGCTTGCTGACTCTTTACCATTATCTTTGCTAACTGACTTCCAAAATCTTGTCCCATATCCCATTCAGACCCCTCCCCTCCCTAGTACCTTCTGGGGACAATGTCCTTGAAGCTGTTCCCATACCAGAAACCCATCCCAGCACTGTTTCATCTATGAAAAAACACATCCAGGACTAGCCCAGTGTGATTCACTCCATGGAAATAACAACATGGTGTATCTGGGCATAGCCTGTGTACTGGCAACGTTGAGAAGATGAAGTCAGTCTTTGCAGGATTCCACCTGATTATGTCCTGGTACCCATTCAGGACAGTTACTGATAGCTGATGATTTACTGGTCTGATGACAATTCCCTCCTCCCTCCCTTTCTCCAAACGCCAATCTGATCAGTTGGTGCAAAAGTGCTAGTAGATGCTAAGGTGTTTAACTTACTCCAACAGACATACCATGACTTATACAGACACAGATATTCTTGAATTTCATCAAGTCTTTAAAATAATTCCTTACCTAAGCAGTGGTTTGCAACCTTGGCTACACATTGGAATCACCTGGAAAGCATTTTAAAATGCTGATGTGCAGATCCCACCCTACAAAGATTGCAATGTTATCTGCAGTTTTACAAAGGTTCCCAGCAAATTCTAGGGCAGAGTGAGGCTTGAGAATTATGGACTTAGAGGATGGCCAAGGGAGAAATTTTCAGGCAGCTGAAGGAGGTCACGATGCACCCATTCAAATCATGAATGCTTTATTTTTCTTACTCTCCCATGCAGAGTTGCAGAAAAGAAGGCAACTGGAAGCTACAGTAGTCAAGACAGTATGGTACTGGCACAAAAACGGAAATATAGATCAATGGAAGAGGATAGAAAGCCCAGAGATAAACCCACACACATATGGTCACCTTATCTTTGATAAAGGAGGCAAGAATATACAATGGAGAAAAGACAGCCTCTTCAGTAAGTGGTGCTGGGAAAATTGGACAGCTACATGTAAAAGAATGAAATTAGAACACTCCCTAACAACATACACAAAAATAAACTCAAAATGGATTAAAGACCTAAATGTAAGGCCAGACACTATCAAACTCTTAGAGGAAAGCATAGGCAGAACACTCTATGACATAAATCACAGCAAGATCCTTTTTGACCTACCTGCTAGAGAAATGGAAATAAAAACAAAAATAAACAAATGGGACCTAATGAAACTTAAAAGCTTTTGCACAGCAAAGGAAACCATAAACAAGACCAAAAGACAACCCTCAGAATGGGAGAAAATATTTGCAAATGAAGCAACTGACAAAGGATTAATCTCCAAAACTGACAAGCAGCTCATGCAGCTCAATATCAAAAAAACAAACAACCCAATCCAAAAATGGGCAGAAGACCTAAACAGACATTTCTCCAAAGAAGATATACAGATTGCCAAGAAACACATGAAAGAATGCTCAACATCATTAATCATTAGAGAAATACAAATCAAAACTACAATGAGATATCATCTCACACTGGTCAGAATGGCCATCATCAAAAATCCTACAAACAATAAATGCTGGAGAGGGTGTGGAGAAAAGGGAACCCTCTTGCACTGTTGGTGGGAATGTAAATTGATACAGCCACTATGGAGAACAGTATGGAGGTTCCTTAAAAAACTAAAAATAGAACTACCATACGACCCAGCAATCCCACTACTGGGCATATACCCTGAGAAAACCATAATCCAAAGAGAGTCATGTACCACAATGTTCATTGCAGCTCTATTTACAATAGCCAGGACATGGAACCAACCTAAGCATCCATCGACAGATGAATGGATAAAGAAGATGTGGCATATATATACAATGGAATATTACTCAGCCATAAAAAGAAACGAAACTGAGTTATTTTTAGTGAGGTGGATGGACCTAGAGTCTGTCATACAGAGTGAAGTAAGTCAGAAAGAGAAAAACAAATACCGTATGGTAACACATATATATGGAATCTAATTTAAAAAATGGTCATGAAGAACCTAAGGGCAAGACGGGAATAAAGACGCAGACCTACTAGAGAATGGACTTGAGGATATGGGGAGGGGGAAGGGTAAGCTGGCACAAAGTGAGAGAGTGGCATGGACATATATACAATACCAAATGTAAAATAGATGGCTAGTGGGAAGCAGCCACATGGCACAGGGAGATCAGCTCGGTGCTTTGTGACCACCTAGAGGGGTGGGATAGGGAGGGTGGGAGGGAGGGAGACGCAAGAGGGAAGAGATATGGGGATATATGTATATGTATAGCTGATTCACTTTGTTATAAAGCAGAAACTAACACACCATTGTAAAGCAATTATACTTCAATAAAGATGTTAAGAAAAAAAAAAAGAAGGCATTTGGGAGGGTGGGATAGAAATAAAAATTATTGTGCACCTAGCTTGTGTTTTGATTTTATTCGTAACTTTTCATTCATTTATTCATTTATCCAACAATATTTATTAAGCTAATTTGTGCCAGGCACTCTGCTAAACACTGCATATACAAGACGAGTAATATAGGCATGATCTCTGCCATCATGGAGCTTACATTCTCATGGGTGGAAAGTGTACAAGGAATTGAACTAATTACAACACAATTATTATTTAATGACAAATATGGCAAGTTGTATGAAGTCAGAATACACCTTCCATGGGGATCTGACTTCCTTGAGGGAGATCAGGGAATCTGGTTGAGCCTTGAAGCATGAGTAAGAACTTTTGAGATAAAAAGTGAGGATGGCAGAGGGAACTACATGAGCAAAGGCCCTGTGGTAAGTGGGTAGGAGCTTAGAGCTTTTGAAGAACTGAAGGCAGCGTGGGTGAAATTCAGAGGGCAAAAGAAGAATGGTGGGGTACACGAGAGCCAGGGCAGGCAAGGCCTTGGAGGCCTTATTAAGACACTATAAGTTACTTCATTTGTACCTCACTAATGTCTGCATTTTATAGACTCAGAGCACCAGTGACATGCTCAGGGTTCCATCACTGGTAAGAGGTGAGGTCAGCACTCAAACCCACTTCTGTTTAATTCCAAGCCTGTGTTCCTTCTGCTGCCCCATCTGTCTCCCTCTGCAGTTCCCTCCACCTTCTGCAGTGAGATGATTCACTACAAACAGAAATTATAAATCAAGTCTGTGTTTCTATATAGAATCTCTCCATATAGAAATGCAGTATCTGTGCTTATATACAGATACATAGATAGAAAGGAACAAAATAAAAGGAACAAAAGTATTAACTTTAGGGAAACTGACCTCCACTCTATGGAGGAAAGGATTGGCCTGCACCTCCTAGCCAGTCTGCTGCAGAATTCAAAAAGTTTCCTATCACTGGACCACAATATAAGTTAATCAGACAAAGTCATTCATTGATTCATTTATCAGTATTTACTGAGCACTTATGTACCAAGTACTAGAGACACAGATGAAAATACAGAATCTGACCACTAGTGGAGCTTACAGTCTTTTCTAGAAGAGAGGAGAGAAGCAATGCATTTAGCCAAATTCAAATCAGAAATTCCTAAAGTTTTAACAGAAGATAGGAGAGTGGTAATATTTTATACTTACTATTTATTTCTACCAGGATTATCTCTTTCTATCTGACTCCTTCATCCCAAAGTTTTCCAAATATGATCACCCAAAAAATTAAGGTCAATAAAAATTGCTATTATTTGGTAAATAGGGAAGACCACATTGTGAATAAAATTTAAGCAGTGGGCAAGGACATTCTAGGGCATGATCAAAAAATTGTACAAATTTTGGAAAATTGTACAAATCTTCCCCAAAAAAGTCTGATCCAGTTCCAAAATCAGCAATGTACATGAGATTGCTCCAATCCTCTTCCAGATGGTTTGAGGAAATATGAGCTGAGTCCTAGACATAATGCTAGAGATATGAAATGGACAAATAAAAAACTTCATTAAAATCCTAAAATAAAATAGAAAAATCTGCAGCAGATGGTATGGATTATAGACAGTTAAATGTCTGACAAAGGCAGTAATGATTTTTTTTTTTTTTATCAGCAGCAAGGATTTGGGAGAAAGATGGGAAGATTGAATTATAGAAAATACGGTATTGATTTTTGAAAATGGAAGTAAGATTGATCCTAGCCAGTAGCCAGTACCTCAGGTAAACTTCTTCGATCCCTATTAAAATGTTCAGTTTGAGTCTAACAATCAAGGAGGCAACTCAGCACACTTTCCTGAGACCCAGCGGGAGGTGATGGGGAAGGAAAAGCGTCCATCTTCCCATTCTTCTCCAGGAGGCAGTCAACAACTGCTCAGAGCAGTGCCACCCCATGACCTTGGGGGACCAGTACACCTGCCCACAGTCAAGAGAGGTGACTAAGTGGGGAAGGCCTGCTAAGTCCCACACACCAGGCTGCTGCACATCAAAAGCACACTGTGCGTGTGTGTACATATATGAACATGCGTACACATGCACATATACATCACCAATTATCCTCCTTCCTCTCTTAAGAGTGACTTCTTCTGCCCTATCATCAGCTAGAACTTGGCAAAGGAGAACAAGAAACTCGGACCATCACAGCACATCAAAGGCCTCTCCTAATATATTCTCCAAACTAAGATGCATAAGAACGCCTTCCTCATCCTCTTTGGAGACCATTAAGTCAGAGCTGAGCCTAAGAACAGCCTTCTCTTTCTCCCTTCCAAGAACACCTCAGAGGGCATCACTCCTTACATTTCCTGCAGTCACCCTTCCCTTGAGTAAAATGTTAAAAATGGCAATAGATTATAAGAACCTTGCTTTCAAGGACAAAAAATCCTTACCATATAATACTTTGTGCCAGCCCTGCCCACACCAAATTTATTCTCATTAGTCTATATTGACTCTCACTTTCTCATCTTCCAACATTATGAACCTTAATTTGATCGGCCATTCATCCCAGTTTCCTAGATTTGAGCATATGTAGCTGTCTGTTTGTCATGTCCATTGTGATAAGTGTCCTTGGTAGGTTGTCAGCTGCTTCTGATGTGTCAATTTGTGGTCTAGACTCACTCAAAGTGTGGTTCCAGGATTAACAAAATCAGCAGAATTATTAGAGAAATGCAAATCAAAACTACAGCGAAGTGCCACCTCACACCAGTCAGAATGGCCATCATTAAAATGTCTACAAATAACAAATGCCGGAGAGGGTGTGGAGAAAAGGGAGCCCTCCTACACTGTTGGTGTAGCCACCATGGAAACGTAAGTTGGTGCAGCCACTATGGAAAACAGTATGGAGTTTCCTCAGAAAACTAAAAATAGAACTGCCATATAATTCAGCAATTCCACTCCTGGGCATATACCCAGACAAAACTGTAGTTCAAAAAGATACATGCACCCCTATGGTCACAGCAGCACTATTCACAATAGCCAAGACATGGAAACAACTAAATGTCCATCGACAGATGAATGGATAAAGAAGATGTGGTACATATATACAATGGAATACTACTCAGCCATAAAAAAGAGTGAAATAATGCCATTTGCAGCGACATGGATGGACTCAGAGATTATCATACTAAGTGAAAGAGAAAGGCAAATGCCATATGATAACACTTATATGTGGAATCTAAAATATGGCACAAATGAACATATCTATGAAGCAGAAACAGACTCACAGACTTAGAGAACAGGCTTGTGGTTGCCAAGGGGGTGGGAGAGGGAAGGATTGGGCATTTAGGGTTAGCAGATGCAAACTATAATATATAGAATGGATAAACAACAAGGTCCTACTGTATAGCACAGGAAACTATATTCAATATCCTGTGATAAACCATAGTGGAAAATAATATAAAAAACAATGTATATATGTATAACTGAATCACTTTGCTATACACCAGAAATTAACAGAACATTGTAAATCAACAATACTTCAATTAAAAAAAAAGAAAAGAAATAAAATACGAATATCAGAATGAAAAAAAGAATCAGCAGAACTCCAGGCCTCACCCCAGATCTCCCAAGTCAAAGTCTGCATTTTAACACTACCCCCTGGGTGATCCTTACGCACACGAAAGGTTAAAAATCACTCCTGAGAAGTAGGAGTTCTCTGTCTAAACTGCAAGGCACTTATCATACTCCTGAATACAGGTTGGGAGTAAATCATGAAATGTTAACTGAGTCACTAGAATGGGATTTTATAGAGATAGAGAGGGAAAATATAAGAAATGGTTGTTGTTATACTATTTACATCTAGACTCCAAAATTTATGTCCCTTATGCGAAGCACTTAGAGAACTCAGTAACTCTGTATGTTTAAGTGGTGTAAGTGCCAGAGAAGTTCAAAGAAAGGAGAGCTTGATGTGGGATTTCCAGGTACGGGAGAATACCATGGAGACAGTAGGACTTGAACTAAGGATCAGTGGATAAGATCTTGCTAAAATATGACTACTAGGAAAATCTTCTAAATCCAAAACAGATGGATTGAGTTGTCAGATAGTGCTTACCAACCATGTGAACTTTAATAAATCACTTCTTTTCTCCAAGCATTAATAAACCAGGAAGGTGATACAGCATAGTGGAAACAAGATTTGGTGTCAGAAGGACTCACCTCCAATTCTAGCCAGACTATGTCACCTTGGAACAGTTACCTTACCTTGCTAAGCCTAAGCATCCTACCTAAAAATGAGAGTAACACTTGAGAATTCAATGATAAGAAAAGGTATACAAAGTTCCCAGGTCAACATCTGTCGCACAATAGGTGGTCAACCAACATTACTTTACCTTTTCTCCTCCCTTCCTTCTAGCAAAGAGTTGAGCCAGCACAAACGTGAACTAAATCTAGATCTGAGTTGGTAAGGACAGTACAGATGAGGAAAGTCCTGAAGAGCTCAAGCTTGATGTGGCAAGAAGGATCATTGTGCAAAGGTGAAAACAGTATTTTAGGAATACCAGCCTAGCACTGTGTCCAGAGTGGACTAGAGAGGCAGGTGATGGTGGGGGTGAATTGGCAAGTTCACTGAAACGCATAAAGGACTTTGTACCAGCTTTCACCGCACACCTGTGCTGGTCATTTGTCTCTGCTCTCAGATCCCCTCTACACTTGTCTGCTCTAACCTGCATATTCGAGGACTGGATTTCTTGCCAACTGGCTTCCAGGTAGGATGAGCCACTGGGAGGCTAGAAAGCTTGAGTGGGAGGAGGAAAGAACCTGTTTATCCTTTCCTCTCCCTGCACGAGGTGGCATCTTAGAGCTTATTTCTCCTGGGAGTCTCCAACTCCAACAGGCAATCCTGGCCTCTGTGCTCCCAGCTCCCACCAGGCAGCCTCTACAGAGCTCCCAAACACCGCCACCCTCCGTGGTCTCTCTGGTCTGGGGGTGGGACAAGCTTCCAGCCATTGGCAACCTCTGGGTTGCTGTACCCTCTCCTCATTGGCATCTCATTTTTATCATCACCTAGGTAACAATACTATAATATAACAGAACCAAAATACAGCTTCCTGTACTATGTTATTCCTTCTATTGAAAGATTAAAAGTGGTTTATATTTCCCTACTAGACCTTATCTGACAGAGCATCTATATCAAAATACATCTCAGATTATTGTTGTATGATGATGTGGGTTTCTAAATCTTGGAAAATATACAAATGAAAGCTACATAATGATTGATCTTTCATTGACGAGTAGGAGAGAAACTGGGGTCAGAATTCTCCACCCAAAACATATCATGAAGCCATTAACAGAGGATAATTATTAATCTGGGAATGTAATTGTACCTAAGAGCGTGTCACATTTAATTTAGCATTTGCATGGGTGATCTGGAAAGGTGAATAACAAACACAGAAATTAATTCCACAGATCTAATTGGGAGATGTTGCAAATACCCAAATCATGGTGAAATGATCAAAAAGAAAAAAAAACCTGACAGTTACAGAAATATGGGCAGGATATGGTGGTAAAACTCATCAAAATGCATAGCTGAATCAAAATAGCAAAATGAGATACTGCCTGAAAAATCTACATTTGTATAGTTAAGAGAAAGCAAATCAAAAACACGGATATTCCATGAGTAGGAAAGAAAGTAAAAAACAAGTAAAGCTGAGAAGACGGAGGAGTGACAGTGCAAACTTGAATATAATTTTGAAATACGATGGAGGAAAAAGAGCCTAGTTAAGCTGAGCTTTAACCATAGACACCCTGTGGGGGTTTTTTTTTTAACAATAACAACAACAAAAAAAATGATGTTCTCTCTCCCTCCAACTTCCACTTACTCCCCCCAGTTTACACACTATTGATTAGGTCATACTCACTATGCCTGACTCAATTTTGCATAGCTCGATAACAAAAATGAGAAAAATATTAAGAATTGCAAGAACTCTGGGAAATAAAATCTGAAAGATAATCAGCAGGAGGACACGAATGATAAAGGCAGCAGAAAGAGCCAGATTGGCTGAACAATCCTATTGCTAGCACAGACCCAAAGAAAATCAGTCATATTGTGTGGGACAAACAAATTCCAATTAGAGAATAGATCTCAATGTTGACCTAATTATTGAATGTCCAGCTCTCATTTTTATGGGATGAATCCAGGCAAGTAAAATAAATTCTTGGAGACAAAACTGCTCTTTCTAATAAGGAAAATGACTTCCTCTTTCTCCATGAAACCCCAGATGGTCAAAAAACAAAAGCCCCATACATTATTTTTTGTTCAGTTTGAACCTTAAATCCTTCTATAAGGATAATATTGACTTCAAGGGGTCCAGACAGTATATTTCCTACATGGTCAAGAAGGGGTTTCTTTTAGGGAAACAGGAGTTCAAAATAAGGACAAGAACTCTTAACTCTGCAAGGATACAACCAACACAATGTAGCAGCCACCAACAAGTCTGCTTGCTTCCAAGTAAATTATTAGGTGGAAGAAGAATAAAGGATTAAAGCCAAACACTCACAGCTCCGTGTTAAACTGGGCTGTTATAATCTAAGTATTCATGAGAAACCATTTTAGAATTTAAAAGGGGGTGGGAGAGAAGTAACTAGAGTCAACTGTAATACAGAGAGGGTCTGTCACATGATCTAATTACAGAAATGAAAGCAACCCAGGAATTATGTGGTCTATTCAAGCCTGCAGGGAGGACGAACAAAGAATATAATTATCCATCAAGCCTGTTGATGAAACAATTACTATTTAAAGCAGATATAGATTTAAAATTAATTTGCTTCTGCATTCTGAGGATTTGGGGACAGAGATAAACAGTGTTTGAAGTTTAATTATCCGTGTGTAAGATGAAGGGGCTCATTTCAGTTTGGTTAGCACTGCAAAGCATTTTGGATGGTGTGAAAGGAATGATCCGACTCGGCTGAAAGTCCCAGCACTGCTAAAACCTGTGATTAAAGCGAGTGAGGAGGCTGGCTCAGCCTCATCCGCACAGGATGTGGTAGTATGACGGGAGAGGTGGTGCAATTGCAAATTAATATTCAAATGAGCACTAGTTTGAAGTTTACCTGGAGGGGGGAACACACTATCTCTAAAAGAGCAGAAGACGGCCAGCCAAAGAGTTCCAGACTCCAGAGCCGTGAGATCTGGGGAGAGGAGACCTTCACGCATGTTTGAGCAAAGAGGACATCTACCTGCCAGCTACTCTGAATGGACTGATTCTTATCAGAGGCCATGTGTGCAGTGTCCCAGGGCCGAATGGCAGGGCTGAGGGGAGGGCAGGGTGAAAGGGTGAATTGGAGCTGGAGCGCAAGATAAAAAACAGAGACTAGAAAATGCAAACGTTAAAGAATGACTGTGGATATGCATGGAATTGTGTCTGTGTTCAGACATCAAAACTCCCGGGGACAGAATTTTCAGACGTCAGACCCAACTCACCAGCCGCCATGGGGGAGGTGTGCTCAGTGACCCGGCCGTGCTCAAAGGGCCTGGAGCAGAGCCGGCTACGTGGCGTGGTGGTTAAGAGGATGGGCTTGAGAATGGGCCAGCTTGAGTGTAGAGGCCAGCTCTGCCACTTTTCAATTTTGTGACATTCTCAAAGCGTTTGACTCCCCAAGTCCCCTCCATCTCATTGATGACATGACTTTCCTTCTTTCCTCACTGCGTGGCTGTAAGTATTAAATATGGTTATGAGGGGAAACCTCAGGGTCCTCTCCCTACTTAAACTTCCAAGGGTTCCCCATAGTTTTTTGGGTAAAGAATCTCCACAACGTGGACCGCAAGGCCCAGCAACGGAGGGACCCCTTCACCTCAGCCACCTTCCCTTTCCCCTCCCCACCACTCTCTCCACTCCGGCCATGCAAGCCTCCTTTACGTTCTCTGCTCTCTCTCCTGCCTCAAGGACTACCCGTTTACTTTTGTCTCTGCCTTGGAACACTTTCCCTTCCCCCCTCCTTTAACCAGTTAACCAACCGTTATCTATTCATTCTGCAGATCTCAACTCACAGTATCTTGGGTGGTAGTTAGCACAGGCTCTGAGGACAACTTGTCAGGTTCAAAACCCCAACCCCACCACTTACTATCCGTGTGACTTTTGCCCATCTAAGAGTCAGCTTCCTTCCTACAAAATGGGCATGAACACCAGCACCTACCTCATACCACTGTTGTAAGGGGCACAGGAATTAATACACACGACAGACAGTCTGAGCACACAGCCTGGTCTGCGGGGAGCACTGGAAAACTGCTCTTGCCCTACTCCCCAAAGCCCACCCTTCCATGTCGCTTGTCAAGGTAGCAATTTTATGGTTGCGTGATTATTTCAATATGTCCATCTGTTCGCTAGAATGGAAGCTCCATGGGGGCAGGAACTTTCCAGTGTGTAGTCCACAGTATAGATTCAGTTCCTAGCAGAACAGTCACCCAAACATTTGCTTGAGGGATAAATGAATGGAAATGCTGAGCACAGTGCCTGGCACATAGCGGGACCTCGATAAATGCTAGCTTTTCAATAGCAACCCACTGATGATGCCAACTGATGATGGAAAAAAGCAATATTCACTTTGCCCAGAGGTTCTCAACTGGGAGTCATTTTGCCCCCCCCACCCCCACCCCGGGAAGACTGGCAATGTCTGGACGGGGCGGGGAGAGGAGCGTGCGGCTGCTACTGGGATCTCGTGTGACGAGGCCAGGGCGGCTGCTAAACATCCTACGATGCACAGGGCAGCTTTCCCACGACACAGAGTTATTATCCAGCACAGAATGGCAACAGTACTAAGGCTGAGAAACCCTGAATTTTGCCTTGTCATTTTTCACTGATCGCTTAATTCACCCGTTGAGTTACAGCAGGCAAATCCAGCTTAAGGTAATCATTCTCGCCTTTCATTCTGTCCATTTCTGTAGGTATAAGGCCATCTTTGCCTCCTCCTCTGTCCCCAGACTCTCTTGGCCTAATGGAACGGTCTCATTTCTTCTCACCCCTGTGCCCGGTGAGAGCCTGAAATCTGGGCATGTGGGTGAGGCTGAAGAAAAACACACACTCCAAGACGTCTCCCACTTTGTTCCCTCTTTTGCCTCATACACATATTCCTATTTTCAGCAGAGCTTTCAGTAGAAGCCAAACGTGAGTACCACTACTTGGTTTTTAGGACAGAGCTCTGTTTCGAATGTCATGCTTCAAGAAAGTTCATGTAGCCAAAAAGTAGGGCAGGGGCCAACATGTTTGATCTCTCATGTCTAATACAGAGGTCACTCTAAGATGCAAGAGAATTTGCTCCAACCATAAGCCCTGGGCTCAAAATTATCAAATGTAAGTTCATAGGGATGAATTATAGGATCTGAGAAAAAGTAGGATAATGGAACAAAATTGTTCTGAAGTGGCAATCCAGGTAATATAAAATGCACCAATACACACAAATGCTAGAGGTTAATACAAATTTTAAAACTCAACATTTAGTCGATTGCATAAAATGACATGTTGACAATGGTTAAAAGTATGTCAAACAGAAATTACAAGTGTTGGCAAGGGTGTGGAGAAATTAAACCCCTTGCACACTGCTGGCTGGAAGGCATAATGGTTCAGCCACGGTGGAAACCAGTTTGGCTGTTTGTTCCTCAAAAATTTAAACAAAGAGTCACCCTATATCCCAGCAATTATATTAATACCAGTATAAACTAGGCATAGAACCAAAAGAATTGAAAACAGAGGAACAAGAACATGGATGTATATATTCACAGCAGCACTATTCACAACCCCAAAATGTGGAAGTAACCCAAATATCCATCAACAGATAAATGGATAAATAAATGGTGGTATATCCTTACAGTGGAATATTATTCAGCCATATACAGAAAAAAGTACTGATACTTGCTACAGCATGGATGAACCTACAAAAATCATATGCAAAATAAGGTCACATATTATATGATTCTGTTTATATAAAATTCTAGAATAGATAAATCCATATAGACAGAATGTGGATTAGTTGTTTCTAGGCACTAGAGAAAGGGGGAAATGCAGAGAAACGCAGGAAAACTGCTTAATGGGTAAGAGGTTTTATCTATTAATACAGAATATCATCTCCTTTAAATTAAGGCGGAAATGTTTTGGAACTAGATGGACGTGATTACACAACACTATGAATGCACTAAATGCCACTGAATTGTTCACTTTAAAAATGGTTGATTTTATGTTATGTAAATTTCTTCTCAATAAATTATCTTTTAAAGCATGCCAAAATCGCACAAACTTGACAGACACTGAAAGAGAGAACACCTCAAAATGGAACTAGATGCAGTAGCCTGGGGGATTATATGTGATTTATTTTTGCAGTCTTAATATCACTTTATTTTTTTCAAAGTAATACGTATTCGCTATAAAAACTTTAGAAAATACATAAAAGTACCACAAAGAATATATAAGCCTCTATAGATAATATTTCCAGTTTTTCAAAATATATATTCTTTAATGTCAATGTCAAATTAACTTTGCAATTAAAAAAAAAAAACCAAGACCCTGTGCATTAAGTAATATAAACCTACACAGTTGAACATTTATTTCTGCCAGAGCTTTTATTATAAGCTTGTTTCTTTCTGTGGGCAGAGGCTGGGCTGGGGGACCGAGGGTTGCCAGGGAAGCCGAGGGTTGCCAGGGAAGCAGGTAAGTCTGTGACTTTTTGGCTAGGGCCTCTCTTCTATCCTTCCATCCATCTCAGACCAGTGTGTCTGGCCCTTACCAGGCTGGCAAAGCCTGGTCTCTGTGGGACAGAAAGCTTCCTTCTCCACATCTGAGCCACTGACCCTCCAAGAAAGAGACTGGAATTTCTACTCCTTTCCCTGCAGAGCCTCCTTCCTGCCCACAGCAAGAGGTCTCCATAACCTATTATACTAGTAAGCTCTGAGAATGGGGACATGGGGGCTTAGTATCCTTGACTTCATGAAAAAGATCATTACCTCCAAAAAAGTTGCAGATGATGGTGAACTGTATGTCTCACCTCCCATCCTACTAAACCTTTTTGAGCAAAAACATGAATAAAATGAGAAAGAAACAAAAAGAGGAGCAGAAGTTTGGAGCTTGGCTAGCATAGAATGGATATGTTACCAGTGAATTAACAATAATCAAAGGTCCATGTTATAACCACACTGGAGTGGTAACTGTCTCCATGAAAAGACACCACCCCAATTCACAGACCCAGAGGTTTTGGTTTTGAATGTTCACTCTTACCTTCATCTATCAGTGGCCTCTCTCTCAATCCAATTTTATCATCAAAGCTTCAGATCCAACATCCATCCTCTTCTTGCAACACTTGTTCCTCCTGTTCTTACAGCAAAACTGCCCTTCCCGAGTCACTTCTTCCTGATTAAAAAGACCAGATGTCAAAGGTGTGCAAGTATCCTCAAGAGATTTCCTCCCTACAGAAACTGATAGGACCAAAAGAGCATTAGTTTACCAAAAAATGGTAAAGGAAATAAAAATAGATGATTGATCAGAGATCAGAGATCAAGATCAGAAATATCAACATTGACAAAAAAGGGCAGAGAATTTTCCAAGTATGGAGTTGCCTCTCTGGCATGGGCTGTCTATCCCACAAGCTGACGGAAGGTACTGATTCTTCTCCATTTCCCCAGGGAACTTAGCATTCATGGTTTTCCCGAAAACAGCTGCTTGAGGAAACATCACCACAAGCAGAGAGAAGAAGCCTAGCCAGCTGGCCTTGCCCCTGCTCCTTGCTGTGCATAATGCACAGACATACAGAACCTACAGCAGTAACACAGAGTAACATAACCAAGAGAAACAAAGGAGAGACTAGTCAAACGCTCCATGTCCTCTTGTTCTGTCTTGTCATGATGCACAGACTTGAGAAATCATAGAAGCTTAAAAAAGAAGTAAATTATGCTCATCAGATACCAGCAAAACACTTCACATGTCTGTACACTGTATGGTTTCTATCTCAACCCAAAACCCACCCTGATCAAGAATTTGGAGGCAGTTGCCTAGAATGGGGCCTGATTTTACTCTGGGCTGTACAGAACTGGCTACGGGATCCAAGTGAAGACTCTGCAGAGATGGAATTTCAGGTATCCAAAAAGGTACACTTCCATATACACCAAAGTGGCCACCAGATGTGAGGCGCTCATACCCCAAGCTATGAGAAAATGGAAAAGTCAAAATGCCCCCAAGAGCCATTTGGTATCATTGAGTTTCTCCTGGGACACTCTGTACTGCCTGTAAATATGACCAAATCCAATTCTAGGTAGCTTCTGGAACAAGGCAAGTGGTCAGGATTTATTCAGGCCAACATCTGGAAACACGCATGTTCCAGTTAACTCTCTGAAAAAGTGAAGTCATATCCCGGAACTGTCTCCCCGCCCCCACCCCCGGCCCCTCCTCTACCAGCCTAAAAACCTCCACGGCACAATATGTCCCTAAGATGCCTTAAGATAGCATCACAAAATCGGACAATAGCTGGCAGCAATCATCTCCCAGACGTGCCAGACTTGGTATTTTTTAGGGTAGAAAGCAGCTAATGGCCACGAGTACTTCATTTAGTGTTTTTCTAATGCATTGCAAGAAGTTCACTCTCTAGCACTGAACTCTGCCAAGGAACCCATCTCAACCTCCCATCCCACCTCTAGAGAATTTTCATCCAAATATTTTATTAAGCTTGTCCCAAATGCTCAGTATTTGCAGAGTACTTTGCAGTAATTTAGTAGCCTTCTCTCAAGACACACCTAGAGAAAGGAGATTGCCCACACACTATCAACACTTACTTTGCAGAGGGAGACCCTGGAGTCTCTAGGGAGGTTTACAGCTAGTGGCCAAGATCTTTTTGGAGTCACAAAGAAGGGGCAGCTGATTCCACTGGGAAGGGGACCAGTGACTGCAAGATCTTCCCTTTTGGTTGGTGATAGTTTGTTTCCCATTAAAGTTACTCCTTGGAAGCCTTCTTAGACAAAGGTCTATCTTGAAGTGTTTTAAGGTGTTGTTTATCAGGAAGAAGTAACATATTAATTAGCTAATACTGTAATATTGGTTAATATGTTAGCATTGATAAATTTTCATGTATCTGGACAACGTGGTTATCACCCACTTGAGAACAGGTCCTGAAATGATGAGACCCAGGACAGGTAAGTTTGGAAAAGGAAGCTAAAAAGGAAGCGGAGAATTATCCACAGGAGGAGGTGGTCTAGGACCAGAATACAGGAAACAGTAGGAGGGGGCAGCGATGGGGGTGGGAGAGAGGAAATGAGGGCACTAGACACTTGGCTGGTTTGAGACGCAGCAGGAGGAGCAGAGGAAATGAAAACCAGACGTTGCTGAATTGACAAATCTGCCTGAGCCAGCACTGCGCTTACCGGCACACAGGGAGGAGACCCCAGGGAAGGGGGATGTGACTGGTCTTTGATACCCTGCCCTCGTTGGCACCACTCCTAAGGGAACAATAAGCTCTCACAGAGCTGTGAGATTGGGTGGAGTGTCGAGCAGGAGCAGAGCAGGAGCAGGGGAAAGATGTAGGGAAGCATCAGAAGTTCTCCAGGTTGGGAAGAGTGGGGTGGGTCAGAGGCCTTGGAATTTCCCATTGGGCGACCGTGCCCAGGTCCATCTCCTGGGGAGGTGGGCATGCCGGCACAGTTCACGCCACGGCCAGGCATCTGGGAGTGCCTCCCAAGCCCATCTGGGATCTCTGATCTCCTAGCAAAGAGTGTGTGAGGAAGAACTGGCAACACCACACGCCTATCCTGATTCTGGTGTGGAAATGTGCACATCAGCTCCACGATCCTCTTCCCTTTTCTCATCCTCTCTCCCCATATCTCCTGCATGCTCCCTCTAGGACTGCCAAGACAAAATTGTTAAGAGATGCGGTTTACTTCTTTGATAAAATGTAATTATTGAGTGGTACTCATTGATAAATCTTACCTAAAAAATTAAAAAGAAATTTAAATACTTAAGCTGCCTATGGATTCCCCTCTATATACAAACGCTCTTCACATTTTAGCTTCACAACCTTCTGTGGTCTTATCCTCACTTCCTGGGATTCCCAACCCTTGATGCTGGTCTCTGGCTGCTTTCAGTTCTATCAGGATTCACCCCAAGGAACAGGCCTAATGTTCCTGGCCTTTGCTGACAATTCTTCCTGATAATCTTTCTTACCATCAAAACGTACCTGACCTACCTTCCATTCTCTGAGAGCTTTGCTCAGTGCTGTCTATTCTGATATACTAACCTATGCCAAGAGAAAACACATGCCTTATGGTTTTTTGAGAAATTCAAATGAGAGAAATTAATATACACAGGTAAAGTATTAATATTTTGTTATTGTAAGTACATTAGTCCTTACAGGTAACAAACTGACATTTCAGTAGGGACTGAGAGAAATCTCATCTAAACCAGTGGCTCTGTTTGGGGGAATTTCAGGCATCAGGCATGCTGGCCTGGGGGAGGGGAAGACAGGGAGAGGCTGCAGCTTTGACTCTGACATTTTATAAGCCAGCTGCCCACTCCTCATGTGCTCGCTGCCCATCCTATGGCCAGTCCACGTTTTGCTTCATTCAGTTGAATGTGCGGAAAAAAATCAAACCTTAGATTGATCTATAGTTAATAATATTAAGTGTTTGAGGGACACAAGAGCATCAATGTACAGTTAGTTCCCAATTATGGAAAATAGCATGCCTTAGGGCCAAATATCTTTTAAATCTTCTGCAGTTGGCAAGGAACCATTAGGGACTCACCTCCCCTAGACAGGGCCAGAATTGCTTCCATTCAGGGGAGTCTGTCACTTTCCAGCTCTGTGATATGGGACAAGATATTCAGCCTCTTTGAGCCTTAGGTGCTTCATCTATAAAATGGGGATAAATCCACCTATCTCACCAGGTTGTAAGGATTCAATGTAACAGTTATGTAATATCTGCAAAGCACATAACTCACGGTTTGTCATATAGGAAACAAGTGAAAAGAGTAGCAAGCATAGCTGCTACTCCCAGGCATTTTAAGAGTGGAAATATTCAGCCTTCAAAAGGTCCTCAAAGGTAGCTGTATGATCTACAGATTAGCCAAGAGACTTGGAAACCAGGTGGGTTTGGGAGTTTCACATTGCCCTTTGAGACAGCTGGCAAACCCATGAAGTGTCTCAACCTCAAGGACAGGAATTTCTGCCCTAGAGATAGACATGACCTGTCTAACCAGAGATAGAGCAGAGGGCCTGGCCACCCCCTGCAAGACTTCTCCCTCCCACCAAGCCAAGGGTATACCCACTCCCTCTCCTTTCCCTGACCTCACCCTTTTCCACCCACCTACTCCCCACCCCCCTCCCGGCTGTGAGAGCCTGCCTAATCTCAACTCCAGGAGTGCTCTTTGCTTTTAAAATGCCTTGCCCAGCTTAATCAGTAACCAGCCGCCCTCCACTGCCAGTTAGTAGCCTGCCCTGACATGAGTTCCTTCTCCTGCCAGCCGGCAGATGTGACTTTTTTAGGAAGATTCAATTCCCAGCCTGCGCCCTTCTGCTAATGACAGCCCCTCTCTCTGAAGGTTACCTGTCGCCAGCCAGCATTCTCGCTCATGAATGCAAAGTAAAGTGTGTGCTTGCCCTGACCTTGGAAAAGCACATCATTCTATATACGAGTTCTAAAAAAGAACATTTGACATTTGCTGTCTTATTTGTGTCAGGACTGAGAAAAGTCCTGTGTGGCAGGATACCCTCTTAGGTTCAGGGATGTGGTTTGTGAATGGCACTTGTCAACTAAACCTTGCAATGATACTCAGCAGGCATGATGTGGAGAAAATGTTAATGAAATCTTGCCTAACTGCCGGAACACATTTGAATTGAATCAAAGCCATATGTGAGATTTTTTTCTCTTATACTAAGTCTTTTCTGCATATATTAACCTTTTGCCAGTTTTTTTAAAAAGCACAAAACTAGGATGATGCACTCATTCAATCATTCTTCAAACATTTATCGAGTACCCATTATGTACCAGACCCTGTACTGAGCACTGGGACAAAAAATTAAATGAGGCATAGATTATTTTAGGCAAATTATTATTCAAGATTTTATGCTGAGAACCCAACTTCTTGGTTTGCTAAAAACAAAGCAAAAAGACAACATGCATTTCTGGACCTTCGAGTCATTTGGAAATAGGCAAAGGGAAAGGCAGGGCTCTTAGAAAGAGCAAATAGACTGCAAGCAACCAGAATGGATGAGATGATCTCGGACAGATTGGGATGATCTTTCAGGAGGAGAGTATCCTGACTTGCTTTTGTTTATGAAATAGTCTTTCAAGCAAGAAGGGCCTGCAATGGCCAAGTTAGGCTTGCCCTCCTTGACCAGTCTCTGCCCTGCAGCTTGATGCCACTGATAGTGAAATCCAGTCGAGCCCTGCTCTCCTGATAGTGGTGCAAGGCACCACTTAGCAGAAGCTTCCTGATGCAGAACTTTTAGAGAATTCAAGGACTCACTCTGTCATCATCATCAGAAGTGCATGTTTCCACTGCTGAGTCAGAAGAACTAAATTGGAGCAGGACCAGAAACAAATGGTGAGTCAAATGAAAGCTGTAGCTGCAGAGCAAATGCCCCTGGTGCTAAGATTGCTGGGGCATGGTGTGGGGTACCTCTACAAATCCCTAGGGCCCATTCATTTCATGCCACAAATGGTTATGGAACACCTCCCATGCTTCAAGAGCTGTCCTAGGTGCTGGGGACAGAGCAGTGAACCAGACAGACAAGGCCCCATCCTCATGAAGCTTATATTGTAGTGGAGAAAGACAATACAAGAATAGTTTATAAGGCTGAAGAACAAAAATTAAAAGATGAGCTAAAGAGTAACTTATGGAAGGTACTTATATTGGTCCAGATTTTATTGCAGACAACAGAATCCACTCTTGCTCATTTAAACAGAAAGGGATTCTACACAGGGAATTTAGTGATTATAAAATTGTTAAAAGGGCTGGAAGAGTAGGCTCTAGACTGACCTCTCAAGAACAATCCCTAGCCTCTGCATAATCTGTCATAAGAAACTGTTGTATTAGGAAGGTGCTATATCCCTACTGACTGCAGAACTATTCCAGGCCCCAGTGCAATTAAAACTGCTGCTGCAGAGCCACAGAATCAGAAAGCTGCCCTTTGTTGCTACACATTGTAGCCATAGCTACAACTGCTTGCTCCAGAATCACACCACGGCCACCACAGTCCACGCCAACAAAATGATGCTTGGTCCCCTCAAAATGGAGACCTTGTGAACCACAAAATTGGTGCCTTGCACTTTGTTCCTGGAAACAAAATCATTTCTAGGATCCAAGCTCCAAGAAAGTTTGGGAAATGTGAATTTCAGTTCTGCAGTCTCAGCATAGGAAAGAAGAGTTTGAATGGATGTTAAACTACCCAATCCATAGTAACTATCACACCATTTTGGAAGGATATTCAAGGAATGCCTCTGGGGGAGGTGGCATTTAAGCTAAGACCATGTAAAGAACTGAGGAAGAAACTTTCCAGGCATAGAAAAAAAAACAAAACAAGGGTAACAACTCCAGGCATAGTGATTGAGGGCAATAAAGAACCCGGAGGAGTTAGGAGAAGCAGGGCTTAGGAGATCATAGTAAGGACTTGGATTTTATTCAGAGTACTGGAAAACCACAGAGAGTTTTATGAAGGGGATCAGCATACTCTGATTTGTATTTTTAAAAGAAAATTCTGAAAGAATGAAATAATGCCATTTGCAGCAACATGGATGGACGTAGAGATTATCATACTAAATGAAGTAAGTCGGACAGAGAAAGACAAATACTATATGATATCACTTATATGTGGAATCTAAAATATGACACAAATGAACTTATCTACGAAACCGAAACAGACTCACAGACACAGAGAACAGACTTGTGGTTGCCAAGAGGGAGGGGGGTGGAGGGGACAGGGCAGGGGGGTGGGGAGGGATGGATTGGGAATCTGGGATTAGCAGATGCAAACTATTATATATAGAATGGATAAACAACAAGGTCCTACAGTATAGCACAGGGAGCTATACTCGATATCCTCTGATAAACCATAATGGAAAAGAATATGAAAAAGAAGACATATATGTATAACTGAATCACTTTGCTGTACACCAGAAACTAACACAACATTGTAAACGAACTATACTCCAATTAAATTTTTTTTTTTTAAAGGGGGAATTCCCTGGCAGTCCAGTGGTTAGGACACCGCACTTTCACTGCAGAGGGCCCAAGTTCGATCCCTGGTCAGGAACTAAGATCCCACAAGCTGCGCCGCACTGCCAAAAAAAAAAGAAAGAAAGAAAGAAAGAAAAACAAATCTGGCCTCAAGGTGGAAAATGGATTGTAGATAAGCAAGGATTGAGCCAAGGAAACAAGACAGAACATTCTTGAGGATTAGAGATGATGGCGGTTGGGGTGAGGACATTGACCACAGAGATGAAGTTGACACATTCGATGTGTATTTTGTAGGCAGAACCACAGGAATTCAGAAGGAAATAGATGTGAGGAATAACAAAAAAGGAAGCATTAGGGATTGCTCCTATGTTTCTAATCTAAACAAAGCGTGGATAATATTACATTTACTGGGTTGAAGAACAATGGGGAGGACATTCGGTGAGTCTCCAACTTACCAAAACACCAAGTCCTTGATGTTAAAAAAAAAAAAAAAAAATCAGTTACGTAGACAGGCTGGAAGTGGACTCAACAAGAAAGCCTCATGTTTTGCTAATCTCATTCTTCAGCAAATTCAGAGTATTCTTATGGTCCTGGTGTAGTGGGTCTTAAACTCTGTGTATGAAATATTCTGACACAGGTGGGATCCATATTCAGACTGGGATAAAGGTTTGCATGGCAAAAGAAATGTGGAGCAGTGCAGAAGAGTTTGGAGAGTTGGCATCTAATAGCTGTGAGAAACAAAACTCATGAAGTATAAAGTCATTTGAAGGTGAGAGGCTGAGCTCTGAAAAGCCACATGAATTTAGGACTGTGGCAATTCGAAGCCCCATGTTTCCACGTTGGCACAGCAAAATAATCCTCAGCTCACCTACTTTCACATCTCTCTCCTCCTCACCTCTCTCTATTCACTTCCACCATCACAACACTTGCTAGAATTAGAATAAAATGCTTCCTGGGATTTATGAACCAACAGTTCAATGATAAAATGATGCCAAAAGCAAAAATGTAGATTATTATCTCTTTATAAACACAAATACTATTAGTAATCAGCCTGGGAGTCACCTAGAAGAACAAACTCAAAAGCCACTGCTCTAGACTACACTATAATCTCTTTGACAAATAAATAAACCAACAAGAATTTAAAAGTCTAAGCAAGAGACAGAAAGGGAGGCCATGCCTGTGCCGTGCCTCTCTTTAGCAATCAGAGCTCTTAGAATAGCTCTGTTGCTGGAGCAGAAGCAAATAATCTTTTGCTCTCCCTAAGCATTAAATCTTCCACATGTCTTTAGCACTCACCATGGGCATACCTGGTGCCAAAGCAGAAAAAGATTTAATTTCAAGTTGGTAGGTTCTCACTTTTCTGTGGTTAATAAAGAGGCAGGTGCAGTCAGCTAGGCTGTTAAAAAAAAAAAAAAGAGAGAGTGAAGATTGTTTATTTGACCAACTTCAGATCTTGCTAAACCACAGTATAAGACAACTCATAACTTGTTCCCAGCTCCCATATCTCAATCGCTTTCAAGGGAAGTGCTTCTGAAGGTATTTCACACTTACAAATGAAATTATTTTACCAACATAGGGCACTCTGAGCTCTGCATATAAGAATTTTTGAGCCCTTCTCCTACCCCTCTCGATATAAAAGATGTAAGTATGTAATATACTAAGCCCAAGAGTAAAGTTGCTAGCTGTTAAACTGATGAGTTGTGGGTTGTGGAGATGCATACCCAGTGTTCTCAAGAGTTAAAGCTTAAGTCAGAGCAATCTATCACCTGATAAAGGGAAGTTGCTCTGTACAAAAAGAAAGATTGATTCTTCTAAAGGATGGTGTTTAATAAAATAATTGGTTAGTAACTAACTGGTTGACTGATTTTGGCCAGTTTCCTTGTTTTGGAGCCGTCAATTTGGGCTCAGTTTCCATCTTTAGTCCAATCTTTGGCTGTGTTGGGATTTTCGTTAAGTGCTTACACCGAAGGGTAGGGAGGAGAAAGCAGAAGGGGCATGAGCCACAGTTTGTCATTTTATCACCTAACAGGAAAATGTATTCATGTGTAACTTTTCTTTAGAATCTCTTGGTTCTGAGCAGATAGCAGATATTTATTTAATAACATGTCTCTTGAATATGTCAATGAATCATGGTACCCATCTGGTGTAGGCGAATTCTACACTGGGGATTGTGGTTGCTTCTGTAACATACATTCCACTTCCCTCCTATGGAGAAAAAGCAATGATGCCTGAGGGAATGACGTCATTTAAAGAGACAGGCCTGGCTGCCTATGAGCAATCTCAACCCATTTTGCAGAGATTGGCTAAGAAATGGTCCTGTGACCCTTGATTCTGGCCAGTGAGAAGGAAAGGAGGTCTCCAGGAATGTTCTTCTTTGTTCTTGAGGGAGAGCAATAGGAAGCTGGTTTTCTCTTCCTCACTGTATGTGAATAAGGAGGCTTCTAGCCCCAAATGCTGCTGGCAGCCTTTTTGCGAACACAAGGAAAACCAACCCAAGAATGAAGCCAAATCTTAAGACACAATAAAGAGATGGAGAGAACCTGACCCTCTGATGACACTTTTTGAGTTACTGAATCAATCAAACATAAAGCCCCCTCTATTTCCAAACTGCCTTCTATAAAGACCTAATAAATAGCCTTGTTGTTTAAGCCCATTTGAGTTTGGTAATCTGTTTCTTGCAAATGAATTCCAATGATGTGAAGACTGACACCATTTGCAAAAAGAGATTTTTTTTAAGTATTATTTCAAATACGCAGCTTACCTCTCTTTGAAATAGATAATCAATAATTAACTTTTATATTACTTAAATGTCCCTAACAGTTCCTTCTCACTATAAAGCTGATTTTAAGAATTGAAAGTCTACAAAGGCAATAGGAAATCGGGGTTGATAGCATTTAGCTCCTTCAGAAATTATGCTCTCATTCATGTAAGTGTTTTACAGCAAATCTTATACTTAAAGTGCAGTTTTTGGTTCTTACAATTTGGCGATATTTAGATGTCTTCTTCTTTTATACTTTATTTATTCTTGGGAATTTCATATCAAAATCAATACAGAAGTAACTTAAGGCATGTTGTAAAATGGGGAGGAAAGCCACACCCAGCCATGTCCACCTGCTCTGTAATTAATTACCCCTTCTTCCACACATCCAGTGAAACACCCATTCTCTGAGTATCGGGTATGAAAGTGACTGTCCATCGCAGGATAGCATAGCCTCTAAGAGCATGAACTCAGATCTTGACTCTGCGGGTTATTAGCTGTGTGCTTTTGAGTGAAATACTTAATCTCTATAAACCTCCATTTATCTTCTGTAACTGAAGATAATAACTGTATTTAGTTCATACCACTATGATGTGGATTATATAAGATAATGCGTGTGAAGCACTGAGCATAGTGCCTGGTATGTAGAAAGTGCTCTAGAAACGTCATTAATATTCAGTTTGTGGTGCAAGTGATCAATGGATCTTACCTGCAGGGGAGATGTGGGCATTTTAAAAATGCAGCTTAATAAACCAAATTATTATCTAACAGAGTGGGGTTCAGGGGAGAGCTGTTTGGGGAGAACAGGCAGAGTGAGATATTCCTCTCCTTCTTAACATTGATCTCCTATCTGCCCACATGGAATTAGTCTGGATCCCTCTTCCCTCCTCCATCATCATAACACTTAAGAATTAACTCTGATTCCTTCACATGGAGCTCAGTGAAATAAAATGATGAAACACAGCAGGATGATAATATCATAGATTGTTATAAATACACTCAATATTGTGTTTTTTAAAAAATCTAGAATATAGAGAATGAATAAACAAAGGAATTAAAAACTAATATAGCCTGCTGATAGTGGCTCATTTACAAGAAAATCAAGAAACTGCTTGAAGGGTTAGGTAGACAGAGTATTGGCAGGGGTCAAGGGGATCTACCCCCACCAGCTGAGGGTAACCTTGAGCAAATCACAGGATCCCACTAGACGTGAATATCCTCATCTGTCAAATGAAGGGCTTGGACGTGAACCAGCATTTTACACCATGTGCTTCCTAGAGCCTGGCAGGGGTGTGAGTGAGAGGGGAGGGATGGAGACGGGGAAGCAGGAGCACAGACGACCATTCTTTGGGGTCCCCTCATTTTCTCTAACCAGAGCAGTTTCATGGTCACCTGCTTTATATACTCTGTTGCAATAAAACATTTGAACACGCACACACAAAAGATTAACTGCACAGTCTCTAAAGTCCCTTCCAACGCTGACTTGCCAAAGTTTCCATCCTCATGGCTGTGATCGCCAATCTTCCCAGCACAGCAATCTTTCCATTTCCACTGAACAGACAGGGGATGTTGTCAGCTGTGCTGCCTCCATGCTCCTTCCCTAACAGGAAGGCCTGGAATGTCACAGCTTCACAGCTTCTTTGACCAGGACACCTAGAGCAACAAGTCCACAGAGATGCGAGGATGCAGGGGGTGGGTGACATGAATGGTAGGAAGCCTGATCCTGACAGCAGAGACAGACAGACCTTGGACTAGGTCCTGTACAAGTTGCTAAATCTCCTTCAAAGCTCCTGATCTCTGAGGTTTTCCCTGAACCAACATTCTTTTCCCTATCCCATCTTCAAAGTCCCCAGAGAAGACAGACTAAAGAGATCCCATCTGATTACTCTCAGTACACTTGATTTTTTGGGGATCATTAACTATCCCCTTTCAGGGTCCCTGTAGAGTCTGAGATAGAGTTTATCAGGCTAAATTCCATGAAAGTTGGGTTTCACTGGTCAGAAACAAGGATTTATAATGCTAATTTTAATCAAATCACAATAATAGATTTTCCTTAGACAATCCATTTATTTAAGTTTCTTAATTTTTTCCTTAAATTCTGTAGTTCAAACATACCAAAAAGTAGAAAATAAAACAACGAACATTCATGTACTTACCACTCAGTTTTGTCAAAGCTTAAAATTTTGCCTTATAATTTTAGAGCTTTATAGAGTTTTTAAGGGGACAAAAAAATATTGCAGATAGGATGAAAGCCCCCTCCTCAATCCCATTCTTCTCCTTCTCACACTCCCCTCTACAGAAGGAATTACCATCTTTAATTTGGTGTTTTTCACTTTCATTCATGTTTTCATAATATTTCATAAAATATTATAAAATATATGTAATATATGTATAATATGTGTAATGCATGTCCTATGGAACATTACATATATGCAATGTATGTAACATGTAAATTACATGTATGTAATGTGTGCCATTACGTGTGAACTACATACACATAATGTGTGTATATTCAAAAACAATATATAGCATTATACTATAAATATTCTGCAACTTGGTTTTGGGTTTGGTGTTTTTTTGGTTCAAGATTTTACTTTTAAGTTTCATCCACACTGAGACATGTCATTCTAGATCACTTTAACTTCAGTATAATATGTCTTTGTATGAAGATACTTCAACTTATCCATTCACCAGTGAATGGAAGTTAAAGCTGTTTCCAATTTCCATCCATTACAAATGATACTAAATTGAGCGTTCTTATCCACATGTGAAAAAAATTTCCCTAGCGTAGCAGAGGATTGCTGGGGTGAAAATTAAGTTCACTCCAAATTTTATTTGATGTCCTAAATTGCTTTCCAAAGTGGTTGTTCCAATGTACACACCCACTTTACACCCCCACTAGCAGAGTATGAATATTTTCTTGTGCCACATCCTCACCAACACTTGGAACTAGCAAATTTCTCAGTTTTTGTAAAACTGATGGATGTGAAAAAGTATTTCATTATGGTTTTCATGAACTTTCCCCAGGTCACTGAGGAGAGTGAACAGCTTTTCAAAAGCATATTGGCCATTCATGGTTCACCTTCTCTGAATTGCCTGTTATTATCCTTCACCTATTGATACGTTGACTTGTCTTTTTCTTATTGATTTTTTGGGAGTTCTTTAAGTATTCCAGATATTATTTCTCTATCAGCTACATATATTGCACATATCTTCTCTCATGTCATGACTTGTCACTTATTTAAGTTGTCTTTGCTGTACAAAACTTTTGAAGGCGTCAAAGTTATCAGTATTTTCCTTTATGATATGTGGTTTTCAGGCCTTGTTTGAGAAGTCTTTTCCTACCTCAAAGTCATAAAGATGTTTCTGTATATTTTCTTGTAAAACTTTTAAAGTTTTACAATTTATACACATTCAATCTACTTGGAATCAAATTTTTATACATGGACTAAAACAGCTATAATTTTATCTTTTCCTATAGAAACAGTCAGTTGTCTTAACACCATTTTTTAAAAATCTGTTTTCCCGCTAATTTACAAAGCTACTACAATCATGTATTAAGTATTTATTCAAACAAGGGTAAAATCTTTATTAGATTGTGCTAGTCTATATTCCAAAACACTAACCTCCTATTTTGATTATTTTAATTTTTAATAAATCTGGTTATCCAGTAGGGCAAGTCCTCTTGCCTTGTTCTGACTTTAAACTTGTTTTGGCTATTCTTGGCCCTTTGTTTTTTCATATTTTAGAATAATAATCAATTTTAGAATAATATTGTCCAATTTTTAAAAGCTATTGGGATTTTGAATTTTATATTAATTTGAGCATTAACATCTTCAAAATACTGAATCTTGCCATTCATAAACATGATATATCTATTTAAGTCTACTTTAATGTCTTTCAATAAAGTTATCATTTTTTCTTAAGATGTCATAAAAGTTGGTTAGATTTATTCCCAGACACCTTAGAATTTTTGTTATTCTTTTAAAAGGTATCATTACTTATATTTTCTAACTCTGAAAATTCCCTACATTTGTGGCCAGTGTTTAGGGATCTTCGTAGTGAATGCTGTGACGTGCCACTTAGATCTCCCTTTAAGACTGAAGGGCTTGGCTGCCTTCAGTGGGAAATGCTACTGGCAAACACCCCCCAGCTGGTGGTCCTCTCTAGAAAGTGCCTTACCTAAGGTCACGTCTCTTTTCTGTGGAATCCCCATGCAAAGACTGATTGTCAGGGAGTTAAGAACTCATCCCCCTCTTATCAGCTGGGACAACTTTGAAGGGCCATTCCAGTTCTACAGCTTTCCTACCAAGGTCTTCATTGAGACTACATCCCAGCTCATCTTCTCCTCGATTCAGTCCTGCTTCTTTCTTGTCCTGTCCACAGGTATCTACCTCAAGAGCATGCTTCCTGCAGGTTAATCTCTATCTCAGAGTCTGCTTCCTGGAGAACCCAACCTGAAACAGGCCATGAAAGCAGATGCTAAAATGAGATTTGGGAATTGGGTCATCCTCTGCATGACTGACAATGAGGACCCATCACTGGCAAAAGGTAGAGGTGTAATTGTTAAAACTTCCATCAGTGGTAAACTGAGAGGGTATTCTGGTGAAAGAGAGTGCACAAGAGAATGTAATTTATCAGGCATTTGAGATATAAGGGGCAAATAATAACAAGAATAGTGGAATTGGGTGGTTATAGCTAAGATTCATTAATCCTTTGAAAAAGAGAAAGACCAACAGAAATTGTCAGTTAAAAACTAAACGTGAAAGCCAAAGGATCTTCATAGCATCACATACATAAAGTGGCTCTCACATCATGCAGCCTGAGGGAAGAGTGAAGAAATGCTAAGGACCAGGCCCAGGACTTACTCACAAGGGAAGCAGAGCTCCAAAGAAGATGAAGCTCTCAGTTCATGCAGGTCGGCTATGTAAGTTCAGAGCCTGGGCTGGGAAAGAGTGAACCCTGTCACAGGAATGAGGACGCCTGGGTTTATGAAACTCTTTCATCTCCTGGCACCCTGTGAACTTGCAGAAGTGGCCCACCCCTCCCTGTTCAGGTCTAGTTCTTTCCCCCTCACGTGTACATACTGAAGAGGCCTCTCTCCTGCAGGACAACATGCATCCCCCTTGGGACCTTCCCCCCCTCCCCTCCTGGCAACAAGGACAGTAACTAAGGTTAACCCAGTCCAGAACATGCTGATCCTGATTAAGAAGAACAGATAACACGCCAAAAAGGAGCTACAGGACCTAGAAAACATGTCCCAGCGAGAGCCAGGAGAGTATGCACTGGACTGGATCCTGAGGACGCTGGCTCAAGGGAAGCAGAAGATAAAGCTGAAGGGAGTGTTCAGGGCACCGTGACAGGACACGGGATTTCACAGGGGTCCAGTTAAGGACCTGGGAGATTGTGCAAACACCCTGCTAGGACGGCTCCCAGAAGCATGAAAAAGTGATGCCCCAGGGGTTCGCAAACTACAGTCTGCTGGCCAAATCCAGCCTGTGCCTTATTTTTCTACAGCCCGCAAGCTAAGAATGTCTCTTCCATTTTTAAAGGGTTATAAAAAAATAAACAAAGATATGCAAACAAGGCTGTTTGTGGCCCACAAAGCCTAAAATATTTACTTTCTGACCCTTTATAGAAAAAGTTTGTTTCACCCTAGCCCTCACTAAGTGAAGGGAGAATGCCAAGGAAGAAAGTAGAAGAAATACTCAGAGAAGTAGGCCTACAAGAGTGGACTTCCAGGGTCAAACTGAAAACTCCATAGGCTGACGATGCTCCATGGGAGGGCGCAAACAATAACGAGTGTGCTGGTGAGAGGCGCACCGGCCTCCCCAAGCTCAGTGGTGGCTCCCGTCTGCGGGCCAGGAATGACAGTCAGGGGCCCTTACAGAGCCTGGCTCACTGAGAGCAATGATGACACCAGGACCCTGAAACAACAGAGGCCAGATGGCGGCTCTTAATTGTCAGAAGCCGAGGAGATGCAATTATCATAATGAGTGGCAGGTTCAGAGAGGCAGGGGCATTAACTCTGATTATCAGGAGAAGGTAGGGCTGCTGTTTCATAATGTAGGCAGGGAAGAATATATCTGGCATTTAAGTGATGCACCTGGGTGCCTCTTGGTAGTTTCTTGCTCAGTTTTGATGGTACCTGGACAGTTACAGCAACCTTGGCTTAAGAATGGCATCAGTGATCACGGCGTCAGACCTCTCAGCAATGAGGATCTGGGTCACCCACCAGGTAAGCCACTGAGACTAGTACAGGTGCTAGCTAAGAGGAGGGAGGGGGACGGATCTGGCATGCCAAGTAAAGCAGGGATGGATGAGTATCGTATGTGGCCCCAAGACCAGCCACAACAAGAGGAGCTATAGTCCATCCCACTCATCTTCCTCTTACAAGTGTCCCCCAAGGAAAAGAATCCCACAGGAATCCTGAAGAGATGGCTCCCAGAACTTAGATGAATAAGTAGATCCCAGTGCCACCCACATCCCCTTCAAGACTAAAGAATTTATCCCCTGAGGTGCAGGAAGTAATGCCAACAGTTAGACCTCCTCTCCCAGCCCTCTTCAAGAAGTGTCTTGGTGGGAAGCAGCAGGTAACTCCAGAGCCACTCCCCTTCCCGCAGCATCCCACCCCTCAAAAGTGGTCACTTGGAGATGGAAAGGCAGGGCCTCCTCATCCCAACATGGGACGATTCTGCAGGGACTTGCCAGCTTCAGATCTTCCCCTGGGGTTGTCTGGGCCCTCCTTTAGGACCGCATTGCAGCTCAACTTCTCCCTTTGCACAGTCACACCCTTTCTTTCCATAGGTGTTGATATCAAGAGCACAACCTAACAACCTCTCCGCAGGCTTATCTCCACTCAGAGTCAGCTTCCCTGGAGCTCAACTGCCAAAAATCTTTTATCCAATCCTTGAATTACTTGACAGCTTCTCTTGGATACGTAAGTACATTGTCTAAAAAACAAGAAAAACTGTACACCTGAAACTAACACAACATTGTTAATCAACTCTACTCCAATACAAAAATTTTTAAAAGAAAGAAAAAGACAAACACTTATAAAAAATAAATTTAAAAAAGAGAAAGGTTTTTCTTCCTTTCCAGTCCTTACAGCTTCCATTTCTTTTTCTTGTCTGCCATCACTGACCAGAACCTCCAGTACATTGATAAATAGATACTGTGATGACAAGCCTTCTTGTCTTATCCCTCTCTGAAGGTAATATCATAGGGTATAATATTTACTCTAAAATTTTGGTAGGTATCCTTTATCAAATGCTTCTTTTCCATTTTACTAAAATTCTGTTATCATAAAATATATTGAATTTTCAAGTGCCTTTTCTGCTTCAATTTAAATGATTATATTTCTTCTTTAGTTAACGTTACATTAAAAGGGGTTCTACTGTTAAACCTTCTTTACATTAGTACTTAGTAAGCCCTACTTGGTTTACACACACACACACACACACACACAAATACGCATATATAAAACTCGTAAAGATACAGTTGGATACTGACTTATAAATATTTTATTTATGATTTTTGGTCCTATGTTTATTAGTGATTATTGGCCTCCAAATTTCCTTTTTCATGTTGACTTTTTCTGTTTTCAGTGCTGATCAAACTTTGATTTTCTATCAAAGTTACACTAGTTTCATAAAATGGCATTCACTCTTTTTATTATCTGGAACATGTGTATAAGATTGGATGTTTGATAGAACACACCTGTAAATGAGAAGTTTGGAATGTTTGTGTGTGTATCCTCATGCACATGTATATGTGTAGATTTTTTTCAAAAAGCTGAATTTTGTTAATGACTATAACTACTTGTCTGTTTCTTCTTGAGTCAGTTTTGGTAAATTTCTATTTTTCTATGAAACAGTCCACTTCATCAAAGTTTTAAACTTTATGGGTATTTGGTTAACCATAGTATACTCTTTTTATTTTTTAATATCTACTAAATCTTACCATGTTTCCTTATTCATTCCTAAAATATTTTATTTGTGCTTTCCCTCTTTCCTGCCCAGGTTATGAACAAATTGAGAAATCCAATAAAGGAGTAACTTTATTACTGATAAAGTTTAGGTGGGAGGTTGTATCTTAATATGAGAGCCAGAATTTGACTGACTGACTGACTAAGCAGAATACCCTGAAAGGGCTGCCTGGGTAAAGTCTATGACACAAGGGAGCAGAGGGAAACATATGCTTTCTCCAGATGCATTTGCCCGGAAAGAAGGTCAGAGCTGAGGTCAGTAAGCTCAGCTTATTCCTCTCAAATGTACTAATTAGGTAAATCATCCTACCTTCCTAGGGACAGAATGCATAAAGGAGAATAAGAAGGTCAGTTCTTAGATTTTGTCGAACTTTCCTAGTTTTTAGCATTCGATTTTTTTTTCTTAACATCTTTATTGGAGTATAATTGCTTTACAATGGTGTGTTAGTTTCTGCTGTATAACAAAGTGAATCAGCTATACATATACATATATCCCCATATCTCCTCCCTCTTGCGTCTCCCTCCCACCTTCCCTATCCCACCCCTCTAGGTGGTCACAAAGCACCAAGCTGATCTCCCTGTGCTCTGCGGCTGCTTCCCACTAGCTATCTATTTTACATTTGGTAGTATATATAAGTCCATAGCATTCGATTTTATTAGTTTACGTTCCCCGTCTCATATTTTCCTTCCTTTTAATTCTTGTGAGTTATTCTGTTCTGTTACTAGATTCTTAATTCATTAAATCCTGATTTTCTTCACTTACAATGGAAGCAGTTAAGGCTGCCAATTACACTCTAAGTAGCATTTTAGCTTATCACACTACTTTTATCTGTGACATTTTCATTATTGTTTAATTATAAATTTTGTCTCCATTGTTATTCATTATTTATCTAGTAATAAAGTCATTTTTAATTTCTAAAAATATTGGGTTTTTAAAATTTCTACCTATTGTTTTCTCATTTAATCCCACTGTGGTCAGAGAACTTGTTGTATATATGTTTTTTTTGGTATTTACTGTATTTACCAAGACTTTCTCTGTAATGGTACATGAGTTTTTTTTAAATGCCCCATGAGTCCTTGAAAAGAACTTGTATTTTCCTAGCATACTGTTTCTTTTTTCCTTATTTAAGGATCATCTTTACCTCTAAGAGATAAACACTACTATGTATGATTTTAATTTAGCTATATCAGCTTTCCGGTTTTTTTAATTTATTTTATTTGATTATTTATTTATTGGCTGCGTTGGGTCTTTGTTGCTGTGCACAGGCTTTCTCTAGTTGCAGCGAATGGGGGCTACTTTTTATCGCAGTGCATGGGCTTCTCATTGCAGTGAATTCTCTTGTTGTGGAGCATGGGCTCCAGGCACGCGGGCTTCAGTAGCTGCGGCACGCAGGCTCATTAGTTGCGGCGGGCGGGATCTAGGGCATGCAGGCTTCAGTAGTTGTGGCACTTGGGCTCAGCTGTTGTGGCTCGTGGGCTCTAGAGCACAGGCTCAGTAGTTGTGGGGCATAGGCTTAGTTGCTCTGCGACATGTGGGATCTTCCCAGACCAGGGTTCGAACCCGTGTCCTCTGCATTGGCAGGTGGATTCTTAACCACTGCACCACCGGGGAAGTCCCTATAAGCTTTCTTTTGATTAAAATATGTCTGGTGTATCTTTTGTCATGCTTTCACTTTTAACTTTGGGGTCTTTATGTAATAGATATGTCTCTGGCTTTTGTTTTGCTTTTCTTTTCAATTCAATATGATAACCTTGATCTTTTAACAGGAGAGTTAGTCCATTTACATTTGTTGTGACTACCGACATATTTGAATAGATTACTACCATTTTATTTTGTGTTTCCTATTTACTCTCAGTTATATTTATCTCCTATTTTGGGTTCTAATGCATTAAATGAATTTTCTTTATTTTTTTGCCCCTTCTCTTCTTGTTTGGAAGTTATATATTTCTTCTTCTTCTCTCTTTTTTTTTAATGGTTATTCTGAGGTTTTAATGTGCATACCTACCTTAACAAAGTTTATGTTTAATCTATATCTCTATCTTCCTCCTAAACAATACAAGAACTTAGAATACTTTAAATCCAATCAGTGCCTTCCTGTCTGGCATATTACTTGTGTACAGCTTTTAATTTTCCTTGTCTTTTTACCTCTAAATCATGCCATTGTTGACATTGTTATTTTGTAGAGTCAATACTAATTTAGATTTATCTCATGTTTACTGACTTATGTGTTCATCATTCCTTCTTGCTTCTCACTCCTAATTTCTGAATTTAATATGTTACTGAATAATCTGATGTTCAGCCAAATGATCATTCAAAAATGGGGGTGTAGGGGGCTTCCCTGGTGGTGCAGTGGTTGAGAGTCGGCCTGCCAATGCAGGGGACACGGGTTCGATCCCTGGTCTGGGAAGATCCCACATGCCGCGGAACAACTGGGCCTGTGAGCCACAATTACTAAGACTGCGCATCTGGAGCCTGTGCTCCGCAACAAGAGAGGCCGCGATAGTGAGAGGCCCGCGCACCGCGATGAAGAATGGCCCCCGCTTGACACAACTAGAGAAAGCCCTCGCACAGAAACGAAGACCCAACACAGCCATAAATAAAATAAATAAATTAATTAAAAATGGGGGTGTAATAACAAAATTTTATCTTTACCCTTTAGCCAATTAGTTCCCTTTGGAAGAATATATTCTGAGGATTACCAGAGTGGGGAGGGGAACACTATTTAGGGAATCATGTTGGGTGAATATGAGGATTAGGAAGGGGGAAAGAAAGAGGGCATTTTATCCACCAGGGGTAAAAAAGGAGCAAGATTCTTATAATCCACTTGTTTTCTACAGTGTCCTGAGCATTAGCAATATACTGTTTGAAAAACAAGAAAATAGAGTTTCCATGGACCTATGCCTGTTGAAAATATTATTCTTCTTTTTGCTCTTGAAAAGTCTGTTGTCAGTTCTTGTAAATAATATACTGTTTCTTTTTTACTGTTTCTAAGACTTCCTCTTTGTCTTTTGAGTTCTTAGATTTCATTTCAGTAAGTCTAGTGTATTTTGGCTGCTCCGGGTCTTAGTTGCAGCATGCGGGATCATTAGTTGCAGCATGCGGGCTCTTATTTGCAGCATGCATGTGGGATCTAGTTCCCCAACCAGGGATTGAACCCAGGCCCCCTGCATTGGGAGCGTGGAGTCTTACCCCCGGACTACCAAGGAAGTCCCAACTCTGGAAAATTCTTAGTCATTATCTCTTCAAGAATTGCTTTTCTCCCCACATGTAAAAGAATGAAATTAGAACACTCCCTAACACCATAAACAAAAATAAACTCAAAATGGATTAAAGATCTAAATATAAGACCAGACACTATAAAACTCTTAGAGGAAAACATACGAAGAACACTCATTGACACAAATCACAGCAAGACCTTTTTTGACCCATCTCCTAGAGTAATGGAAATAAAAACAAACAAATGGGACCTAACGAAACAAAAGCTTTTGCACAGCAAAGGAAGCTATAAACAAGACGAAAAGACAACCCTCAGAATGGGAGAAAAATATTTGCAAACGAATCAATGGACAAAGGATTAATCTCCAAAATATATAAACAACTCATGCAGCTCAATATTAAAAAAACAAATAACCCAATCAAAAAATGGGCAGAAGACCTAAATAGACATTTCTCCAAAGAAGACATACAGATGGCCAAGAAGCACATGAAAAGCTGCTCAACATCACTAATTATTAGAGAAATGCAAATCAAAACTACAATGAAGTATCACCTCACACCGGTCAGAATGGCCATCATCAGAAAATCTACCAACAACAAATGCTGGAGAGGGTGTGGAGAAAATGGAACCCTCTTGCACTCTTGGTGGGAATGTAAATTGATACAGCCACTATGGAGAACAGTATGGATGTTCCTTCAAAAACTGAAAATAGAACTACCATATGACCCAGCAATCCCACTACTGGGCATATTACCCAGAGAAAACCATATTTCAAAAAGATGCATGCACCCCAATGTTCACTGCAGCACTATTTTCAATAGCCATGGAAGCAACCTAAATGCCCATCGACAGACGAATGGATAAAGAAGATGTGGTACATATATACAATGGAATATTACTCAGACATAAAAAGGAATGAAATTGGGTCATTTGTAGAGACGTGGATGGACCTAGAGACTGTCATACAGAGTGAAGTAAGTCAGAAAGAGAAAAACAAATATCATCTATTAATACATATGTTGAATCTAGAAAAATGGTACAGATGAACCGCTTTGCAAGGCAGAAATAGAGACACAGATGTAGAGAACAAACATATGGACACCAAGGGTGGAAAGTGGGGGTGGGGGTGGGATGAACTGGAGATTGGGATTGACATATATACACTAATAGTATAAAATAGATAACTAATAAGAACCTGCTGTATTAAAAAAAAATAAAATTCAAAAAAAAGAATTGCTTTTCCCCTACTTCCTTTATTCTTTCCTTCAGGAACTATGATTAACATATATAAACCTTTTAATTCTGTTCTACATGTATTTTCACCTGTTTTATATATTTTCCATCACTTTATCTCTCAGTGCTAGTTTCCAGATAATTTTATTAGATCTACTTTCCACTTACTAATCCTCACTTCAATTGCATTCAATTACATTCCCTTCTGGAAGTTCTAGTAAGTTCTTTCAAATTTGCCTTTTCTTTTTTTAAAATTATTTTTTATAATAGTTTGTTCTTTTCTCATATTTTAAATTCCCTATTATGTGTCTTTAATTACTTAAAACATTAGTTTCATAGCTTCTACCCAATAACTCCACTATCTAAAATTATTGGAAACTATCTAATTCTAATGTGCTTTTTTAAAATCTACTAATGTACATTCATGGTAGCTTGTCTTCTTGTGTATTTTACCACTATATATCATGAGCTCATGTTCAGCAGGTATTTATCGGTGGGACTCCTGAGAGACCCGGATTAAGGGTTCATCCCACTATATCTGTTTTGTGTCTGCTTCTGCAGGAACCCCAGGGAATAGCTTTCTTGCAAACATTTCTCAGCTTGGAAGTTTCCCAAATAATGTAGACAGAACAAAATCAAATGTCAAACAAACACAGGTCCATAGAAAATCTTATTTCTTGTCTTTCACACTGTTTCTTGCTAATGCTCAGGACACTGTAGAAAACAACTGGATTATAAGAATCGTGTTCCTTTTTTACCCATGGTGAATAAAATGCCTTCTTTCTTACCCCTTTCTTAATCCTTCTATGCACTCAAAATGACTCCCTAAATAGTGGTTTCTCTCTCTCTCTCTCTCTCATAATCCTCTGAATATATTCCTCCAAAGGGAACTAATTGGCTAAAGCAGAGTTTCCAAAAAGAGCACTCCCAGAGCCCACTTTATAGGCAGAAGTTTTATCAGCTTCAAGGTAAACATCTACTAGAATATTAATGGGAAAAGTCAACAGGAAAAGGAAAAAGAGAGAGGGAAAATAGAGGGAAGGAGAGAATTGATATTTTTTGGCCACTGACATTACATCAATTTTCAAAACGACATTTTGTGGCAGATGGTCTCTCTCTATTTGCAGATGACACCCAAGGCTACACAGCCAGAACAGGGGCTAACCCATGTCTCCCTGACTCCCTTCCTCAGAAGGAAAGTCCACGAGCCTGAAAAGTCAGCTGATGGTAAACATTAGAAATAGAGCCTCAAGTAAAGGAAAGCTCAAGGCAGGTAAAAGTTCTGTTTCTAAGTGGACCATGGAGGCTGCTCTTTTTATAAACTCTGCACTAGCCAATTAATTCCCTCAAGATATACTGCCCCATTTCAGATTTTCACTTTTTATCCTCTCCAATCACACCTTCCCATCTCCCAGGTTTCCAACAGCAATCATGCTGATTCTCTAGGCTGGAAGGCCCAGACCACAGATGGAGACCAAGGAACAATTGGAGTGAAAGGCTTTCCCAAACCTCCCAATGTCAGTATCTGTGGCATTCCCCTTTGGAGACAGCCTACTTCCCTTGAAAGCCAGATATACCTGTGACATACATAAGGTTGCAAGGCAATGCATTTCTAGAATTCAGGCCTTCTGATGCTCCAGGACATTTTTAAAAATCGTATGGTCATCAAAAACTTCACTCCCAGCTGTGCGGAAAGTGACTCTGCAGTTCTCACTTAATTTTGGTTGCATTACCTCATTCTATACATCATTCATGATGAGCAAGGCACCACGGGGCTCCCTTGACTAACTCCTGTCGTCCTTGACGCAGCTCTAATTTATTTGGCCATTTACTTCATAAATGCTGTAAATCCTTTAGCTGAAAAAGGTGGTGCAGAAGTTTCAATGCAGTGGGTTCTCTCATCGCTGTCACAACAAGCAAAAGAAGCCAAGGCTAATAGGAATACTGACCTCCTATCATGTTCTTGTCCTTCTCATGTGACCCACCATCACTCTGGCAGCTGGGATGGAAAGGGTGAGAGAGAGGGGATTTTCAAAATTGTCTTTGGATGGGCTATTTATGTCTTCCAACCTGGCACTTTTCCTTGAACTCAAAGGGAAGACAGACTGGAGTATGACTCCTCCACCCCACGTAAATGAATACATTTACACTTCCTCAGCTGTTTGTGTTGGAAAAGAGCTAGAAGCTTCCCTGTGCCTCATGGGCCCATCCAGGTCTCTTGCATGTCAAGGCAGAAACTCAGGAGCACGTGGCCTCAGGCCTAAAAGTCAGGCACACCCAGCCATGCCCCAGGGAAATAGTTCCTCTCCGGTTTTTGTCTTGCTTACAGACACTGCTCTTGCCCTGGTCTTCATTATCAGGGCTTCATAATTTTCCTAAGAGGAGATAAGATGGAAGCAGACAATTTATTCTGGTCCTGCTAAAGGAGTTGCAGCATTTGGGGCTGGAGTCTGTAGGATTTTAGAACTGAATGCCAGTCGGCTCCAGGATTCAAACGCAATTAGATAAAAGAGCCTTTTCAGCCAAGGCTTAGGCTCATTCCAACCTTCTGTACCCTCTCCCCCAACCATAAAACACTTAGAACTGAGGGGCTGCAAGATGCTGAATCATCAGAGAGAGATTAGATCATATCCATGCACTGTGTGCAGACATAAAAGCAAACGTAAACATTTTAGAAAGGATTTCAACATCAAGGATTAAAGCAAAGGGGGTTTTATGTTTAACTAGGAGTTAAGCATAAATTCTATTTCCCCAGAATTCCATTAGTAAAGGTTTTGCTTCTAAAGTGTTTGGGGGCACTGTGCAATCTTTGCTTGAGACTTTGGGCCACAGTAGGATAAACAAGCAAAACACAAAGATACCAAAATTGACTGGAATTTCTCCCAAAATATGCAATGCACTTTGAAAACCGAAGGAAGAGACTAGCAAAAAGATACATATTGCTGTTTTAAGCCAAACCTTGCTTAAGAAAAAGGGAGCCAGAAAAGAAGCTCACTCAACAAAGATCATCTCTGAGTTCCCTTCTCGTAGAAGCCAACTAATCTAGTAATCGAAAGCATTTTCCATCTACCCATGGGTCCTGTTGAGCTCCTTAATTCTTGTATTATGTAAACCCTAAAACCAATTGCTAGAAGAATGTATCAAGGAAAGTTTCAAAGTCCTCTTAAGGTTAATTTCCCTCAAGAAATTCCTGGCTTTTCTTCTTTTGGTGCCTCTCTGTCCCTCTACTTAATTGCTTCTGTCTTCCTCCAGCCTAACCCCAACTTGATCTTTCTTACCAAGGTCTGCCCTAAGACTGGCAGAGCAGACAGAAAAGCTCTTTAAGAATACAGAGTTTACTATTAATAGCAGTGACACAGGCCTTGAAAACCAAGGCAGTCAAGTAAGGAAATCTGTCAGCCTGGATTAGCTTTCCAGCACCTGGGAGGTAGGACTTATTTATAAATAAAAATAGACAGCAAAAATGTCTGGCCCATTATAGGCCCCCGATGTCTGAGAAGGCCTGTATGAATCCAAGTCCAGAGGCTTTTCCCAGCTGTCCTCCAAACCTAGCAGCAAACTTTTGTTTTTTGAAACCGGAATTAACAAAAAGAAGGCTTGTTTCAGTCCAAATCAAAATCCCTGCTAGCAGAGTCAGTCTTCCATGGACTTTCAAACACTTACCCACACTTAACCAGATCCCCAGTCCTGGAACAGGAACCACCTATGTCACAGCATCCTTCAGGATTCATCTATCAAACTTATTGATGGGTTCCTGTCCAGAATGTGGTCCTTGCCTTCTACTTCGCTCTCTGGGCCTCCCTGCATTCTCCATGGAAGCACCATGCTTCCTCCAAGTGAAGTCTAAGCCCCTTACTTCTTAGCCTTCATAGAATTCCTTTCCTCATCACAGAATAGATTGTAAGAAATCAAATCAAAATCTTTTGAAAGAAGCCTACATTTTAGAGGAGCATTTTGAGGTTACTTTGCTAAGGCTGTGGGTTCTAGAAGCTGCATTCAGACACTTTTTGCCAAATTTAGAGTTCAGGTGACCCCAGGTATAATTCACTTTGATCAAGCAATGAAAGTATAAAATATTCACATAGGACTCTGCTCTTGAGGCTTTGTAGATTACACCATTGTGCTGCAATGGTCTCTGACCCAGAGAAGCTTATGGTACCACTGTACTAAAAATCTGCTTTCAGATATCTAAAGTAATGGAGGCCTCACACATACACACACACACACTGAAATTCCTTTGGAAATGGTAGCCCTATTGTGTAAGCTAATACAGTCGGCCAGAGCATTTTCTTATGTTGTTCAGCCTTTCAATTCCCATCTCTTATCTTCTAATTTTAACATCTCCTACTATAATAATTCTTGCCTTCTAGGGCGTCGTGAATTAGTAGACATTACCAACCCCCCATTAGCTACCCGTATTTGGTTCCTTTAATCTTTCCTCTGATCAGATTCCCCAAGTCCTCCTCACCTCCAACTATTCCTTCTTGCCCTTCTCCAAATTCCCTAGGGTTCTATGCCCCTAAACTGAGCTTTATAAAATCAAAGTGATATTCCAGATGCTCGTTCACCGAGAAGCCAAGAGACCAGCTGTCACCTCTGGTCTCTGTTACTCCGTGACTCAGGGTACGTGTCCCAAAATAGGTCTGGCCTTTCGTGCTGCCTTCTCTCATTGCAGTCTGGCTGCTCGGGGTCTGGGCACTATCACCCCAGCTCCCCTTTGGCATTACTGCTTTCCAGGTTTCTTCTCCCCATCAGGGGTACATGTTTCAGACTATTTACCTTCAGACTTGAAGAGGTCACCGGTCAGCACTCCCAGAAAAGATATGTCTTTATTATCATCCTGGTTTGGAAATAACCCCCAAATTTCTGTAAACATTTTTACCAAAACCAAAACAAAACAAAATAACACAACACCAAAACCAAAAGACAAACAAACGCTGTAAGATTTTCCACGCTGGAAGGAGAAAGCAAGAAGGAACATTATTTATGATTTTAGGCTCTTAACTTCAAACAACATTCTGGAGAAAGTAACAGAACATCCCAGGCTGGACCTGCCTCAGAAAGGATTTGATGGGCTTGTGAAGGGTGACTGAGCACCATGCCTGGACCCATAGGGAGAACATTTTCCCCGGCTATCGTCAATTCCCCTGGGGCTACGTGGCCCCGCCATAGGCTTCTGTGTGGTGCTTTGTTGCCTGGGAACCCTGCTTTCTTCTCCCTGCCTCCCCCAGGATCTGCCCTCCTCTCCTTTCTGGAAACTCAACTATGGCAGGTGGCAGGAAGGGTGTCCATGGGAATCGAGGGTCCCCACCCTCCTCCAGGAAGGGGCAGGGGCCCACGCTGTGCCCTGGGGAAGTGCCCTGGGAGGGCTCATTTCAGGAACTCCCAGGCCCACAGCACTAATCCCTACAGCTTCAGGGAAAAGAACATTCCTATTTTAAGAGGGCCTGGGTAACGTTGGGCTCACCCAGGCCTGAGTCACTCCTCCTCTTTAGGGTTTGTGAAAGAAATATAGTTCTCAGCCTTTAGCTCTGCAGGCTTTATTTTCTTCAGCCTCAACGATCAACTGGTTTACCATAAAATGTAAAAGGAGCTAGCAAAGCAAGGGTAACCGGGGAAGCTATGGTGTCTGGAATTGTAATAGCAGAGGCACAGCTAAGAGTTACGTGAGATCTAAAAATAAGCCACTAACCATATCCTACCTCCTCTAATACACATATACAGGTACGTAGAAGAGAAAACCACCAACAGTGCAAAAGAATCGATAAAGAACACTGTGATGAACCACAGCCCACCCTGACCCAAAGAAGTAGCCCTACCCTCATAGTGAACAGTCTTTTAAGCAATGAGGATATTTCGTTGTAAGCTAATTCACTATCATACTTGAGAGTATAGAACCACCGGGGTTTTCACACCAGCCATTGCAGTAATTAGAAAGGAATCACATCAATGGCATTTGCTACCCTTTGTGTAAACCACTGCAGGTAAGTTTGAATTCTTGCACAGTTTGCCTGCAAAAAACATGTACTTCTTCCTTATTAGCAAGTTACTGTTTAAACAACTTTGTGCTTTAATATTAACATAATAACAGTTCATACTTATTGTACATTTACACAATAACTCATTACTAATTCACTTAATCCTTGTAACAGCCATGGGAAGTGCCATGGGAAGAAACAGAAGCTTAAAGAGCTCAAGTCACTTGACCAAAACCACACCATTCAGAAGTGTTACAGTTTCGATTCAAATGTAGATCTTCCTAGGTGCTCACCTTGAGAACTTAATCACATTTCTACATTGTTGTTTACAAAACCAAATTTTGAGTACTAAGACTGTCAAACTTTATTTTAATGGCAAATTCTCAATCCTCCAGCTAGTCAAGCTGATTTTTCACACATTTTAAATGACATCAGTTAAAACCCAGTTTGTACTCTATTCTCAGACTTCCATATTGAATATCACATTTTGGGTTTGGCTTAGCAGTATAAGTACCTGGTTCAGGGAATTACAAGCTCCTCTTTATGTTTTTTCCCTTGAGAAAAGTAGTGGCCAGATCTAAATGGAATGATCCTGGCCCCAGGTTATAAGCTCCCAATTTTTTTTTTTTTTTGTAATTTATAAACATTTATTCTCTCAATTTATGTGCTTCTCACAGACTAAAAAGAAACTATTTGCTGACTTTCACTGGTCCATGAACCACACTTTGAGTAGCACTGATTTATTCTATTACCTTCACACACCTTTATCCACAGGGTAAAGATAAGCTCCCAATCCTCTAGGACTACCTCGGTTTCTGTTTGTTTGCTTGGCCTGCCACTACAAAACACCACAGACTAGGTGGTTTAAACAACAGAAATATATTTTCTCACTATTCTGGAGGCTAGAAGTCCTAGATCAAGATGTTGGCAAGATTGGTTTCTTCTCAGACTACTCTCCTTGGCTTGTAGGTAGCTGTCTTCTTCCCTGTGTCCTCACATCATCTTCCTTCCGTACCTGTCTGTGTCCTAATTTCCTCTTCTTATAAGGATTACAGTCATATTGGATTGAAGCCCATTCAGATGACATCATTTTACCTTAATTACGTCTTTATAAAGACCCCATCTCCAAATACATTTTGAGATACCGGGGGTTAGAATTTCAACATATGAATTTGGAGAGGGGGGGACATCATTCAGCCTGTAACAGTATCCTAACAACTTCCTTTTACAAAGTTGTCTATGGTACATATATAAATGCCTTTGACCCTGACAACCACTACTTTCTCTAAATGCATTTGTGTGCATTTAGACAAGTGTATGATATAGACAAGTTTTTCTATGACCAAACCATAGTTCTTATTCAAACACTGTTACTAGCAACATCAACCATATTATAGTTTTCATCTTAGAAGACATCATTTGATCTCATTTGTTAAAAAAAAAAAGTGTAGAAAATATTTTTACCAATTATGAATTAACAGTTAGTAAAAACAAATTCTAGATTTTTAAAAATTTATTGAAACCAATAATGTCTTCTTAAATTATTACTGTTATATACCTGGCATTTAAAACTGCACAACCTCTAATCAAGACAGAGCCCAGCATAACTTACCCTGGGCCCTCAGCATATGTCACAATTCCTGGTCATCCCATGGGAAGATTCAAGTGACCTGAAGAGGCAATTCAGATGTGTATAGTTGCATCAGTCTAAAGGCTATCATTATGGGGTGCCTACCAATTTAACATATCGTGCCATTATGCTAGGTGTGTTATGTGCATTAAACCATGTATCCCCTCAATATCCCTGCAAGAAAGATATTGCCTCTGCTTTACCAGTGAGCAATCGGAACATCAGAGAGATTAAGTAAATTACCCAAAGTCACACAGCTCACAAATAGTCAAGATAAGTCTTATACATGAACCTAGTCCTGTCTGACTCCAGAAACTTTTTTTTTTTTCCCCACCACATGTTACTTCTTTGACTTCTTCAGACAGGCAACAGTATACTCTCAGTGGCTCAGAACTTTTCCTGGGCCATAGCAATATCCAATCTAGTTCCATCAACTGTTAGTTTTGATAAATAAAATAACAACAGCATCTTGGTTTCTATGTCAGAGCTGCAAAATAAATCATAGGGTATTCATCATCAGAAACAAAATCTACATCTGTCTTTGGGTGGTGATGAATGTTAAGGTTATGTAAAACAACAATGATGTACTTATTTATCATCAAAAAAGTAAGTTATATTGAGTAAACCTAATTAGTAATCACCAGCTACCTTGTAACATCTCCAGGACTGCAGTCTTGTGTTCCTACAAAACATGTATTTCATTGTTTAATTTTGTCTGTTGAGTGCCCTGGCTTCCCAAGCAAGATTGTAAATGTGTGGAAGGCAAGAACCCTTTCTTATCCTTCTTTGTATTATCTTGCGGTGCTAAGTATAGTGTCTTGCACAGAGTGATGCTCACTAATAAATAACCATCAGCTTTAAAGTCTTTACAAAATGACCACCAAGAGAAGCCCATTGGAAGACTTGGTGTTGAACCTCACAATCGTGCAACAGGGTGTCTAAGAAATCCCTACAACTAGCTGTGTTGAGCCAGGTTCTCAGCTCTGTGAGGTCAGATGTGCCCTCTCTAGACCTTGATTTATAACCCCAAATGCCTGAGGGATGACCAATGGTGCTGGTGAGGTATGTTTTTGTCATAATTGTGTAATTCAATTTGTTTATGTATAGTAGGAGGTAAAAGAAACTTTAGCAGGCCCTACTTGGGGTCCCCAACGGCAATCCTAAATAGAGCAGGATTCTATATGGGGCTCTCATCAACGTGCCTACGGGAGGCCAGCTGAAGCACCCAGTCAGTCCAAGGCTACCAGTATAACTAGAAGTGCCTTCCTCCATCCTTCTGTTGCTCAGTTGTCTTCTATCTCAGCAGGACCCCATTCTCCTGGCTGAAAAGTAGACTACTGAGTTATACCAACAGGCAAAAGCAGGGTAGTTATAACTAGAGCTTTACTCTAAAAACAAAAAAACTAGGCACATCGCACTTCTTTGCCTAGAAGTAAAAAATTAACAATAACTCAAAGGAACATATAAGCACTCCCAGTACTTAAAATTGAGCCCCAGGGCCCCTTGGCAAATATAACAAAAACCCTGATGCCAGAGATAAAGAATTCTTTTTCAAAGGAAAGCACTGTCTTCAAAAGATAGAACTAATAGTGAGAACACGATCAGATGGATACTGGTAGATCAAGTCCCCAGGGAAAAAGGCATTGTTCAGAAAGCCTGCTTAGATGAACAGAACTTTTCTTTAGTTTGGTGTCTCCTTTCAGCTCGGGACTTCTGTTTGCAAGTCTGTCCTACACCCTTGTATTTGTCCCAGACTAACTCTGGGCACCTCTTCTTGAGCTTTCTACACCTCAGACAACTAAGAAAATTATAAAATTGTTCAGCCTATGGAGAAAAAGCCTTAAGAATGGCTGACAGATGAGGTGAGCTTATGGGTTTCCTGTTCCTTTAAGAAGCCAGAGATGCTTTGATGTGGAGTTTGAAGCAGTTGAGAAATCACGCAAGCTCTAGAGATTTAAGTGGTTGCCTCTATGCTCAGAAACTAGGGCCACCTTAAGACTGGCATGATGCCCTCATCCCCTTGCCTAGGAAGGCTTTATCTGCATCACACCATCAGGTAGGTTATAAATACACTGGCATCTAGAAGCAGAAGCAGACGTGGAGGGCAATGAACAGGAAAAGGTCTTTCTGGTAAAACTCTTCTAAATCTGAGTAATCTTCCTCAGAAGACACTGGTTTGCAGAAGACAATGATTTAGATTAGGGAAGAAGGCTGTGAATTTCCAAAAGTGAAATAAGCATAAATGAGAACAAGAAGGTAAAATCTGAGGCGCAAAGTCTTGCAGATGATAGAACCTGGATTATCCAAACCACCACCAGCAATGCTTGTGAAAGCATTATCCTAGTGTAGACTCAGTATATAGCTTAGTACAGAGCATTCCTCAAAAACAGCAATTCTAGAAAATGAAAGAGGACACCAGGGCCCCAGAAGAAGTGAGTCACACCAAAGTCATCACTACACAGCTAACCCACCCCTTTCATCAAGACAGAAATGACTCCATCTTAGCCATGGCTTCCATGATCTCATCAGCAAAGATATTGAGACTCTGCCATTCCTCTGTGAGGGAAGATTGAAACTGTGCCACAGATTATTTCACCCAGAACATCTCAGTCTGATTGGATGGATGGGATGAGGAAAAAAATCTGTCTCCCCATGGTAGTTTCTTTAATCCTGTTGTTGGCAGGATACTTGTGCAATGGAAATTAAGATGCGTCTGGATGTACAGGGCAAGGCCTGAACCTAGACCTCCTGAAGATTTGGAGAATGGTTGAGACACTTTCATTGCAAGTGAGCAGCTTGGCTAAAGGGCAATTTATGGGCTTACTAACAGTTCAGGGGTGGATCTAGTTTGGTGCATAGATGGATCCAGGACTCAAATAGTATGATCAGGACATGGCTTTTTTTCCTTCAATTAGTCCTGCCTTCCACAGTCTCCAGTCCCACATGACAGCATTGGTGGCACAGACCTCTCAGCCTCTCAGGCGCCCAGCCCAGCACATAGGGGCACAAGTTCTATCCCCAGTAAAAGTCTGACAGCATCTGATTAGATCACATGTTCTCCTCCAAACCTAGACTATGACCTGGAACATGTGGATCAGGGGATGGAATCAGGTACACCAAAGCCACATGGACTGAGTTAGAAAGAGAAGAATTCAAGCTATGGTTACCATAAGAAGAAAAAGTGAAGAATGGCCATCATCAAAAAGTCTACAAATAATAAATGCTGGAAAGGGTGTGAAGAAAAAGGAACGCTCCTACACTGTTGGTGGGAATGTAAGCTGGTAGAGCCATTATGGAGAACAATATGAAGGCTCCTCAGAAAACTAAAAATAGAGTTGCCATATGATCCTTCAATCCCACTCCTGGGCATATATCCAGAGAAAACTATAATTCAAAAAGATACATGCACCCCAATGTTCATTGCAGCATCATTTACCATAGCCAAGACATGGAAGCAACCTAAATGTCCATCAACAGAAGAATGGATGTGGTACATATACACAATGGAATATTACTCAGCCATGAAAAAGAATAAAATAATGTCATTTGCAGCAACATGGATGGACCTAGAGATTATCATACTAAGTAAAGTAAGTCAGACAGAGAAAGACAAAGATCATATAGAATCACTTATATATGGAATCTAAAAACTGATACAAGGGAACTTATTTATAAAACAGAAATAGACCCACAGACATAGAAAACAAACTTATGGTTACCAAAGGAGAAGGGGACGAGAGGGATAAATTAGAAGGTTGAGATTAACATATACACACTACTATATATAAAATAGATAACCAACAAGGACCTACTGTATAGGGAATTATACTCGATATTTTATAATAACCTATAATGGAAAAGAACCTGAAAAAGTTATATATAAATACATATATAAAACTGAATCACTGTGCCATATATCTGAAACTAACACAACATTATACATCAACTATAATTCAATAAAAAAAGAAGAAGAAAGAGTGAATACCAAATGACAGAAACAATGAATGTCTGCTGTAATTAGTGAGCAGTCTTGAAGCTCATGTTTGCAGAAAGCTTTTGTCTTAGCTTGGGTTTCCCCCAGAAAACAGAGCCTGAGATAAAGGCTTGAATATGGGTCATTAATTTACAGAGATCAATCCAGGAAACAGTTGAGAGCTGGAAAGAACAAAACAGGAAAGAAGAAAAAAATAACGCAAGGTATATTGCAGAGATTTGTAGGAGCAGCCATCCAGGAAAGGAGCATTTATTGACCGGCTACCATCCTCCATTGGTCAAGGATTGCCGTTCCAGGCTTGCTCATGCATGAGAACAGCCTAGTGAGTTCCAGTAGGTGGCCCACACTGCCAAGTCAAAAAATCCTGGAGGCACAAAGATGGAGATAGATGCTGTAGCTGGTTTCCATGGTAATGGCTGGAATAAAAGGTAGGGCAAGAGGATGTGTGGTAGGGAACAAGAGTTGGCCAGTACACCTTTCCTCTTGGGTACTTAAATTGCTTTGCTTTGTTTTATTTATTGCTGCAGGTTCATTTTTCACCAAAAATAAACTGTAAAAAGAAGACACCACAGGGCTGGGTTATGGAATTACATGAGGAATAATAGGGGAAGACTTGGGCTTGAATCCCTACTTCACCACCAGCAGTGTCATTTACAGCAAGTCAATTAATCTCTTTGATTATCATCAGTAAAACATAGATGTCGATAATGCCTACCTTATGTGATTTGAGGGAATATTATTAGTATATAAAGTCATCCTGTCACTTTAAATGTTATTTTCATTTCCACTATTCTTAATTACAAACAAAGGAGGCTCCATAAATTTTAAATTGTTTATACAAACTAAATGGACTTTTATAAGGGGCCCTTCTAACTACTTCTGCTTTTCTCCTGTTTATGAAGTTTGCAATTCATAGTGTTTAAAACAACATCCAGCTCACTGCAGAATAAATGATGTACCACACCAACAGAAAAGTTGCAAATTATCATTGAAATTGCCACAGGATACACCATCAAGATTTCCCCCAAAATTCTAATTTCTTGAAGATGTATCACCATTATCTTTTAAACCTCACATGAAAATCTAAAATAAGTGGGATGGGGAGGGTGGGAGGGAGGGAGATGCAAGAGGGAAGAGAAATGGGAACATACTGTATATGTATAACTGATTCACTTTGTTATAAAGCAGAAGCTAACACACCATTGTAAGGCAATTATACTTCAATAAAGATGTTTAAATAAAATAAAATAAAATAAAATAAATAAAGTATTACTCATAGTAAAAAAAAAAAAAAAAAAAAATCTAAAATAAGGGAGGGGTTATTTTATATCCAGCCATGTGGTCATTCAGTTTCCAGGAATTTAGAAAAAAAAAATGTGTACAATTCATTTGTTATCATTGACAGCAGCCCATATGCCTAAGCATTTGCTTTCCACAGTTTCTGAGAAACGTGCTGAGAAAAAAAAAATGCTGAACGCAAACATAATCCCAGATCCCTGACGTGACACTGTAGCCAGAACATCCAGCCATGCAGCCCATCCCTCAGTCCCTGAGACTTCATGGAGCCACCCCCAAGCCTCCATCTCAGTCCCACGCGGTTTGGTCTCTCGGTGTTTCTCAGGCACTGAGCATCAGTGAATGAGTCTCATACCCTTTTACTTTGGAAGATCCTAACTGCTCAGGGACTAAAGGCAGGAAGCCACCTCTTCCCTCTCTCTCTCTATTTTTCTTCTTCAACCTGGCTTTAATCCTAAAGTGATTCAAATATTTTCAGCAGAAAACCAAACCATCCCTGGAAAAGAGTGCACAAAGATGGTCCATACCACACTCCAGACTCCAGTGAGAGAAACACGTAAATGCCCAAGTCCCTTTTAGTTCCCAAACTACCTCAACCTCTACATCAAACTCCATCATTCAAATCAGCTAGACCCAACTGCCCAAAAGCAACTTGATTGCAAATCAATCTCTTGCAGATATTTTGGAAAATGTCTATGAAGAAAAGTCCCTCTTTGAGTTATCCTCATCCGTCCCCAAAAGGTGAATTTCATGGACGTTACACAGCCTATATTTTAAGTCAGACCATGTAAATGTACTCTCCAAGTAAGATGAAAATCCATCCGTTTGTTCCTCCATCATGTACTAATAAGCAAACAGACAAACTTCCATTTATATGAGAAAGAAACCAACAGGTAAGTCATTCCCATAGGAATTTCTCAGCTCAAATTTTAGGAAAAGAAAAATGGTGGGGATGACAGGAAGGTTAGGCAGAAGCATAACTGAGATGAGGCTTTTTTAGAAGGAGCCAACTCTAATGCATGGGAGACAGGAAAGTAATCCTTAGGTCAAATTATTGAGAGAAAAAATATCATTGATCAACCCAGCCTAGGGAATGATTCTTCTGGGATCAGATACCTACTCCTGGTCCACTCAACACTCACCTGAGGAGGGCCGGGTCACGCAATCTACTGTCTACACTGGAGGAGCTTAGAGAGGGTGAGCTGATTTATGGGAAGGGGCCTGTGGGAGGGACTGGTACAGCACAGCCTGTCTTCAGAGACCTAAAGGACAAACTGTAGACTTGTGACAGCCACGCAATGATGTCTACTGGGGAAGAGACTCTTCTTCCCGATTCGTCTATGCTCAGACAGGTGCCATATTCACCACTCTGATCCTATGCGACTTGTTTGAGCCAAGATGAAAATAGAGTGTAAATAAGAGGCTTTACCCTGGCTTCTGTATACTGTTATTGAGAATGAACAGACTTGGACGAAAGGAAGCTGCCTGCGGAGTATGAATGAAGATGGCTCCAAGATACACCAAGCCACCAAAACACTATGGCCACATTCAGAACGTGTGGTTTGCATCAGGAGTAATGCATTCCTTCAAACTATGGCAGAGTGTGTTCAAGGGTGTCTTACTGCCAACAGAACTAGAACAACGTCCCCATGAGAGCAATGAAGCCATGAACACCTAACCCACCACAGATGTTTGAAGACTCAGCTTGAAAAGCTGAGGGCAAGGCCCTGGGGCGGGTACGTTTTGATCAGGAGAAGGACAGAGAAGCCTCTGGAGGTGTGCTTCCAAGAGACAGTACAATCAGGATCTCACTTCACAGATCAGGAAACTGGAGCCCAGTGGGTTTAGAGTCTAGTGTGTCTTTACATAGAACATGGGCTTTCCTTCCGGTCCAGGGCTCTTCAAACATTGATTGCAGGCTCTGGGTTTGAGGTAGGAGGATCAGAGAGAAGATGACATGTAACTATCACAGCTATGTTTTTCTGTAGTAGACTTCCAAACTAAAGACATTTTTCACTTGTCAAAAGTGGACAGTGTCTTGAAATACAATGACTGAAGGGCAAATGCTCCTTGACTTGATAAAGCCTGTTTATAATTACAGCATTAGCACAGACACACTTTAATTCAAAATCATGAAAATGACCTTAGCTGGGCTATTAGGCCTATATTAAAATCATGGCTGAGGATCCACTTTCTAGCCAAGCTCCCATTTTCAGATGCCTGCCCTTTGTTAAAGGATTTCCTTTAGCCTAAAATGTCTTAGGTCTGTTCTCTGACCACTAATGACTCTTTGACAATATCTCAAATAGAGGAAGCCAAAAGTACATCATTCACGCCTGAACAGATAACATTATTCCACCTCTAGTCCAACCAACTGTGGGTGAGGGGCTGGGTGGCCAAGCCCTGTCACTGTCATCCTTGCAGGAACTTGGGGAGGGGGCACTATAATGGTCCAAAGGATCCTCTGGCCCAGCCCTCTCATTTCATACATAAAGAAATGGAGGTTCAGAGAAGACAAGTGATGGTCCAGGGCCACCACCCAGTGGCGGGAGAGCTGGGCCATACCAGTAGCCACTCTAGATGATCACTGCCCAGTCAACTGAAAAACATATAAATTTTGAAATTACAAATATTATCCTCTTTTACTTCCCAGATTGTGCTTCTGAAAACATCAGTCTTCTAGATACTTGGTTTAATAAATAGACAAAGAGAATGAAAGAGAGAGAGGGCAGAATAAGTTCATCCAAGGCACATAAGCATGAGAAATACTACACATCACATTCCCTTCTCAGAGATTCACATCACACACCAGGGAATCTGAGAAAGAAGCCCAGCAGTAAAGAAATCTGTTTAACTCAAAACTCTTTTTCCATGTCATATCTCTTAACATCCTACAGACCCAGTATTCTAGGAAACAGACTTTGGGACACGCTGGCTTAGTGAGAAGAGAAATGAAATTTCAAAATAATTGGGCTGGAAGGTAAAGAAATTGAAACAGTCTGGCTCATGTCAAGAAAGAGTTCAGAAATGGCACCATGTCATCTTCAGTTTCTTCCCCTGGGTCTTTCATGCCTGGAACTTGGAAAGAAATGGAGGCTAAGGGTGTCCTTGAGTAGCAAGGATAAAGAGAATGAATATTTTTCTTTAATTTACCATTAAAGGTTTGTGTAAAGCAGTAAAAACACAGACCCTGCCTTTGCCACTCTTCTCCATGGGTACTTAAGTCCCCACCAGAAATATAATGCTGAGAATAGTATTCCCACATATTTATAACTTCTTTATGACAAACTGCCATGATTTTCTTTTCCCTCATAAAGTTACATTCCTACCTCAGAAATGGTGAGGAAATCAAATTTGGCCCTAAAATAAATTAATTTGAAAGGTTTATAAAAATATTAGAGACTTTTAAAAAAGGAATAGGGGACCTGAATATCCCAAAGTGTGAAAATGCCACATTTTTACACTCAAATGATTTAAAATAGATGAACAGAATGCTTCCAAACTTTCTAAAAATATGCACCTTCAGGCAATTAAAAAAAAAATCCATCTAAAGGGTCATTTATTTTAAGAACCTAAAAGCTCAATTTAGCACGCCAGTGAGCTCCCACAGCTGACTGGATCTGGGAGACCAGGGCTGAAGAAAGGTCATTCACACTCCTCCCTGACTCCTTAATGGTATGTTTAGCCAGGCTAATTTTAGACCTGTCGGAAGCTTTTGATTCAGTTAATCATAAGGTGTTGGTGACAAGACTGTGGTCAATGGCAGACGTGGGCTGAGTTCTTTTTGAAGTCAGTTGGTGAGTTCATTCCTGGAAGGAGGGGGTCCACAGGTAGTCATGGGGGACTGCTCGTGATTCACATGCATTTCCTGGGAGGTCTCTCCTCCCCTCCCTATTTACCCTACATGGGCAGGAGACCCGGGAACCATCAGTGGAAGCAACACCATCTTGATGATCCTCATCTCATTATCATCTTTTCTGCTGATCCATTCAAACTGTCTTATCCTTTGGCTTGGCTCATAGTTATTTTGGTTTGGGCAGGAAGTAGCTGGCTTCAAGTCAACCTGGAGAGGCTGAGGTTGTGATCTTTCGTCAAAGGAAATGCTTTAAGGATGTCAGAGGTGGAGCTTCGTCATAGCTATTCACAGATAGAGGCTCAGTGACAGGTCTTTTAACAGGTGCTTGAGCATGGACAAAAAAAGTCTTATTTTCTTGGATTCAGGGATGTGTGTGCCTACACCAGCTTCCAGAAAAAGAATAGTTACAATTAGCTACCCTCTGGTTCATAGAAGTTTCACCATAGTAATACCCACCCTTTTCTTGACTTTGCCAAGTTTTACAGGGGAATTTCATTACCCTATTATTCATTAAAGGGAATTTCTTTAGCCCTGTGAGTTTTCGGTACCAGTCAGCTCAAATCCTTTTCACCCACTCAAGGTTTAACATCCTCCATAAAACTATCTATAGCAAAGAAGATATCAATGTCAATGTTCTACTCAAGAACTCAACAGCCCGAGTGAGGGGGAAAATATCTAGCATTGTCGCTTACTAGATTCCAACAAATTCTGATGCTATAAGGGAACTCAGGGCTAATCCATTATCACCCTTTCATTTTATAGAATGGGAAAGCAAGACTTAAATTTCCTCAATGGACATAATAATTCAGTGGAACCAGAAAGTTTCCATGGAGCAAGAAATCTAGTATTATCTTTCTAATCTGTATTGATCACTCATGGTCCTTACCATGAGTCAAAAAGTGTGGAGAACAGGAGGAAGACGAAAGGGATAGTAAAGAGAGAAGTAAAGGGTGAAAATTTTTGATGAAATAAAGAAAGTCAACTAGTCAGCGGCTTCCTGTCATCTCCTGTCATCACCCTTTTCTTCCCAACTATTTTTGGCCTCCTCAGATAAACCAAATAGCAGCAAGTCTCACTGAATATCCTTGGTCACCCATATCTAAGGGACAAAAAGAAGCAGAGGCAAGTATATCTAAGTGAACCCCATTTTCCAGCTTTGGGACTATATATGTCTCAATGGTTAATATTGCAACTGTGGATTTTAAATGCTCATTTCATTTATTTGACAGTCATCTACTGAACATCTGCCATGTGATAAGAATCTGCTGCACACTCCATGGGATGTGAATATGAAGGAGATGTACTCTTGCCTCTAGGAATTTAAAAAGAAGAAAAATATTTCTCCTGGTTGCAAAAGTCTAAGATTGTGACATTTCACACTAACAATTATAACACAGGGAGGAATCAGATAGAATCCCCGAGAGATTCGACCTGAATATTACGGGAGCCCAGAGAAAGAGTAAGTCATTTCCAGGAGGCAGGAGCCAAGAAATCTTCATCAAAGATGTGGCCTCTTGAGCTGGGGCTTGAAGGACAGAAAAGACTTAAACAGTAAGAGGACACTGAGGAATGGCCTTCCTGGAAAAAAGGAAATTGCACAAAGGCACAAGAATAAAATATCTGTTTGGGAGACAACAAGTAGGCCAGTTTGGCTAAAGCATAGGATAGATAAATGAAGGGATATACAGCTGGAAAGTTTTGGTGGAAGCCAAACTGCAGAGTATCTAAAAGAATGAGATAGAAAGGTTGGTCTAAATTCTCTAGGTGATAGACAGACACTGAAAATTTTTCAGAGGACTGGCCTTTAGGCAGATTACTTGGGCCATAATGAATTGGAGTGAAAGACACTGGAGGAAGAATCAGCTTCTTATGATGATCTAAATGAGAGGTAAAGAGCACTCGCTGTGAGAACAGAAAGGAGGCAGATTCACTAGGCATTAAGGATGCAGACAGGGCAGGAATAATTTGGTGTGAAGGTCAAAGGAGCATTTCCTAGGGTTTTTGTGGTGAAAACAAAATTCCTCCATGCCAAATAGATACTTGAAAGCATGAGATTTTGAACCTACCACTGAGATGGTCTCACCATTGCCCAATGTTTGTTGACTGAATGATTTTGCTTGCTGTAGGTTGAGGATATTTGTGAGATTTTTTTAAATTGTATTGTCCCTTCTATGTCTTTTTATGGTTTAGAAAGATGAGAATAAACAAACATCAGATGTCACATATCTCAGACTAAAGAAGAGGGAGAAGGTCTCATAATCGCTGTGCTGTTGTGTAAATACAATAACTATATAGTGGTGGACCCATGGCTGTTGAAAATAAAGGAGACTATCCAAATCAGTAATTCTGCTTTACCATGTCCTTCCTATAGTCAAACTATGCTCCTGTCCCCATTCATCTGTATATCAGAGATTCCTTTTAAAAACTGACATTATCGAACTGGTAAGAACTTGCCTATGGAGGGGCCTCTATTAATACAAATGCCATCTGTGCATAACATTTTTCTACCACTTATTCACTGAGCAGACTCAATCACCCAGTCAGAGGCTAAAGTATTTGGGGACAAATAATAATAACCCTTTCACTTTATTTCGCTGCTAATGTAGACACATTGTAGACCATCTTTTGCATGCAGTCTTCACTGATAAACTAGAAGCAACCTGACTCCTTGTCATTTTCAGAGTGCTCTCTATCTGATTTGGATTTTATTCTTTCATGCACTCTTTCTTCTGCATCCCCCACTGCCCACCTTAGCAAATAATTAGTGAGCACATGGTACATACCCAGCACTGGGCCAAGTGATGCAGATACAGAAAGAAAAGATAACAATCCTTTGCTTTGTGCAACTATCAATGAAGGCATTCACTTGCCCTGTGGAATACCTCACCTTGAAGACAGGAACCATCTCTACCTAAACCTGGTGCCATCTGTACACTAGTGCTCCATAGCGGTTAAGCATGTCTCCTGCAGCGTCCTAGGATAAGAGGGATGCCAGTGCCAGCTGGGCCACGTACTAGCTGGGAACCTGGTGAGTTATTTAAACCCTCTGAGCCTCAGTTTCCTCCTTTGTAAAATGGATGTGATAATACTAAGTGGACCTACCCCACAGGGTGGGTTCTGGTAAGAATTAAACAAGACAGTTAATGCAAGGAGTTTAGGACAGCATCTGCTGTACACTGAAAAACACTGGATAAAAATTATCATTAATAGTATTGATATCTGACCTGTGATCCATCTGCAAATGACCACCAGTGGCTGAGATGGCGACTCTCCTTTCAACAGGGAAGAATACACTTAAAAGACTTGCTGGCACTTCACAGAAAGGTCTAGAAAGCAATGCCCATTTCAGTTGGCATGTCACAGGAGCATTTCTTCTTTAACCTATATGTTATGTTTTCCATTTTATTTCAATTTCTTATACCAGAAAAATTTCATCTGCTCCTGATGTCCATTCCTTATTTAAAGACACAGCATTCAGTTTGTGAAGCCAGCAATTCTCTGCCAATGCTATCACCAGGTCTGTGGCACTGGTGGCCTGATCTGCAACAAGAAGGCACACAAAACTATTGTCCTTCCATCCAGAGGGAGTTGATGGTGTGCAGGGCAGGTTACAGGATCAAGCCCCCCAGTGAGGAATAAGCAACAGAAACCATGGAAGGCAAACAAAACAGAAATGTGTTCCTCATGGAAGCACTCAGAGCCATTAAAAATAAAATGAAGGAAAGAATGAACCAAAAGAAAACTGTAGTGGGAATGGGATAGAACGCCCTTTAAATCAAAGATCGTGCTTTCCTTTCCATATCCTATGAGACTCTAGGTCATTGCTTAGATGAATTTATGGCTGTTTTCAACATTTGTATGAAACACAACAAAGAGCTGGACCCTGGTTGCCAGGCAGGCGACACCCCAGGAGGTCGGGATACATCATTAAGGTGAGGCTGCGGAGGTTACCTGGGAGCTTCAGGTACCCCACAAGCGTACTTCTCCAAGCCAGGGCAGGTTGCACCTAACACAGTTTTCAAGGTCATTCTGACTTTCTTCAACACTCCTTACTCCCTCCCCCGACTTCCTCCTAGGCATTTCCAACCTGGTTACCCCCACATGCCAGGGAAGGCACGATCTCCTTCAAACACCATACCCACTTCTCAAGCATCATCTGCAGAAACAAATTTAGCCTTACACATTACATCACCACCTTGCTGCAGATGATGGACCCAGACAATTATCTCCCCCTTGGGCCAAGGTGATCTGGGCAGCCTGGGGCACCAGTCTGTCCAAATTGGAAGTGGGCAGAGCTTCTTGCTGAGCAGATACTCTTAAGCCCAGCAGATCTAGGAATTCTATTTCTTTTTTTTTCTTCTGCCTTTAAACATGCAGATCAGAATATCAGACCTAAAAGTTTTCCGAGCTGCACAAATTTATGCTAGCTCATTACCTCCTGCTACACTCCAAGGCTTTGTAACGGAAATTGGCTCTGACTTCTGAGATGGGCATTACATCATAGTCTTCTTTTAGCACATTATGTCATCCCTGCTGAGAGGCATTATCTAGGGTTGGCTCAGCAGTAGCGATTTTTGTGGGCCGACTGCAGTGTTCCCAGAGAGCTGCTGGGAACCACAGATTGAAATCTAAAACATTTATCTTCTAAAAAGCTGAAAAGGAGGAAAGATGTTCACATCAGACCCCATTTATTTTCCTTAACCCTTTCCTCTCTCAGCTCCTTCGATATTACAGCACAGCAAATGCCAAAGATCAATGTGCGGAGCCTATACAGGGACGATTGTCTTGAGATAACTGCTGCTAGAGATGCCTGAAATATTGCTCCCATCAAGGGCCGATACACCTGACACTTGCCATGATTCTAACTCAAGGGATGCTACAAAACGCTTAAAAGGAATCACCTTGCACACTCACATTGATAACATAGAGCATCCTGCCCAATTCTTGGGTTATTTAAGAATTTCTCCCCATGATCTATTTATAAATATACATGAGTGAAAACTACATACACACACATACACAAGCTTATCCTCCTGACCATATTGCAGCCACAAAGGCAAACTTCTAGATTTGTATTAGAAATAATTTTTATGCAGGAAACTGAGCTGATATTATCTCTTCTCACTTCAACCATGAAATTGGAAGCCCATTTTGTATCTCTCCATCCTAGGCAGGATTAGAAACCATTGCACAGAGGGAATAGACAGGTGCTTTCAGGATAAAGCAAAGATCTTCCCAAACCCCAGAGAATCCCAATACCTCCCTCGTCACAAAAGCATAATTATGAAAAAAAAAAGTCTCTAAATACCAAAAGGAAATGGGATACATTCAACCATGACTAAATTACAATTTCCCCCTTATATACCAACTAACGAGATTCACTGGGTGGGGAGTAAGTGCTGGGGGAGGGGTTAGAAGAAATGTTATGATAGTCCCTTCCCCAGCCCACCGTGCTGCATTTCTTTTCCACTGAATTTTTTTACAGTAAATACTTTTGTGCTCTCAGTTGCTTTTTGTGGCTTTCAAATGGTAGCCATATCCAAACAAATAACTTCATAATTAAAATGGAGGCAGTTAAACCTATCATTTGGACCATCCCAAGAGCCTGCTTCTACTTCTACCCTAAATGGTTTTTCATGTTCTTTAATAGTGCCCTCCCCTCACCCCCAATGGATCATAAAGCAAGATGGCGACCTTCATCCTTTACTTAGCCCAGGGCACAGCCATGTGTGCAGTTCTAAGCATTCTAACAGGGGTTGGGACACCTGGACCTACACTCATGGTGCAGAAACTTCCTGGTGACATTATAGCAAACAACTGATAGCCCCTCCTCAGAACCTCTTCTTTCAAATTTCATATCGATTGCCATTTGCCTCTCTTATCTCCTAGGGGGGACAGTGTGAGGACTGATGGTATGATCCCACAAAGAGCTCCGAGGTTTCAGATGGACAAGTGCCCTATAAGATAGCGTTATTTATCAGCTAAGAACATTTACAAGAATCCTCTTCCCCTTCCCCTTCCTTTCCTTTGTCCCTTCATCTCCACCCTCTCCCCCTTAGCTCTAGGAATTTTATGATCTAAAGGCCAAAATGCTTTAAATCTTAATAACTACATGTGCCACTCGGGATACTGAAAGGAAACTATATATACTCTTGACTTTTTTCATTCCAAGCTTTTACTGAAGCCAAAGTAACTGCTGCACCATTTAAAAATTCCATTCAACAAGCAAGTAGCCTTCAACACGTTAAGCTGATTTTCATGTAAGTTGTAAAATGTAAGATGTTAAATGACCAGAAGGTCTATCCAATAATAAAATTACCTGGCCCAATCATCCCCTTTCCCTTTGCAGGAGGCAAGAAGGTGGATTCATAAGCCCCGAAGGATGTGTGCCTGCCTCGAAATGTTGGCTGGCTGGCCATCAGCTTCTGAAGGCACGGTGGGGCAGGGGCTGAGCATTACACCTCCTCCGTCCTCCAGCGCCCTGTGTGTCCCAGTAGGTTGTGTCTAATCCTGCAGAAAAAAAAGAAAAAAGTGTTCAGGATGCCCAAAAGCCCTCAGTCCACTCCCCAACCAGGCCAACTGTGGAAGAGAGCCAATGGCCACTTGACCCCATAACAGGACAGCCATGGCCATGAGAATCCATGGGGGGGCATTCTTCCTGCTACCCTCTTACAGAGAAGAGGAAAGCAAGCCCCAAATCTGTAGGTAGTTTCCAAGAGTAAGTACACTGGGGGGATCAGACTGTACGGTGAGAAATCAACTATTCCCTAATGATCTCCCCAATTAAAGGTGGAGAGCAGGGCTGGCCAAGTCAGAATGGGGAGCTCATGGACCGAGCTCACTGGCTCCTGACATTACAGTAAAACCCAGGCTTGGAGTGAGAAGGGAATTCTGGGCCTGGCTTCAGCCTCCTTCGCCAGCTGCCTTGGCACCAGTCACTATGCTTTGGGGGTTGGCAGAAGGGGAACAAAACAGCACGGACCTTCCAGGCTCTCCTGGGCAGAAGGCACGTGGAGAACTGGCATAGCCTCTCCTGCCCCCACCTGCTGCCCAGAATCCGTATCAGCATCACCTAATGTGTAGGAAAACAGACATTTGTCTGATCAGTGAAGGTCCTGAACCTGCCGTCTCCCAGCAATGCCAGGAGACCACCTGTCCTCACCACTTGCTCTCTGGGTGCCACCCCAGAGTCCCACTGCCAGTCCCCTGGGAGCCTGTGGCATTTCCTCCACTGCAGGGCCTTTCCTATTTCTCAGAGTGAGCCCTCAACACAGTACCTTCAGACCTGTCTTCTCAGGAACAACCCTAGCAAAAAAACTTCTTTTCTATAAATATAAGCATGTCATGAAGATACAGACTACATAAACATCAAGGATTACAGTTCAGACCCATAAAGGTTATAGAGAGATCTGCCTTATCCAGCTTTGGAAAGAAATCATGCAGTTCCCTTACAATGCAAGTCCAGACTATTTCTGTTCGGAAGCCTCCTTGGCTCCTGGGAAGTTTATATTCCCTTCACCTGTATTCCTAGACCAGGCTAAGGACCCTGTCTTTTCCTTAAAAAGTTTTTCCTTCTCAGATGCCAAGTTTCTACTCCACATTTCCTTCATGATCTGAGAAGGGTCTCTTGTTTACCCCTTAACAAAAGGAATAGATTCTCATTAATCCTGGACAATAGAATTAGGTAGTTTCCACTCATTCATTCAGCAGATATCTACAGAGCAGTGACAGCTATGTGTCAGTTACTGTAAAAAGTGTTGTGGGCATAAATCAGACAAGGATTCAGCTTTCCAGGCATAGGCAAGACCACAGACAAGCTATATTAATAAATATGTGACAGAGACTGCTAGGCTTTCGCCCAAATTCCTCTTCTTATTCCTGCATACACAGCTAGATACACTTCCCAACTTCCTCTACTATTAGGTGTGGCCATGTGCCTGAGTCCTGCTCAATAAAAAGTAGATGGAAATAAAATACACCATTTCCAGTGCTGCACCTGTGAGATCCTACATGCTCTTTCCTCCTGGCTGGTTGGAATGGCAAGATCACAAAACCCTAGAAGTCAAGTGTTAAAGATGGCAGAGCCTCAGACAGCCTGAGTTTCTGGTTGCTCACTTGGAGGAAAGCTGCCCCCATGGCCTATTCATGTTCAGGACTGGTACAAAAGCAAGGCTTAAACTTCTACTGTATGCGCCCATCGCATGATGGGGTCTATTTACAACAGCTGCCAGGTTGCTCTAACATAAATGTTGGAATGATTTCTAGAAATGGAAAAATACAGAGTGTATACTAAGGTAGAATAAGCTGAAAAATTGTTATTATAATGTGATATCACTTTTTAAAAGATTATGTATAAAAATATATGAGAATTCTCTAGAAGTATATACAGCAAAGTATAGGTGTTTATCTTTGGATGGTGGTGGTATAGGATGGCTTATCTACATTTCCTAATATGAGATATGATTTTATAATGAAAAAAGTAAAAGCTATGTTTAACATTAAGAAGTAAAGTATGTCTTCAGATGGAAATACAAAGGCTTAGCCTCTCAAGGTGGGCAAAGATCTCCTGAGGGAAATTAGGAAAGGCTTCTCAAAATAGGCATTTTTAATGACCTCTCTGACACAGAAAATCTATAAATTAGCTACAGCCTGAGAAATAGAATAGTTCAATTATACAACACACATGATTCCCAGCCTTCACACACTGAGGCCTTGTCGATGGAGATCAGTTCACCAGAAAGGATGGAAGAGACAAATTCTTTGCCTTTACGAACTGTTAAGAAACTAGTCTCAGTGGTTGTTTGGGTGGGGGATACGGATGGGGAGAAAGGAAAATACTGAAAGGATTAGGGGAAGGAAAAAGTATTAGCATACTTACCTTTCATGCTTTTGTATCTTATGGATATTTTGAGATACACATTTATTACTTATTCTAAAAATATTTTTAAACTTTCTTCCTTATGAACTTTGTACTCTATGTGTTTATTACCTATTTATTATGTTTTTTTATTTACTTATATTTTTAACATCTTTATTGCAGTATAATTGCTTTCAAATGGTGTGTTAGTTTCTGCTTTATAGCAAAGTGAGTCAGCTATACATATACATATATCCCCATATCTACTCCCTCTTGCATCTCCCTCCCATCCTCCCTATGCCACCCCTCTAGGTGGTCACAAAGCACCGAGCTGATCTCCCTGTGCTATGTGGCTGCTTCCCACCGGCCATCCATTCTACATTTGGTAGTGTAGTGTATATATGTCCATGCCACTCTCTCACTTTGTCACAGCTTAACCTTCCCCCTCCCCGTGTCGTCAAGTCCATTCTCTAGTAGGTCTGTGTCTTTATTCCTGTCCTGCCCCTAGGTTCTTCAGAACCATTCTATTTTTTTTTACATTCCTTGTATATGTGTTAGCATACAGTATTTGTTTTTCTCTTTCCGACTTACTTCACTCTTTATGACAGACTCTAGGTCCATCCACCTCATTACAAATAACTCAATTTCATCTCTTTTTATGGCTGAGTAATATTCCATTGGATATATGTGCCATATCTTCATTATCCATTCATCTGTCAAGGGACGCTCAGGTTGCTTCCATGTCCTGGCTATTGTTAATAGAGCTGCAATGAACATTGTGGTACATGACTCTTTTTGAATTGTGGTTCTCTCAGGGTACATGCCCAGCAGTGGGATTGCTGGGTCGTATGGTAGTTCTATTTTTAGTTTTTTAAGGAACCTCCACACTGTTCTCCACAGTGGCTGTATCAATTTACATGCCCACCAAGAGTGCAAGAGGGTTCCAATTTCTCCACACCCTCTCCAGCATTTATTGTCTGTAGATTTGTTGATGACGGCCATTCTGACCGGTGTGAGGTAATACTTCATTGTAGTTTTGATTTGCAGTTCTCTAATGATTAGTGATGTTCAACATCCTTTCATGTGTTTGTTGGCGATCTGTATATCTTCTTTGGAGAAATGGCTATTTAGGTCTTCCACCCATTTTTGGATTGGGTTGTTTGTTTTTTGATATTGAGCTGCATGAGCTGCTTGTCAATTTTGAAGATTAATCCTTTGTCAGTTGCTTCATTTGCAAATATTTTCTCCATTCTGAGGGTTGTCTTTTGGTCTTGTTTATGGTTTCCTTTGCTGTGCAAAAGCTTTTAAGTTTCATTAGGTCCCATTTGTTTATATTTGTCTTTATTTCCATTTCTCTAGTAGGTGGGTCAAAAAGGATCTTGCTGTGATTTATGTCATAGAGTGTTCTGCCTATGTTTTCCTCTAAGAGTTTGATAGTGTCTGGCCTTACATTTAGGTCTTTAATCCATTTTGAGTTTATTTTTGTGTATGGTGTTAGGGAGTGTTCTAACTTCATTCTTTTACATGTAGCTGTCCAGTTTTCCCAGCACCACTTACTGCAGAAGCTGTCTTTTCTTCATTGTATATTCTTGCCTCCTTTGTCAAAGATAAGGTGACCATATGTGCATGGGTTTATCTCTGGGCTTTCTATCCTGTTCCATTGATCTATATTTCTGTTTTTGTGCCAGTACCATACTGTCTTGATTACTGTAGCTTTGTAGTATAGTCTGAAGTCTGGGAGCCTGATTCCTCCAGCTCCGTTTTTCTTTCTCAAGATTGCTTTGGCTATTCAGGGTCTTTTGTGTTTCCATACAAATTGTGAAATGTTTTGTTCTAGTTCTGTGGAAAATGCCATGGGATTGCATTGAATCTGTAGATTGCTTTGGGTAGTATAGTCATTTTCACAATGTTGATTCTTCCAATCCAAGAACATGGTATATCTCTCCATCTGTTGGTATCATCTTTAATTTCTTTCATCAGTGTCTTATAGTTTTCTGCATACAGGTATTTTGTCTCCTTAGTTAGGTTTATTCCTAGATATTTTATTCTTTTTGTTGCAATGGTAAATATTTGCCTTATGTATTGAGGCGCTCCTATGTTCGGTGCATAAATATTTACAGTTGTTATATCTTCTTCTTGGATTGATCCCTTGATCATTATGTAGTGTCCTTCTTTGTCTCTTGTAATAGTCTTTATTTTAAAGTCTATTCTGTCTGATATAAGAATTGCTACTCCATCTTTCTTTTGATTTCCATTTGCATGGAATATCTTTTTCCATCCCCTCATTTTCAGTCTGTATGTGTCCCTAGGTCTGAAATGGGCCTCTTGTAGACAGCATATATACGGGTCTTGTTTTTGTATCCATTCAGCCAGTCTATGTCTTTTGGTTGGAGCATTTAATCCATTTACATTTAAGGTAGTTATCAATATGTATGTTCCTATTACCATTTTCTTAATTGTTTTGGGTTTGTTATTGTAGGTCTTTTCCTTCTCTTGTGTTTCCTGCCTAGAGAAGTTCCTTTAGCATTTGTTGTAAAGCTGGTTTGGTGGTGCTGAATTCTTTTAGCTTTTGCTTGTCTGTAAAGCTTTTAATTTCTCCGTTGAATCTGAATGAGATCCTTGCTGGGTAAAGTAATCTTGGTTGTAGGTTTTTCCCTTTCACCATTTTAAATATGTCCTGCCACTCCCTTCTGGCTTGCAGACTTTCTGCTGAAAGATCAGCTGTTAACCTTATGGGGATTCCCTTGTATGTTATTTGGTTTTTTTCCCTTGCTGCTTTTAATATTTTTTCTTTGTATTTAATTTTTGATACTTTGATTAATATGTGTCTTGGAGTGTTTCTCCTTGGATTTATCCTGTATGGGAGTCTCTGTGCTTCCTGGACTTGATTGACTATTTCCTTTCCCATCTTAGGGAAGTTTTCAACTATAATCTCTTCAAATATTTTCTCGGCCCCTTTTTTTTTCTCTTTTTCTTCTGGGATCCCTATAATTCGAATGTTGGTGCGTTTAATGTTTTCCCAGAGGTCTCTGAGACTGTCCTCCATTCTTTTCATTCTTTTTTCTTTATTCGGCTCTGCGGCAGTTATTTCCATTATTTTATCTTCCAGGTCACTTATCTGTTCTTCTGCCTCAGTTATCCTGCTATTGATTCCTTCTAGAGAATTTTTCATTTCATTTATTGTGTTGTTCATCATTGTTTGTTTGCTCTTTAGTTCTTCTAGGTCCTTGTTAAACGTTTCCTGTATTTTCTTCATTCTATTTCCAAGATTTTGGATCATCTTTACTATCATTACTCTGAATTCTTTTCCTGGTAGACTGCCTATTTCCTCTTCATTTGTTTGGTCTGGTGGGTTTTTACCTTGCTCCTTCATCTGCTGCGTATTTCTCTGTCCTCTCATTTTGCTTAACTTACTGTGTTTAGGGTCTCCTTTTCGCAGGCTTCAGGCTCGTAGTTCCCGTTGTTTTTGCTGTCTGCCCCCAGTGGGTAAGGTTGGTTCAGTGGGTTGTGTAGGGTTCCTGGTGTAGGGGACTGGTGGCTGTGTTCTGGTGGATGAGCCTGGATCTTGTCTTTCTGGTGGGCAGGACCACATCCAGTGGTGTGTTTTGGGGTGTCTGTGACCTTATTATGATTTTAGGCAGCCTCTCTGCTAATGGGTGGGGTTGTGTTCCTTTCTTGCTAGTTGTTTGGCATAGGGTGTCCAGCACTGTAGCTTGCTGGTTGTTGAGTGGAGCTGGGTCTTGATGTTGAGATGGAGATCTCTGGGAGAGCTTTCACCGTTTGATATTACCTGGAGCCAGGAGGTCTCTGGTGGACCACCGTCCTTAACTCGGCTGTCCCACCTCAGAGGCTCAGCCCTGACACCTGTCAGCCACACGGCTCAGAAGAAAAGGGAGAAAAGAAAGAAAGGAAGAAAGGAAGGAAGGAAGGAAGGAAGGAAGAAAGGAAGGAAGGAAGGGAGGGAGGGAGGGAGGGAGGAAGAAAAGAAAGAAAGAAAGAAAGAAAAGAAAAAAGTTATTAAAGTAAAAAGAATTAAAAAGTAATGAAAAGAAAGAAAGAAGAGAGCAACCAAACCAAAAAACAAATCCACCAATGATAACAAGCGCTAAAAACTATACTAAAAAAAAAAACGGACAGACAGAACCCTAGGACAAATGGTAAAAGCAAAGCTATACAGACAAAATCACACAAAGAAGCATACACATACACACTCACAAAAAGAGAAATAGAAAAATATATATATATCATTTGGGAAGTCTGAGGTCTTCTGCCAGCATTCAGTAGGTGTTCTGTAGGAGTTGTTCCACATGTAGATGTATTTCTGATGTATTTGTGGGGAGGAAGGTGATCTTCACATCTTACTCCTCTGCCATCTTGAAGGTCTCTCACTATTACCTATTTTTTAAATTCTAAGTTCTATGACCTTTTGTAAATGTTAAGTCAGAGATTCTCTTTGAATTCATTAAGAGCAAAGACAGATGCTGAGCAAATAGAACATGTCATGATTTCCCAGTAGAATCCCACAAAACCATAGATCCAATTGGTCACTGCAGCAAAGTTTCCCCTTTATGTATGGGAAGAACCTAAATATGTTCTTCCCTCACACTGGAGAGAAGGGCTGGCCAGGGAAGGGTCATCTCTGCTCTCCCCCACAGTCTTCAGAAGTGCTTAAGAGAAAGACTTTGGTGTCCAATGAGAATCAGAAACCTTGCAAAACAGGGTGTGCAAGACACCCAACCACTGTTCTTTTGCCATGAAGACTTTAAGGAGTAAAGGTGACTCAAGAAAGGAGCAGCAGGCCACCAACTCTCCAGACTGGGGAAGACTGTTGCGGGGTTGAGGTCCCCACAGAATAAACTCTGACATGGAGATTTGTCCGTAGGCGGCTTACTGGATAGGGCTCTTGGGAACACCACCAGTGAGGGAGTAAAGCAAGCAGAATTAGGCAGAAGGATGAGTTGAGCTGTGATACGGTCACAACAAGGGTGTCAGTGGATCCCACAGGGCACTCCAGAGCGGGGATGGCCCTTCAGAGTTGTCCCAGCTGGAGCTAAGCCTTTATATGGCCTCTCGTCTTGGGCAAGCAGCTCTCTTCAGTCAGTTTTCTGGGAGGGGCTTGGTTATGAGACATCAGCAGGCGATACTCCCAAAAGCTGGGGGACAAGTGTCTAGGATTGGGGGACACACTATAGCATCCACTAAAGAGCCATAGGAGGATGTCAGTTCTCATCAGTCTATATCCTATTGTTGAGATCACATCAAAATCTGCTCCTATCATTCCTCTTCAAAATTCCTCAACAGTTTCCCATCACCCATGGGACAAATAGATCTTCCTAAGTAAGCCTATGGGGATCTTCTTGGGCCTAGAGGACAAACCCCTTGTGCCATTTTCCCTATAGAAACTAGGCTCCAGCCACATGGGGTTACTCACCAGTCCCAGAAACTACCATCCTCTTTCATGGCACTGAGCTTTTGTACATGCTGTTCTTTCTGCTAGAATGCTGTCTCCACTCTTATCTTCCTAGAAAATCCCTAATCATCCCTCATTCCTCAGAGTCATTTCCACTGAGAAACTTCCTCAGCTCCCCTGGGCAACTCACACTGGCTTTACTCCAAGTTCCCACACAATATGTTCATCTACATCAGCCCCTGTAAGACAGACTAGTTCTGTACATCTGTATTCCCACTAGACTGGAGGCTTCTTGAAAACAGAACCAGGTCTGCCTTCTTTGTACCCCATACACAGGCAGCACTGGATTAAATGTTTGCTTAATGAATAAATAATTCAATGTGGAAGAATTGGTATTGGCAGTGTTAGCTCCATCACGGAACAGCAGATGAATTCTGACAAATTGATCAGAAGGGAAACAGGAAGTAAGGATGTGGGGAGAGGCAAGGTATCTGTAGCCAGCTATGTGCCAGAAACATCTGGCTTTTGTATCATCTTTGGTTCTTGATATCTATTGTCCAAATTCAGCTTAACAGAATGGAGAGTATATTAGGGGCTCAAGTGGACAGCAAAATCGCTTTTAGGGTACAGTAACCGGAAACTCTCCCAAGGATAACTTCAAGGAAGGAGTATTGGGCTGCAAGATCCCTGGCTGAGGCTATAAACTAAACGATATGGTGGATCTCAGGAAGCATTTCCCTCTCTGTATATTCTCCTGCAGAATCTCTGCCACGACAAGAAGAGCACCGCACATGAATAACATGGTGTTCAACTTTTCTGCATGGTGCTAATCGACAAAGGTGTTAATGAGAGGGTGGGCAATGGGGCTGTATGAGCTGAGAGTGTTTAGGCCAAAGAGGAAGATGGTCCCAAGTAACAGATAGAAGGGGAAAAGGGACGTAGGTTATTCTGGAGCTCCTTGCAAAGGAAAATGGAAGTGAAGGCTCTCATCTTTCTTGGCCTCTCATTTCATATCCATCCTTATTTCATATTTCCATCCTCATGAGAAATACAACTAGCCCAAACCATGATGAAAAGTGGTATCTTAGTCATATCTTCAAGCAAGTAACTTATTTTCAGAACCCCCCAATGCAAACATAATACACTGTATCATGAAGCAAAATTATCTAAGTTCATTGTAAACAGGCATCAAACCAAGTTTGTCTTCAATCAAAATGAATTTTAGGTCTGTCTTTATTTTCAGATCTTACTGTCTCATAACAAAACCAGAGACCTGTCTTTTGAGGAGAAAAAAAATATTCTATTTCCTCAGAAAATGCCAAGGATCCACAAATTTTAATCTGCTCCAGCTGGAGTGGAGGCTGGGGGCTTATTTAAGCTCACAAAGTATACCTTCTCGGGTTTCCTCCTGCTGATAAACCAAAGATCCTCCTCCATCAAGGTTTAGGTAGCTGTTTCCAGTATCCAAAGGAAGATTGCCCAGCCAAGCAATTGCTCCACCCATCTGAAAGCCTGCTTAGGATTCCATTTGAATGTAGGAGTTGACCTCTAAATATAACCCTGAAAGCAGCCTCTGCCATCATCCCTACACTTGTGGCTTCTCTCCTTCCAAAGTAATAAAATGAGATGGATGGGTCTCCAGGCTTTTTCCCTGAAAGAGCAGCTTGGGGTAATGAGACACAGGAGAACAACCCTCGGCTGCTACTCCCCAACCTTCTCTTTAGGGTGGGAAGAGGGGTGACAACAATAGTCCTCCACTCAGGAGATGCTGCCAAGCCCCATCCTCCCAGTCCCCACTGGGTCCCTCCCAAAGCAGATAGTCCCTCAGCTGAGCCCACTGTCCCAGGACATCCATTAAACTCAGGAAAATCTTTAGAGGTGTGCCTTCTCCACCTCCTCTATCCAGGTTTACTGCTGTAAAATTCAGAACCTCAACATATCCTGTTCCTAACTGTGATCATTCTTGTCTCACCAGATGATATTCCACTAACCAACCAATATTTGTTCACTGTCAATCACATTCACTAACCCTGAGATTCTTGACAGCAGTGCTGTGTCTTCCTCATCCATGGACCTTCATCATCTTCCACAGTGCCAGGCACAGTGCAGATGCCCAGTAAATGCTGGATCGATGGAGGGATGGAGGGAAGGATGGAGGGATGGAGGGAAGGATGGAGGGATGAAGGGATGGAGGGATGAGGAATTGTCTCAGTGTTGTACTTGGTAGACAGAAGGACAGATGATAGAAATTGCAGCTTGAGAAGCTTGACTATAGCTGTGCCCTGCAACTCAAGGCACGATCATGGAACCCACACCAAGCTCTGGGGGCTCCAGACCAGAGTATGAAGGTGCAATGTCTCCTGCCTGCTGAGTCACCTGCCCAAAACTAAATCCAGCTGGGGGTGGAGGTGGGCCCTTCCATAGCAGGCCCAGGAGGAAATGGAGCTCGGATAACCCATGGAACACAGTGGCCCTCACTAACACACCCAAGACAGGCTTTCCTTTTCTCTGAGTGCTGCTCACCTCTGTGAGCAGAGGAGTGGAGGCATAGTCTTTCCCTGGCCCCTGAGCTAATGAGGGAGGCTGGGTGGGGCACTGCAACTGCAGCCCTTGCTGCCACACTGACCATTCATCCCAGATGTGACTGAGGAGGCCTGGAGCCTGTGCATCTGTCCAGACAGCCATGTCTACACGTGTGCGGTTGAGCTATTATCCCCCTGGATAAAGCCTAAGAGGCCACGGGCCTTTGAATGGAAGGTAGTAGGGTTTGTGGAAATGCCATTTCACTGGCCCTGCTTTATTTCTTTCCACGCAGAACCTTGCTATCAAGTAGAAACAACTGAGCTACTCAGGCTGTAGGCATACAGACAGGTTTCCTCTGACCAGGAAAGGAGAGGCACCAGCACCACAGTAACTGAGGGGTAGAGGATGGAACTGAGCAAAAGAAAAGCCAGGCTGGAGTCAGATTATACTTCCCTGTGGTTAGAGTTTGGGCTCTGCTAAGACCCAGCTTCTGAGAGACAAGGGCCACCATTTTCCCTTCACCCACCCTGGACCACTCTCCCCAGAGAGCCCCCCAGGATACAGGAAACCAGGTGGCCCTGCCCATCTAATAGAGAGCACCTCCCTTCTGCTGTGGACTTTCATCCTGGCTCCTACTTGATGAAATGAACAGTTCAGAATCGGTTGGAAACAAAGAACCTGGCTTTATGGAGGCTGAACGTGAGGCTTCCTGACAACACCAACCACTCGTTTGGCTTCACTGACTAATTTCAACTAAACCCAAAGCTAGAGGTTTTGGTCCTTTCATTTTTTAGTCTTTTAATTGGCAATGAGATACAGAAGTACATTTCTATCATATAGAATACTCCTCAACTAGACTTATTGTGGTGATCATTTCACAATTTATACAAATATGTGGTACCCCTGAAACTAATATAATGTAATATGTCAATATGTTACCTCAATTTTTAAAAAAAGAAGAAAACTCTATCCCAGTTACACAGTAGATGGAAACTGTTTCCACAACAGCTGAGGTAAAGGAGAGCAGGGTGGTAACATTTTTTGAGTAAACCCTAGGTACCTGCCATAAGGTACTTCATTTGTCTTAATTTCCCTTGATCTTCTCAACAACCTCATGAGGTAAGTGTTACTATCTTCAATTTATGAGGAAATCAAAGTTCAGAGAAGTTGATCGACATGCCTATAACAAACAAGAGGAGAATCCATGTCCTTTCTGCTGCACCTATGGTTTTTAGCCCTGGTGGCAGAGTAGAATCACCTGGAGAAGATTTAAAGACCATGGGCACCCAAGTCCCATCCCCAGAGAGCCTGACTTAATTGGCCAGAAGTAGGTCTCCGATTTTTTTGGTAAGAGGATCAGTGGGCTACACCATGTTGAAGTGGAGGGCACGTGAATCTCAAAAAAAATGCCTTATAGTTTTCATCTCATCTTTACCCCCATGCTAAGTCACCTACCATGTGACTCTAGCTCAGCTATGTAAGCAATTCCAGTAAGTCTTAGCTAGGGTGGAAAATCAGTGTGACAGCTGAACATTTTTTAGCTCATAAATGCTTTTAGCCTATCTCCAAAGTCATACCACATCTCCTAGGTAACTGGGACTATTTTCCTTAAATTGGGAAATACTGAGCAAGGTGGATGACAACACTTGTGTGGAGACTTACACATCCTGTAACTGGTAACTGATTTGTGGTGGGATTGGAAGTAACTTACTTTTGTGATTCAGCAGGCTTCCCCAGCCATAGAAGCAGGAGGAAAGGTGAACACTGAGCTGTCTTCCAGGGAAAATTTGGAGGCATGAACAAATTATCCCATGTTTATGAAGCACCCTGGGCTCCTTGAGTAATAGCTAAGTGTCAGGGCCTGGTGTTATTGGTTTTCACACAAGTCCCAAGAATAATTGCTCCTCTCAACCTCACTCCCCAACCCACAAGTAATGCTCTGTGCCCAGCTAAGTCCCTCTGCATGTGCCCTAGCAGAGGGCAAAGCAAGGGCTTGAGTTTGCCCTGTGAGGAGGCAAGTAAGCGTGCATCCTATCGGCAACTTTTCCCCTCATAACAGACACCTCTGAGCTGGAATTCATCTGCTGTGAATTCCCTAGTGTTTGTTTAACACAGGCCAAGGAACCAGATCAACAAATGGTGCTGTAGTCAGGGAGAGGCTGTTCTTACTGGGAAGATTCCTTTGATGAAACACCAATCATTTTCAAATAATTAAATAATTAATCCAGGCCCCAAGTTAACAAGTGGGAAGGGTCTCCAACCCTTCTGCAACCTTTGCCCCTTTAGTGCCATTTTCCCCTTGACCTTCTGTTTCAGCACAAAACCAGTTACTTTTCATAAGCAAAGTCAATCTCTTCTTGAAATGACGCTTCCTGAACAGAGAACATAATCAGCTTCTGACAACCAAGGCAGCCTGACCTCATTGAAGGCTGCTGCTCTGTCGGGGAAGCCATTGTTGAATGTGTTTGAATTTGACAGTCTATAATTTTAAGTTCAGATTCAGATGGTGTATGTATTTGTTATTGTTTCATTTATAGAACTTAAGAATGTTAAGGTGGCAGGGCAGCTTAGAGATCTAGTCCATGTCTCTCATTTTAAGAGGAAACTAAAATCCAGAAAAACGAAGTGACCAGCCTGAGGTCAGCCCAAGTGCCCAGAACTCTGCCCTCGGCCCTCCTCTGTTCTTTATCCCACATTCTGTCTTTAGAAAACTCCACAAGTTCCATGAGTTTAAATGCCACCACCTATTCATAACTCTCAGCCCAGACCTCCCCACAGAACTGTTACTTTTCTACCCCAGGCCTCTCCCCATCCTCTCCCCCTGCCCCAAGGCTTCTCCTCGACATATTGCACCACTCTTCCAGAGTTGCTCAGGTCCAAAATCTTGCCATCATCCTTCAGTTCTCCATTTTTTACACACCCTATATCTAAGTCAGCATTCATCCTAAATGGAGGTACTAGGTCCATTTCCAAAAATAAATCACTAATTCAACTCTTTTCCATAATCCCCACCAATACAACCCTGGTTTACACTGTAGTCAGCTCCTGCCTATTTTATTTCAATAGTTCTGAACTGGTCTCCCTCTTTCCACTCTTTCTCTTTCCAGTAGATGTGCCACGTAGTAATCAAAATAATCTTTCTAATAATGCATAAACGTGCATCATCTCACACCCTTACTTACACTTAAAATGAAACCTAAACTCTTACCCTACTTTCGTGGCCCTAGACAGTCTAACCCTGCCAACCCATACCCCCCATCTCCCTTTTCACTCAATCTGGTCACACCGCTCGTCTTTGTTCCTTGAACAGATTATTCTCATTCCTGGCTCTGTCTCTACACGGTAATTCCTTCTGCTCTGATTGCTCTCCCCACAGATCTTTGCATGGCTACCACTTTCTCATCCCTTGAGTCTTGGCTCAGAAGACCAATCACCAGCTAGAGCAGCCCCCAGGCACTGTCTGTCACATTCCCATCTTCTGCATAGCATTTACCCAGGGCTGAAACTATTTTACTCCTTTGTTTGCATTCTTACCATCTATCACCCTTATGGAATATAAACACCTAGAGAGCAGATTTTCTTGGTCACCACCATATCTCCCACTCTTGAAAAACTGCCAGACTCGGAACAGGCACTCAATAAATACACACTGATTGACTGATACTAAGAAATAGCAATAGAACCAGAAGTAGAATCTCTGCTTTTCAGTTCCCATTTCAGTGGTGTTTCAATCCTGCTTTTTGGTTTACTAGAAACAAAAGATCCACTCAAGCTAGTTCAAATGAAGGGAATTTTGAGGAGGATACATATGAGTGACAAAGTGTAATGTCTCTGCAATCCGAGAACAGGAGCCATAGTAGAACCCCACAGAAACCAAAGCTGAAGGGGGGCTCTGAATTCAAAATGGCTCTGAAGGGCTCCCTCCAGGGGGTCTTCCTTTTGGTCCACCATTGCCACTATTAACATATACTCTGTGTATCTGCTTCTTCCTTTCCTGTTCCAACTGGCCTTTATTCATTCCCTCAGCAAATACTTATTGAGGGCCAACATGCGCTAAGCCATGCTAACACTGCTTGCTTACTATTTTTGCTTCTCCTTTATTTCATCTACACAGGGCTTTGATTTTCCATGCCCCTATCAGCCTTGCTCATGACTTTTTGGTTCAGTTCCGTCTGTTAGCAGTACAATTCTTCCTAGGTTTTAGTTGATATTCCCAAGACAAAATCTAACCAAACCAGTTCATCTTTTGGAGCTGGATCAAACATTATATATCACTAAACAGCTTATGAACCGGCAGCCTTTAGATCGGGGCTCAACTCTGGTCAAACCAGCTGTGTTCATGTGTGTTGTCTGGCAAGGGCTCTCTGGGTGTAGCAGCTTCTGAAAGGAGAGACGGTAGGGCAGATATGATCATATCTCCAGGATAAACTTTAATCAGTGAGGGTGCATTTAGGCAGTGAGAAGAGACACATTTAGACATGTCAATTAGACCATTACTACGTCATGTTTGCCTAAGTCAATGGGCAATTTGGCGTCACTCACAGCTTCACAGCAGAAAAGTGATAGCGTCTGAGCTTTGCTTTGGTAAAATTAACTTTTCAGAAATGTATGGGATAGATTGTAAAAAAGAAAAAAAATTGATATAAGAGGAAAAATTAGGAGCCAGCTGCAATATATTGAAGCACGAAATCATGATAATCCAAGTTAGTGCATGAGCAGTGCAAAGGGACAGTGGTATAGCTGAGAGAGACACCAAGTGGCAGGAATTGGAATGTGGCATCAATTCCACAAAATTTGAGTGCCTACTGTATATACAGGGTCCCTTATTGAGGCCCTATATGTGTAAAGCACTGCACGAAAGGTGTCACAGACATAATCACATTTAAGCCGCGAAAAAACCTATAATGAGATGTATATAATTCTGTAAACATTATATAGATGGGGAAACTTTAGGCCAGAGAACTAAATAACTTCCTCAAGATCACATAACCAGAAAGTGGCCAAGGAAAGGAATGCTGTGGAAAGATGGAAGAATTCTAGGAGCAATGGGAAGAGGTCAATAGTATATCCACAAGATGGCCTGAGACTGGAGAATGCGCTGGGCCAGGAAGGGAGGATAACATGGGAGGAGATGGCAGGAAGCCTTGCATTTCTAACTGGGATGAAGAGAGGGATGGCAACATGGCTTGAAGGATGGAGCCAGGCTTTACACTGGGCCGTGAAACCTGACCCTGTCTTGAGCAAATGCCTTCCCCCTTGAGATTCAATATCTTCTCCTGTAAAACAGGGATAATAGTATCCAAAACCTTGCAGGTCTGGGTAGGGATTAGTGATCACATAAGGTAAGGTCTCAATAAAAAGTATCATTTCTGGGGTAAATAATTCTATTGCTATTACTGATAGATTAGTCAGGGGCCACATATAAACCTCAGAAGAGATAACTAGTCAGAATTCTGTTGTTGAAGAGGTTGCAGGCTCCATGTTTCAGTTTAAATATTGCTCTGATGATGTGGACTACAAGGCATTGGGCTCATCTTTTCTTAGGAGCTGATGCATATGGCTGACTGGTAAGACAGGTCTAACTGTCAATATCAAATAATCTCATCATTTGAGTTAAACAGTCTGGACAGACGGGAGAAGGTAATTCTGTCCCCCACACCCTGCACACCCTAGAAATGTGTGCGCAGAGCTGGAGTGCTGCCAGCAGAACGAAGCCTGCTCTAGAGGGGGATACACAGGTACAAAGCTACTCTCATCAGTAGCAGGTGATGAAAACTCCACTAAGTTACTGAGAACATCTTAAAACCCAGAATCCAGGCTTTAAATATTAATTTGACTTCAGTAAGAAAGAGCTAGTTTTTAATCCATTAGCTGAAAAGCACTTCAGCTCCTACTTGTTATTTTTAAGCAATAATGTTTTTTTAAAGAGCCTAGATCTGCTCCCCACAAGGGAGAGAACCGGCATGAGCAAACCCCAGCAGTCTTTGTCCTTTCCCGGTGTGGGAGCAGAGGAGCAGTCAGCTAGCATTCCACTTGTGCCTTCCCCAGGCCACCAAGCCTGAAGCCTTCCTAAGGATGTGATCAGCCCCAAGTCAAGATCAAACTGACTCCACGATGCAAGGTGGAAAAGTCACATTAGCCAAACCACTGGGCAGAGTTTCAAGAAACAGCCATCTATTTCTGATTCTTTTCTATATTGGAAACATACAAAATATAGAGCTACCCAGCCCCCAGGCCACCTGAAACCCATAGGTTCTACTGCCGTCTGATGCCATCCTACCCTACATGCACAATGCCGGATAAGGGGCAACAAATAGTTTGGTGCCCCAATTCTAGAACTTTTCTCCCTCACTTTTAGAGCAGAATCCATCTGAGTGAGAATGATTACCTTTTCACTAGATGTTAGTTTCATTCTCATCAAGGCTTGGGAAAGAATCAGGGGAAGAGTCTTCTCAGAAAAGGAGTCTGAAGGAAGAAGCTGGCAGGATTCCGACAAACATAGGTGTTAAAAAAAAGAAAATCTGACAACATGAATCTGTTCACTAGGCTGAAAGAAAATATATTGTATATTTAAGGCAGAGAAGCAACGTTGCATAACTTGAAGGAGAGGGGGGCATTCACTTTATAATCTATGTGAATAGTGCCCCCTGGAGTTGTGCAGTGCACAACGTGTGAAACCAAACTTAGACAACCCTGACTCAGGGTATCTAAGTCAGAAAAATGCCTATAATAATTTCCACAAAGGTGTAGCAGCTTCGGGCTATTAAAAATTTAAGTTGTTGTAGACTATTCTGTAGAAAATTCTTAAGGCACACAGTAAAACCCAAACTTCCCAAACAGTCATACTCTAACCAGTGGGGACCTGGTTATAATCATCTAGACCATTCCCTCATTGTGCAGATGAGGCAATTGAAGGCCAGAGATATAATATGTCTTGCCCAAGGTCAACAAGCCTATGCTAAAAAGGTGAAAGAGTTTCTCTGCTTCCTATAGACAGCCGAAATAGGTCGCTTTGCGGTGAATGGTATTCAGCCCACCCAGACCCCAAATGGAGTCTTATTCATCATTATCATTTCATATTTTTTGAGCACCTTCTAAATGCTGAGCCTTGAGAATACACAAAAAGTTCCTCCCAAGATTCCCAAACCATGGGGCGATAGTAGGGCAGCTTCGCTTCAATTACACACAACCTTTAGTCTAGGAATTGAGAACTTTGCTAGAAACATTTCCGGGCACAAAGGTAGCATACTCTTTCTTGAGCTGTGAATGGTTATGGTCTACTGAACAAATCCTTATTTTGGCAATTTTTTAAAATGTGTTATGTCCCCGTTGGAGTTGACTGACTTCTTTGAAGTTGTTCTGGTTTATTGGTTAAATATTTATTTGTTAATATATTTACAAGCCATATTATTTATATGATACATTTGAAGCCATTATGAACTATCGGGTAATTATCCAAAGCACGAAAACCAAAACCGATGGTCATTTACGAGGAAAATGGGAAACTTACGAGGTACTGAGGTTGGTCTTTAATTTAAATTTTATTTTTAACACAGTCATTCTACTCTTTCTAATGGGAGTTTTATGTGTATTTGAATGTTTGTGGTGAGAGCAAGGTGGGAGGAGAGTGAAGCCCTTTTACCAAAAACCAATGCAATTAAAGTGCTTTATGGACAAGCTCTCTGCCAAATTTCTTATTGAAATCAAAGACACCTTTGAGTTAGTTACACAAGAGCAGGGCAGAAAGCACCTGCAGTCACGTCTGTTTCTCATTTTGTACTCATGTAACTCAGATGCCCTGTGGATTAAGTGAAATCTGCTCCTGAGTTGAAATTGTGTACACCACGTGTCAGCTCAGTTTGAATTTGGAAACAGGAGCTCAGAAGGTGCCACTCAAACATGTGGCTCTGGTTTTCCCCGAGTGTAACATGAACAAGGGAGTCATGTTATGGGTGCCAGTGTCTCTAGCTTCATTGTAAGTAAGAGATACGGCAGGACCGTGTTTCCATTTAATGGTGCTCCCCTTCACCCCCTCCCCGTATCAGTTCCCACTTAAATGTTCATGAGGCAAGGTCATGGCATGGAACGAGGAGTGCTGTAAATGTACACGTCGACAGTTCATGCCTTGTGCATGAATTTACAACCATGTCCTGACACAGAAAAAGGAAGCCAACCACATTGTGTGATCCAACATCCCCAGGTAGCCAGCTACGGGTCTTTCCTCTGTGTAGATTCTGTTTGTGGTCGACATAAATGTAGAAAGGATTCCACTGGTCTGGAGAAACTGCACTGGGGTAAAATTAATACTCAGTACAAAGCAGTACTCTTATGTTAAGACCCCAAATTCTTTCCATTTCAACCCAAAGAGGCCTCTTCTAAATATTAGCACTAACAAGGAATCCTGGATTTTTTTTCTCTTTGATCACGTTTTAGAATACCAGCTCCTTGTCTGCCTCTTCATTTGTCCCATTGACTTAACATTTTGTGAGTAACTACTCTAAGCTCTCAAGCATCAACAGTCCGGAATTATGAACAGCAAGGACTTTGCTTTCATGGAGTTTCCTTTCTGTCTGGGGGAAGGGGAGGAATTGGCTTTGAACTAGCTTAGTGAAGGCGTGTTCCAGTTAAAGTCAAGTCTCCATGTGGCATTCCAGATTTACACAGGATAAATTGGGATGTGCTAATTTGCTTCAAAAAAAGATTCAATATTTTACTAAAAAAAAATCACAGAAGGATTCCCTTTCAATCTAAAATTCCCAACCACCCTCCCACCCTGCCAAGTGATTTTATTTATTTGGAATTTTTGAGGACTCCTTCAACTGTTAAAGTGAACACTGCACTGTTCTGGAGTACAGCCCCTAATCACCGGCATACACAGACATTCATTTTTACTGCATAAAAGAAGTTCCAGAAGAAAGCATCACTTATCCCAGAATAAAAAAAAAACAATACCCTACTCTGAAAAGACCGCTCAGCAGAGACTACAGGCGGGCCTAGAAAGAAAGAGTTGTAGGGACTCCAGTACTGGTGACTTCACTGGAGCCTCTCTGTACCCTCTTTATCTAAGTCAAGGGCAAGGAAATTCTGGTGTCGAGGGGGATTTTCTTTTCAGTTTCTCTGGATTTTTCTCATTGACATGAATGAGGGTAAAAGAAAAAAAAAAAAAAAAACCACTAATACAACTTTTTAAATGAACCTGGTGAGGTGAAGATGTCATTTTCTCTCCTGACACCTTCAAATACTTGGATACTTAATTGTCTGTCACCAGAATCTCTCTTTATGAGCACCCGCAATTTGTCCCATTAGCAATTAGAACAGTTTCTCCACTGAGCTTTGTCTGAGAAATAGAGAGCTGCCATACCAAACACACAGACTTAGAAGAAATGAGAAAGACGCTGAAAAGACCATTTCCTAATGTTACAACTGGCCTCCTGTTATTTTCCCCACACTGGGGTTTTATTGATCAGTGACCACATTTCTCCTCCAGACTGTTGTACTGCCAGGAAGCTTCCTGGTCCAGCTGCATAGTGGTTAGTTGGCATAAAAAGTTTTTTTAAAGCATCAGCCTTACCCTCCCCCGTTTAGGAAAGTTAATGCCATATCATGTTTTTCAGCCCCATGGATTGGAAGGCTATCCTATTTATATAGGGGAAGCAAAAGTGAAGCCAACCCTGGGTGTTTCCGCAAGCTTTTCATCTGCCCGAGAAGGATTCATATGGAAAGGCTTCATAGGAATTAGATAAGTTTAGAAATACAGGTACAAAAGGGTATTCAGAAGTCAAACAAGCCATTCTTCCATTGAAGAGCTTTGCTTTCGATTAAAGATTCATGCTCAGTACAGTCAGTGTGTCTTAAATTAGCCAGGGAGAAAACTTCTTAAGGAAGAGAGAAATAAATGTACAAATAAAATGAGACCAAGGTGGGAAGAAATTGAGTGGGGTTTTTTTTCCATCCCAGTGTTAGATCAGTCCAAACAGACAATAACCAAAGCCAAGTCTCCATACACATGTCACAACCTTAGATCTTCAAGGTCTCTCCTGGCCAAGTGTTTGGGTTCCTATTGTGCTGACACATTGGAAAACCGCACTTGACCTTCAGAGGAGGACCAGGTCTTTTTTGCTGCTACTTAGACAGCACTCAGAGTTCATCTTTGGCTGTGACTTATTTTAAACAGCAACTATGCAACTACCTTGGCAGGATGTGAGCCACAGAATCAGTGTTTGGGTCAAGTAGAAGAACTCCATTTACCTTTATCCATAACAGGCCACTCCGCCCTATAGGAAACACAGAGCAGAGATGTGCCTGGGGGTCCATGTTTTCCTAAGCTTCTCATTACAAGTTACTAGTCCATGTCTTTTATTCATGCTGCCATCTTCCTCAACTGAATTATTTAAATGAAAAAAAAAAAAAAAAACCTGAAGACTATTTTCAAGGGAAAAAAAAACGTTTCCTTGGGCATACTCAGATTACTGACAACTCCCAGCATGAAAGTCAAGCCTTGAACTATTGGTACTCTGACTACAGATCACAGAGAAAAATTTTTGAGAAATCACTCACAAAGGTCATAGAAGACTTCAAGTCCATACATCAAAATGCCATCCATTCTTTGGAGTTGGCCACACAGTAAAAAGTGAAACCGATGTATTTTATAATGGCACCGTGGCCATTTAGAGATGCCTGCCAAGTGCTGAACGTGATACCCAGCACTACGGCTCAAAATCCTGTATTCCAAGTAGCCACATCAGTCTTAGGGTAAGACAGATCTCAAAATATACACTTAAAAAGGGAAAAGATAGACATTTGACTTCAACTTGATATTGTATTGCTAATTCCTATGAGTTCTATCAAATGAATGGTGTGGAGGAGTACAGAAAGACCAACTCCATTCATGATAAGAATCATTAGGAATTCATAACAAGAGCAAGTACAAAAAGATAAGAGGATTGGGGTTTAGAGTAGAACTTACTGATGTGTGCTTCAGAAAGGTGGCTAATTCATTTAGTTTTCATATGCCCACATGTCTTCTCTATAGTGGAAGTAGACAATTTAGAAAACTTTCCTGAGACTTCCCTGGAAATCATCTTTAAGACCTTGGGTTTACTGCCTCTGTCCACTGTTCCATGTTCCTCTTCTGTGTCAGGACTGTCTCTCATTGCCTAGACCAAGACATCAGCAGCAATTAACTCACTCTGAGATTCAAAGGTTTTTGAAGAATTAGGGATGGATTTGTCCTGTAATAAAGATGAGACAAAGCTCTTTTACTTTATGAACTGTCCCAGTGTAATATAACTAAATGTATACCACAAATACTATAGAACACTACTCCAAACATTATTAGAGGGGTCAGGATATACTGCTCAGAGATTCTTGAGAGTGAACCAATTAGATTGTAGAATTGATTCTGATTACCAGAAATGTTTGAAAGTCTATCAACTCTACTACCCATATTTATACTAATCCACATCTGAGGTATTTCCTAGCTCTAAAATTCCACAATTCTATAATTCTGATCATCATTTTTCCCTCCCTCTATCCTACTAAGATGGTCTGATCATTGGGGGAGGAGGGGCTTCATTTACCATTCCCACTTCTAATTCCTTCTCTAAAGAGAACCAACACATTCTTGTTTATGGCAAGTCCATTTTCACAGTGGACATAATTTTCAAGGATTGTGAAGTAGTTGCCATCAGTGCATCTGACAACGTCAGTCAAAAACTACTGCTTCAAAACTAGGTCAGTCAGAAGGGGACTCCTGACCAAACCTAAAGGCAGAGCTAAGGAAACAGTTACCTGCCCTCCCTACAAATTTTTTTTTTTAACATCTTTATTGGAGTATAATTGCTTTACAATGGTGTGTTAGGTTCTGCTTTATAACAAAGTGAATCAGTTATACATATACATATGTTCCCATATCTCTTCCCTCTTGCATCTCCCTCCCTCCCACCCTCCCTATGCCACCCCTCTAGGTGGTCACAAAGCACCGAGCTGATCTCCCTGTGCTATGTGGCTGCTTCCCACTAGCTATCTATTTTACGTTTGGTAGTGTATATATGTCCATGCACTCTCTCACTTTGTCACAGCTTACCCTTCCCCCTCCCTATATCCTCAAGTCCATCCTCTAGTAGGTTTGTGTGTTTATTCCCGTCTTGCCACTAGGTTCTTCATGACCTTTTTTTTTTTTTTTTAGATTCCATATGTATGTGTTAGCATACGGTATTTGTTTTTCGCTTTCTGACTTACATCGCTCTATATGACAGACTCTGGTCCATCCACCTCACTACAAATAACTCAATTTCGTTTCTTTTTATGGCTGAGTAATATTCCATTGGATATATGTGCCACATCTTCTTTATCCATTCATCTGTTGATGGACACTTAGGTTGCTTCCATGTCCTGGCTATTGTAAATAGAGCTGCAGTGAACATTGTGGTACATGACTCTTTTTGAATTATGGTTTTCTCAGGGTATATGCCCAGTAGTGGGATTGCTGGGTCATATGGTAGTTCTATTTTTAGTTTTTTAAGGAACCTCCATACTGTTCTCCATAGTGGCTGTATCAATTTACATTCCCACCAACAGTGCAAGAGGGTTCCCTTTTCTCCACACCCTCTCCAGCATTTATTGTTTCTAGATTTTTTGATGATGGCCATTCTGACTGGTGTGAGGTAATACTTCATTGTAGTTTTGATTTGCAGTTCTCTAATGATTAGTGATGTTCAACATCCTTTCATGTGTTTGTTGGCTATCTCTATATCTTCTTTGGAGAAATGTCTATTTAGGTCTTCTGCCCACTTTTGGATTGGGTTGTTTGTTTTTTTGATATTGAGCTGCATGAGCTGCTTGTAAATTTTGGAGATTAATCCTTTGTCAGTTGCTTCATTTGCAAATATTTTCTCCCATTCTCAGGGTTGTCTTTTGGTCTTGTTTATGGTTTCCTTTGCTGTGCAAAAGCTTTGAAGTTTCATAGAAACTAAATAGAAAAGTCTATTTAGGTCTTCTGCCCATTTTTGGATTGTGCTGTTTGTTTTTCTAATATTGAGCTACATGAGCTGTTTATATATTTGGGAGATTAAACCTTTGTCCGTTGATTCGTTTGCAAATATTTTCTCCCATTCTGAAGGTTGTCTTTTCATCTTGTTTATGGTTTCCTTTGCTGAGCAAAAGCTTTTAAGTTTCATTAGGTCCCATTTGTTTATTTTTGCTTTTATTTCCATTTCTCTAGCAGGTAGGTCAAAAAGGATCTTGCTGTGATTTATGTCATAGAGTGCTCTGCCTATGTTTTCCTCTAAGAGTTTGATAGTGTCTGGCCTTACATTTAGGTCTTTAATCCATTTTGAGTTTATTTTTGTGTATGGTGTTAGGGAGTGTTCTAATTTCATTCTTTTACATGTAGCTGTCCAGTTTTCCCAGCACCACTTATTGAAGAGGCTGTCTTTTCTCCACTGTATATTCTTGCCTCCTTTATCAAAGATAAGGTGACCATATGTGCGTGAGCTTATCTCTGGGCTTTCTATCCTGTTCCATTGATGTGTATTTCTGTTTTTGTGCCAGTACCATACTGTCTTGATTACCGTAGCTTTGTAGTATACTCTGAAGTCCGGGAGACTGATTCCTCCAGCTCCGTTTTTCTTTCTCAAGATTGCTTTGGCTATTCGGGGTCTTCTGTGTTTCCATACAAATTGTGAAATTTTTTGTTCTAGTTCTGTGAAAAATGCCAGTGGTAGTTTGATAGGGATTGCACTGAATCTGTAGATTGCTTTGGGTAGTAGAGTCATTTTCACAATATTGATTCTTCCAATCCAAGAACATGGTATATCTCTCCATCTGTTTGTATCATCTTTAATTTCTTTCATCAGTGTCTTATAATTTTCTGCATACAGGTCTTTTGTCTCCTTAGGTAGGTTTATTCCTAGATATTTTATTCTTTTTGTTGCAATGGTAAATGGAAGTGTTTCCTTAATTTCTCTTTCAGATTTTTCATCATTAGTGTACAAGAATGCTAGAGATTTCTGTGCATTAATTTTGTATCTTGCTACTTTACCAAATTCATTGATTAGCTCTAGTAGTTTTCTGGTAGCATCTTTAGGATTCTCTATGTATAGTATCATGTCATCTGCAAACAGTGACAGCTTTACTTCTTCTTTTCCAATTTGGATTCCTTTTATTTCTTTTTCTTCTCTGATTGCTGTGGCTAAAAATTCCAAAACTGTGTTGAATAATAGTGGTGAGAGTGGGCAACCTTGTCTTGTTCCTGATCTTAGTGGAAATGGTTTCAGTTTTTCACCATTGAGGACGATGTTGGCTGTGCGTTTGTCATATATGGCCTTTATTATGTTGAGGAAAGTTCCCTCTATGCCTACTTTCTGGAGGGTTTTTATCATAAATCAGTGTTGAATTTTGTCGAAAGCTTTTTCTGCATCTATTGAGATGATCATATGGTTTTTCTCCTTCAATTTGTTAATATGGTGTATCACATTGATTTATTTACGTATATTGAAGAATCCTTGCATTCCTGAGATAAACCCCATTTGATCATGGTATATGATCCTTTTAATGTGCCGCTGGATTCTGTTTGCTAGTATTTTGTTGAGGATTTTTGCATCTATGTTCATCAGTGATATTGGCCTGTAGTTTTCTTTCTTTGTGACATCTTTGTCTGGTTTTCTATCAAGCAAATGTCTTGATATTATTTAAAGACTATTACAATTGTGCCTACTTTACAATTTTATTGATGTTAATATCAATAATTTTAGACCTACTTCGCAAGTTTGCTAGTGTTGCTTAAAGATGCTGGTATAAAGATAGCACTAAATCTTGCCTGATAAGCTTGCTCTTTTTGTCCTAGAACACTGAGTGTGATGTGATTTTTCATGAATAATTCTGAAAAATTCAACCCTGCTGAAATTCCACATACAGAGCTAAAACGCTCAAATAGTCTTAGATTCAAATTAGCCAAATCACAATCAGATTCAATACTGTAGGCAGAGCAAACAACAGACGGACAGACTGACCACTGTTTGTAGACATCTTTTCTTATCACACTTCATTAACACTAGGAGAGTTTTCATTTCTTTGTCTCAATCGTGAAAACATCTGGAGAATTTAATTAATGCACTGAACACACTGAGTAATCCAGGTCTCAAAGGTAATGTGTGTTCGCTTACATTTGTTGGTTTCTGTAAAGAAAATGGCCACTTTCATAAACTGACAGCAGTCAGAATGGCACAATGCTTACATTGGTGGTATCTGGCATGGGTTTCCAACCCTGGGTCCTGGTTCTGCCTCCTGACCAGTGACCTACATAATCTTGCTAAGGAAGATCCCAGATATCATTACTTTATACATCAGTTCACTGGTTTGGTCAATGGCAATGAACATTATCAACTGTTGTTTCTTTCTTGTTTCTTTCACAACTATGGTGATTTATTTTATATAATAATCATTTTTGTATCAGGTCCAGTGCTAGGCATTGAGACGAGTAAAGCTCAACCCCTGCTTTCAAAGAGCTCACAATTCCCCGCACATAACTAACTATAAGGTAGTGAATGAGAATAAGGAAAAAGAGAGAGGAGGGTGGCAGCTCCTAGTGTAGGCTGAAAATATAATTAACCAGTCTTGAGATTTCCATTACACCATAATGCAAATGCCACCCACCAGAGTCTGTCAATCTCCAATTACACCCTTATTTAGACAGAAGAAAGAAGACAGTTGAATAGAGGGAAAATGCTGATATTTCTCATTGACTTGTAAATATGAAAATGTCAAGCAATGAAAAGTATATACATTTATATACAGATTATGAAGCAAATATTTCCCCCAAAATATAAAATAGGCTGAAGTCCATAGAGAGGAAAGAGCTTTTATACACAGAGTTTTATAATTTGCAGCCCACCATTTCTCTCAAAGTTTTTTTTAAGCGTAAATACCATCATCCTTCAAGTTCACCAATGTGTACGATGCAGCTAAGATAGCTCAACACTAATAATGCATTCAAAACCACAAAGTTCAACTTGATAGGCATTTATGGCATGCTTTGTGCCAATATCCTTACCTTAATAGTTTCAATTTCAAATAGCATTCTGAATGAGAAGGATTTTATTAGTTTATATAAAGTTTCAGGGATTTTCCCCCACTTACTAGGAAAATGCATAAGAATTTTTTTTAAGTCTTCCATTTAAATAAAGGAGCAATATTATTCATCATAGCCTAACCATCAATATTTAATTATTCTAAAACCCAAAAGCTTAAAGTTAAAGGAAATGAATTCAATAAATTCTCAAGTGAAAATTATATATCCCCAATGAACACAGTTATTTAGGATTGTTCCATCTCACTAGACGTAAGTTCAACATATTCTGATTAAACACCTACTATGTGTAAGGCACATAATTACTGGAAGAAGAAAGAAATCATTTCTACCCTTAGAGAATAACACTCTAACAACCAGTTTAACTGACTGAAACTTCCAAGCAGAGTACTATTTATGCATTTGAATAAATGAGTCTGAATATCATCCTAAGAATGAAACAAACAAAAAAATTTGATTTAGTTATTTTTCACTGGAACAGAGACTTGTTTTATCATACACTAGGCACAAAGTCAAAATATAATTTCAGGAAATATATTTCCTACATGATAGGTGAGCTTGTATATAGAAAGATGCATTCAAAGCAGAAATTCTACTTCAATTACACAGATCTTCAGCTAATGAAAATTCTTGATTAAACTTTTGATTTCAAAAGGCAAACAATAGTGGAATAAGTAGTGATTGAGTTAAAGTTATTGCAAAAGAAAGATTCAGTCACTGAGGAGCAAATTAATCAACATCAAATTTAAACTACAAAACTATTTAAACTACATGAAATGGTGTATCATTTTGCTTTTCATATAATCTTCAATTTTGAAAAGAATGATGCCCATTCAAAGAACTTCTCAAGTGAGTAATATCAGAAACACAAAGAAAGAGGAGAAAAGGAAAAGAGCAACAATCATTTCCAAAATAACAGAGCACAACCTGTTTATTATAAGAAATATTTAATAAAGAAGTTTTCCAGTGGTGATTTTGATAAAATTGGAATTTTTTCAATTTAGATTGATATTACCCAATGTTTACATACATCTGATCTTTGCTCAATATTATCAGGCTATGTTACGGACTCTGTAAATAAATATCTAACATTTAAACAGGCTTAAGATCGACCATGTAATATGCTTCAAGCTATGTTTGAAAATTATGTTAAATGAAAATATATCTCTATGAAAAATGCTTCTGACAGTTTTAAACTAATAGAATATTAAACACAAAAGAAAAATCCAACAGGTTTACATTATGTTTCAGCTTTTAAGTTACTCAACTAGGATTATGTGTGGCTTCCCCATGTTTGGAATCCATTAAGATAGTTCAGATCCCATTGTAGCCAAGTCTACAAGATTGCCCCAGTTCTTTTGTTAGTTTGACATATTTTTCATGTCAAATATGACTTGAAATAAATAAGCCATTATACTAACTTTGGAGTTAACTTTGTTATAAAAAGATAATTATAATGGTCTGTGGTAACTAATTTTGCTCTGTTTTAACATGAGGGTATCAGAAGAAGCTTTTAACTATTTAGACTTCTAAGAAAAGTCCATAAAAAATAAAAGTCCATGAAAGGTGAATGTTTACCTTGAACACCACAATCAGATCCAAACTGACATATATTTTATGGTTTACAGTAAAACCCTCTCACTGTTTCACTCACCTAAGAAGAACTGGTGTACAGCAACCAAGTTAAAGGATAACTGACCAGTATGGCAGCTTTGAGTTGAAAAAGGAGGGCTAGCTTTTAGAATCCTAGTTCTATGTGGCTATAATCAAAGGCTCAAAAATAATTTTAAATGGCCAAATAAGGTCTTAGCAGACTGAATCTCCCACAGATAACAACTATAAACTCTGGACAAAATCCAAAAACAAAACCAAAAAGAAGCCAGCTACCTGAAGACACTGGAGAACAACCAAGAGCAGGCAGATTCTGGAAGAAAGTTAACACTTGAAAGAAGAAAACAACACTGGGTGAGTTTCCTGTTTTCATGGATTCTAGGATGAGGGCAGGATCTCAAGAAGTAAAGAGCCAGAAATGGGGAGCTCTAAATTCTGTGTATAACTCTTCCCAAATCTCTGGCGACTGAACCACAAGTGTGTGGTCAGACTCCAAGCAGCTCAGCCAAGGATAAAACAACTAAGCTGAGATTGAAATGGCCATCCAAGAGACAGCAGTTGCAGCTATAGGACAGTTAATAGGACAGCTATAGGACAGTTAATTGCCTACTATAACAAAAGAAATCAACTCTATTCAAGGAAATATACAATATCCAGAGTATTCACAACAAATCATTCATAATCTTCAGAATATAATCCAAAAGTGCTACACATATGGGAAATGTAACCCATTCTCAAGAGAAAAGACAATCCTAAGAAGGCAGTCATGAGATGGCCCAGATGATGGAATTTTCAGACAAGGACTTTAAAGCAACTATTGTAACTATGCTCAATCACATAAAGAAAAACGTGCTTTTATTAAATGAAAAGATAGGAAATGTCAACAGATAACTAGAAACTATTTTTTTTAAGAAGAACCAGATGAAAATTTTAAAACTGGAAAATAAAATATCTGAAAAAAAATTGTGACAGGCTTAACAACAGAATGGAGGTGACAGAGGAAAGAGTCAGTGAATTTAGAGACAGATCAATAGAACTGCTCTAATTTAAAAGAAGAGTGAGTAAGAACATCGGGAAAAAATGGACAGGGACCTATGGGACAATATCAAAATAACAGTTACCAAACATAAGGTAACTGAAATTCTAGAAAACAGGAAAGAAAGAATGGAACAGAAAATATATGTGAAAAATTAAGAGCCAAAAATTTCACAAATTCAGTGAAAGATATAAATTTACAAGTTCAGGAAGCTTGGTGAGCCCCAAGAAGGATGAATACAAATAAAACTATGACTAATCACATGACAGTTAAACTGCTAAAAAACCACAGATACAGAAAAAAATCTAGAAAAAGCATCACATACAAGGAAACAATGATTCAAATGGTAGGTGACTTCTCATCACAAACAAACCAGAAAACAGAACAATGCATTTAAAGTTCTGAAATAAAAATAATTGTAAACTCAAAATTCTTGATTCAATTAAAATATCCTTCAAGAATGAAATAAAATGAAGACATTTTCAGATAAAAGGAACAAAGAGAATTTATCACAGTAGCCTTGCACTATGAAAAGTGCTAAAGGAAGTTCTTCAGGCTGATGGAAATTTGAATCTTCAGGAAGGAATGAAGAACATTAGAAATGGTTAGAAAATTTTTTATGATGGAATGATGGAAAGATAATTAAAATTATGTCACCCAAGCTTTGCGAATCTCAATATCCCAGTCTAAGAGAAGAAATAGCAATGCTATGAGGACTATATGTGAACAAGCTTCATGAAAAAGTTAATTACTATTAAAAATATATGGTGTTCTTATAAACACGTCCAGAATCAGGGGAAAATCACAAGATTTTAGTGTTCAGCTTGGCATTTATTTAACAAGCATTTCATGGATACGTATTATTTGCAATATAACATGCTACATGCTTCAGATTTTCTGCTTGAAAAAATAAGTAAATGGTTTTAATTTCCAAACTAATTTCATAAAAATTAGTGGTAAGCCAGGATTTTAGGGAATTTAGAAGGAAAATGCAAAATAGCCAAAAACTGTTAAATTATCAATCTGCACCTTTATTCTAAAAGTCACCTCCAACAAGTTCAGTTGTAGAGAGAGAATCCATATGTTTGTATATTACCTGCTCTAAGTTTTTACTTAATTTGTCCTTGCAAAACAGTGCAATGTTTAGTCACCAAATCACATTTTTGCCCACCTGGTTTCCCTTCAAGCTACTCAAAGAATACATGTCTCAGTGTAGCCTACATAAGAGAGAGTAAGGACAAAGGAACCCAACTGCTTCATTCCTGACACCTAGAAATTTGCAGTGACTCCACATTCATGGGAAGACAAATGGCTACCCACCTACCCGTCTTTGTGACATTACAAACAAAACAGAAGATGTATGTATACATATAATATATAGGAAAACCACAAGATACTAAGCATAAAGCTCGGAGGACTGATATTTTTAGAAATGTTGATTCCAGGAGAGATTCAAACTTCATGTTCCTTAAGCAGTTCTATAAATCCCTAACTTTTCCCATTCTCTTTTCCCTTCCCATTTGGGAAGGGAATAAACTATTACTCCTCTTGTTCAACTCTATACCCTGATTGATTGGGGTCAGAAATTACAAATATTCCATATAGAGATATCTTTATCACACATTACTGAAATGTCAATTAAATAAAAATCATGAAAGAATATCATATATCAGAGTTTCATCTTAAATTCCCCTTTGGCTTCCTTACATTTCTGTTTTCCACTCCTATCTCTACACCTTCTTCTAAGCCACTTTCTGAGATGGAAATAACTTTCCACCTCACTTTGCAGAGACATCTGCCTGTCCTAGTTGAACAAGGAATTAAGGACCAACATAGTGTGTATGATGACCTGGTTAGCCAGCCTTCATCTCCCCACTTGACTGTGCTGTGTAGAATCAGATACTATTTTCATTTGTAGTTGGAAGTTCATATATTATAAGAGGAAGCAAAAGGAGAAGTCGATATAATCATAGGTGCCCCTGTCAAGACTAGACTGTCACTCTGGCTTGTTCATAACCTTGGCAAGCGGAAAAAGGATATTTATGGGCTATGTGGTCTTTGAGTGTACTTATTTTGCAAAGCAGTGACTAGAACCCATTCAAGACAAGCCAAACTATCTGTTTTAGGACCTTATTTTGCCTATAAGCCCAGTGAAGGTCTGTCCCACCCAAATCTTTTGTACCTTCTATGTAAGTGAGTTTCAGACCGTACTATTCTATCAGTACATTCCACTTTCCCTAGGAACTCCCTTTGCATTTCTTAACTTTAGAAAATTAAATCTTTCAATAACATGTTTCATCTTTACATTCTAAAGAGCCAAAAAAGCTGACTGATCATCATCCAAGAGAAATAGACATAGGCAGTCCACTTTACTGTCTGGTACACTCAACTGGAAATATATTAGTGGTGGTAATTGCTCAAGGATTGGGATTGAAAGGATGGATTGCAGTGGGGAGCCTGTTTAACAAATACTGCAGTTAACACCACCTACATGTTGGAAGGTGAACTAGGTAATAAACAAAAGATGAAATTAATATGCATGCTCAGTCCCCAAAGATAGCCAGATGGCTGGCTATGACATCAGATGTTTCCTCTTTGCCGTTGCAGAGGGAATCACTCCTCTGTGCACTGAGTGGTACAGGTGCCATTTTCTGTGAGCGTGGGCATCCGATGGTGGACAGTAAGAACCGTGAAGCAGCCTAGGTGGCCCTAAGGACTTTGAGCCCAAAGCCATGCCAGGAGTCCCCAGGGACCAGAAGGCACAAGGAACAGCAGTCATATATTGAATAAAGGGCAAATTTCACAAGCACAATGCTGACCACCTCACTGTGGAGTCATACTGCCCAGGGAAGAAAGGAGGGAAATATGAGGGCTGCAGGACTAAAAGGTTTATTTTCTCTCGGCCTCAGGAGCTCCAAGTGTCCCAGGTTTCCCACTCAGTGTGGTCAGGCTGTGACTAGAGCCACATACGTAAAGCCCTTTTGTTCCCACTTCACTGTTAGAAGACAAAGAAGCCCTTATTTGTTTCTAAAGTAAGCAGCCATCTCCACAGCTTTTGTTGTATTCCAAGATGGCATATTGTGAAAGGTAGTCACTTACACTAAGCCCCAAGCACAGAGGAAAATCTCAATGCTGAAGACTGAGCTCTCTGGACACACCTACCACCAAAAAAAGCCTTTCCAATGCTCCCTCACTTTTTCCTTCTGCTTTCTTTGTCCTTCCATCTCTCCATTTAACTGTTCCACCTGTGTTTTACTAAGATTTCTCCAACTAGCAAATAACTAAGCAGCCTAAAACAAAAAGACCAGGGACCAGCACCTAATGCCAAGGCAACAGGCAGCATCTCTCCGGCTCTCCATCTCCTGCCCAAGGTTTGGAAGACAAATAAAGAGCACACTGTGCCGTTGACCACCTAGGCTACTCAGACCTCTGTTCTACACCTTGAGCTTGATGCCTTTCTGCGGACTTGGGAAGAATGAACTCCTCATTCTGTAAATATTGTCAAGAAGTCTCCTTAGGCAACAAAGGGCAAAACACATTGGTGGCCTAAAGAAATACAACACCATGGGCGTTCTTGGTTTACTCGGTAAACGTGGTCCTTTCCAGTACTGAATAAATCTTGATTTTGTAAATCAAACTCTATCTTAAAGCCCTGGCAGAACTCACAACTTAGAGCAGCACTGTGGTATATTACTTTCTGAACCCCATTCTCTAAAGGAGTTCTTAACTGAGGTTCATGACTTCCCAGGCATCTGTGGATAGAATTTAGAGAAGGCATGGACCTTTATGGGGAAAACATTTATCTTTATTTTCAATAATGACTCAAAAATTGTACTTTCTTATATTATGACTGTAGGCAACAAACCATAGTATTAGCAGTACTACTAATTTTGTCAACAGTTGAGATCTCAGATATTTTCATACCACATTAGTTTCTGCAAATATCACTTAAGCTCAACTTGGAAATTATAGTCATGATCAGATTGCTGCTAGACCTTCTTATTGATTGCATTACTAATGAAATACATATATTACTATATCATCAATGTGTTTGTTTTATTGATGACTTTATTTCAATCCAATTGCTTTCCCTTGCAATCCTATTATTTTAATTTATGCATCGAAAATATTATTCCAGGAGGCCATAGGTTTCACCAGACTGTCAAGCAGATCCATGGCACAAAAAAGATTAAGAACCCCCGCTATAAACTAAATGGACCATTTGTTCTTCCCTCAAACACATCCTATGCTTTGGACCAAGGTAATTTCTACTTTGAGAATATCTTCTTTCCTCCCTTCATGACCATAAATCAAAACCTTACCTCCCTCTCAGTGTGGAGACCAAATGCCACCTCCTTCATAAAGCTTCCCTGATCCCCTTGCACTGGTCAGGATGGTATTCTGCACCCCTTTTTTCACATCATCACATTCTACCCTGTAGACGCTCTTGACTCCCTCTGAATAGATAGGAAGCTCCTTGAGGGCAGAGACCAGGTATACTTCATTACTGAGTGCCCAACAGCAGCCATCTCCTGACAGCTCAGCTTGTTCCCATTGCTCCATTCTCTACATCACTCCTATTTCTCTACATCTTCAAACCACAGAACTCCTATGCACGTCACTTCTTTTATTCTGCAGAATAAAACCAAATTCCTCCATTTGGCATTCAAGGCCCTTCCCAAACTGGCCACTTCCTACAGTCTAAGTCGTCATCTCTTCCATCTCTGAGCCCCATGTCTGGTCATTTTCCAAACTCCCACGCAGTTTTCCTACTTCCATGCTTTCATTTTTGACAATCCCTCTTCCTGGAATGCTCTATATCCTTTTGGATAGAGAAGAGAAAATGACACCCTCAACATTTCCAAAAGAGCCTTTATTTTCAAGGGATTCCTCCCCAGATTCACACTGATAATCAAAGCTGATTGCAGCAATGGCACTGCATGACCTGAGTATTATCACTGAAAAAACTTTATCACACATTTCCATTCCAAAATGTCATATTTGTGCTTTATCACTTTGTGACAGAGTTCTGAATGTTTCAGAGCCAGGAGGCAGGTTGAAATTCTGTATCCCCCTCACCTGTCCACACCTGAAATTTAAGGCCATTGCCTCATCCTCCTACCCTATGATCTAGCCCCCTAAGTGGACCTACCTCCCAATTCTTTCCACCAATCTCTATGAAATTTCCTTGGCAAACAAATGCCCTCTTCACCATGGAATCGCATCAAGGAATGCTAACCCCAAATGCCTTACAGCCATCTCTAGGAGATACTGTGAGGATAGATAGTAATGCAAGCATTTTCCCAACCCACCACTGATCCTTCCTGCCTTTGATGAAACCCCCTCTGTCTTGGAGACACATGCCATTCAGCTCTGCCACCTTCTACCTTTCCTTGACTTCATCCCCCATCCACCTCCAGTGGCTATCCAATGATGTCCCGTGAGGATGAAGGCACTTGCTTTACAGTCTCCAATCTGTGCCATCTTCTGGGATGACTTGGGGTCACCCAACCCCTGATCTCATAATTCCTAAACCTCTGGACTCCATCACTCTTACTTGCTCTGCTCATCAGCAACCATTCCAGTGGTTCACACAGGACCTTATCTCTGTGTCCTGAATCATTAAGACTGATGCCCTATTCTCTGAACATCACCATCTATCCTACCAGTGTTAACACTTAGTCATTCCATCTAAATGTTCTCTTCTCGTCATGGAATCCTCCTTTCCCTTTATACATCTGACTTATTTGAATCTAGAAAACAAACAAAACATAAAACACTTTAAGATCCATTTTTTCCTACTTAACATAATTTTGCGCTCCCATACCACCCCCTGAATCCCACATAATTGATACTTAAAAGAAATTGTGAGTTATTTAATCAGTGTGTCCCCAGAACCTAATAAGGTGCCTGGTATATAATGGATTCTCAAAAAGTAAACAATTCCATCTAGCCCCATGGGGTTTTTTTCTACGCCTCTATGCTCACAAATCTACATACTCAGTTAAGAATTCTTATCTGAGCTCAGAGCCACAGTTCCAAATATCCAGTAGACACTTCTATATGAATATCTGATAAGAACCTCAATCACTCAATGCATCCAGAACAGAATTTAATACTCTCCAGCCTCACTCCAACTTAAGTGTGTTGTTCATCCTAGCCTAATAAATTCCATCACCATACACAATGCTGGTCCCTACAGCCTGAGAGTACTAATACTGCCCTTCCCTCTTTTTACCTCTATATCAACTGGAGACTCTATATCAACTCTATATCTCCTTTAAAAGTCCTCTCAAATCCATATCACACGTATCTGTGTCCTGAGCCACCCCTGACACTGCCCTTAGTTCAGGCCATCTTTATCTCTTGCCTGGACTAGTGCAATAGTCTCCTGTCTTGTCTTTTCTCTAGTCGCCTACTTAAATAACTATAATAGTTCTCATATCTTTCTGGATAAATTTCAAACCCTTTATCATATTCAATGATATGAAATATCAAGCCCTATCTATCTCACTAACTTCTAATCAGGCTTAGTCCAGAACTCTTAGTGCTTGACGAAAGCAGCTGCTTAATATACTGATGAACAAATATCACTGTTCACCTTTTCCAACGCATAAACTCTCCTATAACCCATACCAAAATATGTGCAGTTCCCCAAACGCACCACATCTAAGTCTTTGCACATGCTATTCTCTTCTGCCTGGAATGGTTTTCAGTTATGCCCCGATCTACTTAAAAACTCCTACTCAGTCTTCTGGACCCAAATCAAATAATTCTGTGAAGCCTTGACAGATTACCTAGAGGATGAGTCATCAGTCCCCTCGGTGTGTACCTATTACAGACTCTCCATTTGGTGCCTAGCTTATTTCATGGCAGCTTTTGTTTACAAATCTCATTCCTTTATTGGATTGCACATTCCCTGTGGGCAGAGACCACAGCAGATCTCTCTAGGTATCTCTGTGCCAAGGAATGTGCTTGCTGCAATGCTTGTGCTGTAAGAGAAAAAAAAATCATTAAACGGATCCTTCAAGGCCTAATGCAGCTGTCAGCCCTCCTACAAAGTTGCCTCATCAGAATGAGTTGCTCCTCACTCTGTGACGACACTTATCACACTCTGAAGACTCACCCCTCACATTTGCAGGGCCCAGGGTAAGAGAAACAGACTGTCCAATAAAGGAGGCTCTTCCTATTTTACCTGTTTTGACAAAATACCTTCACAGTGACCTGGAAGGCCAGGTTGGAATTATAAATTCTTGGACTTCTCCAAGTTCTAGTTCAGAACCTGGTGGGTAGGGACAGTCAGCCCCCGGCCCAGAGCCCACTCCCCTTCTTTTCCTATATCACAGTGCACCATATACGCACACTTACAAGACCCCCAACCTGCATGTCCAAGCTCTGCCTACATCCCTTACACAGAGCTGCCCTTTGACCCCCTCCTCTTGCCCAGGGATGCGTATGCCAGCAGCACAGGTGAGCCCAGAGAGGGGAACTGCACAGGTGCTAGAAACTGACTCAAGTCATCTGGGCGGGGAAGTTCAGGGCCTTGAATACCCACAGTGCCTAGAGGAAGGGGGTATGGATGCTGGGTGGGCACTTTTCTCTTAGCCCCACAAGCTCCTTACTCCACAGAGAGGGCTCACGTGAGGCCTCTGAAAAGCAAGGTCCAAGGCAGGAGACAGAATGCCTGGTGTACAGGACTGCAGTAGAGTCATCGCACTGTGCCTGTCCGCCCATGGATTGTAAGCTCCCTGAGGTTTAGGGGTTTCTATCCTACTTCCTGGTAAAGGAGAGGGAGGCCCTCTCATGGGGCTTGGAGCCCCACAAAGTACCAACTTCACCCCTGGGAGCTTGCTTATAAGAGATGCTGAATGAAGAGTTATTTAGGGAATGAATTAACAAAGGACTCTTTTTATACTTTCAACAAGTAACAATTCTAGTATTGGGGGGTATTTATTGTTAACTCTTACCTTGTTTCTCAAACTTGTAGTCCGTCATGCCTTATCTTTCCCTAAAAGATTTTAAATTCCTAATGATTTTCGATCTCCCATAAAAATCCCAATGTCCTAAACATAATCTGCACTCAATAAATATTTGTTGGATTTTTTTTTTTACAGGTCATCCTCATTAACATACTGAGATTTTTTTTTTCAGTCATCTCAGAAGTTGCATTGTGAGTCATAACCCAAATGGTAGCAGTGACTGTCATAACAGAAAGCTTCTGAGAGTAATTTTAACCAGCCGCTAGTAATAATTTATTTTTAATTTTTAAAAACAACTGTGGCTGTAACTATTTTACTAGTGAAACACAATAGCTATTGTTACTAGTGTTCAGGCAACTGAAAACTAACAATTGAACCTGTGCTGATGAATCAGTCAGAGGAAAGAGTGAATGAAAAGAATGACAGGCTTAAAAGTCAGTATTTGAGAAATTGAATTTGTTTGCAGTTGTTGACAAAAAATCTGGCTGAAGAAAGAATTAATGATAATTCCCAGAGTGAGGACTTCTCACAACTCCAGGAGAGATCTGGCAACTTCATCAAAATTAAAGTAGCCTTTGATTGACAAAAGGGACTATTGTACTATTGAGGAGATTATTTTAAGTAAGTTGAGAGATCTATACAATCTTCTTGAATATGACATCACACACACACACACACACACACACACACACACACACACACACACACAAATGAGGTCCTTGGGAGCCTTCATTCCACTGATGCTGTCTTGCAAGCTTCCTTGAACTTCAATAAATCAGAGCAATCTAATCCCACTCCTGGGCATATATCCGGAGAAAACTCTAATTCGAAAAGATACATGCACCCACAATGTTCACAGCAGCTCTATTTACAATAGCCAAGACATGGAAGAAACCTAAATGTTCATCAACAGATGAATGGATAAAGATGTGGTACATATATACAATGGAATATTACTCAGCCATAAAAAATTGAAATAATGCCCTTTGCAGCAACATGAATGGACCTAGAGATTATCATACTAAGTGAAGTCAGACAGAGAAAGACAAAGATCATATGATATCACTTATATATGTTATCTAAAATATGATACAAATGAACTTATTTACAAAACAGAAATAGACTCACAGACATAGAAAACAAACTTATGGTTACCAAAAGGGAAAAGGGGTAGGAGGGATAAATTAGGAGTTTGGGATTAGCAGATACAAACTACTATGTATAAAACAGATAAACAGCAAGGTCTTACTGTGTAGCACAGGGAACTATATTCAATATATTGTGATAAACCATAATGGAAAAAAATCTGAAAAATAATATATAGATATATAGATACATAGATATAGATACAGATATATAACTGAATCACTTTGCTGTACACCAGAAACTAACACAACTGTAAATCAGCTATACTTCAATTCAAATTTTTTTAAAAATAAATTTTAAAAAGTCAGAGCAATCTGACCTGCATGAGTCCTGTCCCAGGAGAATCAGAGACAAGGTAGGCAGAAGGGTACACAAGACCCTTCTGGACATTAAAGGATGTCCATTAATGGAATTATTTTTTATAACAGCTTTATTGAAATACATATTCACATACCAACTCATTCACCCATTTAAAGTATACAATTCAATAGGTTTTTAGCGTGTCACAAGGTTGTGGAACCATAACCATAATCTCATTTCAGAACAATTTGTCCCTGCAAAAGAAAACTACATACCCACTTATAGTCACTCCCCAATCCCCCTACTCCCCCAACCCTAGGTAACCACTAATCTGCTTTCTGTCTCTATGCATTTGCCTATTCTGGACATTTCAGATAAATGGAATCATGTAATAGGTGGTCTTCTGTGACTGGCTTCTTTCACTTAGAATAGTTTTTTCAAAGTTTAACCGTGTTGTAGCATGTATCAGTACTGCATTCCATCTTACTGCCAAATAACATTCCATTGTACGGATAGACCACTTGGAAGCTATGCTTTGAAAATAAAAACTCTATGTCTGTTGGTGCTTTTACCTAAGCTTTCCTCAGAAGATCTCCAGTTTCTAGATACATGGATATATGATAGCATAAGTTCCATCACTGTGTGAACTTGGACAGATTACCACTCTAAAATTCAACTTCCTCACCTGTAAGGTGGAAATTATATTGATACCTACCTATAGAGTTATTAGGATTATTATGGTCTATTAAATCTAGTATAGTGATTTCCCATAGGAAGAATTCATTAAATATTAGGTTTCATGAGGGCATAAAAAATTTACCATCTTTATTTTTAAATTGATTGGATTTTTAATTACAAATGTGATATTATTTTGTAACCAATAAAAATTACATAGATGAGTTTTTAACTTCATAATCTTCCTCTCAGCTGTCTATCTGTCCTCAGATGTTGCCAATGTAAAATGTGGTGTGTATATTTTCTCTGTGCTCATATGAATTCACAGAACAAAAAGGCAAACATCGGGAGGTTTTTCCCTTTTTCTTTTACTCTAATGTATACTATACACATTACTCTGAAATTTATCTTTTTTAAAAACACTAAAAAACATCTGGTCATCTTTCCAGGCCAATACATGTATATCTAACTTTTCATTTTTAACAGTCACACCAGATTCGACAGTGTAAATACTCCCCAATTTTTCAACATTTCCACTCCTGATGTACATTCAGATTACCTTCCATTGCCATTATAAAAATGTCTGACAAAGCTGCCATTAACATAATACTAAATAGTAACCATAATCACAATGTTGTTATTATCATTATATCCATATCTTTGCATTCCCAAGTTCAGTCTAAGCCTGTCCCTTACCTGGTCAATACCAAGGAATAGGACTTGGATGAACCAAGGATGGAGAATGAGATGATCTATAATAAGGAACTTTAAGCAAAAGAAATTTCAGGGAAAATAAACTATTATAATTCAAATGAACAACTCCAGGGACTTAGATCCCCAGGGGAGACATTGCAGAGCATTCTGGACAGGAGAGAAAGGCAATTGAGGACAAAAGGGGAGAGAAGGTGATCAGACCAGGAGAGTCAGAGACAGCAAGCTTCCTATGAAAGCTCTGCTCCAAGCCAGTCTCCCTGGGCAGTGAGTAAAATTTTGACTTTTTAGCCAACCTACATCTTCCTTAATGTTAGAGATCGCATCTTCTTTTAGATCAACTACAGCTTCCTAGAAACAGTTATAAAATTTTTAATCAATATTTAAACTTTTGCAAGTAAGCCTAATTACTCTATTCATAAATAAACAAACATATTCAAATGTATTCAAAACTGGGCAATGAAGAGCTATGATAAAACTATGTATATGCTGAATGAACCTGACTTTCTGTAATGTTTCTTTCCATTCATGGAAGAGCCTGCCATTTGAGCATGTACGTGTATAAAAGCCTCTTAACGAACTCCCCTCAATGGGGTTTAATCACCAAAGCACTAAAAGAAGATCTGAAATGATTGAATTATAGGATATTTCAAACAGCTTTCTCATAGCATGGACCCTGGGATACCTTACGGCAGGTTCTAGCGTCCCTTGAATGAATTTACTATAAACCTCACATACGGCACTCCCTTTCCAAGAGCTAAAACAATTTAGAGAGAACACAGGGAAAATGATCCAGTTATTTTATTTCTGGAAATATATGCTATGTGGAAAGAGCTCTTTATCCAGAGGGAAAACTTCTGGATTTTACTGGCTTACTAAAATATAAACCATTTAGTGGCTTTTTTTTTAACCTAAGATTAAGCTTTCTTTCATCCGTTTGCACATGTCAACCAAAAATAGCAGACTCCAGATAAGAAAAAAAAAGTGTTTGTACAAAAAAGAAAATTTATGTCCCAAAAGCCATGATATCCCTTTTTCTGGAGTGTTATTTCATGGGTTTTTTTTTTTTTATTCAGGTTGTTTATCAAATATCTGTTATAATATGAAAGAGAATAGTCATCGCCTATCAACCCTAAAAATTCTCACAAAATGTGCAAGGGACTCACTAAAGATAAGCAAATACTGGCAGCTGAGCATTAGCCATTGCACAGAAAACCAGTCATGTAAACATATATGTTAACTGAGATTTAGTATTCCATTACAGGATAGAAAAATTAATAACTTGTAATTGACATA